>NC_045622.1:99209776-100459776 GCF_009829155.1 Mustela erminea | reverse complement strand
TCATTCCTTTTATGTTATGTTTTAAATTTAATTTTAGCTTTTACTTCACCTTAGATCTAAGAATTATATATGTAACTATTTTCATTTATGAATTCCTTTTATAATTTAATGCTAATTTAAAGATGTATTCCTTGCTATTTTCAAAAACCTTGTACTCCTTTATATCTCCGAGATGTTATCATGTTATTTTTGCACTTTTCCACTATGAATTTTGACAAATAATCAGAGGTTGCTCTGAATATAATATATTAATATCATATATTAATATAGTTATATTATATATCATATTTATTTATAATATGTATTATATATTATGTTTATACATATTATAATATATAAAAATATAATTATGCCTTCTGAAAAATCTAGATTTCTATATTAAAATCCACATAAGTTCTCATAGTCTTTTTATAGTTATTCTTTTTCTTTCTGTTTGCTTTTGTAAAAAGATTCAAATTTAAATTAAAGATTCAAATTTAATCTTAATTTGCATTATTCTTTTCCAATACTCTGTTTTATAATTCATCTATTATATAATATAATTGCATCTTCACTATGGATGATACCCTTCATCAGTTAAGTAACATTTTCCCTCTTATTAAATGATTTTTAATTACATATACTTAAATTCAACTTTGCTTCATATTAATATTACAAACTCCTCATGATTTTGAGTTCACTTGTCTTGTGCCTTTTAATCTTACAGAGTTCTATGTGCATCATCGGTAGGCAAAAACAACAACTTGTTGTTTCTCCCATTGTTCAAAGTGGAAACACTTCAATCAGATGATTTACATGAGGGTTGTCTTCATTTGGGGCAGTGACCTCTCAGGGAGAAGAGCTAGCATATCCCAGGTTTTGCTATGTTTTGATTATTACCTTACAGACTCTCCATTTATTCTGGTGTCAAATATTGTGGAAACACCCATATGATTTTCTCATAGCTAAAGATCCTTTATTTTCAGTCTGTTTCATGATGCCCTCTTGAAGATGCATTGAAATGAGGCTGTAACCTGTTTTGCCTATGCAAATGACATGGAGATTTAGATTTAAGTGGATCTTCAATATGTTAACTCCCTCATTTTTGCTGTTTTTTAGCTTGGGCTTGTGAAGCAACACCAATAAATCGAACATGGCAGTGTGTTTTTATTCTTCATCATATTCTTTCCTTTATGTGGTTGTTCTTTCTTTCATACTTTAAAAGGAAACATTCCAAGTGCCCCAATGACAAAGTCAAATGAAGATTTATTGTTGTATAATAATTTCGTGGCAAGAAGAAAAATGGAAGTTGTCCTAGTTTGCCTGTGTCAACTCGATTAAGGCAGAGCACTACAGACTGTAGTGTCTTTTCCTCATTGGAACCCAAATTATATTGACACAAAGAGGAATTTGGAAGGTAGAAGAGGAGAAAAAGCCAGTACTCTGTGATTGGCAGAACCAAGGCTCCCGAAGATATCCACATCCTCATCCCTAAAACCTGTGAATATTGCACTGCATATGGCAAATACTAACAAAATACCTGGTATTACATAATGACCAGGATGAGTAAGACAACGTGTCATGGTTTCACATTGTTTCATTGTGAAATATTGTTTCAAACTGTTCACTGTCTAACATTATGAAACATGCACTTAAAACTATCTGAGATACAATACCATAATTACAGCAATATGAACTAAGTTATATGAAAATACAGGGGAGGAGAGTATTAGTTTTACATAGAGACCCTCAGGAAATGTTTAAAAGGAAAGTAAGTTTTTCATGACCCATAGAGTTAGATAATAGTGATAAATAATCTTTGTGGTCTGGCGAGAACTCTAATTTCTTCCTCTGCCAGTTGTCCTATCTAGATTTCTCTGTCCTATCTAGATTTTCTCTGTGTAAATGAGTGGTTTTCATGGCTTCTTACATTGAGAACCATCTTTTAACATAAAATCCAGAGGAATCACATGAGGTTATTTAGTGTCTTGTAGAGACAGGCCTTAGAAATTAAACCTAGCAAAATGTTAATATAGATAGGACCTATATTAGGCCATGGGTAGGGCAAAGAATAAGGCAACTGCTCTACTGAAAATTTTCTTGCAATTTTGGGGGAAAGCAGCCATTTCCTCCACTGATCTCAAGAAGCAGAAATAGGCTCTTGTTGCCAGAACTAAAGTGAGTATAATGCAGCAGTCAGGACAGAAGAGGGAACCACTTGGAGGGCATATATTGCCAGGAGATTCAATTAACATGATCAAATGCATATTATCGTTGACATACCACATTCTTTGGCTATACAAAGAACATATTTTTGTTCCTTCAAGTTCATAAAGAGTGTGAATGAATATATTCTATAGAATATATTATACATACCAGTCATATAGTGGAAATGGGTGTATTTTGAATTAGAATTGAGATTTTTATCCGTTCAATTAGTAGTTACTTTAGGCCAATCGGATGAGATGAGTAGCAGTACAAACTCTGGAATCAATGTCTGGAACCAGAAACAGGAATCTAGTCCCTGATTTAGGGTGTGTAACCTTGAGCAAGTCACTGAAACTCTTTAAGCTCTAAGTTTCTTGTCTGTAAAATAGATATTATAATAATGACTTCAAGAGGTAGTGGTAAAAATTAAGTTAGTGTGTGCAAATGTAATAAATGCTTTATTGTTGCTATTATTAAATTTCTTATGTTCTTACTTGTAAAATGAAGGATGTAAAGCAAAATCATTTTCCTGCTCTGATATGCTACAGTTTTTATTGTAGGCAATGATGCTACTTGTTTCATCTTACACTGGAAAAGCCCAGTGGCACAGAGCGAGGACTGCAGAACACAAGACTGCTCTGTGCAGACTGAGTGACACCATCACCAATTGGGCTTGATGCAAACCCAAAACAAATTGTGTTCTTGATCCCAGGACACATGCAAAATACCTTGAGTTTGGGGAAAACCAAATTGTGCAAATCTGGTATTAAAAAACAAAACTCAACAGTGGACTCTTCCTCTAGAGAGTTGCTTGCCCCCAGGGTTGTTTGTAGGCAAACTTCTTAATTGTTTCTTCCTTGTTTTTGTTTTGTCAAAGCAAACATTTAAGGGAAAATTCTCTTGTGGACTTCCAGGTTCTCTTTTACCTGGTATACATTGTTGATCATTTCTTATGTAGCATTTGCCTTTTACTTCTGCATTCTTACTGGGAATATTTCTCTTCATTCTTAGGTTGGTATAAAAATGTATCTGGATCTCTCAGATTAAATTTGCATCTTGGATTTTATCTTATCTTATTCTTCATAATTGCCCTTAATTATCCCATAGATATTATCTGAGTGTGAAGATATATATTTGTGTGCATGGGAGAGACAGAGAAATAGGAGGGAAGGAGGAAATAAACAGAGAGAGGGAAAGAGGCAGATTTTCTTCAATTTTTTAAAAGGATTTATTTATCTATTTGGGGTGGGGAGAGAGAGAGAGAAGGGGCAGATGGTTAATATCTCAAGTCAACTCCCTTCTGAGCACAGATTCCAACATGGAGCTTGGTAACATAACCCTGATATCATGATCTGAGCCAAAATAAGAATTGGTTTCTCAACCATTTGAACCAACCAGAGGCCTTGAGAGAGATTTTCTATAGAGATTTGATTATTTGTTTATTATAAGCTACTAATGGAAGTGCTAATTTCCTGGAGTGCATTTAAGAATAATTGTGTCCTGTGTTATTTATTACATGTGAATATATAATATCTCCTTTAAGATTCATAATTAAATAATAAAATGAGTACTATAATTACTGGTACATCATATTAGGTATAGAGAAATTAAAGAGAAAACAAAGAAAGTATAAAAGCAGCCCAACTTTATGAGTCATGGAGACAGAATGCAACCGAAGTCTGACAACAGAAATGAAATGCTCTTTTTTCTCTTTCTTAAAAAAAAATATTTTTAAGGAGTTATGTATTTATTTTAGAAAGAAAGAGACAGAGAGAGCAGGGGCAGGGGCAGAGGGAGAGAATCTCAGGCAGATGCCCTGCTGAGCATGGAGCCAGATGCTGGACTTCATCTCAGGGCCATTAGGTTATGACCTGAGCTAAAATCAAGAGTCTGATGCCTAACTGACTGAGCCACCCGGGCACCTCAAGAAAAGGAATTATTCAACTGTAATACTTTATATTTTCATGCCTGTTTCTCCATCTTTATTGGTAATTTAATTTGAAATACAGACCGATACAACATGGGAAGTCTGTGTATGCATTTTTGCCTTTAGATGGTGAGGGCAGCCCTCTAAGTGCTAATGAGGCCCCCCAACCCCCTACTTTTTTCCAGACCTCATTCTTTTTAAGATCAGGTCTGACTACTCCCCTCTTTCTGATGTCACCATTGCTGTCTATCAGCAGGTGAACCACCTCTCAGCTGTTCATATATGTAGCTTTTGCAAAGTTCATTCACCACTGTCTTTTATACCCTTTCATTATGCTGCATCATTCTTGATACCATGAGAATAGATCTGAATTTCCAAGTAAGAATTCTTCTATTAACCTTTGAAAAATGCATAAGGGTGAAAAGCCCAGGCAGCCATGTCCATGATAGTCACTTAACTTCCAGTTGTAATGCAACTGATTTATGATTTTGTGTGCATTATCTTTATGGAAGTTGTGTAAGTGCTATACACGGTTACTGTGTATATTTGGGAAAATTTGTAATAACCAACCTAAAGCAAAATATATGTTCATATTACTATTTTCTACCTTGTGATTTGATGTCATCTTTTATTTCTTAGGCTGACAAATATATTTCTTTAAAATTGTAATTTAACTTTTGTGATAAGAATAATAAATTGGTAGGTAGGTAACCTTGGCCAATGTCTTAATACACATACTGTGAATAGTGAGTGAGTCATCACAAAGCAGTTTGTTTAATCTTTAATTTAAAGGAAACTCTGCTTTGTACATAATGGATTGATGTTTAACTCTAATTCAATGAGGCCACATGCATTCTTGAAGCTTTAATTTATCCCCGTGTATCTGTGTATGATTCAATCTAAATGATCATGTCCAGTTGATCCCTGGAAAACTCTTCTAGGGAAGAATGAGTCCCATAAAGGTAACATGAGGCCTTAGGGCTGAGGGTGGATGGACAGAAGACACAGACATTATACAGAAAAAGTGACATTCTGTGTATCATAAAACAAAGGATTTTAGCAATAACTTTATTAACTCTGTCACAGATCATTCAGCCTATATAGAAATATATTCCGAAGTAGTTTATCCAGTTATAAATAACTTGAACTCTTCTTTTTTTTAAATTTTTTTTAATTTTTTAATAATTTTTAAAAAGTTTCTTTTCAGCGTAACAGTATTCATTGTTTTTTGTACCACACCCAGTGCTCCATGCAATATGTGCCCTCCCTAAATCCCACCACCTGGTTCCCCCAACCTCCCACCTGCCACCCCTTCAAAACCCTCAGGTTGTTTTTCAGAGTCCATAGTCTCTCATGGTTCACCTCCCCTTCCAATTTCCCTCAACTCCCTTCTCCTCTCCATCTCCCCATGTCCTCTATGCTATTTGCTATGCTCCACAAATAAGTGAAACCATAGGATAATCGACTCTCTCTGCTTGACTTATTTCACTCAGCATAATCTCTTCTAGTCACATCCATGTTGCTACAAAAGTTGGGTATTCATCCTTTCTGATGGAGGCATAATACTCCATAGCGTATATGGAACTTGAACTGTTCCTATTCTTTAAAATGTTTAAGTCATTTCATAATGCCTCAAGTTTTCATTAATTCACCTGAGACTCTGGAGTCAAATAGTCTCAGTCTAATCTACTTTGGTTGGAAGCTTTCTCCTTTCTCCAAGAGAATTATTCTTTCCAAGGGTGGGTGGAAGTTACCTTTGTGGATAAAAGTCTGTTTGTTTTCATTATGGCCAGAAATGTATCTTCCTGCCCACTCTTATCTTTTCTGGTCACTATCCAGTGATATCAATGGATATGTTCAACTGTCATTGAACAAAGTGTGATGCTGGAGATTAAAATAAGGGTCTTGGAAACAATCACTGGCCCTAGAAATCACATTTAGCCTTTGGAGGGCACAACACAATACCATCTTCAACAAATTCATTGTCCCGTTGAAAAGCTATCTCAGGATTCCTGTTGAACAGAAGTACACTCTTTGTTCTACAGACATGAATGTACATTGATACTGATGGAAGCTCTCTCTCTCATTTTCTTTCTTCATCTTTCTCATTTTCAAGCTAAGTAAATGCTAGCCAGGCTAATTATAACATATTTTTTTTCTCCAAAAAACTTCTCATAGTTTAACTTTACAGGTAGATGTGTATCTCTAAGACACTGATAGGATATGGAGATTACTCATTGTTATTTAATAAATAAGCAATTACAGATTTTTCTCCTTAATACCTATTAACATCATGCAAGGTGTTTTCTCAAGAAAATAATTTGTATGATATTGTCCAGAGAAAAGGTTTATATAATACAACATATACATTTGTTAAATAGAAATTTGAAACTAAATACATTGAAAATAAGTTTGCACAATATCCAATAAGCTTTTCCAGAATGTCACTGGATGTCCAAAGTAAAGTGAATCATTCCTTACTTTCTGACTTCCCTATAACTATGTAAAAATATATTATGGTTATAGAAAGTTTGTTTGCAAAATTCCACAATAAGTGGTGACATTTATACCTTTGTTTTACCTATCTTTGAATCTCCAGAATATGATAGGACATATTGTCAATAACATTTAATCTTGATTATAAGATTATTTATAATTTCACCTTAGAGATGCCAAAGGGCCCACATATATATATATATATATACATATATATATATATATTCCAAGGAATATATATATGTATCTATATATGTATGTGTGTGTGTATACACACATACACACACGCACGCATATATATATATATATATTATATATATATATATATATATATATATATGGCTTACCTCTTTATACTTGGCTTTGGTGACCAATGTGGTCAGTTTGTCCTTTATCAATTTAAATGAGTCTAAGCATGAGGTTAGATTAAAAACAATTATTTGTCTGACTCTTGTGGCTGGTGAGTTATTTGATTAAGTGGTTTCCATTCCTAATCATGGAGATATGCTTATGATGAAAAAGTGATAAGGTAAAAAATTATTTTTGCTTTGGGTTAAAAAGGGAAGTAAGTCTTCATAAATACCTTAAAATACTTAAGAAGTACCAAACATGCCATTATCGGAAACAATGTATATTTAAGACATAATCATGGAGGGGTGCCTGGGTGGCTCAGTGATTTAAGCTTCGGACTCCTGGTTTTGGCTCAGGTCGTGATATCATGGTCCTAGGACTGAGCCAAACATCCCATTCCTTGCTCAATGGGAGATCAGGTTGAGGATTCTCCTCTCTCTCTCTCTGCTCCTCCCCCCGACTCACCTTTGCTCTCTCCTCCCCTCTCTCTCTATCTCTAACATAAATCAATAAGTCTTTAAAAAGAAAGAGTTAGGGATGCCTGGGTGGCTCAGTCCTCTAAGAGTCTGCTTTAGGCTCAGGTCACGATCCCTGGGTTCTGGGATCCAATCCCACATCTGGCTCCTTCTCAGTGGGAAGACTGCTTCTGCTTCTGCCTGCCACTCCCCCTGTTTTTGCATGCTCCCTCTCTCTCTTTCTGACAAATAAATAAATAATCCTAAAAAAAAAAAAAAGAAAGAAGTAATCTTGCAATTTGGCTAAGCAGAATATTGAGTACTACTATGTTTCAATAACAATATTTGGTATAGCTGTTATGTACTAAGGCACTAAGTAGCTTTCAGAGAGCCTGCTACATAGCAAGTCCTCAGAAAAGATTTGTTGAAAAGAATGGCAGAATTCAGGCATAGATATTGAATAAAGGAAGATAGAAGAGGCATGGAAAATATATAAATCAATAAATAAACAATATCTGATTTTTAAATTCATTTCATTCCAGTTATCACTAGGATTTATGACGAATATTGACTAAGAATTGAGAAAATATTGACTTGGAGTTGAGAAAATGCTCAATTTCACCGATGTGACAGAATTTATTCTTTTGGGACTAACCAGTCGTCAGGAATGGCAAGTCCTCTTCTTCATCATTTTTCTTATGGTCTATGTGGTCACCGTGGTAGGCAATATTGGCATGATCATATTAATTAAGGTCAGTCCACAGCTTAATAGCCCCATGTACTTTTTCCTCAGTCATTTGTCATTTGTGGATGTCTGGTTTTCTTCCAATGTGACCCCCAAAATGTTGGAAAATCTGTTATCAGAAACAAAAACTATTTCTTATGCCGGTTGTTTGGTACAGTGTTTCTTCTTCATTGCCCTCGTCCATGTAGAAATTTTTATTCTTGCTGTGATGGCCTTTGATAGGTACATGGCAATTGGGAAACCTCTGCTGTATGGCAGCAAAATGTCTAGAGCTGTCTGTATGCGACTGATTTCTTTCCCTTATGTGTATGGTTTTTTGACTAGTCTGGCTGCAACCCTGTGGACATATGGCATGTCCTTTTGTGGGAATATTGAGATCAACCACTTCTACTGTGCAGACCCACCTCTCATCAAAATGGCATGTGCTGGGACTCTAGTAAAAGAATATACGATGACCATTCTTGGAGGCATCAATGTGACATATTCTCTGGCTGTGGTGATCATTTCATATCTGTTCATTCTCATTGCCATTCTACGGATGCACTCAGCGGAAGGGAGGCGGAAGGCCTTTTCCACCTGTGGCTCCCACTTGACAGCGGTCATCATATTTTATGGGACTCTCATATTCATGTATCTCAGGAGCCCCACAGAGGAGTCTGTGGAGCAGGGGAAAATGGTGGCTGTGTTTTACACCACAGTGATCCCCATGCTGAATCCCATGATCTACAGTCTGAGGAACAAGGGTGTGAAAGAAGCCATGAACAAAGTGATCAGGAGAACATGTTTAACAAAATAAAATAAAATTCTGTTCGTGTTGTCTTGTGGGTTTCATAAGCATTTGTCAACAAATTGCCATTCAGTGTATTGCTTAAAGACTTTTTACAAAAGTTAAATATTTCATGCGTTAAAAATAAAACAGAGAAAGTCTCAAACTGAGAGGAGAAAAAGGAGGCAGATCCATCTCTCTTGATGTAAGTAGTGAGGGTTAATTAAAACTTAAAAAGTGGGGCGCCTGGGTGGCTCAGTGGGTTAAGCCTCTGCCTTCGGCTCAGGTCATGATCTCAGGGTCCTGGGATCGGGCCCCGCGTCGGGCTCTCTGCTCAGCAGGGAGCCTGCTTCCCCCTCTCTCTCTGCCTGTCTCTCTGCCTATTTGTGATCTCTGTCTGTCAAATAAATAAAATCTTAAAAAAAAAAAAAACTTAAAAAGTAATGAATTGAAGGGTTATTGGAACCAGGGTTCACAGGCACTCTAATTGAAATTGTTCAAATACTTAGCTAAAATGAAAGGACTTCGTGCTCCTTATTAGAAAAAAATGGAATGGGGTACCTGGGTAGCTCAGTCCATTAAGGGTCTGCCTATGTCTCAGGTAGTGATCTGTGTCCTTGGATCGAACTCTATACTAGGCTCTTTGCTCAGCAAGGTGTCTGCTTCTCCTTCTCCCTCTGTGCTCTGGCTTTTTTTCCTCTCTCTTTCTCAAGTAAATAAATAAAATCTTAAAAAAAAAAAAAAGAACAAATGAAAAAGTGGAATGGATGAGTTTAGGAAATACTTAACAGTTTGCCTATTTGGAGAGTAAATGGGGGCAGAAAACAATTCAACATATTTCATTTATTTTCTAGTGTGACATAAAATTGGTGGTCTTCCTTCATTCCATTATCAAAACATTCTCTGTATCTTCAGTACACAGAGTAGGAGTTTGCTAGGGCTGCCATAGGAAAATATGTCAGACTGTGATGTGTAAAGAACAAAAATTTATCTTCACAATTCTGGAGGCTGGAAGTCCAAGGCCAAAGCGCCAGCAATGCTGTTTTTTTTATCCTGAGGGCTCTCCTTTGGTTTGCAGAAGCTGTCATCTCCTTGTGCTTGTCATGGTCCTCCCTCTGTGTGTGTTGTGTCCTACTCTCCACTTCTTATAAGGACACAAATCATCTTGGATTGGGACCTACACCTACGACATCATTGTAGTTTGATTTTCTCTTCACAGACTTTACCTTCAAATACAATCATATTCTGAACTGGGGGAGTCAGGACTTTGACATATAGATTTCAAGGAAACATGATTCAGCCCATAATGCAAAGTGACATGGTAATAGAATTGCGACCCAAAGTTGGGACAATGATGTAGAAGAAACTGTCTCAGAGAATTGAGTTAAGTTGAAAATCAACCTGGGAAACAGGATGCAACCTGAGTGTCTATGGAAGACACTGGTGTTACTGGACAGACTTCCCAATGTACAAAGGAAAACACTGAGCCTGAACATAAAGGAGGAAAATGCTACAGAGCGATGAGCTCCCATGTTTAGTGCTGACTGTACCAGTTGTTGTTTCTCCAGAGGACTCATTCAGTGAAAAAAAAAAAAAAAAAAAAGATCTAACAAAGTAATTGCCTCCTTCACACCTATTTGTACAATCTCTTAGGAAAATGGAGTGAACAAACATGTACTATAAATTTGGTCTGCATTAGTCACCAGAAGAGCCACTGATACTTCTTGTCAAGACAGTTCTTCCCCTGTAGCTAAGTAGGTTTCTTTATTCTGGGATTGTGTATAACCCTGAGAACTCTGTTACTTATTTGGGCAATCATATTCATTTTCAGAATTAGACTTATGATTTATAAAGGACTACATGGAAGAAAGAATGCCAATTACCAGGAAGGTGCAGACATTTAGGACTTCGATATTGTTACTTATGAAAGTAATCAAGTAATGAGTCTAGAACATAAGGGAATCAACATATATTGAATGGTATTCTCTAGAATTCTTCCATTCACATGCCTGAGAGCCCACATTTATTGAGGGCTTGATACGGACTGTTCACAGTACTATGCATACAACGTACTTTATTTTGTATAATCTTAAAAAGAGTCCTGCCCATTTATGAAACATGTTTTTGTTTTGTTTTGTTTGTTTTATCAGAACATGGGACTGTCCATAATATTTCCCTCTACACTAAACCTGAGAAATAATCACTATCCATAATGATAAGGAATCAAACGCAGTGGGGTTGTGTGATGTTTAAATGTATTAGTATTTACAAAACATGTGGGTCAGAGCTTGGCCTATAAGACACACTAATATCTGTGCTTTATAAATTTTAATTCATTTCACCCTCAAAGCAATCCTATGGCATTCAATTCCTCATTATTTATACTCAAAGAATAGTTTACTGTGGGGTGTTCTTAGGGAATACAGATGACCCCATACAGAAAAATTAACATGGACATTTTAGTTAATATTAGTCTGAGTTTTTTTCCCAGAAAGCAACAGAAGTCAACTCCAGCTACCTTAAGCAAAACAAAACTGTTCTGGAAGGATACACAGTCTTCCAAATCCATGTGTAGCCAGAATACCAGGCTTAGAGAACAGATAACTATTCATGTTGTGGAGATAGGATAGCTCAAACTGCAGCATCGGTGTTCCTTTGCAGGATCAGTCTGCTCTTTCAGGCCCACTGCAATCAGTTTGATGCAAAAATATTTTGTTCACTGGAATCATTATTACATCCAATAATCAAGGGCAAGCATCTGATCCCACCCACTCCTCCCTGAAGCTAGGGTCTAGCTCCTCAGATTTCATTGTGGAAACCAGAAGTGGAAGAGTAAGAGGATAGAATTCCCATCCTTCTCAACTCTATGCAATGGGAAATTCCCTCCCAAAGAATTCTAATGGGGTGCTACTGTCTGGGAATATTTAAAAGCCAGACAATGGCCAAAATGCAAATAAAACGCATTCTTAAAAATAGCAAAGAAAGATCCCATGCTCCACCTGGAAAGTCCCTATTCTGTTTAGTCTGGGAGGTTAGGTAAGCATTGGACTAGCCTTACTTAATTGCTGCGAATTCTCTAGTAATGAATGTTAGGTTACACAAAAAGAATGAAGCCATTTGGGAAAATACTGTTCTTTGATACTTAGTTCTTTTATCTCCCTAAATTCCTTCTCTGCTCTTGTTAAAATAAGGGATAAAGAAATTCTTTAGTATGGAAGATTATATTTTGGGCCAGATATCTCCATAAAGTACATTTGTTCAGTAAAAGGTGGAGAAGAGTGAAGAAAGAGGAAAGGAAACAGAGAAAGATAGGAGGGGAGAAGCACAATTAGAAGAAAGTGCAGAGAAAGGAGAGGGGATAAAACAAGACAAATAGAACCTATCCTGGAAGGTAGAGGACTGCTTTGATACACCTAGGTTCTAAAGCCTGCCTGCGACTGAGCTCACCCCAGATGGAGATCAGTAGTCCTGGAGTTTAAAAAGAATATATAGTCCAATGTAAATGTAGAGTTTCCTTCTCTCACTAAAGGAAATGAGGAGGAGAAGTTTCACCTCAGTGACTGAGTTCATTCTCCTTGGACTGACCAGTCACCTGGAACTGCAGATTGTCCTCTTGCTGCTGTTTCTGGCCATTTACATAGTCACAGTCGCAGGGAATGTTGGCATGATTGTCCTCATCCAGGTCAATGCCCGGCTCCACAAACCCATGTACTTTTTCCTGAGCCACTTGTCCTTTGTGGATCTGTGCTTCTCTTCCACAATGTGACTCCCCAAATGCTGGAGATCTTGTCGGAGAAGGAAACGATTTCCTATCCTGCTTGTCTGGTGCAGTGTTACTTCTTTATCGCCTTGGTCCACGTGGAGATGTACATCCTGGCTGTGATGGCCTCTGATCGGGTACATGGCCATCTTCAACCCTCTGCTGTATGGCAGCAAGATGTCCAAGAGTGTGTGCACCACCCTCATCATGGGGCCTTACGTGTATGGGGCACTCACAGGCCTCATGGAGTCCATGTGGACCTACAACCTCTCCTTCTGTGGCCCCAATGAAATTAACCACTTCTACTGTGCTGACCCACCACTAATTAAGCTGGTCTGTTCTGACACTTCCAACAAGGAGCTGTCAACATTTGTTGTGGCTGGATGTAACCTTTCCTTTCCTCTGCTCATCATCTTGATTTCTTATGTTTATATTTTTCCTACTATGCTGAGGATTGGTTCCACAGAAGGCAGGCACAAAGCTTTCTCTACCTGTGGCTCCCATCTCAAAGCTGTCACCATATTCTATGTGACCCTTTTCTTCATATGTCTCAGACGTCCCTCAAAGGAATCTGTGGAACAAAGTAAAATGGTAGCTGTATTTTATACAAGGGTCATCCCCATGTTGAACCCTATGATTTATAGCCTTAGGAATAAGGATGTGAAAGAAGCATTGACCAAAGAGTTGTTAAGAAAACAAAGATTTTCTTAGAATCTATCACTATTCTTTTGCCCCCCCCCATGTTTTTCTAAAGATTTTTCCAGCATTATAGGATGGAATCAATTTACTCTACTCTTATAATTGACGGCTAAGCTGAAATATCACCTCTTACAGCAAGTCTTCCCTAATACATTCAGGTTGTATAGGTACCATATGGTGCTTTACCCATGACCTTACCTTCTGGTGTATTTATAACATAGAACTATAATCTTATGTGTAGCATACCTCTGTTTCTTCCACTATTCTAGGAAGTTCAGAAAGGAAGAGACCATATCTTTTCATCTTTTTCTCTATTACCACAGCAAAGAACACCCATTCCATTTGTTTGTAGAATTCAGGTAATAGGATGGCCTGTATTCTTTGTTCCAGTTGAACCATTGGAAGCAATCTCCCAATTTCTTAAAGGGCCAAATGCTTATAAAATTGGCAAAAATGAAGAGGTTGAAGAGCTTCAAATATGGAAAGCTCACCAGATATTGTTGAGAATATATCAATAGAATATCATCTTCATCACCGCAGGTGTGTTTTTTTAAAATTTTTATTGTATTTCAGGCACGTAGTACTGGACACATAAATAGGTAGATGCATGTCAATGTCCATAGATGTTGATACAAAAGTCAAGAATTGTTGTGTTTTGCAATGCCTTTTAGACAGTTATCTTGTATAAGTCAGGTGCAGACCCATGAAAATTAGGGATAAGACTGAATCAACTTACATGTCTTCCAGCTTGAAAAACGGAACTTAAAATATTAATTAATCTTAATTAGAGGAATAAAGTTACATGCTTTACCATATAGAGATTGTAAACTGAATTTTAACCCACCACATCTACAAACAATTCTCCAAACTAAAGCAATAAAAATGAAAACCGTATGTCTTGCATGATTAAATCATGCTAATTTTTCTCCTCTTCTATTAATAAAAACTGTTTATCCAGGAATTTGAATCTTTTGTTACAGTGTTAAACAATAAAGAAAAATCAACCATTATCTGGGAATTCAGCTGGGTGTTAGAGAAGTGTACTAATTCTTTTAGAGGAGGAGAAGCCTATTTGGGGCTCATCAATGACATGTCAGTATGACATATGACATGTATCTTCCTTATTATCCCATTTTTTAAACAATACTTTCTTACTGAAAAATAGAAGGAACTTTCTCTACTAATATATAGAATTTTACTTAGGTAGTACAGATTGCTTGAAATATATGTTGTGACCCATGGTTATTATCACAGGAAACTAAGACCCGCCCCTCCCCAACAAAGGTAACACAATAAACAGGATACAGACAAAACATTTTAAGAGAGGAAGAAAGTAAGATCTCAAGTTCTTCTAGCCCTTTTATTTTTTTTAAGATTTTATTTATTTACTAGAGAAAGAGAGAAAGAAAGAGATAGCAAGAGAGAGCACTGAGCTGGGAGAAGAGGGAGAAACAGGCTCTCCTCAAAGAGGGAGACCAACACAGGACTTGATTTCAGGACCCTGGGATCATGACCTGAGCTGAAGGCAGAGACACCTAACTGACTGAGCCACCCAAGCAGCCCTATTTTATTTATGTTAAAAATTGTAATTCCTCTGAGAGTCATTTTGTTCTTGAGATTCATTTCCTACTGTAGATGATGCAATGTGTAGCTTTTTAATGACCTCTACAGGTCTCTGTCTACACTCTCCAGTGAGAAAGCCCCATCATGGGAGATCCAACCCTTACAAGTCCTCCTTTTTTTTTGGTGATGATTTTTCCTTTGGTGATGACAGATGAGATGGTTCTGAGAACATTTTTTCTTCATGTACAAGTAGGTTCCTGCCTAGGCAGGTTCATGCACAAGGACAGCCTGTGTGTTTTTATGGAGTCAGTTTGAAATTTTGGCCCTCTAGGTTGTCCTTGCAATTCTGCAGAGGGAGAGAATGTTCTTGGAAAGGGTTATCAGGAAGTGGGATTAGAAGCTTTGTTGCAGCAATGCATGTCACTGTGTGATAGTCAGATAATTATGTTTCTGTTTTCTCTATTAAAGACATTCTGTCCTTTAGTAAAAAGTATAATTTTCCATTTCTCTCACTTTATCCATTGTCTGTCTCCTTCTTTCTCTTTGTCACCCCATACACATGTGCAGAGTCATGGATTGGAACTTTTACAAGTTCTACTGTCTGTGCTCAAACCAGCAATATGTTCAAGCACAATGACTGACAAGCCCACTTGCTCTGAAGACATTAAGAAATGACCCTGTACTGTTTAAAACCCACTACTCCTTTTCTGCCCCCTTCCTTCTACATCCTTGATGTTTGGAGCAAACCTAGAGAAAAGCTGGGAGAGCAATTTCACTCTACATGAGATTTTTCTATAGTTCTCTTCTTTGTTAAAAACAGCGCTCTGAAGATGTCTGTATGATGCTGGCAGGTTCGCTATGGGCCCAGACATTTCCAATGGGAAGCAATTATCTTGGTTTGCCTAAGACTGAGGTGTTCCCCAGGATGCAAAACCAGGATATTATTGGGCAGACTGGATGGCATTTGATCTGCTACACATATTCCACCACAGACTGAACTGGTCACAGACTTGGTGTCAACAGTTTGAACCCCTTTTTGTTCCCCTGTCCAAATTTGTCATTAAACATCTACTAAAATTTAAGACCTTCCTGGAACTGGAGACTGAGCTCATATGGCTTGTCTTACTCACTGGTAACACTCCTCACTTCCTAATAGCATTTATCTTTTTCTTCTATGTTTTGATCACATTTGCCATAAGTGAAAAATAAGCAGTTAAAAATGTTCTCCTTACATATTACACATATGGTTTATTAATCATCCAATGTATCAGTGAATTTGTAAAAAGTGTTTAAGAGTGCTTGGATGAGTAGACTGAAACAAAAACAGATTTCATAGATAAATAAAGCATAACTAGAATATTACTGCCAGTAAATGAGCTCAAAATATTTAAACTAGAGTATTAGAATGTCCTAGATGGCATCCAGAATACAGATTGCTAGTCATCTTAATTTTATATAGTCAACAACTAAAAATAACTTCCTCTTCAACTCTTTAAAAAATGTCCTTAGCTTTTGGTATGTTTTAGACATGGCATTACTTTAAGCTTAAATACTCATAGAAGAGTATGGTAGGCCCTCACTTAGTATTTCATTGTTCTTATTTTATTCAATGTTCTAAGGCAGAAAGAAAGGAAGAAAGAAATTGCCATAGAATTTCTTAATGCTTCAAGATCCAAGGGAGAAGGACTTTCTAAAAGTATGGAGGAGATGCTTGAAAAAGGTGGTGATGCTTGAATTTATTCTTATTAGGTTTGTTTGCAATGTGGATGAGTGCTGACAATGATTCAATTCTTGATTAGGTTGATTTTCAAAATTTTAAAAATATTAAACCAGTGTGATGCTTTAAAAGATTTTGCTTTTATGGGATAAGGACGATTGGTTTATAGTAAACCATTTTATACAGTTGTAGTAAGCCATTTTTTGAAAAACAGTTCAATGTAGAAGATTCAGAAATGGATGCTGAACTTTCTGATTATGAAATAACATTTCTTTGTGGCTTTGAGTAAATTTCTCTATATTATAGACCTTCAAAACTCTATAAATATAGTGAATAAAAAGTGTACACACATTTTAAAATGTGGAGCTTTCAGGAAATAACAAGAACATTCTCCTTCTGGTGTTGTTTTTTTTGGGGGGGGAGGGGAGAGAGGAAAGGGAGGGGTAGCAGGTAAGGGAGGAAGAGAGAGAATCTTTTTTTTTTTTTTTTAAATATTTTATTTATTTATTTGACAGAGAGAAATCACAACTAGATGGAGAGGCAGGCAGAGAGAGAGAGAGGGAAGCAGGCTCCCTGCTGAGCAGAGAGCCCGATGCGGGCCTCGATCCCAGGACCCTGAGATCATGACCTGAGCCGAAGGCAGCGGCTTAACCCACTGAGCCACCCAGGCGCCCGAAGAGAGAGAATCTTAAGCCAGTTCATTCCAGATGAAGATTCTGACCAGGGCTTATTCAGTTACTGGAAGGAAAGTCTCCCAGTAACATCTGCATTAGCCTGCTATATGAATAAGAAATCAACTTTTACTATGCAAAACCACCAAGATTTCAGAGATTGTTATGACTGCTAGTATTAATTTATTTAAGATTTATTTATTCATTTAGAGAGAGAGGGAGGGGAGGGGTAGTAGGAGGAGAGTAAATCCAAACCAGACTGATGCTGGCCTCGATCTCACAACCCTGATCTGAAATCAAGAGTCAGTCACTTAACTGACTGAACCACGCAGACACCCCTCCTAAAATATTTGTGTCTACAAGAATAACTATCCCATGTTCTGTTGGTGTATTTCTATAATTTTATACTATTTTTCTATTTTCTCTGTAAAAAGTCTCATACAGAATTACATGCATAAGAGAAAGAGATACTGCTAAGAAAAGATGCCTGAGAAAGAAAAAAGAAAAAAGCAAAAAGAAAACTAGCAGAGGAATCAAAGAGAATGGGTTAAGAAATGATATTATATAACAAGCACAGCTATATTTGGTCAGTGTATTTTGTGATTTCTGTTTATTTTATTAGATAACGTGCATCTTTACCTGGATCAGATTTAAGAAAATGTTCAATTTTACTGATGTGACAGAATTTATTCTTTTGGGATTAACCAGTCGTCCTGAACTACAGCTCCTTTTCTTTGCGGTGTTCTTACTGGTCTACATTATCACACTGATTGGGAACATTGGCATTATCATACTAATCAGGATCAGTCCCCAGGTCAACAGCCCCATGTACTTTTTCCTCAGTCACTTATCTTTTGCAGATGTGTGGTTTTCCTCTGATGTCACGCTGAAGATGTTAGAAAATCTAGTAGCTGAGATCAAAACCATTTCCTATCCTGGCTGTATAATGCGGTGCTTTCTCTTCATTGCCTTTGTCCACTTAGAGGTGTTCATCCTTGCTGTGATGGCCTTTGACAGATACATGGCGATTGGCAACCCTCTGCTCTATAGTAGCCGGATGTCAGGGACCATCTGTATTTGACTAATCTCTTTTCCTTATCTATATGGCTTCTTCATTAGTTTGATCTCAACACTGTGGACCCATGGTTTGTACTTCTGTGGGAACATTCAGATCAACCACTTCTACTGTGCAGACCCAGCCCTCATCAAAATGGCCTGTGCAGGAAACTTCATCAAAGAATACACCAAGTGTAACTTGGTAGGTCTCAACTTCTCTTATTCCTTGCTAATCATTATCATCTCCTACATATTTATCCTCATTGCCATCTTAAGGATGCGCTCCGCAGAAGGAAGAAAGAAAGCCTTCTCCACATGTGGTTCTCACTTGACAGCTGTCACTATATTTTATGGAACCCTATTCTTCATGTACCTCAGAAATCCAACGGAAGAGTCTGTGGAATAGGGCAAGATGGTGGCTGTGTTGTAGACCACAGTAATTCCTATGTCGAATCCCATGATCTACAGTCTCAGGAACCAAGATGTAAAGGAGGCCATGAGCAAAGCAGTCAGTAGAACAATTTTAACTAAATAAAACAGAAACTTCAAATGCAGGATGACACCCGTAGTTCACTAGAAGTGTAAATTGAGTTTCAAATCATTCTGAGAAAAATTGTTATTTCTGTTTTCAATAAATAGACGAAGAATACAGAATTGAGACGGGAGTAATAGCACCAAGAAAAGGGAAGCATATTGTAGACCAGACTCTCTGGGTCTCTGAGACCTGAGATAATAAGATGTGTTGACGACAGCATCCATTCTTTCCCTTTCTCCCAATGTCAAATTCAGTAGTTTATTTTGTGATTGGGAATGTTTGTTCATGGCTTCTCAGTACCTCACAAGTCACTCTTTCAAGTATGATTTTAAAAGAACTGTAATGGTCTCTTCTTGCACCTAGAATAGGGATTGAGATGACAGGTTATTATTTTAAAACGTTTCAGTTGAATATAATTTCACCAGGAGGCATTGTTAAAATTGGAGACGACATCCCTGACAATTGGATATTTTATGTAGAATATGATATCATAAGATTTATATAACCATGGTAATTAATGTAACTTTATACTAGATGAGTGTCTGGCTTTCAAATATATAATAATTAATTCAATAAAATTCATTTCAAGTGAACATACTTGACATCCTATGGTATCCACTTAAGATCCATTTTATGTCTTTTCTTACAATGACTATCGGAAGGTGATACAATCTCAGTGAGTTTTGGAACTTGGATTGTATTTCAATAAATATATTTCAACAAGTTACCTATAGAAAATTTGGGAGAGTATAAAGATAGCTTTACTCTTTTTTTTTTTTCTTTTATGTTTTTTTAAATAGTTCAGTTGGGTTTGGTGGCAGTAAGAAACTATCGAACCCTTAGTGTTTCTAGCACTTGCCTTTGTATCTTGTCATAAGTCTCATATCAGACTCTCAAGTGAACATACCATTGTTCATATATAACACATGGTCTATCTTTTTTTAGAATATTATTGCCTCAGTTTCAAAAATGCTTTTTTTTAAAAAAATAAAGATTATAAGGCATGAACAGCTAAATGCTATTGTGATGTACAAAATCTATAATCTTTTATATGCTTGCACATGTATGCATATGTGTTTCACAAGTATACACATGTATGTGTATGCATATTTGTGTAGTGTGTATGTGTATGTGTGTGTTTCAGAGTAGTCAACTCGATAGCACTTTCTAGGAGTTCTTAGTGAAGAATTTCCTTTAGAATCCAACTTGTTGTCACATAAAATAGCCCCTATGATTATATCACTTATAATCTTACACGTCATAATATTATGGGTTTTCTTATTGTACTACATTTTTCCACTTCGAATACATTTAATTTTATAAATCCAAACTGCCTACCTCTCTTAGAGCACAATTACTTTCTCTACATAGCTATACCCTGACACACATTGTAAAACTTAGTCTAGTTATAGCCAGGAAATTTCCACATTTTTACTTCTTTTTTGCTTTATCTATTTCTTTTTTGCAGAGTTCATATTTTTTGTACTGAAGCAATTATTTCTCTGATAACTCTCTGTTTTATAAATGTTATCTCATTGTACATCAAATTCTATGAGAGAAGAAACCATTTCTGTCTTGATCATCATTGAAATACCAGCATTATAGATTCTGTACATAAGAAGTGGCTACTAAGTATTTGTTAATTATATGAATAGACTGGCTATTTTACGTCACATCTTTGTTTACAGCTTGGTGTTCATCTTCTAATTTAGTTTAGAAATGTGTTTTTGAAACATATTTATACAATGAGATACCACCTTATACCAGTCAGAATGGCTAAAATTAACAAGACAGGGAAAAACAAATGTTGGTGAGGATTTGGAGACAGAGAAACCATCTTACACTGTTGGAGGGAATGCAAGCTTGTACAGCCACTCTGGAAAACAATATGGAGATTCCTCAGAATATTAAAAATAGAGCTACCTTACAACCCACAATTGCACTACTGGGTATTTACCCCCAAAGATAAGATGTAGTGAAAAAAGGGACACCTGCACCACAATGTTCATAGCAGAAATGTCCACAGAACTGAGATGTCCTTCAATGGATGAATGGATACAGAAAGTGAGGTTAAATATACAATGGAATATTAATCACCCATCAAACAGGACATCTTCCATTTACATAGACATGGATGAAACTGGAGAGTATTATGCTAAGTGAAATAAATCAATCAAAAAACCACAATTATCATATTGTTTCACTTATTGTGGACCATTAAGAATAGTGCAGAAGACAATAGGGAAAGGGAGGGAAAACTGAATGGGAACAAAAAATTGAGGGAGACAACTATGTGAGATTTGACTCCATGAAACAAACTGAGGGTTGTGGAAAGGTAGGTGTGTGGGGGGATGTGGTAACTGGGTGATGGGAATTAAAGAGGGCATGTGATATGATGAGCACTGGGTGTTATATTCAACTAATAAAATGTGGTACACTACATACCTAGGATAATTAAATTTAAATAAAATATTTTAAAAATAAAACATATTTTAAATATGTAGTTAGATCAACTAAACTCTGTCTTGTAAGTTTCTTCATCAGGGTTGTCATAAAGGTCCTTTGTCAAATGTGCAGTGGTGGAGTATGTTATGTTGTCCCCAAATCCAGTCTTCTCTTTTAGTGAAACATAAAACAAAACAAAAAACTACATGTGTTTCTCAGCTGTGCGGGTGGAAGTGTGTATTACATGCCCAAGCCTCATCATAACAGTCTTCCTGAGTCACTGTCTATTAACCCTTTATTTTTGTTTGTTCACCAGTTACAAGCAAAAGTCTGTGAAGCCCAGGGATGGTGTGGAGTCACAGGAAAAAGTTCCAACTCATTCAATCCCTGGAAGAAAGGTCTCCCAGTAACATCTGCATTAGCCTGTTATATGAATAAGAAATCAATGTCTACTATGCTAAGCCACGAGGATCTCAGATATTTTTCTGACTACTAGGATTATATTAACCAATATGAACAGACTTCATACCAAAAATATGTACTTAAAATTTTTTTTTTGAGTTGCATAGTTGGATATATTTATTGATGGGTGATAGAGGTATTTTATTGCCAGTATGTAAAATATGAATAATTTCTGTCCGAAACACTCTTTTCTTTGGTGAACCTTATTTTTTTAAATTTATTTTTTATTTTCAGCATAACAGTATTCATTTTTTTTGCACCACACCCAGTGTTCCATGCAATCCGTGCCCTCTATAATACCCACCACCTGGTACCCCGACCTCCCACCCCCTGCTCCTTCAAAACCCTCAGATTGTACTTAAAATATTTATAATTAATTTAAACCACTTAGAATTTATTTTTGTTCATGGTCTGAATCTAGAATCTAACATTAATTTTCATAAAACTTCAACTACCACTATTTGTGTACTAACATCTCTATTCCTCTAATTATAAAATACCGATAATATTGTATATAAATTTGCTTTTATTTATCTAGTTCTATTTTTTAGCATTTTAAACTGATGTTTAATCATTTAACTCATTCCTCTAGCAAGTTTTAGCTGAGTGTATATTATATACTTGGCACAGTGTTAGGTATTTGTTATCAACAAACCAAACAGAAAAAGAAATCCTTGGTCTCATGAAGCTTATATTCCAGTGGTGTAAGACATACAAAAACAATTATCATAAAATACAAGTAAATCATGTAATAAGTTAGTAATTGTATGGCAAAATCTGAAAAAAAATATTGTAGGATAATAAAAGGGTCTCTGACTAAAGCATGAGAATAAAGATAACTTTTAATTGAGAAAGTGACAGTAAGTCTACGGCCACATCACCCTGAACACGTCTGATCTTGTCTGATCTCAAAAGCTAAGCAAGGTTGCGCCTGGTTAGTACTTGGATGGGAGAAGGTGACAGTAAGCAAAAACCGCATGAAAGAGGTCCAGATAGTAGCTATGCACATGTGCTTATATCTGTGTGGGGAGGTAGTGCTCTAAACACAAGAAACATCTAGAAAAGAGTTTAAATGCCAATATTCACTGAATATTCAAGGAAAAATTGGAAGCCATTGTTGTTAGAACCCAGGAATATGAGAAAAGTAATAGAATATGAGATCAAAGGCATAACAGGGTCTTAGTATAAGCAATATGAACTAAGTTGTATGAAATACAGGGGAGGAGATTGTTAATTTTACATAGGAACCCTCAAGGAAATGTTTAAAGAAAAGTTTTTCATGACCCATATAGGTAGATAATTGCATTAAATAATCTTTGTGGTCTGGAGAGATCTCTGGTTAGAATAATGAAAACTCAACTTTCTTTCTCTGTGCAAGTTGTTCTATCTGGATTTCTCCATGCTAAGTGAGAAGTTGTCCTGGCTTTTTATACTGAGAACCACCTTTTAACGTAAAACCTAGAGCAATCACATCAGGCTTTTTAGTGTCTTGTAGAGGCTGGCCTTAAAAATTAAACTTAGCACAATATTTGAGGGGATAAAATATAATTAACTTCCCATTGAGAGAAATTCTGGGTCAGAGGTAGGTTACTGTTTACAATGTAGGCCCAAGACTTCTGTGGACAGTAAACCTTTGGTCCTAAGTAGCAAACTTATGCTCTCAAGTAACAGTTACTCTCAAGACCCACACAGAGCTGTAACTCATATATGTTTAATCAACACTCCTCAATTCCAAAGTATGGTTTCATGGTAAGCCTGGAGCGTCTCAACACTATTCTGAGGAATATCTAGGTGATAGTTAGACATGTGCTTCTCTTAGTTATAGAGTTCATCTATTGAAAAGATGATCATTTCACCATTTTCTTTAGTCAAAAAAATATTTCTTGTATATCTACCATGTGCCTCTATCCTAGGTAGGGCCATGAACAAGGCAATTGCTCTGCTGAAAATCTTCTTACAGTGAGAGAAGAAGAATGGATTTGGTGGAAAACCAGCAATTCCTCCACTGATCTCAATAAGCTGAAATAGGCTCTTGTTGCAGAAACAACTTGGAGGGCATACATTGCCAGGCACTCAAGCAAAGTGATCAAATGTGTATTTTTAACTATACAAAGAACATATTTTTGTTCCTTCAAGTTCATAAAGACTGATAAAATATACTCTATAGAATATATTATATATACCAGTCATATAGTAGAAATGGGAGTCATTTTGGATCAGTAGTTGAGATTTTGATCTCCACAATTAATAGTTACCTTTGGGATTGAGATGAGTAGCTGTACAAACTCTAGACTCAAAGTCTGGAATCAGGAACCTAGTCCCCAATTCATTAGAAATATGACTTTGAGCAAGTCACTGAAACTCTCTAAGCTCTGTCTCTTGACTGTAAAATAGATATCATAATAATGATGGTGGTGGTGAAAATTAAGTTAGCAAATGTAATGTATGCTTTATTGTTGTTGTTAACGTTCTCATGTTCTTATTCATAAAATGAAAGATGTGAAACAGATACATTTTCCTGCTCTGATATGATACAATTTTCATTGTAGGGAATGATGCTACCTGTTTCACCTTTCACTGGAAAAGCCCAGTGGCACAGACCAAAGACTGCAGAACATAAGACTGCCTTGTGCAGACTGAGTGACACCATCACCCAGTTGAACGTGATGCAAACCCAAAGCAAATTGTGTTCTTGGATCCCAGGATGCATGCAAAATAACTTGAGTTTGGGGAAAAACCAAATTGTGAAAACCTACTATTAAAAACCAAAACTCATCAGTGTGGACTTTCCTCTAGAGGGTTACTTGCCCCCAGGGTTCTGTGTAGGCAAAGCTTCTTAATTGGTTCTTCTTTTTCTCCCCTTCCCCCACCCTTCTCCCCCCCCACCCCACCTTAAGGCAAAGATTTAAGGGAAACTTCTCTTGTGGACTTTCAGGTTCTCTTTTACCTGGTATACATTGCTTATCATCTCTCATGTAGCATTTTCTTTTCACTTTTGCATTCTTACTGGGAATATTTCTCCTCATTCTCAGGTTGGTATAAAAATATATTTATCCAGATCTGTCAGATTAAATTTGCATCTCAGATTTTAACTTCTCTTAATTTTTTTTTAATTTTATTTATTTGTTTGCGAGAGAGAGAACAGGAGCGAGAAAAAGCTAGATAGCAGCTGATGGGGAGGGAGAAGCAGACTCCCTGCTGAGCAGGGAGCCCAAAGCAGGGCTGGATCCAAGGATCCTGGGATCATGACTCCCGCAGAAGGCAGTCACCCAACTGGCTGAGCCATTAGGTGCCCCTATCTTCTCTTATTCTTTGTAATTACTATTAGTTATACTATACATGATATCTGTGTGTGAAGGTGTCTATTTATGCTCATGGAAGTGACTGAGAGATGGGAAGGAGGGAGGAAAGAGAGAGAGAGATATTTTCTACAGAGATTTGATCATTTGATTATTACAAACTACTAATGGAAACTATAATTTCCAGGAGTGCATTTAGTAATAATTGTGCTCTGTGTATTTATTATGTGTGAATATGTAATGTCTTTTCATACTTATAATTAAACAATGAAATGAGTATTATTGTTACTGTCACATCATATTAAGGCATAGATAAATGAAAGACAAAGAAAACAAATATAAAACCAGTTCAAGTTCTTACATCATGGAGCCAGAATTCAACACAAGTCTAACAACAAAAACAGAATTCTTTACTGAGAATACTGAATATTTTCTCATGCCTGATCTTGTGGGGAAAAAAAAATCTGTATTTACTGATATAATTTGAAATATAGAGTGATGCAATAGGGGAATCTCCATAAATAATAGCCAATAATATTTAATAGATTATAATTATATGCTAAGGAGTCCACATCCAGGGAATATGTATAAATTAATGAATGTAGTTAAGAACTTTACCCCTTTATACCTGGCTTTGATGACCAATCTGATCAGTTTGCGCTCTTTAATTTAAGTGGGTGGAAGCATGAGATTAGATTAAAAATAATATTTTCTCAAACATTTAGGGCTGGTAAATTATTTGATTAGGTGGCTTCCATCCCTAATCATGGAGAATATGCTTATAATGAAGAAGTGATGAGGTAAGAAATTATTTTACATTGGGTTGAAGAGAGAATTATGAGCCTTCATAAATGCCTTAAAATATGAAACTTCCAAACATGCCAATATTGGAAACAAGAGATGTTTAATAGTCTCAGAGGGGTCTGTGTGTGGCTCATGTCCTGAACTCAGGGTCCTTGGATCAAGCACCACATAGGGCTGTGTTTAGTGGTGAATCTGCTAGAGATTCACTCTCTCTGTCTCCCCCTCCCTCTGCTCATGCTCTCTCTGAAATAAGTAAAAAAAAAAAAAAAATCTTTAAAAATATAAGTAGTCTTGGCAGTTTGACTAAGCACAATATTTAGTAGCAGTATGTTTCAGTCACAATATTCATATAACTGTTATGTACTAGGGCATCTTAGTAATTTTCAGTCATAGATAGTGAATAAAGAAATATAAAAGAGGCATGGATAAAAATATAAATTAAGAAATAAACAACACTTGATTTTTAAATTTATTTCCTCCTAGTTATCCCTGAGATTTATAACAAATATTGACTTGGAGTTGAGAAAATGCTCAATTTCACCGATGTGACAGAGTTTATTCTTTTGGGACTAACCAGTCGTCAGGAATGGCAAGTCCTCTTCTTCATCATTTTTCTTATGGTCTATGTTGTCACCATAGTGGGCAATATTGGCATGATCATGTTAATTAAGGTCAGTCCACAGCTTAATAGCCCCATGTACTTTTTCCTCAGTCATTTGTCATTTGTGGATGTCTGGTTTTCTTCCAATGTGACCCCCAAAATGTTGGAAAATCTGTTATCAGACAAAAAAACTATTTCTTATGCTGGTTGTTTGGTACAGTGTTTCTTCTTCATTGCCCTCGTCCATGTAGAAGTTTTTATTCTTGCTGTGATGGCTTTTGATAGGTACATGGCAATTGGGAAACCTCTGCTGTATGGCAGCAAAATGTCTAGAGCTGTCTGTATGCGACTGATTTCTTTCCCTTACATATATGGCTTTCTGACTAGTCTGGCCGCAACCCTGTGGACATATGGCTTGTCCTTTTGTGGGAATATTGAGATCAACCACTTCTACTGTGCAGACCCACCTCTCATCAAAATGGCGTGCGCAGGGACTTTTGTAAAAGAATACACAATGATCATACTTGCAGGCATTAATTTCACATATTCTCTGACTGTGGTGACCATTTCATATCTGTTCATTCTCATTGCCATTCTACGGATGCACTCAGTGGAAGGGAGGCAGAAGGCCTTTTCCACCTGTGGCTCCCACTTGACAGCGGTCATCATATTTTATGGGACTCTCATATTCATGTATCTCAGACGTCCTACAGAGGAATCTGTGGAGCAGGGGAAAATGGTGGCTGTGTTTTACACCACAGTGATCCCCATGCTGAATCCCATGATCTACAGTCTGAGGAATAAAGATGTGAAAGAAGCCATGAAAAAAGTTATCAGCAGAACATGTTTAACAAAATAAAATACAATTTTGTTAATATTGTCTTATGTGATCCATAAGAATTTGTCAATAGATTGTGGTTCAGCATATCAATAACTTTCACAAAAACTAGATTATTTCGTGCATTAATTATAAAAAAAGAGAAAGACTCAAACCCAGTGGAAAAAAAGGAGACAAATCAACGCTATTGATGTGAGTAGTAAGGATTTGTTAAAATTTTTTAAAAAATTAATTAATTGAAAAGTTTGTTTGAGCCAAAATTTGCAGGTACACTAATTAAAATTATTCAAATATTTAGCTGAAATGAAGTATTTTGTTTTTCTTATTAAAAAATGCAATGAATGATTATGGAAAATACTTATCAATTTGCCTATTCAGAGAGAGTAGATTGGAGCAGTAAAAATAAGAACGTATTGCATTTAGTTTTCTAGTATGTCAACATAAAAATGGTGGTCTTGGTAATGGTTGTGAGATTTTATGGAAACAAATACATTTTCTTCAATATGAATGGCAGGTCTATTCAGAGACTACTACCTTGAATAAAGCTATGCTCTTGTATGTCATCCCTTTTCAACATTTTTAGTATTCATGAGAGATTCGGCATGGTATGTAATTCTCTTACAGATCCCAGTAAGTGCCATATTTAAATGCCACGGTGGCCATTGATCACTGACCTTCTCCCTTGTTCCTGCCAAAGAGTCTTCGGTTGGACAAAAGAGTGGGTAGAATCAGCAAATGGCCATAATCCCACCCCCTTCTCCCAAACCCCCTCCCCCCAGCAGCCCTCAGTTTGTATATTATAGAGGGCACGGATTGCATGGAGCACGGGGTGTGGTGCAAAAATAATGAATACTGTTATGCTGGAAATTAAAAAAAATAAAATAAAACTAGATTCTAACAACAAAAAAAAAATAAAATATTAAAAAAAAAAAAGAATCAGCAAATGGATGCATAATTTTGAAAGCACAGCTCTCTTGATCCCACTTAATAAATAAAATTGGTATTCATGTGGAATAATTTGCACATCTGTGACTGAGATGTAGTAAATATTTTAAAATGATTTTTATGTTTGAAAGACACAAAGTATCAGGGTGGTGTATTTGTTGCTAATGATAACATGACCCACCACTCTCATACCTCATTTCATGAAATACAAGCATGCGGAACAACTTTAAAACTTGGACTTCTTAAATTCTCTTTATCAATACACACATCTATAATACATACATTAATAATCTGCTTTTTTGATGTAGAAAATACAAAAAGTACAGCAATGGAACCAACACACACTTAAATCACACCTTTAAGTAATTACAAATTTATTTGGAAAGATATAAAGATAAGATGACATTGATGTAACATGAGAATAAACATTCTTCTTTGTCCACTTTTGAGGTTTTGTTTTCTTCAAGGGGAACCAACAATGTATACGAACTCACTTCCACACACATACACACATGTCATCAGCAACTTTTTAAAATATTTTTTTGACAGAGAGAGAGAGAGAGATCACAAGTAGGCAGAGGGTGGGATGAGGGAGGGAAGCAGATTCCCTGATGAGCAGAGAGCCCGATGTGGGGCTTGATCCCAGGACCCTGAGATCATGACCTGAACCTAAGGCAGAGGCTTAACCCACTGAGCCACCCAGGTGCTCCATCAGCAATGCTTTAAAGGTATTTGCATTTGAACAAACTGGTCATTTAGATTAAATCATACTTTACCACTGTGCCTATAGTTGCAAAACTTAACCCCCCCCCTAAAAAAAACAACTTTAAGATCTAACTCAGTGTTACTTTTGGGGTTAGTTAAAAATAACTTTGTCAGGACAACTGTTTATTCACCAGTTGGATTTTGTTAGAGAAGTCTCGATATGCCAG
Source organism: Mustela erminea (assembly GCF_009829155.1). Lineage (NCBI taxonomy): Eukaryota > Metazoa > Chordata > Mammalia > Carnivora > Mustelidae > Mustela > Mustela erminea. Next base: position 100,430,522 of record NC_045622.1, on the reverse strand, counting down.
TTAGTTGCTGATTACTAATAAATTTCAAAGTATGATTTTAAAACATTTTAATATGTAGGCTGTTAACAGTTGGATTTGGATCTGTGCTATATCTCTCATTCTCTCACTGCCCCCCCAACACCCAAAAAAATGAAAAGCTATCCCTATTTACTTTTTAAGAGTTTTAGTTTCGTGCTCCATGAAGAATGAGAACAGCACTTTCTGGGTTTGAGTTTCCAAATTTCAAATTAATTTGTGGTTCTCCTTGGATAAATCATTTTTATATTCATCCAGTTAATTTTTAGTTTCTAGTCACTGCTCTCCAAGGTCTCTCCAGACTTGTAATTTCTATGAATCTAAGTTTTTAGTAGAACTTAAAGCAATTTTTTCATTTGTTGAGTATTTGGGATATTTTTGCAAAGTACTTTGAAAAATAAATCTTTTTGTTACATTCATGTCTACATCTGTCACCTTCATTATATTTAAGCATCTCTAACATACAGCACATTTATCTCTCCTTGTCATGATGCAAACCAAAAATATTTTCCCAAGATGCATAACTGCTAAATGAGAACAAAAGAATGCAGAACTCATGTAAAGGTGGGAGAGATTACACCATGTTATCAAGAATTTTGATTTCTTAATTTTACTATCAGGGTTACCCTTCTCATTAACAGGCCTTAACTTCTCCTACCCCTGAGACGTTTCTGGCATTTTAATCATTATTCCTATCATAATTATCGGGGTAGTTTCCTGGGGAGATATTCTCAATGCTCTCAGTGTTTAAAATTCTATTATAAATAGGGAACAATTATCATTGGATGTTCTCCTCTGCTGAAGGTAGGTCTACAAATTGTATACTCTTTGCAAAACAGATTAATGCAGTCAAATATTTTCATTTTTATCCATATTTTGAAGATGAGATTGAGACTTTATTTGTAGACTTATTTGTTATCACAGTGCTTTATATGATATTACTGGGAAATATTCTTTCTCTATCTGTTCAAAACATCCCAAGAATGAGCTCATTACAATGCAGATTTATACAATTTAATCCTTGTTTGTTAGCCTTTACACCGTTCTCTGCAAATACCATTGATTTTCACATTGTTGTTTTAAAATAGATGTGAATGGAGTTGAGGATATCCTATCAGTGCTAATGATTGGGCCAGTAATTATACCTTTACTATTTTTCTTTATGGGAAGTTCCTGAAAGGTTAATAAAAAAATACATATTTTTGTAAATTATACATATTTTTGTAAATTATACATTCTATCTTCTCAATTGTTTTGACAGATGATGTACTTATGCAATAAACTGACTCTGTCCCAGAACTCACTGGGACATCTGATCCCAGATCTAAACTTCAAGGGGGAGGGAGAGGCAATGGTCTACTACCTCTGTAGTTCAGCCTGCTCAAGGGTCCTGCAAAGGACTAGTTCATCTAGGATGAACTGTTAAAAGGATACGTTTGTTATGTCTTGGAGGATAATCAAACTAAATTTTAAATGTAAAGAAATAGGATAATAGAATAAATAATCAAAGAGGCAACAACATAAGGTCATTAATGGTACTGCAGTTAAATTAATTGGTTTGCATCCTAACCTTGTCAATTCCTTGTTGTCTGGCAGGAAGACCTAGTTAGTCTCAGTTCTTTGGTTTCTTCATTGCAAAATGATGATGCTAATAGAATCTGTTTCATAGGACCTTTGCATGCTAAAGTTCCAGTGAGCACTCAGTAAAAGTTAGCTATTCTTACTGATATTATGAAGCTGAGACTGTTGTCACTAGAAAAATCTGTCTTAGTTTTTGTGTGTTGGAATGCTATAATGTATTCCATAAAGCTGAACTAGACTTTTTAAAACACTTTTCACAACACTTTAAAAAAAATCATAACTGTGAATATTCTTGAATATCCTTTTACATGTAACATCTTAACTAGGCAACTTAAAGAGTTCCCAAGATGGATGAGACAATCTCTACTATCACAGAGCGAAAGATTATGTATAGAGGAAAATAAATACACACTCATGCAGGATCTAAAACAAAATTGGAGAAATAGTATTAGTTTATGTTTCTTACATACCTTGAAAAATATATTTATATCATTTTATGCTTAAAATAAGTAGAACCATTAACCAAAGTCAACTCTGTGAACTGGAGAATCATGGGTTCATCAAGTGGGGTCAGGAGTTTTTGCATAGAGAAATCCCTCACTTTAGAGCTCTTCCCCAAACAAACTGCAGACATAATCTGACTCAGGATTCCCATACTTGAAATGAGCCAAAAGATGGGTTACAATCATGGAAATCTATAGTAATGGGAAACTTAGATCAGAATTAAAACTTTGGTGCCTATTATGTTATGTACCCAATTAATAGCATATTTAACTCCATTATTAAACATTTTCAGGGTAAGAATAAAGTTCATTGAGATTAATTCACTCCTCAATTCATCCTGCTACTAATTACAGGTGGCCATGATATAATTGCAGAGCCCATATATATTTTTTCACATGATATAAAAGGATGTCTCTAGCAACACTCTTTTTCACCATGCCAAGCTAATATTTATCCTTCTGAGCTTTTCCATTGCATGCCATTCACCCTTCATATTTTTACACAGCTTGCTGTTTCTCACCAGTTCAGAAGTCCCCTCCTCAGAGAAATCTTTGATCACTTTGTCTGCACCCTGCCTCCTCCTATTTCTTATCTTCCTAGCATGCTGTCATTTTGTCACAGTATGTCCACCTCCTAAAGTATCTCATTTGTACATTTGTGTATTGCTTGGTCTTTTCAATGATGATAGAGTAGGATGCAAACCAGAATCTTGTATATCTTGTTCATTCTCAGATTTCCAGAATTTAGAATATTGCTAGATCTAGGGGTACCTGGGTGGCTCAGTTGGTTAAGCATCCGAGGCTTGATTTCAGCTCAGGTCTTGATCCCAGAGTTGTGGAATTGAGTGCTGTGTCAGACTCTGTGCTAGGCATAGAGCCTGTTTGGGATTCTCTCACTCTGTGCTAAGCATAGAGCCTATTTGGGATTCTCTCTCTCTGTCTCTTCTCCACCCCCTCTCCCTCTCTTATAAAAACACAAAACAAAAGAACTGCTAGCTGTAACAAATATATCTGCCATAATATTGGCTTTGATGTTTGTAAATAAACTAAGGTAAGCAATTATAAACTAAGGTCCATTTTCAAGAGTAATAGACCCTTCAAATACTAATATTAAGGGGAGCTCAAATTTCCAAGATGGTGTTAATCCTACAGATGTCCTTAAGAACTTATGACAACTTTTTACTCCTTGAGAGAAGTAAGATAGAAAAGTGTAGTAAATGGGGAAAATATTGTTTTGGAACCTTTTCCTTGAGAAGATATTAAGTGTGAATATAAATAAGGAGGTGTAGCATTGATTGCATCTGAAAACCAGTAGAATCTGAAATAACATGTCACCTAAACTTTACTTCATGATATTTACCGTTGACATACTTTTAGTAGTGCATGCAGCAAACAAGCATGATGTTTAGTCAAATAAAATAAAATATGATGTAGGAATTTTGTATGTTGTAGGTATATGATAACATATGGTAGGGAAAATATGTCAATACTAGACTGTAGCATCAATGTGTAAGTCCATAAGTTGGAAAGGATTTAGCCATTCCCTGACAATTTTTAATCTGACTTCGATCATGTTTGTGCCTTGAGATTTTAACATCAGTGTAATAATTAAGCAAATGTGAATGTCCAATTTTAGTAATATATGATAGCAATGTATGTAGTTATCTATTTTACTGATAAAGAACTAATGAATATTCATGGTATGTACCTACCTATAAGACCTATTAAGGGAAACAATGAAGCCTACCTATTCTAAACTTGGACATGGTGCATAATTGCATTGATTTTAAATTATTTCCATTAGAATAAGGATAAATCTGTCTCAAAAATTTCAAGAATAAAGCAGATTCATTCCTGTTTTTTATTTCTCTGTAGGTACTACAGACTGGCTCTATGTTAAGGCAATGCCAAATTTCACAGATGTGACAGAATTTATTCTTCTGGGCTTGACCAGCCGTCAGGAATTTCAAGTTCTCTTTTTTGTGGTATTCCTTGTCGTTTACATGATCACTCTGTTAGGGAACATTGGCATGATCATTTTGATCAGCATCAGTCCTCAGCTTCAGAGCCCTATGTACTTTTTCTTGAGTCATTTGTCTTTTGTGGATGTGTGGTTCTCTTCCAATGTCACCCCTAAAATGCTGGAAAACTTAATATCAGAGACAAAAACCATTTCCTATGTGGGGTGTTTGGTGCAGTGCTACTTTTTCATTGCCCTTGTGCACGTGGAAGTCTATATCTTGGCAGTGATGGCTTTCGATCGCTACATGGCCATCTGCAACCCTTTGCTTTATGGAAGTAAAATGTCCAGGACTGTCTGTGTCCGACTTATCTCTGTGCCTTATGTCTATGGGTTCTCTGTTAGTTTAATATGTACACTCTGGACATATGGCTTATACTTCTGTGGAAACTTTGAAATCAACCACTTCTATTGTGCAGACCCTCCTCTCATCAAGATTGCCTGTGGGGGAGTCCACATCAAAGAATACACGATGATTGTTATTGCTGGAATTAACTTCACGTATTCTCTCTCTGTGGTTCTCATCTCCTACACCCTCATTGTAGTCACTGTGCTACGCATGCGCTCCGCCGATGGCAGGAGGAAGGCATTTTCCACTTGTGGGTCCCACTTGACAGCTGTTACTATGTTTTATGGGACTCTCATATTCATGTATCTCAGACGTCCCACTGAGGAGTCTGTGGAGCAGGGGAAAATGGTGGCTGTGTTTTACACCACAGTGATCCCCATGCTGAATCCCATGATCTACAGTCTGAGGAACAAGGATGTGAAAGAGGCGGTCAACAAAGCAATTGCCAAGGCAAACAAGGGCCGATGAAACTTCATTAAATAATTTTGTGGTATGTTGCTACCTATTATGAATGTCCAGGCATAAAAGTCTTAATGCAACAAGGATTTTCTAAAGGCAACTCTTACATACAATAAGAGGTCCAATCTAACACAGGATGCCTTACTCCAGAAGGGACTCCCACTGCTAAGACTGCTTTATTCTATATATACAACCTTATCATCAAAACTGACATATTAGTGTCATTCAGAATGTACATAAAATTGTGTTAAGTGTAGTCATTGGAGGAATTCATAAATGACTCTATATAAATAAATATTAATTACAGATACCTTTGCTAGAGTTGAACATGATTTCCTAGGGTATTTCCCTATACCCATGCTCCTCTACCTAGAAAAAGAGTAATAATTCATGTATTTTTCATGACCTTAGGTATGTTAATGGTTCCTGATTAACCAAAAAGTGTTCTATAATGTTCATTCACACATGGACTTCTGAAAATGGAATTGTATTCAGAATCTTCAACCTGTGTCTCAGGACCATCATAAATTCTATCCTCAGTATGTGTTGTTTGGTAGTTAACAATGTTTCTGCTTCAGTAAGCTGTTTATTCTAACTCTACTCTTTAGTTTGGATTCTGGTAAAACTCTTTTTTTTTTTTTTAAAGATTTTATTTATTTGACAAAGGGAAAGGGAGAGAAGCCGGGTAGCAACAGAGAGAGAGAGAGAGAGAGAGAGAAAGGGAGGGAGAAGTAGGCTCCCCACTGAACAGAAAACCTGATGTAGCGCTTGATCCCAGGATTCTGAGATCATCACCTGAGCTGAAGGCAGACGCTGAATGAGCACCCAGGCATCCCTTGATTCTGGTATAATTCTGGTTATAAGCTGCTAAATAAAGAACTGAAGAATATAATGTTAGTGAGAAGAAACTAGGATCCAGCAATAACTTCGGATCATATCAACCAAAGGTTTAATGGGACAAAGTCTGGCAGAGGTCCTATTTCATATATCAGAAAATTCATAGATTCATTTTTTAAATTATGCTGAGGACAGGAAACTCCTTTGTCGTAAGCGTTCACCCTTTTAAGAGCCGGGAATTTATCTATTTATTCTTGTTACTTTCTATTTATTTATGAGCCTCTTTCTCATTTGTAGTGGTTGTCATCTAAAGTTCAGTTTTCAGATTTATTTAGAGAAAATTATGAATTAGTTTAAGAAAAATATGTAAGCAAATAATAAGTGTGATATGTTAATGAGAAAGTGTGATATGCTTCCAAGTGTGACATGATAATGAGGAAAAACCATAAGGCATAGTAATAATCTAAAAGTCAGAAAACACAACTGATGACCACAAACACACATATACACATTTGCCTATCATATATCTATATCATCTATATCTATGTATATCTATAGATATATTTAGTCACTGTGCATATATTATATAGTATAATGCATACAGCAACTTCTTGGGACTGCTGTCACATACTACTTCCCTTGGGGATTATATATATCCATTGTCTTAATTTTTTCAGAGTCCAATAATTTCCGCAATGTCCAAGACATTACAAACCATTACATGGTTTGAATGAGACAAAGTCCAGTAGGTCTGTTGTGAAAGTCTCTCTTGTTACACCATCAGTTAATTTTAGTCATATAATATTCAAACAGCAGACTGATTTATTTAGAATCCACCTTTTGCCCGTCTTATTGTTGGAGGAGGTCATTGACAGGACACAACTGCCAGTTGACTGTCAAGCTGGACCAAGGCAAGAGCTCCTTATTCCTTCCCCTGTCTTTGGAATGTTCTCCCACAGTAGGAGCCATTTTGGAGGATAAAGCCTTGGAGAGCAAAGTGTTGTTGAAGACCATCTGCACGTATATGTGACTGAACCCTGTGAAGGCCTCCATATATACTTTTAAGATTCTGGCAGGAACTTGTGGAGATTTACTTATGTGGCCACCTAAGACCAGCCTCACATGTAAGTTTCCTTCCTTATGAGATGGCACCTATCAATCTGTAGGGCTCTACCTCTTCCTTTGGTCTTTGTCCTTAGACGAAGAAGCCAGTTTCAGATTTCACTGAGGAAACTCCCAAGGTTAGAAATTAACACTTACTAAAAAAAGGTTGTTGCACTTTAAAGCCACAGAAACCATTCAAAGTATCTTAATAAAAATAAGCAAGAAGCAAGCATGTTTTTGTTTTAGTTTCTGTTTTTAAGTAAAATTATAGTGGTATTTTACAAAACTCAGGAGCAAGGAACAAAACTAGGTTTTACAAGAAACTAGTAGTTGTGTGATTTGGATTTCTTATTTTTCTTTCTCTACAGATCAGCATTCTGTTTTTTAGTGCGCAGGGAAGCCTTAAATGAAAACCTCAGCTCCAGAATTCACTTAATTTAAGGTTAAGTGATCAGCTGAGACTCACTGGAATTACAGGATTACAATGACAAATTCCATCGAAAGACATCTGATTGGCTCATTCTCAGTCATGTAATCACCTCAATGTGCTGTGCTTTTAGGGGTAGGACTCCTAGTGCAATGACAATGTCCCATTCCACATCTGTGAGGAAGGAGAGTCTCAGAGGGGACAGTAACTTTGTAAACAGGAATGCCGTCTACACTGTTCCTTTTGTCTCCTTAGCCATTCATTCACTCCACCCCTATACTACCATTCAGAGTAGTTACAGGGGTTGAATTAGACCCTAAGAGGGACACATTATAGAGGATAAATTCATCAAACCCTAACCTGGGAATTGAGCTTACCAGACTGAAAAACCTAAACCCTGTGCCTGAGCCAAACCCACGCATGTCATAATACACTGGCAGAATAACAAAGCAGAAGGGGTATTTGTACTATAGGTATTTGTACTGTATTTGTACTGAACTCTGGTGGGCTTCACCCAAAAGAATCAGGAATGAGAATTTGTTATTTATTTATTTATAAATTTTATTTATTTATTTGACAGAGATCACAAGTAGGCAGAGAAGCAGGCAGAGAGAGAGGGAAGCAGTCTCCCTGCCGAGCAAGAGCCCAGTGCGGAGCTTGATCCCAGAACCTTGGGATCATGACTTGAGCCAAGGGAAGAGGCTTTAACCCACTGAGCCACCCAGGCGTCCCTATTTATTTATTTATTAATGGGCTTTCAATACCTGTTTTCCACACTAGTACTGCCTTATCCCACATACTTCCCTTTCTCCTTGGGGCCTGATACAACGCTTCAGGAGAAAACGTCTTGAAAAATGTCTGGAGGCACTTGTGGCTAGTAGCTCATGCTACTGGAATTTTTGCCTTGGTGGCACATTAATTGCCTTAGTAACCCTTTTCCAACCCTTTAATTTTCTCAGAGTGTTACTAACTCCTATCAAAACTAGAAGTTTGTTTTTGTAATTATTTGGTTGACATTTGCCTTCTCTACCAGAGTTCAGCCCTATCAGGCAGGAATGTGCTTGCTTTGGCTCACAATATCAAGCACACAGTGGACACTGAGTATTTGAATTTATGAGTGAAAAAAATGTATTACATTCTGGTTGAAGGTTTAAGTAGATTTGGATTTTTTCCTTATAATCACTGCAACATAGAGTTATATTGCTGGAATGTGACAGCAATCATAATTACCATATTTTTTTTCTTTTTTAAAATCAATTAATTTATTTTTTTAAATAAACATATAATGTATTTTTATCCCCAGGGGCACAGGTCTGTGAAATCGCCAGGTTTACACATTTCACAGCACTCATCATAGCACATACCCTCCCCAATGTCCAGATCTCCAGCACCCTCTTCCGTCCTCCCTCCCCCCAGCAACCCTCAGTCTGTTGTTTGAGATTGAGTCTTTTATGGTTTGTCTCCTGCCCAATCCCATCTTCTTTCATTTTTTCTTTTCCCACCCCCAACCCCACCACATTGCATACCATATATTTTTAACTACGTCTGGCCTGTCCCCTAATCCTCGGTAAAGTTCCCATATCCCCCCAAAATATCCCCATATTCCAAAGAAACTTTGGAAAGCACAGCTTTGCTTAGGGAATTTAAGGATAGGTATACATTTTTGCTTTGGAGAGTAGAGCTTTCTAAAAGGTAATCATGATTCTCAAATCTGCATAATGAAAAATGACATCTTTTCAAAGGACATGATAATTGTATAATACCAGGGAGTGACCAGCAATGTATCTAGTGGTGGTCAGAGGCAGAGTGAGGACTGGTGGTTAGCAGACCAGGTGGGGGCAGACTATGAAATGACATCAGAATGGACAAGAAACTTACTTCACCAACTTCCTTGCCCCCTTCTCTGTCTTCCACCAATTTACAAAAATACTTTTTTTTAATTAATTATTTTTATTAATATATAATGTATTATTTGCCCCAGGGGTACAGGTCTGTGAAGAAGCAGTTGACTCTTATCATTTAAATAGTAGCTATCAAGGCCAGTATTATCTGGGTGATATACCTAAACAGTAACAATTTGTTAAAAGTCTAAATTCTACTCCTTTAAACATTTCATCTTATTATAGACTATATGAAAAATATAATTCATGTACAAAATAATTTTATTCATATAAAGGGTGGTAAAAATGAATTTACCCCATCAAAAACTTATAAAAGATTATAAAAACAATGTATCTACATATGGCATTACTCCAAGTTAGACATTACTCCAAGTCATTTTTTAAAGTTTGTTAAAAACAGGACATAACATTTGTCAATTGCTTTCCTTAAGGCATTTTTTACCTCTTGGTTCCTCAAGCTATAGATCATGGGGTTTAGCATAGGAATTACTATTGTGTAGAACACAGAGGCCATTTTGTCTGTGTCAAGGGAATGGTTTGATTTTGGCTGCAGATACATGAAGATCAGAGTCCCATAGAATATAGTCACAGCAGTCAGGTGAGAGGCACAAGTAGAAAAAGCTTTGCACCTCCCTTCTGTAGATTGGATTTTCAAGATGGCGGCCACTATGTATAAGTAAGAAATAAGAACTGTTGTCAAAGAGCTGATCATGTTGAATCCAGCAAAGATGAAAATCAAGATTTCTTTGAGGCTGGTGTCCGAGCAGGCGAGGGCCATCAAAGGGACATCATCACAATAGAAGTGATTGATGATATTGGGGCCACAGTAAATCAGTTGGAAAGTAACAACTGTATGGAGCAAAGCAACAGAAAAGCTGTATAAGTAAGGGCCTATTACCAGTTGCATACACACCTTTCGGGACATAATCACCATGTAGAGAAGAGGATTGCAGATGGCCACATAACGGTCATAAGCCATTACCGCAAGAAGGAACATCTCTGAAATCAGGAAGTTCAGGAAAAAGCCCAGCTGTGTTGCACATGCATAGAAAGATATAGACTTGTGCTTGCTTAGGAGGGTCTCCAGGAATTTGGGGGTTACTGATGAAGAGTAACAGAGGTCTACGATGGCCAGATTACTGAGAAAAAAGTACATGGGTGTGTGAAGTCGAGAATCCAATCGGATTAATGAAATCATCCCAAGGTTCCCTATGAAAGTTAGAGTATACACCACTGAAATGAGCACAAACAGAATGACTTCAAACTCTCTATGGACTGAAAAACCCAAAAGAATGAATTCCGTCACTTTGGTTCTATTTCTTTCAGCCATTTATTCCAGTCTCTTAACTGCTGAAAAAAGACAAGATAAAGCCAGAGACAAATTATTTAGAGGAATTGTCACCAGATGCCAACTCTTGCGTGTTTTAGCTTCAGAAATTATATTTCGTTGAGGTGGAATTTAAAAACAAACAAATACATCCCATTTCAAACTGTTCTCCCTGGCTGTTCATAATTTTCTGAGGTCAAAAATTGAGGAACTATAAAAAAATAAATTGATGGCTATATAGTAAAAATAACAAAGAAACAAAAATTATATTGGGTAAGAAGAAGAAAACAAATTTTTATTTCCTGCCCCTTTATTTTCTTCTTCATGGAGCAAACCCATAATGCATCAATTTGTCTTTTTAAATGGATACTTTTTTTTCAATTTTACTAAGTATGCATTATGCTAAATGAAAAGGTAAACAGGATATCCGATGCGGAAAATAGACCATTAAATGTTTTTATTTGTGAATTAGGCAAATTTTAAAGTGTATATGTTAGTTCATTTTCAAATACTGCAATCTAAAAATTAAAAAATAATATGCTTGTGAGTAGGAATAGAATATGTATATTTTTAAAGATATAGTTCTTTGGATTATAGTGTTTATGGTATTCTATTTTAATTACTTCCAATGTTTATAGTTGGAAGTGTTTTCCAGCATTTCTGGTAAATTCTCAGAGAAACAATAGCATGCATTCTTACTTTTAAATACTCTTTTCATATGATGTTTGTAAAGTTTTCATTATCACAAAAATGACTTTTGGATGCCTGGGTGACTCAGTCATTTAAGTGTCTGCCTTCAGTTCAGGTCCTGATCCAGGGGCCTGGGATGGAGCCCTGCATCTGGCTCCCTGCTCAGCAGGGAATCTTTCTCCCTCTCCCTCTGCCCTTCCCCCACCCCACCCCACCCCTGGTTTGTGTGCTCCTTCTCGCTCTCATGTTCTCTCTGTATCTCTCAAATAAACAAACAAAATATTTCTTAAAAGGCAATGGCTTTCATGTCCACAGTTATGAATATATCAATATTACCTCTTGGTCCAGCTTAGGGATCCAAGCTGTCAGTCATTACTGGTGAGTCACTTTCCCTTATTGGATTATGTATTTATAAGACATGTGAAGCCATGTCTTTCTCCAATTACCACCATATTCACAGTCTTCTTAGACCCTTGACCCTCAGTGTCTTCTCACCTTCATCTCCAAAGTCAGAATTAATTTATCTTATTCCATATATAACTCGCCTGTAGTTATCACAACTTACATGGTGTGGTTTTGGGGAGTTACATGTCTCTTTCCACCTCTGAGACTGTGAGTGTTCACTTTAATTTTGTGAGGAAAGTAAAAGATAAGAAATTCTCACCATATCAAATACACATATACATATAGACAGTGTGTGAAATCTCTTTTTCTCCCCAAAGGTATTACCCAAAGGGAAACAGTTTTGTCTAAGTGGTCAGAAAAATCATCTTTTAAATTTTCTCTTCTTCCTTTATTGACTCAGCTTAACACCGTAAATGGCACCTAATGCATTCTCCAAAATTACATAAAATACATACATGCACACATACATGTATTCATACAAACATATATAAGTGTTGTGTATGGATATATATACGCATATGTGTATGTGTATAAACACACATGCATACTCGCATACATAAAATCTGACATGAAAACAATTTTCTCTCTCATTCATTTTCTTCCTTCTTGGTAGAACCAAAGCTCACCTTGTGAGAGGTGCGTTTGGATAGAATTTTGGAACTGGCTTGTCTTCCTGAGCTGGCATCTCCCTTCTCTGGGTGTAGAACAGAAGGGGAAATGAGAAAGTGTTGATTGGATCACTTTGGATGTTTGAGAGGTGGAAGTTTTATTATGGGTTACTTTTCTTGGTACTCATACTGGAATCAGGCTCATTTTCTTCCCTTGTACAACCATTAAAAGAGAGGAAAAAAATGCAAAATCTACATTTTCATCAATTTCAGATTTTGAAAAGACCAGCCCCCATTTTTGTGTATTACTTTCACTTCTGAATAGCTTTTTCATACACATTTCCTGAACCCATCAAGATTTTCTTCTAAGAGAAAGGCAATACACACATAAAAGCTTGTCTTCTACAGAAACTGATTTCTGAAGTTTTATCAACAGTGAAATATATTTCCTCCAAAGGAAGCCTTAGTCTCAGTGAGCTATTGAGGGGAATAGCTTATTCTGGGGGCGTTAGGAGGATTATTTCATTCTTGCATTTAGATGTTAGCTTCATCCAGTTGGAGCGGAGTCAGACAGGGTCATCTACTTTCTTTTTAATGGGGAAAACTGGATGACTTGGGGAAGGTCTGTGGAAATGACCAACCATACCTGTTTAACCTACCTGGTTGTGGAAGAAATCTTCTCCTGAATGTTTTCAAAGGGGCCTCCTTCCAATGACGCTATCCAATGATAGTGAGGGTATGTGAATGAGTGATATAGGCTTTATACAATGGAGTCTTTATTCCCTAGCGAGTTAATTCCCAGTGTTCCACAACATGACTACCTTAGGGTCACTGACACTCCAGGGCACAACTATGATTAAAAAGTTCTAATTAGGAAAAGATTAGTCCAGGAAACAAATTTGACATTAGGTCATATTCAAATTAGAACTGTCTCACCATAAAATCACTAGTCTTTGGTTATGTATGTCCAATCTGATTTATGTAAACAAAACAAAGAGAAGCAAAATCAAATGGCAAGCAATTTAAATTACAATCAATTTTCATGTCATTATTTATAATTGTCCCTTTCTGCCTATGTGACCATTTTAGAGGGATTCTGATTTAATCATTTGTCTTATCTAGCTGAGTGAGTTTTATATCTAAAAGTTCTAAATTTTTTAAAAAATATTTTATTTATATATTTGACAGACAGAGATCGCAAGCAGGAGAGAGGCATGCCGAGAGAGAGAGGAAGTCAGGTTCCCTGCTGAGCAGAGAGCCCCATGTGGGGCTTGGTCCCAGGTCCCTGGGATCATGACCTAAGTTGAAGGCAGAGGCTTTAACCCACTGAGCCACCCAGGCGCCCCTAGAAGTTCTAAATTTTTAAGAGACAATTCTGTTTATTTTTTCTTTGCTAAGTGTGGACATGAAAATAATAACAAATCCTCTTTATTTATATTTTAGAGAGTTGACATTTAACCTTTAAAGTCACGTTTCATTAATTTGTTGTATGACTTAAGACAAGAACCTAAACTCTTTGTCCAAATAGCCAACTGCCTTGATGTTATTTAATTAAATAACCTGTCTTTCTTATTAATTTACAATTTAAAAGTATCATTTTATTTACTAGAATAATTCAATAAACTTGACTAGCTTCTGATTATAATAAATATCTTGGAGTTTTAGAAATTTATCAAAAGCATTTTTATATATCCTTTCTTTTGTAAAATAAATATTTTACAGAATATAAATGAAGTATATGTATATGTATGCTGATTATAAAATTTTATACATGGGAAGATATAAATGCAAATATAAAAATAAATATATGTCACATACAAATACATATCATCTACCAGAGGTAACAGTTATTTAAATTTAGGGGGACTTTGATTTTCTTTTTCTTTTATATTTTTATGTATTTCATTAAATTGGGCTCATAGAGTATATGAAAATTTACTACTTATGATTACCATTTTTACCATCAATATATCAGGATTTTACAATTTAGGCAATTGGCTATTTGGACAAAGAGTTTAGGTTCTTGTCTTAAGTCATACAACAAATTAATGAAACGTGACTTTAAAGGTTAAATGTCAACTCTCTAAAATATAAATAAGGGGGATTTGTTATTATTTTCATGTCCACACTTAGCAAAGAAAAAATAAACAGAATTGTCGCTTAAAATTGTCGTTATTTAAATTTCTTTCCAAAGCACGTTTTCTACTATAACTGTAACAGTTCCTATTTCGACATTTTGTGATTAAAAAAATATATATATAATTCTTTTATTCAAAATTTGTTTTGAATGATCCAGTATTTTTGGGTAGAATGCTAAATGGCTCTAAAGGTTCAGAATATCTGAGAAACTAAGGGAAATGCCAGCTTCTGTACTGCCCTTCTTCATCTGGTGATTTTAATTAAATAATTGATGGTCATTAAGAAAAAACTGAAGTCAGAGTTACTCCAGTGTTGATGATGAAATTGTCTCTCTGTGTCTTATTAAAAACTCTTCATTGCAAACAGAATTCCCTACTGTAATTGCTTCACAGAAGCTACTTGATAATCAGTTTCAAGGGGCCTTATTAAAATGACAAGGTTTTCAGCTTTTTCATGGGGACATATTAAATGAAACCCATTTAGCAAACATAAAGTTTCAATGTAGAATTAATGAATCTGCAGTTTAGTTTGAGTGTGTGGAGATAATCGTCTGATTCCGTGGGGATGGCTATTTCCTCTACCTTGAACTGCCTTGCTTTGGGAGATAAGATATTGTAGTGGGAAGAGAAGGGGATGTGGAGTCAGATCTAGGTTTGCAAGCAGACCCTTCTGCTGTCTACACATGTGCTCTTGCGAAGGCCATAAATTCTGAGCCTCAATTAAGAAATGAAAATGCTATTAATAGCACGGGGTTATTCTGAAGAGTAAACGCATAACAGATTTTAATTACCTTGCAAACTACAAATTGATCATATAATGATTATGAGTAGAATATTAATGGTCATAATAAGAAGCACTAAAATTCATTGGGTGCTTATTATGTGCCAGACAAGGTACTAAAAATGTCTACATACATGTGAATCAAAAAGTAATTCTTATTCTTTCCCAAACAAGAATCTCACTCTAACAATGAATTCCACATCACACCCAGGGAATAGTAAACTTTTAATCACACCTCTAAATTCTCTCATTTTTCAGGGGATACACATCAGTTGCAACATGTAATTTTTTTTTCCATTTTGAATTCCACAAATTGTAATGTTTCTACATATGGGGTTTAGGCAAAACTCATTATTATGATCTACAATGTTGTGTATCCATGGTCCTGACTGTCTTTTCTAATTTCTCCTGCTTTTTCCTTTCCTGTCCACCACAAAATTCCTTTCCTTCATTGATTGTAGCTATCCATTTTGTCTTTGCATATTCTGTATCGCTGAAATATTATCCCATAGTTTTTCCTCTCTGTAATGACTAAATCTCTCATCTTCTTAGTATAAGGTCAAAAGTTAACATCTTGGTAAAATTTTCACTAAATTCACATAATTTTCTCTTACCTAATCTTCCAAAGAAGGAAGAATGCTGATTATTTCTCAGGATACTGTGTCTTCCTTAAGTCACTGTTATATTTCTCATGCTATATTATATGCATTTTCTTTGTCTGTCTCTCTCATTAGACTCTGAGCTACATGATAAATAAAATAATATAAATAAAATAAATAAACACTTTAAAAATAATATTCAGTAATTAGGGGAATAATTTGAATAAAATGACCTAAAGGAAAAGAAACAACATAGTAGATTATTATTTCTATATTTCTTTAGTGCCTTTTTATTTGAATATTTTTGAGTATGTCTTAGTTCAATACACACATATATAATAGACCTCACAAGATTGTTAATAGATTTTTCTCATTTTGTTTTTTTTTTTTTTTTTTTTTAAAGATTTACTTATTTATTTTGGGGATGGGGTAGAGGGAGGGGGAGAGAGTCAAGCAGTCTCTGCACTGAGCATGGAGCCTGAAATGGGGTTGATCTCACAAGCCTAAGATCACGACCTGAGCCAAAATCAAGAGTTAGATACTCAACCAATACACCACCCAGGTGCCCCACACCATTGTGGGTTTTTTTTTTTTTTTTAAATGTGTAAAATTTTTTTTTAATTTTTTTCTATTTTTTTAAATTTATTTTTTATTTATTTTCAGCATACCAGTATTCATCATTTTTGCACCAGACCCAGTGCTCCATGCAATCTGTGCCCTCTATAATACCCACCACCTGGTACCCCAACCTCCCACCCCCCGCCCTTTCAAAACCCTCAGATTGTTTTTCAGAGTCCATAGTCTCTCATGGTTCACCTCCCCTTCCAATTTCCCTCAACTCCCTTCTCCTCTCCATCTCCCCTTGTCCTCCATGCTATTTGTTATGCTCCACAAATAAATGAAGCCATATGATAATCGACTCTCTCTGCTTGACTTATTTTACTCAGCATAATTTCTTCCAGTCCCGTCCATGTTGCTACAAAGTTTGGGTATTCATCCTTTCTGATGGAGGCATAATACTCCATAGTGTATATGGACCACATCTTCCTCATCCATTCGTATGTTGAAGGGCATCTTGGTTCTTTCCACAGTTTGGCGACCGTGGCCATTGCTGCTATAAATATTGGGGTACAGATGGCCCTTCTTTTCACTACATCTATATTTTTGGGGTAAAAATACCCACTAGTGCAATTGCAGGGTCATAGGGAAGCTCTATTTTTAATTTCTTGAGGAATCTCCACACTGTTCTTCAAAGTGGCTGTACCAACTTGCATTCCCGCCAACAGTGTAAGAGGGTTCCCCTTTCTCCACATCCTCTCCAACACATGTTGTTTCCTGTCTTGCTAATTTTGGCCATTCTAACTGGTGTAAGGTGGTATCTCAATGTGGTTTTAATTTGACTCTCCCTAATGGCTAGTGATGATGAACATTTTTTTATGTGTCTGATAGCCATTTGTATGTCTTCACTGGAGCAAAGTCAATGTACAGAAATCAGTGGCTTTCTTATACACTAACAATAAAAATACAGAAAGGGAAATTAGAGAATTGATTCCATTTACTATAGCACCAAAAACCATAAGATACCTGGGAATAAACCTAACCAAAGAGGTAAAGGAGCTGTACTTAAGGAACTAAAGAAACACTCATGAAAGAAATTGAAGAAGACACAAAAAGATGGAAGACCATCCCATGCTCTTGGATCAGAAGAATAAACATTGTTAAAATGTCTATACTGCCTAGAGCAATCTATACTTTTAATGCCATTCCGATCAAAATACCACCAGTATTTTTCAAAGAGCTGGAGCAAATAATCCTAAA
Organism: Mustela erminea; assembly: GCF_009829155.1. NCBI lineage: Eukaryota > Metazoa > Chordata > Mammalia > Carnivora > Mustelidae > Mustela > Mustela erminea. The sequence continues at coordinate 100,412,960 of NC_045622.1, read as the reverse complement.
ATTTGTATGGAATCAGAAGAGACCCCGAATCGCTAAGGAGATGTTGAAAAACAAAAATAAAACTGGGGGCATCACGCTACCTGATTTCAAACTTTATTACAAAGCTGTGATCACCATCGTGTTTTTAACATTTCTAGTAAGTAAGAGTGCCATTTCTGGTGAAATTTAATTATTCTGATTCATTGATTTCCTTGGGTTTTGCTGATCACATTATTTATGAAACATGCTTTTATTCCTTTCTTTAAAAATTTTATTTCTCTTATTTTTGTTTTGTACAGATTTCCTGGTCTCCTTGATAATACTTTTAATAGAGATGTATTGATATTTTAACCTCACCAGCTAGTATGACTACTTACAAATTTTAAAATGTGTTTATCCTTTTAATTAACAAATTATTATTAGTAAATATTTTTTTTTAATTTTTTAATTTTTTTTTTTATTTCCAGCATAACAGTATTCATTATTTTTGCACCACACCCCGTGCTCCATGCAATCCGTGCCCTCTATAATACCCACCACCTGGTACCCCAACCTCCCACCCCCCGTCCCTTCAAAACCCTCAGATTGTTTTTCAGAGTCCATAGTCTCTCATGGTTCACCTCCCCTTCCAATTTCTATTTTTAGTAGGGACATTTTCAAAGACACACAAAATGAGAAGATTTGATATAATAATCCCTACCCCAATAACAATTGTCCAGCTTCAGAGTCTACATTAATTGTTCAGATTTATTTTATCCATACTTCTTACCCCATTCACTAGCCCCCCAAATTTATTTTGAAATAAATCCCAGAATTCACACCATTTCATCTATTAGTGTTCTCCAGACAAAGACCTCCAGCGAGAACCTCTAGTCAAAGTTGTGTTCCTGTTACTTGTTTCAACAAGGGAGGTTGAACACCATGGGAAACAGGTCCATCTCAATAAGGGGGCTTAGATATCAAGCTTGATATGGGATTTCATCCTGTGAAGTTATTTATGGTAGGGTTCAAGAAAGCATGTTTGCACTCTGCATTAGTTGCAGTCATCGAGTGACTGTGTTTTTATGATTTGATATGTTAATAGTTCTTATTTAGAACATGGACAAATTGGAGTCAGGTTAAAGCTTTAGTTGGTAAAGAAGACACAGTCCCTTATATTAGCCATATGGAAAAGATGTTTGACCATTTTTGTGGTTTAGACACAGTGTTCTCGATTTTGTCTAGATCTAAGATATTATTACTGAGTGACTCTCTTTTTGTCTTGCTTCATTACCATTACCCAGTAAACTTTTCTCATGTTGGTGCTCTGTGAAATTATTGACATATCATTAATATTATTGATATGATACTACAGCTTAGCTTTTAGTGTCAGACTAGATCCCACCTGACAATTCTCAAAAAATGTTTTTGCTTCCTCATATCCACACATATCCCACTGAAGATACATAATTTTGGTCACATGGATAAAATGTTGAGTTAATATATTAAGCATGTAGTAAAAATCTATGTACCTTACAGATCATTTCCTCATTTCTAGGAATAGTAATCTTATCCATTCTTTAAATCCCATCTTGGGTTCTTCATTTACCCAAAGGTCTTAGAATACACCCACCTCCACTTAAATAGAAGTGATCTTACTGACTAGCAACTTCCCAAAACATTTAATTTTCAAAAACAACAAAAAAATGAGATTACTTGCAAAGGAATTTGAGAATTATTGATCAGATTCCTGAGAATAAAACTATATAATTCAAATGAAGAGATGTTAACAAGCCAAGAATTGTAAGGCACTTAGAACCTAAGAAAAGTGCAATCTTATCACTACTACAAGGTTTGAAGGGACATAGGGAGTTGGAGGAGCCCAATGGGAGGAAGGCTGTGGATGAGGGGCTGACTGGAGGAACCCAGAGGGAGGGTTGCATCTGCTGCTTAAGACATGGTACCAAAGTGAGGCGAGAGCAGGGGCAGGGACGAAGGGCACTGACCTCCCTCTCTTGGTGCCATCAAACCTCTTGTCACAACCTCCTTATGGCTGCATCCAGTTGGATCCAGCTCTCATGCATGTTTAGGAGATGCGGTTACTCTGTGTATGCTTAAAGCAGAGAAAGGACGAGAATTCACAACCAATTCATGGTTATGTCTCTGGGGTCAAAATATGATTTTTCACTTACTCAGTGGGTGACCTTAAGCAAGATGCCCAATCTCTCTATACTTTGGTTTCCTCCTTTGACAGTAATAATAATAGTTATATCACAGGATTGCTGTGAAAATTAAATGTACATATAATGTATAAAAATTTATATAATATCATATATAAATATATAAAAATTACACACAGACACACACACAACACACAAAGTGCCTGGAACAATATGAGTGACCCTAAATAAATGTTTGTATATATTATCATTAGTGAAGAGAGATGTTCTTTTATCTATTTATAGGAGAAAGCTGAGAGAATTGTTTAAGGTTGAGAAGGCTTAGTTTCCTCATCTGTTTAAATGACCATGTTAAGTTAGATGACCCTGGATGTTTACATTGAAAAAGATGCAAAAAAGAGGTTCCATCTCATGTGAAATGTTTTTACCATGATTAAGAAATAAAAGCTGAAAAAAGTATGGTTTATTAAATGATAAGGATACAATATACATTTTTCCAGGTTCCAGAGGAAATCTGACAAAGAACTGAAGAGTGTTCATTGTCTGTATCAGTAGGATAATTATCAGACAAGCTATAAAGAACTGGCTTCAGTGGTGGAGGGAAAAGCTGGATTGGAAAGCACAAAAGATTGGGAGAACTTGGAAGCAGTAGAAACATTTTCTAGGAATGTTTACTTCTTCTATGAGTTTTGTTTTACACACACACTTATCTAGTAATGTATGATATATACTAGGCTTAAAAATGGCTTTATAGTTTGAAATTTGGTAAGAAACTAGATTTTACTATTAATAAAAACACATTTTCTTTTTTATATAGACTCACCAAGGTAGAATCTGAAACTGGTTTTCAGGTATGATTTTGGATTATTTTGGCTTTCTTTACTTTTTGTTTTCTCTTAGTTTTTTTTTTTTTTTTAAGATTTTATTTATTTGACAGAGAGAGAGAGAGAGAGAGAGATCACAAGTAGGCAGAGAGGCAGGGAAAAAGAAAGAGGGGGAAGCAGGTTTCCTTCTGAGCAGAGAGCCCGATGCGGGGCTCTATCCTAGGACCCTGGCATTATGACCTGAGCTGAAGGCAGGGGCTTAACCCACTGAACCACCCAAGCACCTCTCCTCTTACTTTTTAAAAAAAACATCTTCTGAAAACTTACTTACCATAGAGTTTACTGAATCCTTCCCATATATTAATTTATTCAATCCTCACAAAATCATAAAGGATGTACAATTTTTATTTGATTTTACAATTGAGGACCAAAAATATATGGACATTAAGGTCTAACACGTTAGTTACTCAGGATTTAAGTGTTAGTCTTTTCCTTTCACAAAACTTGTATTTTTATTCAAATGAACCAAGATTCACAGTCTTTTCATATTGTTTCTAGTAGTATAGTCTACTTTTTCCTTCATGGAAATTGTCTGATTGGTATACTTGAAGTATGGTCCCTTTAGGAATACAGATAATTAAAAAGATTTTTTAAACTCCCCAATATAATTTGTCCAGCTCATCTTAATTTGAGAAAAATAAGAAAGAAAACTCTCAGATGTCTTCAGATATCTCCAGATAAAAACGCTCTCAGATATCTCCAGAGGTTCAAATTTAAACCCAAAGGGATCTAGGAACTAATAAATCACCCAAACAACTTCAGAATGAGCTCACTCATAGTTTAGGATTATTGCTAAGCCCAGGTGAATCATGGAATTTGTGTATGGAGTGAATCACCAATGCTCTACCAATAACTAGGTTTTCCATTAGAAACCTCTCCTCTTGGTGAGTAGTGGTAGTCGATGGAATGAATGAGCCTGCTTTTAGAGAAAATGCCTATAACATCCTAACTGCATTTCTTAGTTCATACTCCTTATTGTTACACTCTTTGCTTTTCGGTACTTTCTAAAGGATGTCTGCTTTCTTATTCATCTCCAATTCTCTGTCCTTCTTTCCATCCCTACCTTCCTCCCTTCTGTTTTTCTGTCTGTCTGTCTCTCACACACACACATTCCTTTAAATGACCTCATATTGAGTTAGCGAGATAATCTTGAATCACCTTCTGTCCTACAGTAGTACCCACAAAAGCTAGTTGTTATTATATAGCCAATGGAGTAGAAATACATGAGCGGGTGGGCTTTTCTGTCTAAAATTCTATTATAAGAATGGACGACCAAGAATGGCTCTACACTTAAGTGCTGGTAACAGTGTTTATCTCTCATTGGCCTTTGGAAACACCAAATGTTTTGTAATAAATAAAGAATGAGTACTCACTGTGATTTTTGAATCCTGATGTAAAATAGAAATCCACTGGATTTCATTTTTCTAATTTTGCTTCTCAGAAGAGATGTTCTTGATGCCTCAAGAAGGGTTTTAAGACAATCAGTCTTACACCCATGCTTCCTAACCCTTTTTTATGTTATGCCATGTCATTGGTATGTGTTTAGGGACACACAGAGGGAGCACTGATGGCTGAAGAAGTCACATTGTCTGCACATCTGTACACCTGTACACCTAGTATACTGGTGGTGTTCAGTGTGCCTCTGGAGCCTGGTAAGCTCTGGAGAAGAAACCAAGCTTGGTGAAGCCCTGGAATGATGGATGCTTGGCTTGGAGAAACCATACAGACCCTTATAAAAAGCAGGGAGCAAGACCTGGATAAGACTAGACAGTGAGTAAATAGAGAATAACTTGGTGTATAGAGCAGTGGATAGGAGAGAAGAGGATTATCAATGACTATTTCCTTCTTCCCTGTCTATTGAACTCATTTTCTGTGTAAAGATTTCCCATTATGTTAACTGCCAAAGTGTGTAGACACATCAGGGGTAGTTCCTTAATCCTTATTAAGCCGAGGCAAACCCTTAAAGAATTTGTACAACGAAAAGATTTAATGTGCTCAAAAACTATGTTTTGAGAACCTCGAGGGGCAAAATGGAATCTTATAAAGACTGATGGAGAACCAAATAAATGAAGTTCTTTTTTGTTAAAAACAGGAACCAACTACCAGAAAGGACTAAAAATGATCATCACCAATTAATTTGGTACTCAAATAACTGAAAATAACAAGTATTTGTCTTGCTATACATAGTTAAGTAAACATCTAAAATGTTTCACCAATAGCTCAAATAGGTATAAAAGATGTAGTTTTTCATGTTATAAGTATTGGCATTCATATATATATATATGAATTTATGTATATACAGATATATGTATACATACATACACATATATGCCTAAAATAGTGTAATAAAAATAGTGTAACATTATGGTAATAAATAATTGATATCATCCATTGAAAATAAGAGACTCCTTTGTAAAATTAGGTAGCATAAAACATTTTTTTGTCCTTAAATTCATTTGTTCATTCAATTTCCATCAAAAGAAAAAGTAAACCTAATGTAATATATTATGTTATAGGAAGTATTTCCCTGGTCATTTTTCCTTACTCCCCTAAAACTCAAATACATGCACACACACACTGGAATTTTATTATTGTAACAATAGATTCTATAGCTTTTATATATTACATCAGTAAAATATTTCTATTTGAGTTGTAATCCCAAGTAAGTGATTAAAATAACTGATATACTCCTGATGTTGATGCATAATTGTTCAATACAGATTTAACTTTTATTTGAAATTTATCTTATTAATGAGATGGGGGTATATTTATGCAGTCATATGAAAGGAATTATCTAAATGTCTAAATGTTGGAGCAAGGATTCATACACAGGTGAGTGAGAGATACACCTTGCATTTGTGAAATGTGAAAAGTGTGAGTTTTGAAAAGGGAAGATGAAAACAAAACAAACAAAAAACCAAGATCACAGATGCCTTCTCAGACAAATGAGTTTCAGAAAGGAACAGATAAAAATAATGGAGGGATTGAAAATTAATTTTCTTGAAAATATTCTTGTCCACATACCCTTTGGTGAGTCTTTTCATGTGAGTAGAAATAGCCATACTCCAATGTGATTTCCTCTGGCATGGTGGAGTCACTGTTACTCAAACATATTCAGCCATAGGTCAGGCAAACAAAACCAAAAGAGAAATAAAAGTAAGTTTGAAAATATGGCTGATTTTTGCTTGCCATTCTCATGAATTTGTTTTTTAGGCTACTTTTTCCAAACATGTCTGTATATAAAAATCCCCTGGGGGGCTTTAAAATACTGATGCCTGGCTACTAACCAGACATTTTGATTAAACTGGTAGGGGGTTCCTGGGCATTGAGATGTTAAAACACTCCATATGTGATTCAATGTGCAGTCAAGTTTAAGACAAAACTCACTTTAGGAAGGATACAATGAAACAAGAAACAACAGTGCTTATTAAGTAAATCTTCAGCTGAAATATGTCAGTGATTTTGAGGACTTCCCCTCAAAATTGACAGAGATGTGGAAATGACAGAATAATTAGGAAGACTTTGAGACAGTGTTTGCTTTAGAACAACCTATAGAAAATAATTGGAGACTATGAAAAAAAATACTTTTAAAAAATTAGAGGAATTGATAAAATAATCCAGAGAATAGTAAGGTAGATACAAAATCATAAATGCTCTATTGTATGAGCACTTTAACAAATGTCTGTAGGTAGTCTTGTTTCTAGGGTGATTTAAAAGATTCTTGAGTTTGGAATCCAAACTCCACCTTAATATTAATATTAACATAGTTTCATTTATGAGTTAAGTGTTTCTGTGCTGCTATATTTATATGCATACAAAGAAAAGATAGTGGCAACAAAAACACTGAACTTAGTGGTCTCAAGTGTTTTCTATCAGGTGGTATCGCAATTTTAACCAGCACCCTTCCATGTTCTTAAAAATTACAAAGCAAAACAACTTTCAAGAAAGCTATTCTGAGAGTATGGGACTCCTCTCCCTGAGGCAAGGATGCATGTCATCAGAGAGCTAACGTGTACTTTTTGCCCACAAGACAACATGATTCAAGGCAAGAAGACACCAGCAATCATCTTTTGTCAACAGTGACAAGGGCCATGAGAAGCATCATTTGTATTCTTCAACTTGCAACAAAATCAACAAAATTCACTGGGATAAATGGCCAATGTCAATATCACCTATGTCTCTGAGTTCATTCTAAAGGGAATTACAGACCGGCCAGAGCTTCAGGCCCCATGCTTTGTGGTGTTTTTCATCATCTATCTGGTCACAGTGCTGGGCAACCTGGGGTTGATAACCTTAATCAGGATTGATGCTCGACTCCACACACCTATGTACTATTTCCTCAGTCACTTGGCCTTTGTTGATGTTTGCTACTCCTCTGCTATCACACCAAAGATGATGGTGAATTTTGTTGTGGAACTCAATACTATTTCTTTCCATGCTTGTGCAACACAGCTGGGCTGTTTTCTCACCTTCATGATCACTGAGTGTTTCCTTTTGTCTTCCATGGCCTATGATCGCTATGTAGCCATCTGTAGTCCTCTGCACTATTCAACCCTGATGTCAAGAAGACTCTGCATTCAATTAGTGGCAGTGCCATATATATACAGCTTTCTGGTTGCCCTATTCCATACCATTATCACCTTCCGTCTAACTTACTGTGGCCCCAACGTAATTAACCATTTCTACTGTGATGACCTCCCTCTCTTGGCTTTGTCCTGTTCAGACACACACATCAAGGAAATTCTGATCTTTGCCTTTGCTGGTTTTGATATGATCTGTTCCTCTTCCATCGTCCTCACCTCCTACATCTTTATCATTGCCGCCATCTTAAGGATCCGCTCTACCCAGGGGCGACGCAAAGCCATTTCCACCTGTGGCTCCCATATGGTGGCTGTCACTATTTTCTATGGCACCTTGATCTTTATGTACCTACAGCCTAAATCAAATCATTCCCTGGACACAGATAAAATGGCATCTGTATTTTACACAGTGGTGATCCCGATGTTGAACCCCCTGATCTATAGTCTAAGGAACAAAGAGGTGAAAGATGCCTCAAAGAAAGCCTTGGATAAATGTTGTGAAACCTTAAAGCTGTTAAAATTAAGGAAATAACAATGATAAATTCTTTATTGAATGCAAGAAGATAAATAAATCAAGCTTTCTCCTGCTGACATTTCTTGTAATTCTTTCCTAATCATTTGAAAATGTGACTGTGCTTCCGCAGACCTTAACTTTTTCTACAAGAACCAGGGCAAGTCTGGAAAGTCAATGTGATTCAGAGAATCCCATTCAGGCCATTGCAGCCATTACAGCCTTTACAGATCACCGAAATTATGGTAAAATATATCCTCAGACACATATTTGTGCATGTCAAGCAAAGGGTGCTGCATGTTTTTGTTAGAATTTACTATTCTGGAGCCAGGGGTCCCTGAGTTTGATTGCTATGCTCTTCCTTTATTAGCCGTGCCTCTTGGACAATCAACTTAAACTATGTGACTCTGTTTCTAATTCTGGAAAGTAAGAGGACCCAATTCATTGGTTTGTTTTAAATATGAAACAAGTTAACATTTATGATATGCTTACAACAATATCCTGTGATAATAAGTGCTATGAATGTGTTTGTTGTATAAATGTTTGTTAACTAGTTGAATTTTAATAAAATAAGGTTTTTAAAAAAAGGTTATTTCATTGCATTCTCAAAGGTTTATCAATCTGGAAGAAAGAGGAACAAAGCCTGGTTAGATTTCTACTACCTTCCAGGGAATCAAGTGATACCAAGTAGTCTTACTTAATACAATCAAGTAAACCTAAGGGATGTCTGAGACTTTACCTCTGGACCACGATTACATATAAAGTGCCTAAGTTCACATAGCTGGTAATATGATAATTCTAAAAGCAAATTTAAGTCTATAACTTAGAAATATGTGTGAGGATATGGCACAATCTTTGACATCTAATAGGGGGTTGGTAAAAACCAGATTATTTTTTATCATTATTAGTGACATGGACCATCCTGAAGGTGTGTTCTTACTCAAGGATTTTTCTGGTAAGTACAACTGATTAGTGGTTTACTTTGAATAAAGATTCAAGCTATTATTTTGTCATATTGATATTTAAAGCTTTAGACTTTCTATTAGATTTTCTTTAATTTGGCTACTCTTTACGTTTTTTCAGTTTGTTGAATGAAGAATGACTTGTTCTAAAAAGAACTGTGCCCTTTCTGTATGTTGTTTTTAAGTGTTTATTTGAATAAAAGGCCATTACTCAGTTCTAAAACAATAATAATATTAAGAATAATACAAATAAAAATATCTAATATTTACTAAGTTTATTTGAATAAAAGGCCATTACTCAGTTCTAAAACAATAATAATATTAAGAATAATACAAATAAAAATATCTAATATTTACTAAGTGTTGACCACTGTTTAGCCTAATTGTATGTGGTTATCATTTATCAACTAATTTAATATTCTTATCAATACTAAGAAATAAATCACTTACATTGAAGTTTAATGTGTGAAAATCAGATTATAATGAAGCAGAGAAATTAAGGGGTCTTTAACCTATTTTACCTTCCAACAGGATAATTTAAACATGTACAAAGTTAGAATTCCTTACAAATATGCTTTATTTAAAATAATTCAGTTACTTTAGAGGCATAGATTTTCAGGAATATATCTAGAATGTAATTGTTCTGATAAATTTAATGCATACTTTTTTTTGTAATATTCACTTCTAATTCCCTCATATTCTCTGAATTATATTTCTTATTTATGGATTAGATCAGAGGAACCCATTTTTTCTACATTTTTTGACCTCACCAAAGTAATATCAGAATGTAACCTATAAAGAGCCACTAGTGATTATATCTTTATAAAGTTTTCCCCCCTTAATTTGGTCATTTAACAATTAAAGTATTCATAGGGTGTTGACATTTTACTATGTAAGTAATCACACAAATTAAAGACCATTAAAGAGAATTTTCTTAAAAGTCTCAACTTAGGGGTGCCTAGGTGGCTCAGTCGGTTAAGCATTTGCTTTTGGCTCAGGCCATGATCCCAGGGTCTAGAATCCAGCCCCAAATTCAGCTCTCCACTCAGCAGGGAACCTGCTTCTCCTTCTCCCTCTGCCTACTTAGGCTCTGTCTCTCTGTTAAATAAATAAATAAAAATTTTAAAAGTCTCAATTTATTTTTTCACTTTTCTAAATATTTTATTTATTTATTGGACAGAGAAAGAGAGAACATGTGGGGGTGGAGAGAGGGGCAGAAGAAGAGGGAGAAGCAGACTCCCCATGAGCAGGGATCCTGATCCCAGGACCTTGGAATCATGACCTGAGCTAAAGGCAGATGCTTAATCCACTGACCACTCAGGCACACCTTGAAAGACTCCATTTTTCGATGAGAAGATTGTGTCTCCATTTGCTAAGTCCTTTCCTTAGGTTGTAAACCAAGGCAGTTTTATGATAACAAATGGGACCCAGTGACATCAAAGTATTGAAGTGAAATATAGTTAGGCTTTATGGAAACAGTTAAGAATTTGGTTTTTCAGGGGTGCCTGTGTGGCTCAGTGGGTTAAGCTGCTGCCTTTGGCTCAGGTCATGTCTCAGGGTCCTAGGATCGATTCCTGTATTGGGTTCTCTGCTCAGCAGGGAGCCTGCATCCCCCATCCCCTGCCTACTCGTGATATCTTTTTCTTGTCAAATAAATAAATAAAATCTTAAAAAGAAAGAATTTTCAGAGTCCGCATGGAGCACGGGGTGTGGTGCAAAAATAATGAATACTGTTATGCTGGAAATAAAAAAAAAAAATTAATAAAAAAAAAATGAAAAAAAAAAAAAAAAGAAAGAATTTGATTTTTCAGGGAGATGGAAGATTCTCAGAAATGTTTGAAGCTAACATCACTGGTGAGCAAAGGAATGATAAAGACAGAAGGTACTCAGATCTATATGTGGTAACCTTTCTCTTTACTTTCTTTTCCAGGTGTATGAGCAACAGGGTTTCTGTGCCAGACTAAGGCTCACATATAAATTTTTTTTAATTATTTCTTTAACTTGTGAAAAATTTAACTTAAATCTAGTTTTTAGGTGGCATTTTTGTGAATCACCATTCAGTGTTTTAAAAATCCCAAGGTTGTATAATTGTAATTAGAAATATAAGATAGCTATTAAAAAAATGAAGCTTTATGGTTGGACAAAAATTGAACTCAAATCCTGTCCCCCCCAATGATAAGATAGGTGTTGTGTTAATCAATTACATAAACTATTTAGAATTTTTGGTGTTTAGTTACCTGTCTCAATTAGGGTGCTAGGCAAATTAACTGAGTGTGACCTCATGTGAAACTTCTCTTCTTTCTAGATGTGTTTCATTACCTCTCAAGTGTTTAATCCAATAATAGATTTCACCTGTTAATTTGTTTGTAACCTAACTCTAAATGTCAAACTCCTGGCTAACAAAGATCGTTTTATATTTTCCTTTTTTTTCTCTCTAATACCTCGTAAGACTCAATAATTCATAGATGGTCCAATATAATATTAAAATAATGGTAAAAAGTAAATACAAAGTTTGTGTTACATCAAATCCTTTTTTACTACCTCAGTTACCTTGATTTTTCCCCTCTATATGCTGTCTTTGAGTAATCCACGATATAAACAAAAAGAGTCCAACATATCTTGATGCAAATTCTGTGAATACATTACTAAAGTATGGGGAGTGTATCTTGTAATATTTGTTGATCCCTCTAGAACATTTTCTTTATGTTACATCATTTTAAGTAATTTATGGAAAAACAAAACAAAACAGAAAATGATGTTTCACAAGAGCAATAATGTTATGGTTAATCTTTAGGGATCCTATTTGCTTAACAGTCAAGGAATAATCCTTTGAAATTTCAGATTACTGTGCTGAGCCCAAGTATAATAAAGAATTATTAACTAACAGAAAGATTATTTTAACACTGGGGAAAACATCTCACAAAATATTTAACTGTATTTTACTTAGTTTTTTCTTTTAGTATGGATTTTATTAAACTTTGAATTTTAGTAAGAAGTAGCAGTATGCATTTGACCAAAGTTCATTGGCTTGCTGTTGAACTTTGCAAGGCTACCAAGTATTGCTTTAGATTGTACCAGAGATCCAACCTTATATCTGAAAGTCAGTATCTGTTGAGCTGTGGGCAAATAATAATTAAACCATGAATTTATCAACCTGCAGGTACATTTAACTTACTCTCAGAAAATTGTTTGAAAGTTTTGGTCAGAGGAACATGACTTACAGTGAACTTCACTTTGTTTCCTGAAGTCTTTTGGAAAGCACGTAGGGCACACTAACCACAGAGAAGCGAACACTTCTCTTTAAAGTCTTTAGCAGACTCTGTTCCTCTTCACTCCACATACACATGTATATACAGAGTGATACATAGACACATTGTTTATTTAAAAAAAACAATTAAATCTTATTGAATGTGGATATTTTATCCTAGGAACACTGTTTTTCTGAGGTTTTGTAACAGCACTCTGCCTAACAGAATTAAAACAACAAAAAAATCTACAACATAAATTGTATAGAAGCCACTGTATTCTTTGCATTTTAATTTTTTGCATTTGATTTTTATTTTGCATGTTTCTGCATTTTTAAAAACTAATCTGTAATGATTATACGAAGTGTAGCTTTGCTCAGAGACTTGAAAACATCCATCTGCATGTATGCAGCTATGGACCTCTGAGAATGTTCATCAATTGTTTTAGGTCATAGGGAGAGAGAGGAAAAAATGAAACAAGACAAAACGAGAGATGGAGACAAACCATAGGAGACTCTTAATCTTAGGAAAAAAACTGAAGGTTGCTGGAGGGGAGGATAAGTGGGTGATGGACATTGGGGAAGGAATGTGTTGTAAGAAGACTGAAGAATCATAGAGTTAGATCCCTGAAAAAAAAATACATTATATTTTAATTAAAAAAATTAAAAAAGAAATTTTAACTTTACCCTTCTGTCAAAATCATATCATCTATTTTTAGGATTAATTATTAGAACTAATTTAATCTTTTTTTTTTTTTCTTTCCCTTTGAGAAGGAGAGGTTGGGGAGGGGCAGAGAGAGGAGGAAGGGAGAGAATCTTAACAGGCTCCAAGAACAACAAACACGAAGCCTGACTTGGGGCTCCATTTCACAGCCCTGAGATGATGACTTGAGCAGAAATCAAAAGTTGGATGCTTAACCAACTGAGCCACCCAGGCAATTCAGAACTAACTTAATCTTTAAAAATTGCAATTCTTGGGTGCCTGGGTGACTCAGTTGATTAAGTGTCTGCCTCCGGCTCAGGTCCTGATCCCAGAATCCTGGGATCGTGTCCTGGGGTTGGGTCCATGTTTGGGGTGGGGTGTCTGTGGGGTCACTGCATCTCCCTCTGTCTCTGCCTCCCTCTCTCTCTCTCACTGTCTCTTATGAATAAATAAAGAAACCTTTAAATTTTTTTTATCTGCAATTCTTTTTGTGATTTATTGCTCCAACTATCTATTGCAATATAAAAAACAAAAAACAAAAGACCCCCAAAGCCTCATGGCCTAAAGCAACCATGATTTATTATCTCTCATGAGTCTGTGACCTTACTAGACAATCCTTCTTCATGTGCTGGAAATTGGACAGTAGGATGTGTGACCCAAGATAATCTTGATAACAACTGACACTTGGTGAGTCTGTCAGCTGAAATACTTTCTTTTATGCAAGTGACATCTCCAGGCATCTAGCTTGGGTGTCCATAAATATGGTGGTCGGGTCTAACCTTTAGCACTCCAATGGAGAAAAAGAGTCAAGCCTTAGAAATTACAGCATAACATCACTTTTGAGCATTTTATTTTGTAAAGCAAGTCACAGGGCCACCGTCCATAAGAGAGGTAACTATACAAGTATGTGAATATAGACTTAGGGATTTGTGTGGACTATTTGGTAGTAACCTACCACAACTATGATCTTTCCAAATATGTCTCAAGGCACTTAAATAGAACAAATGTATTAAAAAAATGACACCCTGAATGTCTTAGAGTATTAAAACCCATGCATTTTGAATTCAGAAGCATTGGCCCCAAATCCTAACTTTGCCACCTACAAGGTGTGTGCTCTTGAGCAAGTCACTTATTATCTTTAAAATTCAGTTATTTATAAAATGGGGATAATGCATACACACAAGGTGAATACAATTGTTTACCTTGAGAAAATGCATCTGGTAATATGGATCAATGAAGAGCCTTAGTTTCTTTACCAAAAAAGAAAAATAAATAAATAAATTACTTTAGAGCAGACTTCTTCAAGGATATATAAATGCTTTATTTTCAAAATTTGTTCATGTCCTGGGAAGATGTTATGCTAAGTAAAATAAGTTAGACATGGAAGGGCAAATCCTGCATGATCTAATGTAGAAAGTAGAATGGTTGACAGGGGCTGGGAGTGGAAGAAGAAATGAGGGAAGTGTTGATGCAAAGTTCTAGTTATGCAAGACACATATGCTCTGGAGATACAAAGTAGAGCAATGTGACTATAGTTAACAGTACCGTAGTGTGTACTTGCAATTTGCTAAGAAGGTAGATCTTAAGTGTTCTTATGACAGAGAGGAAAGAAGGAAGGAGGAAATGGTAATTATGGGAGATGATAGATATATTCGTTAGCCTGTCACAATTATTTCACAATGTATATATATATATAATTTAAAACATAAAGTTGTACTCCTTAAATATATATGATTTATGCTTGTCAATTATATCCCAATAAAGATTAAAAACATTGTCCATTGGGGATTTTATCATCTTGACATTTAACAAAACATAATGTAAGGTTACTATATTCATAGAATCTTGCTAATTATACCTGGTACACTGGGAATGGCAAGATCCTTTGATGCCTTAGTAACATATAGGAGTCAAAAATTAGGGGGAATATTTAATACACAAATATTCAGAGTACAGTAGTTTCCTCAGTATATTTTCTTTAAGCTGAGTTTTAAGTAGTACTCTTTGCACTTCCATCCCCTCCAAAGTAAAAGACACATTGCTGTGCCACAAACTGTCAGCAACTCAGAAATGCGTACAGCACTTTGGGGGACTGTTTGGACTTACCAGGCAGCATATGCCATGTTTGAGATTATAGCTCTGAGCCATTCGCTGGGTATTACAGCAGATGACCTGATTTGATTCAGTTCCAGGGAAAGAGTAGATTCTGCAAGTGATCCAATGATTTTGGAGATATCTGTATTAGAAACAATGGTGCTTGGGTCCTTGGAAGCTCAAATCCACATCACCACAAGGACTTTGGAGCAAATCTAGACCTTCTGAAGAAGAAATAAAATAGCTTTCCATGTTCTCCTGTGCCCTAGTAGAAACTAAATGATCCTGGATGAAAAGACACCAAGTGAAAACTCAGCATCAGTTACCAATAATATGTTACAGGTTCACCAACTCACAATTTGGGGCTGGCACAATAGCAATCCATTGAAGATGGAAGTAATTCATTTATAACCTAGTTAAATTGTGTTGAAATGGCACTAATAATTATATGAACAAGTGATCCAGGTTTTTGTATTATTTGTCTCTGCTCCACAGACTCCTGCCAATGTATGTTATGGTTTCATGGGTTAGAGGTCCCACTGAAGAAGTTCTAAATAAAATTTGGGCCGAGTGCAAAGAAAGGCTGCCATGTTATGGAGGAATTAGTCATAAGTGGACTTGTGCCTTATTACATTCCAACTTACAAGGTTGTTCTGAAGGATGGTAGTAGGATTCTTCTCATAATTCCATCCTGTGACCTAATTTCTGAATTTGTGTCTCCTCTTCCTACAATATTAGGCTATTCTGAGCTATAGGTTTGGAGTTCCAGAAGGCAAATATTTCTACCAGCATCTTAATTAGTGTTTTAACAAAATGGAATCTGTGACAACTTCACACTTACAGACCAACAGGCAAAGAATGAATTAGTGTGGTGGCTAAGGTGGTCAGTTCTAATTAACATAAAAATTAGGAGTGCCAATGCACAAATGGGCTGGAACACAGAAATTCAGAATATCTTTAGAACTTTCTTGCTCAGTTATAATGCCATTGTCATTGGGCAACTGCAAAACATACACATTAACAAGGACAAAGCAATTAGATTCTTAGTAACCATGTGGAATAAGGCTTGTGTCACTCCATTCAGGGGCAATTGGTGCAGTTAAAGTCCTGGCTGAATGGGAGGAAAATATAGAAGGGGTAGTGTTTGAACGATCATGTTAAAATGTTCAGCCAAGAAAGTTTGGCAGTTGCTTACAAAACTAAGCATAGTCTTACCACATGACCCAGAAATTGTGTTCATTGGTATTTAAGCAAAGGAGCTGAGAACTTAAATCGATACCGAAACTTGCACACTGATGTTTATAGCTGCTTTATTCATAATTGTCAAAAGTTGGAAGCAGCTGTCACTTGGTAGGTGAGTGGATCAATAAACTACGGTTTATTCAGACAGACAAATGTTTTAGTACTAAAAATAAATGAGCCATCAAGCCATGAAAAGACAGGGAGGAAACTTACATGATCACCAAGTGAAAAAAGCCCATCTGAAAAGGCCACATCCATATGATTCTAACTCTATGACACTCCAGAAAAGAATGGAGGCAGTAAAAAATTCAGCAGTTGCCAGGGGTGGGAATGGCCAAGGACAGGTGAATAAGTAGAGCACAGAAAATTTTTAGGGCAATGAAAATATCTGTATAATATTACAATGATAGATATAAGTCATTTTCCCAACCCATACAATGTTCAACATCAAGAGTGAACACTAAGGAGAACTATGGACTTTGGATGATTATAATATGTTAGCATAGTTATAATAAAATAAAGTCTTTAAAAAAATGCTCAACCATATCAATAGGGACATTTAAAGTAAAGAGCAAGGTCACATTTTCAGGCATTTTTAAACCAAAACCCTTCGTTGATCTCTCTGATATGAGGAAGTGGTGATGCAACATGGGGGCTTAAGTGAGTAGGAGAAGAATCAATGAAACAAGATGGGATTGGGAGGGAGACAAACCATAAGTGACTCTTAATCTCACAAAACAAACTGAGGGTTGCTGGGGGGAGAGGGGTTTGGGAGAAGGGGGTGAGGTTATGGACATTGAGGAGGGTATGTGCTTTGGTGAGTGCTGTGAAGTGTGTAAACCTGGCGATTCACGGACCTGTACCTCTGGGGATAAAAATATATGTTTATAAAAAATTAAAAATTAAAAAAAAACACACCTCATTATCGACTACTAGAATATACCTTTTCAAAAATTTTCTTGAAAGCATTTTTTACTTCCTGATTCCTCAAGCCATAGATTAAAGGATTTAACATGGGAATCACCGCTGCATAGAACACCGAGGCAAATTTGTCTTTATCCAGTGAGTGGCTTGACTTGGGGCGCAGGTACATAAAACTGAGGGTCCCATAATATACAGTAATAGAAAACAGGTGAGAAGCACACGTAGAAAAGGCTTTTTGTCTTCCTGCAGCAGAATGGATCTTTAAGATGGCGAAGACAACGAACACATAGGATAGGAGAACAGTGATAAGAGAACAGAACATATTGAACCCAGCAATGATGAACAGCATCAACTCTTTGACTTGGGTGTCAGAGCAGGCGAGAGCAATCAAGGGAACATCATTACAGTAGAACTGGTTGACCACATTAGAGTCACAGAAGGACATGTGAAATGTAGCCACTGCTTGAATGAGCCCCACAGTGAATCCGTAGATGTAAGAGCTAGTGACCAACTGGATGCAGAGTTTCCTGGGCATGAGAACGATGTAGAGTAAAGGGTTGCATATGGCCACATACCGATCATAGGCCATGACAGACAGCATGAATAATTCCCAGACTGAAAATGTGATAAAGCAGCCCACTTGAGTGGCACATGCATAAAATGGCATGCTTTTAATTTCTCGTAAAGAGTTCACAAGGGTGTTCGGAGTGATCACAGAGGTACCATAAAAATCAACAAAAGCCAGATGACAGAGGAAAAAATACATAGGAGTGTGAAGTTGAGGACTGATTTGGATGAGCACAATCAGACCGAGATTACCCAAGACAGTAACTAAGTAAATCAATAGGAAAACCAAAAGAGAGTGGCCTGAAGCTCCAGGTTATCTGTGAGGCCCAAGAGGATGAACTCAGTGACTACTGAATGATTGCCTTTTGCCATGAAATAGATGAACAGTAAATGATGAATGACAAATCTACAATAAACTCATCTAGGGGACACACTCTGAATAAACTTCACTCTGTTAGGAATAATCAATTCAATGTGAGAGGATAGCCCCGGCAAGCCATGGTGTTACGTTAAATTCAGCCAGAGCACAATCTTGATAGCATTCTGAATTTTGTGTGGATTTTGTTTATGCTTTTAGTGTGAAAGGATTTGGTCCAGGCAGAAATTCCATGATATAAAGTTCACCAAGATGCTGAAGAAGAAGAAGAAAGAGTATTTTGATTAATTTTTTATAATCAATACAATGGCAAAGTCTGTGTTGTACTTTTCTTTACATATAAAGAAATAAACATGAAGAAATAAACTTGAATATTTCTTTAAATATAAAGGAAGGAACGTGCAGAGTGCAAGTGGCTTTGACAACATATATCAAAATAATTTCTTAGGCTATAGCTCATAAAATTATTACAATTTCATCATTTCATAAGAATATTAAGAGTTACCAAAATCATGGGTAGCAAATATAAAATGAAAGTCAAAACCAAACTATTAGTACTATTTTTAGATATCCTGTTTGGTGTAATTTGCAATTTTCTTCTTTTTACTAATCTCCATTTTTTTTTTTTAAATACACATATACTGGTATCATGCTTAGTGAAATAAGTCAATCAGAGAAAGACAACTGTCATATGATCTCCCTGCTATGAGGAAGTGGAGATGCAACATGGGAGGTTTGGGGGTAGGAAAGGAATAAATGAAACAAGATGGGATCAGGAGGGAGACAAAACATAAGTGAGTCTTAATCTCACAAAACAAACTGAGGGTTGCTGGGGGAGGGGGGAGGGAGAGGGAGGAGGGAGCGGGGGGTGGGGTTATGGACATTGGGGAGGGTATGTGCTATGGTGAGTGCTGTGAAGTGTGTAAGCCTGGCGATTCACAGACCTGTACCCCTGGGGATAAAAATACATTATATGTTTATTTAAAAAAGTAATAATTTTTTTTTAATCTTTTTTTTTTTTTTAAGATTTTATTTATTTATCAGAGAGAGAGAGGGGGAGAGAGCGAGCACAGGCAGACAGAATGGCAGGCAGAGGCAGAGGGAGAAGCAGGCTCCCTGTTGAGCAAGGAGCCCGAGGTGGGACTCGATCCCAGGACGCTGGGATCATGACCTGAGCCGAAGGCAGCTGCTTAACCAACTGAGCCACCCAGGCGTCCCAGTAATAATTTTTAAAAAAGTAAAAAAAAAAAAAAAAGAAAAAAATACACATATACTATTAATACTAAGGAAAAATAGGACTGTGATTTTTCTGGCTTTGTCTTTTGGCAAAATGCACACTAGAGAATAATTTTCCAGATTGTAAAACAGCTTTCAATGATTAGGAGGCATTATTTTACCTTTTTTCTTCACATGTCTAAATGGTCCAAAATGAATAGAATTGAAGCAGCATTTAGAACAGCTACAGGTTACAGAACATTTCCATAAACCTATGCTGGATTCTGAATGCACGAAAGCTGGCAGAATTGAAATCATCTCCCTTCCTGACGGTGAGTTAACTTGATTTTCCTTTACCATTGCATTGTCTCATGTTATTTCATATGGTTAGGACACAGAGAGTCAAGGCAGGTAAAATACAGCAAAATATAAAAAGCACTTTCCCCACTTAAATTTTGATTAATGTATCCATAGAAACTTTATCTTGGTTACTACTTTTATCTTTTCTCTCCCTTTCAGCACTTAAAAAAAAAAAAATTATTTATTTATTTATTTGACAGAGAGAGAGAGAGAGAGAGCAAGCACACAAGTAGGGGGTGCTGCAGGCAGAGGTAGGAGCAGGCTCCCTGCAGAGCAGGGATCCTGACGTGTGAGTAAACCCCAGGACCACAGGATCAAGACCTGAGCTGAAGGCAGACACTTAACCCACTGAGCCAGCCAGGCACACCTTCCCTTCAGCACTTTCAAGCAAACATCTTAGAACAGGCACCTACCCCCAATTTTTCAATCATATTTATGACTTAACGAGGTATAGCCTACCTGCTTTTCCCATTAAACTGAGAAATCCCCTCACCAAGTTTACTGCCAACTTCCCTATTCCTAAATCCAAGAAAGCCCCCGCCCCCACCTTTTTTTTTTTTTTACAACTTGGTAGCATTAAACTCTATTGAATACACCTTTGGTTCCCAGAACAGAACAGTCTCTGAGTTTACTATGTGTCCATTTTGATTTTCTATCTTGGAGGCTCTGCTTCTATCACCTCTGCTTTAGACAACATGTTCTTCAAGCTCTCTCCAAAGCCCCCACATTTTCCCTTTTAACTTTCTTGTTAGTGATTTTGACCAATCCTAAATCCTCAATAGGCTTCTATATGCTGCATATGCAAGAGTATCACATACAGAAAATAACTTATATTAAACTTATATTAAATCTCTATACATTGGACCTAATACTCAAAACTTGGAGTATATATTTTATGTCTTCAATGAGCAGTGCCATTATCCATTCAGTTTCCCAAATCAGAGACTAATCTTTTACTTTGCTTTCCTGTTCCCTGTTGTAATATTCAATTTGTTCCCAGTATTTCCCACATACTTTACATACTTTTCAGATCTGTTCACTTATACTGTTTCCTTGATTCAAATCACAATGACTTTTTGTTTTGTTTTGTTGGCAACTGACCCCTAATTTTTAATCTTGACTCCAGTCTTACCTATAACTTTCTGTTCCTCACGTTTTAGCTTATATGAACTTTTAGAGATGTGGATGTCATTTTTATGATATAATCATTCAGTGTCTTCCCATTGCTCTCAAGATAAAATTCCAAGGTCTTTAACATGGCTGAAATAACTCTAGAAAATCTAGTTCCAGCATCTCAGATCAGGCTGCTCTCATCTGATTTTCATCAAATAGTGTTTACATCACAGGTATTTCATATTTTTCCTAGGGTTTGAGATCTTTCGATATTCAATACATAGTCATTCAGTGAAACTATAAACACCTAAGTAGTCTGGTCTACTGCACCTGGAAGGAAACTTTGTGAATCCAGTAACATTTAATATTTTATTTATTTATTTGACAGAGAGATCACAAGTAGGCAGAGAGGCAGGCAGAGAGAGAGGAAGAGAAGCAGGCCCCCTGCAGAGCAGAGAGCCCAATGTGGGGCTTGATCCCAGGACCCTGGGATCATGACCTGAGCTGAAGGCAGAGGTTTTAACCCACTGAGCCACCCAGGTGCCCCGAATCCAGTAACATTTAAAATTACCCAGATATTATGAGACATTTGTATTGTGTGTGTATGGTCCCTCAGGAAGCTTTTTTTTGGGGGGGGGTATTACATTATTTTTTAACAAACACTGAAAAACAACATAATTATATATATTCAAAACGGGTAGTTATTTGATGTTTAGTGTTTGGGGACCAAGTTATTTCCCTTGAAATGGTAGATCACCTTCTGGGCCATTACTTAATGGAAGAATCTAGGATAGAAGAACATTTTAATTATCTCTTTTGGGAAAACAGTTTGATTAATTGCTATCTGTGCTTTGATTGTTTATTATATCTGTTTTAAATTTTGTCACATTGGTTTCATATTAAAATTATGAATTTATTCAAAATAAATGCTCAGTTTGTGGGCCTTGGATTTAGTAGCAGCTTTTGAAAAACACTGGACAAAAATCAGTTTCTCAAGGAGCAACAGCGAAAGCTTTCGTCTGAGATTAATGTTTCAAACTATTGTTATGGTTGACATTTCAATTCAACAGCAAAGATGAATTTAAAAAAGAATGTTGATTTTCTTCTTCCATCTCTAGAAAACTGAGTGCAAAGAAATCATAGGGCACTTGATATCTTGTTGTAAACACTCCACAGTATTGGATCAATTGCTTCATCTAAATTTACTTTAGATGAAAACCAAGAGTGTCCACAAAGCTGGTGAGGCTGGCTGATGTAGCTGTTCAGCCTCAGCACCAGCTATGCAGAACAGAAAACAGATGAGGTATGAAGTAGTATCTCATTTTGGTTTTGATTTGCATATTTCTAATGACTAATGATGTTGAGCATCTTTTCATGTGCCTATTTTCTGTTCATGCATCTTCCCTGAAAGAATGTCTATAAAAACATTTGTCCATTTGATAAAAAAACAAACAAACAAGCAAACAAACAAAAACCTGTGGTGGAGATATGCTGTTATCTTAGGCAGAAGGAGGTCAGAGCAAAGAAAAGGGAAGAGAAGGAGATGAAGTCTGAGAGCTGACGTGGCCACATCATTCAGAGGTTTGTGGATCGATGTAAAGCCTTTGCCTTTCATTTGAATACAATGAGATCTACTCGAAGGCTTCTAAAATGAAGTCTCCTTCTTTCCCACTTTTGGCTTACTTTTCTTTTTAATTCCTTAAGACTTTGATATGATTCTAAAATCAAAATGCATAACAAAATATATTCAAAATAAGACTGTCTTCCGTACCTGTCAGCACCCACTTCATTCCCTGCCTTCCCTGTAGGGAACGACTTTTGTTCATTTCCACGGGTCCTCTTAATGTGTTTTCTTTTTTAAAAATCAGATGTAGGGGCACCTGGGTGGCTGAGTGGGTTAAGCCTCTGCCTTCGGCTTAGGTCATGATCTCCGGGTCCTGGGATCGAGTCCCGCATTGGGCTCCCTGCTCGGGGGGGAGCCTGCTTCCCCTTGCCTCTCTGCCTATTTGTGATCTCTCTCTGTGAAATAAATAAATAAAATCTGATGCAACATGGGGGCTTAAGTGGGTAGGAGAAGAATAAATGAAACAAGATGGGATTGGGAGGGAGACAAACCATAAGTGACTCTTAATCTCACAAAACAAACTGAGGGTTGCTGGGTGGAGGGGGTTGGGAGAAGGGGGTGGGATTATGGACATTGGGGAGGGTATGTGCTTTGGTGGGTGCTGTGAAGTGTGTAAACCTGGTGATTCACAGACCTGTACCCCTGGGGATAAAAATATATGTTTATAAAAAATAAAAAATTAAAAAAAAATAAAAATAATAAAAAAATAAGATGTAATAAAATACATATACATATCTTTTTTACATATTGTTTTTTCTTCTTTCTTTCTTTGAGAGAAAGAGAGGGATGGGAAGAGTGGAGAGAAAGAGAGAATCTTAAGCAGGCTCCATGCTCAGGACAGAGCCCCACAGGGGCCTGGATCTCACAACCCTTATATCATGACCTTAGTTGAAAATCAAGAGTAGGCATTCAGAGACTAAGCCACCTATGTGCTCCACATGTACATATCTTTAATCATCCTCTTTTCTTGTTTTATGTGAAGTATCCTTTTTTTCTTTTTCACTTTATTTTACATTAAATTTTTATTTTCCCCTTTTTAATATCTTTCTGATTTAATATTATTTTCTGATGCCCGTCATGTAGGAGACCTGAAATCGTCCCCATTTCTAGAACAGCTGTGCTTACCACTGGGTATTTGGGTGTCAATATGTTACTAATATAAATAATATTCCAGCAAATAACTTTGCACATGTGCTATTTTGCATTTTCTGCTAGTATTTATTGGGATAGTTTCTAAGAAGTGGGTTTGTTGACTATTATAATTTTACTAGGTATTGCTACATATCCTGCCATAGGAATTACATGGTTATTCTATCAGCAGTGTATTATGGTATTTATTTCCCCTCATGTAGTCAAATTTTTGTGTTTTGAAATCCTCATGGGAATTGATATTTCTGTGTTTCATATTTAACTTTGAAAAGACTGTTGACTCGATGGTATTTCCCTTCTTCCTTTATATACAGACGGCTTTTTTGACCTCTAAGCCTCTACAAGGAAAAAAAAAAATATATACATTTTTGGTGAAATGATACTTTTAATAATTTTTGGCTGAATGAATCAATGAAAGAAAGCATGATGGAGATCAATGAATTAGCTGTCATTTATAAATAAAAAATAAGATCCAAAGAATTTAGATCACATAAATAAGCCTTGGGGAATAAAGTGGACTTTTGGAATATTTCAACATTCAACAGAATGTCTGAAAAACTATTATGTTATCAAAAAATGTTTACAAAATGAGCATTAAAGAAATTAAAGGATCACTTCTCAGTCTTTTGGCTATGATCAAGGGTAAAGAAATTAAATTTGTTAGTTCCTTTTTACACTGCTGGGAATTGTGTCTTCAAACAAAGGGTCTTATTGTAAAACATTCTTGAATTTTATTCCAGAATTGGCTTTCTTCTTTATAGATGACCAGCCTGAGCTTATAGTAGCATGATGAACTGATGAGAAAATTTGTTCTAGGAATACCTGGCATTGATGATGCCAGCCCAGTAGAATCTGCCTGCTTCTACCATTGAGGTGACTGGAAGTCTGGGTTTCAAGTGTTTGCTCTCAGTGTCAGAATTTACTTCAGGTATGGATCATAAAGTTAGTAACAAAATGCAGTGACTTTAAGAATTGTTATACAAAATTTTGATATAAATTTTCTTATTTATTTTAAGGATTTTATTTATTTATTTGAGAGAGAGAGCATGAACGAGAGAGAGAGAATGCACAAGCATGGGGAGGAGCAGAGGGAGAGGGAGAAGCAGACTCCCTGCTAAGCGGGGAGCCTGATCTGGGGCTCCACCCCAGGGATCATGACCTGAGCTGGGGCAGACACTTGACGACAGGTCCTCCTAAAGTTTTCTATAAAAGACATGGTATACTGTTTTAGTTTGTAACAAGTGAAAAATACAATTTTAGTAGTAAGTCCTTATATAGCAAAAGTCCATTTTGTTAAATTAAGTTTTATTGAGGATGAATGGGTAGTTTCATTTATTTATTTTCTTAAGGAAGATATAAGTATTATTTGTAAAAGTTATAGAATAACATAACAAATAAAACTTGTTTTATTTATATGAAGTTACAGTTTTTTAAAGCTAACAAAGAATTTGAGGACACCAAAATGAAAAATGTGTTAAAATATACTAATCAACTAAAACATTAAATCTTTTAAAAAAGATTTATTTATTTTTTTATTTTAGAGGGGGGAGGGGCAGAGGGAGACAAAGAGGGACTATCAAGCAGACTCCATACTGAGTACAGAACCTCATGTAGAGCTCAATCTAGGGACCCTAAGATTGTGACCTGAGCCAAAATCAAGAGTTGACACTTAACCCATTGAACCACCCAGGAACCCCAAACATTAAAATTGAATAATAAATTCTGAGGAACTTTTTTTAACTTTTTATTTTGACATAATTTCAGAATTATCGAAGCTAACATTTTACAAGGACTTCCTCTACACCCTTCACCTAGATTCCTCAGACATTAATATTTTACCACATTCTTTTATCCTGAACTGTTTAATAATCGGTCAGAGACATGATGCTTCCTTATTCTTATATACTCAACAGCGTATATTTACTAAAAACAGGGGAACTCTTAAATGACCACAGTACTATTATAAAAATCCACAAATTAATATTGGTGCAGCACTATTACTTAATCCACAGACTTTATTCTGCTCTGATGGACTTGTCTCATTTGTTAAAATTCAAGCTTGCTTTTTCAGTCTTCCTTTAAGTGTTCTACCAGTGTTGATGCCATTGCCCATGTGAGGTCACTAGAACCAACAATTCTTTTCAGATTCATCTTACTAGGAGTGCACGTGTGTCTTTTATAGACAATGTTAATAACGTGGGTGACCTGGTGGTGGGTATTAAGGAGGGCACATATTACATGGAGCACAGGGTGTGGTGCATAAACAATGAATTATGGACCACTGAAAAAAAAATAAATTAAATTAAATTAAAAAATAAATAAAGAAAGAAAAGCTCCTTTAGTGATCTAAAGTAGACATGGTTTTTACCAAGGTCAAGTTCATGAATTGGAATGTTCAAGTCAAAACTCCTCTATGGAAAAGAGATTGATTTTAGATGATCTATGGAACAATTTAACCTCTATTTGCAATCGAATTTATTTTATTTTCATGTCTTTCAATATTTTCACGAGTTAGAATTCTCATGATAATATAAAATAAAATCCGAAAATTAATGTATCCTGTGTTTTGATATGAATTTGTTTAATATTATAACATTTGAAAGCGCATTACTAATGGTAAGCTAATAGAGAAATCTTGATGACTGTTTTTTTGATGTTGTTTCTTTTGTTTTTATTTTTTTGCATCCCAACTCTGAGGGCTTTTGGTTAGATGATAGATCATTTATTTTATACTAGAAGACACCTTTTCCATAATTCTTTTTAAAGCATTTTTGACTTCCTGATTCCTCAGGCTGTATATTAAAGGATTCAGCATGGGGATTACCATAATATAGAAAACAGAAGCTATCTTGTCGGTATCCAGAGAATGGCTTGTTTTTGGCTGCATATACATGAAGATAATAGTGCCGTAAAATATAGTGATGGAAGTCAAGTGGGAGGCACAAGTGGAGAATGCTTTTTGCCTGCCTTCAGCTGAATTAATCCTCAGAATGGCAAATAGAATGAATATGTAGGAGATGAGGACAATAAGAAGAGAGAAAATGGTATTGAAACCAGCAAGTGTGAACAATACCAGTTCTTTGATATCTTTGTAATGGCTTTTACGGCAGGCCAGACCAACCAGGGGAATGTCATCACAGTAGAAGTGATTTATTATATTTGAATCACAAAAAGATAAGTGGAATGTAAGGACTGTCTGTAGGAGTCCAACAGAAAAGCCATACACATATGTACTAACCACCATTTGAATACAGACCCTTCTGTTCATGGTGATGGTATAGAGTAAAGGGTTGCAAATGGCGACATACCTATCATATGCCATGACTGAGAGCATATACACTTCACAAACCACGAACACGATAAAGCAACACAATTGGGTGGCACAAGCAGGTAAGGATATTCTCTTAATTTCTTGCAAGAAGTTCACCAGGGTGTTAGGGGTGACAGAGGAGGTATAGCAAAAATCCACAAAAGCTAGGTTGCTGAGGAAAAAATACATAGGTGTGTGAAGCTGAGAACTGATATGAATTAGCATAATTAACCCAAGATTACCTATGACACTAATTATGTAGATCACTAGGAAGATCCCAAAAAGTAGGGCTTGAAGCTCTAGATTTTGTGTGAGTCCCAAGAGGATGAATTCAGTTATTTCTGAATTATTGCCCTCAGCCATGGAAGATGTGTAGAAGCATCTCATGTCATTTTCTTTAGAGTATCCATGTTGGATGATCTTCTACTTCTTGGATTAAAAATTTAACTCACACTTATTTTATGGTGACCATATTGGAAAGATAATCCTCGCTGGTCCTATGGGCCATTCTTGGGTTTCATTATTGCCTGCTTTTGATTTGAAGGGATTTGCTCCAGGCAGAAATTCCAACATGCTCAGTGGTCTGGAGGATTGATGAAGAAAACAAAATGTCTTGAATTAAATGTGGAATCTCATATATAAAATGAAAACCCAGTGTTACAACAATAGCAGGAATAATATTTTAGTGATAAAAGAGATAGGGGCACATTTCAGTAATATATTATGATTAAATACTGAGCAAATCAACTCAATCGAGAATGAAAACAATCATGACTGTCACTAGACATTATCTGTGTGCTAGCCATGCAATAAAAGAAGGGGAAAAAATATTATTTATGAAGTACATGATACTGTATTACGGCATCCAAACCAGTAACTTCAGTGGAGAGATATTACATTTGTTATGATTGTGGACGTCTTCAGCTTCAAGTCAATATAATGAAAATGATGCTATAATAAGAATGTAAGTTCAAAGAATTGTGAAAATATGGGCACCTGGGTGGCTCGGTCAGTTCAGCATCTGCCTTTGGCTTTGGTCAGGATCCCAGGGATTGAGCCCTGTGTCAGTATCTCTGGTCAACAGGAAGCTGCTTTTCCCTCTCCCTCTGATGCTTTCTCTTTCTCATCATTTCTATCTCTATCTCTCACTCTCAAATAAAATAAATAAAATCTTTTAAAAAACAAATTAGAAGCACCTGGGTGGCTCAGTGGGTTAAGCCTCTGCCTTTGGCTCATGATCTCAGGGTCCTGGGATCAAGCCCAGCATCAGGCTCTCTGCTCAGTGGGGAGTCTGTTTCCCCCCCTCTCTCTTTGACTGCCTCTCTGCCTACTTATGATCTGTCTGTCAAATAAATAAATAAATAAATAAAATCTTAAAAAAAAAAACAAATTAAAAAAACACAAATAAGTGTGAAAACACAATTTTTAAGATTCTGTTTAAAATAATACTCTGGTTTCTCTTCAGATCGTATAAATCTTTCGCCTTTTACTAAAATAATAAACATCTAGAGTTTAATTTAATATTTAACTTAACAGACTCTTGACCTTATATGTTCCTGTTGTTTATGTTTAAGCTGAGTAAACTCATAGTTTCATTTTATGTATTACTGGAATGGTATTCAGGAAAGAAGAAAATTTTTATAAGTTAATTCAACAATGTAATGTATGCTGGGTAACCCTAAGTGTATTTACTAAATACACTTGCAAGAACAGCCTAGACATTTCTTAAAACAAAGTGTAATGGATAGTTATTTTTCATTACAGATAGTAAACTGTATTATAAACTGGAGAATGTAAAACAAAATAGGAATCTGTGGCAGGACAGTGAATGTTTATCACAGGAAAAAAGTGCTGATTTGTAGCATCTGTTGATTTTCTGATTTCTATGATGCAAATATTCCCACTGTCACTGATTTCAGGCTACAAACTTAAAGCCACTGAACATGGAATTGGGATAAATACAGATTATATCTTTTGCAAAATATTAGGAGAGATACTGGTGGTACTTCTATACAAAAGTAGGTTGATATTATAAGCAAAATCATATAAAATATTATTTAATAAAACATGTATATTTATATTATACCATATGCTAGAGAAACACTTAGAATCAATAATGAGTCTCTCTTTACAATGTATTTGTATCTATAACTATAAATATCTCTCAATAGACTGATTAATTTCAAAGAGAAAAAGTTAATTTTATTAAATATGAAAGGATTAGCTAACAGTAAGTTGTTCACTAAATCAATCAAATTAAAAGAATGGTTATACCCAGGGTTGCTAAAGGTGTAGGAAAACAAAAACAACCTTACACATCCAAAGAAGGTGAAATTTGTCTTCATCTTTCTGGAAGACGATATATGCTAGTAAGCATCAAAATTGTTAATTAGTCCTGCCGCTAATACGATGGTTTTAACACTAAGCAATTAGAGAAATGATAAAAGCATGCAAGTATATGAATGGTTTCATTTTTACCTACCCAAAACTGAAAGTTGTCTAAGTATACTCTGAAATTTATTCATTTATTGCACATCTCAGTAAAACATTAAGTAGTCATTCAAATGCTGAAATAAGTCTACATTTATTGATACTAAAAAATGTTCACAATATAGCACGTTGAAAAGAGCAGCATGATACACAGGTTATTTGGTGATAAATGATTTCTATATATGCACATCACATTATACCCTATAGATATTTATACACAGAGGGAAAATACACAAACCATGTATGCCACAATGTTAACAGTAATTATGTCTGTGAGGTGGTATTGTAGCTTTTTCTCCTTACTCATTGTAACCATCCTTTACATTTTGCATTAACCCTACTTCAACAAGCTTCATTTCAATTTCATTTTTTAAAGATTCATTTATTTGACAGAGAGAGAAAGAGAGCATAAGCAGGGGGAACAGCAGAGGCAGAGGGAGAAGTGGGCTCCCCACTGAGCAGGGAGCCCAATGGATCCCAGGACTCTGGGATCATGACCTGAGCCAAAGGTAGAAACTTAACCATCTGAGCCACCCAGGCTCCCTTGATTTCAATCTGAAATGTACATTTCCATGTTACTATGCATTCCACATCTATGAATATGGATAACTTAATTTTTCACATTGGTTATTCTTATAATTTGTGTTTACCTGGTGCCCATAAAGATGTTTGAAGTGTTCTTAATCATTACCGCTAAAAATGACTTCATAATCCCCACATTTTGGGGGATAATATTTCATTGTGATATGTTGCAAAGGTGGACCAATCTGTTAAAAAATTAAAAACAATTCTCCTCAAAGAGGACAAAACCCATTTACAAAATCATCAAATTTGAAGTAAAAATCATGGCAACTGTTTTTCCCTTATATTAAAATTGTTTGTCAAATCTCCAGATTTAATTGGAAGTTCTTAAATCTTACCTTGGGTGGTTTCCTAAATGTTCAGCATTTTAGAATTAAGAGTAAGAAGTCTAAAAATTGTCAATTTCAAAAGTCTTTTACTCTGAAATGTTTTTATTTTAATCCATTGCCTTCTTGAATCCTAAAACAATAGATTCATCAGATGATATTGTTTTCACCTACTTATTGCTGAGGAAACTGAGGAACAATTTGTAAGTGGAGTAAATTGTGTTCTTATTCAGCCAATGTGAGACCCAGGCTTTTAGACTCCAAGGAATCCGTGCTTTTTAATGGCACAGCTGAGGCACAGAGAGTGCACCAGCCACCAAGACAGGAGCTTGTGAATTCAGGGATATCAATAATAGACTTCGTGTATATAGCATACAGACTCACAACCTGCTGCAGGAGTTCTGACAGAAAACAGGGAGCCATGGAAATGTTCAAATAGTAGGTAAATGTGTTTAAAGAAAAGAGAAGGAAAGAAACTGTTGAGAACCATAAGTCAGAGCAGCCAGCCTGTGTCTCTATGATCCGTCCAAGTAGAATCAAAAGTGCACACTGACCTAAGGAAAGTTTAAATGTGATATCTCTCTGGCTGTTAATAACATTTTAGTCTTTCCTGTCATTAAGCATTGAAATGACCCATAGATTGAAAAAAATATATTAGTAAGCATGAGTTGCAAACTCAAAACCATTTTCCATGTAATTTAAAATTGTAAAATGATCATTGGATTTA
This sequence comes from Mustela erminea, assembly GCF_009829155.1. Classification (NCBI taxonomy): domain Eukaryota; kingdom Metazoa; phylum Chordata; class Mammalia; order Carnivora; family Mustelidae; genus Mustela; species Mustela erminea. The sequence continues at coordinate 100,381,839 of NC_045622.1, read as the reverse complement.
TTTGAAACATATACATACATATCTATATCTACATATAGATAAATCATCTCATCTATAAATATAAATGTACATCTATTTATCTATATCACAGTTACCAGTTGTGTATGGTAATACTTACTTATAAATGGCTCTCTGAAGTTCATCAGTATACCTGGGACTAGAACTCAGGTCTTTAGGCTCATAGAAAGATGGAACATGATCTACAAGTACCCATTGACTGTTACCCCTTTCATATTGTTGAATCTTTAAGAAGACTCAAAAACAAACACTATATGTCCTCATTTAATTGAGAAACTGGTGAAAGCCCACACATAGGCTTCATTGTCCAATGGGTTAATTGTGTTTTAAGTTAGACTTTGATTAACAAGGATCAACTTACACAAGCTTTGCCCCGTATAACTCTTATGATCCTTGATACTGGCAAAATGTTCTAGAATGTTTCCATTGTTTTGAGTTAATTTATTTGGAGTGGATGATGCCCTTGAGATGCAATCCCTGAATTACCTTATTATTTTTTTAAATTTTAGATAATTGGAAAAAATATATGAGATCTCATAGGCTTAAAAAAAATTAGTTTACTTAAGAGTCTTTTGGGGCCAAGCCAGACTTTCAGGTCAGTAGAAAGTTGTGTTAAAACAGTCAGAAAGTAAAGTTAGGACGTATTATTATTCTCTTTAATAAAGGCAGGTTGTTAAATTATAATATGGAACGGTTTTGTATTATCATATATCTTTAAGAAATTAGCATATTAGGAAAATAATATTTACACTATGCATCTTTGCTTTTCACACGGGATATTGTTCATGTAGTCATGTAGAGAAATCTGAACTAGGAATTTTGGAAGGTGGGATCAGAACTTTTGTCCATGTTCTGCCTGGAACTAGTTATAGACCAAATTAATGGGTTTTTTTATGCATTTTTTACTTGACAGTAATTTCCTGTGGAACAAAACTTAATTATTTTTAATATACTTTCCATTTAAAATAAGAAAATGGGTATAAATTGTTATGTTTATTTTTACATCTGAGATCTCATTCTAAGTGAAAATATTTTGAAAATTTCATTATATAGTGAGCAGATATACAGAAATCACATTAAAAATAGACATTCTCGGGCACCCGGGTGGCTCAGTGGGTTAAGTCCTGGGATCGAGTCCCGCATCAGGCACTCTGCTCAGCAGGGAGCCTGCTTCCTCCTTTCTCTGTGATCCTGCCTCTCTGCGTACTTGTGATCTTTCTCTGTCGAATAAATAAATAAAATCTTTAAAAAATAATCAAAATTTAAAAAAATAAAAATAGACATTCTGACAGTTTTTTAAGAGGAAAAACCAGACAATGAAGAGAAGCCCATTCATACTTATTCAAATCACGTCCTCAATTTCATGAACATTTTAAAAGCCTGGTTTCTACTGATGATAACTTTCTTCAGGGCATCTTTCACTTCCTTGTTCCTGAGACTGTAGATTAAGGGGTTCAACATGGGAATGATCACTGTGTAGAAGACAGAGGCCATTTTGTCTGTGTCTAGGGAATGGTTTGAGCTTGGCTGTAAGTACATAAAGATGAGGGTCCCATAGAATATGGTGACAGCTAACACATGAGAGCCACATGTGGAGAAAGCCTTGCGCCTGCCCTCAGCTGAACGCATCCTCAGGATGGCAGAAATAATAAACATGTAGGAGACAAAGACAACTAGAAGGGAAGAAATGAACATGATCCCAGCACAGGCAAAGATCCAAAGCTGTTTGGAGTGAGTGTCTGAGCAGGTTAGCCTGAGGAGAGGCATGTCATCACAATAGAAATGATTGATGATATTGGAGTGACAGTAGGAGAGACGAAAGGTAAGGATGGTATGAAACAGTGCAACCAGAAAGCTATAGCTGTAGGGGATGGCCACAAGCTGAATGCAGATTCCTGGGGACATTACAACCATGTAGAGGAGAGGATTACAAATGGCCACATATCGGTCATAGGCCATGGAAGCCAGCAGCAAGCACTCAGCGGTCATGAAGGCCAGGAAACAGCCTAACTGAGCAGCGCATGCATTGAAGGAGATAACATTTTGTTTGTATAAGAAATTTCCAAGCATTTTGGGTGTAATGACAGAAGAGTAACAGAAATCAACAAAAGCTAGGTTGCTAAGAAAGAAGTACATTGGTATGTTGAGTCTTGAGTCTGTTCTAATGACTAGGATCAAACCTAGGTTGCCTACTACTGTGAAAAGGTAGATAGATAAGAAAACCACAAAGAGTGGCATCTTCAACTCCTGTTGATCTGTGAGGCCCATGAGAATAAATTCTGTCACTTGGGTGCAGTTACTCTGGGCCATGTGTCCTTCGTGTACCTGGATGAAAAGAAGAAAATCAGGTCTAGTTTAATTGAATTAAGTGTACTGTTTAACTCCCTCACCTCCCCCACTGGAAGCTCTCAGAACCCAGTCCTCTTGGGTCTTTACGGAGATTTCACTAAGTAGCCATGACTGAGTCATTGGCCATTGGCTGATTCAGCTTCCCGTCTCCCAATCTAGGGTGGAGTCCAAAAGTTATGTCATTAACATAACAAGACACACATTTCACCTTCATGTCTTTGTAGCATTCTATGGAACTGTGAATGAAGACCAAATATATCAGAGAAATAAATATCTCTTATAAGTCGTTATATCACAGTGTTACAAAAAATATGAGATTACAGTCTCAATTATGGCAAAGCAATGACTAGTAATTGTGTCCCTTTTCAAAGCACTCAAACTTCCTTAGCTTGTTTGCTGAAATTCAAAATTCAGACAATCTTCTGAAGGAATAAATGTAAATTTTCGATTGGGGCTAATTTAATTTATTCCATCTCTGAGAAAGAAGATGCACTGGAGTTTCCAGCTCCTTTAGCACTTTTATAATGGACGATTTATCTTCTAATGACAGATAAATTTCGAAAGATGGCATTTTATTGGGATTAAAGCCAAGAAGAATAGTAGAAAGAACCCTGATACAACTGGGGTACCTATATTTGAATTTGGCTTTGTTACTCTCTGGTCACATAAGCTTTAGGGTGGCAAAAATCCAGTTTGTTCCTCATTTTCTTAACCTATAAATGATCCTAATTTGTATCTAAAAGGATTGTAAATATTAAGAGGAAGTTATTCATCCCTACTGCAGGACAGAGACGAATACATTTTTAAAATAGAAAATATTGGACACCTGAGAGGCTCAGTTGGTTAAGTGTCTGCCTTTGGTTCAGGTCATGATCCTAGGGTGTTAGGATGAAACCTGGCATTGGGCTCCCTGCTCATCAGGGAATCTGCTTCTACATCTCTCTGTATGTGCCCTCTCTTTCTCTTTCACCTTCTCTCAAATAAATAAATAAAATCTTAAAAAAACAAAATAGAAAATATTGTGTTGGGTGCCTGGGTGGCTCAGTGGGTTAAGCCGCTGTCTTTGGCTCAGGTCATGATCTCAGGGTCCTGGGATCGAGTCCCACATCGGGCTCTCTGCTCAGCAGGGAGCCTGCTTCCTCCTCTCTCTTTCTGCTTGCCTCTCTGCCTACTTGTGATCTCTCTCTGTCAAATAAATAAATAAAATCTTAAAAAAAAAAAGAAAAAAGAAAATATCATGTTAAAAAATTGTTCCCCTGATACATTAAAAGGTAGATGTTCAGAGAAGGCAGTATAATCACTTTGAAAATTTACTGGCAGCAGGGTAGACAGTGCTTATGGATCAGGGTACAATACCTCCAGGTCTTAAAACACAGAGGTTATTGAATAAGAAAAATGGAAAAATCCTTAACTGTTGGATGCAGATAGCCATAAAGTTTTATGTGCAATATGTCTTTTAAATCAAAGACGGAGAAGAGTGCCTTAAAATTTTAGATCTTTAAATGTAGTTCCAGCAACGCATAATTACCAAGAGAAACATATAGCATAATTAATATATTTTGTTATGTCAGGGAATAGATGAAAGAATACATCATGAGAAGGTAGATGTTCTTCATAAAGCATAAATATGGAAATCAAAAATACATTTTTAGTGTGTGTTTATACCACTTTCAATGGGACAAAGACAATCTCTTAAATGATATTGATCATAGTTGCCAATCACCATTACATGAAATGAGTAGGTTGTTAAAGATTTTAAAAGCCTGGCTAGTGATCCTACAAATATATAAATTCAGTTTTGAAGAAATTAAGCAACTATTTGATTGGGGATATTGTTTTCAGGTCCCAAGATGCCGAATAAGGCTTTACTGTTTGGCAGTTGTAAGAACTTCAGTATCCCATTTTATCTTAAAGGGAGGGTATGCATATCTATGGAAATATCTTGGAAGGCATAGTATATATGATCTCTTACCATCTAACTCATGATATTTTATATTCAAATTCCACTCCCATGTCTTCCCTCTGTTACAGCAAGCACATATAATCTAATTAGAAAGATTGTGTTGCAGTCCTGAATTACAACATGCCCCTGTAGGCTTCCTTACTTTCATATGTGCTTTTTCATAGGTGCTCTTCTCTACCAGGTGGATGGTGGATAGAGACCTGGAAGGAAAACTCCGATTTATCTTTCAATAAATTTATCTTTCAAATCCCGCCTCTCCTGTAAAGACTTCCTTGATTCCTAATTTCCATGCTGTATGACTCACCAGTTTTCTTTTTTGTGCTCCAGAAACATTTTATACATAACTCATTTTCATATCATCTCCCATTTCTGGCAGTCATCTGTTTTGATATATCTTCTCTTAATAGATTGAGACTCCATTCACTTTCCAATGTAGTCCTTTCTATACACTGGGTAGTGGGGTATCAAATATGACTTTTTCTAATAATATTTCAATACTTACTTCCCTTGCTTATAATTTATGCTATTTTCTTATATTGATACATTGAAGAAATATTGGTGACTTGATTTTAATGTGCTCACATATCATTCTTGGTAAAATGACTAAATTTCACAAAAAAAGAGGACATTTTTGATAAATTATAATCTAGTCCATTAAGTGCCTGACTTTTCCAAATGATATAATAGACATTATTTTGGATATCTCATTTTTTAAGATAATTCATATTAATAATAAGAAATATATTTTATATAATGGCACATATAAATAATGAAATAAGATTAGAGGAAACAGTTTTTACCTTTATTTTAGAAAATGCCACCTAAAATGTTTTATTCTAAAATTCATTCCATTCTATTCTAGTTCGTTTTGAAAATACTCATTTTGATCCCAATTTTAAAGATAGTCTTCAAAAATACCTGGGTAGAGGGTGTTCCTATTTCTTCTCCAGGTGAGTTTGATCAACAAGAGCCTGTAGGGTTTTGTCAGTGACTCTATCCCAAGGGATCTTATAGGAGTATGATGCAAGTAGATCATCAAAAAAATTACAGTCCATACCCCTTAGAGATCCCAAAGATAGAAATTAATTAACAAGATTCTCTGGTTTTGTGGAATTACAGATCTATAGCTCTTTCTTTAGTATGATGTTATTTCCCTAACATTCCCTAATTTTTGACATTCTATTATTTATTTATTGCTGTGTTAAGAGTTCATGCTTTTGGGGCGCCTGGGTGGCTCAGTGGGTTAAGCCTCTGCCTTTGGCTCAGGTCATGATCCCAGGGTCCTGGGATCGAGTCCCACATCGGGCTCTCTGCTTGGCAGGGAGCCTCCTTCCCCCTCTCTCTCTGCTTGCCTCTCTGCCTACTTGTGATCTCTCTCTATCAAATAAATAAATTTAAAAAAATCTTAAAAAAAAAAAGAGTGATGTTGTTGTTGCTTAGTAACAAGGTTCAAATTTATCTCTCAAAGAAAAGTAAGAGATACCTTGTGAACTTTAGAACATATCTTTCAAAGAACTATATAGCTATTTCTCTCAATAACTATTCCAGAATATTTTAACACATGATATTCTTCCTTTGGCTTACCCTTCGAAATGCTCATGAAGCATTTATTTCTTTTTTCAGGTTCTCTCTATCAGTTATTATTTCATTTCTTTGATGACTTGGTCTAAAGAGCACTTTTATACATTTTTTAGTTAGTCCATCTGAGTTCCAGAGCAAGACTGTGCAGGAAGAACACAGTTTTAATATTCATTGGAGGAAAATGCATTTACTGTGGACTGAATTGTATTGTGGCCTCTGCCCCCAGCATTCCCAAGTTGAAGCCCTAACCCTGCAGTGTGATGGTACTTGGAGATGGGGCCTTTGGAATGTGATTAGGATTAGATGATGGATTAGTGTCCTTGTAAAAAGAAACGCCAGAGTACTTCCTCCTCCCCCTACACATGCTAAAAAAGAAGGCATCATGCAAACAAACAATAAGCTAGTGGTCACTGACAAGCCTAGAAGATAGTTCCCACCAGGAACCAAATTGATCAGAAGATTGATCTTAGACTTTCCAGCCTTCAGAACTATGAAAAAATTAATTTCTGATGGTTAAGCCACCAAGTTTATGGATTTTGTTTCAGCTTGAGATGAAAAAAGCAGCATCTTTGTGGAAACAAAATAATCCTTGATACTGCAAAAGGGTTTTTTTTTGGGGGGGGGGTTATGGAATTATTTCTTTTTTTCCAATATAGTGCATTAGAGGCCAGCATTTAACTGAGTATGTGCCAGATTTCTCAAGTGTATCTTTTAGAGGTATCAAATAGACAGAAGGTAAAAAATACAACTGAAATTATACACAGTAACCTTAAAAGATGTAAATGAAAAGGTCAGTAAGGCATTAGTGCAAATGCCTGGGGTCTTAAACAAGGAGAAGTTTATGTCATCAAGGAATATAACAGTGGGCTTCAGTGTAGTGGTGGTGGTGTTGGTGGTGGTGGTGAGGTATTTAACATTATTTGTGAGTGATGCATTAACATATCTGGTTCACTGAAGACTAAAAAGAAGCAATTCCCTAAGGATTGTAGCCTGACATAGTCCCATTGTGTCAGTGTTAATTAGAATACACATATAAGCAAGAACTATGTTTGAAATATTAATTATTCTATGAATAATAAGTACTTAATTTTGTTTTAAGCTGGAAAACATACTTAATACAGATAGCAAATGCCCTGTTCTTATTTATATGCTGTTATAAAATGCCTTGGCTTGGTACCTGGGAATAAGATGTTAGAACAAAAACTAAGACATCTTCTAATTAATTCATGCATATAAGTAAATTAGATTGAATTCAAATGACAAGAGAAGTTATTCACTGTGATTTGTTATCATTGTGTTTTATAATGTTATTTAAACATTATTTTTTAAATAAAATAAACATTAGTTTTATGTATGTTATAAAAGGCTCTTCCCAGTGAATGTTTCATCTTCCCACTTTTTTTTTTGCATTTTTTCACATTTATTAAATTTACTGAAGAAAAATTAAAAAACAAAATGAAAAAATTCCCTTAATTTTTAAATCTTTAAGTAAGAGTTGCTCAAAATAATTCATCAAATTTGGGGGGAGGGGACAGCAACTAGGAGGCACCCAGGGAAACTTCCAAACAGAAGAATCTGTTCTACATGTCACTAAGGGGTGGTTCCTTGACTCTATGCCTTTGCATCATTTGTCACAAATGCATAGCACCATGCAATTAACAAGTAAATTTTATATGTAAACAAATAAAAAATTGAAGAGACTGTTGGCAGAGAACAGGAAGAAATGCATACTCTGACGAATGAATCTAACTCTATTGTAAATATATGATATAACCACACTGAAGTGTGGGATCAACTGGCCAAACTAACACTAGACAATGGTGTTTTGATTAGAAACTGAAATTATATACAAGGAACTATATATAAACTCTGTATTTTAGTTTGCAAATTTGTTTCTCATGGGGGTTCTAGTTAACAATTCTGAAATTGGCATACTATATCAGAGCTTAACAAAGAATTAAATGTTTTTTTTTTTTTTTTTAATTGGAAGCGCCTAGGTTTCTCACTGTTGGAGAGAACCTTATAGATAAGCAAAAACTTAAGTCTGGAATGAATCCTGTGGTACTGCCTTAGAGTGGAAAATGTCAGAATGAACTCAGGTTTAGCTTAATATATACACAGAACTCTCTCCAATCCCCCATTGGAAACATTTTCCTCAAAATTATGTAGAGGGTTTTAGAGGGGAGGATGAGCCTGGTGGTGGGGATTAAGGAGGGCACCTATTGCATGGAACACTGGGTTTTGTACATAAACAATGACTCTTGGAACACTGCATCAAAAAATAATGATGTATTTTATGTTGGCTAACATAACACCATTAAAATAAATAAATAAAGACAACTATCATATGATCTCCCTGATATGAGGAAGTGGAGATGCAACATGGGGGTTAAGGGGGTAAGGGAAGGATCAATGAAACAAGATGGGATTGGGAGGGATACAAACCATAAGTGACTCTTAATCTCACAAAACAAACTGAGGGTTGCTGGGGGAGGGGGATTGGGAGAAGGGGGGTGGGGTTATGGACATTGGGGAAGGTATGTGCTATGGTGAGTGTTGTGAAGTGTGTAAACCTGGCAATTCACAGACCTGTACCCCTGGGGATAAAAATATATTATATGTTTATAAAAAATAAAAAATTAAAAAAAATAAAAGCAAGCAAACATAAATAAATAAATAAATAAACAAGTAAAAATTACGTAGAGTGTTGGGGATTTTCTCTTTTCTTTTTCTCCTTTGATCCTCCTGTGGAAGCTCTAGAGAACACGAAGTTTTCATGGCATCTCCCATGAGAAAGTACAATTGGGACTCATTTGTCCCACATTCCTTCACAATATAAGAGAGTGGTCTGGGAGAACTTGGGGTTGAGCCTCTGATAAATAAATATATAAATATAGTTGTTTATTAATTTCCTCATATTATGGAACAAATTATAACAAATTATGATAAATGATGATGGTGGAGGGGCACCTGGGTAGCTCAGATAGTTAAGTGTCCGCCTTTGACTCAGGTCATGATATCCAGGTCCTGGGATCCAGCCCTTCATCCGGCTCCTTGCTCAGCAAGGAGTCTGCTTCTCCCACTCCCTCTGCAACTCCCCTCCACTCGTGCTTGGTCTCTCTCTCCCTCTCTCTCTCAAATGAATAAAAAAAATCTGCAAAAAATAATGACAGTGGAAACCCTGGATCTCCAAACATGTTGTTAAAACTTCATTTATTTCAATAACATGTGAGATCAAATTTTAAATGAAACCCACACAACCATTTTTCTAATTCTATGTTTTCCCTAGCAGCATTACTGAAGAGAAGTTATACTTCTTAGCACTTTGGAAAGAACAACCATTTTCCAAGCAATGTTACTCATTCATATCTCAAATTTTACAAGTGATGAAATACCATTTTAAAGTTAGGTTTTACAATTACAAAGCAATAGAAGCCCTGGTGAACTCCAGGTCCTCAAGAGTACTACTGCAGCTAATAAAACTGCTTATAATTGGAGGTACAAGTGCACATAGTTGTTATAAGGAACAGAGGAGCCACAGACAGGGGTCAGGTGCAGTACTGGTGAGAGAGACTTCCACTGGCAAAGTCAAACTTTTGAGATGTCTATGAGAAAGTGGAAATCAGAGAATTATGGGCTACAGGGGACTATAGACTATATTTAGATCCATAGTTTTCAGACAGTGCTTTGAATGGTGATCTGATTCTACAGAGAGGACTCCAGTGTTGTTGAGTGGCCTGAAGGAATATGTTTGGAAAATGTGTTAATAAGAACAATAGGGCCAATCTTTGGTCCTCCATCCCATTCAATCAGAGGAGCCATAAACGGTATTGTTGTTATTATTAATAATAACAGGGTTATTATTATAAAAATTCATTTGTGACCAAAGTAATTCTCTAAAAGAAAACAAACTAAAGCCATATGCTTAGTACAACCCCATCATTTTACCAATGAGAAGGAAATAATGGATTTCCAAAAGTAATTTGACTAGTGCTACAATGAAGAGTCAGGTTCACACCCCCTGACATTGACATCTATTCATCTTCCTTCTCCTAGAAGAAAAAGGATCCAGAGTTTTGTGGCTAATAATAAATTAGACCTTCCTATAAATCCTAAAGAATTATTCAGACTTTTATTTTTTCAGTTTTGTCTTTAATCATCTGAGCCTATTTTGTGATAAGAACTGGAAACACTCTAGAAAGACTCAGCATGCTGACAGTGACAAGTGTCAAACAATTTTCATGTTTCAAGATAATTTGTTATCAAAGAGGCATTGTTTTCTACAAAATTATACAAATAATGTAGTGTACAGAAATTGTAATACCATCTTAAGTTGAGTTTCCCCAAAAGGAGACACTGAGTCAATAATTTGTATAAATGTCATTTATTAGACATTATTCCCAATGGCAGTCATTAAGTTGAGTAGGAAGTGAGGCCTGGAAAGGAAATAGACCAAGTATAGGTGCAGTACCAAAATCCCATAATAGGAACTTCAATTAGATTCCACGAGAGAGTTTTGGAAACAGGGTAGGTCACACTTTGCAGTTGCTCTAATGAATAGGCTAAGGAACTTGAGTGTTTATACTCCTGTGTATATAGCAGTAATTGGCTAAGGTCTACCCCTGGCAGGATGCAAATTCCCAATAACTTCATGGTCACCTGGAAGGCAGGCAAAACATCTTCACAAAACTTATATCATTCTCCATCTCAAGAGGGGAAAACATGCAAATAAGGTAAAGGGATCACATGAGGCAGTGGGTATAAAAGTGTGGTCCTGGACAAGCAGCATCAAGCCACGTTGGGAACTTGTTGGAAATGGAAATTCTTTGGCTCCCCAAGAGAACTATTGAATCATCAACTCTGGGGATTTGACCCAACAATCTGTTTTAATGAGACTTTCAAAATGCTTGCTTAAGTTTGAGAACAAACCAAAGATGGTTCACAGAAGGAGCACTGATTGTATCCATTGCAGATATGATTTTACTAAAGAAGTAATTTTAGCACAAAAATTATGGTGATATTTAAATCCTAAATAACAACTGCCTTAAACCAGGTACATCTTTTAATGTGGAAGGTCCCTTTATGGGCTGATCACTTTGATGGGTTTAGGTATATAACTTTGAGAGCAGAAGGCTGAGGGAGTTTGGCTGCCCTGTATTAATTGGAAAGAATGTTGAAATGTCTGGTTCAATCTGGATGGCATATATTAAAGTTAAAAAAAAAAAAAAGACTTTAAGAAAAGAAATGGTGCCAAAAACAAAGGGGTGTCTGTAATAATGATAGTATGAAAGAAAAAAAAAAACAACAGAAAATTTAGCAATTATGAATTCCTGTATAACTTACAATGACATCCCAAAACATATGGAATAAAATGGGCAGAGAAGAACATTAAAACATAATTTAACTGGGATTTAATAACACTCAACAATTGATTGAGTAAATAAAGAGAAAATTATCAAGGCTATAGAAGAAGACTTGAAAAACACTCTCTACCACCTTGACCCAAATAATAAGTCTACAACAATTATTTCAGAAACAATTGTTTAGGATAGGCTTTCTCAGTTGGTACTATTAGCATTTTGGATTCGATCAGTTTTCTTGTGTGAGGGACTTGCCTGTATATTGTAGGTGATTAGTATCATCCTCAGCCTTGATCTTCTAGGTACATAATGGCATAAAGGTTATGTCATTTTATCATGGTCAAAATCAGTGATATTTCCATACATTGCCAAATGAAAATCACTCCCAGTTGATAACACTGGCTTGCAGTTTTCTCTTGGCATTTAATTTGGAATATATTACTGAAGCACTCATAAATATAAAAGCACTCTTATGATCCTAAACCTACTGTTCGAGGTGTCTACACTTCTGTCTGTTCTTGGACAGTACCTAGTTATGTAGCTATTAGATGACATAAAAACGTAATGTACATATTGTTTCATTTGAGAAAGAACATGATATAATTTTTCTGGTACTTTCTACATATAATTTTAATTCTACGTCACACTTATTTACAAAGAATTCAGAGGATGATACTATATTGCAGTGAGCAAATGTTTATTGACCACCAACGGGAATCAACACATTCTACTAGTTTAATTAATCAAGGAAAAAATCAGATTGTGAAGGAAAGTCCACTTTTACTTTTTCAATTTTTTTTTTCATATTTTAGAAACACAAAGCCTGGTTTCTACTGATGATAACTTTTTTCAGGGCATCTTTTACATCCTTGTTCCTGAGGCTGTAGATTAAGGGGTTCAGCATAGGAATGATCACTGTGTAGAAGATGGAGGCCATTTTGTCTGTGTCTAGGAAATGGTTTGAGCTTGGCTGTAAGTACATAAAGATGAGGGTCCCATAGAATATGGTGACTGCCAGCATGTGAGAGCCACATGTGGAAAAAGCTTTGCGCCTGCCCTCAGTTGAGCGCATCCTCAGGATGGTAGAAATTATGAACATGTAGGAGACAAAGACAATCAGAACAGAGGAAATGGACGTGATCCCAGCACAAGCAAAGATCCAAAGCTGTTTGAAGTGAGTGTCTGAATAGGTTAGCCTGAGGAGAGGCATGTCATCACAATAGAAATGATTGATGATATTGGAGTGACAGTAGGAGAGACGAAAGGTAAGGATGGTATGAAATAGTGCCATCAGGAAGCTATAGCTGTACGGGATGGCCACAAGCTGAATGCAGATTCCTGGGGACATTACAACCATGTAGAGGAGAGGGTTACAAATGGCCACATATCGGTCATAGGCCATGGAAGCCAGCAGCAAGCACTCAGATACCATGAACGTGAGGAAACAGCCTAACTGAGCAGCGCATGCATTGAAGGAGATAACATTTTGTTTGTATAAGAAGTTTCCAAGCATTTTGGGTGTAATGACAGAAGAGTAACAGAAATCAACAAAAGCTAGGTTGCTAAGAAAGAAGTACATTGGAGTGTTGAGTCTCGAGTCTGTTCTAATGACTAAGATCAAACCTAGATTGCCTACTACTGTGAAAAGGTAGATAGATAAGAAAACCACAAAGAAGGGCATCTTTAATTCCCTTTGATCTGTGAGGCCCATGAGAATGAAGTCCTTCACGTGGGTGCAATTTATCTGAGCCATATCTTTTCAAGACATCTGCATAAGGAAGTAGAGAAAAGAGTTAAATTCAAGTTGACATTCCAATAAGTAGGATTTTTTTACTTTCGTATGTTGTAAAGAGGCTTCACTGCTAATATAGAGATTGTTAGCATTTTGAGATTCTGTGAATGAGATGGAGAACAGAAAGAGTTGTATGTGGGGAACAGCCTATTTCTCTTCTCAAATGCAATGTGTATACAAAGGTGGGACCAATGGAAAAGTTCACATTTTCTTGGTTTCTGTTCAAAGGTCTTGTGCATTAAACTATTCAAAATTATAATGTAACCTGTTGAAATGTGTAAGTTATTGTTTTTATGGGAAAAATATTAACATTAATAACATAAAGTAAAATAAATCTTCTGTAGTGGCATCACCCAGACAGATCTGTCGTTGTACCTGTGCAGAAACACGTCCACAATGTCCCAGTGCTGGTGGAAACACTGTGTTTTCTATTTTACTTTAATAATACATTGCTTAAAGGCCCTTCTGGGTTGCAAAATAATCTTCATAGTTATGTTACTAATTCAAATACTGAAGGTGGGTAAATATGGAAGGTACAATGAGCTATTTATTGGCCACATTTGATCTCACTAAACCTTTATGTAAAAATCATATTATGTCCACCTTACAAGGGAGGAAGAAGAAATTGAAACAGTTCACAGCTGAAACAAAAGCAGATAACTGGTCTGAATACAGTCAGTTAGATATCACACCCAAATGTTTTTGACTCAGGAGTCCTTATCTCATTATTATTTTTAAATTTTGCTTGCTACGCATAGTGCACAAACATCTTTATCTCTGAAGCATGAACCTACATGAACAAAGGGAATGGTCCCTCCCAACTTTTATAATTTAAGATAAATTATATTTTACTATAACCTATGTTATGTTAACATATGTAATATATTTGATATATTTAATAATCTGAATTATATATTACACAAGAATCTTATATAATTTATAGTGAGTTATACATTATAAATTATAATAGTTTATAAATTGATCCTTTTCAAGAGATTTGGAAATCTATGTCTCTGTAAGTCAACTTATATTTCTTTCAACTTGTTTATCTTTTATTAAGGAAACATAGATTTAAATTGTGTCTCATATATTAATTTTCTTTTTCTTACTTTAAAATGGATCTCTAGGGGTGCTTGGGTGCTCATGGGTTAAAGCCTCTGCCTTCTGCTCTGGTCATGATCCCAGCGTCCTGGGATCCAGCCCTGCATGGGCTCTCTGCTCAGCAGGGAGCCTACTTCCTCCCCTCTCTCTGCCTGCCTCTCTGCCTACTTGTGATCTCTGTCTGTCAAATAAATAAATAAAATCTTTAAAAAAGATAAAATAAAATGGATCCCTATTTTTCTTATTCATTTTAGCCAAATTTCTTTATTTTTTTCTTTTTCAGGATTTATAATTAATGTGATTTATTATTTTGAAATAGAAAGTATTACTGTGCATTGCCCATGGAACTAACCAACTTAGATCTCTCTGTATATGCATCTGATAATTCTGCTAACTTTTAATCACTGGGTATTTAATCTTTAGTGGTCTGTAAAATGCAGTTAATGACATTATCTAAGTCAGAAGAAGGGGACAGATAGTTCTTGGAATTAGTGACTGACTTTCATAGGCTTGACTTTCATAATTGAATTATTGAGTATCTAAAATTCATGGAAATTTATCTTAGTAAGGCATAGAAATTATAGAACCATATTCTTACTATTAATGTCATCTCTCTCCTCTTTTCCTTCTCTCTCTCTCTCCCTTTTTATCTCTCTGTTTCTGTCTCTCTTTCCAGCTCTTACACCTGAGAAATGAAAACAAATCTTGTCACGTGATGGCATAGAGCTTATAAATATATCCAGAATAATTGTCTCATGACTCGGAATGTGCTTTTCTTGCACATTCTTTTGTGTTCTATGAGAATCTGTTTTATTCTAACTAGTCAAAATAATCTTGGTGAAGATTCTAAAATGTGAACCATGATCTAGTAGTACTTACAACAGAGCTTCAAAAGCTACACTCTGGCACAGCCCACACCAGCCCTATTTTCACCAATCTCAGTCATTAGTAACTCATTTACAAACAGACCTAAGGAACACCTCCCGCCCCGATCTACAAGCAGGACTATGCACATTCTATACTTGTCTTGATTATGTCCAACTGCCACTCCCTTAGAAGCTTATGTCGATTCACTCATTCTCTCTTCCAATAACATATGTTGAGAACCATTGATTTCCAGGCATGACTGTCTGGAGACAGAGCAGCCAGAGAGGAGACAATAGACTAGACTGGAAAGAAAGCAAGCTTTATTCAAATTTCCTTTACTTTTCTCGTCTTTTTTCTTCTTCATTGTTTTGCTCTACTTCTGAAACAGAAAACTCTGACATTTGTACGTACAAACCACTTTACTTTGTATTAAAAATAAAATGTGGGTAATTATATTTAAAAGTGTATGCAAATTTTTATAATCTCATCCCCGAATATGTTATAATCCCAATTCCATTAATTTTCTCCATCAGTGGACATCTGTTGGTTCAGGTAACAGAATTGGTCTCCGCTTGTCAATATTATGCCTCTCCAAGCTTCTTAGCTTTGTCCTTGCTTTTCTTAGTACTCTGCTCCACAAGAAAATTGATGAAGGGAAATTCATTTATCCTTAAGTCTTGTTAATAAACATCATCTTTTCTGTGAAGAGCTACTTCTCATGTTAACATATTTCATAATTTTGTTCTAGAATCCCTTTAGACATGATTCATTTATAGGTCTTGCCACTGTATAACAACCATTTCTTTTCATAACTCTTCCCTTGCTGGGTGTTAGTTAGACACTTACGGTTGAGAGCCACGCTGGCTTTTTTTCATTTCTTAATGCAGTCTCCTCTGAACGTTAGGTAATGAAGAATTACATATTAACGCTGAGTGAACTAATTTAAGATTAATATCGTAGGGCACCTGGGTGGCACAGTTGGTTGAATGTCTGCCTTTTGCTCAGGTCATGGGGCCAGAGTTGGACTCCCTGCTCAGTGGGGAGTCTGCTTCTCTGCACTTTCACCCCACTCTCGCTCGCTCTCTCTCAAATAAATAATAAAATCTAAAGATTAATATCATCATAATAATATTTGGCTATTTCTTCCCCTTATTCTTATGTTATAGTCAGTGTTTTGGAAAATATTTCTAATGACACGTTGATCTTTGTCTAATATACTCCCTGCTAATCCTGAGTAAAATATTTAGCTACTGTTAATGCAGAAACACAGTAGCTTTTGATAGATTATAATATGGTAAATCATGGGCCTGATTTTTCCTAAATTTTCTCATAGACCCTAAACTGGAATTTTTATTTTTTTAATCTAAAAAAGAAAATACATATATGAAATAAAATATATACATATTTAATAAATATATAATCATAAAGGAAAAAATATGTTATATAAAATATATTTTAACTGTAAAAAGAAATTCATATATATACAACTAATGTAAAGTCAGAGAAAACACTGTTCATGTTACAGAAGATACTCCAAGCTTTTTTTATCTAGTCCATCGTATTCTACTCTATTTAATTTTTAAAATTCTTGTCTTGAGCTGCTATAGGAATGTTATTACAAGTCAATAAGTCAAAGCTGGCCATTTAGAAAAATGCTCTTCTGACCTACCTGGGTAGAAGGCACTCCTGTTTCTCTGCATAATGGCTTTGAATAGCAGCTGACTACATGTACTTATTAGTGCCTCTCTCCCAAAGGATCTTACTTCAAATGCAAATAAGATTTTCAGAAAAATTATAGTACGTGCTCAGCAGGGATCTCAAGGCAGGCTGAAGATCTATTGCTGTGATTCCCTGTTTTTGAAGAACTGCATATCTATAGCTCTGCCTTTAGTACAAAGTTTTTGCTCTAAGGTTCTCCTAACTCTTAAAATACTGGTTAATTTTTAAAAAGATTTTATTTATTTATTTGACAGAGAGAGATCACAAAGTAGGCAAAGAGGCAAGCAGACAAAGAGAGGGGGAAGCAGGCTTCCCACTGAGCAGAGACCCCAATGTGGGGCTCGATTGAGATCATGACCTGAGCTGAAGGCAGAGGCTTAACCCACTGAACCACCCAGGTGCCCTTATTAGTTAATTTTTTAAAAATTACTTCTTATAGTAGATTATGAGGGTCAATTTTTGAAATTGGCTTTTTTAAAGGACAGGTGTGAATGACCTTTTAAAAATTCTTATAATTTTCTATGAAACATTTATCTTATTCCTCTGAAAACCTACCTCTTAATACACAAGGCATTTGGTAAAAGTTCTGGGAGATTCTAGTCACTCTGACCTAGATGATGAATAAGAAATATATTGCCAATTTAGTGTATAGGGAAAGGAATGTGGATATGTGAGTTTTATACACTGACTATGAATTAAAAATTTGCCCCTTACTTTTCCTTTAATAAAAATTGAACTACAATCCTGGGCTACAGTATAATGAAGAAGGGGATGAAATCTAGCTTTTCTTTTTCATGATGTGTAAACAAAACATTTGACTAAAGGAGAAATTACAGCAAATACTTAAAAATCACACCATGCTTACATTTTGTAAATAATGATCAAGCTAGGTAAAGATCAAGATAGGGATCAAGATAGGGAATTGTGTATGTTTGAATTATATGCTCCAGATATTTAATATTCCTCTTTTGTATATTTAATGTGTCTTTCTTCCTCCCCCCAGGTTAAGGAACACATCTGGTACAATGGCTAGATATCCTGTCTCTGGTACAATGGCTAGATATCTTGTTACTAAATGTCATGACTTGTGCTTGGTATTGAGATGATGGAACATTAAGTACAGTACTATAACATAAAAACATAACAGAATCCTTAGGAATACCAGTTGTTTTTCTGAAGAAGCCATTACACCTTAAATGTGATTAAAAGGAAACTCTTCCTAATGGATGAGAAATTTTTTAAGTGTCCAGAAATTACACTTGATTCCTCAGTGCTTTTTTGTTTTTATCTTAATTTATTGTATCAGGTCAAAGAATTAAATAAAATAGAACTGGTAGAGGACATTTTAAAGAGCGCCATGGAAAACCAACACTACATTTTCTATGGGAATTTATAAACTTTATTCAGTGAATCCTGCTTATACTTTACATGATGTTCTTGTTTAATATCAGTTCACAGTTTTCTGTTCAGACTTCTACCAACTGCTATAAGGATCCATATGTAACTTATGGTTCAGTTCCTCTTGAACATTCATTTCTTCACCCATGTCTCATCACAAATAAGATTTATAGGGCATCGTGTCTATGAATAAATAGGTAATAAAGACCATGTCCAGTGAACAGAGCTTGGCTGATTAGGCAAACCAATGTAGTAAATTAAGGACTTCCATTTTATAACATTAGACTGTATGAATATATCAACATTTTAAGATTGAGTAACAAGGGATGTGTATTAAAAAACTCTACATAATTTTATTCCTTGTTATTACTTAGTGGATCTATTTGTTCCCATGCCTACATTCAGGGTAATAAGAAGATTCCAAAGTACTACGTGGCCTCCTCACTTTCTTAAAGCTTCTGCTCTAGCTGTTCATTCTAAAACTAGGACCATTCATCAATAATTTTATAATAAACTACAGGAAGGAAGAAACAATGCAAAGTATCAACTAACAGCTTTGTCACAATGTTAGTGCAACTGATAAAAGAAAACGTTTTTCTGGGCTGCCTCCTATTTCTTCTCTCTCCATTTTAGAAGTAATTTAATTTAATCTGTAAGGAAATTAGTAGGGAACAGTTTAACAAAGATTTGGGGGAGTAATCCAAGGGTACCCTAATTATAATGTTTTCATGTCTATGAGTCTAATTTTGTTTTGTAGGATTACATTTCCTCTCTTATATCACAATTATTATGACTAAAGATTTAGTACCTATACTTGAAGAAACTCTTAACACTGAATTCATTTATAAGTAAAGTGAACGTACCCATAGAATATTAATAGGATTTTCCATATACAGACATATCTCAAAGATATTGAGGGTTTCATTCCAGACCAATGTAATAAAGAAAGTATCACAATAAAGTAAATAAAATAAATAAAGTAAATAAAATAAAACCTTTTGGTTTCCCAAGGCATATAAATTTTATGTTTACACTGTACTGTAGTCTATTGAGTGTGTAATTGTAGTACATCTAAAAAATGTACATACCTTAATTAAAAAAAAACTTTATTGCTAAATTATGCTAACCATCAACTGAGCTTTCACTGAGTCATCATTACTGATCAGAGATCACCATCACAAAAGTTTGAAATATTGCAAGAATGACCAAAATGTGCCAGAGACACAGAGTGAGCAAATGCTATTGGAAACATGGTGCTGATAGACTTGCTCAAGGCAGGGTTGCCTCAGACTTTTTTTAAAAACTGTAATATCTGCCAAGTTCAATAAAGCAAAGTGGAATGAAGTGACATATGCTGGCATCTCTTCCAGTATAGTACTTGATGATTTGTCGAGAATCATTCTGAAGATTAAATATCAGATCACTCATAGAGTTGATTAAAATATGGACTTATTGACCTCTATGTGGTGATGTTGATTTGACAGGTCTGAGATACAGGCTGGTTACTTTTATGCAATATTGTACAACAGATTTTGGTGTATACTCACTGATCAAGAACTATCAGAAGACAGAATAAAAATTTTTGCAAAAACAATTTAAATGTCCCGCTAATGATATAAGGAGTTGTCACACACATGATTCTTGGAATGTCTAATGATATCACAATACAATACATATATTGCACACAATAAAGAAGGTTGATATTTAGAGTAGCGGGAGAGGAAAATCTTACAGAATCCAGTGAGTTTATGAATCAACATGAACCTATCAATGATTGCACTCTGGGTCTTTCACTAAAAGTTATATAAATTATACTAATTGCATTAAAATAATTTCAATTATATTTGGTTAGTTTTCAGAATATAAATTTATCAGTGGTATATATATATTTTTTTAATCAAACAGTATTAAGAAAGAGAAAGTTTTATTTTAAATATGATTTTCAGTTTGATTTTACCAACTTGGTTATGAAAAGGATTTTAGCCATCTGTAATAATAGTTCCTCAGATGCCTTGATCCACTATATCCCAACATACCCAGTCAAAAAGCAAAAAGAAAGACAAAGGATAAGAAAGAACAACTTCCTGCTCTCAGCCATATTGTATTGCTCTGTTCAAACCTATTTACATTTTTTTAACTTCTATGTATCCTGATTCCTGATAATATTTCATTGAAATTGGGTACCAACATATTAAGTTAGCAAATAATGCTCGTTCCTGTTTTAACCTCCTATTTTCAAGAACGTCAGTTTACTTTTGGATTCAGTGCTTCCAAAATCCCAGCTGCTTTTAATTCCTGGAGTTACTTGTAAACCTATAAGTCAGCCACCTAATGTTTGTTTTCTCTGATACGGGATACCTTCTCTAACCATTTCATCATTTACCTTTGGAGTTCTAAAATTACGTTGGTTTCAAAGAGCAGCATGAATTTGCCAGAAATCTCTGTAAGGCAGCCTTCACATCCTTGTTCCGCAGGCTGTAGATCATGGGATTCAACATGGGGATCACCAGCGTGTAAAACACAGAAGCAATTTTATCAGTATCCAATGAGTAGTTAG
The DNA here is from genome assembly GCF_009829155.1 of Mustela erminea. Classification (NCBI taxonomy): domain Eukaryota; kingdom Metazoa; phylum Chordata; class Mammalia; order Carnivora; family Mustelidae; genus Mustela; species Mustela erminea. Next base: position 100,361,134 of record NC_045622.1, on the reverse strand, counting down.
CTTGCGGCTGCAAGTACATGAATAGCAGCGTCCCGTAGAAAACCGTGACTGCCATCATATGCGAAGCACATGTGGAAAAGGCTTTTCTCCTCCCTTCTGATGAACGCATCCTTAGAATGGACAACACAATGTTGAAATAAGATACTAGAACTATAACTAAGGATAAAACCAAATTTGTAGCTGCGGATATAAACACGATTGTCTCTGGAAGGTAAGTTTCAGAGCAGGACAATGTTAACAGCGGGACAATGTCACAGAAAAAATGATTGATTACATTGGAAGAGCAATAAGACAGAGAAAATATACAAGATGAAACCACAATAGCTGTGGAAAAGCTGTAGAGGTATGTGAGGGACACCAACAGGAGGCAGATCTGTGGAGAGATCACCACCATGTAGAGCAGGGGGTTGCAAATGGCCACATAGCGGTCGTAGGCCATCACAGCTAACGTGAACACCTCAGCTACAATGAAGACCAAGAACCCTCCCATTTGGGTGGCACATTCATAATAGGAGGTGGTTTTCTTCTTTACTAAAAAATTGATTAGCATTTTAGGAGCAATGACAGTAGAATCACCAAGATTGATGATAGCCAAGTGCCTGAGGAAGAAGTACATGGGCGTTTGAAGCTGAGAGTCAACACTAGTGAGGATGATGATGCCCAGGTTCCCTGCCATGGTCAGCCCATAGATCAGCAGGAAAACAAAGAAGAGTGGAATCTGGAGGTCTGGGCGATCTGAGACTCCAGTAAGAATAAACTCAGTGACCTGGGTGAAATTTCCAGGAGCCATGGAAGGGTTTGGATAGTCATCTGTTTGGAGAGGAAAAGGAGGAGTGGTTACAAACTTTAAGGATTTATTTTCTAGGATGGTCATTAGATAGTATATTCCTTAGATGAAATTTCCTGGAACCATGTACTAATCCAACTCAGATATTAATATCAGAGTGCAACGACTAGTTAAATAAATTTTGCAATCATTTGGAAGAGAGGAAAAGCAAGCATAGCAAATTAAACAGGTGATCTAGCATCATGCATTACTTGATGATTTACTTCCTCAGCATCTCTTTAAATTAGAAGCAACTTATTAGCTTACAAACATTTGAGCCATGGTTCATATCTTCATATCATGTCTTTTGAGTGTGAGAAAGGCTTGAGGAATTGTATGCCTCCAAATAATCCAAGGTCTCCTTGTGATTTCCTAATCTGGGACTTGATTTTTCTGAACATTGGGTGATCCTGGTGTCTATACTGCTTCATTTCCTTCATCCTATTTTTATATAACTTTTATTTGATGGGCATTGAATTTGAAATTTCTACCATCCATGTTTGTCAACTGCTTTGTTGTCATTTTCTATTTTGTCAACTCGGCAAAAATACATGGAGATATGTCTTTTATTTTTCTGATGACTAATTTTTTCCCAGCTTTCAGAAAATAAGATCTGTGAAAATTACAAATTTTTATAAAACAACTCACTATGCTTTATCGGATACTAATTCTTTTTTCTTTTCTTTTTTTTTTAAGTTTTATTTATTTATTTGAGAGAGAATAAGCAGAAGTAGGCAGAGAGGCAGACAGAGAGAGAGTGGGGGAAGCAGGCTGCTTGCAGAGCAGGGAGTCCAATGTGGGGCTCAATCCCAGGGCCCTGAGATCATGACCTGAGCTGAAGGCAGAGGCTTAACCCACTAAGCCACCCAGGCACCCCCCTTTTTTCTTCCTGTTATAACTTTCCTTTCTTTATTTCATTTTTTTTTTAAGATTTTATTTATTTATTTGTCAGAGAAAGTGTGTGAGTGAACAGAAGCGGGAGAGTGGTAGGCAGAGGGAGAAGCAGGCTTTCTGCTGAGCATGGAGCCCAGTGCAGGACTCCACACCAGGACCCTGGGCCCAAGACCTCAGCAGAAGGCAGATGCTTAACTGACTGAGGCACCTAGGTGCCCATAACTTTTCTTTCTTGTCCCAAAAGTTATAAAAAATTCCTTGTTTTTTTTTCACTATGCTTATTTTTTTTTAAAGATTTTATTTATTTATTTGACAGAGAGAGATCACAAGTAGTCAGAGAGGCAGGCAGAGAGAGAGGAAGGGAAGCAGGCTCCCTGCTGAGCAGAGAACCCGATGCGGGGCTCCATCCCAGGACCCTGAGATCATGACCTGAGCCGAAGGCAGCGGCTTAACCCACTGAGCCACCCAGGTGCCCCACTATGCTTATTTTTAAAAAATATTTTTAATTAATGGAATTTTATAACATTTTTTAATGTATAATATACCTGGCCTTTGTTTTTAGTTGATCTTTTTCTCCAATGTATTTTCCTAATTCTGACATTTTTCACTACTATCGTGATGATAAAATTCCTTACATTACAGAGCTTCTATGATAATCTCATTGCATATATTTGTCAAAGAATCAGTGTGTTATTATAACATGGTTGGATATTCTAGACATGTTTGTTTCAAGGATGATCATCTTTTCCTAACTAAGCCAATTAGAATCCCTTCCCAATCCCAACTGATAGTTCTAGTGGTAGGCATCTGGTCCAAAGAAATCTTGTGATCATGTCCTATCTGAAGACCTGGGCTTAAATTCTAGACAGTCAAGACTATATCATCCTTTAGCATAACATCTACCCTTTAACAAAAGTTTAAGTATACATACACACAAGATTAATAATAATTATAATAATAATAATACATCATGGAGACATAAATAGTTGGATTATATTTAACAACATATATTCTCTGCAAAGTTACAAATCTTGGAAACAGACTATTTTAAATATTGTATTATTCAATTATAAATAGTGTCAAGTGTCTTCCAAAATGAAATAAAACAGCTCAGTTTGAGGGTTCATTTTGGATCTTTCAAAGGCCATTATACAAAAATAAGATAAATATTTTCTACCTACCTCTAATGGAGAATCTGCTTCAGGCTTTTAGTGAGAATCTCTAAATGGGGTTCAATAAAATAGTTGAAGCACAGGTGATTCTAGGATCCACAAGTTCCCTTTTACATCCTTGGGGAAGATGCCACTTGGGAATGGCTCATTAACAAGATCTTCCCCTAGGAATTCAACCAGAGACTCTTTGAGTCATCTTTGCAGCAGTATGAACCTACATTACTGAAGTAAGTTCAATTCCCTGACATCTAAGAGACATGGTGATTAAGGTGTATCTGCCAAAATAACTCATTTGCTTCAGAGATTCATTATTGCAAAATTCCAATATTAAAGAGGTAGAAACCCATGGTCTAGCAGTGAAGTTAGAACAAACTCTATCTAGGGGATCTGAGTGGCTAATTCAGTTTAGTGGCTGCCTTCAGCTCAGGTCATGATCCAAAGGTCCTGGGATTGATTTCTGCATCTGGCTTCCTGCTTATCCAGGAGCCTGTTTCTCCCTCTGCTTTCTTCTCCGTCTGTCTGCTGCTCGCCCTGCTTTTTCTCTCTCTCTGCCAAAAAAACCCAAAACCAGGGGCGCCTGGGTGGCTCAGTGGGTTAAGCCGCTGCCTTCGGCTCAGGTCATGATCTCAGGGTCCTGGGATCGAGTCCCCCATCAGGCTCTCTGCTCAGCAGGGAGCCTGCTTCCTCCTCTCTCTCTGCCTGCCTCTCTGCCTACTTGTGATCTCTCTCTGTCAAATAAATAAATAAAATCTTTAAAAAAAAAAAAACCCAAAACCAAACCAAAAAACCCTCTATCTATAAATAGTATTTTTATTATGCCACCATTTCTCTTTTTCCTTCACTTTTACTTCAAAGAATACAATTAACAAATCATTATTTCAGGGAATAGAGTCTTGTGGATGTTAGAAGGAGGATGTGTCCTACCAAAAGAATCTACAGGTAATAAGGTTATTATTTTAATTATTTTTTAATGACGTATTTCAGGTGAGAAGAGATAAAACACAATTAGTAGAGAAGAGTCAAACAGAGTATTTAAAATAGAAACTCTGGGTCATGTCCATAAATTTCCTGTCACCACATAAATATTTTAAAGACTGAATACTGTATACATATGTTTAGTATTATATATATGTGTGTATATATACATATATAGTATTCAGTATTTAAATATATATGTATAGTTATATATAACACATATATAACATATATAAATATGTATGTTATGATATGTTATATGTAAATATAATGTATATCACAGTGTTTAAATACATGTTTATTATTATATATGTATATATATGAATATTAATGAATATTAGCCATCAAAAAGAATGAAAGCTTGCCATTTACAATGACATGGATGGAGCTAGAGTGAAATGTCAGCCAGAGAAAGACAAATACCATATGATTTCACTTGTATGTGGAATTTAAGAAACAAAACAAACAAATATGGTGGGCAGGGGCAGAAGAGAGGCAAACCAAGAAACAGACTCTTTTTTTTTTTTTAAGATTTTATTTATTTATTTGACACACAGAGATCACAAGCAGGCAGAGAGGCAGGCAGAGAGAGAGAGAAGGAAACAGGCCCCCTGCCAAGCAGAGAGCCCGACTCAGGGCTCCATTCCAGGACCCTGAGATCATGACCTGAGCTGAAGGCAGAGGCTTTAACCCACTGACCCACCCAGGTGCCCCAAGAAACAGACTCTTTTTTTTAAAAAAAATATTTTATTTGTTTATTTGACAGCTAGAGAGAGAGCACAAGTAAGCAGAGTGGCAGGGAGATGGGGAGAGAGAGAAGCAGGCTCTCTGCTGAGAGCCTGATGAGGGGCTCGATCCCAGGACCCTGGAATCATGACCCGAGCCGAAGGCAGCCGCTTAACCAACTGAGCCACCCGGGCGCCCCAACAGACTCTTAACTATAGAGAATATACCGGTGGTTACAGAGGGGTGGTTGGTGGGGGGGGGTGGGCTAAATAGGTGATGGGGATTAATGAGGGCACTTTTGGTGAGCACTTGATGTGCTATATGTAAGTGATGAATCACTAAATTCTACATCTGAAACTAATATTACATTGTATGATAACTAACTGGAATTTAAATAAAAATTTGGGGAAAAAAAAGAAACAAAGACCATATTGTACCAGTTTCTTTTAAAACAATATATAAAAATATAAATAAAATAATATATTTTAAGTTATAATTTAGGTAAAATCAAATGCCAAGTATGCATGGACAGTACTTGTAAAATAACATCTCCTGAGTTACGACTGCTTCCAATAAGAGAATATTTCAATACCTTAAAATGTTCCTCAGTGTTTCTTTGCAGCAAACTGTCCCCTACTATATACCAACATAGAGTTACTATGACTTCTCTCACCATAGGATCATTTTACCTGTTTTGGAACTTCATGTAAATGGAATAGTATAGTATGTTTGTATCTGGTTTCCTTTGCTCAACTTAATGCTATTGAAGTTCATCCACTCTCTTGAATCCATGGACAACTTATTCCATTTTACCACTGAGTCGTACTCCATTCTAAGTATGGGCAGTTGAAATATTTCCAATTTTTACTGTCATGAATACAGTTGTCAGTAGAATTAATATACATGTTTTCCTGAACATGTTTTAATTCTTCTTGGGTAAACATCCAGGAGGACAATTCCTGGGATATTTAGTAGTGACATTTTTCCAAAGTGAAGGACTTCTGTACACTCCAGTCAGCAATATGTGATAATTTCAGGAGCTAAACATAACAGCTGATAATATTCTTCACACTTGGGAATCTAGCATCCAGCCCTTTTTGGCTTGCCAGGTCTTTGTGGACAGGTCTGACGTTATTCTGGTAGGCTTTCCTCTGTAAGTAGGGAGCCTCTTTGTCCTAGTGGCTTTCAAGAGATTATATCTACAATTATGATTCCTCAATTTGAGTATCAGGTGCCTTGATGTTTTTCTGGAATCTATAATCTTGGGTGGAGACCGTTCGGCCTCTAGTACATGAACGCTGGTTCCATTTGCGAGATTGGGAAAATTTTCATGAAGAACTTGTTCCACTATATCTTCTAGACTTCTTTCTTTCTCCTCCCCTTCAGGGATTCCAATAATTCTGACATTGGAACGTTTCATGGCATCATTTATTTCCCTGATTCTGTTTTCGTGGCTTCTAAGCTGTTTGTTCCAGGCTTCCTCCTGATCATTTTTCTCTATCTATTTGTCCTCCAGATCACTAATTCTATCTTCTATCTCAGTTACCCTAGCTTTGAGAGAATTTAGACTAGATTAGAACTCATTGAGTGCATTGTGAACCTCATCCCTGGTAGCTTTCAGCTCTGCCCCAACATTGTGAACATCATATCTGGGTGCTTTCAGTTCGGCCCTAATCAGTTCCATTTGGTCATCCATGGCTTTCTCCAATCTAGCTATTGCCTGGATAATTGTTAGCCTGAATTCTCTTTCTGACATATTGTTTATGTTGATAGCCATTAGCTCTGTTGCAGAAGCTTCATCCTCTGTGTTTTTCTTCTGTTGGGCATTCCTCCTTCTAGTCATTTTGGTGAGAGATGGCTGAACAGATGTAGGTGGATGTATCGACTGTGGTGCAGTCAATGTGCACCCTGGAATGCTTCTGAGCAATCAGGATTCCCCACCCAAATGAGAGAAAAAAGAAAAGAAAAAGAAAAAAAGGAGAGAGAGAGAGAGGAAATAAAGGGAAGATAAAAGAGAAGGTTCAGCCCAAATGGGCCCCAAGGTAAGATTTATGAAGTATACAAACAAAAACAGACAAACAAAAAGACTGCCCACTGGTGCCTTCTGCTCCTGTAGAGATCCAGACGTGTATAATTCTGATCAAGGCTGATTTCGTGGGTGATCTGAGTTCTTTGGAAGGTAATCAGCTCACTTTAGGGTACAGGTTGAAAAGGCTCCTCCTCCTACTTCCCCACCATCTTGTCTCTCCCTGGATTTCACTGCAAGTATCTGGGAGGGGTTCTTAATGCTGTTGTGACCTCACTGTTTCTCTAGAGTTGTGGGATCACTGGCTGGGATAGAAACAGAGATCTACTTCAAGTCCCAGCTCATCTGTACAGAGGATCTATGAGGTCAGCTCTGAGGACGACCCTTCCCGATGATGCTCCCAGCAGCTCTCCTCCCTGGTGAAGCTCCTGCTCCCGATGGCGATACTGCTGGTGCAGACAACAACACTGCTCCCGAAGACTCGCATTATGATTTTTTTAAAGCCATTTTTGTTATGGATGATATAGGAGAATGTTATTAATATTATTTGACTTTACTTTTGGTTCATGGATAATAATGGAAATAATAGAATTTGGGAAAGAAAAATATATTTGGCTAAAAAGGACTGTGTGGTATAATATAAAATGTTACTCTAGAAAATAAAATGTATTCATAACAACATATATGCTTAGGAAGAGGATCCAAAGTCAACATGATAAACAAAATTGATAAAATCAGAGAAAAAAACTTCGTATTTCTTTTACTGTGTTCAGTTTGTGTTTTATTTAGTCAGTTTTTTAATTTTTAAAAATTTAAAAAATCCAGCTTTATTGAGGTTACAGGTGATAAATAAAAATTGCAATAATTAAGGTGTACAACACTGATGATTTTGCATATGCATTTATTGTGAAACAGTCACCACAACCAGGCTAATTAACATTTTCATCACCTGACATAGTTATTTTTTTAAATTTGTGGCAAGAATGTTTAAGATCCACTATATACATAAACTACAATGCATTAAAGAAGGGAAAAATAAGCAAAATACATGAATTTGGGACAAGGAGGCCATGGTTCATATTTGATTTAATTCCCTACAGTTTTAACTTTGAATACTAAGTTAGACTGAAACAAACATTATTGGGGTAGTGTATATATTTTAAAAACCTATTTCTTTGTGTCTTCCTCAATTTCTTTCATGAGTACTTTATAGTTTTCTGAGTATAGATTCTGTGTCTCTTTGGTTAGGTTTATTCCTAGGTATCTTATGGTTTTGGGTGCAATTGTAAATGGGATTGACTCCTTAATTTCTCTTTCTTCTGTCTTGCTGTTGGTGTAGAGAAATGCAACTGATTTCTGTGCATTGATTTTATATCCTGACACTTTACTGAATTCCTGTATAAGTTCTAGCAGTTTTGGAGTGGAGTCTTTTGGGTTTTCCACATATAGTATCATATCATCTGCGAAGAGTGATAATTTGACTTCTTCTTTGCCGATTTGGATGCCTTTAATTTCCTTTTGTTGTCTGATTGCTGAGGCTAGGACCTCTAGTACTATGTTGAATAGCAGTGGTGATAATGGACATCCCTGCCGTGTTCCTGACCTTAGCGGAAAAGCTTTCAGTTTTTCTCCATTGAGAATGATATTTGCGGTGGGTTTTTCATAGATGGCTTTGATGATATTGAGGTATGTGCCCTCTATCCCTACACTTTGAAGAGTTTTGATCAGGAAGGGATGCTGTACTTTGTCAAATGCTTTTTCAGCATCTATTGAGAGTATCATATGGTTCTTGTTCTTTCTTTTATTGATGTGTTGTATCACATTGACTGATCTTCGACAAAGCAGGAAAGAATGTCCAATGGAAAAAAGACCGCCTCTTCAATAAATGGTGCTGGGAAAATTGGACAGCCACATGCAGAAAAATGAAATTGGACCATTTCCTTACACCACACACAAAAATAGACTCAAAATGGATGAAGGACCTCAATGTGCGAAAGGAATCCATCAGAATCCTTGAGGAGAACACAGGCAGCAACCTCTTTGACCTCAACCGCAGCAACATCTTCCTAGGAACAACACCAAAGGCAAGGGAAGCAAGGGCAAAAATGAACTATTGGGATTTCATCAAGATCAAAAGCTTTTGCACAGCAAAGGAAACAGTTAACAAAATCAAAAGACAACTGACAGAATGGGAGAAGATATTTGCAAATGACATATCAGATAAAGGACTAGTGTCCAGAATCTATAAAGAACTTAGCAAACTCAACACCCAAAGAACAAATAATCCAATCAAGAAATGGGCAGAGGACATGAACAGACATTTCTGCAAAGACGACATCCAGATGGCCAACAGACACATGAAAAAGTGCTCCATATCACTCGGCATCAGGGAAATACAAATCAAAACCACAATGAGATATCACCTCACACCAGTCAGAATGGCTAAAATAAACAAGTCAGGAAATGACAGATGCTGGCGAGGATGTGGAGAAAGGGGAACCCTCCTACACTGTTGGTGGGAATGCAAGCTGGTGCAGCCACTCTGGAAAACAGCATGGAGGTTCCTCAAAATGTTGAAAATAGAACTGCCCTATGACCCAGCAATTGCACTATTGGGTATTTACCCTAAGGATACAAACGTAGTGATCCAAAGGGGCACATGCACCCGAATGTTTATAGTAGCAATGTCCACAATAGCCAAACTATGGAAAGAACCTAGATGTCCATCAACAGATGAATGGATCAAGAAGATGTGGTATATATACACAATGGAATACTATGCAGCCATCAAAAGAAATGAAATCTTGCCATTTGCGACAACATGGATGGAACTAGAGCGTATCATGCTTAGCGAAATAAGTCAAGCAGAGAAAGACAACTATCATATGATCTCCTTGATATGAGGAAGTGGTGATGCAACATGGGGGCTTAAGTGGGTAGGAGAAGAATAAATGAAACAAGATGGGATTGGGAGGGAGACAAACCATAAGTGACTTTTAATCTCACAAAACAAACTGAGGGTTGCTGGGGGGAGGGGGTTTGGGAGAAGGGGGTGGGAATATGGACATTGGGGAGGGTATGTGCTTTGGTGAGTGCTGTGAAGTGTGTAAACCTGGTGATTCACAGACCTGTACCCCTGGGGATAGAGAATTATGCCTCCATCAGAAAGGATGAATATCCAACTTTTATAGCAACATGGACGGGACTGGAAGAGATTATGCTGAGTGAAATAAGTCAAGCAGAGAGAGTCAATTATCATATGGTTTCACTTATTTGTGGAGCATAACAAATAGCATGGAGGACATGGGGACTTAGAGTGGAGAAGGGAGTTGGGGGAAATTGGAAGGGGAGGTGAACCATGAGAGACTATGGACTCTGAAAAACAATCTGAGGGTTTTGAAGGGACGGGGGGTGGGAGGTTGGGGTACCAGGTGGTGGGTATTATAGAGGGCACGGATTGCATGGAGCACGGGGTGTGGTGCAAAAATAATGAATACTGTTATGCTGGAAATAAAAAAAAAAAAAAAAAACCTAAAAAAATTAAACAACAAGGAGAATGCAAAGATGTAAGGAATCTGTTCATTTGCTAAGTGAGTGCACAATTTTAATGAAGCCTTCTGTTAGCATCGTCCATACAAATTATCATCACTGTTTATACAGGCTGGTGAAGGAGACAAAATAGACACGAATGTTTCATTTATTTTTAATCTTTGCTATTACTGCTATAAATTTTTCAAAATGCTGATGTCATTATGGTATATGACCAGATAACCACTTTATGGTGAGTTTGTTGATCCTAAATCCGCTTATCAGCAGGCTATCATAAATCAAAGATAGCTATCTTGTGTGAGGATCTGTCAAGGGGGACTCAGAATCAGCCAATATTTTTCTCATGCTCTTAATGAAAAAATCTTCCCAAAGGACCACTGTATCCTTGAGAGAAAATATAAACTCAATCCAGTTGAAAATTTCATTCTGAAGTGGTATACTTTATATTCCATTTAGCCTAGATTCTTGAAACAATTTGTTCACGTTGTGTTATAATCATATATTTACTTATTTTCTTGCCTCCTGTCTAGCCTACACATTCCTCATGATTCAATCTTACTTAGTGTTAATACAAAGTGACTGTTATAAAATATGCATTACTAATTTTCCAATTAATTTTCTTCTGTTTGACTAAGACTTCTTTTTTCACCTCTACAAGCATTACATTCAGTATGATTTGCCTATAAGCTCCAATATGACCTTGGACATCACTTAGGACTTTATTATCTGGCTACAATGTTTATTTATTCAACTGGAATGAAGAAGAATATAGGGAGATAGAAGAGGAAATGTTTTACGCAGAAAAAGAGGAAAACAATTGGGTAAAGCATTTCTATTTTTTGATGTTGCAATTGGACTGGAAGAGTGTTAAACAAAGATTTTTGGACCCATCTTTGCAACTGCATAGTAAGACATTAAGTGGAGTTTTTGCTTCCAATGGTTAAAGTTCTCTTCAGAGCATCTTTTACTTCTTTGTTCCTTAAGCTGTAGATCAATGGATTCAGCATAGGGATCACCAGGGTGTAAAACACAGAGGCCATTTTATCAATATCAAAAGTATGGCTAGATTTGGGTTGCAGGTAAATAAACAGTAACGTCCCATAGAACACAACCACCACTGTCAGATGGGAGCTACAGGTGGAGAAGACTTTGTATCTCCCCTCGGTTGAGTTCATCCTGAGAATGACCACAAGAATGAACAGGTAGGATATAAGAACAATCAGGAGGAAAGAGAGCAAATTACAGGCTGAAAAAATTAAAATGATCAATTCTAATTCACGCGTGTCAGAACAAAGCATGGATATGAGAGGAAGGCAGTCACAGTAAAAGTAATTGATAATGTTAGAGCCACAGAAGGACAATTTAAATAACTTAATTGTGAGAAAGAGTGACACAAATGTGCTGTAGAGATAAGGTGCAAGGACCAGCACCCAACGCACCTTCTCTGCCATGATGACAACATAGAGGAGAGGTTTACAGATGGCTACATAGCGATCATAGGCCATTGCTGAAAGAATAAACAGTTCAGTGATAATAAAAATCTCAAAGACTGCCAGCTGGGTGGCACACCAATTGTAGGAAATTGTATTTTGGGGCACCACAAAGTTTACCATCATCTTTGGGCCAATCACAGTGGAATAACCAAGATCAGTAATTGACAAATGTCTAAGAAAAAAGTACATGGGAGTATGTAGCTTGGAGTCCAAATGGGTCAAGATAACTATGCCCAGATTGCCCATCACCGTGACCAAGTATATGAGGAGGAAGATTCCAAAGAAAGGTGCTTGCAGCCCAGGGTTGTTGGTGATCCCCATAAGAATAAATTCAGTCACCTCACTCACTGCAGTATGATTCTGTTTCTCCATATGGTTCATCTTGGTAACCTGTGTAAGGTATAAAATAATTATGTATTACATTTGAGATGCTATCTTCTAAGAGAATTTAAAATATTATACATGAGATACAGATATCCTTTTTTAAAAGATTTAATTAGTTTATTTATTTGAGAGAAAGACTGGGAGCAGGAAGAGAGAGAGAGAGGAAGGGAGAGAGAGAATCACAAGCAGACTCTGCACTGAGCATCTGATTCCCATGCGGGGCTGAATCCCAGGTCCCTGAGATCATGACATGAGCCAAAATCCAGAGTCAGAAATTTAATCAACTGAGCCACCCAGGTACCCAGATGCAGATATACTTTATCGTAAAATATAAATGGAGACTCCTCTTACCATCAGGCCCAAACTACACACACCTTCACTCACAATGTAGTGTAGGTGCCTGACAATCAGTTTTTTTTATTGGAATGTAAATCCCTGAGACTAAGCTTTTCATTGCCAAGGTGTTAATTTCAAAAAAAAAAAAAAATCTGTCTCAGATAAGCACATTGCCAGCTACACAACTAGGCAAAGAGCCAGCTCCCCACCCATGAAGTCTCCCTTTTAGAAAGCCCTGGGTGACTTAGGCGGCCAACTGCTGGAGGGGCCCAGCATTTCCCTTTCCAGAATTTAATTCCTGCTCCTATGTTTTAAAGTAACTAATAAAGTGGAAACCTGTGAAACTCTAGACATTCCATCCTTGACCTCAGTAAAGGTAGAAGTCCAGGTCCTCCAAGCTTTCCAAGACCAAGAGTAACATGGGTCCTGTGGCATCCCTAGCTGATGGCATTCCTGTGAGAGACTGTAGTCCACACACAACACAGTGATGGAAACTTTGCTCAAGCATTCTTCAATGGGGCCAAATACTTTGAAGTGGTTGTTTTGAAACAATGGCCTGCTTTTCTGGACCCAAAGTTAAGTATGTCAAAAGACCTATTATACATCAGCCTTTTAAAATTTTGAAGCAAAGAAAACAAATATCTATACCTAAACCATTAGCCTTTACCTTGTGGGCAATAATCGTATCTCTTTAAAGTAGCAAGACATAAAACAAACAAATAAAAACCTTTCTAAAAGGTTGGTGGACCAATGCATGAGGTGGTGTTCAGGAAACCTTTGACATTAAATACATATTTCAATATTCTCACTGCAATATGGCTCAGCTGATTTGCCCAACGCAAAATATAGTGTAATATGTTAATTTCAGAATTTTGTTACTGTCTTGTCCACATTTGCCACATCTGGTGTTTCTGCTTATTGAATCGCTTTTTCTAATGATCTTCCAATAATACATTCCTCTTGTACAAAAAGGATTTGACCATTCTCATTATTTATGAATTTTTTATGGAGATTCATCTAAAGAGTCCCAGTGGGAAGAAGAATACAAATGGATATCAAGCACTGATAGAGAACTCCTCATGTGCTGGACAGTTTTCTAAGCACTTTACATACATTAACTCATATAATGCACACAGTACCTTTAGGAAGTAGAGAATATCACCATATCCATTTGGAAGTCAAAAAAGTGACTTAACCAAGGTCACTCAGGTAAGTAGTGGAGTCAAAATTCAAAAAAGTTATTCTGTCTTCAGAATCTATTCTCATAAACACAATAACAGTCTTTCTCTTAAGGTCACCTTGAGTCAGTTGATAGGAAATGAAAAGTGGGACAGGAGGAACATCAGGTAAATAAGGATACACAAAGACTATTGTTAAAATAGATGACAGAAGCAGTGAATTATATGAAAACAAAGGTACTCTAAAAAGCACAGCTCTGAGTACCAGAGAGTATAGAACAAGTGTCTCCAACACATTAATCCTATTGATGACGAGAAAGTCTAGTGCAAAGAAAGAAACCGTTTTGTAGATCATAATGCCCTTCAAAACTTTGGTGATGATCCAGTTGAAGCTATATGTCCCGACATTTTCAAAAGCCAGTGTTCTCTACACACCTTACCGGAGAATCTACTTTGACTGCTGTTTAATCCTCACTGGTTGTTGCTAAATGTATTTAAACATTTTCCTGCTCCCTTGAGACTCATTTTGTTAAAATTTTAATCTAACTCTAGGATTTAAAAAAATTGCATGTAATTACTTGAGGGAGAGTACCATGGGTCTCTGTTTATTCTTGTAATGTCTCATTGAGAAAAGTCAAAGGTATTTTGTGCCTGTATCTGACTGAATAAATAAATTACACAATATCACTAAATACTGGAAATCATAAGTATGCTTTTGTCAGCATCTCAGTTGTATATCATACATGTATTAGGTATATTACCCTCCCAAACACACACAATGCATGATCAAATGAAAGATTGACTTCCTAGAAAAATACTATGTAATATTTGATAATACAACATCCACTATCCAAAGATATTTTTACTGGATATATAATTATGGGTTGATATAAGACAATGCTTTATGACTTGTATTATTGCTGCCAGCATATCAATGGTACATCTTCTCTTCACCTGTTAATAAAGTATCTTTCATCTCTGTTTTTAAGGATTTCTCTTTATCATTGGTTTTTAGAAACTGGATTTTGATGTTGGTGTAATTTCCTTTCTATTTACCCTGCTTAGGATAATTTCAGCTTCTTATATCATATATCTATATGTAAACATGTACCCATATGTAAATGTATCATATAGTTGTTTTTTAATAAATTTGGAGGAAAAAAAAAGTCTGGACATTTCTTCCAGTGGCTTTTCTGCTCTGCATACTTTTTCCCCCTTGTTTAGTGTGGAGCTTGTTATTGTTCCACAGATCACTTTGTGTTTATCCAATTTTTGTATCCTCTCTGGCTTCATTGGGGTAGGCTCCATTGTGATATGTTTAAGTGTGTTGTCATTTATTTTTCAGCTGCTACTATTCTCATTCAACATATATTTGTTTGCATCTACTATTGTCTTAATTTATAGAAATTCCACTTGGTCATTTTTAATTTTTATTTGTGTCCTAAAAGTGTGAGTGTTTTTATTAAATCTTTCAGTATATTGGACATATTTATAATATCTTTTAAAATCGTTGCTTGATAATTCTATCATCACTATTTCAGGACCTATTTTTTTTTTTTTTAAAGATTTTATTTATTTATTTGACAGACAGAGATTACAAGTAAGCAGAGAGGCAGGCAGAGAGAGAGGAGGAAGCAGGATCCCTGCTGAGCAGAGAGCCCAATGTGGGGCTCGATCCCAGGATGCTGGGATCATGACCTTAGCCGAAGGCAGAGGCCTTAACCCACTGAGCCACCCAGGCGCCCCTCAGGACCTATTTTAATCATCTCCTGGTGGGGTCACATGTTTCTGTTTTCACATATGCATAGTATTTGTGATTAGATGCTAAAAATTTTATATTAGGTACTATAATTTTGTGTCTTCCTAAGATAATATTAAGTCATAAACCATGTTAAACAATGTTAATAATGTTATAAACAAGGGTGACTTGGTTTTTGTTTTGTTTTGACTTGGTTTTTATTTTGCTTTGTGACTTGTTTCCAAACTATATGAACAGAAAAGAGTTTAAAATAGCTTTTACCTCTAAGATCTCTTTGGATGCCTAGGTGTTGAATATGGATGCTACACTCCAGCTTTCTGAAATTCTCATGTCTTCCTGCTCTGTGTGATCTCTGGAATTGTTCAACTTACATTTCCAAGCTCATTCTTTTAACCACCTTCTGAACTCTTACTGTAGGCATGACCAGGTTGATGTTGGGCCATAAACTCAAGAAGACGTTGTAATGTAATTATTTTAATGTAAAGAAATTAAATTATCTGAAGGTAGGGATTGACAGAATGGATTAAAAAAAAATCCTGATCCAATTATACATTATCTGCAGGAAACTCACTCTGTTTACACTTTGTTGTGGGTCCAGAAAATACAGTGAAAACAAGATTGAGACGATACCTACCACTTCCCACCAAAAAAGCCCTGACAGAAACAAACACTTGGTTTACGGATGCAGCATTTAATAAGGGTTTTCAGTGGGACAAATGTGAGGTTCACATTAAGAGAATCATTAAATCAAAAACAAGGAATATTTTGGGTGGGTGTATTTAATTAAGATCCAAAATATGAGCTAAATATATAAATATATTGGTTGAAAATAAGAGAAAGAATTTGCATGTTATAATTAGTCTCTGTTCTGGAGCCAAAAAGAACATAATTTTATCTATTCGATTTTTAAGTGGCATTTGCCTTTCATAGTTTATTACAACAATATTCCTTATTGAATATTAGATACAAAGTTTGCATTGATTCTTAATGACCCTGTGGAAGGCATTCTTTATCTCTTTGTTCCTTAGGCTGTAGATCAAGGGGTTAAGCATAGGGATCACTAATGTGTAAAACACAGAGGCCATTTTATCAGTATCAAAGGAATGGGCAGATTTGGGCTGCATGTACATAAATAGTAGAGACCCATAGAACACAACCACCACTGTCAGATGAGAGCCACATGTGGAGAAAGCTTTTTTCCTGCCCTCTGCAGAATGCATTCGAAATATAGATATCAGAATTAGTATGTAGGACACTAGGACTGCCAGCAGGGAAGAGATCAAATTAAATGCTGAAAATACTATAATCAACAATTCTATTTCTTGTGCATTTGAGCAGAGCATAACTAACAAGGGAACATCATCACAATAGAAATGACTGATAACATTAGAACCACAGAAAGTCAATGTAAAAATCTTAATAGTGAACATTAGAGCCTGAAAGGTACTGTAGAGGTATGGAATGCCCACCAGCACATGGCAAAGTCTCTGGGACATAATAACATTGTAAAGCAGAGGGTTACAGATGGCCAAATAGCGGTCATAGGCCATAGCTGACAAGATGAAAAACTCACTGATGATGAACATAAGGAAGAAAGCCAACTGCGTGGCACATGCACAATAAGAAATGGTATTTTGATCCACAACAAAATTTACCAGCATCTTGGGACAAATGACAGTAGAATTACCAAGGTCAATAAAAGCCAGGTGTTTGATAAAAAAATACATAGGTGTGTGGAGGCGGGAGTCCAGCTGGATCAAGGTGATCAGTCCCAGGTTGCTCACTACGGTGATTGTGTAGATGATGAGGAAGACCCCAAACAGGGGAACCTGAAGCTCAGGCAGCCTCGTGACCCCCATCAGAATGAACCCAGTCAGTGACGTTAGATTCTGTTGGTCCATTTAGTCCAGTTAGCTCTTCTAGGAAGAAACAGAGAGATTGCCATCAGTTTCACATAGTATCATTTAAACATATTATAATGTTTGCAGACAGAATGTAGATATTTTCTTTGTAATGGGATAGAAAAATAATTCTCCCGTCTGATTTTGAAACTAGAAGAATTGATAGACCCTTCTACTTCTCAACAGGAGGGATCCACATCAAACACATGCACTGATATGACTGATTAAACTCTAAATAGATTCAACAATATTTGGAACATATCCACTGATTTTTAAAAAACCATATAAGTACTGATACAGATTTATTAGATTTTATTTCTTCTACACAATGATATCACAATTTTCTTTTAGTACACTTCTAGTTTCATATGAGAATTCCGGGGAATTTTGATATTCTTAAAGAAAGAAGCAGAAGTAATATGGAGCTAACGAAGTTTGAGATTTAAGTTCCCTCATGAGCATTTTCAAGGCCCTGGATGGGGACTTTGCAATGAACTAACAAAGTGATGTATCTTTGTAAAAGTTGAAAATGTAAACTATTTTAACCTTTTAGCCTTGATCAATTAAGTCCGCTTTCTCTCTCCAATCCCACTTCTGCTCCACCATTCTTCAGCTAATATCAAAACACATCGGTATGTCTGCAGGCATTTGTGGGGTCCAGTAAAGGGGAGGTTGAGTAAATAAACCTTTATTTGATGGTTAGTGAGTATATCTATGCTTCAAAATCAATGATATTCATCACTGAATAGTGCTATCTATTTTGGTCTTAGAACAGCTTCTAAGAACACTCATATCACCCAATAGCCTGAGATGTATGTAAGATTTTATTCATAAAAACATGTTCATAGATTTTTATGATGATTTTGACTACAAGTGAACTTTTAAGATTACTTTTCCACTCTAAATACTCACATTTACACCTCAATTTACATGCATAATTTAATTTCCTTTTTTTTCTTTTTTTAAGAAAACTCTTAAATGTGTATAAGCTTCAAAACGCACAAGATTTGGGTCTATTCCTGGGGTCCCTGGTGGCAAAGTTGGTTAAGTGTCTGAATCTTGACTTTGGTTCAGGTCGAGATCTCAGGGTCCTGAGATCTGACCTTGCCTCAGGCTTCGTGCTCCGCAGGGGTCTGCTTAAGACTCTCTCTCTCCCTCTTCCTCTGCCCATTCTTCACACCAAATAAATAAATTTTTGAAAAAGATTTTATCTATTTATTTGAAAGAGATAAAGAAAGCATGAGCAATGGAGGGACAAAGGGAGGCAGAGAAGAACATTCCCCACTGAGCTGGGAGAGCAACACAGGATTCAATTTCAGGACCCTGGGATCATGACCTGAACTGAAGGCAGATGTTTAAGTGACTGAGCTACTACCCAGGTGCCCCAATAAGTGAATCTTAAAAAAAAAAAAAAAAAATGAAAAAAAGGGGCGCCTGGGTGGCTCAATGGGTTAAAGCCTCTGCCTTGGGCTCAAGTCATGATCCCAGAGTCCTGGGATCACCCCCCCCCCCTTTCTGCTCAGCAGGGAGCCTGCTTCCCCCTCCACCTCTGCCTGCCTCTGCCTACTTGTGATCTCTGTCTGTCAAATAAATAAATAAAATCTTTAAAAAATGTGGAAAAAAGATATGCATCCCTTTTTGTTAAAATATACAATATTCAGGGATTTTCAATATTGAGTTTTATATGCTATATTTCCTTTAATGTAGTCACTTATATTCGTAAATTAATTCTTCCCCTGTGGATATGATAAGGTCTATAAAGCATTTAACATACTTATTTGAGCATTTATTACATCAACATATTTCTTTTCTTTTTTTTTAATTTTTTTTTTTTTTAATTTATTTGACAGAGATCACAGGTAGGCAGAGAGGCAGGCAGAGAAGGGGGAAGCAGGCTCCCTGCTGAGCGGAGAGCCCGGATGCGGGGCTTGATCCCAGGACCCTGGGATCATGACCTGAGCTGAAAGCTGAGGCTTTAACCCACTGAGCCACCCAGGTGCCCCATATCAACTTATTTCTTGAACTGTGGACTGAGATATATAGAGAGTATAACACTGACTTGCAAATATTTCAGGGATAAGTCTTTCTTTTTTCATTTCATAAAATTTACATGGAAAGTCAGTGAAGCAGAGTGATTAAAAACAGTGAACCTGCTTTAGCTTAAACCAATTGGATTCCCTTCCTTTCACATACAGAACATGTGGAATTCTGTAAGCATGATTTTCAGCTAGAGGAGTAATTGGAGTTGAACATATCTAGTCAGATAAATGTAGATTAGAATTACTATACTGTAATAAGGTGTCTAGCATTAGCCTGCACAACTATCACTCTGAATGGGTCAAGGTAGACCCTTCTACAGATCGGAGGGAACTCCTGGGACCCTGCCACAAGGTCAGCTGGAGTCTGAAGCCACTTGGTGGCAGTTGTCCAAGTTCTAAGAATTCAGCTGCTAATTTTTAGTGTTGATTTAGGCAGTTCAATCCCAGAAATGGGCATGGAGGAGCAAAGATATATGGGAGATTATTGAATTATGTCCTTCTCATTTTGTTAGATGATATTATCTGCTGTTCTTCCATTGGGTCTCACCCAGCTTTCAGGGTCCTTTCTCTTGCACAATAAATGTCAAGTGTTGCAGAATCTGCTATCGTGGGTTTTCTCACAGAATAGAAAATGCACTGGGCTAACCAAGTAATTCAGAATTCCAGTACCAATCCTATCACTTTGAACTCTTTAATGTGTGGCTAGCAATTATTTTATCGAGTTTATTGTATTTATCTCCCTTTTTAGTGTCAGTTACTATATCCCTAGGAGGTCGGCTAGATTCTGTTACCCTGACCATTCTTTTTTTCATATTAATTTATATTTTATTGCAGTAAGAATACTTAACATGAGATCTACCTCACTAAAAGATGTTTAAATGTATAATACAGTATTGTTAATCATATGCACATTGTTGTATAACACATCTCTAGCTTTATTCATCTTGCATTAACTGAAACGTTTTACCCGTTGGTTACCAATTCCCCATATGATCTAGGAACTCTACTTTTTTCCTCCATTTTATTTTATTTTATTTTATTTTATTTTATTTTATTTTATTTTATTTTATTTTATTTTATTTTTCAGTGTTCCAAAATTCACTGTTTATGTACCACACCCAGTGCTCCATGCAATACGTGTCCCCCATAATACCCACCACTAGGCTCACCCAACCCCCCACCCCTTTCCCCTCTAAAACCCACAGTTTGTTTCTCAGAGTCCACAGTCTCTCATGGTTTGTCTCCCCCTCTGATTCCCCCGCAACTCACTTCTCTCCATCTCCCAATGTCCTCCGTGTTATTCCTTATGCTCCACAAATAGGTGAAACCATATGATACTTGACTCTCTCTTCTTGACTTATTTCACTCAGAATAATCTCCTCCAGTCCCCACCATGTTGATACAAAAGTTGGGTATTCATCCTTTCTGATGGAGGCATAATACTCCATTGTATATATGGACCATATCTTCTTTATCCATTTGTCCATTGAAGGGCATCTTGGTTCTTTCCACAGTTTGGCAACTATGGCCATTGCTTCTCTGAACATTGGGGTACAGATGGCCCTTTTCACTACATCTGTATCTTTGGGGTAAATATCCAGTAGTGCAATTGCAGAGTCACAGGGAGGCTCTATTTTTAATTTTTTAAGAAATCTCCACACTGTTTTCCAAAGTGGCTGCACCAACTTGCTTTCCCACCAACAGTGTAAGAGGGTTAGGAACCCTACTTCTGAGTATTTATCAAAAATAATTGCTATCAAGATCTTAAAGAAATAGTAATACACTGTCCATTCTTCTTTTTTGAAAAGGATATCTGATCAATTTTGAATATCACCATGTAAACATTTAAAATACTTCTATTTAGGGTTAACAGAGTACACAGGATATAAAAAAGTATGCAAAGGGATGACTTTATTCTTTAGACATGGTAACACTAGTAAGGAGTTATTTGGGGTTCAGGACTTTGTTCATAACTCTTAGAAGCTATTCTACTCAGTTAGTTTGTAAAGCCCATTCTGCACAAATAAAACAAGTAGTAAGCAACCCAGTTGGGAAAACAAATGAATTAGTAAAATGTCTACATGCTCATACTTGTGAGTCCTCACATTACAACTATTTGTAGTTTATAAAATACAGTGTAGGAAACATATATCTTAAAATATTCTTTTTCAAATATTTCACTGGATATATTTATATGAAAGAATAATATTAAATATCATATAAGACATATAATGAAATTATTTGTTATATGAAATTCATATGTATCTTGGCATTCTGTATTTTATCTAGAAATCTTAACTTTAACATTTTCTAGTTAATGAGACCAGTGATGATTTTTTTCAGATAGTTCTTTCTCTTGATTTATAATATCCAAATTCTACTATTGATTCTCACAAATCAAACAGATTGATGATGTCAGTCAATTCATAGTACTTAGTGTCCTAAAAAGACCATTCCTTTCCAGGAAACTACAGTTAACAAAAAATGTAATGAATTTTTGTGGTGTGTTAGAAAGAATCAGCTGTCAGTGACCATAAAAGTGTCCATGGTCAGAAGTCAGCAGTCATGGGAAATTGCCAAAACCCAGATGATAATCAAAATTAACAAGTCCTAGCCACTCACCTTTAATGAACTGGGTTTTCTTCTTCTAAATTACTTTTACTTTTTCTTTGGGTAGGGGCAGTTTATGCTTTTCTTCTCCCTGTGATGCTCCCTGGGGAAATAGCACATAATTCACCCAGATGATGATGCCCAAATCATCTGAGAGATTTTTAAAAAATTGTTGTGTTACCTACCAATTATCCAGGACACCCTACATATTCCCTAGTGAAAAATGTAAGAGACAACTCAAGGAAAGGAACAAACAACATAAATGATCTGGATAGTTCCATGGAGACTTACTTATGCATAAAAGTGCACTGATGCATGCAGAGCCAATGATTAAAGTAACAACGGAAAATACTTTGACATCAGCATTAGCCCAGTAAAACTGGAACAGTTCTAAAAACCATGGATAAATTTGAAAATAATGTCATAATCTGTCAGGATTTTTTCTTTGAATTTATTATTCAAATACAAATATATCAGTGGCCACTGGGTTAAAATATGTCATTTAACCTCAGTAAAATGGATGCTACTATTTCCATATTCAGAAGACCCCAAGCTCATGTAACTTGCCCAAAGTCACATGACTGACAAGTAGAAGTTTTGAAACAAAGTCTCATCTTTAAATGATTGATACATATGCCTTGTTCTTTCATATGGCAAACTTGTAATAATTACTGTAATGCAACGAGTTATTATAATGTTTAGTTAGTTTAGTTTTTAGTTTCAGAGGGTTCAGATAAAGAGAAAAGTTGCATGCTTTAATTTGCTTACAAATGATTGTTTTATCATGTTTCTGTAGGCCATAGAAATCTTACGTTTCCTTAATCAGGAAGAGTGAACATTAAGGAACCAGCAATGTTTTTCAAACAAGGATCACAAAACTATAATCATCTTTTTAGTTCATTTAGTACCATGTTACTGATTCTTGTTCAGTCTGAATGTAACTTCTTAGTTTTGGAAGTTCTTACTCATTTCAGTTTTAGGATTTTTAATATACTGAATACCTATATCTCTCCTAAAAGTCCTTTAGGTGAATCTGTTTGAAGATATAACTCACTTTACAAAAGAATTTGAACAATTTTAACTGACAGATTCAGAATAGACATGGTTAATGATCTGATAGGAGAGTTCACTATGATACGATTGACAAGAAAACTCAGTTATTCTGTGATACATAACACTTCAACAGCCAGAATGAGAACATTACATACCAAACAAGCAAGCCTAACTAGTCAACAAGACTTTCTTCATAATTTAAATCTTCGGGAAATTTGTTAAAACCTTAGAAACTTTTACAGCACATGCCTACATAACATTAGGGATGTTAAAGACCTGATAAACTCAAGACATAGAAACTGGTTTTTCTAAGCATATGGAGGGCAAACAACTATTTGCATTTTCTTATCAAAAAGAGACCAACAATTGAGAATACTTTGTCTTTTTGAACAGAGAGAAAATTAACTTTTTATACCAGTATCTTTTTAAAATTCATTTCAATCTTATTCCATCCTGACCACACCTAAAATTAATTTCCAAATATTTCCTGTCACAAACCTTCTACAACTTTCTTTTGCATTCAGGTTTTTGTCCCAAGTCATTTCTTTCCAAACGAACATCTCATTTAGGACAAAATTGCCTTCTTTTACCTTCAACAAAATGTATTCCCATTCCTTATCTTTCTTACATATCTCCTACTTTTTCACATACAGAGTTGTTTCCCTTATTTCCATCAGTCTTAGTTATAGTTAGCAGAATTTTGTACTCTTTAGAAACCCTTAATCTCCAGTGAAGACTAAGGAGTAACCAATTGTGAACTGTTACACCAGAATTCTTAAATGGCAAATCTGTAAATCAGTTAAGCACAAAACATGTTTACCAGAAGATTTAAATATTCTTAGTTCTTTGCAGGAAATCAAAAGCACAAACTTATGTCCAGTAATCAATGCTTTAGCACTTTATCCCATTTGGAAAAGACCTAGATGTTAAAAGATGTTAGATGTACAACAAATTTAATTTCATTTGTCATCCAACCGAAAGTTTCAGGTTACCAAAGACTTTGAAAGCTACTTTAACAATCACCCATGAAAACTTTGATGAGACAATTACATTTTAGTCATCTTTTACTAACATCCCAACAAGAGGTAATGCAAGGTTATTCGACCTTCAGTAAACCTTGATAGAATAAAAGTTTCACATTTACCACTGATAACTTAAAAGACACATCCGTCTTAACTAAACCAACAAAGTTAGTTTAAATGCTGAATTATGTTCCATCAGGATCTTCCCCATGGTCAATTTTCACCTGAGACATGTGGGGAAATCTGGAGTGGGTGATGATAGGTCCTGGGGAGCTCTTCTTGTTCCTTGACAGTAAAAGGAGGAGCCATGGTGCCTGACGCACTGAAGATGGTCTAGAAGCCAGTAAAGCAGGCCACACCCAAGGTGGTGTGGAAACAGGAAAAGGGGGATGAGGAGGCAAAAGAGACAAAGTACTGCCAGAGGGCAGAGAAGGGGTTCCTGGTTCAGGAAATCATCAGCTCCAGAGGCACAGAAACCACGTTTTCCCACCCACAAGGGCGGGGGGTGGGATGATGGATAGACAATCCATATTGAACCAGAGAAGATAGGGAATTTCTCAGAAACAAAGGAGTTTGGGTAGCTGCTTGGGAATATTCCTTAGAGTCCGCATCCTGAAGGATGCCTGGGATTGTGACCTGCTTGGAAGGCCAACACTTAACTAAATGAGCCACTCAGGTGCCTCCCCCACTTTCGCTTAAAGGTAAATATGAACATTTTTTTCATGTGTCTGGTAGTCATTTGAATGTCTTCATTGGAGAAGTGTCTGTTCATATCTTCTGCCCATTTTTTTATATGATTGTCTGTTTTGTGTGTGTTGAGTTTGAGGAGTTCTTTATAGATCCTGGATATCAACCTTTTGTCTGTAATGTCATTTGCAAATATATTCCCCATTCCGTGGGTTGCTTCTTTGTTTTGTTGACTGTTTCCTTGGCTGTGCAGAAGCTTTTGATCTTGATGAAGTCCCAAAAGTTCATCTTCGCTTTTGTTTCCTTTGCCTTTGGAGACATATCTTGAAAGAAGTTGCTGTGGCTGATATCGAAGAAGTTACTGCCTATGTTCTCCTCTAGGATTCTGATGGATTTTTGTCTCACATTGAGGTCTTTTATCCATTTTGAGTTTATCTTTGTGTACGGTGTAAGAGAATGGTTGAGTTTCATTCTTCTACATAGAGCTGTCCAGTTTCCCAGCACCATTTATTGAAGAGACTGTCTTTTTTCCACTGTATATTTTTTCCTGTTTTGTCGAAGATTATTTGACCATAGAGCTGAGGGTCCATATCTGGGCTCTCTACTCTGTTCCACTGGTCTATGTGTCTGTTTTGATGCCCGTACCAGGCTGTCTTGCTAATCACAACTTTGTAGTAAAGCTTGAAATCAGGTAACACTATGCCCCCAGTTTTATTTTTGTTTTTCAACATTTTCTTAGCGATTCGGGGTCTCTTCTGATTCCATACAAATTTTAGGATTATTTGCTCCAGCTCTTTGAAAAATCCCGGTGGTATTTTGATCGGAATGGCATTAAAAGTATAGATTGCTCTAGGCAGTATAGACATTTTAACAATGTTTATTCTTCTGATCCAAGAGCATGGAATGGTCTTCCATCTTTTTGTGTCTTCTTCAATTTCTTTCATGAGTGTTTCTTTAGTTCCTTAAGTACAGTTCCTTTACCTCTTTGATTAGGTTTATTCCCAGGTATCTTATGGTTCTTGGTGCTATAGTAAATGGAATCGATTCTCTAATTTCCCTTTCTGTATTTTCATTGTTAGTGTATAAGAAAGACACTGATTTCTGTACATTGACTTTGCTTCAATGAAGACATACAAATGGCTATCAGACACATGAAAAAATGTTCATCATAACTAGCTATCAGGGAGATTCAAATTAAAACCACATTGAGATACCACCTTACACCAGTTAGAATGGCCAAAATTAGCAAGACAGGAAACAACATGTGTTGGAGAGGATGTGGAGAAAGGGGAACCCTCTTCCACTGTTGGTGGGAATGCAAGTTGGTGCAGCCACTTTGGAAAACAGTGTGGAGATTCCTCAAGAAATTAAAAAAAGAGCTTCCCTATGACCCTGCAATTGCACTGCTGGGTATTTACCCCAAAGATACAGATGTCGTGAAAAGAAAGGCCAATGTTTATAGCAGCAATGGCCACGGTCGCCAAACTGTAGAAAGAACCAAGATGCCCTTCAATGGACTAATGGATAAGGAAGATGTGGTCCATATACACTATGGAGTATTATGCCTCCATCAGAAAGGATGAATACCCAACTTGTGTAGCAACATGGACGGGACTGGAAGAGATTACGCTGAGTGAAATAAGTCAAGCAGAGAGAGTCGATTATCATATGGTTTCACTTATTTGTGGAGCATAACAAATAGCATGGAGGACAAGGGGAGATCGAGAGGAGAAGGGATTTGAGGGAAATTGGAAGGGGAGGTGAACCATGAGAGGCTATGGACTCTGAAAAACAATCTGAGTGTTTTGAAGGGGCGGGGGGTGGGAGGTTGGGGGAACCAGGTGGTGGGTATTAGAGAGGGCATAGATTGCATGGAGCACTGGTTGTGGTGCAAAAACAATGAATACTGTTACACTGAAAAGAAATTAAAAAATAAATAAATAAAAATTTAAAAAAAGAATAATAGAAAAAAAAAAAGGTAAATGTGAGAGCTCCTGTCATTTTACAACCTGTTTCTCTCTGGATCAAGTTTCCTGTGGCCTGTCAGAGATGCTAAATCAGGTATTTCCCCACACATGCCTCTTACAAGAAACAGGAGCATGGTTTTTCTGCAGCTTAGCTTTAGGCCCTGGGTGAGAGGACTGTGGTCCCTACACTTCTGTTGGGTTCATCCTTGTACAGAACTCATTCGAGTTGCTGCCCCTGATGCCCCTATGCAGGACCTCCCTGATATGCTTTGCTTCCTTACAGCCTTTGGGTTCTTTTACTTGGGTTACAAATGTCCTACTTTGGTCCTTCCTATTAGCACAGAATTGGACCCATGGGGGCAGACTTTGGGTTGTCTGAAGCCAAGAATCAATATATGAAAATTGGTCAGGGTGTCTGGGAGTCTAGACCATAATTTTGTAAATGATCTGGACAGTGGGTAGGTCTTAGTGATGAGGGAGCATGAGGATGGCTGAGGACAAAGCAATAGCATAATTTCCAGATGCAAATAACTCAGTTCCTCAAGCTCTAAATAAAGTTAAATTTCTTCTAAACCCAAATCTCACTAACAAAGCAGAAATGTGAATGGCTTTCCAAAAGACAACATTGATCAAGCTGCAAGGCCTTGGGTATCTGGTACCTTGTAGGCCCTCTTTAGCATATGCTGTTGAAACCTCCCTTCCCCTCACCTTCCCCCAACAGCAAGGTACACAACCTGCCATCTCTCACAACCTGGGGCAGAAACTCTTCCTGCCCATGGGTTCTGTCCCCATGCTTTAATAAACCACCATTTTGCACCAAAGATGTCTCAAGAACTCTTTCTTGGTCATCGGCTCTGGACCTCAGCCCACTGAACCTCACCTAGGTTCTAGAACTTCATCATTAGGGTCCCTCAGCAGGCCAGTTGACCCCAAAGGTGGCCCATTCTAATTCACATAATGTGTCTAATTTTCCAGATGTTTTGATCCCATAGTCTCCTGAGAATCCCTTCTTAAAATTTTGAGCATACAGTCTAAGATGGTAGGTTTTGAGGAGCTTCCACCCATGATGAACAGGGGGGCTCTCTTGGCATAAAGACAAATGAAGGGTGGGTGTTCCTCTAAAGGAGGAACTAAAGTCTGATCTAAAGTCAGATGCCCACCTGTCTGCCATCCCAGAGGACACCTGGGTGCTTCTTAGCCATAGCGAGTCCACATAAATCCCGGACTGCTGCCCTGAAGGGGCTTGCCTTAGACCCTATGAGGTCACCACAGAAGCAGTTTAGGGCCACTTGGACTCCTTAGGCTTCTGGGTACCCTAAGGGTGCACAACTGTGGAGCCACAGAATCAGTCTGCCTGACAAGCCAGGTCAAACTGAGCATTCACAACTAAGTTATTACAATTCCTTCCCCCCAGGGGGCCCTGACCTGTGGAATTCCTTTTGGAAATTCCTTCTTGTCCCCCCTTACAGGGGCGTTCCTGACCCAAAGGATCTCCCTGCCTGGGAGGCCCTACGTGTAAGACCTCTAAGAGGTCTCTGGGAGGTGATCAGTCTCCCCATTCATCCTCAGGGGTAGGCCTGACTGGGTCCTGGGGCCCCAGGCCTTACTGGAATCCAACAACAGGACCAGGTCCTGGCCTACCAAGTCTCCTTTGAGTCCAGTGGGGACAGTGATGAAAGAGCAGGAGGCTGGCTGAAGACAAAGCAAAAGCTGACACCTTGCACCCCCTCTCTACCTGCTCCCCTAAGTAATGTGTGTGACATTCCTCAGGCACCCTTGACTGCTGAAAGAAACAAATAGTTAACTTGCAGGGATCACAATCCTGCTAGACAAGAGTCTTCCTTGGCTTACAAATGTCCTAAATCTCACTAATAAATACGATTGATAGCAGGATTATGACATCCCACCAAAAAGTCTCCCAACTATCTTAATGTTAATGGCTGGCCTAAAGAGAACATTGATCAAGCTGCAAGGGCAAGGCCTCTGGTATCCTGGCACCTTGTAGGCCCTCTTTAGCATACGAAAACTCCATTGAAACCTCCCTTTCCCTCACCTTCCCCCAACTGCAGGGTACATAACCTGCCATCCCTCACAACCCAGGGTAGCAACTCTTCCTGCCCATGGGTCCTGTCCCCGTGCTTTAATAAAGCACCATTTTGCACCAAAGATGTCTCAAGAATTCTTTCTTGGTCATCGGCTCCAGACCTCAGCCAACCGAACCTCACCTAGGTTCCAGAACTTCATCAGACAGTGGGGAACAGTGGGGTGGGCCAGCCTGAGGCGACTGGGTGGGAGACTGCCAAGAATTAGGTAGGGCGTGCCTTCTCCCTTAGATCCCTCATTCCGCCACTGCCCCACCATTGCCCCAAACCGGTGGCAACAATGTGCTGGTGTGGTTGGGTTTCCCAGTCAAGGAACCAAATGCTATGGAACCTGGATTGGATCCTGGTGGAAGAACCAAGCAGCACTCAGAGACTTGGAGGATCAGAGGTTTATTTAACACCAGTGGGCTCAGAGGAAGTTGTTCTCCAAAGGTCTGAGCCCCAGCAGAAGCAGGCAAGGGTATTTATACCCTTCTACTCCCACACACTTGGTACTTTTGGCACAAAGGCAATGCGGTAGGAAAGAAGACCTTGGGAGGGCTTTAAAACAGGGACTGGAATTCCCTTGCTGGTTTGGTCAACCATCTTGGAGTACAGTTTTTCCTTATCAACTCTGCCTCAAGGACTTGTCAATGGGCTGTTAGATAGAGGAAATTTAATAATTTTTCTCCTGCCTTTATTTCCTGTATCACTTCTCATTATCCCCCATGATCATTATCCACTCTTTTTCAGATCAGATTTCTAAATATTCTGATGTAAGTGTCTTTGGGAAGATACTTATTCTTCAATCTTTCTAAAAGTGAATGTTAATCGTCTAAAGTTCATTGACAAGTGCTTGAAACAAATACTGAGTTACCTTCCTCTGGGACCTCAGCTGCAACAAATGTTAATACTTTGCTAAAGGCAAAAGGCATTCTTAGCTTAACATAACCTTCCTCTGGGAGCTCAGATGCCTCATTGTTAATACTTTGCTAAGAGCAAAAGGCAATTTTAGCTTAACATTATCCCAATACCCCAGGGTCCTCTAAATCTACTTTAACATATAAAAATTCCTTTTGAAACTTCCTTTATCTCTACCCCTCAAGATACATGTTCACAATCATTCTCCCAAAAAATGACTCACTGATCTCCATCTGAAGGGTCTCATGACTGAGTTTTAACTAAACAGTTATAAATGACCTTTTCCTAACAATAGCTAGTCCCCTCAAGGTCCTAAAAACCTTGTTTCCAAAATACCTGGGATGCTTATGCTATCCTTAACCCAGTCAACTTGAAAGTAAATAATGAGCAGCTCCTCATGACCCCAGTGCAGCTCTTTCTGCCCGTGGATCCTGTCCCCATGCTTTAATAAAACCACCTTTTTGCACCAAGGATGTCTCAAGAATTCCATCTTGGCTGTTAGCTCCAAACCCCAACATCTTCCCAACATCACAAACACTGACTCTGAACAGGATTTTTAGCAAAATTTCTGCCAACTCATTCTGCATGTTAAACTGAGAATAGCGATATGTGTCCCAACCTCAGAATTTGCTTGTTTACTGTGGATGTATGTGTTGCTTTAAAGTCGTAACATTTGTCAGTTTCCTTATCTTGAACATCTGCCTAAAGACAAAGTTTGTAACAAGCCTAGAAATATCTATTTATCATTCCAGTAATTTACTTTTCTATTGAACAGCTTATCTTCATTATTGTTCTTATTATATTTTGCTGAATTTCAAACATCTCTCCAAAAGATTAAAAAAATTTTTTGCTTGATATTTTCTTAAATTCTTTGTAGCATGTGAGTTAATTATACCCATTAGGGCGGTATATGAATCATGGGAAAATGTAAAGTCCTTTGAGAAATAGTGTTTCCTAAGCTTTCATTAGTTACCCTATTATGTGGGAGTGGTGCTTGAGTTTCTCAGAGGCCCTACTAAAGTGTATATATATAAACATATAGCTGTCCCCTATCCAAATATATCCAAATTCGTCCTCTTAGAGGAAAAAACTGAATATGCTAAAACTGTATTTATTAGTTTGTTATTCTGCTTTTTGTGCATTAATAGATAAGATTTGCCTTCAATTATTGTACCTGGGGTTATCTTCAGATATATACTATTAATATAATTACTCTGTATATTATATTATCATTAATTTAAATTGTTTTTGACTAAAGAGTGAAAAGCCAGAGAAAAAGATATGAAGTTTCTAAAGCTGAAAGCTTAAAGTAGTTTTTGGTAAGTTCAACTTCTTTCATAATATTTTAATTTGGAATTTCCTCATAGGAAGTAGATCAGTTAGCAAATTTGTTTTAAATCTGACAGAATCATAAGGGTGTTAAAATGTTAGAGGTCATGGAGCCTAGGTGGCTCAGTCAGTTAAGCAACTGCCTTCAGCTCCAGTCATGATCCTGGAGTCCCAGGATCAAGTTCCACATCAGGCTCTCTGCTCAGCGGGGAGTCTGCTTCTCCCTCTGACCCTCTCCCCTCTCATACTCTCTCTCTCTCCTTCTCTCTCTCAAATAAATAAAATTTTTTTAAAAATGTTAGAGGTCATTTCATCTAACTCCTCATCCTATCATCCAATTCTATTTCAACATCACCTTAAATTTTGCAGAGGATGGACATCCCCCCAAAAATGATAGAATTGAATTTGTAAATTCCTTTTAGAAATGCCATTTTTTAAAGTTATGTTTATAATGAAAACTGTCAGCAATAGATAATCTTGCCTTCAGAAATGTTTTTCAATTGGTGTTCTGAAAAGGTGAGTCAGATAGTTACATGAGAACTCTAACCAATACGACTTTCTGCAGTGATGGAAATGTCTATGATTTGTGCTGTTCAGGATAATGGTTACTAGTCATATATGGGTATTGAGAACTTGAATGGGGACTAGTTCACAGAATTGAAATTTGATTCAGTTTCTATTTAAATATTTACATGACTGGCTACTGTACAGGCTAGTTCAGATGTGATGGACAAATATTATATTTAGTTTTGAAAAGTCTGGGATTAACATTATTTGTTGAAAGTACTCATGCACTTTGGAGAATGTTTTGGTATGTTCTAAGATGCATATAAGAAATCATAAAAAATTATGAGTTAGTAATTTGTCAAAGAAAATGTTAAACCATCCATATGCATTTACATTTAATAACCATTTTAAATAAAATGAATGAGATTTAAAATGGAGAAAGGTAAATTGGCTAATTAAAGTACTTTTTTCATGATTTATATTCATACATACCTTCCCCTAGAAAATACTCACATAACAATTACCTATCAGTATATTGCTTATCTACCTACTTATGTATCTTCTACTACTTATCATCTATCTATCCATTATCTATCTATTATTTATCTATCTTACTATCTGATAGCTATAATTTGAGTTCTTACACACTCAAAACAACATTTAGAATTTTGCTTGCAATATCTCCTAATTTTTTCAATAATCATGTGCTGTAGGTGTAATTATATGCAGTCTGAGAGAAAATAAGTGAATTTGCCAAAGTCAGTAAGTCAGTAAGTGATAGCAACATACTTGAATTATTGAGTTAATGTTAATCATTTCTCTTTTGTGGCAACTAAAATATATTATTTAAAATAAGTCAATAGAATATAAATAAACCAATTTAAAAAAAAATTCTTTAAATTGACATATAATGTATTATTTGTTTCAGGGGTACTGGTCTGTGAATCATCAGTCTTACACAATTCACAGCACTCACCAAAGCACATACCCTCTTCAAGGTCCCCAAGTCCATTATCCAGCCATCCTATCCCTTTCACCCCTCTCCCTTCAGCAACCTTCAGTTGGTTTCATGAGATTAAGAATCTCTTATAGTTTGTCTCCCTTCCCTGTCTCATCTTGTTTCACTTTTTTCTGCTTCTCCCACAACCCCTCACCCTGCCTCTCAAGTTCCTCATTTCAGAGAGATCATATGATAATTGTCTTTCTCTGATTGAATTATTTCACTTAGCATAATACCCTCTAGTTTCATCCAATAACATCCATTTGTTGCAAATGGCAAGATTTCATTTCTTTTGATGGCTGCATAGTATCCCATTGTGTATATATACCACCTCTTCTTTATCCATTCATCTGTTGATGGACATCTAGGTTCTTTCCATAGTTTGGCTATTGTGGACATTTAAATAAACCAAACTTTATCATTGTTTTTATTTCATTTTTAAAAATACACGCTTAAATGTAAAATATGGGAGAGAGAGTTCTATTCTATTATGGATATATCAGTTCTTACAGAAATAGAATACAAGTTGAATAAAAGGTATAAGAAACCAAACTAATGAAAATTGGATTTAGAAAACCAAAAAAGGCCATATATACTTATCATTATATAAAGGATATGAGAAAAGTATTCCAGTGCAATAGATGATTGTGGCTATGTACATTTTAAATTATATCTTTTCTATATATATATATTGTGTGTGAGAGCTTTTATATACATGGACTTATATTTATATATACATGTATATAGCAAATAATAATTATATTAAATAGCATATACATTATCTGTATAAGCATTTATATAATGACAAGCTAATAGCAAACATAAATATAAGATTTATTTATTCAGGGGTTTGGGTGACTTCTGGAATCTTCTAACTATTCCATTTAGGCAAGATAAAGTTTTCAGTGCTCTGGGTCTCAGAGAAGGTGATTCCACTGAGAGTGTCCTTCCATGCTGCTCATCTGGAGGCATCAGAAGAGGCCAGAGATCCATGTACTTTAAGAAGTATCATGACATCATCTTGAAGGACAACCCCTGCTGTATAATCTTTGCCAATTCTCTGGTTACATCATAGTGTTTTTGTGGATTAACTACATAGTTGACAGTACAGATGATTTTAGATCTTCTTGTAATTTACTTCTCTTATATTTAAAAACAAAGAGTTGAAAATAAGGCTTGAATTTAATTTTTCAATTTCCTTTCACCTACCATTAGTGTCCCTCGTGCTGGTATCACCTTCCTATAGAACTTTAGAGTCAGCCTGAAATTTTTTAGAGCATAAATGCTTTTGTATGTATTTCCTTGTGGGATAGAATCATAAGCAACACTGAAAAAACATTAAGAATCTAATCAAGCTCCTACTTTATAAATGAGGAGACCTTTGGGTCCTGGGTGGCTCATTGGTGAAGCACCTGCCTTGAGCTCAGGTCATGATCTCTGGGTCCTGGGATCTTCTGGATTGGATTTCCTGCTCAGTGGAGGGCTGCTTCTTCCTCTCTCACCCACGGCCCTTCACCCTGTTCATGCTCTCTCTCTCTCACAAATAAATAAATAAAATCTTTAAGAATAAATAAACAAATGAAGAGACAGATTCTGTAAAATAATAATTTATTCAAGGACACAACTCTACATATAATTCTATTTGTCTTTAAGAAATACCGGATTGTCCTGTCCCTTCTAATCTCCTTATTTTTTTTCATCCCAGAGTTCATCATAAGGAATTACCAAATGGCAGAAGAGAATTTCACAGCTGTTACTGAATTCATCCTTTTGGGACTGACAGACCGTGCTGACCTGAAAATTATTATTTTTTGTGTTGTTCTTGGTGATTTATGTCATTACCTTGGTGGGGAATCTGGGCATGAGCTTCATAATCCAAATCACTCCCAAGCTCCATACACCCATGTACTCATGTACTTTTTCCTCAGCTGCCTCTCATTTGTAGATGCCTGCTATTCATCTGTTATCGCACCAAAAATGCTGATCAGCTTCTGGGTTGTGAGGGAAACCATCTCATTCTCTGCCTGCATAGTACAACATTTGTGTTTTGGGGTGTTTATCACCGCAGAAGGCTTCTTGTTGTCAGTGATGGCCTATGACCGTTATGTGGCCATTGTCAACCCTTTGCTTTACAGTGTAGTCATGTCTAAGAGGAAGTGTGTAGGGCTGGTCATTGGGTCATTCATAGGGGGAATGATTAACTCATTGACACACACAATAAGCTTGGGCAGACTGTCTTTTTGTGGGTCCAATGTTGTCAGCCACTTCTTCTGTGACGTTCCCCCACTCCTAAAGCTGTCATGTTCTGATACTTCCATGAACGAATTGTTGCTCTTAACTTTCTCTGGAGTCATTGCCATGGCCACCTTCTTGATTGTGATCATTTCCTACATGTTCATTGTTTTTGCTATCCTGAAGATCCGGTCAGCATCAGGCAGACAGAAAGCTTTCTCCACCTGTGCCTTCCACCTGACTGCTGTGACCATATTCTATGGTACCTTAAGCTTTAGTTACATACAGCCAAGTTCCCAGTATTCCGTAGAACAGGAGAAGGTGGTTTCTGTGTTCTATACACTAGTGATTCCCATGTTAAACCCACTTATTTACAGTCTGGGAAACAAAGAGGTAAAGTGTGCCGTGGGAAGGGCCATCGAAATGAAACATTTCCCCTGTTAATTTCAAATCCCTGCTAACCTACAACAGTCTACCAGTCAGTTCTTACCTAAGTGAATTTCATGAATGTGAAAGTTTTTAAGGATTGTACAGAGCTTTTTATCCTATACACTTACTTGTAATACAAGCAGACAACCAGAAAAGGCAAGCTATTTTATTTATATAGTGGCATCATAAAAACAATAGTATGTCATATAAGTCTTCTGATATTCTAGGGTGTGAATCTCTAAATCAATGCAAAATACTGTATTTCATATTTTGTGTGTGATTTAGAACAAATAATTGTATAATAACATTTGCAAGTGAGGACATAAAAAGAGTATTTATTAAAAAATAATTTTTTCTCAAAAGCCCAAGACTATAGATATAATCATATAGCTGATATTTGCCTTCATTAACTTGTATTTTATTTTAAAGAGTGCTTGTATTGCAATTGGTAATAAGAAGTGTATATTTGGGGCACCTGGGTGGCTCAGGGGGTTAAAGCCTCTGCCTATGGCTCAGGTCATGATCTCAGGGTCCTGGGATCAAGCCCTGCATCCAGCTCTCTGCTCAGCAGGGAGTCTGCTCCCTCTTCTCTCTCTGCCTACTTGTGATTTCTGTCTGTCAAATAAATAAATCAAATCTTTGAAAAAAAAAAAGAAAAGAAAAGAAATGTATATTTCTTCACCCAATCTCTGGCACAGAGCTCAAAAAACCTTTGGAATCTGGAAAGGTAAGAGCAAAAAAGATGTCTTTTATTATGTTAATGAGGTAATTTGGAAAGTACCTTAGGATGGGGGCTGTTGCTAGGGGAACGGAACATGAATAGGTGGGTGGAAGTTTCAGTTCTACACCCTGATTTCTGGGGATGAGAGACGGGTTGGAGGTTAAATCAGTTATCAATGGCCAGTGATTTAATTAATCTTGCTGTGTAATAAAGCCTCCATAAATTCCCAGAAAGAACGGGTTTAGAAAGCTTCCACATTGGTGAACCAGAACACTTCCAAATGCCACTGTCCCAGGTCCCAAACTCCATGAGGATAGAAGCTCTGTTCTTTGGGACCTTCCTCTGTGTATCTCTTCATTTGGCTGTTGGTTTGTATCCTTTGGCATTCTTTGTAACACACCAGTAATCTAGTGACTAAACTGTTTATTTGAGTTCTGAGGCTGCCTTAGCAAAGTATCAAGCCCATGAATGGGATCACTGGAACCTCTACTTTGGACTCAGTTGATCAGAAACACCAGTAACAACCTAGTCTTGGGTTGAATTGTACGACTTCTTGGTGGTGGGAATTTCTTGCCACTAACGTCAGCAGAATTATGCTAACAAGGAAGGCTTCTCAAAGGCTGCAAAGAGCTGCCTGAGCAATGTCAGAAACTCTAAATCTGACCACCAGTATGTAATGTTCTGGCTGAAAATTACATAAAAAATGTAATTTGTTATACATAAAAAATGTAATTTTTATGTGAAAAATGTGAAAAAAAGAGGTGGGAAAACCACGCACACACACACACACACACACACACACTGAAATTTGGGTCAGAGTCATTCCATTTCAGCGTTTCAAAAAGCTTGTTATTTGTTCCATGTTTCTTGTTTTTCTAGGTTTACTTTCTGAAGAGAGAGGGTGGTTGTCCTCTCAGTACTTTCAAGATTGTTACAGGAGCCTAAAGATTTCCATTTCAGATGTTTCATTTCTAGTTCTGTGTGTAAGATCACTAAAAGAGCAACTTTCTAGTAAAATCCAAAACCCTCCCTCTTTTTAAGCATCCTCTTCCTCTTTATTCAAGATTTAAAAGCAAAAAATGATAAGAACACATGCTGAAAACTTATTATTTACAAAAATTCCATTGAATACACTAAAAAATAAGACTATGCAAGCTAACACGTACTTACTGGCTTAGTACGCAGTGATTTGATAGCTTTCCTTCATTTAATAATGTCAGCTTTTACTATTAACAAACAAAAATAAATCTGAGGAAAACATATTTGCATTAAATTGAATGAAGTAAAATTTTTCTATTTTTGAATTCTAATACCGTTAAGGTCAGGAGTTGCCATCTGCGTTCCTCGAAGCCCATGAATCAGTTGAAGAAATATTCAGGTGATATTTTTTGTTAATTTGTAAATGATAGGCCAGCCATATTAAACTGCTTAACAAAAATCTCTATAAACAGGAAAAAAATTGACACCTGGGGGCTCAGTCAGTCAGGATTCTGCATTCTGTTCAGGTCATGATCCTGGGATCAAGCCAGCAGGGAGTCTCCTTCTCCTCTGCCTTCCTGCTCAGGCTTTCTCTCACTAGCTCGGTCTCTGTCAAATAAATAAATAAAATACTAAAAAAATAATAAATAGGAAAAACCAGTTTCATATATTCCTGTAATAAAAGTGTACAAATTTACAATTGTAAAATGATTGTATTTACAGATAGACTTTGGAGTGTATATGATATGGATATGAATTGTTTTAAAATATTTATAACAATTAATCAGGAGAAATAAGAAGCTAGTGCCATAAAATTATTTCCAACAATGTAACAGTTGTCATAATTCTATTATTAACAGTGCATATTGTCAGTATATATACAGAAGATATGCATAATTCATTTCACTGTATTTCATTTGATTGCACTTCACAGATTCTGCCCTTTTTTTTTTTTTTTTTTTTTTTTTTTTTTTTACAAATCAAAGGTTTGTGGCAATCCTGCATCCAGCAAGTGTATTGGCACTATTTTTCTTTCATTATTATTATATTTGAACTACTGCAATCTCATAATAAAACTTGAATGGATGTGAGGCAGATAGAACAGGGAAATGCTGGGGAACTATAGGAGGAGGAAGGGCTGAGAACAAGGTGTCAGGTCAGCATTTCTCTGTTCTACCTACTTCATTCTAGAAAGTCAGGATTTCCCTGCTCTACTGGCCTCATTCCAGAACTCCCCCAGTCTCCAGTATCAGATGGAGTTGTCTCCTCTAGATGAACAGAGAAAGTGGTTCTCTTGAGATGGACACTTCTCTTGGTAAAGATGCTGTGAAGATTGTTGAAAAGACAACAATGGATTTAAAATAGTACGTAAACGAAGTTGATAAAGCAGTGCAGGGTTTGAGAGGACTGATGCAAATTTTAAAGTAGTTCTAAACGGGAAAAATGCTATCAAAAAGAATTTCATGCTGCAGAGAAATTCATTTGTGAAAGGAAGAGTCCATCAATGCAAACAATTTCATTGTCTTATTTTAAGAGATTCTCTCAGCCCCCCAACCTTAAGAAACCACTGCCCCATCTGTCAGCAACCAACAACATGGAGGTGCTACCGTCCACCAGCAAAAGGATTATGACTTTTGGAAGCTCAGAGCTCTATCAGATGATGGTTAGCATTTTTATCAATAAAGAATTTTTTATTATTTATTTTTTAAAGATTTTATTTATTTATTTGACAGAGATAGAGAGAGAGAGTATATAAGCAGAGGGAACACGAGATGGAGAGGGAGAAACAGGCTCTCCTGAGCAGGGAGTCCAATGTGGGACTCCATCCAGGACTCTGGTATCATGACCTGAGCTGAAGATAGTCGCTTATCTGACTGAGCCACCCAAGCGCCCCAATAACGTACCTTTTAAAATTAAGTTATGTACATGGTTTTTTAGACATAATGTCTCATCACATACTTAACAGAGTATGGTATAGTGTGAACACAACTTTTATAGGCACTGGGAAATTCCTGAATTCATTTCAAGCACTTTAGTGTGATACTGACTTTATTGTGGTAATGGAACTTAATCTGCAATATTTCCAAGGTATGCCTGTTGAGTATATTGAGTATTGTCCTGATTCATGTAACTATCCTAAAGCTGCCAACCACAATGATTAGGCAAATAAAAGGAACAAGGTACAACTCAGAAATGTCTACCAACCCCATAAAAAGAAACTTCACGAAGCAACTTTATATAGATTGTCATTGAAAGAGCTGCTGGAAAGCAGAGGTGTCAACAGAAACCAAGTGGGGAATATGGACATATATTTTCATCTGGCAGCCATAAGACAGTTCCCTCCTTCCCCCGCTAGAGCATTGTCAGAGAAAGTCAATTAAACAGGAATTATAGTAAAAAATCCAGTGTCTTATATAAAAATGCTCAAGTTTCAGATGTTAGAGACATCAGACACAAAGGTACAAATATTGTATAAGTACACTTATATGACATGCCTGGATGGGTGAAGTCATAGGGGCAAGAAAGAAATTGTTGTTCTTGAGGCTGGGGTTTGGAAGTATTGACAAGAAGTGAAGGCTAACTACTAATAAGCACAAGTCCTCTTTCTGGGATAATGAAATGTCAAACTGATCGTGCTGTTGGTTGTATAACTCTGTGAATACACCATAATCACTGAATTATTTAATAGGTACTAAATTCCTTTATTTTCTTTTAAGATTTTATTTAGTTTCTTGAGAGAGAGAGAGAACACATGAGCCTGGATTTGGGGAAGCAGAGGGAGACGCAGACTCCCTGAAGAGCAGGAGCCCAATGTGGGACTCAATCCCAGGACACTGGGATCATGACCTGAGCCAAAAGGCAGCTGCTTAATCGACTGAGCCACCCAGGAGCCCCAATAGGTATTAAATTCTTTATGGCTGGGGCGCCTGGGTGGCTCAGTGGGTGAAACCTCTGCCTTCGGCTTAGGTCATGATCTCAGGGTCCTGGGATCGAGTCCTGCATTGGGCTCTCTGCTCAGCAGGGAACCTGCTTCCCCCTCCCCTCTCTCTGCCTACATCTCTGCCTACTTGTGATCTCTGTCTGTCAAATAAATAAAAAAAAATCTTAAAAAAAGTTATGGCTAGACAAAATATGTCAAATTTTCTGACTTTGTAAAAAATAAAGCCTTGAAAGATATCTTTTTATTGTTCTATTTCTAAATCACTTTTTAAAAAATAAGTCTAAAAAATGTGGTAGAATGAAAAAAATAAAAATAAGTCTATAATTTTTATGAAATCAATGTGCACTGTCATGGCTGAGGAAGAATTCTATGAAGGGGTAGGTTTTTAAAATGCCGACATTTTCTATGTAAGGATAAAAACTGTATTTTTCCTTTGTCTACTCTATGGTTGATTGAATTCTATTATTCTGAGTTATAAACCAGTATATTGAGCTATGAATTATATTAATAATCAGATTTCTCTGACCATATATTTTGCTATTAGTTCATGCATCCCATCATGTAAGTTTGTTGGAATTTAAAGAATATCATGCAAAATACTTTAATCCTTATGATCAAGGAGATAATAAAGGTAAGATTGACTGTAAATAAAATAAGAACGTCTGTTCAGATATGACACAGGAAAGAATGGGAAGGCATGCCCACACTGTTCTAGGATGTGTCACTCACACATACTACAAATCTGAATAGAGTTTCTCCTGTAACATGACTTCTGAGGCTTCTCTACCTCCCTGCATCCTATCCAGCTCTCTAGTGGTTCCTCTTTCTCCAGGGAATTCTGAGATATACATGGTGCCCGTTGTCATTTCCTAGATCCTTCTTCTTTCCCAATGGTGCTCTTCTCCAATTAAGAAATACACCTGGGAGTATTATGATTATTGTGGCTCATTAACTATTTAATGAATCACACATCATTCCTTATTCTAAATAAAATAACATTTAACTTTCATACTCAAGCTTCTCAACTAGTAATCTCTCTCTCATATTTTCAGGAGCTCTTTCAATGACAACCTGTATAGACTGATTAATAAAGTTTTTTTTTTTCATTAGAGTGATAGAACTATAGCTTATTCTTTGTATCTGTATAATCACTGTGGTAAGCAGGCTTTGAATGCTTACATGAATCAGGGCAATCGTCAATATATTGTACTTCTTTGGGGAGGTGTTTTTCACATCTTAGTCTATATGAAGAGTATGCTCTAAAATACATATTGGCCAACCTTCCTAACTACAAGTGATGGCCTGCCTGTCTCCACTGTATCATTTAGGAATGTTTTCCCCATACATGTAATGGATCACTCCACAAATACTGGCTGAATATAGAGAGTTTCATTTAAAAGTAAGTGATCGGGGGGCGCCTGGGTGACTCAGTTGTTAACTGTCTGCCTTCAGCTTCTTCAGTCCTGGGATCAAGCCCTGCATTGGACTCCTTGCTCTGCGGGAGGCCTGCTTCTCCTTCTCCCACTCCCCCCTCTTGTGTTTCCTCTCTCACTGTGTCTCTCTCTGTCAAATGAATAAATAAAATCTTTAAAAAAATAAAAATAAGTCACGGACTGTTGAGATTCATGGCTTTCACTAGCTCCATAGCACAACAGTATCAGAGTCAATATATTCTTTTGTCCTAAGTTGATTTCCCAAAGGGCTGAAGCTCAGATAAAATTTCTGCAAAGCCTAAGGAGCAGAAGATTGTAGAGAACAAATATTTCCCTACAGGCTTCTCTTTCATTTGGGAAGGAATATCTATCTCTCATACTGTCCCTAGTAGAATTCCCATGACAAATCGTCAATGGTAGACTTTTGGCGTTTTTTGGAATTCTACTTCTCCTCCTCCTCACCCTTCATTTCTCAAAGGCAGCCAAATGTCTTAGAACAGAAATCATTTCCTAAAATAAAAACCTTGTTTGTTTCTTTTCAGGATGTTTCTGAAAACTTAATGCCAATTCTTGTCCTTCTGATTTATTACAGATTTACTCAGGCCTGCATTCACTTTACTACGGCTATTTGAGCAAAATTGCTCATATAAAATGCCTGATTAGTTAATTACTGAGTTAATTTATTTATTTTTCACTAACTAATTTTATGTTTTTTTGAATTATTTTTTTTTTCTTAAAGATCTTACATATTTATTTGACAGAGAGAGTGAAAGAGCACAGAAGTGGGGAAGGCAGAGGGGGAAGGAGACTCCTCGCTGAGCAGGGAGCCCAACATGAACCTTGGTCCCAGGACCCAGGGATCATGACCTGAGTCAAAGGCAGAGCCTTTACTGACTGACCCAACCAGGCACTCCTTGAATTCTTTTTCTATGAAGATATGGCTTTCACTATTTTATTAATTTCTCTGCTGTTCCTCCTCTCCTAATCTGACATCTGGCAAAGTGACAGGTTACTCTCTGTCATCTTTGGGATGACATCAGTGAAGCATTAAAAATAACAATTCTTAAAGACATGAAGTATCCAGTATGAACTAGACCCCCTGGCTTTGAACCTCACACCTCATGCATTGGTGTGTACTCTGACAATTAACTTCTCTGAAGTAATATTTCATAATATAAAAAATAAAAATTTTAATATACTCTATCTCAGACATCTGCTTTGAGGAGAATTAATCCACACTTGAAGGATGCCTGTTTTATAGTACCCCAAAATGGGATATTATTACGCAGTAGTTTTTATGACAATCACACAGATTCTTTAAAGTAGATCAACAGTTTGCTAGTATTTATCATCCCATGACACTGTTCATGAAATATTTTTTTCTGTTTTGAGATTATTTTTTACAGAAGTTCTAGCTTCACTGCAAACTTAAGAAGAAGAACAGAGATTTCCCATATACCCAACAAATGCCTAGTCTCCCATCCCATTACCCACATCCCCCACTAGAGTGGTACGTTTATTACAATTGATGAACCTACATTTTTACATCATTTTCACTGGAACTCCATCATTTACATCAGGGTTTCCTTTGGTGTTTCACTTTTTCTTTTTCTTTTGTAATTTATTTTATTTTTTCAGTGTTCCAAGATTCATTGTTTATGCACCATACCCACTGCTCCATGCAAGGAGTTTGACTTTTCTATTGCTTTGAACAAATATATAATGACTTGTCTCTACCATTATTGTTTCATACAAAGTATTTTTGCTGCCCTAAAATTTTTCTTTGCTCCTCTATTCATCCCTTCCTCTGCTCTAACTCCTATCAGTCATTGATCTTTGTACTCTCTCCATAGTTTTGCCTTTTTTCAGAGTGTTGTATATTTGGAAGTTGGAATCATACATCTGTTCACTTAAGGTTGCACCATATCTTTTCATGGCTTGGTAGTTCCTTTTTACTGCTGAATACTATTCCATTGTCTGCATGTGTCCTAGTTGGCTTACCCATGCACTTACTGAAGGGCATCTGGGTTGCTTTGCATCAGCCCTTTCAAAATTTTATTTCAATGAATTCTTTTTATTAAATGGCCATTGGTTAAACAGATAATCTTATTGCATAATGGTGAACAAACCAAATATTACAAACAAATAACTTCAGTAAAATCCCAGAACTATTAAGAAGAATAAGGAAATGGGCGAATGGGAAATCAAAAATAAAAATAAATGCATGGGAAAATGTGGAGTGATGTGGAGCAACTATGCACAAAAGGCAAGATCAGTATGTCTTTGCCATCTATCAGTCCTCATTCACCTTAGATATGTGGCATAGTGGGAGGATGGGGTGGCTGGAGGATGGGCAATGGGGAAGGTGTGTGCTCTGGTGAGTGCTGTGAACTGTGTCAGACCGATGAATCACAGACCTGTACCCCTGAAACAAAGAATACATCATACGTTAATTAAAAAATAAAATTTTTTTAAAAAGAAAAATGTGACATAGTGCAAATGACAGAATTATTTCCCTCAGATTCTCCCAAGTAGGACAATCAATAAATGTAGTTAGATGATGACAACCAATTAAAATATAGTATGCAATCAATACTGATAAATATTGGGAAAGATCAATCTAAAGAAAGAGAGGCAATACAATTAATGCACTGTAGAACAGCCCTCTTCTGCAAGGATACAAAAACAAGAGAGGCATGCCTTTTAAGTACGGATAATTACTCTTTTTTAAAAAGATAAGGAAATGTTACAATATTCTAAACCAAACAACCAGTTATTAAGAAAGAACAGGAGCTCCTTGGTTAAGTGTTGGACACTTGGTTTTGGCTCAGGTCATGATCTTATGGGTTATGAAATAGAGCCCCACATCTGGGTCCACACTCAGCTTGCAATCTGATTGAAGATTCTCTCTCTCTGTGCCTCCCCCACCAAATAAATAAACAAATCTGAAAGATAAAGAAAGAGAAAGAAAGAAAGAAAGAAAGAAAGAAAGAAAGAAAGAAAAGAAAGAAGGAAAGAAAAGAAAAGAAAGGAAAAAGAGAAAGAAAGAAAGATGGATCA
Organism: Mustela erminea; assembly: GCF_009829155.1. Lineage (NCBI taxonomy): Eukaryota > Metazoa > Chordata > Mammalia > Carnivora > Mustelidae > Mustela > Mustela erminea. Next base: position 100,316,905 of record NC_045622.1, on the reverse strand, counting down.
CTGAGGAAAAAGTGCAAACTCAAAATATTACCTTAATTTGAATATCCTCTAATATCACCAACAGGGACTTTTTGAGACAAACCAATCAGACTGCTGGGTTACAAAGTATGTTCAGCTAGTAGACTCATACACTGATGAGGAAAAAATGGGATCCCAATGCTTGTAATAAGGATGTCTGAATAAACTAATACGAGTACTTCAAATTATTAGGTATCACAGAAACAACCAGTATTGACTGTAATTCTAAAACATACCTGGGAAGAGTATGAAAGCTAAAATAGAAGGAAAGGGCTTACACATGCAAACAGACACATACACACACACGCACATGCATACACACATACACAGGGACTTCAATTTTATTCTAATAGGTGAAAAAAACAGAATCCTTGACAACTTTGTGTGTGTGTGTGTGTGTGTACATCATTTACCATATTCTACAGTACTATAGTATCTATTTTATTTTTTTTAATTAATTTATTTATTTTCAGAAAAACGGTATTCATTATTTTTTCACCACACCCAGTGCTCCATGCAATCCATGCCCTCTATAATACCCACCACCTGGTACCCCAACCTCCCACCCTCCCGCCACTTCAAACCCCTGATTGTTTTTCAGAGTCCATAGTCTTTCATGATTCACCTCCCCTTCCAATATACCCCAACTCCCTTCTATTTGATTAATGTATATACTTCACCTTTCTCTCTGAAGGAAGGCAATATTTTTTTAGGAAGGCAAATTTTTTACTGTTTTGTTCAAAAATTAATTTACAGCAGTTTGAAGTGTCTAGCATATGTAAAACAAGAAATAAGGATTATAAATAGATAATATATGTTGAACTCATTTGTATTTATTTTCTTTGGAGGCACATAGAACAAAATTTTAAGTCCATAACCTAGTTTATAGGAATCATATTAGACAGTGAATTTTAGGAAAAAATACTAGTTATTTTTTTCCACATCCTTTGTCTTGCATATTTCACATCCTTGTTCCTCAGGCTATAGATCAAGGGATTCAGCATGGGGATAACAAGGGTATAAAATAGGGATGCCACTTTATCAGTGTCAGAGGAATGACTGGATTTGGGTTGCACATACATAAATATCAAAGTCCCATAGAACACTGTGGCCACTGTCAGGTGGGACCCACAGGTGGAAAACGCCTTGTGCCTACCCTCAGCTGAGTTCATCCTGATGATGGCTACCAGGATCAGCAGGTAAGACACAAGAACTATCAGAAGGGATGAAATCAAATCAAAACCAGCTAAGACCAGAATAATTATTTCAGTGTCCTGTGTATTTGAGCAAAGCAAAGATAACAAGGGGACACAATCACAGTAAAAATGACTGATGACATTGTAACCACAAAAGGATAAACTAAAAATATTTATGGTGACTATGAGAGATACAAATGTGCTGTAGAGGTAGGGGACGGCCACCAGCATGTAACACACCCTTTGGGACATGATGATAGGGTAGAGTAGAGGGTTACAGATGGCCACGTAGCGGTCATAGGACATTGCTGTTAGAATAAAAAGTTCACTAACAATGAACACAAGAAAGAAAGCTAGTTGTACAGCACAAAAATAATAGGAAATTGTATTTTGATCCACAACAAAATTGACTAACATTTTGGGACCCACAGTTGTTGAATAACCAAGATCAGTGAAAGCCAGGTGTCTGAGGAAGAAGTACATGGGTGTTTGGAGCCTGGAGTCCACCTTGGTGAGGATGATCATGCCCAGGTTGCCCACCACTGAGACCAAATAGATGATGAGGAACAGCCCAAATAATGAAGCCTGCAGCTCGGGTTTGTCTGTGATCCCCATGAGAATGAACTGATTGAGCACCGTAAGATTTTGAGTTTCCATGCAGGCTTATCAGGAAACCTATTCTGGATAGAGACATCAGCATGGTCAATGGATTTCATGCATTATCACCTGAGTGATTTTTAGCATGCAAAACTAGCATGAAAAATACATCCAAACTTTCTAAATTCAGATATTTGAAAATAAACCCTTCTTGAAAGAACACTAATATACATAAACACAGATAGTGGTTGCCAACTGAAATGATTTTACTAACCAGATAACATTTTATCAGAAGACACTTAAGTTGTCACAGCGGAAGGTGGGGTTCTACTGGCTAATGACAGTTAAAGGTCAGTTATATTTCTGTTATATAATAAAATATAATGTATTATACTATACTTCTAAACATCCTACAAGACCCAATATTCTGCCCAAAATATGAATAGTGGCAAGTTTGAGAAACCAAGATGGTATTGATAGATAGATAATAAAGAGGGAGGGAGAGAAGGAGAAAAAGATATATAGGTAGATACAGACACATATAGATATATAAATATAGATACAGATATAGACATATATACATATGAAACATTTAAAAAATCAAAACTATGTTAAAAATTTGAGTATAACATATAAACTATACTGTGCTATATTTTAAAGTTTTCTATTAAAAAATAAAGTTTTCTATTAGTCATTGATATAATTGTAATTATACATTGGTGTTTATAAGTGCACTTAATAATATGACTTAATACATGTTAATATATAATAAATTATAACTGTATAATTATTATTATAACTGTATAATTATTATACAGTTATAATTTATTATATATTGACATGTGTATTATGTATTCAAAAAATGTACAAGACCACTACTTCAACACATACTCCCTTAAAATCCTTTACACTCACAGGTGACACAGGCTGACAGGTGAAAACAGTTGACAGCTTTGACAGATACTGGACAAGAGAATAAATAAAACTGTAACAGATTGTAGTTGAGAATTGTCTTTTTGGCATAAATGTAAGATATATTTATATCGATATAGTCTGTGTTATACCTCTATTTATGGCATATATGAGGTTCACTTTGGGCCACTAATTTAACTTGGTTAAGCCTCTTTATTCTCCTATATAAAACAATACTTCCTACGTAGGGCTATTGAGAGGGATGAGTGAAAATCAAATGAACCAGTGTGCCGACCTAGTAGTTTTTTGTTTTTATTTTTTAAATGGTGACCATAACTTAGCTCAAAGCAGATTTCTTTATGTGTATGTTTGTAAGTTCTTCTGCACTGTGAAGTATCTTCTTTGCGCTATGATGTTGAACAGAAAATACGTCAAGTAATATGGAATGCGACATAATGCAGGCACTGCCTTGGCCCCTTCTCTGTAACTAAATTCAACCATCAAGTTGTTATTCTTTTAATTTTTTTTTTTATTTGTTCATGCAGCATTTATTAAATATGTCACACACATGGTAGAGATAAGCATAAAATTGTAAAGGGACTCAGAATTGTTACCCTTAGGGTTTGATAAAGGATAAAACAGAAAATGGATGCTGACAAGGCTAGGAAGGTAGAAATATACAATAAAAGATCTTGTATTCTTTGCTAAGGAATTTAGATTTTATCCTGAATGATATGGCTGTAAAACACTATGTTTTCCAGGGGATTATACTGTTTTATACTGAAATCACTAGTGTATATACCCTATTTTCCTTAACATCATTAGATGCCTTACATTACTTTATAAGGTGACCTGGGTCATGCATTTTTTTTAATTAATTAATTAATTAATTAATTAATTTTTATTTCCAGCATAACAGTATTCATTATTTTTGCACCACACCCCGTGCTCCATGCAATCCGTGCCCTCTATAATACCCACCACCTGGTACCCCAACCTCCCACCCCCCGTCCCTTCAAAACCCTCAGATTGTTTTTCAGAGTCCATAGTCTCTCATGGTTCACCTCCCCTTCCAATTTCCCCCAACTCCCTTCTCCACTCTAAGTCCCCATGTCCTCCATGCTATTTGTTATGCTCCACAAATAAGTGAAACCATATGATAGTTGACTCTCTCTGCTTGACTTATTTCACTCAGCATAATCTCTTCCAGTCCTGTCCATGTTGCTACAAAAGTTGGGTATTCATCCTTTCTGATGGAGGCATAATACTCTATCCCCAGGGGTACAGGTCTGTGAATCACCAGGTTTACACACTTCACAGCACTCACCAAAGCACATACCCTCCCCAATGACCATAATCCCACCCCCTTCTCCCAAACCCCCTCCCCCCAGCCTCTTTTAATTTTTATCTTTTAATTTTCTTAACTATTTTAACAAAATACTAATGTTTTATTTTGATATAACATTTCTTTTTTTTTTAAGGATTTTATTTATTTATTTGAGAAAGAGAAAGTGAGAGAGACCATGAGAGGGGAGAGGGTCAGAGGGAGAAGCAGATCCCCTGCTGAACAGGGGGCCTGATGCGAGACTCAATCCTGAGATTCCAGGATCATGACCTGAGCTGAAAACAGTCACCTAACGAACTGAGCCACCCAGGCACCCTTGATATAATATTTCTTAATACACTAATCTTCCTCTAGGAGCATTTTCATTATAATTGTCATGTACTAACTTGCATGTGAAAAATCAAATACATTTCATCATGCAAGAACCTAGGAGAAAATGAGGAAACCTGGGAAAATTGGGAGAATGAGGAGCACCTAGATGGCTCAGTGGGTTACGTGCCTGCCTTGGGCTCAGGCCATGATCTCAGGGTTCTGGGATTAAGCCCCTACTTCCTTACTCTTAGCCTCCTTCCTGGTTCTTCATTCCCTCTCCCTCTGCCCTCCCCCAGCTCCTGCTAGCTCCCTCAATCTCTCTCTAAAATAAATAAATAAAATCTTTTTAAAAAAAAAATGGATGAATGAACAGTCACTGGCATTGTTTTCATATGATAAAAATTCACTAAAAAACTCCCTTTGGATAAAGAGATACTATACTTTAAAACTGAATAAAGTCACATTATACAATACCATAGAAGTGAAATAAAATAGACTAAAGATGAGATCTTCATGGATTTTCTGGATATTACAGTAAATTCCTCTATACCTTAGGACTGCAAGAACTTTCATAGCACATATATACATTATGATTAGATAAAAATGTGTTTGACTATTCCTAATGATAAAAAGATTAAGAATATACCAGTAATAACTGGGTGGCAGATTAAGGTAAGAGAATTATTAAGTTTAAAATATTGTAAGCAGGATCTTTTCTTAAGAAAAAAGAAATACAGGGGCACCTGGGTGGCTCAGTCAGTAAAGCATCTGACTCTTGGTTTTGGCTGAGGTCATGAACTAAGGGTTCTGGGATCAAGCCCAGAGTCAGGCTCCCTGCTCAGCATGGAGTCTGCCTGTCCCTCTTTCTCTGCTCCTCCCCCACTCATGTTCTTTCCCTCAAAAATAAATAAATAATAAATGCAATCTTGCAGAAATTGAAATGGTACTGGTTATAATGATGAAAATTTACATTATGAAATAATGGGGCATTATAACGTAGTTGATTTATATAACCACAGCAGTCTCTGTCCTATAAGAAAATAGAAATATATAATCTTATGATATTAACTGTAACAATGATTTTATAAAATCTGCATTCAAATTGCTTCTAATGTTGTGACCTCCTGGTCACCTACCCTACCTTGATGCATGTGACTTTCTTACATCAGAAAGATGGAAATATGTATTAGTTGGTAGTAATTTTAGAAAACTATTTTCAGCAAATGTGATAAGAAGTGGTATAAACCTTGTTTTTTGTCTGTTTTGTTTTGCAAGTATGAAAGGTTGAGAAAAATCATACTAGGTAAGTTCTAATTGTCCTGTAAGCTAAGGAAAGATAAACATGTATTTTTACTTTCCTCTAAGCTTGAGAGTTCTAAGAAAAGAACCAAATTGCTATTTCATATTTTAACACCTTTGTTGAAGACCGATGATAATTTTTTTTAAAGCTACATTCTTTGAGATAATTGTATCTGCTTCTTGTCAGATCCTACTTAAAACTGAAGAATGTGCTGTACATTGTACCATCACCATAAACTGGGTCCTTAAAAGTCTGCTAATATCCAAATAATGTTTTTCACATCTCAGTGTGACGTGGAAATCCCCTTTTGTCTCATCAAGCAATCTGGAAAGAATCATACTTATATTTTTGTTTAAATAATCATTAAATCTTAAATTATATTGAGAGGGTCCAAAAAAGAACCTGGGGCAACTAAATAACTAAGAATTTGGAAAGACATTAAACTTCAAGACTGAATACAGGCAGCTTCATAATTTTGCCAATTTTTAAAAATGGATATCTCTTTAGTTCTGTTTCATTGGCTCTCAATTTTGGCCTGCGTTGGAGATAAAATTATTTATATAAAAAATAGTTTTCAAGCAATAGCATGACTTTGCTTCAAAGATGTTTCTGAATATTTAGTCTGTGGATCCAGGTGAAAATACTCAGAAAAATAATGTGAATAGAAAAGGATAGGTCTCCAATTTCTGCTCAGCATTATGGAGTAGTGGAAAGCAAAGCAAAGCAAAGTAATGCAAAACAAAACAAAAACCCAAAAATGAAATTATAAATGCCAACTTTTTGCTGGAGCTTTGCTATTGAATTAAAGCATAACTTTGCTTATATCACTTGATCATTGTTGATGTTGGTAACATAAGATAGCCCATGAAATATCCTGTCATTTTACCTGCAGTGAAGCCTCTGTCTTGACTCCCTCATGTGTTCCTTACACAGCATAGTGAGAACAATTTATGGATTTTTTTTAACCTTTTGAGACTCTCCCTGAGGAGATTTCAAGCAATTTGTTGACTATCCCTAATGTATTTCAAAGCATAGCAAAATGTCTAGAGATTGTCTTTTTAATTATTAGATAAAATTTGTACTTACTGTCTTTTTAAATTTTTTCCATGTCTTTCTTTCTGATTTCCTTCCTGAATTCCTTCCTGACTTCCTCCCTTTCCTCCCCCCTCTCTCCCTACCTTCCTTGTTTCCTATTCTTTACTCTTGGTTAACTTTCCTTCTGTACCACAGGGGACTCTTGATTAAAATATCATATCTGTGGGACATACCATCAAGAATCTGCATTTCCATGGTGGTCTCCTCAAATGAATGGCACAGGGTAGAAGAATTTAAATACTGTCCTATCACATTATTTTAAAATTTTTAGGGAGGTAATATAATACACTATGAAAATATGAGGTGGGTGCTACTTCCTTGATTTGTTGCTCAAGTTGTTTCCACTTTTCTTTCAGGGACAGAAAGTAGTTACTGTTACTTCTCATTTCCATCTGAGTTTCCATCTGTCTATTCACCACTTCTCCTTTATTTATTTTTTTTTCCTTTTACTGTATATTGCACCATTTCAGTGATTGCATTCTGTGCACCTTCCCCCCTGCTCCAAAACGGATCTATTTCCTTGCCAGAGAGTCCTATCCCACTGTCCCCTTATAGCAACGCCCACTGACTCCCCCTCTGCCACTGTTCCTAACTCCTGGTAAGCACCAATCTTGCTTCCATCACTATATTTTTGTCATTTAAAGAGTGTTTTATAAATAATATACCATTTGTAATCTTTTGAAATTAGATTTCTTTTTCATTCAACAGAATCCTCTTGAGATTCCCTTGTGTTCTGTGTAAATAAATCATTTGTTCCTTCATTGTTGCTGAGTAGTATTCCATGATATTAATGACAATTTCTATAACCATTTACTCACAGAAAGGCATTTGGGTTCTTTCTAGTTTTCAACTATGATGAGTAAAACATCTATAAACATTCACTTAAAGATGATCACATGAATATAATTTTTCATTCCTTTAGGATAAATATCCAGGAGTGTGACTGGTATGTTGTTTTAATTTGGATCAAGTCCAGTTTATCAGTATTTACTTTCATAGATTATGCTTTTCATGTCATGTCTCCTTCACTCTTTTATTTTATTTTATTTTATTTTTTTCCAACATTTTATTCATTTATTGACAGAGAGAGAGAAAAAAAGAGAACACAAGTAGGGTAAGAGGCAGAAGCAGGATCCCCCTCAACACCAAGCAGAGAGCCAAATGTGGGGCTGGATCCAGAACCCAGGATGGTGAACTGAGCTGAAGGCAGACGTTTAACCTCCTGAGCCACTCAGGAGCTCCTTGTGTCATGTCTCTAAACTCTTCAGTGACCCAAGGTGTTGAATATAGGCTTTCCCTTATATTTTAAACTGAGTTTATTATAGTTTGCCAGTTTACACATAAATTGTTATTCAATCTTCATATGAGGTTTAAGCTAGCAGTATTTGTTTGTATATTTTTACTTCTGTACTTCTAATTACAATATCACTATTTTTTTAGAAGACTTTCTTTCTTTCTTTCTTTCTTTCTTTCTTTCTTTCTTTCTTTCTTTCTTTCTTTCTTTCTTTAGAGAGTGCAAGTAGGGGGAGGAGCTGAGGGAGAGAGAGAAAATCACAAGCAGATTCCACGCAGAGCATGGACAACATCAGGGGGCTTGATCTCAGGATCCTTAGATCATGACCAGAGCTGAAATCAAGAACTGGTTGCTCAAAAGACAGACACCCAGGCACCACAACACCATTTTTTTACACTTGATCTTAGCCAAAAGGCCAAAAAACGATAACACCATTTTTTCAAAAGTTATTTTCCTTTTTTTAAATTATCTTTCCATTTTTTTAAAAAAATAATTGAACCATTTCCAAAGGTCTATTTGACATTGATTCATGTGTTTGTATCTCCACCAATGTCATGTAGTCTCCATTATATGTCTACATAGTAAATCTCAGCCTGGAGTGGATGATTTTCTTCCTCTTTATGCTACATGTTAAATGTGCTTAATCTCTGCTAGTTTCTTGAACTTGCACACAAACTTCAGTGTAAAGTTGCCTTTACAAAAGTCCTGCTGGGTTTGCATTTAATCTATAGATTGGTTTATAAAGAATTTATTTTTTCGTGTATTGCATTTTAATCTGTAAAGTTAGTATGTCTACTAATTTGTTCAGATCTTTTTTGATTTTTTTAATTGCTATTTTGTACTTTTCTGTATACAGATCCTGTACATGATTTGCTTGTTTCTACTTGCATAGTTCAGTGTATGTGGGGGACTGTGAATGTTTTTTTTTTTTTTTTAATTTCATTTCTATATGTATACGTGGAATGATATCTGTTCATTATTCATGTATCATGGATCCTTGGTGGACTCATAGTTTTGTTTTAGACTTTTGTCTTACAGATTTGTGGAAATTTTCTACTAGATAACATATCATTTGCCTAATTGGGTTGGTTTCATTTTTTTCGTTCCAAGTTGTATATATTTTATGTCCTTTTCTTGCACTTTCTGGGAATTCTATTTGATCTGTTTTGTATAAATATAGATGATTGCAAATTTGTAGGTTTCTTTTATTGTCATTATAACTTATGTAGTCTTTTTGTTTTGGCATCCTTTATTCAGTAGAATTAGTTTGAGATTATCCTCATTTTTGGATGTGCCAAGCCTTCATTACCTTTCATTTCAAGAGGCATTCCCTTGCTTGGATAGCCTACAGTCCATTCACAAGTAGATGAACATTTGGTTTGTTTCTGGTTTGGAGCCATGACAAATAAAACGTCACTAAAACTGTAGGGGGAAGAAAAATAAAATCCTCCTTTATCACCTTAACGTTTCCTCCTAGCCCTGAGATTTAAACCGATGCAAGAGATTAATAGGATCAATGCATACAGATTTTATTTAGTAATTTTTTACTTGTATGAGGGAGTTGTCGCAAGAAGAAAGAAGACCCAAGAACTGGCTCAGCCTAAGTGCTTATATACAAGGTTGAACAAAGACCTGCAATTATAGAAAAGTAACTAACATTTTGGGGAGACTGAAGGCAGATAAGAGTTATCTTTCCTTAAGATTTTATGTATTTGTGTGACGGTGAGAAAGAGCAGGAGAAAATGCATGAGCAGGGGGAACAGGAGAGGGAGAAACAGGCTCCCCACTGAGCAGGGAGCTCAATGTGGGGCTGGAAGGATCCCAGAGCCCCAGCATCATGACCTGAGCTGAAGATGGATGCTTAACCTCTGAGCCACTGGGGCACCCTGAGAGTTATTTTTAACAAACTCTGTTTGTATAGGTTTCTCTTGGCTTCTGGGTTTCTGTCTCTGGTGATGAGAATTATTATTTTTTTTCCTTCTAGATTAAGGAGGGCATCTTTAAGATGGTAATTTCATTTCCTGCTTTCAGAGAGAAAAGGAGAATTCAGAGTGCCTTTTTTGCACTTCCAGTGTTTTCAGTGTCTTTGGCTCAAAGTAATCTATATACCAAAGCAGCAAATTTGGGAGTGATACAATCTGAATTCTTTCAGTTGCTATGGACATTTGGATACAAATCTCATGAAAGTTCCTGTTCTTCCATACACTCATCAACATCTAGGTGTTCTAATATATTTATCATGTTATCTCATTGAGGTTTTAAATTGAATTTCATTAAATTGAAGTTTCATTAAATTTCATTAAAATGGAGTTCATTAAATTGAATTTCATTGAGAACAATACCGAACAACCTTTTATGTGCATATTTGCCATCTTTTTGCGTTGTTTGGTGAAGTCCTTTCCAAATGTTTTGCCCTTTCTAGAGGTCTATCATCAACTTTTGAGACTCTGTGTATATTGTAGAACTAGCTCTTTACGCAATACATTATTTGAAACTGTTGGCTCCCAGAGCATAACCTTGTTTTATACCTTCTTAAGAGTGTCTTTTGAAGAGTAAAATATATTCTTTTGATGTCATGCAATGTATTAAAATTTTGTCTTACTGGTTTTATTTTGGGAATTGTATTAAAGAAATCTTCACAGAACACGAGATCATGAATATTTTCTACTATGCTTTCTCCTGAAATTTTTAGATTTTTAGGTATTACATTTACATCTATGACCCATTGTTGGTAAATCTTTATATGAGTTACAGTTTGACATTCAATATTTTATATACATGCATCTAATTAGTCCATCATCATTTGCTGAAAGGTCTAGTCCTTTTCAACAAATGACCTTTTTTTTTTTTTTTTGCCTTGTAGAAAATGTATTATTCATACATCTGTGGGTACATTTCTGGTCTACCAATTTTGTTTCATTGATCTGTTTCTCGGTTTTTATACCAGTGCTACACCCTTTTAACACTGGAGCTTTAGAGTAGAGCTTGAAATCTCTTAGTATTTTCCAGTGTTTTTATTCCAACTGCATTTCTCTTTGCAAGTTAATTGAGCTAGTCTAGGTCTTTGCATTTCTCTCTATATTTTAGTTTCAGCTTCCCAATTCCTACCAAAGAATAATGCCTGCTTGGATTTTGTTTGAGTTGCATTGAATCTATAGGTATATCTGAGGATGTTTGATATTTTAACAATATTGAATCTTCCAGAAAACAAACATGGTATATTTCTCACTTATTTACATCTTCCTTATTTCTTAATGTTCTGTACCTGCATTTTTCATATTTAAGTATTTTACAGTTTTGATACATTTGTAGAAGATATTTTAAAATTCCATTTCTAGGGGTGTCTGGGTGGTTTGGTTGGTTAAACATCTGACTTCTGATTTTGGCTCAGGTTATGATCTCAGCATTGTGGTAGTGAGCTTTGTGCTGGGCTCCAGAATCAGTGTCGGATCTGCTTAAGATTCTCTCTCTCTGCCCCTCCCCTACACTCTGTCTGTCTTTCAAATAAATAAATAAATAAATATATTCCATTTCTAATTTTTCCTTGGTAGTTCATAGAGTTAAACATTATTTTGTGTACTGATCCTCTTTTTGAAATGACACTAAATTCACTTTTCAATTCAGTAACTGTTTTCTATAGATTCCAATAGATTTCTGCCTTCACCATCTTGTAAGTCTATCAATAAACAGTTTTATTATCTCCTTTTCAACCTGGACACGTTCTATAATTTATTTTTCTTGCCATATTGTGTTGAATACTAACAGCAGCACAATGTGGAATGGCATCAGAAAGAAGAGTCCTCCTTGCCTTGTTCCTGATCTGATGGCAATGCATTTCACTTTTTAAATATGGTATATGATATCCACTGTAGGTTTTTCATCAGTGCTCTTTTTCAGTTTTAAGAAGTCCCATTTAATACTAGCATGGCCAAAGCTTTTGCTTTATTTTTTTTTTAGGTGTTCAAATATATTCTTTTCTAAAAAAAATTTATATTTTAAGTAAAGTTTTTGTTTTTAATAAATATTGAGATTTCATTTAATGTTAGTATGGTCAAAGATTTACTTTTAATGGATTTTGAAACTTTAAAATGTTTTGAAAATTTTTTTCAAAATTTCTTAAATTTTTTTAATGAAAAATTATTTTCCCTATTTCTTTTTTTAAAAGATTTTATTTATTTGTTTGAGAGAGAGAGAGAGTAGGAACATGAAAAGGGGGAGGGGCAGAGGGAAAAGGAAAAGATGAGTGGAGAGCCTGACAGGGGTCTTGATTCCAGGACTCCGAGATCATAACCTGAACAGAAGGCAGATGCTTAAATTACTGAGCCACCTAGTGCCCCTCCCCCCACTTTAAAAAAAATCTTTTTAGTTTTTAATATGGTGATTTTATTTTTAAATGTTAAATCATCTGTACATTTCTGGAATAAGCCTAAGATGGTGCATTGTTATCTTTACATACTGCTAGATTCCATTTGCTAAAATTATTATAATTGTTGCATAAGTAATCATGACTGACACCCTCTGTTCTTTTCTTGTCTTACGATGCTTTTGCTTTTGATATCAGGGGAAAGTGCTCCTCAAAGAAAATTGAGCTTCATTTCAATTTTCTAGAAGAAAATATATAATTGGTTATTTCATTTTCCCTAAGCACTTGGAGTTCCCCAGTTAAGACTCCTAGGCATGATTTTAGATTAGTGAGAGTTATTTTTCATATGTTTTTCCATATTGAGATCCATTATCTTGGATTTTTTTATACAGTATTTCTTAGTGTCCATGTAAATAAAAATTTTTTATGTACCCTTCTTAGTTTCCTAACCAAAAGCATAGATTGTTTTTAAAGATTTTATTTATTTATTTGACAGAGAGCCAGACAGCAAGAGAGGGAACACAAGCAGGAGCAGTGTGAAAGGAAGAAGGAGGCTTCCTGCTGGGCAGAGATCCTGACATGGGACTAGATCCCAGGACCCTGAGATCATGACCTGAGCCAAAGGCAGACACTAAATTACTGAACCACCCAGGAGCTGCAAAACATGGACTTTTTTTTATAGACACCCTTAGTATCTTCAAATTTTTTGTACTTTCGGTATTTTAAATTTTGTTAATCTTTCTGAATTATCATGGCATAATATATAAAATTCTAATATTCTTCATAATTTCACACAGAAATATCAGTTATATACCAATTCTTTATTTTTTGAATTTTTCCATTTTATGGAAAAATATTAAACTTTCTGAAATAACTTAATATTGAAATAGAGACTAACTTTTAAAATAAAATCTATTATCAAAATTTGTAAATCTCAATATCTTTTGTTCTCTTTCTGGTTTATCATTTGAGGGATGATGAAAGGTACAACAAGATTTATTTTAGAAGTGGGATAGTGGGTTATGTTGAGTTATTTTATATTTTCAAATTCAGATATTGGAGCCTTTTATTTTCTTCTATTACAAAAGTCATAGTTATTCACTGAAGATAATTTGGGGAAATATATAACCAAAATATTAGTTTAGACCTTTTCAAATATCTTAGCAGCCACCAAAAACTTGTGTTTGCTCCTAGAAAGCAAAATATTTTCTTACATTTATATTTGCAAAGTTCATACTTAGTATATATTTCTCTCAATAATGAAAAAAATTATATAAACTCATTAGTAAGAGTTATTTTCACATAAAAATACACATATAGTAGGTATTCATTTCAATGAATAATTTTTATTCAAATTTTACAGATTACACAGAAAATTTTATTCCATGATGGAGGACAGATGAAATAGCCCAATATCTCTGTGATGTGAATGATGACAAAATGTGCTAAAAATAATCAATAAAGTAAAAATTTAGAAGGGTTAGGAGGAAGTTTTCCAGAAGTTATAATAATTACTAATGGAAATTGTTTCATATCTTATAAAACTTTCACTAGAAGTATAGTATAGATCAAATTATGGGATTATCTCCTTTTTCTTCCTAATAAGGGATTATCAAATCAATGAAGTGAAAAAATGGACCTTAACAAAAATATTTTACATATTTATATGAACCAATATTGAGGAAAATTATCCCATGAAAAAAGCAACAAACCTAATTCAACACAGAGTAGACCTCTTATGAAAACTAATTTTAAATAAATATTTTTATTTTTCAGAGAGAAGAAAGTGTAACAATCCCATTAGACAAAGCAATTAGAAATCAAGATTCCAAAACAACATAAAATCAAACATTAAAAATTGGAAACTTCTTAGGGAGACCTCAAGAAATTTATCTTTTTTTCTCCAGCTTTGAGGTATAAATGACATTACAACTAAAAAGTGTATGATGTGTTGTTTTGATACACTTATGTACTACAATATGATTACAATTTAGCATTAGATAGTGTCTCCATCATGTTACATAAGTACCATCTTTTTTTGTGGTGAGGGCATTTAAGATTTACTATCCTAGGAACTTTAAAGTATATAATGAAGTACTGTGAACTATAATCAAGAAAATTTATCTTAATTTGTATAGCAACTGGTATAAAGAAATGGGTAGATTAAGACAAATGTTGCTCTGATTTTGTGAGTTACTGAGTTGCTAATTATTGAGTTGATAGATTTTCTAGGGTTCCTAAGCAAATGCATTGATGAGGAGAGCAGGACCTTGAGATTCCCCACATGGTACTGGAGCTTTTGAGCAAGTTCACGTGACTGAGGGCTTCCAATCATCGTGCTACACTGAATCTCCTTGAAACCACAATAAGTGTGATTTCAACACATGCCATAAAAAGAGTATAAAGACAGGTGGCTGGGTGGCTCAGCCATTAAGTGTCTGCCTTCAGCTCAGGTCATGATCCCATGGTTCTGGGATCAAGTCCCCCATGGGTCCCCTTGCTCAGCAGGGATTCTGCTTCCTCTTCTCCCTCTCCCTTACTCCCCTCCCCATTCGTGAGCACATTCTCTCTATCTCTCTCTCTCAAGTAAATGAATAAATACATACATATGTTTTTTTAAAAAGACAAGTGTAAAGGCTAAAAGAGAATGAACTTAAACAAACACACATGCATGTGCACAGTCACTCAAACAGACACTGGGAGCTTTAGTCTATTAATTGAGAATAACACCAAATCAGCTGATCTCCCTTTAGTCCCTTCCATTCTTCCTCATCCCCCATAACATGCCCACTCTCTTACCTGCTCTTATGGAATGATGTCTTGACCAATTCAACTGTACTATAAATTGTACCTAATTATTATAGTTATAATTTATCTCCTCCCCTCAAGGAAAGCAAGTATTTTTTCTGTTGTGTTTACTAGTATATTTGTAGCACATAGAATTATGACTGGAACTTAGAAGAGAACCTCTACATGTTTGTTGAACTCACTTGTATTTATTATTACTTATAGAAACCTACAGAACAAATTTTGAAGCCCATAAACTAATTTAAGGGGACTGTATCATATATAAACTTTAAGAAAAAAGATTGCAGAGTTTTTTCCACATTGTTTGTATTGCATATTTTACATCCTTGTTCCTCAAGCTATAGATCAAGGGATTCAACATGGGGATAATGAGAGTGTAAAATATTGATGTCACTTTATCAGTGTCAGAAGAATGAATGGACTCAGGTTGCACATACATGAATATCAAAGTCCCATAGAACACTGTGGCCACTGTCAGGTGGGACCCACAGGTGGAAAATGCCTTGTGCCTACCCTCAGGTGAGTTCATCCTGATGATGGCTACCAGGATCAGCAGGTAAGACACAAGAACTATCAGAAGGGATGAAATCAAATCAAAACCAGCAAAGACCTGAATTATCATTTCAGTGTTCTGTGTATTTGAACAGAGCAAAGATAACAAGGGGACACAATCACAGTAAAAATGACTGATGACATTGTAGCCACAGAAGGGTAAACTAAAAATATTTATGGTGACTAGGAGAGAAACAAATGTGTTGTAGAGGTAGGGGATGGCCACCAGCACATAACACAACCTTTGGGACATGATGACAGGGTAGAGCAGAGGGTTACAGATGGCGACATAGCGGTCATAGGACATTGCTGTTAGAATAAAAAGCTCACTACCAATGAACACAAGAAAGAAAGCTAGTTGTACAGCACAAAAATAATAGGAAATTGTATTTTGATCCACAACAAAATTGACTAACATTTTGGGACCCACAGTTGTTGAATAACCAAGATCAGTGAAAGCCAGGTGTCTGAGGAAGAAGTACATGGGTGTTTGGAGCCTGGAGTCCACCTTGGTGAGGATGATCATGCCCAGGTTGCCCACCACTGAGACCAAATAGATGATGAGGAACAGCCCAAATAATGGAGCCTGCAGCTCGGGTTTGTCTGTGATCCCCATGAGAATGAACTGATTGAGCACCGTAAGATTTTGAGTTTCCATGCAGGCTTATCAGGAAACCTATTCTGGAGAGAGACATCAGCATGGTCAATAGATTTCATGCATTATCACCTGAGTGATTTTTAGCGTGCAAAACTAGCATGAAAAATACATTCAAACTTTCCAAATTCAGATATTTGAAAATAAACCCTTCTTGGAAGAACACTAATATACATAAACACAGATAGTGGTTGCCAACTGAAATGATTTTACTAACCAGATAATATTTTATCAGAAGACATTTAAGTTGTCACAACCAGAAGGTGGGGTTCTACTCGCTAATGACAGTTAAGGGTCAATTATATTTCTGTTATATAATAAAATATAATGTATTATAGTATATTTCTAAGCATCTTACAAGATCCAATATCCTGCCCAAAATATGAATAGTGGCAAGTTTGAGAAACCAAGATGGTATTGATAGATAATAGAGAGGGAGAAAGAGAAGGAGAAAAAGATATATAAGTAGATAGAGACACATATAGATATATAAATATAGACACAGATATAGACATATGTACATATGAAACATTTAAAAAAATCAAAACTTTGTTAAAAATTTGGGTGTAACATATGAATTATATTGTGCCATAAAGTTTTCTATTAAAAATAAAGTTTTCTATTAGTCATTTATTTAATTGCAACTGCACATTGATGTTTATAAATTGCATTTAATAGTATGACTTAATACATATGTCAGTATATAATAAATTATATTATACAATTATATAATGATTTCAAACAATAATTTAAAATTCAAAAAAATGTACAGAACCCACTACTTCACCACATAGTCCTATAAAATCCTTTACACCCACAGGTGATACAGGCTGATAGGTGAAACTATTGATACTTTTGACAGATATCAGACAAGTGAATAAATAAGAAAACTATAACAGATTGTAGTTAAGAATTGTCTTTATTGCATAAATATAAGATATATTTATATTGGAATAGTCTGTGTTACACCTTTGTTCATGTGTTCTTTGAGGGTCACTTTGGGCCAATAATTTAACATATTTAAAACTCTTTATTCTCCTATAAAAAATAAAACTTCCTACGTAGGGCTATTGACAAGGATGAGTGAAGATCAAATGAACCAGTGTGCTTACATAGTGTTTTTTTGTTTTTGTGTTTTAAATGGTGACCATATCTTAGCTCAGAGCAGATTTCTTTATGTGTATGTATGTAAATTCTTCTGCACTGTGAAATATCTTCTTTGTCTGTGCTATGATGATGAACAGGAAATAGGTCAAGTAAGATGAAATGTGACATAATTCAGGCACTGCCCTGACCACTTCTGTAACAAAATTGAACCATTAAGGTGCTCTTCTTTTAATTATTTATCTTCGAATTATCTTAACTATTTTAACAAAATGCTAATATAAGTTTATTTTGATATAACATTGTATGTGACTTTTATGTGACAAATCAAATACATTTCATCATGCAAGAACCTAGGAGAAAATGAGGAAACCTGGGAAAATTAGGAGAATGAGGGACACCTGGGTGGGTACGTGTCTGCCTTGGGCTCAGGCCATGATCTCAGGGTCCTGGGATTGAGCCCCCACTTCCTTACTCTTGGCCCCCTTCCTGGCTCCTCATCCCCCCTCCCTCTGCCTTCCTGTAACTCCTGCTCACTCTCTCAATCTTACTCTCAAATAAATAAATAAAATCTTTAAAAAAAAATGGCTGAATGAGCAGTCACTGACATTGTTTTCTTTTCCTTTTCTTCTTCTTCTTCTTCTTTTTTTTTTTTTTTAGATCTTATTTATTTATTTGGTGGACAGATATCACAAGTAGGCAGAGAGGGAGGAGGAAGCAGGCTCCCCGCGGAGCAGAGAGCCTGATGTAGAGCTCGATCCCAGGACCCTGGGATCATGACCTGAGCAGAAGGCAAAGGCTTTAACCCACTGAGCCACCCTGGCATTGTTTTCATATGATAAAAATTTATTTAAAAACTCCCTTTGGATAAAGAGATACTGTACTTTAAAAACTGAATAAAGTTATAATGTTGTACGATACTATAGAGGTGAAATAAAATAGACTAAAGATGAGATCTGCATGGATTTTTTGATATTACTTTAAATTCCTCTATACTTTAGAACCACAAGAACTTCTCCAAACTATAATACATAGCACAGATGTACATTATAATTATATAAAAATATGGCTGACTATTCCTAATGATATACAGATTAGGAAATACCAGTAATAACTGGATAGCAGATTAAGATAATTGTTAAGTTTTAAATATTGCAAGCAGGTTCCTTTCTTAAGAAAAAAGAAGTAGAGGGGCACCTGGGTGGCTCAGTCAGTTAAAGCATGACTCTTGGTTTTGGCTGAGGTCATGAACTCAGGGTTCTGGGATCAAGCCCAGAGTCAGGCTCCCTGCTCGGCATGGAGTCTGCCTGTCCCTCTTTCCCTGCTCCTCCCCCACTCATGTGATTTCCCTCAAAAATAAATAAATAAGGAAACAAACAAACAAACAAATAGATAAATAAATTAATTAAATTTTAAAAAGAAGAAATAGAAATGGTAGTGGGTTATAATGATGAAAACTTACATTATGAAATAACGGGGCATTATAATATAGTTGCTTTACATAATCACAGCAATCTCTGCTCTACAAGGAAATAGAAACATATAATTTTATAACATTAAGTGTAACAATGATTCCATAAAATTTGCATTTAATTTACTTAAAATATTGCTTCTAATGTTGTGACCTCCTGATTACCTACGCTGCCTTGATGCATGTGCCTTTCTTACACCAGAAAGATGAAAACATGTATTAGTTGTTAGTAATTTTAGAAAACAGTTTTCAGCAAATGTATTAAGAAGTGGTATAAACCCTGTTTTTTGTCTGTTTTGTTTTGCAAATATGAAAGGCTGAGATAAATCATACTAGGTAAGTTCTAATTGTCCTGTAAGCTAAGGAAAGATAAACATGAATTCCTTTAACTTTAGAGTTCTAGGGAAAGAACCAAATTGCTGTTTCATATTTTAACACCTTTGTTGAAGACCGATGGTAATTTTTGTAAAGCTACATTCTTTGAAATAATTGTATCTGATTCTTGTCAGATCCTACTTAAAACTGAAGACTGTGCTGTACATTGTACCATCACCATAAACTGGGTCCTTAAAAGTCTGCTAATATCCAAATAATGCTTTTCACATCTCAGTGTGAGGTGGAAATCCCCTTTGGTCTCATCAAGCAATCTGGAAAGAATCATACTTATATTTTTATTTAAATAACCATCAAATCTTAAATTATATTGAGAGGGTCACAAAAAAGAACCTGGGGCAACTAAATAACTAAGAATTTGGAAAGATATCAAACTGCAAGGCTGAATACAGGCAGCTTCATAATTTTGCCAATTTTTAAAAATGGATATCTCTTTAGTTCTGTTTCATTGGCTCTCAATTTTGGCCTGTGTTGGAGATAAAATTATTTATATAAAAAATAGTTTTCAAGCAATAGCATGACTTTGCTTCAAAGATGTTTTCTGAATATTTAGACTGCAGATCCAGCTGAAAATAGTCAGAAAAATTATGTGAATAGAAAAGGATAGGTGTCCATTTCCTGCTCAGCATTATGGAGTAGTAGAAAGCAAAGCAAAGTAAAGCAAAACAAAACAAAACAAAAACCCAAAAATGAAATTATAAATGCCAACTTTTTGCTGGAGTTTTGCTATTGAATTAAAGCATAACTTTGCTTATATCACTTGATCATTGTTGATGTTGGTAACATAAGATAGCTCATGAAATATTCTGTCATTTTACCTGCAGTGAAGCCTCTGTCTTGACTCCCTCATGTGTTTCTTACACAGCATAGTGAGAACAATTTATGGATTTCTTTTTAACCTTTTGAGACTCTCCCTGAGGAGATTTCAAGCAATTTGTTGACTATCCCTAATGTATTTCAAAGGATAAGGAAATGTTTGAATGTTGTCCTTTTAATTATGAGAGAAAATTTTTACTTACTAGTCTTTTTTTTTTTTTCCTCCAGATCTTGCTTTTTGCTTTGAATCTGCATTTCCATGGTGGTCCTTGAATGGCACAGGGTAGAAGACTTTAAATACTGTCCTGTCACATTATCTTAAAGTTTTTAGGGAGGTAAAATAATACACTGTGAAAATATGAGTTGCTACTATCTGGATTTGTTGCTCAAGTTGTTTCCACTTTTCTTTCAGGGACAGAAAGTAGTTACTGTTAATTCTCATTTCCATCTGAGTTTCCATCTCTCTGTTCACCACTTCTCTTTTATTTTATTTTATTTAATTTTTTCTTTTACTGCATATTGCACCATTTCAGTGATTCCATTCTGTGCACCCTTCCCCCCTCCAAAACAGATCTATTCCCTTGCCAGAAAGTCCTATCCTGCGCCCCTTTATAGCAACGCCCACTGCCTCTGCCTCTGCCACTGTTCCTAACTCCTGGTGATCACTAATCTTGTTTCCATCACTGTATTTTTGTCATTTAAAGAGTGTTTTATAAATAATATACCATTTGTAATCTTTTGAGATTGGACTTTTTTTTTTCATTCAACAGAATCCTCTTGAGATTCCCTTGTGTTTTGTGTAAATAAATCATTTGTTCCTTCATTGTTGCTGAGTAGTATTCCATGATATAGATGACAGAATTTCTATAACCATTTACTCACTGAAAGGCATTTGGGTTCTTTCTAGTTTTCAACTATGATGAGTAAAACATCTATAAACATTCACTTAAAGATGATCGTATGAATATAATTTTTCATTCCTTTAGGATAAATATCCAGGAGTGTGATTGGTAGGTTGTTTTAATTTGGATCAAGTCCAGTTTATCAGTATTTACTTTCATAGATTATGCTTTTTATGTCATGTCTCTTTCACTTTTTTTTTTCACATTTTATTCATTTATTTGACAGAGAGAGAGAGAGAGAGAGAGAGAACACAAGCAGGGTAAGAGAGAGAAGCAGGATCTACCCCCCAGCACTGAGATGATAGCCAAACGTGGGGCTGGATCCAGAACCCAGGATGGTGGCCTGAGCTGAAGGCAGACGTTTAACCTAGTAAGCCACTCAGACACCCCTTACATCATGTCACTAAACTCTTCACTAACCCAAGGTGTTGAATATAGGCTTTCCCCTATATTTTAATCTGAGTTTATTATAGTTTGCCAATTTACACTTAAGTTGTTATTCAATCTTTGTATAAAAGTTAAGCTAACATTATTTGTTTGTATATTTTTACTTCTGTACTCCCAATTACAATACCACTATTTTTTTAGAAGATTTTGTTTGCTTGTTTATTTATTTATTTAGAAAGTGCAAGTAGGGGGAGGAGCTGAGGGAGAGAGAAAATCACAAGCAGATTCCATGCAGAGCATGGAGAACATCAGGGGGCTTGATCTTAGGATCCTTAGATCATGACCTGAGCTGAAATCAAGAATTGGTTGCTCACAAGACAGACACCCAGGCACCACAACATCATTTTTTTATGCTTGATCTTAGCCAAAAGGCTGAGAAGTGATAACACCATTTATTTTAAAGGTTATT
The DNA here is from genome assembly GCF_009829155.1 of Mustela erminea. Lineage (NCBI taxonomy): Eukaryota > Metazoa > Chordata > Mammalia > Carnivora > Mustelidae > Mustela > Mustela erminea. Next base: position 100,294,916 of record NC_045622.1, on the reverse strand, counting down.
CTCCTTTTCTTGAATTATCTTTCCATCTTTTGGAAAAATTAGTTGAACTAATTCGAAAGGTCTATTTCTGTCTACTTGATGTTGATTCATGTGTTTGTATCTCCACCAATGCCATGTAGTCTCCATTATATGTCTACATAGTAAATCTCAACATGGAGTGGATGGTTTTCTTCCTCCTTATGCTACACGTTAAAATGTGTTTAATCTCTGCTAGTTTCTTGAACTTGCACACAAATTTCAGTGTAAAGTTGCCTTTAGCAAAGTCTTACTGGGTTTGCATTTAACCTACAGATCAGTTTATAAAGAGTTAATATTTTAATGTATTGTCTTTAAATCCATAATCTTAATATGTCTACTGATTTGTTCAGATCTTTTTTGATTTCTTGAATCACTATTTTGTACTTTTCTGTAGATAGATCCTGTACATGATTTGCTTGTTTCTACTTGCATAGTTCATTGCATGTGGGGGGCTGTGAATGTTTTATTTTTTATTTCATTTCTATATGTATATATAGAATGATATTTATTCATTATTCATGTATCATGGATCCTTGGTGGACTCATAGTTTTCTTTTAGACTTTCGTTTTTCAGATTTGTGGAAATTTTCTATTAGATAACATGTCATTGACCTAATTGGGTTGGTATCATTTTTTTCTTTCCACATTGTATATATTTTATGTTCTTTTCTTGCACTTTCTGGGAATTCCTATTTGATCTGTTTTGTATAAATATAGATGATTGCAAATTTGTAGGTTTCTTTTATTATAATGTCATCATAAATTATGTAGTCTTTTTGTTTTGGCATCCTTTGTTGGGCAGAATTAGTTTGAGATTATCCCCATTTTTGGATGTGCCAATCCAATCCTTCATTACTTTTTATTTCGAGAGGCATTCCCTTGCTTGGATAGCCTACAGTCCATTCACAAATAGGTGAACATTTGGTTTGTTTCTGGTTTGGAGCCATCACAAATAAAACGTCACTAAAACTGTAGGGGGAAGAAAAATAAAATCCTCCTTTATCACCTTAACGTTTCCTCCTAGCCCTGAGATTTAAACGGATGCAAGAGATTAATAGGATCAATGCATACAGATTTTATTTAGTAATTTTTTACTTGTATGAGGGAGTTGTCACAAGAAGAAAGAAGACCCAAGAACTGGCTCAGCCTAAGTGCTTATATACGAGGTTGAACAAAGACCTGCAATTATAGAAAAGTAACTTACATTTTGGGGAGACTGAAGGCAGATAAGAGTTATCTTTCCTTAAGATTTTATTTATTTATTTGAAGTGAGAAAGAGCAGGAGAGAGTGCAGGAGCAGGGGGAGCAAGAGAGGGAGAAACAGGCTCCCCACTGAGCAGGGAGCTCAATGTGGGACTGGAAGCATCCCAGAGCCCCAGCATCATGACCTGAGCTGAAGATGGATGCTTAACCACTGAGCCACCCGGGCACCCTGAGAGTTATTTTAACAAACTCTGTTTGTATAGGTTTCTCTTGGCTTCTGGGTTTCTGTCTCTGGTGATGAGAATTATTATTTTTTTTCCTTCTATATTAAGGAGGGCATCTTTAAGATGGTAATTTCATTTCCTGCTTTCAGAGAGAAAAGGAGAATTCAGAGTGCCTTCTTTGCACTTCCAGTGTTTTCAGTGTCTTTGGCTCAAAGTAATCTATATACCAAAGCAGCAAATTTGGGAGTGATACAATCTGAATTCTTTCAGTTGCTATGGACATTTGGATATAAATCTCATGAAAGTTCCTGTTCTTCCATACCCTTACCAACATCTAGGTGTTCTAATAGATTTATTGAATTTCATTAAATTGAAGTTTCATTAAATTTCATTAAATTCCATTAAAATGGAGTTCATTAGATTGAATTTCATTGACAAGGATACTGAGCAACTTTTTATATGCATATTTGCCATCTTTATGTGTTGTTTGGTGAAGTTCTTTCCAAATGCTTTGCCCATTCTAGAGATCTGTCATTATCATAGAGTTTTGAGACTCTGTGTATATTGTGGAATTAGCCCTTTATGAAATACATTATTTGAAACTGTTGTCTTCCAGAGCATAAATTGGTTTTAAACCTTCTTAAGAGTATTTTTGAAGATATATATACATATATTTTGATATACATATATCAAATATAAAAATATAAATATATATTTATACAAAAGATAAATACATCTTTTGAAGATATATATCTTTTGAAGGTATCTTTTGAAATATATCATTTTGGTGTTGTGCAATGTATCAAAATTTTGTCTTATTGGTTTTATTCTGGTTATTGTATTAAATAAATCTTTGCAGAACCCGAGATCATGAATATTTTCTACTATGGTTTCTCCTGAAATGTTTAGATTTTTAGGTATTACATTTACATCTATGATCCTTTGTTGGTGAATCTTTATATGAGTTACCGTCTGACGTTCAATATTTTATATATATGCATCTAATTAGCCCATCATCATTTGTTGAAAGGTCTAGCCTTTTTCAACAAAAGACCTTTTTCTTTTGCCATGTAGAAAATGTATTATTCATACATCTGTGGGTAACTTTCTGATCTACCAATTTTGTTTCATTGATCTGTTTCTCGATTTTTATACCAGTGCCACACCCTTTTAACACTGTAGCTTTGGAGTAGAGCTTGAGATCCATTAGTATTTTCCAGTGTTTGTATTCCAACTGCATTTCTCTTTGCAAGTTTATTCAGCTATTCTAGCTCTTTGCATTTCTCTCTGTATTTTAGTTTCAGCTTCCCAATTCCTACCAAAAAATAATGCCTGCTTGGATTTCTATTCGAGTTGCATTGAATCTATAGGTACATTTGAGGATGTTTGATATTTTAACAATATTGAATCTTTCAGAAACAAATATGGTATATTTCTCACTTATTTACATCTTTCTTAGTGTCTTATAGCAAAATTTCTTCTTTTTTTTTTTTTAAAGATTTTATTTGTCAGAGACAGAGAGAGAGCGAGCGAGCACACAGGCAGACAGAGTGGAAGAGGGAGAAGCAGGCTCCCTGCGGAGCAAGGAGCCCGATGTGGGACTCGATCCCAGGATGCTGGGATCACGACCTGAGCCGAAGGCAGCCGCTTAACCAACTGAGCCACCCAGGCGTCCCTTATAGCAAAATTTCTTAACGTTCTATACATGCATTTCTCATATTTAAGTATTTTACAGTTTTGATACATTTGTAGCAGATATTTAAAATTCCATTTCTAGGGGTGTCTGGGTGGTTTAGTTGGTTAAACATCTGACTTCTAATTTTGGCTCAGGTTGTGATCTCAGCATTGTGATAGTGAGCTTTGTGCTGGGCTCCAGAATCAGCATCGGATCTGCTTGAGATTCTTTCTCTCTCCCCTCTCCTCTCTCTTTCAAACATAAATACACATTCCATTTCTAATTTTTCCTTGGTTATTTATAGAGTTAAACATTATTTTGTGTACTGGTCCTCTTTTTGAAATGACATTAAATTCACTTTTCAATTCAGTAATTGTTTTCGAAAGATTCCAATGGATTTCTGCCTTCACCATCTTGTCAGTCTATCAATAAACACAGTTTTACTATCTCCTTTTCAATCTGGACATTTTCTATTATTTTTTTTTTCCTTGCCATATTGCATCGAATACTAACTTCAGCACAATGTGGAATAGAATCAGAAAGAATTGTCCTCCTTGCCTTGTTCCTGATCTGATGGTAATGTATTTCATTTTTTAAATATGGTATATGATAGGGCGCCTGGGTGGCTCAGTGGGTTAAGCCGCTGCCTTCGGCTCAGGTCATGATCTCAGGGTCCTGGGATCGAGTCCCACATCGGGCTCTCTGCTCAGCAGGGAGCCTGCTTCCCTCTCTCTCTCTCTCTGCCTGCCTCTCCGACTACTTGTGATTTCTCTGTCAAATAAATAAATAAATAAATCTTTATTAAAAAAAAAAATATATGGTATATGATATTCACTGTAGGTTTTCATCAATGCTCTTTTTCAGTTTTAGGAAATCCCATTTAATACTAGCATGGCCAAAGTTTTTGTGCTTTTTTTTTTTTTAAGGTGTTCAAATATATTCTTTTTTTAAAAAAAAATTTACATTTTAAGTAAAGTTTTTGTTTTTAATAGATATTGACATTTCATTTAATGCTAGTATGGTCAAAGTTTTTACTTTTACTGGATTTTGAAACTATTAAATGTTTTGAATTTTTTTTTCAAATTTCATTGCATTTTTTTAATGAAAAAAATTTTTTCTGTTTCTTTTCTTTCTTTCTTTTTTTTTTTTAAGATTTTATTTGTTTACTTGAGAGAGAGAGAGCATAGGAACATGAAAGTGGGGAGGGGCAGAGGGAAAGGGAAAAGCTGAGTGGGGAGTCTGACGGGGTTCTTGATTCCAGGACCCTGATATCATAACCTGAACAGAAGGCAGATGCTTAAATGACTGAGCCACCCAGGTCCCCCCTCCCCTTATTTTTTAATCTTTCTAATTTTTTAATATGGTGATTTTATTTTTAAGTGTTAAATCATCTGTACATTTCTGGAATTAGCCTAATATGGTGCCTTACTGTCTTGACATACTGCTAGATTCCTTTTGCTAAAGCTCTTATTACAATTATTGCATAAGTGATCCTGACTGATACTGCTCTGTTCTTTTCTTGTCTTAGGATGCTTTTGCTTTTGATATCAGGGGAAAGTGTTCCTTAAAGAAAATTGAGCTTCATTTCAATTTTCTAGAAGAAAATATATAATTGGTTACTTCATTTTCCCTAAGCACTTAGAATTCCCCAATTAAGACTCTCAGGCATGATTTTAGATTAGTGAGAGTTATTTTTCATATGTATTTCCATATTGAGATTAATTTCATCTTGGATTTTTTTCATACAGTGTTTCTTAGTGTCCATATACATAAAAATGTACTATGTACCCTTCTTAGTTTCCTAAACTAAAACATAGATTTTTTTTTTAAGATTTTATTTATTTATTTGACAGAGAGCCAGATAGCAAGAGAGGGAACACAAGAAGGGGCAGTGGGAGAGGAAGAAGTAGGCTTCCCATTGAGCAGGGAGTCTGACATGGGACTAGATCCCAGGACCCTGAGGTCATGACCTGAGCCAAAGGCAGACACTTAATTACTGAACCACCCAGGAATGCAAAACATGGACTTTTTTTTATAGACACCCTTAGTGTATTTAAATTTTTTGTACTTTTTGTATTTTAAATTTTGTTAATCTTTCTGAATTATCATGGCATAATATATAAAATTCTAATATTCTTCATAATTTCACACAAAAATTTCAGTTATGTGCCAATTCTTTATTTTTTTAATTTTTCCATTTTATGGAAAAATATTAAACTTTCTGAAATAACTTAATATTGAAATAGAGACTAACTTTTAAAATAAAATTTATTATCAAAATTTGTAGATCTCAATATCTTTTGTTCTCTTTCTGGTTTATCATTTGAGGGATGATGAAAGGTACAACAAGATTTATTTTAGAAGTGGGATAGTGGATTTTGTTGAGTTATTTTATGTTTTCAAATCCAGATATTTGAGCCTTTTATTTTCTTTTATTACAAAAGTCATAGTTATTCACTGAAGATAATTTGGGGAAATATATAACCAAAATATTAGTTTAGACCTTTTCAAATATCTTAGCAGCCACCAAAAACTTGTGTTTGCTCCTAGAAAGCAAAATATTTTCTTACATTGATACTCGCAAAGTTCATACTCAGTATATATTTCTCTCAATAATGAAAAAATTATATAAATGTGTTAGTAAGAGTTTTCTTCACATAAAAATATACATATAGTGTGTTTTCATTCTAATGAATAAGTTTTATTCAAATTTTACTGATTGCACGGAAAATTGTATTCCATAATGGAGGACAGATGAAACACTCTAGTATCTCTGAGATGTAAATGATGACAAAATGTGCTAAAAATAAGCAATAAAGTAAAAATTTAGAAGGGTTAGGAGGACGTTTTCCAGAAGATATAACATATACTAATGGAAATTGTTTCATATCTTACTAAATTTTCACTAGAAGTATAGTATAGATCGAATTATTGGATTATCTCCTTTTGCTTCCTAATGAGGAATTATCAAATCAATGCAGTAAAACAATGGACCCTAATAAAAATATTTTACATATTTATATGAACCAATTTTGAGGAAAATCATCCCCTGAAAAAAGCAACAAAACTTAATTTAACAGAGAGTAGACCTCTTATGAAAGCTAATTTTAAATACGTATTCTTATTTTTCACAGAGAAGAACGTGTAAAATCCCATTAGACAAAAATAAATAGTTAGAAATCAAGATCCCAATACAACGTAAAATCAAGCATCGAAAATTGGAAGCTTCTATGGGATACCTCAAGAAATTTATCTTTTTTTTCTCCAACTTTATTGAGGTATAAATGACATATAGCAAATGTAAGGTATATGATGTGTTGATTTGATACACTTATGTGCTACAATATGATTACAGTTTAGCATTAACTAATGTCTCCATCATGTTACATAAGTGGCATCTTTTTTTTTTTTTTTGTGGTGAGGACATTTAAGATTTACTGTCTTAGGAACTTTAAAGTATGTAATGGAGTACTGCTAACTCTAATCAAGAAAATTTATGTTTTTAAAGATTTTATTTATTTATTTGACAGAGAGATCACAAACAGACAGAGAGGCGCCGAGACAGAGAGGGGGGAAGCAGGGTCCTCGCTGAGCCGAGAGCCCCATGCGAGGCTCAATCCCAGGACCCTGAGATCATGACCTGAGCCAAAGGCAGAGGCTTTCACCCTCTGAGCCACCCAGGTGCCCTAAGAAAATTTATCTTAATTTGTATATCCACTGGTATAAAGAAATGGGCTGATTAAGACAAATGACATGTCACACTGATATTGTGAATAACTGAGTTGCTAATTATGTTGAGTTAATAGATTTTCTAGGGCTCCTAAGCAAATGCACTGATGAGGAGAGCAGGACCCTGAGATCCCACACATGGAACTGGAGCCTTTGAGCAAATTCACATGACTGAGGACTTCCAATCATCGTGCTACACTGAATCTCCTTGAAACCACAGTAAGTGTGATTTCAACACATGCCATAAAAAGAGTATAAAGACAGGTGGCTGGGTGGCTCAGCCATTAAGTGTCTGCCTTCAGCTCAGGTCATGATCCCATGGTCCAGGGATCAAGTGCCCCATGGGTCCCCTTGCTCAGCAGGGAGTCTGCTTCCTCTTCTCCCTACTCCCCTCCCCATTCGTGAGCACATTCTCTCTATCTCTCTCTCTCAAGTAAATGAATAAATACATACATATGTTTTTTTAAAAAGACGAGTGTAAAGGCTAAAAGAGAATGAACTTACACAAACACACATGCCTATGCACAGTCACTCACACAGACACTGGGAGATTTAGTCTAGTAATTGAGAATAACACCAGAATCATCTGATCTCCCTTTTAGTGCCTTCCATTCTTCCTCATCTCCCATGGCATGCCCACTCTCTTACTTGCTCTTATGGTCTATGATGTCTTGACCAATTCAACTGTACTATAAATTGTACCTAATTATTATAGTTATAATTTATCTCTTCCCCTCAAGAAAAGCAAGTTTTTCTGTTTTGTTTACTAATATATTTGTAGCACATAGAATTGTGACTGGCACTTAGAACCTCTTCATGTTTGTTGAACTCATTTGTATTTATTATTACTGATAGAGACATACAGAACAAATTTTGAAGCCCATAAACTAATTTAAGGAGACTGTATCATATATAAAATTTAAGAAAAAAAATTGCAGAGTTTTTTCCACATTGCTTGTCTTGCATATTTTACATCCTTGTTCCTCAAGCTATAGATCAAAGGATTCAGCATGGGGATAATGAGAGTGTAAAATATTGATGCCACTTTATCAGTGTCAAAAGAATGACTGGACTCGGGTTGCACATACATAAATATCAAAGTCCCATAGAACACTGTGGCCACTGTCAGGTGGGACCCACAGGTGGAAAATGCCTTGTGCCTACCCTCAGCTGAGTTCATCCTGATGATAGCTACCAGGATCAGCAGGTAAGACACAAGAACTATCAGAAGGGAGAAAATCAAATTAAAGCCTGCTAAGATCAGAATAATCAATTCAATTTCATGTGTATTTGAGCAGAGCAAAGATAACAAGGGGAGACTGTCACAGTAGAAATGACTGATGACATTGTAGCCACAGAAGAATGAACTAAAAATCTTGATGGTGACTAGAAGAGACACAAATGTGCTGTAGAGGTAGGGGACTGCCACCAGTATGTAACATACCCTTTGGGACATGATGACAGGGTAGAGCAGAGGGTTACAGATGGCCACATAGCGGTCATAGGACATTGCTGAGAGAATGAACAGCTCACTAATGATGAATACAAGAAAGAAAGCTAGTTGTACAGCACAAAAACAGTAAGAGATTGTATTTTGATCCACAACAAAATTTACTAACATTTTGGGACCCACAGCTGTTGAATAACCAAGATCAGTAAAAGCCAGGTGTTTGAGGAAGAAGTACATGGGTGTTTGGAGCCTGGAATCCACCTTGGTGAGGATGATCATGCCCAGGTTGCCCACCACTGAGATCAAATAGATGATGAGGAACAGCCCAAATAATGGAAACTGCAAGTCAGGACGGTGTGTGATTCCCATGAGAATAAATTCATTCAGCACTGTCCAATTGTGTTTTTCCATCCAGGTTTATTGGAACATCTATTCTGGATAAAGACATTATCATAGTCAATAGATTTCATGCATTAACTCCTGGGGGATGTTTTAGTATGGCAAATTAGAATAAATAATATACATCCAAACTTTCCAATTTATGATATTGGAAAACAAACCCATCCCCCACAAAGACTACTGTCTTATGTGGAGAAAGAAAGAGAAATGGAAATAGATAGGCAGTTCTCAACTGGACCCATTTTACTCCATAAAGAATATTTTCCAATGTCTAGAGATATTTTGGTTGTCACAGCTGAGAGCTGGAATGCTCCTGACTTCTAATGGTTAAACACCTGTTAAGCCGCTATATATCTTATTATATCCAATATTTAGGCCATAACAATATCCAGCCAGGAATAACAACAGTAAGAGAGTTAAGACACTCTGATGATATAGTTAGATAATTGATAGAGAGATGATACATGATAGTTAAATAGATAGCTGATAGATTGATCAATATGGATATTAAAGCAAAAATAATAAAGTTAAAACTTTAGGGATTAAAAACATTGGTGATCATTTTTCTATTCTTTAAATATTCTATCATTTATATGGCACAATTGCAAAATAGCATTTATAAAATACATCACTCATATGACCTTATACATATGTCAATTATGTAATAAAAATTTAAAGCCACAAACTACCCAGATGCATAAAACCCACTTCTCAAAACATAGTCTTAGGAAAGATATGCCAACAGGTGAAATTGACTAGAAAGTTGACATACTTGACAGGTATCTGACAGGTGTATGAATAAGAAAAGCATAACAGATCACAGTGGGAATTATTTTTATGGTGAAGCATACCAAGAGTACAGTTTCTGCTGTATTTAATTTATAATATATACAAAAGGTTAATTTGAGAAAAATGTGTAGGTTATGTGAAAGTCTTTATTCTCATATATAAAACTGACATTTCCTTCAAGAGTTTTTGGGTAGGATAAATGAAGTTTTAATAATTCAATGTATTGATGTTACCTGGGAATAGTTCCCCAAAATTAAGCACCTTGTGGTATTTTGTTTGTTTGTTTGCTTGCTTGTTTGTTTTTTTAATTGTGACAGTAACTTACTAGAAATGCTTCTGCTCTCTTTACTTACATTCCTGTACTTCCTCTGGGCTGTGACTTAAGTTCTTTGTCAGGGCTCTAGTGTGAGTAAGTGAGGAACTGTTTAAGCAGGATGTAACATAAACAGCTTGTCCCAGTCCCTACCTCACTCCATATCACATGACTAAATTTGAACAATCATGCTGTTATTCTTTGGAGTATTTATCGTCCACATTTTTAACCTATTTTAATAATGTTTTAATGTAAGTTATTTTGATATAAATTTGCTTAAAATATTATTCTTGCTCTTGTGGTATTTTCATTAAAATAGAGATATACTCACTAGTACGTCACAGTTCAGATGCATGTTTTCAAGCAAGAAACTAAGGGAACATGGTGGTATTGGGAGGGAAAAAAAGGCTACCGGCAGAGGTTTCACATAATGAAGGTTCATCAAAATTCCCTTTAAATTAAAAGATATCATACTTTAAAGAAAGAGAAAGTTGAAAGACACTGGGATACACAATATGATAGGAACAAAATAAAATACACTGAAGATGAGGTACGTGTGGACCCCTGGATGTGACTGAAATCTTCTGTACATCAAGTCTGCAGGAACCCCTTCAAGCTATGAAATAGCACATAATGGAGATAAACAAGCATATAATCATATTCAATGTATCTAAATATGCTAAAAACCCACAGAGAAGAAATTATGCCAGAGTGGGAGGTGCATGCATGTTAAGGTAAGAGAATTATTTTTTTTTTTTTTAAATTGTGAGGGTGGGGTCACCTGGTGGGCTCAGTCAGTTAAGCATCTGTTTTCGGCTCAGGTCATGATCTCAGGGTCCTGGGCTGGAGCCCCGCACAGTGCCCCCTGCTCAGCGGGGGGTCTGCTTCCTCCTCCTTCCTCCACCTCTCCCCTGGCTTGTGCTCTCGCTCTCGCTCACTCTCTTTCTCAATAAATAAATAAATAAAATCTTTAGAGAAAGAATATCTCAGAGATAGTTAAAAAATAAATTAAAAAATTGTGGGCATCAATTTTTTCTTTTTTTTTTTTCCTTTTTTTTTTTTTTTTACAAAAAAGGAAATGGTACTGCCTGCAATTAAATTCCAATCAGAAGTCTCTGAGTGAGCTATGTATAAGCAGACAGAAGCATACAACTCCACAACATTAAATGTGAGGCTAAGTACATGTAATTTCCACTTAAACTCAGTTGTAAACTTGCTTATTAAGTTTGTGACCCCTTGCTATTCTATACTGCTCTGATGCACACACCCTCCTTACATTAGACTATAATAATGTGTGCCAGTACATAATAACATTGGAGAAATATTTAGTAAATGCTATCAAAAAGCAATATAAATATTGGGTTTTGCTTGTTTTTTTTTTTTTTTTTTTTCTGCTTTCTTTTGTTTTCCTTTGCAATCATGGAAGACCAAAAAAAAAAAAAAAAAAAAAGTTTTAAAATAAGGATTGCTAGTAATCCTTTTATCTTTAAAATTAAATTTTTAAATTTTTAAATGCTTCTTTTTAGGGCAAGAGAAAGAAAGTGCAAGTGGGGGAGGGTCAGAGAGAGAGGAAGAGAGATACTTTGTAAACTGAGTGGAGCCCCATGTGGGGATTGATCTCACAACCCTAAAATAATGACCTGAGCTAAAATCAGAGTCAGAATCTTAGACTGAGCCACCCTGTGCCACTAAATAGTATTTTTAAGTACCAATTTTTCCAAGAGGTGAAGATAAAAGCATTTCCTCTTACCAGGTTTGGAGTACTATGAAAAGAATCACATTGCTTTTCCGTAGTTTACTAAGGCTGTTGAATATTTGATATTTATTTTCTAAATATATATTCTCTGAGATAATTATGCCTGCTTTCTCTTAGATCCCACTGGAAAACAAGGAAAATTGTGAATATTTTTCCATTACCACAGAACTTGATACTTAAGTGCCTAGAAAATACCTGTCATTTTTAAATTTTGACAATTTAAAAAAAATTCACTTTCTTCAGCTGTGCAAACTTTGGTCTCAGTTTTGGCTTCCATTTGAGATAAAACTATTCATATTAAACATAATTATTTTATAACAGTATGAAAATGGAGTTTCAGAGATGCACAGAAGTATTTAGCCTCTCATCCCATGTGAAAACATTCAAAAAATGAAATGAAGGAAAAAGGAAGTAGGTTTGACACCCTCTTAGGCAATATGGCTACTGGAAAGGAAAGCAAACTAAAGCAGAAATGGTCACATTTTGCTAGAGCTTTGCCATGGAGTACAAGTGGAACTTTATCAGCATCACTGAAACATTGTGGTACTTGGTAACATCAGGTGCCACTCAAATAGTCTGTCGTTTTTACCTGCAATGAAGTCGCTGTCCTGACTCCCATATGTGTTTCTTAACATGGCATACAGAGATCAATTTATGGATTTTCTTCACCTTTTAAGACTCTCCCTCAGGAGATGAGAGCAATTTGTTTATTATTGTTAAAGCATATGAGAGCATTAAAAAATTGCCTGGAGGTTGTCCATTCCTAAGCAGGGGCAATTTGTACTCACCAGTGCATAAATTATCTATCAATCTACTTACCTGTCATCTATCACCTATTTATCTATCCATCTATCAACTGTTTAAGTATTTATTTATTATTTATTTCTCTCCTATTTCTCACTGTAACTTAACTTTTCCTTTGCACCTCACAGGACTCTGAATTCAAACATCCTATATTTAGACCAGGCTCATTGAGAGTCCCCATTTCCATACTGGTCTCCTCAAATGGGTGACAGAGTGAAGAAATGATCAATTCTGTTCCATATCATTATTTTAAAATTGTAAATGGAACAAAAATTATACATTATGCAAATATGATGTGCTGTTTCCTCGATTTTCATTTTTGTTTGCAATTTTCTTCCCCCTCTCCAAACGGAAACTAGCTAGGCATCCTTCTCACTGCAGAGTGAGTTGTCATCACTGACTACTGCTGCTTTGATTTTACCTTTTCTCCTTAGTTTCACATTGCAGCGATGTGAAATTTATTTCCTTCTGTCCAACCCCACTCCAGTTTTTCTTTTCCGTCATGAAACATGCTCTGTGGTACTTGGTATATGCCTAGATTATCAATTTGTCTGTCCAAAAAGTATAATATGTTCCCTATATGTGTAACCATGTGCATGTGTTCTTTTTCTATAAATTTCATTGCTTCATTTAAGTCACTTTAATTACTTGCTGTGTATAGATGAGAAGATACTTTTTGCTTCTTTATGTATTATAATCCATGATATGTATCTAATGAATTTCACTTAACTTTTTATCCATAGTTTGTTTCCAAATCTCACCTATCACCTGTTTTACAGTGTACTGCCTCAATGAACACCCTTTAGTTTGTTCCCTTAAAATTTTTATGTAAAAATAAATAAGTAAATAAAAATTGTGTATATTCATTCTTATAGAGAGAGGAAGATATATTCATAGTTTTCCAAAATATTTCAGATGTATTATCCCAATACCATCTTGTATTAATAAGTTCAAGAGGTGTGTCTGGGTAGTTTAGTCAGTTAAGCGTCCAACTTTGGATCTCAGCTCAGGTCTTGATCTCAGGGTCGTGAGTTCAAGCCCTGTATTGGGCCTCACGCTGGGCATGGAGTTAAATAAATAAACAAACAAACGAATAAATAAATAAACAAAAACAAGACTTATCCTGAATCTTCCCCTTCAAGTTGGGTGCATAAATTGCACCCTTCTTGTTAATTGTGCATTTATAATGTTATAAGTATCTTCCATACAATTTATTATACTGCTTCCCTTTTCTTTCCAAGTTACCTAACAGACATCTCATTTAAGTCTTACTGGTCTTTTTTATTGTCACTTTTCCTTTGTTTTTAGATATTGAGATATGTATGGCACAAAAATGTGATTTTAAAATTTTTTTTTAGGATTTTTATTTATTTGTTTGACAGAGGGATCACAAGTAGGAGAGAGGTAGGGAGAGAGAGGGGGTAAAGGGGAAGCAGGCTCCCTGCTGACAGAGAGCCCGATATGGGGCTTGATCACAGGACCCTGAGATCATGACCTGAGCCAAAGGCAGAGTTTTAACCTACTGAGCCACCCAGGTACCTCAGATGTGATGTTTTGACATATGTGTATACTTATGCAGCTGTAAAAGCTGTCAAGATAATAAACATATCCATCACTCCAAATGTTTCTTAGTGTTCATATATGTTAACTTCATTCTACCTTTCCTGCCTCTTACCTGACCGAGACAACTTTAATCTGTCATTTCCAAAATATTTTTATATTCAAATAATTATAAAGTAATAGACTATAAACAGTATAAAGTAATCTTACCCAATAATAAAATCTTGCACCACTTGGAGTATGAGTATGAGTATGAGTGTGAGTATGAGTACACAACCAGGAAACTGACAATGCTATAACACACATACTTTGTTCAGATTTCACCAGTTTCACCAGTTTGGGGTTATTCTATCATGTATTTGTGTACATTCCCTGCTCTGCACTTTATCACAGGTTTACATTGTAACAACCACTGTAGTCAAATTGCAGAGCTTTTCCATCTCCACAAAGGTCCCTTTTGTTATCCTTTTAAAGCCACACCATCTCCCTACCTCTTGGGCAACTGTTCCCAACCATTGGCAGTTGCTCAAAGTTTGTCACTTGAGCAATGTTTTATGACTAATACACAAGTCGTAATCTTTTGGGATAGTCTTTTTTTAATTACCTTCATTCTTTTGAGGTCCATCCCTGTGGTGTGTGTATATATCATTTGTTCTTTAAGGTTGCTGAATAGTATTCAATGGTATTGAAGGTACTATGTGTTAAACCATTTAGTCATTGAAAGACATTTGGGTTCCTTCTAGTTTTCAACTATTATGAAAAAGGATTTTATAAACATTCTCTTAAGATGATTGTGTGAATATGCATTTTGATTCCTTAGGAATCATTTCCAAGAATGTTTGTTTTAACTTTGATGAAGTATAATTTATCATATGTAATTGTGTACATTGTGCTTTTGATGTGTTGTCTACAAACTCTTGGCCAGTCCCCAGGTCCTTTAGAGATTTATCCCTGTACTTTTGTCTAAGCAGTTCATAGTTTTGCATTAAAGTTATTACCTGTTTTGGAGTGTGTTTTGTATAAGATTTAGGTCAACGCTACTTGTTTTTGTCTGAGGACATGCAAAGATTCCAGAATGATTTTTTAAAAAGTTATTTCTTCTACTGAATTAGCTTTGTACCTTCATGAAAAATTAGTTGTACTTTGTGTAAAAATCTATCTCTAGGTTCTTTATTCTGTTCCTTTGCTTTATATGTCCTTCTTTCCACCAGTGCCACCCAGTTTTGATTATTACTGCTACATGACAAATCTTAACATAGGATAGAGCATTTCCCTCCATGATACTCTACATTTTTACATGTATGTTAGCTACGCTAAGTCCCTGGTCTTTTATAATCATTTTAGCATAAAGTCATCTGTAGCTATAAAACATCTTGCTGGGATTTTGTTTCAGTTTGTATTATATATAAATCAGTTTGGAAAGAATTGGGATCTTTAGTATGTTGAGCTTCTAGTTTATGAGCTCAGTATGTCCTGCAATTTATTCAGATCTTTGATTTCTTTAATCAGCATACTTTTCAGCATACAGAACCTGCACATGTTTTCTGAGTTCTAACTATTTCATTATATTGGGGTAATTATAAGTGGTTTTGTTAAATTTTGGTTTCTACAAAATATTTGTGCATTGCTCTTGTATCCCATCATCTTGCTGAACTCACATTTATAGGGGGATTCCTGGAGGCTCTGTATTAGACAACATGTCATTTGCTCTAGGGATGCTCTTAATTCTTTCTTTCCAAGGGGTGTGCCTTTTAGGCCATTTCCTTGCACTCTCTGGGACTTCTCTTTTGATCAGTTCCATATAACTACAGATGAGCTTGGATTTTTTATTTCTTTTCTGTTTTTCTTTTTGTAAATTAATGCAAGATTCTTTACTCTTGTAAGTCCAGTGTCCTTTACTCTGCATAATAATTTTGAGAGTCGTCCATATTTTTGTGCATATGAATAATTTATTACTTTTTATAGCAGAGTGGTATTCATTTGTTTGGATAGTCCATAATTTATTTATTCAATTTCAAGTGGAGGAACATTTGAATTATTTTCAGTGTCTGACTATTACAGATAAGGCTTCTGTGGACATTCATGTACACATACCTACAATGCAATGTGCTGTCTTTTCTCTTGGGTAAATACATGACAGTGGGATGCTTAAATATTTAGATGGTTGTTTAACTTTTAAGACGGTGAACCTTAAACCGGGTGGTTTTTAAATCTTTATACCATTTTAAGTTTCCACCAACAATATATGAAAGTTTTAGTTCCTCCACTTACTCACCAACAACTAGATATTATACTTGGTATATAGTGTTATCTCACTATAAATTGAAATTCATTAACGATGATAATGTTTAACAACTTTTTATGTTAGTAGCAGCTCCTGATTTCAAATTATTATGTTCTATGAAAAATATAATACTTTTTGATATGAACTATGTACTTACTTAATAATGAAATAGACCAATTTTAACTGAATGAAATATATTATCAAAATTTGTAAATCTTAATACTTTTTTTCTCTTTTTTGGCTTACAAGGGTTGATCAAAGATACTTCAATATATATTTTAAGAGTGGGATATTGTGATCCTTTTATTCATGGTTTGTTTTTTCAAATCTATGTATTATTAATATTTCTCTGTAACTCTGTCCAACATATATAATCTAAGCAATGCATATTTTCTTATATCTATATATGGTATCTCATACTTAGGTATATAATTCTTCTTAATAATTAAAAAATAAACCACAAAAATATTCTTAATATTTATCCTTACATCCACATGTCCTCTGTATATATATATATATATATATATATATATATATTCTTATGAATTATTTTTATTTGAATTTTGTTGACTTCACAGATAATTTTATTCCATGACAGTGGACTCAGAAAACAGTCCAGTCTCTCCATGATGTAAATATGTCTATTGAATGTTTAAAATGTAATAACAATAAACAAAATATAAGGAGATTTGGGGAGGATTATGTAGGAAGTATGTCCAAAATCCACACTAAGTATATAAATTTCTATGTATCATATCATATGTTCACTGTCCAAATTATAGCCTCCTCTCCTTTTGTTTTTTTCAAGTGGGATCATCAAATCAATGTGGTCAAACAATACAACCTAATAAAAATATAGCACACACTCATTTGAAACAAAATGTAGAAAGTTGACCATTTCAAAGAGGCAACACCCTTATTTATGATAAAGTAGACCTTGTATGTAAGCATACAAAAACAAGTAGAATATTACTTTTTTAAAAAGATATTTATTTATTTATTTATTTACGAGAGCGCATGCAGGTGTCTGGGGAAGGGAAAGGGCAGGGGAACAGGGGAGCTGCTGAGGGAGAGGGAGCAGAGTGGGAGCCTCAGATTCTCTACTGAGCAGGGAGCCAGACAGGGGGAGATCCTTGCACGGTGGGCTCATGATCATGACCTGAGCCAAAGCCAGACACTTAACCAACTGAGGCACCCCTAGAACATGACTTTTACAGAAAAGTTATCCTTGTTTTTCAGAGAGATAAGAAAGAGTAATTCCGTTGGACAAAGTAAGTGTTTAAAAATCAAGATCAAGCTGGTAGGAAAATAGAAATCTTGGAATTATCTATGGCAGATTGCATGAAATTTAATTCAATTGCTGTATCAAAATGGACATATTTAGACAAAATTAGATGCTGTGCTGATCTTTTAGATTGTTGAAGTGCCAAGTGTGTGTAGTTGAGAGGCTCTCTAGGGCTCCTATGTGAAAATAATGGCACTCATGAGGAAAGACCAGAGCACAAAGACTCCCTGGGGAATGGAGATACAGGAGTAAATTCAGATGACTGATAACTTCAAGCGAGTGTAATACACTGAACATCCTTAAAATAATAGTCAAGTGTGTTTTAGACACCCTACAGAAGTCTACACAGGCTAAAAACAAAGAAGTACTTACAGAAAAACACTACATACATATCATACATAGACACTGGAAAGTTTATTTGATAGTTGTTAACATGAATCATTTTAACTCTTTTTCTGTACTAAGTATCCTTCTTTACTCCCACACAGCATACCCACATTCCTTGCTTGGTGTTATAGTCTATAGACTCCTTACCCATCCTACTTTCCCATCCCTGAGGAAGGAAAAATATATATTTATATTTTTTTTCAAAATGTGAATAAAAAGTTAGAGTACATGGAAGTCAATCTTTAGATATATTTTGAACTCATTTATCCTTACATTTCCCTCTGAAGGAACATATAGAAATGCTTAATGCGGATAGTCTATTTCATACGAACCATATGGTGTACAATAAACTTAAGAAAAGGTATTGCATAACTTCTTCCATATCCTATGTAAAGCACACTTTACATCTTTGTTCCTCAAGCTATAGATCAAAGGATTCAGCATGGGGATAATGAGGGTATAAAATACGGACGCCACTTTATCAGTGTCAAAAGAATGACTGGACTCGGGTTGCACATACATAAATAACAAAGTTCCATAGAACACTGTGGCCACTGTCAGGTGGGACCCACAGGTGGAAAACGCTTTGTGCCTACCCTCAGCTGAGTTCATCCTGATGATGGCTACCAGGATCAGCAGGTAAGACACAAGAACTATCGAAAGAGATGAAATCAAATCCAAAACTGAGAAAATCAAAATCATCAATTCAATTTCATGTGTATTTGAGCAAAGCAAAGTTAACAAGGGGAGACTGTCACAGTAGAAATGATTGACAATATTATAACCACAGAATAATGAACTAAAAATCTTGCCAGTAATTAGAAGAGACACAAATGTGCTGTAAAGGTAGGGGACTGCCACCAGCACATAACACACCCTTTGGGACATGATGACAGGGTAGAGTAGAGGGTTACAGATGGCCACATAGCGGTCATAGGACATTGCCGACAGAATGAACAGTTCACTAATGATGAATATAATGTAGAAAGCTCCTTGAATGGCACACAAATAATAAGAAATTGTGTTTTCTTCCACAATAAAACTTACTAACATTTTAGGGCCCACAGTTGTTGAATAACCAAGATCAGTAAAAGCCAGGTGTTTGAGGAAGAAATACATGGGTGTTTGGAGCCTGGAGTCCACCTTGGTGAGGATGATCATGCCCAGGTTGCCCATCACTGAGATCAAATAGATGATGAGGAACAGCCCAAATAATGGAGCCTGCAGGTCAGGACGGTGTGTGATTCCCGTGAGAATAAATTCATTCAGCACTGTCCAGTTGTGTTTTTCCATCTAGGTTTATTGGAAAACCTATTCTGAATAGATAATCAGCATAGTAAATAGCTTTCATGTTATATCATCTGGGAGTGGTTTTGTTGTTGTTTTTCTTTGTTTTTGGTTTTGTTTTGATTTGCTTTGTTTTTATCTGGTAGGGTTTTATCCTGAATACAAGTAAAATAGCAGTGTCAGAAGTCTATGAGTGAGCTGTAAGAAAGCAACAGAAAAATACAGCCTTATGTAACATTAAATTATAAACACGTTTCTAGAAAATCCACATTTACCTCACATAAAACATTGCTGATAAGATTGTGAGCTTCTGAGAAACTATCCTATAACCCAGTACACATGCTCTTTTGTCAGAAATTCTGAACTACTGTTAGGAAAAACTGTTTTAAATGAACAGAAAAAGAAATGATGTAAATGTTGAGGTGCAATGATGACAGGGGAAAGAGAAAAGTAACACTGTTGGTGAAAGAAAAAAAGGTAACATTGTTAGTGCTGATTTTGTGTGAGATGAGGAAAGAGAAAAGGACTTTCACTAGTTTGAGACAACTAGGGAAAATGGAAAATTGCTTTTTTGATAGTTTATTTTCTATTGCGATGATCAGATCATTGTGGTTTATTTATTTATTTTTTTGTTACACTCTTTAAGAAAATTATCTATGTTTTCTATCAGATTCCACTGGAAATTGAATACCCGGTACCTCGTGTCATCACCATAAAATGGCACTTAAAAGTCTCCTGACCTTCAAATATTGCTTTCATATCTCAGTACGAGGCAGAATTTCTTTTTTACTTATTATGAATTACTTAAAAAATCACCTTTATAAATAAGTTGATTTAAATAACTCACAATATTTTTGAGAATAATTTTTTTTTTTGAGAAAAAGAATAATATAGTCACTAAATGATGATTTAGGTATCAAACAAACACCTGAATAGTTACAGTTTCATAATTTTGCCACAGTTTTTCTTTTTCTTTTTTTTTTAATTGCTAAATCTTTAGTTAGGTTTTATGGTCACTCAGTTTGACCTGTATTACTTATATGATCTAGTATTTATAGGACACATCTATTTACATAAGCAATATGTCCCTGACACATCAAAAATGGCTATTAGCACTTGTGAAAATACTTAAACAAGTGAGGTGAAGAGATAGGAATGCACTCTTGCTCTGTCAAGCAGTATCAATAGTAGGATGCAGAAGTGAATCAGAAATCCTATGCTTTGACATGGATTAAAAGTGTTACCTTGCAAAGTTCACCGAAACTATTTGGATATTGGTATAACACAGCATCACCTGAAATACTCTGTTTACCTGTGATGAAACCTCCGTCTTGGCTTCCCCATGTGCTTCGTGATATGGTGATGTGAGATCAATTTATGGATTCTTTGTTGCCCTCTGAGACTCTCCCTGAAGACATGCCAAGCAATTTCTTGATATCCCTAAAGCAGCTGAAAGCTTAATAGCATTCAAGGAGGGTGTTTGTTAATTGTCTAAAACAATTTGCATTCACCACTGAACTAGAATTTTTTTAAATTTTTATTTATTTATTTGACAGAGATCACAAGTAGGCAGAGAGGCAGGCAGAGAGAGAGAGAGGAGGAAGCAGGCTTTCTGCTTGAGCAGAGAGCCCATGCGGGGCTCTATCCCAGGACCCTGAGATCAAGACTTGAGCTGAAGGCAGAGGCTTTAACCCACTGAGCCACCCAGGTGTCCCTAGATTTTTTTTGTTAGTTTGTGTACTACATTCATACATCTTATTCTTAACTCTTTCTCCCCCCACGCCCCGTTTTGATGGATAATTTTATGTGTGCACTTGGCTAGGCTAGGGTGGCCAGTTGTTTAGTTAAAAAAATTATCCAGATGTTGTTATAAAGATATTTTTCACACATGATTAAAATTCAAATTAATAGACTTTGAGTATAGCCTTGTACCTTCTGAAATGTAGGTGGACCACATCCAATCAGTTGAAAATCTTACAGAGCAAAAGTTGGGGTCCTCCAAAGACAAAGAAATTATGCTCCTGACTGAAATATAGAAAATCTACCTTAGTTTTCCCTCTTTGTACTCAAGACTGCAGTGCCAACTCTTGCAATGCTAGGCTTAATCCACAGATTTTTGCCTTGCCATTCCCAACAAGCATATGTGTTAATTACTCAAAATCTCTCCCCCTTTCTCTCTCAAATCTATATTACCATATATTTTATATAATTATATATGTATTAACACATTATGTAAAACATTTTACATATATAAAATATCATATATATAATATATATGATATCTGATAGGATATATGATATATACATATAATATATATGATATATTTTCTCCTCCCTTTGGTTTTATTCCTCTGAAGTATTTTTACCAAAACAAACAACAAACATATAGGGAAATGCATTAAACTGTGTTATTCATACACCAAGCTTGCCAGTACTCCTTCAGTTCTACAATGGTCTCCTTAGAGGGATGACACGATGGACTCCTCAGATAACACAGGGAGTCATTTTTAAACACTATCTTACTGCATTGTTCAAATGATTAAATGAGGGGTACCTGGTGGTTCAGTCAGTTAAGCATCCGACTCATGGTCTTGGATCAGATCATGATCTCAGGGTCTTGAGATTGAGTCCTCCATGGCCTGGTGCCCAGTGCATGTTCTGCTTGTCCCTCTCCCTCTGCTCCTCCCACCCACCACCCTCTTAAATAAATAAATGAAATCTTAAAAAAAGTAAAGAATTAAATGAACTGAAAGTAATAAGATACTATGTATATAAGTAATAAGATATTGTGCTGTGTCCTTTACTTTTGTCTGTCTGTCTTTCTCTCTCTCTCTCTCTCTCTCTTTCTTGGACTAAAGAGAGTGAAATTAGTTACTCTTTCTTCTTTTTTCACAGTAAATTCTACTCATCTGTTTAGGTCTTGTCTTTCATTTTATTTGTCTATATTAGAGTTCAGTATTTCTTGTTTTGGCTTCATGCCTAATATCCATTCCAATTATTTTTCTCTCCCTTGTCACCTCCTCTACTGTACTTAATATATATCTTATAAGATCAATGTATTCTGGAAAAATATAATGTTTTATATGCATATGCTTTACTATGTCATTTTGCTATCAATTGTGTTGCACTTTAAGCCACATTACATATTTGTGATGTTTTCATGTTGTGATTCTTTTTACTTCTTTCTTCATTACAGTCGATAATATATTACAAATTTTATGGATCTACTCTTGTTATTTGCTTGTCTCCAACCTCAGTTCTCAGCAATACTGTTCCAACACAGAGTTCCGTGAAAAACCTTGACTTGCCATGTTAATGTGTTCCAGACAAAATCATCCGTGGTATACATTTCACATATCTGTCTCTGGCTGTGTGTGTATGTGTGTGTGCGTGTGTTGATATTCATGTAGATCCACCTACATGTATGCATATGACTGCACATAAATACCCTCAACACAGGAAGATCTCTTGGGAAGAGAAAACGATTCATTTAATTTTGTTAACTATTCCAGATTGGTTGTACCGGTTCTGATATCCTCTTGTACCCGCATAGAGATGAGGTTCTTGGGTGTTTGCATCTATGACAGGTGCCTGAATTATGTTCTCTCCTGTTAATGGGACAATATTTTATTAAAATGATTTAATCAATCAATTAATTAATTTAGGGGGAATGAGGGAACAGGGGAGGGGGCAGAGGAGAGGAAGAGAGAGTCTCAATCAGATGCCATGCTTAGTGTAGAGCCTGACACAGGGATTGATCCCATGGCCCTGAGACCATAATCTCAGCCAATATCAAGAGCTGGTCCCTTAACCAAGAGCCAGCCCAGCACTCTCTTAACTGTATAATAGTTAAAATATGTTTCTTTTACTGACTTTTCCCTTGGTTTTTGTTTGATCTCTTGGCATGGTTAGAAATGAAGTAAAACACCTTACATAGGTATCATTGAAAATAGGAAACTGCACATATATGAGGTATAAAATTTGATAAGTTTTGACATATGTATGGATATGATGTATCTCTCTATGTAATATTTCCATTCCATCTCATCTACCCTGTAATGTCTCAGGCAGGCTTGAGTTTAATTTAGCTTTCTACTATTTTGAAATACTTATAGAATTATGTGGTGCCAAGGAGCCCAGAGTTCCTGCACCTCACTTAGTTTCTCCTAGGAGTAACAACTTGCATCAGTATTGTACAATTCAGATTCTACCACAGGAATTATGAAATTAATGTTGGCACAATACTCTGCCTATTTGGGTCACCCTCTCATTTTTGTGTTTGCAAAGAATTATATATACATATATATGCATATATGCAATTTTAATCACATGTAGAGGGGTATAATCAGCATAACCATTAACATACAGGCTTATTCCATCACTATCCGGGTCACCTATGGTTCCTCCATACCTAAGTGCTCTTCCCTTTCCTCATTCCCTTGTCCTTAGCCCCTGTCAACCACTAATCCGGTTTTCATCACTACACTTTTCTGGGTGCAAGATTCTCAGCTGACAATTATTTGTTTCGATATTTTAATGATGTTGCTCCACTGTCTTCTCACCTGCAGTGCTTCTGACGATAAATCTGTTATTCTTTGTTCCTCTTTCTATAAAGTGTCTAGTGTCTTTGCTTTTTGATGGCTTAATGTTTTATTTATCGTTGGCTTTGAGATATTTAATGATGAGTTGCCTTCAGGTCTGTATGTTCCTTTTATCTGGGGTTTGTTAATCTTCTTGAATCTGAGGTCTTTTAACTTTCATCATGTGTGATTACTTTTCACCTGTATTTTCTTCAAATAATTCTAATGACATTCTTCTTTGGGAAACCTGTCATATGCATACTTGGTTAGTTGAAACTGTCTCACAGATTATTATTATTCTTTTTATGTTTTTGGTTCTTTTCACTCCCTTTGTCTCATTTTGATATTTTATTGCTCTATCTATAGACTGACTAACCTTTGCTTCTGTAATGTCCAGTCTACTGTACCTACAATCCCTTTTATCTTTTACCTTGAACATGGTATTTTTTTCTCTCTAATATTTGAAATCCTTTTTTTAAATATCTTCCATGTCTTTAGTTATCTTTTTGAAAATATGATATACAATTATAATAACCATTTTTGTCCTTGTTTGATATTTCAAACAAGTGCAAATTCTTGAACAGTTTCCATTGATTGGTTATTCTATTCATTATGGATCATGTCTTCCTGCTTCCTTATATGCCTGATAATTATAGAATGTATTTCACACATTGTGAATTTTTCTTGATGGATACTGGATACAATTTTATTTTAGCAATAATCCCTCAGTTTTCTTCTAGGATATAGTTATTTTGAGATAGTTTAATCCTTTTGGATATTGCTTTTATAATTTCTTAGGTGGGACCAGAGCAGTGTAGAAGTAGGGCTAATTATTCCTCTTACTGAAGGAAGACCTTCTTGAGTACTTTACCTAAAGTCCCACAAACTATGAGGTTTTCTACTCCTGGTACAATACATTCTCACAATTTCTACCTCTGTTTGAGTTTCAGATACTGTTGCCTTTCATCATCTTAGATGGTTATTTCTTTCACCTGGATGGTTTCCTCTTGCATGTCCTGATCACTAATCTGTCCAATAATCCAGGAGGATTCTCTGCAGAGATCCAGTGTTCTTTCTCTGCACAGCTTTTCTAGTGCTGGTATTCTATCTTACAAAATTCAACTACCATAGACTTCTGAACTCTCAACTTTATTCCTTCAGCTCATCAGGAAAGTGGCGCAATCATGGGATTCACCTGATTTGTTCCTTATCTGTCAGGGAAACTGGCATTTGTTGCTTGATGTCAATGTTGTGACCACTTGTTTCATATTTCTTGTCTCTATTTTTGTTTGGTTTGGTGCTTTTTTTTTTTTTTTTCTTATCTTAATGTGAAGTTAGGGCCATCTTAATTGAAAGTAGAAAACAGTATTCAACAGATCTTAAGATGAGTCTTGGAACTAGTCTTTCCAT
The DNA here is from genome assembly GCF_009829155.1 of Mustela erminea. Lineage (NCBI taxonomy): Eukaryota > Metazoa > Chordata > Mammalia > Carnivora > Mustelidae > Mustela > Mustela erminea. The sequence goes on along the minus strand of NC_045622.1, from coordinate 100,269,763 downwards.
TCTTTTCAAATAATTAATTTCCCTTTTTATCCTTCTTATACCCCACATAAATGTGAAGAAATATTGAGATTTCCTTAAAGATGTGTTAAGAATGTAATCACTTCTATCCTCGGGCTCTACTTGTCCCGGATTAAACCTCTATTCTCTCTCAAATGTAACATGATCAACCCCCTCAGGGTCTTCAATTTCCCATCTCAGAGTTTTCCATCCGTTATTTGCACAGCAGTGATAGCTGTCCCCTTATCAAAGATAGATCAAACCACTCCTGAGCTCAAAATCCTCCAAAGGCCTTTTTTATCATTTGGAATAAAAGGCAAGTTTTACAATGGCCTATATAAGTCCTACAAGATCACATTCTATATTATAAGTTCATCATATCTCTTTTATTTCTTAGTCACATTTATGTTCCCACCTCCTTTGACTGTGGTGTTCCTCAGCACATTAGTCATTGGAACTGCTGCAATGTTTGGTCCCCATGGAACAAGCTTCCGATAGGTAGCCAGAGTCTATCCACTTAGATCCTCAAGTGTTTGTTTCAATGCTATCTTTGCAGAAGGCTCCCTGATAACCTTAATTAAAGGGTGACCACCATCCTGACTACTGGCTCTATCCCATTTTCATAGAGCTCAATCCAATCCATCCCACTGTATACACCACTTCTCATGCTGCCTATTTTCTGTAAGCCCAATAAAGAGAGGGATTTTTGTTATTAAATTTCACAGTATATGTTTATTTCCTTGATTAATTAATTTATATAGTATCTATCAGGTATCTTCTTTGTGTGTGACTTTTACTATGCTAGACTGTTATAGATAAGGTTGTAAAAAGAATATATGGAGTCTCTGGTTTTATAAAAATAAGTGTTTAGTAGAAGAGACAGACAAATAGGGTAGTGCCAGAACTTGTAGGAATAGTACTTGACCTGGAACTTAAACTAAATTAGGTTAGTATCTGAAGGATGAGAATGAAGACGCAATCTGTTGGTGATTATCCTCATTTGAATTTTGAAAATAAAGTATATTTTTCTTTATTTCTATGCTTATCACACACTGATTCTTGCTCACCCCCCCCACGGAAACAACAGAACAAGACTACAGCAAGGTTAACTACAGTATACATTGACTAATACATAATTTAGTGTTAGTGTGCCCTACAGTGAATTTTAAGTAAAACATTTGCAAACATTCTGCAGGTCCTATATAGGGCATTTTTCACCTCTTTGTTCCTCAAGCTATAGATCATGGGATTCAGCATGGGTATAACCAAAGTATAAAACAAGGAGGCTATTTTATCAGTATCAAATGAATGACTGGGTTTGGGCTGCACATACATAAAAAACAGACTACCATAAAATATGACTATCACTGTCAGATGGGATCCACAGGTGGAGAAAGCCTTGTGCCTGCCCTCTGCAGAGTTCATCCTGAGCACGGCAACAAGGATCAGCATGTAGGACACAAGGACTATCAGAAGAGATGACACCAAATTAAAAGCAGAAAAGATCAAAATTATCAGTCTAATTTCATGTGTGTCTGAGCAGAGCAAATCTATCAATGGTAGACTGTCACAGTAGAAATGCCTGATGACATTATAGCCACCAAATGATGAAAGGAAAATTTTTATAATGGTCAGCAAAGACAGAAGGATGCTGTATAGATAGGGGATTGCCACCAGCAACTGACATAATCTATGTGACATGATGACTGTGTAGAGCAGAGGGTTACAGATGGCCACATAACGATCATAGGCCATTGCTGACAAAATGAAAATTTCACTAGTAATAAATATACTAAAGAAGGTGAGTTGGGTAGCACACCAGGTATAAGAGATTGTAGGTTGATCTACAGCAAAGTTTGCTAGCATTTTGGGTCCCACAGCTGTTGAATAACCCAGATCAGTGAGAGCCAGATGTCGGAGGAGGAAGTACATGGGTGTTTGTAACCTGGAGGCTATCTTGGTGAGTATGATCAAGCTCAGGTTACCCACCACTGAGACAAAGTAAAATGTGAGGGAGAGTCCAAGCAGTGGAGCCTGCAGCTCAGGGGGTCCTATGATTCCCATTAGAATGAATTCTTTCCATGTCGTTAGATTGTGCGTCTCTGTACAGGCCATTTGGGAAACCTGTATTGGGAAGAAATGTACAAATAATCACTAACTTTCAGGACATATGACTGAGATGACCATTGTAGTAAGTGATTAAAGGCTGAGATCTTGCATTTATGGTCTGTTGCTTTATTTGGCTGTCTAACACCTGGCAGCTCAAGTCTCTCTCTACCAGCTCAGCTAAGCTCTTTACAGCTTTCTTAGACACCAAAAGCACAAACAATTCAAGTAAAAATAGATAAATGGATATAATCAATTTTTTTTTTTAAAACAGACTTTTGTGCATCAGAGAACACTATAAAAGATGAAAAGATGACCCACACAGTGGAGGAGGTTGCAAATCATTTATCTGGTAGAGCACTGTTATATAGAATATGTAAAGATTCTCCAATTCAACAGAAAAAACAAACAAACAAACAGTGCAAATTAGAAAATAGGCTAATGACTTGAACAGACATTTCTCACAGAAGATAAACAAATGGTCAATAAGCTCATGAAGAAAGGTTCAACACCCTTAGTCATTAGAAAAATGTAATTCAAAACCACAATGAGACAGCACCATACACCCCATAGGATTTTTTTTTTTTTTTTAAGGATTTTATTTATTTGAGTGAGAGAGTGAGCAAGAGAGAGAGAACAGTACCCCAGGGGGAAAGCCAGAGGGAGAAGCAGACTCCTCGATGAGCAGAAAGCCTGATGCTGGACTCCACCCCAGGACCCTTGTATCATGACCTGAGCTGAAGGCAGATGCTTAACCAACCAAGCCACCACGCACCCCTAGGATGGATATTAAAAAAATAAATAAATAAAAAGGAAAATTATAAATGCTGACAAAGGTGTGGAGAGATTAGAACCTCTATGTATTCTTGTTGGTAATGTGAAATGGTACAACCACTATAAAGACGATTTGATGGTGACTCTAAGTTAACCATAGAATTGCCATTATAACCTGGAAAATCCACTTTTAGATCTGAAGAGTACAAACTGTTGCTTCACAGTAAATGTCTAGGTTTCACCAAAATTTATAATAAAGATGTTTACAACCTTGTATTCACCCAGAAACTTCAGTTACCAAAGCAGATTTTCGAAGAGATTGCTGAAACACTGAGGAGGTATCAGACATTAACGAGGTCCTGGAGAGTCGCTGGTCTGAGTTAGTTACAGAGACAAGTGCATTCCACTCACCTCTGAGGAGGAATCTCTTTGTTTTCCCTTGTATTCCTAACAGAACCCCGTGAGAAGGTTTTATGTGTATCTTTCCTCTTTTGAGGCTCTCCCTGAGGAGAAAGAATACAAGTTAATTAAGCTTGGAGGTTAATGAAGCTGTGATATACCTGCTAATTGTATAGGACATCTTTATATCCCCCTACAAATGAAGTTCTCTTAGATACCCTTCTGCACAGTGTCTCCTGGTTAAGTCTTTCTACTCTAATGGAGAGATCTGGAATCCAAACATTGTATCTATAGGAAATATATTTTCATTTTTTTCCCAACCTGTAATTTTCTCTTGTTAATACAATGGCTTTTTAGGATTTCATGGATGTGAACATAATGGAGGAATGTTTGAATCACACTTATTGCATCCTTTTAAAAATTTACAAGGTAAAATAATATATGTATGTGTAGCCATTTTTCCCTTATTGGTGGTGTTTTAAACTTATTATTGAGTATATTTGCATATTGACAAATGTATTTATCATAAATAAATTTTACAAAGGTAACACTTTGTGTAATTAGAATCCAAATTATCCAGTAATGACAATAACAAAAATAGAATAAAACATTATCAGGACCCCAGAAGACCCTTCATTCTCCTTTCTACAATCAACTGTCCCCCTTATACACACACACACACACACACACACACACACAGATAACCATTATTCTGTTTTTTAACAACATAAATTATTTTCGCTTATTTTTGTTACTTCATATAAAAGAAATCTTACACATACTATTTTTTTGTGACTTTTTTTCAGTTAATATGCTGTTATAGTCATTGCAGAATGCTCATTTTCATGTCTGTATACAACTCTTTTTTATGAATATATCACAAATTAGTTGTCCATTATTTTATTGTTCAATATTAGAACTGCTTTCAACTTTTAGGCTTTACAACTAATGATATTATAAACATTCTACTTCACCTGATGTTTTGATGAACATTAAACTTTCTTTTTTCACATCTTGGACCCTTATGAAATAACAAAAAATGGATTTTATCTGTATTTAGAGAATGGTTAGAGAATCATTTATAGATTATAAAAAATATCTCAATAAACATAAAAGCTTCTTAACAATGGTAATTAAAAATGGCTACTCCCACACCCTTTGTGTCTACAGCAACACTGACTTAATCTTGAATATAATTCTATTTCTGTGTATCTCTTATCCTAAAAACCTGAGCCATAGGCTATGCATTTTTAACATTAGTAAGTACTACCAAATGAGTTTCCAGAGTGGTTATAACAGTATGCATTCTTAGTAGCTGTGCAAATTATTATAATTGTTTAATATTCTTATTAAGATTTGGTACGTTCCATCATTTTCTTTCTAGCCTTATAGATGATGTGAATGGGTAACTATGTGGTTTAATTTGCATTATCCTTGTACTGAATGAAATAAAAAGTCTTTCATTTGTTTCAGAAGTATTTATATATTTACTTTGAAAAGTACTTGTTCATGTCTTTTGTCATCATTGTACTGTATATTATGTCAACTATTCATTGATTTGTAAGAGTTATTTTTCAATAAGTGCTTTTAGATAACTTGTATATTTATTTGAGAAAAAGTGAATCTGGACACCTACCCAGATCTTACTAGAATCATTTCTATTTGATTTAAAGATCTAAATGTGAAATGCAAATAAACAGTTTAGGCAAAAACATAATGGGACATCTTTGTGGTAGTAGAATATTTTTAACAAAACACATAAAACAATATTTGTATAAAATTAAAATGATTCAATGAACTATTTTAAGAATTCTGTTCATCAAAATTAATAATGTGAGAGGGAAACTTTCATAGTAGGAGGGAATACTTTATCAGTCCTATATAATCAGATATACATGAATGAAAGAGGACTCATGAAAAATATAAAAGTAACTCTTCTTCTAGAACAGGAGGGGGGTGGCAAAGAAGATGAATGAATTTAATATTCAGTGAAAGACACTGTAGTCTCCAAAAATTACACCAGCTCATACAAATAACAATGAAACTAAGCTGAGTTACTATGGGCACTTAACATAAGTTACACATTTTGCTTCAAAACGTATAATAACATTAAGGTGTCCTGCTTGTAAGCAAGAATACTGGGCTGATTTCAAGGGAAAACCTATAACATAAATGGGGAGACTGGATCTCCTAGTCTTGGGGACAATTTCAGAGGTAAAGTTTCAAATATTTCAGTAGACATTAAAAGTTTTATGTAGATTTTTAAGTGTAATAATATGTGTCCATCATTATAGTATCCTACAGAATATTGTCACTGCCCTAAAAACTTTTGTCCTCAACTTATTTGTCCTTTTCCTGCCCCAGTATACAGGATTTTTATAGATATCATTTATACTACTGTTTTCTTTTATTCTGGTCACTGAGGTAGTTTATTGGAAATAGGTGTTGAATGTTATCATAAATCTATTTTAGGTTTATTATTATTCCACTCACCTCTGAGAAGGAATCTCTTTGTTTTCCCATGTATTCCTAACAGAACCCCGTGATAATAATGTTAATTTATGTTAATAAATTTTTAACTAGTAATAATGTTAACTAGTAATAATGTTAATTTATATTAATTTATTTTCTAGTAATAATGTTAATTTATGTTAATTTGTGTTAACTAGTAATAATGTTAATTTATGTTAATTTATTTTCTGTTGGCATTTGCATGTCTCTTCTTCTAGTCCTCCTCTTCTTTCTAGCCTTTCTTCTTGCTCTGCTGTGTAGAATATATTTTTTGAAGATGTCATCACGTATTCACCCATTCCACCCTTGATAAGCACTTAACACCTATGATGACTACATCTGCCACAAACATTCTATTACTTATTCTCCAGTGGACATAATTGCACAGGAAGGGAATTGCTGCATCATAGAGTATACACACACCAAATTTAGTAATTATTCTCTTATTTTTCTAAAGTATTTATGGTAACGTACTCTCCCTGAAACAGTTACAAGAATTAGAGTTTCCCACACCCTGATCGACACTTTGAATTATTATCCAAATTTTGAATTTTAGCTACCCTGCTGAATGTGTAATGGCATCACAGTATATAATCTTCACTTACATTTAATGAATAATTTTTTTTGAACACATTTATGCATCTTTGGCAGATTTGATACCCTCTTTTGTGAAGTGTTCCTTCAGGTGTCCTGCCCTTCCCCCCAACTTATTCATTCCCTCCCAATAGGTTGATGGTGTTGATCATCTTCATTCTAGAAGTTAAGACAATTTGTTCTTTTACTTTGTTTTGTTTTACAGATTATTTTGAAGGGTGTGTGTACTTCACATCTGGATTTTTTCGCTTTCTATTTTCGCTTTTCTATTTTTTTATTAATAGAAATTTTCATTGTAGAAGGTACTATTTCTTTATTATATTTCTTGTACCCTGTCTAAGGAATCTTTGTTGATTCCAAGTCATGAAAATGTTATTTTATTTTACTTTGCTTTACCAAAATTTTGGTTTCAGCTTTCACATTTCCATTCATAGCACATCTCAATTATGGTTTGCATGTAGTGGATAAAAGACCAAGATTCACGTTCTACATAGGAACCTAATTGAATGCAGTCAGTTTATTGAGAAGCCTGATTTTGCCCTCTACATTGTGGTAGGGCTATTATTTTAAAACACGTGGAATTACACATGTGATTCTATTTTGGACTTTATTATTATATTCTTGATCTCTCTGTAAATATGTGCACTGATGACATATTTTTAAAAATAATCTCACTTCATTAAAGGAATTGTATCTGTTATTGGAAGTCCTCTGAAGTCTTTCTTCTTCTGAGATAATTGCCCTGGATATCTAGATCCTTTGCATTTCCACATAACTTTTGATATCAGCTTAACACTAAAAAATGCTATTGAAATTTTGATTGTTACTGCAATAAATCTACAGGAAAATTTATGGAGAACTGGCCTCATCATAATATTTATATCTTCTAACCAATGACATGGTATATATATAAACATTTATCTCTCCTCCAGTAACTCAGTAATGTTTGTTACAGTGTCTAGCAATGAAATCATGCAAATCGTTCCTTAGACTGTTCCCTAAGTATTCTATAGATTTTATCTAGCATAATTGATAGTTTAAAATTTCAACTTTACCTATTTTTGCTGGTGGATAACAAAATAATTCATCTTTAATATGTTGATATTATATCCACTAATCTTGCAAAATCTACTTACTATTTCTAATGTTTCAGTGTGAAGTTTTTTGAACTTTTAATGTACATATTTATGACACATGAAAATAATCAAACTTTATTCTGCTTTCCCATGTTTACACATGTTCATATATCATGATGTAACAAATCTGAAATGCCACCTATCAAAGGGGATATAGTTAAAGTGTCAACAGGGATACAGCTAAGGACAGACAGTGTTGACTACACATTGATGTATATATGCCCAGCACACACACACAGAAGAAAAAAAACAATAAATGCCATCTTATGTCAGTATGCCAGTGTGGTGGGCACTGGTCTTAAAGTGGTGTTTAGTCCACAAAATATATTTAAAAAAAGACACCAGAAAGGCTTAAAAAGCTATTTAATGGGGGTGCCTCGGTGGCTCAGTGGGTTAAAGCCTCTGCCTTCAGCACAGCTCATGATCCCAGGGTCCTGGGATCGAGCCCCACATTGGGCTCTCTGCTCAACAGGGAACCTGCTTCCCTTCCTCTCTCTCTGTGTAACTTTCTGCCTACTTGTGATCTCTGTCTGTCAAATAAATAAATAAAATTAATAAAAAAGTTATTTAATGGCAGATGTATTGACTTCCCTTAAACCCTTAAATTGTAACATAAGTATTGGCAATTTGAGAATAGAAGTCTGCACTCCAGTTGCTCATGGTAATACTTAAGGACAAGTAAAAATTGATACCAGAAGGATGATCACTACTGGAATAACTATAAGTTGAAAAATGAAAAACATTCTAGTTTCCATTACTTTTATACATTACACTTCTTAAAGGCCTATGTCATATAATAAACAGCAGTCTGTAACATGATTTATTATATACAGAGTCTATACTGAGTCCTACATAGGCAGTCTGTGCAGACTTTTCCATATTCTATGCAGGGCACCTTTTACCTCTTTGTTCCTCAGGCTGTAGATCATGGGATTCAGCATAGGTATAATCAAAGTGTAGAATGCAGAAGCAATTTTATCAGTATCGAAGGAATGACTGGATTTGGGCTGCACGTACATGAAGAAAAGTGTTGCATATAATACAACAACCACTGTCAGATGGGACCCACAGGTAGAGAAGGCCTTGTGCCTGCCCTCTGCAGAATTCATCCTGAGGATGGCCATTAGGATCAGGATGTAGGACACAAGCACTATCACAAGGGAGGAAACCAAATTGAATGCTGAAAAGATCAGTATTATCAACTCAATATCACGTGAGCTTGAGCAAAGCAAAGTTAACAAGGGAAGACTATCACAGTAAAAATGTCTAATGACATTATGTCCACAGAAAGAAGACATAAATATTTTTATGGTGGTTGTCAGAGAGAGAAAGGCACTGTAGAGATAGGGGATGGCTACCAGCACCCAGCACACCCTTTGTGACATAACAACGGTGTAGAGCAGAGGCTTACAGATGGCCACATAGCGGTCATAGGCCATTGCGGACAGAATGAAAAGCTCACTGATGATGAACAAGATGAAGAAAGACAGCTGTGTGGCACACCAGTTGTAGGGGATTGTATTTTGGTTAGTTACAAAATTTACCAGCATTTTGGGTCCCACAGCAGTTGAATAACCAAGATCAATGAAAGCCAGGTGTCTGAGAAAGAAGTACATGGGTGTTTGGAGCCTGGAATCCATGTTGGTGAGGATGATCATGCCCAGGTTGCCCACCACGGAGACCGTGTAGATGATGAGGAAGAGCCCAAAGAAGGGAGCCTGCAGCTCTGGACGGTCTGTGATTCCCATTAGGATGAATTCTGTTAGCGCTGTTAGATTTTGTTTGTTCATCCAGGCTGTTAAGGAAAATTGCTGTGGGAACAACCATCACAAGAGTCACTGGGTTTCAGGAGACAATGTCTGTTGACATTTTAGGATGCAAAGCCACTGTGGATAAGATAAACCTAATTTTTTAGACGGGTTAATTTAAAATAAGACTCACCTCCATCACTGAACCTGGAACCAAATTTAGAAAGTGTTACAACCTAAGAAATAGGGCAATCTTTGTTTGTTTGCTTGTTTATTTGTTTTTCTTTGGTTCCACATGCTAGCTGGAATTCTTGATTTAAAAAAAAAATGTTTTGCATTTAAAATGCCTGTAATTGGCTAAATATACAATACTTTAGAAGGAATTATAATAAAAGTAACAACACTCTGCCTCTTGCCCTTGCAAACTTTAGTTGCAACCTCCATGTAAACCATGATTAACCCAGTTTCCTATCTGTGATATGTTGCACACCAAGTAAAGCCTGCATCTACAAGTTATTCAATATAAAAAGGAAGAATTTGGTATATTCTCACATTTGCTTTGACCTTAGAACTGATTCTCTGAAATGATGTGTTTAATGATATAGTTGTACTTTCTACCACATTCAAAGACAAGTAAAAGTTAGACTGTATTTTTTAATGTATTACTTAAAATCATCCAATATACTGCTATAAGTGCAACAGACAGAAATATCACTCTAAAGTAGGGGATACTATCTCAAATATCTTAGAGGTTGGCAAATAATGTTGCACGAGGTACATGAATGAAAGATTAATTTGAATACTGTTCTTGCACCTTTATTTCATCTTTCATCATATGTACATGAAATGTTTTCTGCTAACACATTTTATTTAAAGATTGCACTTTATCAGGGTGCCTGGGTAGCTCAGTTGTTAAGTGTCTGCCTTCAGCTCAGGTCATGACCTGAGGGTCCTAGGATTGAGCCCCGCATCTGGCTCCTTGCTCAGTGAGAAGCCTGCTTCTCCCTCTCCTACTCCCCCTGCTTGTGGTCCCTTTCTCCCTGTCTTCCTCTCTTTGTCAAATAAAAAGTGAATAAAATAAAAAAAGATTGCCCTTTATCGACTTTACTTTTCTAACTCCTTTCTCCTTCAGATTGTTTTTAAAGACCGGTGTCCCAAAATTTCATGAAAAAAGAGATTATCCATATTTTTTACTAACTATTCCAGAGTGAAAAAGTGAGAACCCCACTATAATTCATTCTGGGAGACAAAATCATGATTTAAAAAAGAAAGATATGATAATAAAAGAATCCTACAATATATTCAGTATATATGCATCCCACAAACTCACATATATTCATGATATACACACACACACACACACACACATACATACACATTAGTAACTATATCTCCTCTAAACAATATGTCACTTATATCAGTTTTTAAAAATGTATAACAATTATAGGACATCCAAGCTGTATTCATCCCACATTTGTCTGGATGATTGAATTTTGAAAATTCTATAATTAGAATTCATCACATTATCCAATTGAATTAGAAAGAAAATGAAGCATTTTAATGGATGAAGAGTTAATGCCATTTAGAATGGACAAAAGCTATAAAAATTAAGAATAAAAGAGAAATACCATAATGATAGAATATCTAATATAAACTGCCAGGTACCTACTCTTAAAAGGTGAAAAGTTAAGACATTTTGGGGAAAAAAATACAGAAACCTAAACAAATTAGAAAAATATGTTCCTGTATTATACAAGTTAGTGTTATAAAAGTTTCAGTTGTGCTCAACTAGAACCTCTGGATGCCCTTAAATAAGCAGAAATTTCCAAAAGAATAGAATAAAAATTCAATATTAATTTGACAGATAAATTACTTCATAAAATTTTCTCTATCCAAAAATCTATTCAAAATATTTATGGTAAAGCAATAACAAACATTCATTAGCAACAATCCAACAAGTGACAAAGCCTGATGTCTTAAGCTGTAAATATACTCAAAGAAAGGACTATCCCACAGCAGTTTTCACAGTTTGGCAAACCTCTTCATCTCAACATTCATTTTATTGTGATACTACAAAACTCTGTGGAGTTCTTCTAAAACTCAATTGAGTGAATATTTGTGTGGCCTCCTCCCACCAGTTCTACCCAAGCACTGCCTGGAAAGAAACAAGGAAAGTGAGCATCAAACCTGACTCTTAGCAGGTTTGGAAGCAGAAACTCCAGAGCCATGCCAGGACCTGGGGGATGGGCATGGAGTACAAGGATGTCCTCTTAAGCAAATGAGAACACTCAACCTCAACTCAATATTCTATAACATTTTGTAAATAGCCTCAACTGAGTGGTCATACTGGGTTGGTCATACTGAGAACACTGCACATTTACTAAAAGTTAGGAGGGAAAGAGGACAGAAGAGGATTGTAAGTAGAACTTACGAAAATACTAACTCCCCCTTCACAATTTTTTATTGTCTGCAATCTCAATATAAATGTAGAAATAATAACAAATAGAAATGAGGTCCCTTACCACCTTCAAAGAACACACTCATTATGGTAAACATACATAATTACTCCAGAAAACCTAGTTATGAAGAGAGATGATTTACATGCATGATGTACTGTACTGAGTCTGGCTTTGGTGACTATACTCATATTGGTCATTTAAGTGGAAGACAGGGATCCAAAATCATCACTGCAGTTAATCTAGTAATCAATATAATCAATGCCATCTAGTCACCTTAAGTGAAGACTGTCTTCTTGTTCCTTTGTGTGATTACTAGACCTGAATGCTGTCAGAAGAATTTATGAACATCTTCTCCCTTTGAGACACTCCCCTGAGAGTGTGAATGCAATTCTTGGTTATTCCCAAAGCATCTGAGAGCAAGAAATGATGCCACTGGTCTTTTCTAATTACTCAGAGTAACTTTGATTTCCCTATTGAGGAGTTTTAAAAAAATATTTTATTTATTTGAGAGAGACAAAGAGAGAGAAGTAGGGGTAGGGGCAGAGGAAGAGGGAGAAGCAGATTTCCCACTGAGAAGGGAGTCCCATGTAGGTTCCATCTCAGGACCCTGAGATTATGACCTGTGAGTTGAAGGCAGACACAGCCAACTGGCCCCCAGTTGTTTTTATATATACAATTCACTTGCTTTCCTTAGATAACATTTTTATTGTATTCACTTAAATGTCTGGATGTAAGTAGAATATTTCTCAGATACTTTCATCATCTATCAATTACATAAACTTCTAGTATTTTCCACAATGGATTCTTCCATGTTTTATATCTGAGGATAAAGACAAAACTATTTACACATGACCTATAGTGTGTTAAAAGCTCAGAAGGAATAAAAAATTAGGAATATGTATGTAAAGTAATTTATAGGGCACCTGGGTGGCTGAGTGGGTAAAGCCTCTGCCTTCGGCCCAGTTCATAATCCCAGGGTCCTGGGAATGAGCCCCGCATGGGGCTCTCTGCTCAGTGGGGGACCTATTTCCCTCTCTCTCTCTGCCTGCCTCTCTGCCTACTTGTGACCTCTGTCTATCAAATAAATAAGTAAAATCTTAAAAAGGGGGGGCACCTGGGTGGCTCAGTTGGTTAAGCCTCTGCCTTCAGCTCAGGTCATGATCTCAGGGTCCGGGGATAGAGCTCTGCATTGGGTTCTCTGCCCAGTGGGGGACCTGCTTCCCCTTCTCTCTCTGCCTGCCTCTCTGCCTACTTGTGATATCTCTCTCTCTCTCTCTCTCTGTGTGTGTCAAATAAATAAATAATCTTTTTAAAAAATAATTTATATTCAGTTTTTTAACCTAAGGGATTGAGTTAATGATACATAATTCCACAACCTGTGTTCATCCTCATCCTAATTCCCACTCCTACATCAGTTTCCTTTCCCTACACAAGTATCTCCTCCACAAAAGTTGATATATGTTCTTAATAAGAAATTCAGCTTTATGGGGTGCCTGTGTAGCTCAGTCAATTAAGTGTCTGACTCTTAGTTTCAGTTCAGGTCATGATCACAGGGTGGAGAGATTGAGCCCTGCACTGGACTCCACACTCAGTGGGGAGTCTGCTTGAGATTTTCTCCCTCTCCCTCTGCCCCTCCCCCCACTCATACTCTCCCTCTTAAACTCTAAATTAAATAAATAAATATTTTTTAAAAAGAAACACAGCTTTATAAAGTGACTATAACTCGTGCTTTGAAGTACGCACATAGGTTGTTACATGACTTATTTCGATTCATCAAGGTTCTCAATCAACTATATGTTTTTGAATTTTATTCATTTTCTATATACACAATATTTTGATGGCTTCTGTTTAATAAAATTGCTATAATCTGTGTCTACCCCCATTTACTATAGGTTTGCTGCCATAGTAAGAGGCATTTAGTTAGTTCCCAGCTTGTGACTCTACATGCATCCCCACAATTAACTTTGTGTGTGTGGTCCCCGCTGACCCATGAATGAACATGTCTGTGATGTATCTCCTGAGGCCCTGTTTTTGGATCAATAGAGCACATTTAATTTATTTACATAAGGATGGATCTATTCCAAGATTTCTTTAAACTGCATACATCCCACCATCAGTACACATCATTTCATATTGTGGACATCCAACTCATGAATATGTAGCGCTTGAACAAACGGTAAAGGCTGCAGCAAATAATTAAATCAGATAAACTTTATAGAGCTAATATAGTTTTCCTTGATTTAATACTTTATTTTTTAAAAGAATCCAAATACTTGTCAAGATTTGAAAAAAAAGAAAAAGTGTGCTATGATCCATGTAAACAAAGAAGTTCAGACATTATAACGGAGACTGATGCACATTAATTCTAGTATAATGTTACTATTTGGATGTCTATAACATGATAATGCTGATGAAGTGGTTGTTGGTTGAAAAAACACTGACACACACCTCATAGCAAATGGGTGGAGGTGACCTCCAAATCCCACTTTTCCTCCTGGGCACCTGGCTAGCTGACTTCTCCTCCTCCTGGCAACTGTGAAGAAGTAGCTGAGCTGTAGCCTGACTCCTCTTGGAAGCACAGCCCCTCCCTGTGGGCAGCCAATCTCCGTCCCTACTGTGTGCAAGTCCTGAGTGCCTCCCATAGTGCTTTCTGTTTCAGAGCTTGTAGTTCTTTTCTTCAATGGTTTCCTTAAAAGCATTTTTTTTAAAATTTCCATTGAGATGGCTTTTGAAAATAGCCATTTGGAAAGCAGAGGTGATAGATGAGACCCATGGCACGTAGACATCTGGTGAAGACTTATGGACTTGCAGGGAGATGGCATTAGCTCAATCTAAACTTACCTAGACCTTAAGGGATAAGAAAATCTGTATCAGAACACTTACAATTACTCAGTTTAACTTTTTTAAAGAACTTATTTATTTATTTATCTGGGAGAAAGAGACTTCATGGGTGATCGAGGGGAGGGACAGCAGGAGAGGGGGAGAATCTCAGGCAGACTCCGTGCTTGGTGCTTCATCTGATGCAGGCTTGAACACATTACCCTGAGATCATGATCTGAGCTGAAATCAAGATTCTGATGCGTAACCCACTGAGTAACCAAGATAGTCTCTTAATTTAACTTTTAATTAAAAAAAAAAAAAAAGAATCATACCAATTTCTGTTATCTTTAAGATTATCAATATAGTAGGAAACAATTAATACCAGACATATTTCCTGGAATGTAAATAAAATATTAGGATATATGATCATGGTGCTTCAGAACAAAATGAACTGCTGTGAAAATAATCCTTCAGTAAGTTTTGGAGTTTAAATTCATGAAATGGCATTTACTATGCTGAATTTGGGGAAGTTTGGTGGTTTTTCTTATTTTCATGGTCTTGAAAGGATTCAGTGTCTGTCACACAAGATTTACGCACTTGTAATGCTTTCTGCCTAGAGCATCCCTATATATGGAATCAGGTCAAAGCTACTGCTTCTGTGGCAGCTGCAGAAGGAGGGGTCCTGTGGCTGTTTGAAGTGTGTCCTGGCATTCAGGTGTTGTCAGACTTTGCTTTATGGTTGTGTCTTGCATCTTCTCTTGCCCCTCACCACCAGAGGGATTTTGTTGTCACTGGACACAAATGTCATGGAACCTTAATAGCAGTTAGTTAGGGATAAGCTGGAAGTACAGGTGACTTACATCTCATAGGGCATGAGCTTTGATCAGTTGGAGATTAAAGCTGTCATATAAATTATTTTCCATACCTTACTTCATGGGAAACTGGTACTGGGCTGATACACTTTCCTGACTGGTTGATAGTTTTTTTTGATAACTGTGTGCAAGTGATATGTGAGTACATGTGTATGTGTGCATACACTTAGGAACCTTTGAACTAAATACTTTCTGCTTATCCTTCATTAGAAGAGGGCTTTGTGTATAGTTTACTTAGGACAAACTTTGTAGCTAAGTAATTTAGAGGGGCAATTAGTGAAAGGTTTTTGAGACCATCCCATTGAGTATTAGTGAATGAGACATGCAAAATTTTAGATTGCCTGGTTTCACAAAGCACACCATATATATAGATATTTGAGGCAGAAATATGTCTCCCACCCTGTCAAAGATGCCCAGAACTGTGAACGTGGTGCCTTCCATACAAAGAGATTTGCTGATGTGATTAAGTTAAGGACCTCCAGTTGGGAAGTCTTGTCTGGACTCTCTGGGTGGGACCAACGTAATCCCAAGAAAGAGAGGGAGGTAAGAGAGTCTTAGTCAGAAGGAGATGTGGCAGTGCAAGTAGAGGTCAGAGTTATAGGGTCACTGTTTGGAAGGGTGTGTCAAGCAAGGGAAGAAGGTTGTCTCTAGAAGCTGGAAGAGGAAAAGAAACAGACTCCTCTGGAGGAAGGAGCAAAATCTGCTGACATCTTGGTTGTAGCCCAGTGAGACTCATTTTGAAATGTTGACCTTCAGAACTGTGGGATAATAAGTTTCTGTTGTTTCAAGTCACTGAATCAGTGGTGATTTGTTGTAGTATCAGTAGGAAACTAATACAGGTGACAACATAATTATGTTTAGAACACACATATGTAAACAAAGTTAAAAAGTGGAAAGCACTACAGTTTTCATTCTTGACTTTAATTCATTGAATAAAATACATAGGTTTGGTAGACATGCAAGGGTGAGTTTAGACATGTTGCTCCAATTCCATTCACAACTAGACTCAAAGACAATGGTTTTGTGCTGAGGAATATACTTCCCCAATTGTACAGGTATAGGTTGGTACAGCCAAATACAGCAATGGGTAAACCAGATTAACAGAAAATAAATTATCTATACTATATACTTTAATATATTTATAAAAAAGAAAACTTAAAAAATATTTTTTTAAAGATTTTATTTCCTTATTTGACACAGAGAGAGAGATCACAAGTAGGCAGAGAGGCAGGCAGAGAGAGAGGGGGGAAGCAGGCTCCCCACTGAGCAGAGACCCAATGCGGGACTTGATCCCAGGACCCCGGGACCATGACCTGAGCCGAAGGCAGAGGCTTTAATGCACTGGGCCACCCAGGTGCCCCGAAAACTTAAAAATTTTTAAGGGTAATGCTATCAAGTTATTGCTACTTCTGCCTGTGGTGAAGAGTAATGTCTGTGACACACTGTGACTTTTCTGTTTTCTGCTAAATATTTTGCTTATTTAAAACGAAAGTTAAGAGTTAGCTTACGAAACTAAGTGTCACATTTCATCTGTTTGGCTTGTTTCTGACTTCCTGAGAATGTCAGAATCTACTTTATTTCCAGGTATTGCCTTACCTCTCATGCCATGCCCTGTCTCCCTCATTACATTGTATGTTAGTAGCATTTTGCATGCTACTTACAGATAGAAAGAGATAGAAAGAGATAGAATAAAAATGAATATTTATTTATTTATTGGAGGTGGTGCCCTTGGGAATTGGTGTCACCTTAATGGCAATGACTTTTTTTTTTCCCTTTTGGTCTACTAACCCTTGACTGCAAAACACTAAACTAAAATGCTAAAAGAAGTAGCGTTTGCTTTATATTTTTATACCACAGATGATTAGCTCTATATAATGTTAGGGAGAAAAAGAGGATTGGAGAAAACTAATTTTATATCATATCAGAATAAATATCAACATTTTGTTTTATGTACATGTACCACACAAGAGGAATGAAAAAGTGGAATCTCCCTTCATGCATTGTCTTCTGTTTTTCTACATGGCCTATTCCCATGAATATCTAAGCATTTTTTTGTTCAGTTTTTATTTTATCCTAAAGGTTTCTTTTTCTGTGATATAAATTTATGTGAAGTGCAAGATAAAAATGGATTTTAAAAGGTAAACAAATTGTAAGATAAAATAAACAAAAAGTGAAAATAAAACCTTTTGTAGTTGAACAAAACTGATCTATGGCAAGAAAGATGACCTGATGCTTGACCAACATCCAAGGACTGGTTTTCACATAATTTCCCCAATTTCACATTTCCTGTTCCTTGATTAGAAATTATAAAAGCCCAGTAGCAAGTTGTGTTTCATTGTAAAATATGCTTATTCTGAAATTATTGTTTGCTACTTATATAAGTATACTTTCTTTGGTCAACTAACACATCTTTGTATTAGCAAAATTTGGGTATTTGAGGTTGGAAAATAAAGGGTTAAGATTTTCCCATTGAAATCCATGGAATTTTTAACTATTTATTACCTCTGCATTTAATAGAGATTAGCTTTTTAGAAGCAAATGAAAACACTTTTATGAAGACAATTGAAGCTTTAAATTTACATTAATTTGAAAGACTGACAAGGGTTATTTAGGAATCGCTTGAATGCATCCTTCACATCTTTGTTCCTTAGGCTATATATAAGGGGATTCAGCATTGGTATCACCAGGGTGTAGAAGACAGAGGCCATTTTGTCAGTATCTAAGGAGTGGTTGGTCCTTGGTTGCAAATACATGAAAAGAATTGTCCCATAGAACACAGTGACAGCCATCATGTGAGAGGCACAAGTGGAAAAGGCTTTTCGTCGGCCCTCTGAAGAACGGATCCTCAAAATGGCAAGGACAATGTTGAAGTACGATGTTAGAACAATAATCATAGAGAATATCAAATTGGTCCCTGCAGAGATAAATATTGCTGTTTCTGGAAGGTAGGTATCAGAACAGGACAACGCCAACAAGGGAACAGTATCACAGTAAAAATGGTTGATTATATTGGAAGAGCAGTATGACACAGAGAACACACAGGAGGAGACAGTCAGTGCTGTGGTCAGACTGTAGAGGTAAGTGAGGGACACCAGCAGTATGCACATCTGTGGAGAGACCACCACCATGTAGAGCAGAGGGTTGCAAATAGCCACATAACGATCATATGCCATTGCAGCTAGCATGAAAATCTCACCAACAATGAACACCAGGAACCCACCCAACTGGGCTGCACATCCATAGTAGGATATGGTTTTCTTTGTAACCAAGAAGTTTACCAGCATTTTGGGGGCAATGACAGTAGAATCGCCAAGATTGATGATAGCCAAGTGCCTGAGGAAGAAGTACATGGGCGTTTGGAGCTGAGAGTCAACACTGGTGAGGGTGATGATGCCCAGGTTCCCTGCCATGGTCAGCCCATAGATCAGCAGGAAAACAAAGAAGAGTGGAATCTGGAGGTCTGGGCGATCTGAGACTCCCATGAGAATGAACTCAGTCACCAAGGTGAGATTTTCTGAGGTCATTTATTTTGTTGTTCTAATCTTTTAATGGGGAAAATGGAAGGAAATTAATAGATGGTCAAATTGATTATTTCTGGTAGATGCTAGGTTGTAGACTGTCTCATATAAATTGGATAATAATTTCTGGTCACAGGTAAAAGTGTCATATTTTAATTGTATTTCTCATAATCTTAAAAATTTCAGAAATACTTTCTAGAGACCAATTTCATGTTAAAAGTGTTGTACAAAGCTGTCTTCAATTGTGTTAGATATAATTTATATTAGTTGAGTGTACAAAATCTATTATATGTATTGCTATATATTTGTGTATTTTAATATACTATTGCATGAATATGTATTTACATATACACATGTATCTGTGTATGCTTCCAGTGAAAAAAGATAGCTCTGTATAAGAAGTTGATGAGCCAGGGTGACCTCCAATGACTTTCAGTTATTTTCTCCTTAACTGTCACTGGCTTTCTCTTTAGTCCATACCTTGTCATCATCCTTGGGAATTTTATATTCCTGTCAAAAATGCTTTGACTCTGCTAGTTTTTTTTTTTTTTTCTTTCCTTATCAGTTTCTACCATGCCACGCTGATTCAGCTGTTCACTGACGGACTATACCTCAGTAGTCCTCCTTCTTAGTGTTATTCAGAAGCTGACTTTTTAAAGTAACCACATTTCTTTGGCCAAATAAACT
Organism: Mustela erminea; assembly: GCF_009829155.1. Classification (NCBI taxonomy): domain Eukaryota; kingdom Metazoa; phylum Chordata; class Mammalia; order Carnivora; family Mustelidae; genus Mustela; species Mustela erminea. The sequence continues at coordinate 100,250,142 of NC_045622.1, read as the reverse complement.
AGTCTTTTTGATCGCTCTGATCTTTACCTGTTCAGAAACATCTCTATTATTATGTTCTGGCAGCCATTTCTTTTTTTTTTTTCCATCAAATGCTTCTTTCCTTAAAATTGTTTAACGCCTGTTTGGATGTTTAAAAGAAATATTACTTTTAATTTTGATTTGCTCAAATTTGATTACTTTGTTTTTCTTTTATAGAGAAATGATTGGAGACAAGTGCTAATTTATTCATTATTTACTATACTTTAGGCCCAGAACAATGTTAGCCATTTCAAAATAATGATCTCATTATTCTGCAGGAATGTCCAAGAGGACATGGAATTATTTCTATGTCTGATAAGACAGTTGTGGCTCAATGAGATTGTCATGCAAAGCATCTGCAGAATATTGATTGTTGCTGTAGTTTTATGGTTTTGCTTTATGTGTTTTGTTTGCTTGTTTGTTTGGTCACTTGGTTGGCTGGAAGTTAGGCCACCAGTTACTAGCTGTGGGATTTTTATCAAGTATTTATAATCTTGTGTGAATATAATGAGATACTACACAAACATGGGTTAGTACAGAGCCTGATAACAGTGAGAAATTTGGTGCCAGCAGTTCTTGTTATTAGCATATTTTGAACAATTTTTCTAATGTGGTGTCCTATTTGTATCCCACTAACTCATTCTACCTCACTGAAGAGTTTCATAGTTAAAATGGAAATAACAGGTGAACTAAAATTTTGTATATCCAAGCAACTGGGACACATGATATCTAGGTATATATTTAACAAAAGAATCAGGGAGGGGGCTTTCTTAAATCTGTGGTGTTTGTTGAATCAATGATACTTTATTCCATACATCAAATATATGTCTGATGAGGTTATATGACTGTGTGGCACTAGATGTTTCATATCTCTTTTCTCCTGCCACCATATCTGTAAGAAGTACACAGATGAGTTTAAGGTGGAAAATACAGAGGTGACACTCACTTTAAATAAAACATTTCCTGTTTGTTTTAAAAGAGTTCAGTGCATGGTTCACCCTGAGATATAATTCACTCAATAATTGTATCTTTAATTTATCAAAGCAAAAAAAAAAAAAAAACAACACAAAAATGTCATTGTAGATGTGTACTATGAATTTCTGCAATTAGCTTTTAGATAGAAATATTTGCATAGATCATTACCACTTATTAATTCTTTTTTTAAAATAAAATATTACTAATGACAATGTTAGGATTGTGTTTTATTTTGGTAAGCATATATCACTGAAATGAAGTATTTTTCTCCTATTTCTTTTGAAAGGTTTCTGATTTAATTATTTTTGGCAAAGCTATGTTAGTTTTTGACACAACTTATTTTAAGTTTGTTACTGAAAAGAAATATTTTATAAGTCTGCCCAAATACTAGCATGTCAGGAAAAGAACTTAAAAAATGTACCTAATGTTAATCATTTATATTACAACTAGGTGGAGAAATCATACTGCAATTTTTTAAAGTAGCTACTGAAATGATTTCAAGAAATCTTCTATTGGTCCCTAGCTGTACAATTTGTCTTAAACTTATTTAAACCTGAGCTGTTTTGGGGACAAACTACACCTTGACAGGAGCTGTCAGTGTCCACCAGCATCTCAAAGCCTGCCAGCTGACATCAGGGAACCTTTCTCTCCATCACAGAGTTTGTCTCTCTGGGCAATGTGAACATCCAGAAGGGGAGAAACTTATTTTTCTTGATGTTTAACAATTTAGTAGGTCCATCTTGGAGAAGAAATCAGATATTTCAAATTACTTACGAAGCTTCCTGTCTGGTGTAGAGGGCCTTCTAAAACATCAGTCTGCTAGCTCTAGGGCAGAAAAATTCCTCTTTATCCTAAGGTGAGATAGAATCCTCTTAAGGACTCTTCATTTCTCTGTAGAAATGCTCACACTGCTTAATTTAACAGGGGTGCTGGGGACCATGCTTTGAGTCATTTCTCTGTCCCTTCCACTGAGGCTTCAGAGAATAGGGAGTTAAGTCCCCAGTCAGTCCTGAGTCTGATTTGAATCCATAAAGTTCCCAAGATACATGGTCTTCACATCCAGGATGAGTACTAAGTAAATGGTTGGGGTGAACCTACCTGTCCAGAGATCTGCTGAGACCCACTGTGAAGGTTCTGCAGGAGGCATGCTGAAGAAATTTACCTGTGTCTGATGTCCCTGAAGACCTGCACACGGGAATAAGCTTGTTTATGGATCCAGGCCCCACGCATGAAAACAGGAATTCCCAGATAAAGTTCTGGTTCCTCAGGGAGAGAAAGACCAATTATTCAAGTTTCTACACAGGAATTGCACCCAGAGAGTGAAAATGTAGGGCCAGCCTAGGCATTTGCTTAGATGATCCTATTGAGTAACAATCTCACGCAATGATTCCACCCTTTGGGTGTTTGTTTCTTTTGAATTGTCCCCTTTGGTGGTTGGGAAGTGTGGCTGCTGGCCCTGGGGTGGAGAAAATCCAACAATTAGAAGCCCAGGATTCTGGCTCCAGTGTTCCATTTTACTGTGAATGTTGGGAGTAGAACTGAAGGCAAAGCCTCCATTCTAGTCAAGAACCAGCCCTGGTGTATCTGTCATAATATTCAGATGACATAGAGCATAAATTCAAAATGGGCATGGTTGCAAGAATACTAAACATCAGTTATGTTAGAGGCTTTCAGAAGGTACCCATCAGGGGCGCCTGGGTGGCTCAGTGGGTTAAAGCCTCTGCCTTTGGCTCAGGTCATGGCCCCAGGGTCCTGGGATCAAGCCCTGCGTTGGGCTCTCTGCTCAGTGGGGAGCCTGCTTTCTCCTCTCTCTCTGCCTGCCTCTCTGCCTACTTGTAATCTCTCTCTGTCAAATAAATAAATAAATTCTTAGGAAAAAAAAAAAAAGGCACCCATCATATGCCTGATCTTGTTGCTGTTTTTTTTTAATTAAAATTATTTAATGGAGAATACATTCTTCATATAATCTTGTGATCTTTCCTCAAGCATGTATAAATATGATTTAATATTCACAATATTTTTATATTACTCTTGTGCAAGATTTTCTAGTCTGTAAGTTTTATAAGTAAAAAGGGCATGTCTAAATAGTTTGTATTAATGCCTTCTAAAAAAATACCCAGGAAAGAGTAGGTGTTCAAAGATATTTTCTGATTTACTGACTGATGCAATGAATGATGAATAAGTGAATGAGTGAATATAATATCCATCTTAAAATTCTGAGATAAAGTATGAGGTTTTATTTTCAGCTCTGCCATCTATCATTAATGTGATTTTAACTTTGATACAGAAGCAATGATAGGGGCGCCTGAGTGGTTCAGTGGGTTAAAGCCTCTGCCTTTGGCTCAAGTCATGATCCCAAGGACCTGAAATCGAGCCCCAAATAGGGCTCTCTGCTCAGCAGGGAGCTTGCTTTCCCCTCTTTATCTGCTTGCCTCTCTGCCTTCTTGTGATCTGTCAAATAAAGAAATAATCTTAAAAAAATAAAAATAAAAACCCTGACAACTTGAGTATCATTCTGTAGAATATTCACTGCTTTAGGGCAGGACACACTGTTCCTTCTTCATCTTGGTGTTCCTAATATCTAAAATAGGTGTAGCACATTCTAGGCTCTGCCATTTTTGAAGTAACAGTCAAATTGTGGACCAGAAAGAGGAAATAACAAAGATATTGACACATCTTAAGTTACTCATGAGAATGAATTGAAATCCTTGAGGTCCTTTCTGAAGTCCAAGTATCCACAGGAAGGTTATGTTGTTGCCTCCTCTGAAATGTCATTTGTAGGTTGTCTGTCATGTTACTGAAGTTAATCTGTACCCTGGTTACTCAAAAGGAGTTCAACTTCTCATCAGCTCTTCTAACTTCTCTATTTAGTGTTCCCACAATGTCATATAAATTTTTTTAAAAAATATCACCTTCATACTTTCTATTATTATTGATGATTTATATTATAATTTGGTCTCTCATTTGAAACTTATTTATTGTACAGGATATATTTTTCCTTCCTAAGTTCTGAGTATGCTATATAATAAACTTACTTTGGTTAAGCAGATAAATTTGAAGAAAAGATATGACCATCCTGGATCAAAAATCATTTGATTTTTCAAAGCATTTGTAAGAAACACATACATGTCTACATATATATATATACACACACGTGTATAAATGTGTAGAAAATGATATTACAGACATCATATTTCCATCCCCACCTTATGAATACTTTTGTTACATAACATTCATTATTTTAAGGTAATATATTTATTACATATAAATCGAATATGTACTAATTCTTTTTCCCCATTCCCATTTCCTCCACCCTGTCTAGAGGCATTAACTGCAAATTATATACAAACTTTTTCCGGTTTTCCATATCTTTTCATTTATTTTTTATTTTGTAAAGAAAAAATAATGTGATCTACACTTTGAACAATATTTGACCAATATTAAGGCATAAAATACAGTAATAGTGATTATAAGCACAATGTTTTATAAAAAAAATCGCTATAACTCAATCATCTTGCATAACTAAAACTTTATATCTACTGCTTATCAACTATTTCCCTTTTCCCCTAGCCTCTAACAACCGCCATTCTATTCTTGGATTCTATGTGTTTATTTTTTATATCTCATACAGATGGCATTATGCTGTATTTGTTTCTTTGTGACTAGCTTATTTCATTTAGTATAATGTCAAGTTCATCCATACTGTCTTCTTTTTTTTTTTTCCCCCAAGATTTTGTTTATTTGACAGAGAGAGAGAGAGCATGAACAGGAGGGATGAGCAGAGGGAGAAGCAGGCTTCCAGTTAAACAAGGAGCCTGAAGTGGGGCTTATTCCCAGGACCTTGGAATCATGACCTGAGACAAAGGCAGATGCTTAACCAACTGAGCCACCCAGGCATCCCTATATGGTCTTCTTTAAAAAATTAAATGCATTTACTGTTATATTTTGGATACATAAATTATACATATTGTTATGAGTTATGTGGATTTAAAGTTTATATAAAGATTCATGTTATCTTATTTCATAATTATAAATAAAAATTTGTAAATATAGGTGTAATTTGATTTATATGTATTCATGATTATAAATTTTGTCTATTATATGTAATAATTGTCTTTTAATTTTGCTTTGACATAATTTATTTTATAATGTTTTATATTTGGTGTAGTCACATTAGTTTGTATTTGCAAACAACCAAACTTTAAAAAAATTAATCAATGATGAGAATTCTTCTCATTTTAAATGTTCTGAAAACATTAATGATGTAACTATGTGTTTTCCTAAGTTAAAACATATTTGTTGTTTTTCATAATAAATATTACATAGGAATACAATTGACTTTACATAGTCACATTAGCCAGGTTTTGATTTGTTTTTACCATAAAAATGCTTTTATTTTTTAATAAAGTTGAACCTCTTTTTACACTCTTTCATCTTTCTATTAATCCTGGCCCTGAACCTAACTTCTATAGATAGATGAGTGTTTCAGTGGTATTCAGCTGAGGAAGTTTTGTTTTCCAAAGAACATTTGGCATTGTTTTAGGTATTCTGATTGTTATAACTTGAAGAAGTGTGCTACTGCCATATCATGGTTAGAGTCCAGTGAACCTATTAATTATCCTAATGCTTTAGGTCTGCTCCCCACCCAACAAAGAATTGTCTACCCCAAAATATTAATAGGGCCAAATATGGAAAACTAGGTAGGTGATAGATAGATGATAGATAGTGAGATACCTAAGCTAGTAGATAGATACATAGTTATGTGGATACATAGAGAAGAAAAAATTTTAAAAAATGATAAAAACTTTAGATGGAAAGGTAATTAAAACTTTTTTATTTGTTGTTATATACTGACAATTACATAATTATATTTACCAAATTTAAATCACATAATATAATATGTTATGTCCAAAAAATTTAAAAACTGGAATGCCAATAATCAATGGAAACATTTATTTATTTATTTATTTATTCCTTCCTTTATTTATTTAAGAGTTTATTTATTTATTTATCAGAGAGTGAGAGAGAGAGAGAGGGCACAAATGGGCAGAACAGCAGGCAGAGGGAGAGGGAGAAGCAGGCTTCCCCCTGAGCAGGGAGCCCAATGTGGGACATTTCCCAGGATCCCGGGATCATGACCAGAGCTGAAGGCAGATGCTTAACAGACTGAGCCACCCTGGCGTCCCTATGGAAACACTGAAAATGACTATGATAAAGCATGGTCCTGTGAGACCCCTTATGCCCTTATGTGGTAGGATGAAACAGTTAACACACTTGACTGATACACAGTAGAGGCATGTAGGTAGGAAACTTTAACAGACTATAGTAGAGATTATTTGTCTTTGTACAGAGAACTCTCCCAGGAAACATATAGAGCTAGATAGAGCCACTGCTGTGCTGACTATGGTGGTATATACAAAGAAATACTTTGAGCAAATGATGTAAATTATCTTATTCTCTTTTCCCATAGGAGCAAAATCAATTTTTTTTTTCAGCATTGCTGGGAAAGATAAATGAGAATTAAGTGCTTCAGTGTGTTTATAATACCTGGACATAGTTCTCAAATATAATGCATAGTAGTGTTTTCTTGTGGGTGTTTGTTTTTGTTTTTTTAAGTGGTGAAAGTATGTTGTCTGAAACAAATTATCTTCACACATGTACACACGTAAATTCTTTTTGTTCAATTTAACTTCTTTTCAGGGTTCTCATGATAAAAATAGATCAAGTAGTGTGTTACCCAAGTAATTGGCCCCAATCCCTTCACCCCGCCATGTTCCAACTCCATGACTAAAATTGGGTCATCCATGTGTTGTTCTTTTGGAGAACTTACTTCTATCTTCTTTAAAATATTTAATAAAAATTTACCTAAAACGAAACTATTTCTTCCTCCCCAGGTGCATTTTCCTTAGAACTGACATACACCAAGTTGCTTGTAACACATCAGGTATATATTGTACGACTGGAATCTCGGATAATACAAGGAAACTGGAAGAATCTGAGGTCATTGGAATTGGTTTTATGACAAAACTTCATAAAAATTCCCTTTGGATAAGGAGATCCTCTACTTTATAGAAAAATAATGTGTTTTAAAGTTGCTATATTATGTAACACATTACTGGCAAAGTGAAACACACAGATAATTTTAAGAGAGATAGACATATACATATAGGTTTATAGATCCTGTGGTGTTATAACTCATTCTGCACACTATGGCCACAAGGATCTCCTATATACTATGAGAATAACCTATAACATGCACAAACATGAATATAGTGAAATAAAAAATATATAAAAATCCCTAATAAACTATCACTTAAAAATATCAGAATAGAATGAGGATGACAGGCTAAACTAAAAGAATTAATGGATCAAAAAAGTTTATCAGTGCTTCTCTAGAAGGAGAAGGAAGGTAGGAAAGAAGTAAGAAGGGAAGGAGAGAGGGAGAAAAACATTATGTTGAGATTATATTGAAACTACAGATCAATCCAAAGGTATTTGACATTGTCACAATTTCTATTCTATGGACATATTTGGTTTCAGTTTTCATTGATTTGTTTCTTTGAAATGCCTTTTTAAATTATATATATCTTACTGAAGACTTAGATATTTTTGTTAGATTTATTCATAAAGTAGGGTTTTTTATTGGTTTTATAGATTTTAACCTCCTTTATTATTTTTAATAAATTATTAGTAGATGTTTCCTATGTAGTTAATCATAAAATTTACTTAAAAGTTTTTTTAATGGAAGTATGTATTTCTTATTTTTATACTTTTTATTCTTATTTTTATTTACACTTTTAATTTTTATTTTTATACTTCTTATTCTCTATCATGTCAAACCAGCTACAATGTCTCATACACACTGAATATAACTGGTGAGACTGGGTCTCCTAGTCCTGGCCAATTTCAGAAGGAAAGTGTTCAGTGTTTTAGTTTTACATCACACGTTATCTGTAGGTTCTTAAATGTAATAATATGTATTCCTTATTATAAAATCATAGAAGTATTTTCACTGCCTTAAATATCTCTGTATCCAATTTTTTTTATTGTCCCTCTCTGAAGAATTTTTATAGACATTGTTTACAAACCCTAGTTTCTTCTGTTCTGCTCAGCTGAGCAGTTTATTACAAATAGGTGTTGAATTTTATCATAAACATATTTGCTTTCTTTTTTTTTCATATTTGATTTCTTTTAACCTATAAGGATGTCACTTTCTGTGATTTAGGTAATGGGTTTTCAAATAGGAACTCAGCCTTGCATTCTTGCCTTTGAACAATACTCCTCTACTGTATCACAAATTCTAAACAAAATGGGTAACTTATATGAAATACCGAATGAGCACAGCTCAACCTCATATCCTGGTGTTGATGAAGTTCTAGACTATAAGTGAGGTTCAGTTGGGTGAGGTCCAGAGCCGATGACCAAGAAAGAATTCTTGATACATCTTTAGTGCAAAATGGTGTTTAATTAAGGCACGGGGGACAGGACCCGTGGTCAGGAAGATCTCTGCTCTGGGGTTACAAGGGGTTATGTAGGATAGGGTTGGGGGAAGTAAGGAAAAGGGAGGTTTCAATAGACTTTCATTTGCTAAAGGGGACCTACAAGATACTGGATACCAGAGCCCTTGCCATTGCCAAGGTCGTTTTGCCATCTAGCAAGGTATTGACATTTAAGATGGGTGAGAGATTCCTAAAGAATGTCATATGTCCCACCCAGGAGTGGGGTTGGGGGAAGGTTGGAGGGTGTCACCTTTTGCTTTGTCCTCAGCCAGCCTTCTGTTCCCTCATCAGTGTGATGTCAGGAAAGCCTGGGCCCTTTCCCTTAAGATATGCATTCATTCCTCCACTTCCTTGGCCTTCTTTGCTTATTCCAAGTCCTGGACGTATTTTACTTTTCTTCAAGAAACTTTGTGGGTTTTAGCTCACATTTATATTCACAATACATCTCAATTAATGTTTGCATATGATGCAAACAAGGTTTATGTTTTACTTAATTCAACAAGGTCAGTTTGCTGAGAAGCTCTCCTTTCCCCATGACACTACAGCAGGACTTAGTTTTAAGTCAGCTTGATGGGGTTTTGGAATATAGGGGTGAGGTCCAGCGCCGAGGACCAAGAAATAATTCTGGAGGAAACTTTGGTCCAAAATGATGGTTTATTAAAGCACAGGGACAGAACTGTTGGGCAGAAGGAGCTGCTGCCTGGAGTTGTGAGGAGTGACCAGTTGTGGCCAATTATGTACTACCAGGATGGGGGAGGTATGGAAAAAGGGAGGTCTCAAAAGAACTTTGGTGTTAAAGAAGAGAGTCCTTGCCATTGCCAAGTTAAGCAGGGTTGTTTATCCTTCTAGTAAGATATTAACATTAGGGTAGTTGGGAACTTCTTGGAGGAAAATTACACTCTGCCCCCTTCAAGTATCTGTCAAGGTTATAAGAGCATTTAGTTGTATCCCTTTCCTTTTGGAAGCTTGTTTATTGATAAAAATGCTTTGTTCTTGTAGATTGCTAAAATATTTATAAACTGAGGGAGACTCGAGTCTTGCAGAATTGTAATATCTAGGTTAACGATTTGTTTTTCCTTTAGGGCAGCCAGGAGTGGTTGAGGAATGTCACATGTATTCTATGGGAAAGGGGTTGTGGGGTGTCAGCTTCACCTTCTCCTCAGTTCAGTTTACCTTGTGTTCCCTCACCAAAGTGAAGTTACACATGTGAGTCTATTCGGGGGCTTTGTTTTTATATGCTTTATTGGCATCTCTATCCATATGTGCACAAATGCTATGTTTAAAAAGAAAACCTAGCTTTATGAAAGGATTTTATGCCCGTTATTAAATTCTTATAGGATATTGCCCTGGCCAATTTAGATCTTTTGCATTTCCATATAAATTCAGATATCAACTTAAATATTTAAAAATACTATTGGGATTGATTATTACTGTGTTCAGTCTATAGGATAATTCAGAGAGAACTGACCTCATCACAGCGTTTATTTCTTCCAGCCAATGGACATGATGTAATGCTACATCTATGTTTTCTTTAATAACTCAGTAATATCTTTGTGGTTTCTAGCAATAAATTCATGCAAATTATTTGTTAAAATTTCCCTGAATTTCCTCCCAGCTATAATATGGATTTTTTTCTGGTGTTATTCATGTTTAAAATTTTATTTTTACCCATGTTTTGCTAGTATATGGCAAAGTAATTGATCTTTTATATGGAAATCCCATTTGTACTAACCTTAGAAACTTCATTATTTTTAATATTTCAACCTTAAGATTCTTTTGAATTTTTAAGGTACCCAATTATGCCATTTAAAATTATAATACTTTTTTTAGGGACGCCTGGGTGGCTCAGTTGGTTAAGCAGCTGCCTTCGGCTCAGGTCATGATCCCAGCGTCCTGGGATCGAGTCCCACATCGGGCTCCTTGCCCCGCAGGGAGCCTGCCTCTCCCTCTGACTCTGCCTGCCACTCTGCCTGTGCTCTCTCTCTCTCTCTGACAAATAAATAAATAAAATCTTTAAAAAAAAATTATAATACTTTTATTTATGCTTTCCTAAGCATGCACATATTCACATATGATAATTTCACAGAATACTGCCCATCCCATGCAAGCAACAGTACAAGGCTAAAACAGTGTTAGTATGCTTTGCATAATACATCATTTATTGAATTTCATTTATTTTTTTAAAGCTTTTTATTTATTCATTTGAGAGAGAGAGCAAAAGAGAGCAAGAGCAAGTGAGAGCAGGAGGGAGGGTCACAGGAAGAAGAAGTGGACTCCCTGCTGAGCAGGGTGCTGGGGGCATGGGGCTTTACCCCTCCAGGCTAGATCCCAGGACCTTGGGATCATGCCAGAGCCAAAGGCAAATACTTAAGCAACTGAGCCACCCAGGTGCCCCTATATTTGTAAACAGTCTCCACTACCTATGAATGGTGTTTCTCACCTCTTTGTTCCTCAAGCTATAGATAAAGAGATTCAGCGTGGGTATGACTAAAATGCAAAATAAGGAGACTATTTTACCAGTATTAAAGGAATCACTAGATTTGGGCTGTGCATGCATAAAGAATAGAGTGCCTTACAAAATGGCTATCACCGTCAGGTGACATTGACAGGTGGAGAAAGGCTTGTGTCTGTCCTCTGCAGAGTTCATCCTGAGGAAGGCAACAGGGATCTACATGTAAGACACAAGGACTATCAGAAGAAATGACACCAAGTTTAAAGTTAAAAAGATCAGAATTGTCAATTGATTTTCATGTGTGCCTAGTAGAGCAAAATGATCAATGGTAGACCATCACAGCTGAAAATGCCCTAATGATATTTTGGCTCCCAAATAATGAAAGTAAATTTTTATGATGGACAGCAAAGTTCTGCCTCCCTCTTGCTACCTGATGCAGCTTTTTACACTGAATTAAATGACAATGAGTATATTCTGCAATGAAAAATCAATAAAATACACATTTAAATACATGTACTTAAATATCTATGTAATTTTCAAGGAGGAATAAAGAGAGTTTCAAAAAAAGCTGATAAAGAAGTGGAAAAGACACCTTAATTTTAGGCAAAATACATGTTACTGTATACATGTATACTGTATACATGTTTATAATTTTGCAAGAATTCTTCTTTGACTAAGTTTGTATTTGTACATCTTTTAAGCTTAGTTCCAATCTCCATTAGATGTGTGTTTAGTCATTCAAGGGACAATCTGATGGCATTCCAGAAACTTCCAAGTCTTGTAGGTAAGGAAGCAGGGCGGTCTTCTTATTAATCAGGCTTTAGGGTGTGATGGAGACATTAGGTAGTGATACCAATGTTGTAATCATTTGTTTCCGCATCACCTCCAAATAAAGTGGTGATTTGCAAAGGACATTGATGCATTTGGGAAACACAAGGCATATTTGAAACAGAGAAATTGTGTTGTACCTGAGTTTTCACATCCGAGAGATCACCAAGGAGCCAACAGCGATGCAATCACATGAGGGTTCATTTAACAAGCTTAAGCTTGGGCCCAAGTATACCCAACACAGTGGAGTAGGGACTTGGACCCCAAACCAGATTATAGTCAGTTTTTAAAGGCAGAGTAGGGGTGGACTCAGAGGTAGGTGAGGACAAAGGGGATTAGGGATGATGTAAATCTCTAAGGAATTTTGGAAGCAAGGTCTCCAGGACCTTGAGGGGCTAGCTATTGTTGGGAGAAAGATTATTTATTACCACTAATAAAAATCTTCTCGTGAGACCCTTTAGATGTATATCAATGGGTCATATGCTTGGGAATGATTTCTGACACCATCTTGGAGGTTTAGAGATAAAGTTTCCTAAGGAATTATTACAGTAGACTTACAGGATCCTGGTTGGACCTGTTGGAGTAGGGGGTCGGTCAGGCTAGGATTGTCCTTAGCAAAACCTCAAGGTGAGGGCAGTTGAGTCCCTCGGGGAGATCCATTCTGTCTGTTTCAAGGGCTTGTCAGTAGGTAAAGAATTTTAATGATTTTCTCCTGCCTCTGTTTCCCACATCATTCCTCCCTGAACAATTTTGATCCTTAAATCTTTAAGATTGTTGAAGGTAGAAGGTCTCATCTTCTGTAACTTCTTCCTGCTAAATAGGGGCATAGAGTTGTCCCTACCTACTCGGGTCAACACTGGTCAGTTGGAGAATGTATAAGAGAGTTATGAAAGACAGAGGCAGCTGAGTCCAGGGGAGACTGCTCAGGTGAACTTCCCAAGTGGAAAGGATCATCTGTGGAAGTTATGACAGCGAAGGAGTTGAAGTCAGGTGAGGAGACATGGGAGAAAATAGCAAAAGATGATTAGTGTGACAAAAAGAAAATGAAGCTCAAATAAGGTTTTTTTGCTATGAGACAAAAAGCCCTTTTCCAGTCCAAGGGTTTAAATCAATCATTAAAGGAGAGAGGGACTTTTTAAAGTGCTAACCTGAGTAGGTCAGAACCCAAGAAATATTTTGTGATAATCTGGAACATCAAGATGGCTGCACTTTATGTCAGGGCTAGACTCAAGGTGGGTACAGCCTTGTTTTTCTTGGCCTCCACATTATAAACATCCTGAGATGATCCTTTTACTTGAGAAGTAGTTGGAAAACATTATGGAAATCTATTGTTCTTGAGGTTAAAAATTCAGAAAAACATCCAATTAAATATATATATATATATATATATATATATATATATATATATATATATAAAATATTTGACATTCTGTAAGGTTTAGATGAAAGAAAATAATCAGAAACACTTAATGTCCTGGGTGAGAATTTTCTTAACAAAACTCCCTTGTCAGGGATTGCCTTATTATTATTATTATTATTATTCAGAGTATAAGCTTGCTGCATCATAGTAAATAAATTTTAATAAAGATCTTTACAACCTATATTCACCCAGAAACTTGGTATCAAAACAGATAATTAAATAGATGGCTAAATCACCACGGGGGTATCAGATGCTATCTCTGGAGAGTCAGTGGTCTGAGTGAGGCACAGAGACAGATGCAGTCCTCTCCCTGCTGAGGGGTATCTCCCATGTGTTCCCATGCATTCCTGACACAAACCAGTGAAAAGGATTTACTGGCATCTTTCTTCCTTTTTGAGGTTCTCTCTGAAGAAAAAGAATACAAGTTAATTAAGCCTAAAGTTTTCAAATGATGCTGTGGTATATCTGGTAATTATACAAGACATCATTATATTCCCCTAAAAATAAAGTTCTGTTAGATACCTTTCCACACAGTGTCTCCTGCTCAAGTCTTTCTACTCAGAGATCTGGAATAAAAAACAGTGTAACTGTAGGAAAGGCATTTTCATTATTCTCATAATGCTTAATTATCTCCTTTTATTACAGTGGCTTTTTAGGACTTTATGTCTGGGGACATAATGGTGTTTAAATGATGCATCATGGAAAATATAAAACTAATAATAATATATATATGCAGCTGTTTCTCCCCATTTGTGGAGTTTTAAACTTATTATTAAAGCATAATACACATATTAAAAATGCATACATCATACATTTTTACACCTCGAACACAACTATGTAATTAGAATACAGATTAAACAGCTATGACAATAACAAAAATAAAACATTATCAGGACACCAGAAGAATCCTTCATGCTTCTATCTCACACACACACACACACACACACACAAACACACACACAGATATGCATGTACATGGATAACTCCTACACTGCTTTCTAACAGCATAAATTGTTTTCACCTATTTTTTGTTACTTCATATAAAGAAATACTGTAGATGTTATTTTTTGTCTGGCTTCTTTCAGTTATTATGTTGTTATAGGTAGCTCTAGATTTCTCATTCTTATGTCTGTGTACAATGTCATTTTGTGAATATACCACTAATTAGTTATTCATTGTGTTAACATCAAATGTTAGAATTGATTTGAATTTGTAGGTTTTGTGATTGGTGGTATTATAAACATTCCATTCCATCTGACATTTGGGTGAACATATAACTTTTACATTTTGGGGTTTTTAAAAAATAATAAAACTTGGATTTTTGTCATGTATTTATGAAAGAGAATCATTTATAATTTATTTTATAATGTCCTAATATATATAAACATTTCCTGAAAATGGTAATTAAAGACAGCTCATTCCATATCCTTCACAAGGAATATTCACAGGAATATTTAATCTAGATTGGCTTAATCTTGAATGTATTTCTGTTGGGTATATTCATTGTTGAATGAAATAAAGAACATTTTTGTGTGTTTAATGGCCATTTAGGTATTTTTTTTGAAACATGATTGTTAGCATCTTTTGTCATCTTTGCATTGTATTTCATGTCAACTATTAATAGATTTTTAAGAGTTACCTTTATATTTTGCACATGAATCCCTTTCAGCTCTCTGTCTGATTCTGGAGGTCTGATAAAGTCATCCTCTCCCAATATGAAAGTTTCCTTTCCACAGTATTAATTTTGATAAGCAGAATTTCCATATAAAACTCAATCATTTTAAATCTTAGACACCTGTTGTTTTGTGTGTTCTGTTTAAAATGTTGTACATATTTCTATATCACAAAGATGTCCCACTATGATCTCCTTTCAAATGTTTGTTGTTTTTCACTTATAGATTGTTAATCCAAGTAGAATTGATTTTGTATAGGTCCTGGGTATGTGTCCAGATTCTTCTTCTTTTTTTTTTTCCTCAAAATAGTATATTAATTACCTAATAGCATTTATTGTAAAGATCATTCTTTCTTTTTTCAGGAAATATTGATGACAATATATATGTGGATCTCTTTCTGAAGTCACCATTCTATTCCATCGATCAATTAGTCTGATTTCTCGAAAATGGTTTCCTTCTTTTTTTTTTTTTATTGGAGTGCAGTTGACACACAATGTTACATTAGTTTCAGATGCACAACATAATGAATCAACATATAGTTAATGTTATGCTCAATGCAAGTGTAGCTGCCACCTGCCACCATTCAATGTTATTAAAATACAATCAGCTATACTTCCTACGCTGTGGCTTTTGTTCCTTTAACTCACTCATTCCAAAACTGGAAGTCTGTATCTTCCACTCCTCCTCACCCATTTTTTCTCATTTCTGTACTCCCCTCCCCTCTGGCAACCATTAGTTTGTTCTCAGTATTCATGGGTTCATTTCTGCTTTTTGTTTAATTGTTTCATTTTCTATATTCCATATATAAGTGAATTCATGTAGTATTTGTATTTCTTTGTTTCACTTTCCATAATACGATCTATGTCATCCATGTTGTCACAAATGGCAAGAACTCATTCTTTTATATAGTTGAATAATACTTCACACATATATATGTAGATATATATATTCTACATTTTTAAAAATATTTTTATTTATTTGACAGAGAGAGAGAGACCACAAGTAGGCAGAGAGGCAGACAGAGAGACAGTAAGAAGAAGGCTCCCTGCTGAACAGAGAGCCTGATGTGGTGTTTGATCCCAGGACCTTGAGATCATGACCTGACCCAAAGGCAGAGTCTTAATCCACAGAATCACCCAGGCGCCCCTATATTCTGCATTTTTATCCATTCTTCTATCAGTGGCTACTTAGGCGGCTTCTCTATCTAGGCTACTGTAAATAATCTTTCAAGGAACATAAAGGTGCATATATCTTTTTGAATTCATATTTTCATGTTCTGTGGGAAAATACCCAGTAGTGAAATTACTGGATCATATGGTATTTCTATCTTTAATTTTTAAAGGAAACTCCATACTGTTTCAACAGTGGTTATGCCACTTGCAGCAATGTTTTCTTAAGTACTATAGATTTGTAGTAGGTCATGAAATCTGCTGGTGTAACTTTTGCAAATTTATAGTCTTTCTTC
Source organism: Mustela erminea (assembly GCF_009829155.1). Classification (NCBI taxonomy): domain Eukaryota; kingdom Metazoa; phylum Chordata; class Mammalia; order Carnivora; family Mustelidae; genus Mustela; species Mustela erminea. The sequence goes on along the minus strand of NC_045622.1, from coordinate 100,233,812 downwards.
AAGACTGTCTTTAACATTTTGGGATTTTTGCCTTTCCTACTAGATTTTACAAGCAACTTCCATCATCCTGAAAGACAGAAAAACAAAGAAGGAATGAAGAAAGGAAGAAGTATTTACAAAAAAATTAAGACAATTTAAAAAATAATTTTAAAAACAATCTAGCTTTATTAAAGGATTGATATCTGTTTTAGAATATGTCTGTGTTCTTTCTTCTAAGATATTCTGGGTCCTTTTGTATGGTATATGCCACAGTATGTCTTCCTTTATATCAGCAATGTTTTGATTGTTTCTAAGAAGAAAATCATGCAAATCCTTCTTTACAATTTTCCCTAAGTATTATACAGTTTTTATTTCCAGTATAATAGATAGCTTAATATTAAATTTTTGCCTGGCTTTTGCTAGCATATAGGAAAAACAAACAAACAACACTGATCTTTCATATGCTGAACTTACCTACACCAATCTTACAAAAGCCACTTACTCTTTCTAAAGTTTCAGCATGAAGAGTTTTTTTGAATTTTTAATGTACAAAATTAGGCCTTCTAAAAATCACCACACTTCTATTTCTGCCTTCCCAAGTATATACAGGTATACAAATTATCACCTAGAAGAATCTGAGCCGCCAAACCACAAGGGGATAAAATTAAAGTATTATTAAGGCAGAAATTCTTGATTATTCATTGATGTGTATATTCCCTCCATAAAAAAGCAGTAAGCGCCATCTTCCCTATGCCATATGTCAGTGGGATGGGCATATTTATTTAATATTAAATACAAAATGTCTTTTAAAAAAGATTATCTAAGCAGAGATGTATTTTAAACAAAATAAAACTTGTCTTTGATTGTCACCCAAGTACTTGGCAATGTGAGAGTTAGTCTCTTACAGAAGCATTTACTCTTACTCTTTCCTCTTACTCTTTACCTCTTACTGAAACCAAAGTTGACAGCAGAAGGATGATCACTACTGAAACACCTATAAGTTGAAAACAGGAATTAATATTTCTAGTTTTCTATGACTCTTACACATTACTGCTTCCTAAGCCCTGTGACATACAGACAGTAGTCTATAACTCAATTTATTGTATACATAGTCTATAGTGAATTCTATATAAGTAGTTTGTGCCACTTTTTCCATATCCTATGCAGGGCACATTTTACCTCTTTGTTCCTCAAGCTGTAGATCATGGGATTCAGCATAGGTATAATCAAAGTGTAAAATACGGAGGCGATTTTATCTGTATCAAAGGAATGATTGGATTGGGGCTGCAAATACATGAAGAATAGAGTGGTGTATAATATAAGGACCACTGTTAGGTGAGATCCACAGGTGGAGAAGGTCTTGTGCCTGCCCTCTGCAGAGTTCATCCTAACAATGGCCATTAGGATGAGGATGTAGGACACAAGTACTATCAGAAGAGATGAAGCCAAATTAAACGCTGAAAAGATCAGTATTATCAACTCAATATCATGTGAGCTTGAGCAAAGCAAAGTTAACAAGGGAAGACTATCACAGTAAAAATGTCTAATGACATTATGGCCACAGAAGGATGATGTGAAAATCTTTTCGGTGACTATCACAGAAAGAAAAGCACTGTAGACATAAGGGATGATTACCAGCACCCAGCACACCCTTTGCGACATAGCAATTGTGTAGAGCAGAGGGTTACAGATGGCCACATAGCGGTCATAGGCCATTGCGGACAGAATGAAAAGCTCACTGATAATGAACAAGATGAAGAAAGACAGCTGTGTGGCACACCAATTGTAGGGGATTGTATTTTGGTTTGTTACAAAATTTACCAGCATTTTGGGTCCCACAGCTGTTGAATAACCAAGATCAATGAAAGCCAGGTGTCTGAGAAAGAAGTACATGGGTGTTTGGAGCCTGGAATCCATGTTGGTGAGGATGATCATGCCCAGGTTGCCCATCACGGAGACCGTGTAGATGACGAGGAAGAGCCCAAAGAAGGGAGCCTGCAACTCCGGACGGTCTGTGATTCCCATTAGGATGAATTCTGTTAGCGCTGTTAGATTTTGTTTGTTCATCCAGGCTGTTAAGGAAAATTGCTGTGGGAACAACCATCACAAGAGTCATTGGGTTTCAGGAGACAACGTCTGTTGACATTTTAGGAGCCAAAGCCATTGTGGTTAAGATAAATCCAATTTTTTAGATGGGTTAATTTAAAATAAGACTCACCTCCATCACTGAACCTGGAACTAATAGTATTCCCATTCCACTACCCATTTTTAATGCATGCTTGTTCCACTATGCTTTTATGAGTTTAAATATTATTTAATGATTTTTTATGATGATATACAATTTAGCTACTATGCAGACATTTCCAACATGCCCACTCTAATGTACATAAACAAATGTTATTTTTTCTATGAGAATGTATCTGAGTATTTAGCACTTTGTTATGGAATTTTTCAGTTTTTGATCTGTGATATGTTGTACACCAGTAAGGCCTGCATCGACAAGTTATTCAATATGGAAAAGAAGAATTATCTAACATTCCTACCTTTGCTTTGACCTTAGCACTAATATCTCTGAAATGAAATGTTTAATTGTGTGGTTGTATTTTCTAGCACATCTTAAGACAAGTAAAAATTATTAGAATGTATTTACTAATATGCCACCTAAAATCATCCAGTAAACTCTATAAATACACTTAAGCAAGAAAGAGAACTATCACTCTAAATTAAGGGATCCTATTTCAAATGTTTTAGGTGCTGGCAAATAATACTGCATGAAGTACATGAATGAAAGAGTAATAGGGAGTGAAGAGAAGGAGATATGGCGTGATTCATTGTAAGTACTTAATTTTATTCATTTAAATGACATGGAGCAAGGCAAATGATTATGTGGTCTAAATAAAGCCCACTGGATACAGCACAGAGACAAATGGAGTACATTTACTATATTTTACTTTTATTATTATTCTTAACACTTTGTGTCATCTTCAATCAAGTCTACATAAATGTTCTGTGTCAATACATTTTATTTCAAGTTTGTACCTTATAGATCTCTACTTTTCTAACTCCTTTCTCCTTCAGATTGTTTTTAAACACAGGTGCTTCCAAACTTTCATAGAAAATAAAAGTCAGGGATGCCTGTGGCTCCGTTGGTTAAACAGCTGCTTTTACTCAGGTCATGATCCTAGGGTCCTGGGATCAAGTCCCACATCAGGCTCCTTGCTCAGCAGGAAGCTTGCTTCTCCCTCTGCCTGCTGCTTCCCTTGCTTGTGCTCTCTCTCTGACAAATAAATAAATAAAATCTTTAAAAAAAGCACTCATATTATTTTACTAATTACTCCAGATTGAAAAAATGTGAACCCCACTGCATCTCATCCTTAGAAGATAAAATCATGATTTAAAAAATAAAGATACAATAATAAAAGAGACACAGAACATATTCAGGCTTATAAGTTCATTATATATAGATATAGATGATATAGATGATATAGATGATATAGATATAGATATAGATATAGATATAGATATAGATATAGATATATATCTGCTTTTTCTCATATATATACCATAAACAATATTAATATGTCATTGATATTAAATTTAATAGAATATAAGAACTACAGGACAGTTGTTTAAGCTGTGTTGATCACTTATTTGTCTGGGTGGTTTAATTTTGGAAAATTATAATTAGAATTCATATTACCATAATGAGTTAGAAAAACAGTTGAGCATTTGAATAGATGAAGAATTAATACTAATTAGAATGGACAAAAGCAATAAAAATTAAGACTAAAAGGGAAATGCCATGATGATAGAATATCTAATAAAAACAACACTGTACCTACTCTTAAAAAGTAAAAGTTAACAATTTTAAGGGAAATATTATAGAAATCCTAAACAAACTGGCAGAAATACTATGTTCCCAAATACTACATTTAGTGTTATAAAAATGTCAATTTGCTAAAATTAGTCATATTTGTACAATGCTTTTATGATCAAAATCTCACTAAGAGAATGTGTAGAAGGTGACAGTGATTAAAAATGTATCTTTAAAAAATGAAAATTATAGGGTGCCTGTGCAGCGTTCTTCTGAAACTCTGGAGTTCTTCTGAAACTCAATGAAGTAAATATTTATGTGGCCCTCTTCGCCCCAGTCCTGCCCAAGCACTGCCTGGAAAGAAACGAGGAAAGTGAGCATCAAACCTGACTCCTATCAGATGGAAGCAGAAACTCCAGAGCTGTACTAGGACCTGGGGAATGGGCATGGAGGCCAAGGACGTCCTCTTATGCAAATGAGAACACTCAACCTCAACTCAATATTCTATAACATTTTGTAAAGAGCCTCAACTGAGATAAACAGGTTGGTCATACTGAGAACGTTGTACATGTATTAAAAGGAGGGAGAAAGAGAAGGAAAGGAAGAGGAGGATTCTAAGTTGAGCTTGCAAAAATGCTTACTCCCACTTCAGGATGTTTGTTGTCTAAAATACAATATAAATGTAGAAATAATAACAAATAGAAATGAAGTCCCTTACCACCTTCAAAGAATATACTCATAGTGGTAAACCAATATCATTACTCCAGAAAACCTAGTTATGAAGAGAGATGATTTCCATGCACGATGTACTGTACTGAGTCTGGCTTTGCTGACCATACTCATATGGGTCACTTAAATGGAAGACAGGGATCCAAAATCATCATTGCAGCTGATGTAGTAATCAATATAATCAATGCCATCTAATCACCTTAAGTGAAGACTGTCTTCTCGTTCCTCTGTGTGATTACTAGACCTGAATGCTGTCAGAAGAATTTATGAACATTTCCTCCCTTTGAGACACTCCCCTGAGAGTGTGAACACAATTCTTGGTTATTCCCAAAGCATCTGAGAGCAAGAAATGATGCCACTGGTCTTTGCTAATTATTCAGAGTAACTGATTTCCCAATTGTGGAAATATATATATATATACATATATATATATATATCAGAGAAATGATCTACTTAGATCCAGATATTTAAGTGAATACAATGAAAATAACTTTAAAAAAGTTGAATATATCAACTTTTTTAAAGTTATTTTCATTGTATTCACTTAAATATCTGGATCTAAGTAGATCATTTCTCTGATACATAGTATAATCATCTGAATTACATAAAATTCCAGTGTTTTCCAAAATGACCTCTTCCATATTTTAAATCTGAGAATAAAGACAAAAAACCTATTACACATGACCTATAGTGTGTTAAAAATTAAGGAATATTTTCACTAACTGTCATAAAATATCCTCAAGAAAACCAGTTATTTTCAAATAAATATTTTCATTAACTGCAAAAAAAAAGTTAAGAAGGAATAAAAATTATGAATATGTGTATAATGTTAGTTTGCTTTCTTTTTTTTTTTTTACTTAAGGGAGTAAACTGAGTAAATGAACCCTAACACAACATCCCATGTGCCTGCTCATCATAATTCCACACATGTAGCTCCTCCACAAAAGTTGATAAAGGTTCTTAAAAAGAATTACAGCTTTATAAAGTGAGGATAATGTATGCTTTGAAGTGCACGCACAGGGTGTTATATAACTAATTCTACTCCAAGATTCTCCCTCAACTATATGTTTTTGAATTTTATTTTTTACTTATACGTCAATGTTTTGCTGGTCTCTGTTTAATAAAATTGCCATAATCTGTCTCTGACCCCATGTACGATAGGTTTGCTGCCATAGTAACAGGCATTTAATTAGTTCCCAGCTTGTGACTTCTACTTGCATCACTACAGTTAACGACTTGTGCATGCGGTCCCCACTGACCGACGTATGAATATGTCATAATATCTCCTGGGGCCCTGCTTTGGGATAAAATGAGCACATTCCTTTATTTACACAAGGATGGATCTATTCCAAGATCTCTTTTATCCACATACATTCCACCATTAGTACATACCATTTCATACTGTGGACATCACACTTATGAATATATATTGCTTGAAGGAATGGTAAAATTTGCAGCAAATAACTAGATACACTTCATAGAGCTAATATTGTTTTCTTTGATTTACTACACTATTTTTTAAAGGAACCCAAATATTCATCTCAAGTTGAAATGGAAAAATGCACTAAGTATAACCCAAGTCAACAAAGAAGTTCAGAAATAATAATAGGGATAGATACACATTAGTTTTTTTTAAAGATTTTATTTATTTATTTGATAGACGGAGATCACAAAGAAGCAGGCAGAGAGAGAGGAGAAAGCAGGCTCCCCGCTGAGCAGAGATCCCAATGTGTGTGGGGCTTGATCCCAGGACCCTGGAATCATGACCTGAGCCAAAGGCAGAGGCTTTAACCCACTGAGCCACCCAGGCTAATTACACACTAATTTTAACATAACATGACTATTTGAATGTCTGTGGCGGTGATAATGCAGATGAAGTAGTTGTTGGAGTGACCAAACATTGACACACACCTGGACATATACCTTCTAGCAGAGTGGGTGGGAGGAGAGTTCCAGATTCTGTTTTTCCTCCTGGACATGTGCTTAGCTAATTTCTCATCCTCCTGGTGGGTGTGGAGAAGTTGCTGAGCTGTAGCCTCCTGGAGGGACAGCCCCTCCTTGTGGGCAGCCAATCTCCAGTCCTGTTGTGTGCTAGTCCTGAGTGTCTCCCACAGTGCCTTTCTCTTCCAAAGTTTGTAATTCCCTATGGTTTGAGCATGAAATGCAGAGAGAGTCAATTATCATATGGTTTCACTTATTTGTGGAGCATAACAAAAAGCATGGAGGACAAGGGGAGTTAGAGAGGAGAAGGGAGTTGGGGGAAATTGGAAGGGGAGGTGAACCATGAGAGACTATGGACTCTGAAAAACAATCTGAGGGGTTTGAAGTGGCGGTGTGGGGGGAAGGTTGGGGTACCAGGTGGTGGGTATTATAGAGGGCACAGATTGCATGGAGCACTGGGAGTGGTGAAAAAATAACGAATACTGTTTTTCTGAAAATAAATAAATTAATTTAAAAAAATTCTGAAAAATTGTGAGAGGAAGCAAACAAAAAGAAAAGCGATTACAGTATAAAAGAAGATGTTATAGGTACTAAGGGAATGTTAGCTTGCACCCTATTGACTATCCATTGGTCTCAAGGCAATACTTTGGGTAAACATACCTTAATATGGTAATTTTTTACTTAAGTATTTAATAAGGGTTTTAAATTGATAAATAATCTGAGTACATGTCTTAATCACTTGTGATTGGGTAAACGTTAATTTTTATCATTCAATAATCTATTAGTTCTTTGAAATATGAATTTTAGTGCTTTTTTTTTTTTTAAATCATTCCCTTTTCTGACACCTATAGCTCAAATTATGTTTGTGACTTGGCGTTAAGAAGTAGATATTTTGGGGCGCCTGGGTGGCTCAGTGGGTTAAGCTGCTGCCTTCGGCTTAGGTCATGATCTCGGGGTCCTGGGATCGAGTCCCGCATAGGGCTCTCTGCTCAGCAGGGAGCCTGCTTCCTCCTCTCTCTCTCTCTCTGCCTGCCTCTCTGCCTACTTGTGATCTCTGTCTGTCAAATAAATAAATAAAATCTTAAAAAAAGAAAGAAGTAGATATTTTGATATTTACATTTTATTTAACCCAAGTCATGTACATTTTGTGAGGTGAGATAAGAGTTTGTATCAAAGATTGACGACAAATTTTTGGTAACAAAATTTTTCCAACCTAGTTGATGGTTGTTGTTTGTACAAGTACTTTTATGTACTGAAAGAGTCAAAACCAATTCTGGACAGGTGTGTAGAACAGGGAGTGACAACTGGTGGCATTATTTATTGCATGGTCTTAGGCTTTATAAGTAATAGTTCTGTTTAATAAAAGGAAAACATTTCTGTAGCTTTTAACTGAGACAGAAAAGTAAGGAGGGACAGAGAGAATGAGTAAGAGAAATGCACCAGTATTAGGTTAAGATCCAATATATATGAAGGATAAAAGAAGTACAGTGGAGAATTATTTTGTGGTAGAGCAGTTAAGTTTCTCTAAGCAGAAGGAGACCTGACCTAGCATAGAAACCTCTATTTTGTCTCCTGCCACCTGTATCTGCAGTGATTTTTATTTATTTTTTGAATGGTTTCTTTGAAAGAATTTTTTTCCTTTCCATGGAGGTAGCTTGTAGAAATAGCCATTTGGAAAGCAGAGATGATAGATGTGCCATATGGCATGTAGACATCTGATGAAGTCTTACGGACTTGCAGGGAGATGGTATTTGCAACTGAAACCAAACTTAGGTAGACTTTAAGGCGCGGGGCATGGCCAGCAATCCCTACACCAATGGATGAAAGATTACTCCAGACTTTGCTGTGAAAGTGAGGAAAAAGCAAGGGGCTTAACATTCAGAGATGAAGACCCTTTGCTCTTCTTTGCTGTCACCTTTATTTGTGCTTTGGGATATTCGGAAGTTTTTATTACTCTCTTGAGCAAAGTGATGTGTGAGAAGAAGTGTTACAGAAAATAGAAGAGTTTGATTACTGGAAAGTTACAATGTGCTGATCAGCATGTTCTGGGACTTCTGCTAAACATAACTTTAGGGGACAATGCACACATCTCTTAGTCCACAGGACAGCTGTTTGCGCTAATAAAGCTTCGGGGAAGCTTTCACCTGGCAAAGTGATGACCGAGGCCTCAGCATTCCAAAGGCCAATGCCCTTCTCTGGAACCTTCCATTGCCCCCAGTAGCCTCCTTGTTACATTTTGGCAAGCCAGTTATTATGGATGATTTCATGCTCTACATTAATCCCAACATTAAGGGATAAGAAAATCTCCATTGGAAGCCTAAGTGTGTATAAGTGATATGTGAGCCCATATATATGTATGCATATCATTTGGAAACTTTAATCAAATATTTTCTACTTATCCTTCAAAAGGACTATGTGTATAAATTGTTTAGGACAAATCTTGTAGCTAATGTAGAGAGAGTAACTAGTGTAAGCTTTTGTGACACTACTCCATTGAGTACTAGTCAATGAGACATGAAAACTTTGGATTGCCCAGTTTCATAAAATATGCCAATATGGATATAGATATTTGAGGCAGAAATGGGTTCTCTACCCTAGCAAAGATTCCCAGAACTGTGAACATGGTGCCTTCCACATGAAGAGATTTGCTGGTGTGATTAAGTGTTAAGGACCTCTAGATGAGGGGGCTATCCTGTACTCTTCTGGGTGGGACCAATGTAATCCCAAGAAGGAGAGAGAGAACTGAGTCCAAGTCAGAAGGATATGTGAAAATGCAAACAGAGGTCAGAGTAGCAGGGTCACTGCTTAGAAGGGATTGCCAAGCAAAGGATGAGAGTTGCCTCTAGAAGCTGGAAGAGGAAAAGAAACGGATTCTTCCATGGCAGTCCAGAAAAGAACATAGTGGGCTGACATCTTGATTGTAGCCCAGTGAGACTCATTTTGAACTTCACACCTCCAGAACTATGGGATAAGTTCTGTTATATCAAGCCACTGAGTCATTGGTGATTTTTATAGTGGCCCTGGGAAACTAAAACACGTGACATCATTATTTTTAGAAAATACATATATGTATTTGTGCCAATACCATACTGTCTTGATTATCACAGTAATATAGCCTGAAGTCAGGCATTGTGTTGCTCCCAGCTTTGGTTTTATTTTTCAGCATTCCCTTGGCGATTCGGGGTCTTTTCTGGTTCCATACAAATTTTAGGATTGTTTGTTCCAGCTCTGTGAACAATGTTGAAGGTGTTTTGATAAGGATTCATTTGAAAGTGTAGCTTGCTCTGGCAGCATTGACATTTTCACAGTATTCTAATCCATGAGCACGGAATGTTTTTCCATCTCTTTGTGTCTTCCTCAATTTCTTTCGTAAGTGTTCTGTAGTTTTTAGAGTACAGATCCTTTACCTTTTTGGTTATGTTTATTCCTAGGTATCTTGTGGTTTTTGGTGCTATTGTAAATGGAATCGATTCCTTAATTTTGCTTTTTCAGTTACATTGTTAAGGCATAAAAATGCAACTGAATTTGCCATGTTACTGAATTGCTGTAGGAGTTCTAGTAATTTTGGGGTGGAGTCTTTGGGTTTTCCATATAAAGTATCATGTAATCTGTGAAGAGAGAGTTTGACTGAGTTGCATGGGTGCTTGAAAGAGCTGGGAAAACTGCACAGAGAAATCAGAGTGTGTTTTGACAATAAAACCACTAATACATGTTTTTGTTAAGATTGTACATAAAATAGATCAAAGCACATTATGTTATTTTCAACTTTTCAAGATTCGTTGCATTTTTCCAAGTAGTGTTGAGTTCATTGTGAATACTTTATTTTTATGAATCTAATTGTTGTAAATTGATGTTATATAAATGATGGTGATAGACTTATTGATATTTGTATATGCTTATTTTTGCTTATCATTTAAAAAAATAAGCTTTTGTGCTTAAAACAAATAAAAAAGTTTCATGGGGTTTATTTTATGGTATGAGTTCTTTTATTTATTTAAATTTCTTTTCAGCATAACAGAATTCATTGTTTTTGCACCACACCCAGTGCTCCATGCAGTACGTGCCCTCCTTAATAACCACCACCTGTATGAGTTCTTTTAAATAAAATCCTAGGATGTGAAAAAAAAAAAAAGAAACTACTTATATGTAAATCAAGTTAAAAAGTAGAAAACACTAAAGTTTTCATTCTTGACTTGAATTCATTGAATAAAATACATAAGATTGGTAGACATGCAAGTGTGACTTTAGCCCTGTTTCTCCAATTCTGTTTGTGGAACTAGACTCAAAGACAATGCCTATCTGCTGAGGAATATACTTCCCCAGCTGTATGTATGTAGGCTGGTACTGCCAAATACAGCCATAGTCAGGTAAACCAAACAAACAAAAAATAAATTATCTAAACTATATAATTTTATATATTTATAAAATAATAAAATTTTAAAAATCCTAAAGGCTAATGCTATTAAGTTATTGCAATTTTGTCTGTGGAGACAAGAAATATCCAACATACAGTGCGACTCTTCTGTTTTTGGCTAGCTATTCTGCTCATTAAAACTAAAGTTAAGAATTAGCTTATGAAACTGAATGTCACAATTCCTGGGTTTGACTTATTTCTGAGTTCCCTGAAAATGTCATAAATCTGCATTATTTCCAGGCATCGCCTAACCTATCATGGCATTCCCCATCTCTCTCATGACATTGTAGTTCACCGCATTTTGCATATACAGACAGAAATAAGGCACAGAATGACAAGTAACATTTATGTATATATCATATTTATTTATTTATTGGCTATACTGCCTTTGAGACTTTGTGTCATTTTGAGAGCAATGAATTTTTTTCTTTCATTTTCTAATATTTTCCTCCAAAACACTACACAAAAATTCTAAAAGAAGTATTATTTGCTGTTACGTTTTTATACCACAGATGATTACCTCCACACAATGTTAAGGAGGAAAAGAAGATTGGAGAAAATTAATTTTATATCATATTGAGATAAATATCAACATTTTGCTTTGTGCACATGCACATGTGAGCAGAATCAACAGTGGAGTCCCCGTTCATACATTTTCTTCTGTTTTGTCACATGGCCTATTTGCATGTAAATCTAAGCATTTCTGTTTAGTCTTCATTTTCTCCTGAACAGTAATGATATAAATATGATAAAAATGATATAAATATGTCATGTACAAGATAAAAATGGATTCTAAAAGGTTAAGAAATTGAAAGATAAAATAAATGAAAGTAAAATAAAACTTCAATCAGTTGAACAAGACAGATTTGTGGCAAGTAAGATGACCTGACTCAACTACACTGTAAGAAATGTTTCTCTCATACCTTCTTCAGCTCTCGGACTTCCTCTTTCATGGCTAGAAATTATAAAAACCCAGTAGTGAGTTGTGTTGCACCTTAAAATGTATTTATTTTGGAATTATTGCTTACTACTTAAATAAATATACTTTCTTTGGTCAACTAATACATCTTTGTATTAGCAAAAATTGAGTATTTGATGTTGCAATAGAAAGGATTAAGATTTTCTTATTGAAATCCATGGAGTTTTTAGCTATTTATTACCTCTGCATTTAATAGAGATGAGCTTTTCAGGAGTAAATACAAACCCTTAAATGAAGACTCTTGTAGTTTTAAATTTACATCAATTTGGAAGCCTGCCACGGGTTATTTAGCAATCTCTTCAAAGCATCCTTTACATCTTTATTCCTTAGGCTGTAGATGAGGGGATTCAGCATTGGTATCACCAGGGTATAGAAGACAGAGGTCATTTTATCAGTACGTAAGGAGAGGTTGGACCTTGGTTGCAAATACATGAAGAAAAGGGTCCCATAGAACACAGTGACAGCCATCATGTGAGAGGCACAGGTGGAAAAGGCTTTTCGTCGGCCCTCTGAAGAACGGATCCTCAAAATGGCAAGGACAATGTTGAAGTAGGATGTTAGAACAATACTTATAGAGAAAAATAAGTTGGTCCCTGCAGAGGTAAACACTATTGTTTCTGGGATGTAGGTATCAGAACAGGACAATGCCAACAAAGGGACAGTATCACAATAAAAATGGTTGATGACATTGGAAGAACAGTATGACATGGAGAATACACAGGAGGAGACAGTCAGTGCTGTGGTCAGACTGTAGAGGTAAGTGAGGGACACCAGCAGTATGCACATCTGTGGAGAAACCACCACCATGTAGAGCAGGGGCTTGCAAATAGCCACATAGCGGTCATAAGCCATTGCAGCCAGCATGAAAGTCTCACCAATAATGAAAACTAAGAACCCACCCAGCTGTACTGCACATCCATAGTAGGATATGGTTTTCTTTTTAACCAAGAAGTTTACCAGCATTTTGGGGGCAATGACAGTAGAATCGCCAAGATTGATGATAGCCAAGTGCCTGAGGAAGAAGTACATGGGCGTTTGGAGCTGAGAGTCAACACTGGTGAGGGTGATGATGCCCAGGTTCCCTGCCATGGTCAGCCCATAGATCAGCAGGAAAACAAAGAAGAGTGGAATCTGGAGGTCTGGGCGATCTGAGACTCCTATGAGAATGAACTCAGTCACCTGGGTGAGATTTTCTGAGGCCATTTATTTTGTTGTTCTCATCCTCTATGGGAAAATGAAAGTGAAGTAATAGATGGTAGGTAAATTTTTCTGGCAGATGCAAGATTGTAAACCATTTTTTTTAAGTGGGATTATTTCTGTTCATAATTAAAGGTATCAGTTTTATTTGTATTTCTCCCAGTCCTTTAAAAATATTCAGAAATATAAACTTTGTAGATACCAATTTCATGTTGTTAGATTTGCTGTACCAAGCTATTAATTTTTCACTTCTGTGTTGGATATAGTTCATATTCATTGAATATATATTAATATACTTTAGTGTATGTATTAATATTTATATGTATATTTTAAATGTAGTAATTACAGTATTGCATGAATATATATTTACATATATGCAAACATGCTTCCGTATATGTATTCAATGATAAAAGATAGCTATGGAGAAGTTGTTGAGCCAGAGTGACTTCCAGTGACTTTCAGTTATTTTTTTCCTTAGATGCCACTAGCTTTCTCTTTGGCCTATAACCTGTCATCAACCTTGGAAATTTTATATTTCTGTCCAAAATACTTTGTGTATGCTAGGTTTTCCTTCACTTTCTACTATCACTTTCTATCTAATGATCAATGCTGCTTCAGCTGCCCACCAACAGACTACACCTCAGTAGTCTTGTTTCTTAGTGTCAATAAGAAACTGATTTTTTTTTTTAACTTACTCACATTTCCTTTCTTCTGCCAAATGAACTCTCCTTTCTACCACTCCAACCTCTACTTGCTCAGATGCTGCTTTATCCTGGCTTTCTGGCAGCTCGCTCTTTTTTTTTCTTTCTTTCGCTCTCTCTCTTTCTTTCTTTTTCTTTCTCCCTCCCTTTCTTTTCCTACCTTCTTTCCCTCCTTTCTTTTTTTCCTTTCTTTTCTTTTTCTTCTTACTCTCTCTTTTTTCCAAGTTTGTACTTATTTCTTGTAAAATGTTTAAAACCTATTTTCACGTTTCACAAAATATTACTTGTAGGTTTGATTTCCTCAAGTTTGATCACTTTGTGTTCTTTGTGCAGAAAACTCTAAGGTGAAGAGTGCTAACATTATTCAATATGTAGTGTACTCTGGGCCCAGGACTATGCTAGCCATTTCAGAATAATTATCTCATTATTCAGCAAAAGTGTCCTAGAAGGTGGATGTAGTTATCTTTATGTCTGATTGAACAGTTGAGGCTCAATGAGTCTAAGTCATGTGAAGAATCTATCTAGGATATTGGTGAATGGTCTGGCTTTATGGTTTTGCTTTAATTTATGTGTTTTGTTTGCTTGTTTGTTTGGCCACTTGGTTGGTTGGGTGTTAGGCCACCAGTTACTAGCTGTGTGATTTTTATTAAGTATTTATCTCCTTGTGTTATATGAATGTATTGAGATACTAGGCAAGCAAGTATTATTAGTACAGAGTTTGTTAACAATGAATGCAGAATAATTGGCACTATCTGTTCTTGTTATTAGCATGTTTTAAATGATTTTTCTAGTGTTTCCTGTTTGTGTCCCAGTGACCCATTCCTCATTCTACCCCACTGGGGAGTTTCATAGTTGAAATGGGAATAGTAAGTGAATTATAATTTTGTGTATCTAGGCAACTGGGACATGTGATTTCTAGCTACATATGTAACAAATAAATCAGGCTGTGTTCCCCTGCAAACTAATTCTTTCTTAAATCTGTGGTGTTTGTTTAATCAAAGATATTTTAATACCTACATTAGGTATGTCTAGTCAGGTTATACAACTGTGTTGCAGTAGATATCCCATATCTCTTTTCACTTACCACCACATCTGAAAAGAAATGCATAGCTAAACTTCTGGTGGAAAACACAGTGGCAACACTCACTTTAAACAAAACATTTCCTGTTTAAACAAAACATTTTAATTTGACTGAAACTGAAACAGTGAGTGTTTCAGTTCATTTCACTGTTCTGCTTTCATGTTCACTGTTTTACTCTGAGATATAATACACTCAGTAACTTTATCCTTAATTTAGCAAAGTAAAAACAAAACAAGACAGAACAAAACAACAATAGCCAAAATCTTAGATTGTGGATGTGAATTCATGCAGTTAGCTTCAAAGAGATATATTTGTATATATAATTACCTGTTATTAATTGCTTCTTCTAAATAAATAGTACTAATGGCAAGGCTAGGATTGCTTTTTTGTCTTTTGATAAGTCTTTTGAATTAAATTATTTTTCTCTTGTTTCTTCAGAAAGTTTTCAGATTTGTTTCTGATGAAGTTATGTCAGATTTTTACATATATTTTTTCAAGTTTGTTTTTGAAAAGAAATATAAGTCTACCAAAATGCTAACATGTCAGGAAAAAAACTTTAAAAAAAATGTACCTAATATTCATCATTTATATTACTATTTGGCCAAGAAACCATACTGAAAATGTTTTAAATAGCTACTGAAATGATTTCAAGAAATATTCTATTGGTCTCTAACTATACAATTTTTCTTAAACTTATTTACACCTGAGTGGTGTAAATGTGACCAGCTGCACCTCGACAGAAGCTGTCAGTGTCCACCAGCATCTGAAAGCCTGCCAGCTGGCATCAGGGAACCTTTCCATCATAGGGTTTGTCACCCTGGACAATGTGAACATCAGGGAGGGGAAAAACTTCTTTTTCTTGATGTTAAACAATTTAAAGGGTCTGTCTTGGAGAAGAAATCAAATATTTCAAATCACTTAAGATTCCCATTCAGTAGAGAGTGCTTTCAAAAACATCAGTATGCCAGCTCTAAAGCAGAAACATTCCTCTATATCCTAAAGTAAGATAGAATCTTCGTTGTTCTGTGGAAATGCTCACACTGTCTAATTTATCAGCAGGGATGCTGGGGACCACGCTTTGAGTCATTTCTCTGTTCCTTTCACTTAGCATTCAGATAACAGAGATTTAAGTCTTCAGAAGAGAACGGAAAAGATATATCAGTCCTGAGTCTGATTTGAATCCATAAAGCTCCCAAGGTACATGGTCTTCACATCCAAGATGAGTACTAAGTAAATGGTTGGGGTGAACCTACCTGTCCAGAGATCTGCTGAGACCCACTGTGAAGGTTCTGCAGGAGGCACGCTGAAGAAATTTACCTGTGTCTGAAGTTTCTGAGGAGCAGCACACTAAAATAAGCTCACTCATAGGTTCAGTCCCTACACATGAAAACAGGAATTCCCAGATAAAGTTCTGGTTCCTCAGGAAAAGAAAGACCAATTATGCAAGTCTCCACACAGGAATTGCACCCAGAGAGTGAAAATGTGGGACCAGCTTAGGCATTTGCTTAAATGATCCTATTGAGTAACAATCTCGTGCAATGATTCCACCCTTTGGGTGTTTGTTTCTTTTGAATTGTCCCCTGTGGTGGTTGGGAAGTGTGGCTGCTGGCTCTGGGGTGGAGAAAATCCAACAGTTGGAAAGCCCAGGATTGTGGCGCCAGTGTTCCATTTTACTGTGCATGTTGGGAATAGAACTGAAGGCAAAGGCTCCATTCTAGTCAAGAACAAGACCTGGTGTAGTTGCCATAATAGTCATTCAAAATGTTCATGGTAATAAGAAGACTAAATTTCAGTCATTCTGGAGACGTTTAGAAGGTATCCATCAAATGCCTGGTCCTAATTCTGGTTTTTAATTAAAATTATTTGATGGAAAATGCATTTTTTTGTATAATCTGTGATATTTCCCCACACATGTATAAGTACTGTAATTAAATATTGATAACATTTTACTTTATTTCTTGTGTGGGATTTCCTAGTCTGTTGTCTTTTTAAGTGAAAAAGGTATGTCTAAATAGTTTGTCTTTGTATTAATAACTTCCAAATTACTACCCAAGAAAGAGTAGGTGTTAAAAGATATTTGCTGACTTACTGACTGATGCAATGGATGATGAGTAAGTGAATGATTGAATATAATATCCACCTTAAAATTCTGAAATAAAATATGAGGTTTTGATTTCAGCTCCAGCATCTATCTTTAATATGATATTAACTCATAAACAGTGAGAACCTGCATAATGTTCTCTAGAATATTCACTACTTTAGGGCAGGACACTTCATCTCAGTGTTTCTAATATCTAACACAGGTATAGCCCATTCTAGGTTCTACCTTTTTTTTTTTTTTAAATATTTTATTTATTTATTTATTTGACATAGAGAGAGGATCACACACAGGCGGAGAGGCAGGCAAAGAGAGAGGGAGAAGCAGGCTCCTGGCTGAGCATAAACCCTCATGTGGGGCTCAATCCCAGTACCTGAGATCATGACCAGAACTGAAGGCAGACATTTAACCCACTGAGCCACCCAGGGACCCCTAGGTTCTACCATTTTTGAAGTAACAGTCAAATTGTGGGCCATCGGGAAGAAATAGCAAAGATATTGAAACATCTTAAGTTACTATGAGGATGAATTGAAATCCTTGATGTCCTTTCCAAAGTCCAAGTATCCACAGGAAGGTTCTGTTGTTACCTCCTCTGAAATGTCATTTGTAGATTATCTGTCATGTTACTAAAGTTAGTCTGTACCCTGGTCAGTCAATAGGACTTTATTCCCTCATCAGCTCTGCCAACTTCCCTGTGTATTTAGCGTTTTTTAGGAAAAAAGTATTGCCTTCACACTTTCCATTTTTATTGATGCTTTATATTACAATTTTTTCTCTCATTTGAACTTTATTATTTATTGCACAAGAAGTATTGTCCATTTTTTAAATTGTGAATATGATATCAAATAAACTTAATTTGGTTAAACATAAAATTCTAAGATAGGACAGGATCATCATGCATCACAGAATTTTACCTTTCAAACTACTTGTAAGAGACACACACATGTCTACATACCTATACATACACACACATATATATGTGCATGTAATGACATTATAGATTTTTATTTTTATACCTCATATGGATGGCATCGTGTAGTATTTGTCCCTCTGTGACTAGCTTATTCCATTTAGTATAATGTCTTCAAGGTTCATCCATACTGTCTTTTTTAAAAAATAAAATGTATTTACTGTTATATTTTTGAATACATATATTGTATATACTATCACTAGTTATGCGGTTTTAAAATTGTGCATATATATGTAATTTAACTTAGATATATTCTCGATAATAATTTTTTCTATTATATGCAATAAAATAATTGCCTTTTCAATTTTCTTATGACATCCTTCCAGGAATGGCCAGCATCCCTGTACCGATGGATGAAAGATTACTCCAGACTTTGCTGTGAAAGAGAGGAGAAGGCAAGGGGGTCAATGCTGAGACAAAGACCCTTTGCTCTTCTTTGCTCCCACCTTTACTAGTGCTTCAGGATCATCATAAGTCTTTATTACTCTGTTTTTCAACCTAGCAATGTGTGACAGGTGTTTTACTGGAACTAGGAGGGCCTGATTATGGGAAATATACAATATGCTAATCAGTGTGTTCTAGGAGTTCTGCTAAACATAGCCTAGGATACTGTGCATACATCTTTTAGATCATACTCCTAATGAGGCATCATACTCCATAGTGTATATGGACCACATCTTCCTTATCCATTGGTCCGTTGAAGGGCATCTTGGTTCTTTCCACAGTTTGGTGACCATGGGCATTGCTACTATAAAATTGGGGTACAAATGGCCCTTCTTTTCACTGCATCTGTATCTTTGGGGTAAATACCCAGTAGTGCAATTTTAGGGTCATAGGGAAGCTCCGTTTTTAATTTCTTGAGGAATCTCCACACCGTTTTCCAAAGTGGCTGCACCAACTTGCATTCCCACCAACAGTGTAAGAGGGTTCCCCTTTCTCCACATCCTCTCCAACACATGTTGTTTTCTGTCTTGCTAATTTTGGCCATTCTAACAGGTATAAGGTGGTATCTTAATGTGGTTTTAATTTGAATCTCCCTGATGGCTAGTGATGATGAACATTTTTTCATGTGTCTGATAGCCATTTGTATGTCTTCACTGGAGAAGTGTCTGTTCATATCTTCTGCCCATTTTTTTTATATGATTGTCTGTTTTGTGTGTGTTGAGTTTGAGGAATTCCCCATGTAACATTTAGCTAGCCAGATATTATGGATGATTTCATGCTCTACATTAACTCCAACAACATCCTTTATGAAGTTTCAAATTTGATGTACTTACATTATTAGTTTGTATTTATTTGTAAATTACCTAACTTTAAAAAAAAATTAACTGAAGGATTCTTCTAATTTTAAATGTTCTGAAAATAATAGCAATGTAATTATTTGTTTTTCATAATAAATATTACTTCAGAATAAAATTGACTTTACATAGTCACAATAGCCCGTTTTTTATTTTTTGCCATAAACTGCCTTTTCTTATAAAATTGGATCTCGCTTTATATCCTTTCATCTTTCTACTCCTGGCCTGATTCTTTCTCATTACCTGTTTTGCCACATGTAAATCTTCACTACACCATCTTATTCAGATGCAAGTTGTTACTGGTTTACTATATACGAATGTACCTCTTAAAGTGCTATAATTTTGCAGGTAATTAAATTAATGTATATTATAACCCAAATGTCTCTTTCTGCAAGTTCATTTAGAAATATGACTGGTACATAGAAGTCCATCTCTAAATATATGTTGACCTCTATTATCTTTGCTTTCCCCTCCCAAGGAATATAACAAAGCTTAATGTTGATAACTGAATTCATAGAAACCACATAGTATAGTCATTTGAGAAGATATTGCATACTTTTTCCCACTTCTGTATCCTGCATATTTTACCTCTTTGTTCCTCCAGCTATAGATCAAGGGATTCAGCAGGGGCATAGCAATGGTGCAAAGTATGGACGTCACTTTATCAGTGTCAAAGTAATGACTGGGCTCAGGTTGCATATACATAAATATCAAAGTCCCACAGAACACTGCGACTACTGTCAGGTGGGACCAACAGGTGGAAAAAGCCTGTGCTGTATTATTCATTAATACATGAATGATAATAAATTAATTAACTTATTATTATTTAAGTAATAAGTGATTATAATAAATAATTTTTATATGTAACATATATTTAGAGATTGACTTCTATGTACTCATCCTATTTCTAAGTGAACTTGCAGAAAGAAACATTTGGGTTATAATATACATTAATTTAATTACCTGCAAAAATTATAACACTTTGTTAAGCAGTAAATTCATATATAGTTAACCAGTAACAACTTGTGCATGAATGACACAATATAGATAAAAAGCTGAGTTTGCCCTGATGATGGCTATCAGGATCACCAGGTAAGATGCAGGAACTATTAGAAGCAGTAAAATCAAATTTAATACAGAAAATCATAATCATCAATTCAATTTTATGCATATTTGAGCAGAACAAAGATAACAAGGGGAGATTGTCACAGTAGCAATGACTGACAATATTGGATCCACAGAAGGATAAACTAAAAATTTTTATGGTGACTAGAAGAGACACAAATGTGCCAGAGAGATAGCAGATTGCCACAGCACCTGACACATTCTTTGTGCCATGATGTCAGGGTAGAGTGGAGGGTTACAGATGTCCATGGCGGGGATCATAGGACAGCTGATAGAATGAACAGCTCAAAACAATGAACATAAATAATGTGGAAAGCTCCCATGTGGTGCAGGAATAAGAGATTGTATTACTAAACATTCTGGGTGCCACGGTAGTTGAATAACCCGAGTGAAAAGCCAGGAATTTGAGGAAGAAGTACATGGGTTTTTGTAGCACAGAGTCCATCTTGATGAGAATGATCAAGCTCAGGATACCCACCACTGAGACCAGGCAAACAGTGAGATCAGGTCCAACCAATGGAGTTTGCAGCTTACGGAGTCCTGTGATTCCCATTAGAATGAATTCTTTCCACAGTGTTAGACTGTGTTTCTCTATGCAGGCCATTTGTGAAACCTACACTGGGAGTAAATTAAAAAATAATCATTAACTTTCATGACATATGACTGACATTGTTATAAGTGATTAAAGGCTGACATCTTGTATTTATGGTCTGAGTTTTGTTTTGTTTTTTTTTTTTTTTTTTTTTTTTTTTATTTCCAGCATAACAGTATTCATTATTTTTGCACCACACCCCATTTTGTTTTTTTAAATCAACCTTGGTTATACATTGAAATTATCTGGAGAATTTAAAGATTTTATTTATTTATTTGTTTGTTTGTTTATTTATTTATTTATTTGACAGACGGAGATCACAAGTAGGCAGAGAGACAGGAAGAGAAATAGGGGGAAGCAGGCTCCCCATTGAGCAGAGATCCTGATGTAGGACTCATCCCAGGACCCTGGGATCATGACCTGAGCTGAAGGCAGAGGCTTATCCCACTGAGCCACCCAGGTGCCCCTGGTCTGAGCTTTAATTGCCTGTTCAAACACCTGGAAGTTCAATTCTCTCTCTCCCAGCTCAGCTAAACTCTTTATAGCTTTCTTGAGTATGACACTGAACGCACAAAAAACAAAAATAAAAACTCCTAAATTGGCTTTATCAAAATGTAAAAAAAGATGAGTTTTATGCATCAGAGGAATTTATTAAAGAATGAAAAGGTGACCCATACAATGGGAAAAAATTGTAAATCTTATATCTGTTAAGTGCCTAGTATATAAAATATCCAACGGACTCTAACAGCTCAACATCTCAAAGAAAAATTACCCAAATTAAAATTAGGCAAAAGACTTGAACAGACATTTCTCACTGAAAATATACAAATGCCAATATGTACATGAAAAATTTTCAATGTCTCAGTTATCAGAAAAAATGTAAAACAAAACCACAATAAGATAGCACTTCACTTGCTTTAGAGTGATTTACAAAGAAAAGACAAGAAAAATTGCAAAGATGGGCAAAGATGTAGAGATTAGAACCTTGGCGTACTGTTAGGAAAGTAAGATGACACAGCCACTGGGGAAGCACACAGATGGTTACTCAATAAGTTGCCATACAATTATTATTATGATCCAGTAATTCCATTCTTTGATAGGCACCCAAAGGTATTGGCAACACCAAGTGTTCAAGAAAATCTAACCTAAGTATAGAGGTGAGAGAATTAAACCACTTCCCTGTCCTTCCCCTCCCACTGCCAAATACAGCTTTCTACACTGAATTAAGTGACAATGAGTAAGTTCTGCAATTAAAGATCTATAAAATATTTATTTAAATGCATATACTTAAACATCAAGGTAATTTTCAAGGAGAAATAAAGGGAGTTTTACAAAAATCTTTTTTTTTTTTTTTAAGATTTTACTTGTTTGAGTGAGAGAGCACCAGTAGAGGGAGGAAGGGACATGGGGAGGGAGTCAGGCAGACTCCCCATGAACTAGGAGCCTAATGTTGGCTCAATCCCAGGACACCGAGATCATGACCTGAGTTGAAGTCAGATGCTTAACTGATTGAGCCATACAGCTACCCCTAGAAAAAGCTACTAAATAAAGAAGTGGAAAAGAATCCTCAATTTTAGGCAAAATAAATATTACTCCTTCATAATTTTATAAGAATTCTTTTTACCTAGGGGCGCCTGGGTGGCTCAGTGGGTTAAAGCCTCTGCCTTCGGCTCGGGTCATGATCCCAGGGTCCTGGAATCAAGCCCCACATCGGGCTCTCTGCTCTGCAGGGAGCCTGCTTCCTCCTCTCTCTCTGCCTGCCTCTCTGCCTACTTGTGATCTCACTCTGTCAAATAAATAAATAAAATCTAAAAAAAAAAAAAGAATTCTTTTTACCTAAATTTGTATTTGTACATCTTTTAATCTTAGTTCTGATCTCCATTAGGTGTGCATTGAGTCATTCAAGGGACAATCTCATGGCATTTCAAAAACTCTTCCAAGGCTTGTAGGTAAGGAAGCAGGGCAGTCCTCTTACTAATCAGACTTTGTGGTGTGATGGAGACATAGCAAGGCTTGAATCTTGTTTTTGTCTCACCGCCAACTAAAAGTGATTTACAAAGTTCATTGGTACATCCTGGAAACACATGGCATACTGGAAACAGAAATTGCAAGTATTTTTTTTTTTTAATTTTATTTATTTATTTGACAGACAGAGATCACAAGTAGGCAGAGAAGCAGGCAGAGAGAAAGGAGGAAGCAGCCTCCCTGCTGAGCAGAAAGCCCAATACTGGGCTTGATCCCAGAACCCTGGGATCATGACCTGAGCCGAAAGTTTAGGCTTTAACCACTGACACAATCAGGTGCCCCAGAAATTGCAAGTATTATAAACATACTGAGGTAATCCTTTTACTTGAGAAGTAGGTGGAAGACACTATGGAGTCTGTTAGTATTTGACCTTAATAATTTTGAGAAACATCCAAATAGCTACATATAATGATATTATCTTTGACATTTTCTTAAGGATCCAAATGAAAGAAAATAATCATGACAATCTTCAGGTCTTTGTTTTGAATTTTCTTAACAAAACTCCCTTTTTTAGAGATTTTTTTTAAACTCTTCAGAGAATACAAACTTCCTGCATCATAGCAAATGTCTAGCTTTCACCAAAAATTACAAGAAAATTGTGTACACCCTTGTGTTTGCCCCGAAACTTTGATTATCAAAGCAAATAATTAAAGAGATAGCTAAATCACTGAGGGAGGTGGGGTGTAAGACACTAATGAGGTCCTGAAGGGTCCCTGGTCTGAGTTAGTCACAGAGACACATGTAGTCTACTCCCATCTGAAGGGGACTGTCTGTGCTCACATCCATTCCTAACACAACGGGTTAAAAGGTGGTATGGGTGTCTTTCTTAAATTGACGCTGTCCCTGAGGAAAAAGCATACAAGTTCATTGCAACTAAAGCATTCAAAAGCATCAAAGGAAGTCGTGGTATCTCTGCTAATTATACAGGGCATCCATATATTCCACTACAAATAAAGTTCTGTTAGGTACCTTTCCACACAGTATCACCTGGTTAAGTCTTTCTATTGCATCTGGAATCAAAACATTGTGTGTGTAGGAAAGGTATTTTCATTTTTTCTCCCTTATTTGACTCCTGTTAATAAAGTGGCTTTTGAAAGCTTTTCTGTCCGGGGACATAATAAAGATGTTTGAATGATGCTTTCTGAATCATTAAAAAAATTACATGTGATAATACATAGGTGCGCTGTTTTCCCCTTTTTTGTAGTGTTTTAAACTTCTTATTGAAGTCTAATATACATATTAAGATGCCTACATCAGGCATTTTTACAAATCCAGCACAAATACATAATCAGATACCAGATTAAACTGCTATGATAATAACAAAAATAAGACATAAAGAGGTCCCTAGAAGAATCCTCCATTTTTCTACCACACACACATGCACGCACGCGTGCACACACACACACACACACAAATAACCATTATTCTGCCTTCTAACAGCATAAATTATTTTCATGTATTTTTGTTAACTTATATAAATAAATAATATGTATGGGGTTTTTTGTGTGTGTGTGTCTGACTTCTTTCATGCAGTATGCTATCATAGGCAGTTCTAGATTGCTCATTCTCATGTCTGTGTACAGTGCCATTTTATAACTATACCACAAATTATTTATTCATTGTGCTATCATCAAATGTGTTTAATGGCCATTTAGATATTTTCTTTTGAAACATGGTTTTGTCATCTTTGCATTGTATTTCATGTGAACTATTTATGGATTTGTAACAGTTACTTTTATATTTTGCCCATGAGTCCCTTTCAGCTCTCTGTCTGATTCTGTAGGTGTGATAAAGGTATCCTCTCCCATTATGAGAGTCTCCTTTCACATTATGAATTTTGATGAACAGAATTTCCACATAAAATTCAATTAATCATTTTAAATCTTAGATAGCTTTTGTTTTGTGTGTTCTGTTTAAAATGTACATATTTCTATATTGCAAAGATGTCCCACTATGATCTCTTTTCAAATTTTGTTGCCTTTCACATTTAAATCTTTAATCCAAGTAGAATTGGTCCTGTATAGGTCCTGAGTATGTGTTGATTATTTTTTTCCCTCAAAATAGTATATTAATTACCTAATAGCATTTATTGAAAAGATCATTATTTCTCTTTAGGAAAATAGTGATGTATCTGTCACATGCTAGGTGACAACATATATGTGGATCTATTTCTGAAGTCACCATTTAATTCCATTGATCAGTTAGTCTGATTTCTGGAAAATGTTACCTTTTTTCTTTTTATTGAAGTGCAGTTGACACATAATGTTACATTAGTTTCAGACACACAACATAGTGAATCAACATGTTTATACATTACGTTATATTCACAAGTGTAACTGCCATCTGTTTCCATACAATGCTACTAAAATACAATCGACCATATTTCCTATGCTGTAACCTTTATCCTGTAACTCACTCGTTCCATAACTGGAAGTCTGTATCTTCCACTCCTCCTCACCCATTTAATCCTTCCCTGTATTCCCCTCCCCTCTGGCAACCATCAGTTTGTTCTTAGCATTTATGGGTATTTTTCTGTTTTTTGTTTGATTGTTTTGTTTTCTATACTTCATATGTAAGTGAATTCATATAGTATTTGTATTTCTCTGATTGATTTCATTTCCCATAATGCCCTCTATGTCCATCCATGTTGTCGCAAATGGCAAGAGTTCTTTCTTTTTTATTCCAATATTTATGTTTTTATCCATTCATCTATCAAGGACTGATTGGACTGCTTCTATATGTCAGCTACTGTAAATAATGTAGCAATGAACAAAAAACTGTGCATCTCTTTTTGAAGTCTGTTTTGTTTTCTTTGGGTAAATACCCAGAGTGAAATTACTGGATCATATTGAAAGACCCTCGATCCGCACCCAAGAAGCAGACATCAAGCCTCCACTGGATGCAAGTTGCAAGAGGTTTATTGGTTACACAGGCGCCTGCGGACACATCAGCCTTTGTGGGCTGAGCGCGCCGGGCTAGGTTGGGGAACAGATTATATAGGGCAAGGGTTGGGGTGGCGGGAAGTGGTGGCAGGAAGTGGTCTTACAGAAGCAGATGCATGGTTACAGGAGTCTGATTGATTAATTTGAATCAAGCATGATTGGGCGTTGGGGTCAGGGCATTCTGGTGGTTCCTTGGGTCAGCACTCTGGAAAGTCCCAGTTACACTCTACTTCTCATTTGTCTTTTTTTTGACAGACCGGGTGATCATAGACAATAGACATCCTGGTATGTGTTGCCATCCAGCTATGGGGACAATCAAGCCTTCAGCAAGGGGAGAAGGGGTGCTGTGGGGACATCAGGTTACTTAAACAAGCCTTTAGCAAGGGGAGAGGGGTCTTTCAGTATGATATTTTCTATTCTTACTCTTCAGAGAAAACTCCATACTATCTTGATATGCCAATGTTTTCTTAGTTGCTATAGCTTTGTGACAGATCATGAAATCTAGTGTTGTAACTTCTGCAGATTTATTCTTTCTCCAAGACTGTCTTTAACTTTTAGGCAATTTGCCTTTCCTAATAAATTTTAGAATCAGCTTCCATCTTTCTATAAGGTAGAAGAAAAGACAAAGAAGGACGGAAGGAAGAATTATTTACAAAAAGTTAAAATAGTTTCAAAATTAATTTCTAAAAATGATCTAGCTTTGTTAAAGGAATTGATATCTGTTTTAGAATATGTCTGAGTTCTTTCTTCTC
The DNA here is from genome assembly GCF_009829155.1 of Mustela erminea. Lineage (NCBI taxonomy): Eukaryota > Metazoa > Chordata > Mammalia > Carnivora > Mustelidae > Mustela > Mustela erminea. Next base: position 100,207,175 of record NC_045622.1, on the reverse strand, counting down.
CTAAGATATTCTGAATCCTTTGCCAAAGCATTTGTATAACATGTGCCACATTTATGTCTTCCTCAATATCAACAATGTTTTAGTTTCTAGCAAGGAAATCATGCAAATCCTTCATTACAATTTATTCATTGCAGTTTTTAATTCCAGTATAATAGCTGGTTTAAAATTATATTTTTACCTGTTTTTTTTTCTAACATCTAGGAAAAAAAAAAACACTTAATCTTTCATATGCTGAACTTACCTGCACCAAACTTACAAACTTCACTTATTATTTCTAATGTTACAGCATGAAGAGTTGTTTTAAAATTTTAATATACAGATTACACTTTCTGAAAATAATCACACTTCTATTTCTGCCTTCCTAAGTATATAGAGGTATACAAATTAACACATAACAGAATCTGAGATGCCAACACAACAAGGGGATAAAATTAAAGTATCATTAAGACAGATATTGTTGATTATTTATTGATGTGTATATTCCCTCCACAAAATTATAAATGCCATCTTCCTTATGCCATATGCCAGTGGGATAGGCATATTTACTTAATATTAAATGAAAGATACAAAAACGCCTTTTAAAAAAGATTAAGCTGAGATGTATTTTTTTAAGCCTTTATTTATTTATTTGATAGACAGAGATCACAAGTAGGCAGAGAGGCAGGCAGAGAGAGGAGGAAGCAAGCTCCCCACTGAGCAGAGAGCCCGATGTGGACCTTGATTCCAGGACCCTGGGATCATGACCTGAGCCGAAGGCAGAGGCTTTAGTCCACTGAGCCACCTAAGTGTCCCTAAACTGAGATGTATTTTAAACAAAACAAAAGTTGTCTTTGATCATCACCCAAGTACTTTGCAATGTGAGAATGGTGGTCTGTATACCAGACTGAAACCAAAGTTGGTAACAAAAGGATGATCACTACTGAAAAATCTAGAAGTTGAAAACAGGAAAAAAATTATTTCTAGTTTTCTATGACTTTTACACACTACTGCTTCCTAAGCCCTGTGACATAAACTAAACAGTAGTCTCTAACCTAATTTATTATATACATTGTTTATTTTGAACTCTACATAGGCAGTGCATGCCAATTTTTCCATATCCTATGGAGGGCACCTTTAACTTCTTTGTTCCTCAAGCTGTAGATCATAGGATTCAGCATAGGTATAATCAAAGTGTAAAATACAGAGACAATTTTATCAGTATCAAAGGAATGATTGGTTTGAGGCTGCAAATACATGAAGAATAGAGTGGTGTATAATACAAGGACCACTGTCAGGTGAGATCCACAGGTGGAGAAGGTTTTGTGCCTGCCCTCTGCAGAGTTCATCCTAAGGATGGCCATAAGAATTAGGATGTAAGACACCAGCACTACCAGAAGGGATGAAACCAAATTAAATGCTGAAAAGATCAGTATTATCAATTCAATATCACGTGAGCTTGAGCACAGCAAAGTTAACAAGGGAAGACTATCACAGTAAAAATGTCTAATGACATTATGGCCACAGAAGGATGACATAAAAATCTTTTTGGTGATTATCACAGAAAGAAAAGCACTGTAGACATAAGGGATGACTACCAGCACCCAGCACACCCTTTGTGATATAACAATCGTGTAAAGCAGAGGGTTACAGATAGCCACATAACGGTCATAGGCCATTGCAGACAGAATGAAAAATTCACTGATGATGAACAAGAGGAAGAAAGCCAGCTGTGTAGCACACCAGTTATAGGGGATTGTATTTTGATTAGCTACAAAATTTACTAACATTCTGGGTCCCACAGCAGTTGAATAACCAAGATCAATGAAAGCCAGGTGTCTAAGGAAGAAGTACATGGGTGTTTGAAGCCTGGAGTCCATCTTGGTAAGGATGATCACGCCCAGGTTGCCCACCACGGAGACTGTGTAGATGATGAGGAAGAGCCCAAAGAAGGGAGCCTGCAACTCCGGACGGTCTGTGATTCCCATTAGGATGAATTCTGTTAGCACTGTTAGATTTTGTTTGTTCATCCAGGCTGTTAAGGAAAATTGCTGTGGGAACAACCATCACAAGAGTCACTGGGTTTCAGGAGACAACATCTGTTGACATTTTAGGAGGCCAAGCCATTGTGGGTAAGATAAACCTAATTTTTTAGATGGGTTAATTTAAAATAAGACTCACGTCCATCATTAAACCTGGAACCAAATTTAAAAAGTATTACAGCCCCGGGGTAGGAGTCAAGATGGCAGAGATGTAGCAGGCTGAAACAACATCAGGTAGTAGGAGATCAGCTAGATAGCTTATCAAATCATTGCAAACATCTACAAATCCAACAGGAGATGGAAGAGAAGAAGAGCAGAAATTCTAGAAACAGAAAATCGACCACTTTCTGAAAGGTAGCACTGGCGGAGAAGTGAATCCAAAGTGACAGGAAGATAGACTGTAGGAAGCGGGGCCAGATCCCGGCAAGTGGTGGAGCAATGGAGCACTAAATCAGGATTTTTAAAAGTCTGCTCCACTGAAGCACATCGCTCCAGAGGCTAAACGAGAGTAAAGCCCACATGGGGTCAGTGTGGCCCCAGGTCCCACAGGGTCACAAAGGATCAGGGGTGTCTAAGTGTCACAGAGCTTGCAGGTATTAGAGCGGGGAAGCTGGCTACAGAGACAGAGCTCGGTGAGCTCTCAGCTTAGGGTTACCTTGAACCGGTCACAGGCTGGGTGAGCTCGGAGCGCAGCCAGAGGTCAGGGAGATGGTTGTGATTGAGTGCTTTTCTCTGAGGGTGCACTGGGGAGTGGAGACCTGAGCTCTCAGCTCCTCCAGGCCAGATATTGGGAGGCCGCCATTTTCATTTCTGTCCTCCAGAACTCTACGGAAAGCATTCAGGGAACAAAAGCTCCCAAAAGTGAACCCGAGTGGAGTACTTAGCCTGGCCCCTGGTAAGGGTGGTGCAATTCCGCCTCAGGCAAAGACACTTGAGACTCATTACACTAGTCCCCTCCCCAAGAAGATCAACAAGAAATCCAGCCAGGACCAAGTTCACTTACCAAGGAGAACAGCAGAATTCCAGAGAAGAAAGCAAAGCATGGAACTCATGGCTTTCTCCCCATGATGCTTTAGTCTTGTTGTTAATTTAATGTATTTTTTTAATTTCATTTTTTTTCTTCTGCTAATTTTTTTAACTTTAACCTTTTCTTTTTTAATGTTTTTTAGCTAGTTTATCTTAACAATACCTTTCATAAAAAAATAATAATAATCTTTTTTGAACCTTCATTATTATAGTCATATTTTATCCTCCATTGTATCTAACTTTATTTTTTGTATACACATAGGGTTTGTTCTTCTAAAAAATTTGGGGTACAACTTCTTCTAATAGATCAAAATACACCTTAAATCTAGCTCTGGGCTTGTTCTAATCTCCAAACCAAGCAAATTCTTTCCACATTTTTTTTTCTTTATTCTCCCAACCAACTTACTTTATCAACTCCTTCTTTAGAAATTAAAAAAATTTTTTTTCATCTTTATAAGCATATTCCATCCCTTCATTGTGCTTGTCCTTATATGTGTTTTTCATTCTTTAAATTTTGGGAGGTGCTTTCTTCTAAGACACCAAAATACTCCCAAAATTAAGTGGGTGGCCCTGTTCTAGTCACCAGTCTAATATATATATATATATTTTTTCTTTTTTATATTTTTTCTTTATTTGTTTTCTTTTTTTTAATTTTTTTTCTGAACTTCTTTTTATCCCCTTTCTCCCCCCCACAATTTGGGGTCTCTTCTGATTTGGTTAAAGTGCATTTTCCTGGGGTCCTTGACACCCTTTTAGTATTTTATTTGCTCCTTTATATATTCTTATCTGGACAAAATGACAAGGTAGAAACACCCACTGCCAAAAAAAGAACAAGAGGCAGTACTGAAGGCTAGGGACCTAATCAATACAGACATTGGTAATATGTCAGATCTAGAGCTCAGAATGACAATTCTCAATGTTCTAGCTGACCTCGAAAAAGGCATGGAAGATATTAAAGAAACCATTTCTGGAGAGATAAAAGCCCTTTCTGGAGAAATAAAAGAACTAAAATCTAACCAAATTGAAATTTTAAAAGCTATTAATGAGGTGCAATAAAAAAATGGAGGCTCTTACTGCTAGGATAAATGAGGCAGAAGAAAGAATTAGTGATATAGAAGACCAAATGACAGAGAATAAAGAATCTGAGCAAAAGAGAGACAAACAGCTACTGGACCACGAGGGGAGAATTTGAGAGATAAGTGACACCATAAGATGAAACAACATTAGAATAATTGGGATTCCAGAAGAAGAAGAAAGAAAGAGGGAGGAAGAAGGTATATTGGAGAGAATTACTATAGAGAATTTCCCTAATACAGCAAAGGGAACAAGCATCAAAATCCAGGAGGTGCAGAGAACCCCACTCAAAATCAACAAGAATAGGTCCACACTCCGTCACCTAATAGTAAAGTTTGCAAATCTTAGTGACGAAGAGAAAATCCTGAAAGCAGCCTGAGAAAAGAAGTCCGTAACATATAATGGTAAAAATATTAGATTGGCAGTGGACTTATCCACAGAGACCTGGCAGGCCAGAAAGAACTGGCATGATATAGTCAGAGCACTAAACGAGAAAAACATTCAGCCAAGAATATTATATCCAACTAGGCTATCATTGAAAATAGAAGGAGAAATAAAAATCTTCCAGGACAAATAAAAAATGAAAGAATTTGCAAACACCAAACCAGCTCTACAGGAAATATTGAAAGTGGTCCTCTAAGCAAAGAGAGACCCTAAAACTAGTAGATCAGAAAGGAATAGAGACAATATACAGTAATAGTCACCATACAGGCAATACAATGGCACTAAATTCATATCTCTCAATAGTTACCCTGAATGTTAATGGGCTAAATGCCCCAATCAAAAGACACAGAACATCAGAACAGATTAAAAAAAAAAAATCAATATGCTGTCTACAAGAAACTAATTTTAGACCCGAAGACGCCTCCATATTTAAAGTGAGAGGGTGGAAAACAATTTGCTGTGATAATGGATGTCAGAAAAAAGCTGGGGTGGCAATCCTTATATAAGATCAATTGGATTTTAAGCCAAAGACTATAATAAGAGATGAGGAAGGACACTATATTAAAGGTCTATATCAAAGGGTCTGTATAACAAGATTTAACAATTTTAAATATCTATGCCCCTAACATGGGAGCAGCCAACTATATAAACTAATTAATAACAAAATCAAGGAAACACATTGATTGATTGATTAATACCACAATAGTAGGGGACTTTAACACTCCCCTCACTAAAATGGACAGATCATCCAAGCAAAAGATCAACAAGGAAATAAAGGCCTTAAATGACACACTGGACCAGATGGACATCACAGATATATTCAGAACATTCCATCCCAAAGCAACAGAATACACATTCTTCTCTAGTGCATATGGAACATTCTCCAGAATAGATCACATCCTTGGTCCTAAATCAAATCTTAACCAGTATCAAAAAATTGGGATCATTCCCTGCATATTTTCAGACCACAATGCTCTGAAGCTAGAACTCAATCACAAAAGGAAATTTGGAAAGAACCCAAATAATGGAGACTAACCAGCATCCTTCCAAAGGATGAATGGATCAACTAGGAAATTAAAGAAGAATTGAAAAAAATTCATGGAAACAAATGATAATGAAAACACAATGGTTCAAAATCTGTGGGACACAGCAAAGGCAGTCCTGTGAGGAAACTATATAGCAGTACAAGCCTTTCTCAAGAAACAAGAAGTCCTCAAATACACAACCTAAACTTACACATAAAGGAGCTGGAGAAAGAAAAACAAAGATAGCCCAAAACCAGCAGGAGAAGAGAAATAATAAATATAAGAACAGAAATCAACAAAACAATAGAAAAAATCAACGAAACTAGGAGCTGTTTCTTTGAAAGAATTAATAAGAGTGATAAACCTGTGGCCACACTTATCAAAAAGAAAAGAGAAAGGACCCAAATAAATAAAATCATGAATGAAAGAGGAGAGATCACAACCAACACCAAAGAAATACAAACAATTATAAGAACATACTAGGAGCAACTCTACACCAACAAATTTGACAATCTGGAAGAAATGGATGCATTCCTGGAGACATATAAACTACCACAACTGAATCAGGAAGAAATGGAAAACCTGAACAGACCAATAACCAGTAAGGAGATTGAAACAGTCATCAAAAATCTCCAAACGAACAAAAGCCCAGGGCCAGGCGGCTTTCCAGGGGAATTCTACCAAACATTTAAAGAAGAATTAATTCCTATTCTCCTGAAACTGTTCCAAAAAATAGAGATGGAAGGAAAACTTCCAAACTCATTTTACGAGTCCAGCATCACCTTGATCCCAAAACCAGACAAGGATCCCATCAAAAAAGAGAATTACAGACCAATATCCTTAATGAACACAGATGTGAAAATTCTCACCAAAATACTAGCCAATAGAATCCAACAGCACATTAAAAGGATCATTCACCACGACCAATTGGGATTTATTCCAGGGCTACAAGATTGGTTCAACATCTGCAAATCAATCAATGTGATACAACACATTAATAAAAGAAAGAACAAGAACCATATAATACTCTCAATAGATTCTGAAAATGCATTTGACAAAGTACAGCATCCCTTTCTGACCAAAACTCTTCAAAATGTAGGGGTAGAGGGCACATACCTCAATATTATGAAAGCCATCTATGAAAAACCCACCGCAAATATCATTCTCAATGGAGAAAAACTGAAAGCTTTTTCACTAAGGTCAAGAACATGGAAGGGATGTCCATTATCACCACTGCCATTCAGCATAGTACTAGAAGTCCTAGCCTCAGCAATCAGACAACAAAAGGAAATTAAAGGCATCCAAATTGGCAAAGAAGTCAAACTATCACTCTTCGCAGATGTTATGATACTATATGTGGAAAACCCACAAGACTCCACTCCAAAACTGCTAGAACTTGTACGGGAATTCAGTAAAGTGTCAGGATATAAAATCAATGGACAGAAATCAGTTGCATTTCTCTACACCAACAACAAGAAAGAAGAAAGAGAAATTAAGGAGTCAATCCTATTTACAATTTCACCCAAAACTAGAAGATACCTAAGAATAAAGCTAACCAAAGAGGCTAAGAATCTATATTCAGAAACCTATAAAGTACTCATGAAAGAAATTGAGAAAGACACAAAGAAATGGAAAAATGTTCCATGTTCTTGGATTGGAAGAACAAATCTGAAAATGTCTATGCTACCTAAAGCAATCTACACATTTAATGCAATTCCTATCAAAATACCATCAATTTTTTAAAAAAGAAATGGAACAAATAATCCTAAAATTTATATGGAGCCAGAAAAGACCTCAAATAGCCAAAGGAATATTGAAAAAGAAAGCCAAAGTTGGTGGCATCACAATTCTGGACTTCAAGCTCTATTACAAAAGCTGTCATCATCAAGACAGCATGGTACTGGCACCAAAACAGACACATAGATCAATGGAACAGAATAGAGAGCCCAGAAACGGACCCTCAACTCTATGGTCAACTAATCTTCGACAAAGCAGAAAAGAATGTCCAATGGAAAAAAGATAGTCTCTTCAATAAATGGTGTTGGGAAAATTGGACAGCCACATGCAGAAAAATGATATTGGACCATTTCCTTACACCACACACAGAAATAGACTCAAAATGGATAAATGACCTCAATTTGAGAAAGGAATCCATCAAAATCCTTGAGGAGAACACAGGCAGCAACCTCTTCAACCTTAGCCACAGCAACTTCTTCCTAGGATCATCGCCAAAGGCAAGGGAAAGAAGGACAAAAATGAACTATTGGAATTTCGTCAAGATCAAAAACTTTTACACAACAAAGCAAACAGTTAACAAAACCAAAAGACAACTGACAGAATGGGAGAAGATATTTGCAAATGACATATCTGATAAAGGGCTAGTGTCCAAAATCTATAAAGAACTTAGCAAACTCAACAGTCAAAGAACAAAGAATTCAATCAAGAAATGGGCAGAAGACATGAACAGATATTTCTGCAAAGAAGACATCCAGATGGCCAACAGACACATGAAAAAGTGCTCCATATCACTCAGCATCAGAGAATACAAATCAAAACCATGATGAGATATCACCTCACACCAGCCAGAATGGCTAAAATTAACAACTCAGGAAATGACAGATGCTGGTGAGGATGCAGAGAAAGGTGAACCCTCCTACACTGTTGGTGGGAATGCAAGCTGGTGCAGCCACTCTGGTAAACAGCTTGGAGGTTCCTCAAAATGTTGAAAATAGAACTACCCTATGACCCAGCAATTGCACTACTGGGTATTTACCCTAAATATACAAACATAGTGATCCAAAAGGGCACATGCACCCGAATGTTTATAGCAGCAATGTCCACAATAGCCAAACTTTGGAAAGAACCTAGATGTCCATCAACCGATGAATGGATCAAGAAGATGTGGTATATATACACAATGGAACACTATGCAGCCATCAAAAGAAATGAAATCTTGCCATTTGTGATGACGTGGAAGGAACTAGAGTGTATTATGCTTAGTGAAATAAGTCATTCGGAGAAAGACAACTACCATATGATCTCCCTGATATGAGGAAGTGGAGATGCAACATGGGGGGTTTGGAGGGTGGGAAAAGAATAAATGAAACAAGATGGGATTGGGAGGGAGACAAACCATAAGTGACTCTTAATATCACAAAACAAACTGAGGGTTGTTGGGGGGAGGGGGGTCAGAAGAGGGAGGTGGGGTTATGGACATTGGGGAGGGTATATGCTATGGCGAGTGCTGTGAAGTGTGTAAACCTGGCGATTCACAGACCTGTACCCTGGGGATAAAAATACATTATATGTTTATTTAAAAAAAATAATAATTAAAAAAAAAAGTATTACAACCTAAGGTATTTGGTAGCCTTTTTATTTTTTGTGCCACATGGGGGTTGGGATCTTGATTTCTTTTTAAATGCTTTTTTACTTAAAATACCTATAATTGGCTAAATAATCATACTTTAGAAGGAATTGTGATGAAAGTAAAAATCCTCTCTTCTTGCCCTTAGTACTTCTGTCCTAATCTCCAAATAAGCCATGATTAACTCATTTAATAGACTTTGATTTACATTTCTCATTAGAACTCTGCGTATCTAATGTTATTCTCATTCCATTACTCATTTGATATATTAAATTGTGTTTTCATACCATTATGCTTTTATGACTTTTAAATATTGTTTAATTTTTTTTATGATGATAGATAGTAATTTAGCAATCTTGCAGTTGTCCCTAACATGCCCATTCTAATGCACATAAATAAATCTTTTTTTCTCTAGAATAGTGTATCTGAATATTTAGGACTTGTGAGTTTTTTTCTTTTATTCCAGGTTATGATTTTTCATATGTTTCACAGAAAATAAGGTCTTTATCTAGAAGTTATTAATGTTAAGAAAAGATAGCTATACTAACATTCCCACTTTTTCTTTGACCTTAGGACTATTATCTCTGAAATGATGGTTTTAACAGTATAGTTATATTTTCTTCCTCATCTTAAGAAAAGTAAAAATCATTAGAATATATTTGTTAATTTTTCACCTGAAATCATTCAGTAAACTATTATTAATACACTTTCCAACAAAGAGACATACCACTCCAAAGTAGAGGATGTTATGTCAAATGTCTTAGAGACTGGCAAATAACAGTGCATGAACTACATGTATGAAAGAAAAAGTAACAGGGAACAAGGGGAAATAGATATGGCATAATTTAATTGAAGTACTTAAATTTTGTCTGTTTAAATGTACATGGAAAGGACTAATGATTATTTTATCCAGAAAAGTGAACTGGGCATGGCTTGGCGAGAGATGGAGTACCTTTACTTACAGCTTTATTTCATCCTCCATCAAGTAAACTTGAAATGTGTTGTGTTAACACATTTTATTTAAAGATTGCAGTTTATCTACCTCTACTTTTCCAAATCCTTTCTCCTTCATACTGTTTTTAAAGGCAAATGTTCCAAAATTTCGTGGGGAAAAATTATGCATATATTTTTACTAATTCTTCCAGAGTGAAAAAATGAGAAGCCCACTATAACTCATTCTAGGAGACAAAGCATTGATTTTAAAAATTGAGATATAATAATAAAAGAAACCCACAATATATTCAGGCTTTATATATATGCATATTTTCCCTAAACAATATTAATATGTCATTGATATCAGTTTATAAAATGCATAAGAATTTAATAATTACAAGACAGTTGTCCAAACTTCATTGATCTCATGTTTGGCTGGATAGTTTAATTTTGGAAAGTCTATAATTAGAATTAATCTCATTATCAGACTGAATTAGAAAAAAAATTGAGCATTTGAATAGATGAAGAATTAATACCATTTAGAATGGAAAAGGCAATAAAAATTAAGAATAAAAGGGAAATGCAGAGGGATTGGGTAGAAAGAAAGAATCTTAAGCAGTCTCCACACTCAGTGCAGAGCCTGAAGTGGGGTTCAGTCTCATGACCTAAAGATCATGAACTGAGCCCAGGTTGGAGACTTAACTAACTGAGCCACCCAAGTGACTCTAAACTTTTATAATGTTAAAAACTAGAGCCTCTGGATGCCCTTAATTAGAGAGAAATTTCCAAAAAATAGAATAGAAATTCAATATTAATTTGGCAGATAAAACTACTTCACAAAATTTTCTCTACCCAAAAATCTATTCAAATTAACAAAATATTTGTAGCAAAACAATAACAAACATTCAGTAGCACAACCAAATGATAAAGTCTGATGCCTTAAGCTACAAAAATTATATCCAGAGGAAGACTGCTCTACAGCAGTTTATACAGTTTGGTAAACCTCTTCATCCCCACATCAATTTCATTGGGATTTTCAAATGCCTGGAGTTTTAGGGATGGCTAGGTGACTCCGGTGGTTAAGCATCTGCCTTTGGCCCAGGTCATGATCTCAGGGTCATGGGATCTAGCCCCAAGTAGGGCTCCCTGCTCATTGGGGAGTCTCCCTTTCCCTCTACCTCTCCCCTCTGTCCTGATCTCTCCCTTTCTTTCTCTCTAATTCAGATGAATAAATAAAATCTTAAAAAACAAAACAAAACAACAACAACAACAACAAAAACAACAACCCTTCCACCCAAAAAACCCCACAAATTCCCAGTGTTTTTCTGAAACTCAATTTAATGAATATTTGTGTGGTCCTCCTCCCACCAATCGTACCCAATTACTGCCTGGGGGAAAAACAAAAACAAAAACAAACAAAAAACCAAAAAAACAACAAACAAGAAAATTGAGCATCAAATCTGACTCTTATCAGATGAAAGCAGAAGCTCCACAGCTGTACCAGGACCTGGGGGATGGACATGGAGCCCAAGGATGTCCTCTTATGCAAATGTAAACAATCTCAACTAAATGTTCTGTAACATTTTGTAAATGGCCTCAACTGAGGTAAAGGGGATGGTCATATTGAGAACACTGCACTCCCATTAAAAGGAAGGAGGGAAAGAGAGAGGAAGGGAAAGAGAGAGGAAGAATCTAAATTGAGCTTGCAAAAATGCTTACTCCCACTTCACGATGTTTATTGTCTAAAATCTCAACGTAAATGTAGAAATAATAACAAATAGAAATAAGGTCCCTTACCGCCTTCAAAGAACATATTATATTCATAGTAGTAGTAGACATATATCATTACTCTAGAAAACCTAGTTATGAAGAGAGATGATTTACATGCATGATGTACTGTACTGAGTCTGGCTTTGGTGACTATACTCATATCAGTCATTTCAATGGAAGACGGGGATCCAAAATCATCATTGCAGCTGATGTAGTAATCAATATAATCAATGCCATCTATTCACCTTAAGTGAAGACTGTCTTCTTGTTCCTCTGTGTGATTATTAGACCTGAATGTTGTCAGAAGAATTTATGAACATCTTCTCCCTTTGAGACACTCCCCTGAGATCTTGAATGCAATTCTTGTTTTTTCCCTAAGCATCTGAGAGCAAGAAATGATGCCACTGGTCTTTGCTAATTATTCAGAGTAACTTTGATTTCCCAATTGAGGATTTTTTAAAAGGTTTTATTTATTTGAGATAGAGAGAGAGAGTGAATGGGCAGGGGTAGAAGAAGAGGGAGAAGCAGACTCCCCACTGAGCAGGGATTCCCCACACGGGGCTCTATCCCAGGACCCTGAGATCATGACCTGAGCCAAAGGCAGACGCTTAACCAATTCAGCCACCCAGGGACCCCTGTTTTTTTAATATATACAATTTACCTACTTTCCTTAGTTATTATTTTTATTATTTTCCATCAATTGTCTGGATGAAAGTAGAGTTTTTCTCAGATATATGCTTTCACCATCTATCAATTATAGTAAACTTTCAATATTTTCCATAATGGATTCTTCCATGTATCCTATCTAAGAATAAAGACAAAACTGTTTACACATGACCTATAGTGTGTTAAAAGCTCAGAAAGAATAAAAAATTAGGAATATGTGTCTAAAGTTATTTATGTTTAGTTTTTCAACCTTAGGGACTAAGCTGAGTTAATGATACAAAATTCCATATCCTGTGTTTATCCTCATCCTAATTCCCACTCCTAAACCAGTTTCCTTTCCCTACACAAGTATCTCCTCCATAAAAGTTGATATATGTTCTTAAGAAATTCAGCTTTATGGGGTGCCTGGGTAGTTCAGTCGGCTATGTATCTGACTCTTGGTTTTAGCTCAGGTCATGCTCTCAGGGTGAAGAGATTGAGCCCTGCATTGGGCTCCACACATAAGTGGGGAGTCTGTTTGAGATTCTCTCCCTCTTCCTCTGCCCCTCCCCCTGCTCACAGGCTCTCTCTCAAATTCTAAATTAAATAAATAAATCTTAAAAAAGAAATGCAACCTTATAAAGTGAATATAATGTATGTTTTAAAGTGCACACACAGGTTGTTATATGACTTATTTTGATACTTCAAGGTTATCACTCAGCTATATGGCTTTGAATTTTATTCATTTTGTACATACACACCAATATTTTGCTGGCCTTTGTTTAATAAAATTGTTACAATCTGTCTCTGCCCCCATTTACTGTAGTTTTGCTGCCATAATAAGAGGCATTTGGTTAGTTCTCAACTTATGACTTCTACATACATCACCACAATTAACAAATTCATGTGTGTAGTCCCCACTGACCCATGTAGGAACACATCTGAAATATCACCTGAGACCCTGTTTTGGGATAAATAGAGCAGATTTAACTTATTTACATAAAGATGGATCTATTCCAAGATTTCTTTTATCCATTTACATGCCTTCTTCAATACACAACACTTCATACTGTGAACATCCAACTTATGAATATGTACCCCTTTAAGAAATGGTTAAGTCTACAGCAAATAATTAAATCAGATATACTTTACATTGCTAATACTATTTTCCTTGAATTTTTAAAAATATTTTATTTATTTGTTTGACAGAGAGAGATCACAAGTAGGCAGAGAGGCAGGCAGAGAGAGAGAGGGAAGCAGGCTCCCTGCCAAGCAGAGAGCCGGATGCGGGGCTTGATACCAGGACCCTGACATCATGACCTGAGCTGAAGGCAGAGGCTTAACCCTCTGAGCCACCCAGGTGCCCCTATTTTCCTTGCTTTAATACATTATATTTTAAAGGAATCCAAATATTTGGGGTTCCTTGGTGGCTCAGTCAGTCTGCCTTCAGCTCAGGTCATGATCCCAGGTTCCTGGGATCAAGCCCTGCATCAGGCTCCTTGCTCAGCGACAGTCTGCTTCTTCCTCTCCCTCTGCCCCTCTCCCTTCTTGTGCTCTTTCTCAAATAAATAAATAAAATCTTAAAAAAATTAAAAAAGAAAAAAAAATCCAAATATCTGTCATGATCTGAAATGGAAAAGTACACTATAATCCATGTCAAAAAGAAGTTCAGAAATTACAAAAGAGACAGACATTAATTTTAATATAATGCTTTGAATGTCTGTAGAGCTGATAATGCTGATGAAGTAGATGTTGAAGTGACAAAACACCAACACACACCACATAGTAGTGTGGGGAGTGCAGAGATCTCCAAATCCTGCTTTCCTCCTCCTGGGCACCTGGCTAGCTGACTTCTTACCCTCCTGGCAACTCTGGAGAAGTTGCTGAGCTGTAGCCTCACACCTCATGGAGGCACAGCCCCTCCCTGTGGGCAGCCAAGCTCCAACCCTACTTTGTGCTTGCCCTTTCAGAGTTTTCTCAATGTTCAAAACACAAAATGAAGAGAGAATGCTGAAAAATGGTGAGAGGAAGCAAACAAAGAGAATAGTGAATAACTACGGCATCTTTTCTTAGTAATGGTAATTACTAAGAAAAGATGCCGTAGTTATTCAGGAATTGTTGATTTGCACCCTTTTTGATTACGCATCAATCTCAAGGCAATATTTTAAGCAACCATATCTTAACATGGATGTTTTTTACATAATATTTCATATGGGTTTTATCATATAATCTGAGTCCATGTCTTAAATTAATCACTTTGTGATTGGGTAAACATTAATATTTATCATTCAGTTATCTATTTGAAATGTGAATTTCAATGTTTTTTTTTTTAAATCATTACTTACTTCTTGTGACAACTATAGCTCAAATTATTTTTGTGGTTTGATATTAAGTAGTAGATATTTTGGTATTTACATTTAGTTAACCCAAAGTCATTGCATTTCATGAGATGAAGTAAGATTTTGCTATTGAAGCTTGACAACAACTTTTTTGTCAACAAAACTTCTCCAACCTTGTAGATGGTTGTTGTTTGTACGAGTACCTTTATGTTTTGAAAGAGTCAAAACCAATTCTGGACAGGTGTGTAGAATAGAGGATAATAACTGATGGCATTATTTATGGAAGGGTCTTAGGCTTTTATAAGTAATAGTTCTGTTTAATAAAAGGAACAAAAATCTGTAGCTTTTAACTGAAGCACAGAAAAAAAGTAAGGAGAGATAAAGAGAATGAGGAAGAGAAAGGCACCAGTATTAGTTTAAGACCCAATATATATGGGAGATATAAGAAATTCAGTGGAGAATTGTTTTGTGGTAGAGTAGTTTAGCTTTTCTAAGCATATGTAAACTCTGTTTTATCTCCTGTCACCCATATCTTCAGGGATGTCTAATTCTCTTTTGAATGGCTTCCTTGAAAGGATTTTTTCCTTTCCATGGAGGTAGCATGTAGAAATAGCCATTTGGAAAGCAGATGATAGATATGACCCATGGCATGTAGACATCTGGTGAAGGCAGGGAGATGGCATTGGCAGTTCAAACCAAACTTTTGTAGACCTTATGGAACTAGAAAATCTCCATTGAAAACCTTACAGTTCCTAATTGTGGACAAGTAATATGTGAGCCCATGTGTATGTGTGTATACACTTTGGAAACTTTGAGCCAAAATACTGTCTACTTATCATTCAAAGGGATTTTTGCATAGATTGTTTAGAAAAAAATTTATAGTAATATGGAAAGTGTAACTAGTGTAAGCTTTTGTGAAACTATCCCAATGAGTACTAGCCAATGAGACATGAAGACTTTAGATTGCTCAGTTTCACAAAATATACCAAAATTGACGTAGATATTTGAGGCAGAAAGTGGTCTCCCACCCTGCCAAAGATGCCCAGAACTGTGAAGGTAGTTCCATCCACATGAAGAGATTTGCTGGTGTGATTAAGTTAAGGACCTCCAGATGTGGAGGTCGTCCTGGACTATCTGGATGGACCAACGTAATCCCAAGAAAGAGAGAGAGGCAAGAGAGTCCGAGTCAGACAGAGATGGTGGCAGCACAAGCAGAGGTCAGGGTAATGGGATCACTGCTTGGAAGGGGTTGCCAAGAAAGGGATGAGGACTGCCTCTACAAGACAGAAGAGAAAAAGAAACAGACTCTTCCCTAGCAGTCCAGGAAGGAACACAGCCTGCTGACATCTTGACTGTAGCCCAGCGAGACTCATTTTAAACTTCCAGTCTCCAGAACTGTGGGATAATAAGTTAATGTTGTTTCAAGCCACTGAGTCATTGGTGATGTGTTATAGTAACAGTAGGAAACTAATACAAGTGACAACATAATTAAGTTTAGAAAATACATATATTTAAATCAAGTTAATAAATATAAAGCACTACAGTTATCATTCTTGACTTTGGTTAACAATAAAATTCGTAACATCGATAGGCGTGTAAGTGGGAGTTTATCCCCGTTGCTCCAATTCTGTTCACCAAACTAGGCTCAAGGAGAATGCCTTTCTGCCAGGAAATATACTTCCCCCATTGTAGGCTGTTGCAGTCAAATAGAGCCACAGGAAAGTGAAACAATAGATAAATATACAATAAATTATATTATATACTTGTATATATTTATAAGGAATAAAACATAAAATCTTTAGGGCTATTGCTATTAAGTTATTGCCAGTTTTGTCTGTGTGACTTTTCTGTTTTTAGTTAGCTATTCTTCTTATTGAAAACTATATCAAGGAATTAGCTAATAAAATTGAGTGTCAAAGTTCCTGTATTTGCCTTATTTCAGACTTCCCTCAAACTGTCATAAATCTACTTTATTTCCAGGCATGGCCTTAGCTAGCATGGTATTCCCCATCTCCCTCCTGATATTGTATGTTCACAGCACTTTGCATGTACAGACCAAAACAGGGGACAGAATGAGAATAAACATTTATTTATTTATTTATTTGCCGTTGTGTCTTTGAGATTTGGTATCACCTTAAGAGCAAACACTGTGTTTTTTTTTTTCCCCATTTTTATCTACTAACATTTTACTCCAAAACGCTATACAAAAACACTAAAAGGAGTGATTTTTTCTTTGTTACAATTTTATAACATGGATAATTAGTTCTACACAGCAGTGCTTCTTAGGAGAATATGATATGGAGGAAATTAATTTTACACACATTGGGTAAATATCAGCTTTCGCTTTTGTGTACATATACCATATGAAAGGAATGAAAGAGTGGAATCCCCTTTCATACGTTTTCTTCCGTTTTGCTCCCTGGTCTGTTTCCCTGTGTGCCTAAGCATTTTTTGTTTAGTTTTCATTTTCACCTAAAATTTTCTCTTTGATATAAATTTATTTAAGTACAAGAAATAAATGGATTCTAAAAGGTTAAGAAATTGAACGATAAGATACAGGAAAAAGTAAAAGTAAAACTTTTGATAGTTGAAAAGAGCAGATCTATGGCAAGTAGGATGATCTGACTCAACCATAGTCCAAGAAATCGTTCTCACATTCTTTTCTCAGGTATCAGACTTTCTCACCCTTGGCTAGAAATTATAAAAACCCAGTACTAAGTTGTGTTGCACTTTAAACTGTATATATTTTGAAATTATTGTTTACTACTTAAATAAGTGTACTTTCTTTGGTCTAATACATCTTTGTATTAGGGAAAGTTGGGTATTTAAGGTCTGAGTAGAAAGGGCTAAGATTTTCACATTGAAAGTCATAGAATTTGTAGCTGTATATTGCCTTTACATTGAACAGATATTAGCTTTTCAGGAGTAATTACAAACGCTTAAAAGAAGACAATTGTAGTTTTAAATTTACATTAATTTGAAAGCCTCCCAAGGATTCTTTAGCAACCTCTTCAAAGCATCCTTTACATCTTTATTCCTTAGGCTGTAGATGAGGGGATTCAGCATTGGTATCACCAGGGTGTAGAAGACAGAGGCCATTTTATCAGTACCTAATGAGTGGTTGGACCTCGGTTGCAAATACATGAAGAAAAGGGTCCCATAGAACACAGTGACAGCCATCATGTGAGAGGCACAGGTGGAAAAGGCTTTCCGTCGGCCCTCTGAGGACCGTATTCTCAAAATGGCAAGGACAATGTTGAAGTAGGATGTTAGAACAATAATCAAAGAGAAAAACAAATTGGTTCCTGCAGAGGTAAATACTACTGTTTCTGGGATGTAGGTATCAGAACAGGACAACGCCAACAAAGGGACGTTATCACAGTAAAAATGGTCAATTACATTGGAAGAACAGTATGACATGGAGAACACACAGGAGGAGACAGTCAGTGCTGTGGTCAGACTGTAGAGGTAAGTGAGGGAGACCAGCAGTAAGCACATCTGTGGAGAGACCACCACCATGTAGAGCAGGGGCTTGCAAATAGCCACGTAACGATCATAGGCCATTGCAGCCAGCATGAAAATCTCCCCTACAATGAAAACCAGGAACCCCCCCAGCTGGGCTGCACATCCATAGTAGGATATGGTTTTCCTTGAAACCAAGAAATTTACCAACATTTTGGGGGCAATGACAGTAGAATCGCCAAGATTGATGATAGCCAAGTGCCTGAGGAAGAAGTACATGGGCGTTTGGAGCTGAGAGTCAACACTGGTGAGGGTGATGATGCCCAGGTTCCCTGCCATGGTCAGCCCATAGATCAGCAGGAAAACAAAGAAGAGTGGAATCTGGAGGTCTGGGTGATCTGAGACTCCCATGAGAATGAACTCGGTCACCTGGGTGAGATTTTCTGAGGCCATTTATTTTGTTGTTCTCATCTTTTTGTTGGGGGCAAATGAGAGGAGATTAGTAGAGGGTGAAGTCAATTTTTCTGTTAGATGCTAGATTACAGACTGTTTCATTTAAATTGGATAATTTTTGTTCACATGTAAAAGTGTCAGATTTTAATTGTATTTTTCCCAATCTTATAACAAGATTCAGAAATACAAGCTCTCTGGAGGCCAATTTCAGGTTATTATAACTGTTATACCATGCCGTTAATTTTTCATATCTCTGTTGAATATAATTTATATTAGTTAAATATATATTAATCTACTATATTATATGCATTAATATTTATGTGCATATTTACACATATTAATTGTAATGTTGCATGAGTATATATTTACATATATCTGCACATGCCTTTTTGTATGTTTGTATATTCCCAGTGACAAAAGATAGCTACGTATAAGAAGTTGATGACCGAGATTGACTTTCATTTATTTTTTCCTTTGATGCCACAGACTCTTCAGCTCATACATTGTCTTCATCCTTGGTTTCAGTATTTCTGCAGGAAATACTTGGAATATGTTGGGTTTTCTTTATCAATTTCTACCCTACCATGCTGCTTCTACTGCCCAGCAACAGATTATGTCTCAGTAGTCTTTATTTGTGTCATTCAGAAACTGATTTTTTGTCTTAATCACATATCCCTTCTTTTGCCAAATAAACTAGTCCTTTCTATCACTCTTACCTCCGCCTTCTCGTATGTAGCTTTATCATGGCCTTCTGGCAGCCCTTTCTTTTCTTCTTCTTTCTTTTTTTTTTTTTTTTCCCCAGTTTGTACTTTCTTCTTTTAAATTGTTCAAAGCCTGTTTTGATGTTTTACAAAATATTACTTGTAGCTTTGATTTGCTCAAGTTTGATCATTTGTGTTCCTCAGGCAGAGAACTATAAGGTGAAAAGTGCTAACATTTTTCAATATGTAGTGAACTCTGGGCCCAGGACTATGCTAGCCATTTCAAAATAATGATCTCATTATTCTGTAGGAGTGTCCTAGAAGGTAGATGTAGTTATTTCTCTGTCTGATTGGACAGTTGAGGCTAATGTGCCTAAGTCACGTGAAGAATCTGTATAGGATATTGGTGAATGGTATGGTTTTATGGTTTTGCTTTGCTTTATGTGTTTTGTTTGCTTGTTTGTTTGGCCACTTGGTTGGTTGGGTGTTAGGCCACCAATCACTATCTTTGTCTTTTTTATTAAGCATTTATATCCTTGTGTTGTATGAATGTATTGAGATACTAGGCAAGCAAGTGTTAATACAGAGTTTGTTAACAATGAATGCAGAATAATTGGTACCATCAGTTCTTGTTATTTGCATGTTTTAAATGATATTCTAATGTGGTTTCCTATTTCAGTCTTAGTAACTCATTCTACCTAACTTAGGAGTTTCATAGTTGAAATTGGAGTAACAAGTAAATTATAATTTTACCTATTCAAGCAACTGGAACACATGAAATCTAGCTATTTATTTAATAAACAAATCAGTTTGTGTTCTCCCACAAACTGATTGTTTCTTTAATCTGTGGTTTTAATTTTTCAAACATCAAATATATGTCTGATGAGCTTATCTGACCATGTTACACTAGGTATCTCATGTCTCATGAGATGCAGATCATATCAGTATCACTGCATCTGAAAGGAAATGCCCAGGTAAGCTTCTGATAAAAATCATTGTGGCAACCCTCACTTTAGAAAAAAGTATTTCCTGAAGAAAGCTGCTCAGTGCGTGTTTTACTCTGAGATATCATGTATTCAACACATGTATCCTTAATTTAACAAAAGCAAAAAAAAAAAAAAACACATCAGCAACAATAGTAATTATAGATTGTGGTCTATGAATTTGTGCAATCAGGTTTTGAAAAGAATATATTTGCATATTTTCCTTAATTATTATTAATTCCTTTTCCTATTGAAATATTACTACTGGAAAAAGTAAGGTTTTTCTTCATTTTGGTAAGTATATGTCCCTAATATTGTTTTGATCTTTACTCACAGGGTTTTTTCAAGTTGTTTCTGAAAAGAAGTATTTTATAGCTCTACCAAAATAAGCAATTCTCATTTCTCATTAAAAAAAAAAAAGACCTTTAAAAATATACTTCATGTGAATCATTTTATGGCACAATTTGAGAAATAATATGCATATTAGTTTTTAAATATCTTTTGTAATGATTTTAAGGGTATATTCCATTTTTCTCTAACAAAGAATTTTGTCTTAAATTTATTTAAAAATGGGCTATGTTAGGGACAAACTGCATCTTCTTCTGAGTCCCCAGGAGAAGATAACAGGAAAGATATCATTTCAGTCCTGAGTCTGATTTGAATCCATAAAGCTCCATAGATACATGGTTTTCTCATCTAGAATGTGCACTAAACGAATTGTTGGAGTGAACCTACCTGTCCAGAGATCTGCTGAGATCCACTGCAAAGGTTTTGCAAGAGGCACACTGAAGAGTTTTACAAGTGTCTGAAGTCCCTGGAGACCCGCACACTGAAATAAGCTTGTCTATGGATCCAGGCCCCATACATGAAAATAGGAATTCTCAGATAAAGTTCTGATTCTCCCGGGAAAGGAAAACCAATTATTCAAGTCTCCACACAATTACACCCACAGAGCGAAAATACAGGGTTACCTTAGGGACATGCTTAGATGATCCTATGGAGTAACAGTCTCATGCAATGATTGCATCCTTTGTGTGTTTGCTTTGAATTGTCTCTGGTAATGTTTGAGAAGTGCAGTTGCTGGCTCTGGGGTGGAGAAAATCCAGCAATTACAAAGCATAGGATTCTGGCCCTCACGTTCCATTTTACTGTGAATATTGGAAATAGAACTGAATGCCAAGCCTCCATTTTGCTGTCAAGAACAAGCCCTCTTGTATTTGGCATAAAAATCACTAAAAATGTGCATGGTTGTAAAAAGACTAAATTTCAATCAGTTTAGTGACATTTGGAAGGAACCCATCATATACCTGGTACTGTTGCTGTTTTTAAATTAAAATTTTTCAATGGAGAATACATTTTTCATATGATATTGTGATCTTTCCTCATGCATGTAAAAATGTTGTAATTAAATGTTGGTAACATTTTTATTTTACTTCTTGTGAGGAATTTTCTAGTTTGTAAGCTTTATAAGTGAAAAGGGAATGTCTAAATAGTTTGTCTTTGCATTAATAACTTCTAAAATAATACCCAGGAAAGAGTAAGTGTTCAAAATATACTGACTTACTGATTGATGCAATGAAGGATGAATAAGTGAATGAGTGAATATAATACCCATTTTAAAATTCTGAAGTAAAGTAGAAGATTTCATCTTCAGCTGTGTCATCTAGCTTTAGTATCATTTTATCTGTGATAAAGAAACAGTAACAACTTGCATATCATTCTCTAGAATATTCACTACTTTAGGGCAGGATACACTGTTCCTTCTTCATTTTGGTGTTCCTAATATCTAATGTGGGTGTGGCACATTCTAGGCTCAACCATTTTTGAAGTAACAAGTTGTGGACTGTAAAGTGGAAATAATAAAGATTCTTAAATATCTTAAGTTATTCAAGAGAAGATATTGAAATCCTTGAGGTTCTTTCCAAAGTCTGAGTATCTACATGAAGTTTGTGTTTGCTTCCTCTGTGAATTCATTTGTCAATTGTCAGTCATGTGACCAATGATAGTCTGTACCCTGTTCGGTTAACAGGACTTGATCCCCTCCTCAGCTCTGCCGACTTCCCCATCTATTGAGAATTCCCACAGTGTTGTAAAATTAAAAGAAATAAAAAAGTATCACTTTTACAATTTCCATTCTTATTGATGCTTTATATTACAGTTGGATCTCTCATTTAAAGGTTATTATTTATTGCACAGAGATATTGTCCATTTCCTAAGTTGTGAGTACAATATGTAATAAACTTACTTTGGTCATGAAGATAAAATTCTAAGATGAGACAGGACCATGCTGGATCACAAAATTTCACCTTTCAAAGTATTTGTAAGAAACACACATGTATGTCACTTACACACACACACACACACACAAAATGATGTTATAAACCCCATATTATTTCCATTGCCCACCTGAAAGAATAGTTCTATCTTACATTATTCATTATTTTACTTTATTTTTTACTTTTTTATTTAAATTTTTTTTAAAATTAACATATATGTATTATTTGTTTCAGGAGCAGAGGTCTGTGATTCATCAGTCTTACACAATCCACAGCACATACTCTCCCACTATTATTCATTATTTTAAATTAATAATTTAATTACATATAAGCTGAATAGGCATTAATCCATTTTCTCCATTCCCATTCCCTCTACCTCATCTAGGTAGTTAATATCTGTATAAAATATTTTTCTGTTTTTCCAAATCTTTATATATTTTTTACGGTGATAAGAAAACATATCATGAGATCAACACTCCTGACCAATATTTAAACATACAATACAGTAATGCTGATTATAGCACAATGTTTTATAACAAGCCTCTACAACTTAATCATCTTGAGTAAGTGATGCTTCACTCCTATTGAATATAATTTACTTTACATATTCACATTAGCCAGTTTTTAGTTGGACTTTTATAATAAAAATGCCTTTTCTTACAAAGCTGAATCTCCTTTATACGCCCTTCATCTTTCTATTAATCCTGGTCTTATCCTATCTCACTATCTGTTTCATCACGTATAGATCTTATCTACACTGTGTCCTTCGTATGCAAGTTTTTACTGGTTAACTATATGTGAATGTACTTCTTAACAAAATGCTATAATTTTTCAGACTTTTAAATTACTGTAAATTACATACTGAATGTCTCTTTCTGCAAGTTCACTTAGGAGTATGACAGGTAAATAGAAGTCAATCTCTGTATGTTGAACTCATCTATCTTTGCTTTTCCTTCTGAAGGGACATGTAACAGTGTTTAATGTTGATAGGAAACACAGTACAATCAATTAAGAGAAGATATTGCATAATTTTTCCTACATCCTTTGTCCTGCATATTTTACATCTTTGTTCCTCAAGTTATAGCTCAAAGGATTCAGCATCGGAATAATGAGGCTATAAAATATGGACACCACTTTGTCAATATTAAAAGAATGACTGGACTTAGGTTGAACATGCATAAATATCAAAGTCCCATAGAACACAGTGGTCACTGTTGGGTGGGACCCACAGGTGGGAAAAGCCTTGCACCTTCCTTCAGCTGAGTTCATCCTGACAATAGCTAACAGGATCAGCAGGTAAGACACAAGAACTATTAGAAGCAATAAAATCAAATTAAAAACTGAGAAAATCATAATCATCACTTCCATTTTGTGCATATTTGAGCAGAGCAAAGATAACAAGGGGAAGCTGTTACAGTAGAAATGATTTTCAATATTGTAGCCACAGAAAGATAAACTAAGTACCTTGGTGGTGACTGTAAGAGACACGAATGTGCCATAGAGATAGGGGATTACCACCAGCATCTGATCTAGACTTGGTGGCATGATGACAGGGTGAAGGTTACAGGTGGCCATGGTAGGGCTCCTAGGACATAGCTTACAGGAAAGCTCCATGGGTGGTGCACAAATAATAGGAGATCGTATGTGCTTCCACAACACATGAAACATTTTGGGTTCCCCAGTGGTTGAATAACCCAGATCAGTGAGAGCCAGGAGTTTGAATAAGAAGTAAATGAATGTTTGTAGCCCAGAGTCTGTCTTGGTGAGGATGCTCAAGCTAGAGAACCCATCACCAAAACCAGGTAAATAGTGAGGAAGAGTCCAGGCAATGGAGCCTGCAGCTCAGGGGGTCCTGTGGTTCCCAATAAAATGAATTCTTTCCACAGTGTTAGACTGTGTTCGTCCATCCAGGTCATTCAGGAAACCTACCTTGGGAATAAATAAAAAAAAAAAAAACATGAACCTGCATGACATATGACTGAGATGACCATTGTAATAAGTGATTAAAGGCTGAAATCTTGCATTTATGGTCTAAGCTTTAATTGGCTGTTCCAATAGCTGGCAGCTCAAGTCTCTCTCTTCTGGCTAGGTTGAGCTCTTTATAGCTTTCTTTCTTTCTTTTTTTTTTTTTTTTTCTTTTTAAGATTTTATTTTTATTTATTTATTTGAGAGAAAGAGAGAATGAGAGAGAGGCAGAGAGCATGAGGGGAAAGGTCAGAGGGACAAGCAGGCTCCCCACTGAGCAGAGAGCCCACTGTGAACTCCAGGATCATGACCTGAGCCAAAGCAGTCCTTTAACCAGCTGAGCCACCCAGATGCCCCTCTTTATAGCTTTCTCAGGGATGACAGCAAAGCACAAAAAACAAAAGGAAAATCTCTATATTTGGACTTTATCAAAATAGAAAAAAAATGAATTTTACGGATGAAAGGAAATTATTAAAGAATGAAAAGTTGGAAATAATGGAAATAAATTATAAATTTATTGGATATAATGGACAAAATTATATAGATAATGGAAAAATTATGAATCTTATATCTGGTAAGGGTCTTGTACATAAAATATCCAAAGGCTACTTAAAACTCAACATCTCAAAGAAAAATTACCCAAATTAAAAAACAGGCAAAACACTTGAACAGATGTATCTCACAGAAAATATACAAATGGCCTAAGCTCAGGAAAAACTATTTGAGTTGTTTGTCATTAGAAAAATGCAAATCAAAACCACAGGGAGCTACCACTTCACCTGCTTTAGAGTGACTTAGAAAAGAAAAGACAAGGCAATGGCACGACTTGGGTATCCTGTAGGTATCTTGCAGCCAGGCCCTCTTTAGCATATGCAAGTTCTTTTGAAACCTCCTTTTTCCTTACTTCCCCCAACTTTGGAGTGCATAATCACCACTCCTCAAGACCCAGGTGCAGTGGCCCTTTCTGCCCTTGGGTCCTGTCCCAATGCTTTAATAAACCACCATTTCACATCACACAACAAAGATAGACAGAAAGACAGACAGAAAGAAAGAAGAACTGGCAATAGTGTGGAGATTAGAATATTCATGTATTATTGGGGAAGTAAAATGGCACAACCACTAGGGAAGCACATTGATGGTTACTCAATAAGTTAAACATACAATTATCATTATGATTCAGTAATTCCAATCTTGGATATGTACTCAGGGGTATTGACAAACCCAAGTGTCCAACAAAACTTTGCTTGTAAACGTTCATAAGAGCATTCATAATAGTTAAAATAGTTCATAACATTCAAAACTTAGAGACAACCCAAATGTTCAACAACTGGTGAATGGATAACATGTGTGTTGTATCCATACAATGGAATATTATTATACCATACAAGGAAAGAAGTATTGGTATATGGTACAACGTGTATGTGTCTTTAAAACTTTATGCTAAGCAAAATAAGCTAAGTATAAAAGGGCACATAGTATACATTTTATATAATTCCATTACATGGAATCTCCAGAAGAGATAAATCCACAGAGATAGAAAGCAGATTAGTTGTGGCTTATTAGAAACACTAAATTAATTCTCAGGAGACAATACAGGTAAGGACATCTTTCTGGTAGATATAAAAAATATCATGAATCTCATGGAATAAATGAAAATATTAAAACCTGCACTCTGTTCAAGTCCAAGCTAATAAATACCTGTCCCCCTATATATGAAAAGATATGAGATGTTTTTCTCATCATCTCTAGAGTTCTATGTAAAGCACTGAACTTTTTGTTTTACATGGTTCAATTTATACTTACATTACTTTATTTGATTACTGAAGGTAAACTTGTTCTTACCTTTTAAATCTGTTTTTTCCCTCCCTCTCAAGACTATACAAACATGTAAAAAATACAATGAGATTAACACTGGACCTTCATAAAAATCTACCCTCAGTGTAGAGGTGAGAGAATTAAACCATTCCCCAGTCCTGCCCCTCCAACTGCCAAATACAGTTCTCTAAACTGAATTGACACTAAGTATATTCTGCAATGAAAGGTCAACAAAATATGCACTTAAATTCACATATTTAAACATTGAAGTAATTTTCAAGGGGGGATAAGGAGAGTTTTGGAAAAAGCTATTAAGTAAGTGGAAAAGAAATCTTAAATTTAGGCAAAATACATGTTACTGCTTTATAATTTTGCAAGAATTATTTGCCTAAATTCTATTTATCTTTTAATCTTAGCTCCAATCTCCATTAGATGTGCATTGAGTCATTCAAGGGACAATCTCATGGCATTTCAGAAACTCTTCCATGGCTTGTAGGTAAGGAAGCAGCGCAGTCCCCTTACTAATCAGACTTTGTGGTGTGGTAGAGACATAACAAGACTGTAATCATTTGTTTTTGCCTCACTTCCAATTAAAAGTGGTAATTTGTAAAAGATATTGGTACATTTGGGAGACACATGGCATATTGGAAACAAATTGCAAGTATTATAAACATACTGAGATGATCCTTTTACTTGAGAAGTAGCTGGAAAACGCTATGGAAATGTGTTATTATTTGAGTTTAAGAATTCTGAAAAACATCCAAATAACTATGCATAACAATATCATCTTTGACATTTTTTTAAGGATCCAAATGAAAGAAAATAATCATGACAATCTTCAGGTCTTTGTTGTTAATTTTCTTAAAAATCCCTTTTCAGAGATTGTGGGTTTTTGGTTTTTTTTTTACTATTCAAAGAGTACAGGGATGCCTGAGTGGCTCAGTTGTTAAGCATCTACCTTTGGCTCAGAAAATGATCCCAGGGTCCTAGGCTCTAGGAGCCCTGCATCAGGTTCCCTGCTCAGTGGAAAGCCTGCTTCACCCTCTCCCACTCCCCTTGCTGTGTTCTCTCTTTCACCATCTCTCTCTCTGTCAAATAAATAAAATCTTAAAAAAAAAAAAAAAAAGAGTACAAACTTCCTGCATCATAGCAAATGTCTAGCTTTCACCAAAAATTGCAAGAAAGATGTTTACAACCTTGTATTCACCCAGAGACTTCAGTTATCATGGCAGATAATTAAAGAGATGGCTAAATCACCAAGAGGTATCAGACCCTAATGGTCTCTGAAGAGTTACTGGTCTGAGTTAGTCACAGGACAGGTGCAGTTCAGTTCACTCACCTTTGAAGGGTTGAAAGGGAATCTTTTTGTGCTCCCATACATTACTAACACACCCAGGGAGGATATATGGGTGTCTTTCCTGCACATTAATTACACCAAAGATTTCAAAAGCCTCAAAGGAAGTCATGGTGTATCTGCTAATTATATAGAACATCTTTATATTCCCCTACAAATAAAGTTCTGTTAGAAAACTTTCCATGGTATCTTCTGGTTAAGTGTTTCTACTATAACCCAGATCTGGAATTGAAACTTTGTATCTGTAGGAACGGTATTTTCATTTTTCTCTAACCCCAAATTATCTCCTTTTAATACAGTGGCTTTTTGAACTTTATGTCTGGGGACAGAATGAAGATGTTTGAATGATGCTTACTGCATCCTTAAAATTAATTTACAAGTAGTAACAACATACAGGAAAGCTGTTTTCCCTTATTTTTAGTGCTTAAACTTATTGTTGAAGCATAATACACATATTAAAAATGCATACATCACACGTTTTTACAAATCAAACACAACTATGTGATCAGAATCCAGATTAAAGAGCTATGACAATAACAAAAATAAAACATTGTCAAGACCCCAGAAGAATCCTTCATTCTCCTATCACACACACAAACACACAGGAATAACCATTATTCTGCCTTCTACCAGCATAAGTTATTTTTACCTATTTTTGTTAATTTATAAAAAAAATACTATATGTGTTATTGCTTTGGTGGGGCTTCCTTCAGTTATTATGTTGTTATAGGTAGTTCTAGATTGCCCATTCTCACAGCTGTGCATATTTTTATGAATATACCACAAATTAGTTACTCATTGTGCTATCATCAATGCTAGAATTGGTTCAAATTTGCAGGCTTATGACCAGTGACATAAACATTCCATTCCATCTGATGTTTTGATCAACAACATAAAACATTCTTTTTCACATCTTTGGATTATAAAACAAACAAACAAACAAAACAAACAAACAAACAAACAAAAAAACTGCTCTGAGGGGCACCTGGGTGGCTCAGTGGGTTAAGCCTCTGCCTTCGGCTCAGGTCATGATCTCAGGGTCCTGGGATTGAGCCCCATATCGCACTCTCTGCTCGGCAGGGAGCCTGCTTCTCCCTCTCTCTCTCTGCCTGCCTCTCTGCCTACTTGTGACCTCTGTCTGTCAAATAAATAAATAAAATCTTAAAAAAAAAAAAAAAAACAACAAAACCTGGATTTTTGTCATGTATTTATGAAAAAGAATCATTTACAATTTATAAAAAATATTCCTCTGATATACAGAAACGTTTTCTGAAAATGGCATTTAAAAACAGCTACTACTACATCCTTCACATCCACGCCAATAGTTAACCTAGATTGGCTTAATCTTGAAAGCATTTTTATTGGGTATATCCTTCACGCTGAACTTGTTGAGTCATAGGATTCACACACTCAGCACTAGTAAATATTGTCCAGTGAGTTTCCAGAGCAGTTGTTGTTTTTTATTTTTTTTAAGATTTTACTTATTTATTTGACAGACAGATCACAAGTAGGCAGAGAGAGAGAGAGAAGAAGGCTTCCTGCTGAGCAAAGAGCCACATATGCAGGACCCTGGGGTCATGACCTGAGCTGAAGGCAGAGGCTTTAACCCACTGAGCCACCCAGGTGCCCCTCAGAGCAGTTTTTGTTTGTTTGTTTGTTTGTTTTGTTTTGTTTTTAGTTTTTTTTTTAAATTTTTAAAAATTTCTTTTCAGCATAACAGTATTCACTGTTTTTGCACCACACCCAGTGCTCCATGCAAACCGTGCCCTCTCCAATACCCACCACCTGGTTCCCCAAACCCCACCCCCCGCCTCTTCAAAACCCTCAGATTGTTTTTCAGAGTGCATAGTCTTTCATGGTTCACCTCCCCTTCCAATTTCCCCCAACTCCCTTCTCCTCTCCATCTCCCCTTGTCCTCCATGCTATTTGTTATGCTCCACAAATAAGTGAAACCATATGATAATTGACTCTCTCTGCTTGACTTATTTCACTCAGCATAATCTCTTCCAGTCCTGTCCATGTTGCTACAAAAGTTGGGTATTCCTCCTTTAAAGAAGCCCCCTTAATATTTCCTGCAGTATCAGCTTAAAACCACATTGAGATATCACCTTACACCAGTTAGAATGGCCAAAATTAGCAAGACAGGAAACAACATGTGTTGGAGGGGATGTGGAAAAAGGGGAACCCTCTTCCACTGTTGGTGGGAATGCAAGTTGGTGCAGCTTCTTTAGAGAGCAGTGTGGAGATTCCTCAAGAAATTAAAAATAGAACTTCCCTATGACCCTGCCATTGCACTCCTGGGTATTTACCTCAAAGATACAGATGTAGTGAAAAGAAGGGCCATCTGTACCCCAATGTTTATAGCAGCAATGGCCACGGTGGCCAAACTGTGGAAAGAACCAAGATGGCCTTCAACGGACAAATGGATAAGGAAGATGTGGTCCATATACACTATGGAGTATTATGCCTCCATCAGAAAGGACGAATACCCAACTTTTATAGCAACATGGACTGGACTGGAAGAGATTATGCTGAGTGAAATAAGTCAAGCAGAGAGAGTCAATTATCATATGGTTTCACTTATTTGTGGAGCATAACAAATAGCATGGAGGACATGGGGAGATAGAGAGGAGAAGGGAATTGGGGGAAATTGGAAGGGAAGGTGAATCATGAAAGACTATGGACTCTGAAAAACAATCTGAGGGTTTTGAAGGGGCGGGGGTGGAAGGTCGGGGTACCAGGTGGTGGGTATTATAGAGGGCATGGATTGTGGAGCACTGGGTGTGGTGCAAAAATAATGAATACTGTTACGCTGAAAATAAAAAATAAATTTAAAAAAGTTGGATATTCATCCTTTCTGATGGAGCCATAATATCCATACTGTATATGGACCACATCTTCCTTATCCATTCGTTCATTGAAGGGCATCTTGGTTCTTTCCACAGTTTGGCCACCGTGGCCATTGCTGCTATAAACATTTGGGTACAGATGGCCCTGCTTTTCACTACATCTGTATCTTTGGGGTAAATACCCAGTAGTGCAATTGCAGGGTCATAGGGAAAGTGCAGCCACTTTGGAAAACAGTATGGAAATTCCTCAAAAAATTAAAAATAGAGCTTCCCTATGACCCTGCAATTGCAGAGCAGTTGTTTTAATGCACATACCTGTTAACAGTGCAAATAGTCATGGTTGCTCAATAGCCTTGTTAAGATTTAGTATTTTCCCAGATGCCTGGGTGGCTCAGTGGGTTAAAGCCACTGCCTTCAGCTCAGGTCAAGATTTCAGGGTCCTGGGATCAAGCCCTGCATCGGGCTCTCTGCTCAGTGGGGAGCCTGCTTCCTTTCCTCTTTCTCTGCCTGCCTCTCTGCCTGCTTGTGATCTCTGTCAAGTAAATAAATAAAATCTTAAAAAAAAAAAAGACAGTATTTTCCGACATTTTCTTCCTTACCTTTGAGGATAATGTATATGGGACTTTAGTATTGTGATTTTATTTTGTATTATTCTAATGCTAAATGAAATTGAGACACTTTTTATTTTATTTATTTTTTTTTTCCTTTTCCCAAACTTTATTTTATAAAATGTATAGAGTAAGTTCCAGCAGTAACATCCTTCTTAATTAAAATAAGTTACATCCCTGCGCACAGGGCCCTGAGGCACAAGAGCCCTGGGGGTGGCACGGCGGGAAGAGACACTTTTTATATGTTTAATGGCCATTTTAGAGATTTTCTTTTGAAACATGGTGGTTAATATCTTTTGTCACCTTTGCATTGTATTTCATGTTAACTATTTTATTTCTGGATTTGTAAGAGTTACTTTTATATTTTGCATGAGTCCCTTGTCAGCTCTCTGTCTGATTCTGTACGTCTGATAAAACTATCTTCTCCTACTATGAAAGTTTCCTTTCCACACTATTAAATTTGATGAACAGAATTTCTTTTTTTTTTTTTTAAGATTTTATTTATTTATTTGACAGACAGAGATCACAAGTAGGCAGAGAGGCAGGGAGAGAGAGGGAGAAGCAGGCTCCCTGCCAAGCAGAGAGCCCGATAGGGGGCTCAATCCCAGGACCCTGAGATCATGACCTGAGCCGAAGGCAGAGGCTTAACCCACTGAGCCATCCAGGTGCCCTGATGAACAGAATTTCTTAAAACAGTTCAGTGGATCATTTTAAATCTTAGATAGCTATTGTTTTGTGCATTCTGTTTAAAATGTTGTATATATTTCTATATCATAAAGACGTCCCACTATGTTTTCCTTTTCAAGTTGTTTGCATTTCACATTTAGATCTTTAATTCAAGTAGAATTGAGTCTGTATAGGACCTGAGTATGTGCCAAGATTTTTTTTCCCTAAAACAAATAGAAAAAATTACCCTAATAACATTTATTGAAAAGATCATTCTTCCACTTCTAGAAAATAATGATGCATCTATCATATGTTAAATGACAATATACGTATGGATCTGTTTCTGTTGTCATCAGTCTAGTCCATTGATCAATTAGTCTGACTTCTGTAACTTGTTTTCTTTCTTTTTTTACTGAAGTGCAGTTGAAGTGCAGACACACAACATTACATTAGTTTCAGAGGCACAGCATAGTGCATCAGCATGTTTATACATTCTTTATGTCCACCACAAGTGTAACTGCCATCTGTCACAATACAATACCGTCAACTATATTTTTTATGCTATACCTTTTATCCTGTTACTCACTTATTCCATAATGGGAAGTCCCTCTCACCTGTTTATTCCTTCCCTGTATTTTTCTCCCCTCCAGCAGCCATCAGTTTGTTCTTGGTATTTATGGGTCTGTTTCTGGTTTTTTGTTTGTTTTGTTTTTAGATTCCATATATAAGCGAATTCACATGGTATTTGTGTTTCTCTGTCTGACTTGTTTCACTTTCCACAATACCCTCTAGGTCCATCCATGTTGTCACAAATGGCAAGAGCTCATTCTTTCTAATGGCCAACTAATGTTATATATATATATATATATATAACATTTTATATATATATATATATATATAAAATATCTATTCATCTATCTATCAAGCTATCAAGGGCTACTTGGGCTGCTTCTGTAACTTGACTACTGCAGATAATGTTGCAATGAACATAAGGGTGCATGTATCTTTTTGAATTTGTATTTTCATGTTCTTTGTGTAAATAACCAGTAGTGAAATTACTGGATCATATGGTATTTTATTTTTAATTTTTAGAGGAACATCCATTCTTCTTCCTTAGGGCCTTTATCAATTAGGACTATATTTTCTTAATTACTACAGCTTTTTAATAGGTCATGAAATACGGAAGTGTAACTCCTGTGACTTTATACTCTTTCTATAAGACTGTCTTTAACTTTTTATCATTTTGCCTTGCATAATAACTTTTAGAATCAGCTTCCATCACTCTAAAAAGAAGAAGAAAAGACAAACAAAGAATGAACAAGGGAAGAATTGTTTTAAAAATATTTTTAAAAATAATTTTTAAAAAATCGTCTAACTATATTAAAGGAGTTGATATCTGTTATTGGAAACCTCTGTGTTCTTTATTCTTCAAAGATATTCTAGACCCTTTGCATTTCCACATATTTCTTAAAGTCAACGAGTATTAAAAATACTATTGGATTTTTGATTATTCCTGCATTAAAAGCATAGAATAATTTAGGGAGGATGAACCCCATCACACAACATCTATTTCATCCAAGCAATGGGATGGTATATGCTACATTTATGTCTTCCTTAATAATTCAACAATGATTTTGTAGTTTCTAGGAAACAATCATGCAAATCCTTCACTACAATTTTCCCTTGGTATTTCAGCTTTTATTTCTAGTAAAAGCAATAGTTTAAAATGATATTTTTCCTTGGGACATCTGGATGGCTTAGATGGTTAAGTATCTGCATTCGGCTCAGGTCATGATCCCAGGGTCCTGGGATCGAGTCCTGCATTGGGCTCCCTGCTCAGCAGGGAGTCTGTTTTCTCCTCTGTCTCTGCCTTTCTACCCTGCTCATGCTCTCTCTCTTTATTTATTGAACAAATAAAATCTTAAAAAAAATTAAAATAATAAAATTATATTTTTCCTGTTTTTTTTTTTTTTTTTTTTGGCCAGTGTATAGCAAAAACAAACAAACAGAAGACAAACAAAACAAAAACAAAAGAAACCCACTGATCTCTTATATGTTGGCCTTATGCACCACTCTTTAAAAATTCACATTTTACTTCTAATGTTTCAGAATGAAGAGTATTTTGGAATTTTTACTGTATGCAGGTAAGCCACCTGAAAATAATCACACTTATTTCTGCTTTCTAAAGCATATATAGGCTCACATATCATCATTTAACAAATTTGGAGATGTTATCCACCACAAGGGACTGTTAAATTGCCATTCAAACAGGTAGCATTGATTATTCATTTATACATATATTCCTTCTCCAAAAACAGTAAGTGCCATCTATCTATGCCCTATTCAGTATGGTAGGCACTAGTATTTATTTAATATTTAATAAAGATACAAAAAAGCCTTTTAAAAAATATTATCTAAGCAGAGGTGTGTTTTAAACACAACAAACCAAAACTTGTCTTCATTTGCAACATAAGTACTTGGCAATGTGAGAACAGTGGTCCAAACTTCAGCCTCTTGCACTGAAACTAATGTTGATTTCAGAAGAATGGTCACTAGTGAAACTTCTATAAGCTGATAACAAGAAAAATATTTCTAGGTGTCCATGACTTTTACACATTGCTCCTTTATAAGACATATGTCAAATGATAAAAAGCAGTGTATAACCTAGTTTATTGAATACATAATCTATGTTGCATTCTACGTAGGTAGTCTGTGCAGATTTTTCCAAATCCTATGCAGGGCACTTTTTACCTCTTTGTTCCTCAAGCTGTAGATCATGGGATTCAGCATAGGTATTATCAGAGTGTAAAATACAGAGGCAATTTTATCGGTATCAAAAGAATGACTGGATTTGGGTTGCACGTACATGAAGAATAGTGTTGCATATAATACAACAACCACTGTCAGGTGAGAACCACAGGTAGAGAAGGCCTTGTGCCTGCCCTCTGCAGAGTTCATCCTAAGGATGGCCATAAGGATTAGGATGTAAGACACTAGCACTATCAGAAGCGATGAAACCAAATTAAATGCTGAAAAGATCAGTATTATCAACTCAATATCACTTGAGCTTGAGCAAAGCAAAGTTAACAAGGGAAGATTGTCACAGTAAAAATGTCTAATGACATTATGGCCACAGAAGGATGACATAAAAATCTTTATGGTAATTATCAGAGAAAGAAAAGCACTGTAGACATAAGGGACTGCCACCAGAATCCAGCACACCCTTTCTGACATAACAATTGTGTAGAGCAGAGGGTTACAGATGGCCACATAGCGATCATAGGCCATTGCGGACAGAATGAAAAGCTCACTGATGATGAACAAGATGAAGAAAGACAGCTGTGTGGCACACCAGTTGTAGGGGATTGTATTTTGGTTAGTTACCAAATTTACTAACATTTTGGGTCCCACAGCAGTTGAATAACCAAGATCAATGAAAGCCAGGTGTCTAAGAAAGAAATACATGGGTGTTTGGAGCCTGGAATCCATGTTGGTGAGGATGATCATGCCCAGGTTGCCCACCACTGAGGCTGTGTAGATGATGAGGAAGAGCCCAAAGAAGGGAGCCTGCAGCTCCGGATGGTCCGTGATTCCCATTAGGATGAATTCTGTTAGCACTGTTAGATTTTGTTTGTTCATCCAGGCTGTTAAGGAAGATTGCTGTGGGAACAACCATCACAAGAGTCACTGGGTTTCAGGTGACAACATTTGTTGACATTTTAGGAGGCAAAGCCATTGTGGGTAAGAAAAATCCAATTTTTTAGACAGGTTAATTAAAATAAGACTCACCTCCATCACTGAACCTGGAAACAAATGATGAATGTGTTACAACCTAAGGTGTATGGTAACCATTTTATTTTTTGTACCACATGCTGGCTGTCATCATCACGTCAATGAAATCTTTTTATGGTCTGTCAACAATGTATTATTAGTAATGTTTGGTCTTGAGTGGAAATACTGATTTTTTTAGAAATGGTTTTTACTTAAGCTACCTATAATTGGTTAAGCCATTTCATACTTAAGAAAGAATTGTAATAAAAGTAATAGCCCACTGCTTCTTGTCCTTTCAACTTTTGTCCCAACCTCCAATGAAAAGTCATTTAGTAGTCTTTGACTTACTTTTCTTATTATAACTCTACATATCTAATAGCATTCTCATTCTACCATTCATTTCATTTTTAAAACTGTATTTTTAATTCCACTATGCTTGTATGAGTTTTAAACAGTGTTTATGATATTTTTATAATGCTGGACAATAATTTAGGTCTTATGCAGAAGTCCCTAACTCATACGTTCTTATGCACATAAATAAACTTTTATTTTCTGTAGAGTCGTGCATGTGAAAATTCAGCACTCAGATGTTGATCATTTTCAGCTTATGATTATTGCTATGTTACATATCAAGTAAGGCCTGCATCTCTCTATATATATATATAAGTTATTAAATATGAGAAAAAAAACAATTAGTTGTCATTCCCACATTTGCTTTGACCTTACTGCTAATATCTTTGATATAGACTTAAGGTGGTTATACTATTCTAGCATACTTAAGGCAAATAAATTAAAATGTATTTCTTAAGGTATCTCCTATAATTGTTGAGTAAACTGCTATAAATATATTTACACAACAAAGAGAACTATCACTCCAAATTAAGGAGTGCTATCTCAAATGCATTAGAGGCTGCAAATAACACTGCATGAAGTACATGAATGAAAGACAAAGTACTAAGGAATGAGGGGAAAGAAATAAGGCAAGATTCATTAAAAATAATTATTTTAAAAATTATATGGGCAAGGACAAATGATTATCTGATCCAGATAAAGCTGGGAATGGCATTGAGAGAAATGGAGTACATTTACTATATTTTAATTGACTTCTGTTCTTACACCTTTATTTTTTCTCTTGTCAAGTATACATGAAATGTTTTAACGTATTTTATTGAAGGATTGCACTTCATCTACCTCTACTTTTTCATCTCCTTTCTCCCCCAGATTGTTTCTAAAGGTAAGTGCTTCCAAACTTTTCATGGGAAAAAATTATCTAATTTTATTATAAACTTTCTGGAATATAAAAAATGATGACTACATTGTGACTCATTCTACAAGGCCTAAAATTCTGATTTAAAGATAAATATTTATATTTAAAAACCCATTATACATACAGGCCTATAATTTCATTTTAGATGTATAACCCTACACAATAGTAATATACGTTTGATATCAATTTTTAAAATGTGTAAGAATTATAAAAAAACTTGTTTAAATTGCATTAATCCCATTTTTGGCTAGACATTTAGTTTTGGAAGATTTGTAATCAGGATTCTACACAGTATCAGAATGAATTAGAAAAAAATAAACATTTGAATAAATATTAGTGCTATTTAGAATGGACAAAAGTGACAATTAAGAAAAAAAGGGAAATTTCATTGTGATAGGACATCTTCTAAAAACTGACTACTTTAAAAAAGAAAAAAAAACTTTTTTGGGGAAACATTATAGAGGTCCTAAATAAATTGATAGAAATATTATGTTCCTGGATTGCACGATTTAGTGTGACCAAATATCACTTCTGCTGAATTTAGTCTATTTGATCAATGCCTTTACAATCAAAACTCACTAAGGAAATTGGTAGAATTTGACAGATTTCAAATGCATTTAGAAAATGCATACTGTAAAGAAGAAAGATACTTTTGAAAAGACCTGTACAATTAGATAATAAAACTTATAAACCTGGAGTTCTTGAGACAATATAGCATACTTACATCAATGGAAAAGAACAAGGACCTCAGGAAAGGACCCATGAAAGCATAGAACTGCAGTGTAAGACAGAAGTGGCATGTTAGGATGTCCTTAGTATTAAAAAATGGTCTACTTAGTGAACCTGAGAAAGTGATTATCCCTATCCCTAATGATAAAATTGGATGTTTCATTCATCTATACAAAAATCAACCCTAGATTGGTTAAGTATTTAATGTCATAAGAAAGTGTTAAACTTTCATAAACTCAAAAACTGGAATCTCTGGATTCCTTAAATAAACAGAAACAAAACATAGAATAGAAATCCAACATTAATTTGGCAGATAAAATTACATAAATTTGCTTTATTCAAAAATCTATTCAAATTAACAAAATATTTATAGCAAAGCAACAACAAATATTCATTATCAGCAGCCAAACAAATGACAAAGTCAAATACCTCACGCTACAAAAATTATACCCAAAGAAATTACTATTCCACAGCAGTTTGGACAGTTTGGTAAACCTCTTCATTCTAACATTCATTTTATTGTGATTTTGCAAATCCCTGGCATTCTTTCTAAACTCAATTGAATATTATGTGGCCCTGATCCCCATCAGTCATTCTTAAACACTTCCTGGAAACAAACAAACAAACAAAATAAGCATCAAACCTGACTCTTCTCAAATGGAAGCAGAAACTCCAGAGTTGTGGCAGGACCTAGGGAATGGGCATGAAAACCAAGGATGTCTCTTGTGCAAATGCTAACACCCAATCTCAACTAAATATTCTGTAACATTTTGTAAATAACCTCAACTGAATAAATAGGTTAGTCAAATTGAGAACATTTCACTCTTATCAAAAGGAGAGAGAAAGGCAGAGAAGGAAGGAAGAGGAGGATTCTCAGTTGAGTTTGCAAAAATGCTTACTCTCCCTTCACCATATATATTGTCTAGACCCTCTATATAAATGTAGAAATAGTAACAAATAGAAATGAGGTCACTTACCACCTTCAAAGAACATACTCATAGTGGTAAACATATATAATTACTCCAGAAAACCTAGTTATTAAAAGAGAAGATTATTATGCATAATGTAATGTACTGAGTCTGGCATTGATGACTATACTCATAACTGTCCTTTAAATGGAAGGTAGTTATCAATAATCATCACTGCAACTAATATAGTGATCATTATAATCAGTAACATCTACTAACCTTAAGTGAGGACTGCCTTTGTGTTCCCTTGTGTGATTACCAGCTTGATGCTGTCAGAAGAATTTATGAACATCTCCTCCCTTTGAGACACTCCCCCTGGGAACTTGAAAGCAATTCTTGGTTATTCCCAAATCATCTGACAGTAGGAAATGATGTCACTGGTCTTTGCTAATTATTCAGAGTAACTTTGATTCCCCTGTTGAGGAAATGTCTTTTTACATAAACAATTCACCTGCTTTCCCCAGTTGTTATTTTTATTGTATTCATTCAAATATCTGGATTTAAGTAGATTATTTCTTATATGCCTTAATCATCTATAAATCACATAAACTTTCAGAATCTCCACAAAGTCTTCTTCCATGTTTTATATCTGAGGATTAAAAACAAAACTTGTAAATATGTCCTATAGTATGTTAGAGGATTCAGAAGTGATAAAAATTATGAATATATGTGTAGCTCCTATTTTTATTTCTTTTTCTAAACTCAGGGACTAAATTGAGTT
This sequence comes from Mustela erminea, assembly GCF_009829155.1. Lineage (NCBI taxonomy): Eukaryota > Metazoa > Chordata > Mammalia > Carnivora > Mustelidae > Mustela > Mustela erminea. The sequence continues at coordinate 100,167,949 of NC_045622.1, read as the reverse complement.
AATGATACCCTAATTCCACATCCCATGTGCATGCTCAGTACTAATTTCCCATGTCTACTTCTGTTACTTTTCCTTAAATAGATATGAATCTCTTTTCAAAAGTTAAAATATGTCCTTAATATGGAATGTAATTTATAAAGTAAATATGATATACATTTTAAAATACACAACATTTTGTATAGATCATTTTGATATCTAAATGTTCTCACTCAACTATATGTTTTTGAATTTTATTCATTTTACTACATGTATACCAATATTTTGCTAACTTTTATTTTAATAAAATTGCTAGAATCTGATTCTATCTCCATTGACTATGAATGAAAGACAAAGTAATACGGACCAAGGGGAAATAGATATGGTATGATTTATTTGAAGTACTTAAATTTTGTCTGTTTAAAGGTACATGAACAGGGCAGGAGTCCAAGATAGCAGAAGAGTAGGAAATCTTAATTTTGTCTGGTCCCAGGAATTCAGCTAGATAGCTATCAAACCTTCTGAACACCTGAGAACCCAACCAGAGACTGAAGAAGAGAATAGCTGTAACTCTATGAATAGAAAAGCAACCACTTCCTACAAAATGACAAGACAGAAAAACTCACCTCAAAAAAAAAAAAAAAAAGAAAAAAAAAAAAAGAAAGAACAGGAGGCAGTACTGACTGCCAGGGACCTAATCAATATGGACATTAGTAAGGTATTGGAACTAGAGTTCAGAATAATGATTACAGAGATACTGGAGATACTAGTTGGGCTTGAAAAAAGCAGAGAAGACAGTGGAGAATCCCTTTCTGGAGAAATAAAAGAACTCAAATCAAAGCAAGTTGAAACCAAAAAGACTATTAATGAGATGCAATAAAAAATGGAAGCTCTATCTGCTAGGATAAGTGAGACAGAAGAGAGAATTAGTTATATAGAAGACCAAAAGATGGTAAATAAAGAAGCTGAGAAAAAAGAGAGGTACACAACTAATAAATCATGAGGGGAGAATCTGAGAGATAAGTGACACCATAAAGTGAAAAAATATTAGAATAATTGGGATCCTAGAACAAGGTGAAAGAGAGAGACGGGGAGAAGGTATATTGGAGCAAATTATAGTGGAGAACTTCCCTATTCTGGGGAAGGAAACAGGGATCAAGATCCAGGAGGCACAGAGAACCCTCTTCAAAATCAATAAAAATAGGTCAACACCCTGACACATAATAGTGAAACTTTCAATTCTCAAAGACAAAGAGAAAATCCTGAAAGCAGCTTTGGACAAGAGGTCAATAATCTACAAGGTTGGAAATATTATATTGGCAGCAGACCTATCCACAGAGACCTGGCAGGCCAGAAAGGACTGGTATGATATATTCAGTGCACTAAACTAGAAAAATATGCGACCAAAAATACTTTATCCAGCTAAGATGTCATTCAAAATAGACGGAGTGATAAAAAAGTTCAAGTGCAAACAAACTGAAAGAATTTGTGACTAGCAAACCAGTCCAACAAGAAATATTGAAAGAGGTCCTCTAAGTAAATAGAAAGCCCAAAAGTAACATAGAAAGGAACAGAGACAATATACAGTATTAGTCACAGACAATACAATAGCACTAAGTGTATATCTTTCAATAGTTACCCAGAATGTGAATGGGCTAAATGCCCTAATCAAAAGACAAAACATATTGGATTAGATTAAAAAACAAACAAACAAAAACAAGAGCCATCAGTATTCTGTCTTCAAGAGACTCATTTTAGACCCAAAGACACCTCCAGATTTAAAGTGAGGGAGTGAAAAACCACTTATCATGCTAATGGACATCAAAAGATGGGATGACAATCCTCTTGTCAGACAGATTAGATTTCAAACCAAAGACTGTAATAAGAGATGTGGAAGGATACTATATAATAATTTAAGAATCTATCCAATAAGAAGATCTAACAATTGCAAATATTTATCCCCCTAATGCACAAGCAACCAATTATATAAGCCAATTAATAACAAAATGTAAAGAACATATCAATAATAATGCAATAGTAGTAGGGGACTCTAACACCCCCTCACTGAATTGAACAGATCATCTAAGCAGAAGATCAAAAAGGAAATAAGGGTTTTAAATGGCACACTGGACCAAATGGACTTCACAGATATATTCAGAACATTTTATTTAAAGCAACAGAATATGCATTCTTCTCGAGTGCACATGGAACTTTCTCCAGAAAAGATCACATCCTGGGTACAAACCAGGTCTCAACTTGTACCAAAAAATTGGGATTATTCCCTACATATTTTCAGGCCACAATGCTTTGACAGTGGAACCCAATCACAGAGAAAAGTTGGAAAGAACTCAAATACATGGAGGCTAAAGAGCATCCTATTAAAGAATGAATAGGGCAAGCAGGAAATTAAAGAAGAATCTAAAAATTCATGGAAACAAACAAAAGTGAAAACACAACTGTTCAAAATCTTTGGGGTGCAAAGGCAGTCCTAAGGAGGAAGTATATAGCAATACAAGACTTTCTCAAGAAACAAGAAAGGTCTCAAATACATAACATAACCTTACACCTAAAGGAGCTAGAGAAAGAACAGTAATAAAACCTAAACCCAGCAGGAGAAGAAAAATAAGAAAGATCAGAGCAGAAATCAATGAAATAAAACCCAAAAGAACAGTAAAACAAATCAACAAAACTAGGAGCTGGTTCTTTGAGAGAATTGATAGAATTGATAAACCCCTGACCAGACTTATCAAAAAGAAAGGGAAAAGGACCCAATTAAATAAAATCATGAATGAAAGAAGAGAGATCACAACCAACACTGACGAAAAAAACACACACTTATAAGAACATATTATGAACAACTATACACCAACAAATTAGGCAATCTGGAAGAAATGGATGCAATCCTAGAGACATATAAACTACTAAAACTGAACCAGGAAGAAATAGAAAACCTGAACAGAACCATAACTAGCAAGAAATTGAAGCAGTAATCAAAAATCTCCCAACAAACAGGAGCCTAGAGCCAAACGGTTTCCCAGGGGAATTCTACCACAACATTTAAAGATTAATACCTTTTCTTCTGAATCTTTACAAAAAGTTGAAATGGAAGGAAAACTTCCAAACACATTTTATAAGGTCAACATTATTCTCAAACCAGAAAACGACCCCACCAAAAAGGAGAATTACAGACCGATATCTCTGTTGAACATGGATGCAAAAATTCTCACCAAAATACTAGACAATAGGATCCAACAGGAGAATAAAAGGATTTTCAATTTAACCACGTGGGATTTTCTTCTGGGCTGCAAGGTTGACTCAATTTCTGTAAATCAATCAATATAATGCACTCCATAAAAAAAGAAAGTGCAAGAACCATGTGATTCCCTTAATAGATGCAGAAAAAGCATTTGAAAAAGTACAGCATCCTTTCTTGTTTATCCTATCCTGATTAAAACTCTTCACAGTGTAGGGATAGAGGGTACATACCTCAATATCATGAATCCATCTATGAAGAACTCACAGCAAATATCATTCTCAATGGGGAAAAATGAGAGTTTTTTCCCTAAAGTCAGGAATATGGCAGGGATGTCCACTATCACCACTGATGTTCAACATAGTACTAGAGGTCCTACCTTCAGCAATCAGACAATAAAAAGAAATAAAGAAATCTGAATCAGCAAAGAAGTCAAACTTACTTTTTGCAGATGACATGAAAAAAACCCAAAAAACTCTACCCCAAAATTGCTAGGACTTATACAGAAATTCAATAAAGTGGCAAGGTATAAAATCAATGCACAAAAATCAGTTGTATTTCTATACAGCAACAATGAAACAGGAAAGAGAAATTAAGGAGTCAATCCCATTTACAACTGCACCCAAAACCACAAGATACCAAAGAATAAACCTAACCAAAGAGGCATAGGATCTGTACTCAGAAAACCATAGAATGTTCATGAAAGAAATTGAGGAAGACACAAAGAAATAGAAAAATCTTGGATTGGAAGAATAAATATTGTTAAAATGTTTATGCTTCCTAGAGCAATCTACACATTCAATGCAATCCCTATCAAAATACCATCAACTTTTTTCACAGAACTGAAACAAATCATCCTAAAATTTATATGGAACTAGAAAAGACCCCAAATAGCCAAAGGAATGTTGAACAAGAAAACCAAAGCTGGTGGCATGACAATGCCTGATTTCAAGCTATATTACAAAACTATAATCATCAATACTATGGTACTGACACAAAGACAGACACATAGATCAATGGAACAGAATAGAGAACTCAGACATGGACACTCAAATCTATGGTCAACTAATCTTCAACAATGCAGGAAAGAATATCCAATGGAAAAAAGACAATCTCTTCAGCAAATGGTCTTGGGAAAATTGGACAACCACATGCAGAAGAATGGTACTGGACCATTTCCTTACACCACATACAAAAATGGACTCAAAATGGATGAAAGACCTAAATGTCAAACAGGAATCCATCAAAATCCTTGAGGAGAACACAGGCAGCTACTTCTTCAACCTTGGCCGCAGCAACTTCTTGCTATACATGTCCCCAAAGGCAAGGGAAACAACAGCAAAGAGGAACTATTGGGACTTCATCAAGATACAAAGCTTCTGTACAGCAAAGGAAGCAGTCAACAAAACCACAAGTCACTGACAAAATGGGAGAAGATATTTGCAAATGACATATCAGATAAAGGGCTGGTATCAAAGATATATAAAGAACTTATCAAATTCAACACCCAAAGAAAAATAATCCAATCAAGAAATGGGCAGAAGACATGAACAGATATTTCTGCAAAGAAGACATCCAGATGGCCAACAGACACATGAAAAAGTGTTCCACATCACTCGGCATCAGGGGAATACAACTCAAAACCACAATGAGATATCACCTTACACCAGTCAGAATGGCTAAAATTAACAAATCAGGAAATGACAGATGCTGGCGAGGATATGGAGCAAGGGGAACCCTCCTACACTGCTGGTGGGAATGCAAGCTGGTGCAGCCACTCTGGAAAACAGCTTGGAGGTTCCTCAAAATATTGAAAATAGAACTACCCTTCGACCCAACAATTGCACTACTGGGTATTTACCCTAAAGATACAAATGTAGTGATCTGAAGGGGCATGTGCACCCGAATGTTTATAGCAGCAATGTCTACATTGTATATGTTTTTCAAGAAGAAGATATTTTTGTATTTATATTTTATTTATTTATTTATTTAAGATTTTATTTATTTATTTTTCAGAGAGTGAGAGAGAGAGAGAGCACAGGCAGATGGAGGCAGAGGGAGAAGCAGGCTCCCTGCTAAGCAAGGAGCCCAATGTGGGACTCGATCCCAGGATGCTAGGATCATGACCTGAGCTGAAGGCAGCCACTTAACCAACTGAATATCCCTATTCATGGAATCAGGTCAAAGCGACTGCTTCTGTCTGGTCCTGTGGTCCTGTTTGAAGTGCCCTAACTTTCACAGGTCTTGTCAGACTTTGCTTTATGGCTATGTCATGCATCTGCTCTGTCCTTCACCACTAGGGGACTTTTGTTGTCACTATATGGACACAAAAGCCATGGAACCTCCAGAACAGTTAGTCAGGGATAAGCTAAAAGTACAGGTGCCTTAACATCTGACAGGGTAAGTTTGATCTGTTGGAGATCAAAGTTGCCATATAAATTATCTTCCCTGTCTTACTCCATGGACAACTAGTACTGGGCTGATGTGCCTGCCTGATTGGTGGATTGGGCTGATTTATTTCTGATAAATGTGTTCTAGTGATATGCAAGCACTTGTGTATGTATGCCTACAGTTTGTTACCTTTGAACCAAATGATTTTAGTTTATCCTTCAATCAAAGAGGACTTTGTGTATAGTTTGTTTAGGATAAGTTTTGTAGCTAATATATGTAGAAAGGGTATATAGTATGCAAGTTTTTGAGAGAATATCCCATGGAGTACTCATGAATGAGACAGGTGGAAGATTTTGGATTGTCTAGCTATAGAATATATGTCAATATAAATGTAGATGTTTTAGGCAGAATAATGTGCCCTCACTTACCCACCATAGATGCCCATGTCCAAATCCCCAGAACTGTGAACATGCTGCCTTTCATTGAAAAAAGAGACCAGAAGTGTCCATCCTATAGTGTGACTTTCTTTTCAGCTTTGCTGTTTATTTATGACTAAAATTAGATATTGATTCATGGATCTGAGTGTCCTGGTTCCTATATTTGCCTTCTTTCAGAATCCCTGAAAATTTCACATCTAGTTTATTTCCAGATATTGTCTGACTTGCATGCCTTGACTAGTCTCCCTTACTCTATTGTAAATTAGGAGCATTTTACATGTACAAAGGAGCTATGGCACATAATGACTGTTAACCTTTTTGTGTTTTTTGATCCCAGTGTCCTTGAGAGTTGGTGTCACTTTGAAGACAATGGTTTATTTTTGACTAATAACACTTTACTCCAAAACACACTAAATAAAAATGCTAAAAGTAATGAAATTTGCTGTTATGAATCCATAACACAGACAATGACCTCTATACCATAGTGTTTGCTATGATAATATGACATGGAGAATATTAATTTTATATCATATCATGATAAATATCAACATTTTGCTTTGTGTACCTATAGCACATGAGAGCATTTAAAAAGTAGAATCCTCATTTGTATGCTTTCTTTTTCTGTTTTGCTAAATGTTCTATTTCAATGTATGTATAAGCTTTTTTTTTTAAGATTCCATTTATTCATTTAAAGAGAGACAGAGACAGAGACAGAGAACAAGCAAGGGGAGAGGCAGAGTCAGAGGGAGAGGGAGAAGCAGACTTCCAGCCGAGCTGAAAGCCAGACATAGGGCTCAATCCCAGGACCAGGAGATCATGATCTGAGCTGAAGGTAGAAGCCCAACCATCCGAGCCAACCAGGTGCCCCTAAGCATTATTTATTTAGTTTTTCTTCTGACCCGAAGACTTCTTTTTCTGTTATTCAAATTTATATTAAGTGCAAGGTAAAAGTGGATTCAAAAAAGTTAAGAAATTGAAACACAAAATACACCAAAAAGGAAAAATAAAACTTTTAATAGTTGGAAAGAACAGATCTATGGCAAGTAGGATGACCTGACTCAACCATAGTCCAAGAAGTGTTCTCACATTCCTTCCTCGGGTCTCAGACTTTTTCATCCTTGGCTAGAAATTACAAAAACTCAGTAGCAAGTTGTGTTACACTTTAAAATGTATTTATTTTGAAACTATTGTTTACTACTTAAATAAGTGTACTTTCCTTGGTCAACTAATACATCTTTGTGCTGGGGAAAGTTGGATATTTGAGGTCGGAATAGAAAGGGTTAAGATCTTCCCATTGAAATCCATGTAATTTTTAACTATTGCCTCTGTATTTAACAGAGATTAGTTTTTTGGGAGCAGGTTAACTTTTCAGAGATTGTCTGAAATGAAGACCATTGAAGCTTTAAATTTACTTTAATTTGAAAGCCTGACAAGGGTTCTTTAGGAATCTCTTCAAAGCATCCTTCACATCCTTGTTCCTTAGGCTGTAGATGAGGGGATTCAGCATTGGTATCACCAGGGTGTAGAAGACAGAGGCCATTTTATCAGTATCTAAGGAGTGGTTGGTCCTTGGTTGCAAATACATGAAGAGAAGTGTCCCATAGAACACAGTGACAGCCATCATGTGAGAGGCACAGGTGGAAAAGGCTTTTCGGCGGCCCTCTGAAGAACGGATCCTTAAAATGGCAAGGACAATGTTGAAGTACGATGTTAGAACAATAATCATAGAGAAAAACAAATTGGTCCCTGAAAAGGTAAACACTGCTGTTTCTGGAAGATAGGTATCAGAACAGGACAATGCCAACAAAGGGACGTTATCACAGTAAAAATGGTTGATTTCATTGGAAGAACAGTATGACATGGAGAACACACAGGAGGAGACAGTCAGTGCTGTGGTCAGACTGTAGAGGTAAGTGAGGGACACCAGCAGTAAGCACATCTGTGGAGAGACCACCACCATGTAGAGCAGGGGCTTGCAAATAGCCACGTAACGATCATAGGCCATTGCAGCCAGCATGAAAATCTCCCCGACAATGAAAACTAGGAACCCACCCAGCTGGGCTGCACATCCATAGTAGGATATGGTTTTCTTTGTAACCAAGAAGTTTACCAGCATTTTGGGGGCAATGACAGTAGAATCGCCAAGATTGATAATAGCCAAGTGCCTGAGGAAGAAGTACATGGGCGTTTGGAGCTGAGAGTCAACACTGGTGAGGGTGATGATGCCCAGGTTCCCTGCCATGGTCAGCCCATAGATCAGCAGGAAAACAAAGAAGAGTGGAATCTGGAGGTCTGGGCGATCTGAGACTCCTATGAGAATGAACTCAGTCACCTGGGTGAGATTTTCTGAGGCCATTTATTTTGTTGTTCTCATCTTTTTGTGGGGGGAAAATGAGAGGAGATTAGTAGATGATGAGGTTGATTTTTCTGGTAGATGCTAGATTTTAGACTGTCTCATTTAAATCAGATTATTTTTGTTCACAATTAAAAATGTCAGACCTTATTGTATTTCTCCACATCTTTTAACAAAATTGAGAAATACAAACATTTTAAAGTCCTGTTTCATTTTTAAAAACTTTTTATTTTTTTTACTTTTTTTTTCTCATTTTTTTCTCATGTTAGTCACCATATAGCACATCATTAATTTGATGTAGTGTTGCATGAGTCATTGTTTGTGTATAATACCCATTGCTCCATGGAATCCGTGCCCTCCTCACTACCCATCACCAAGTTCACCATCCTCCCAACCCCTATCTTTTCAGTTTCAGGTTAATAGGACAGTTGTAACAAGATATTAATTTTTCAATTGTGTTTTAAATATAATTTATATTCATTGAATATATTTTAATCTACTATAGTATATGCATTAATATTTATATGTATATTAAACATATTAATTATAATATTGCATGAATATATATTTACATATACACATTCATGCCTCTGTGTATATTTCCCATGATAAATGATAGATACATATAAGAAGCTGATGAACCAGAGTGACTTCCGGTGACTTTCAGTTATTTTTAACTTAGCTGCCAGTGGCTGTCTGTTCAATCCACATCTTATCACCACGCTTGGAAATTTTATTTTTCTGCATGAAATACTGTGACAATGCTGGGTTTTCTGTAACAGTTTCTATCACACTATGCTATTTCAGCTGCCTACCAAGAGACTCTACCTCCTTAGTCTTCCTTTTTAGGGTTATCCAGAAACTGAATTTTTTTTTTTTTAAATAATTATGTTTCTCCTGCCACTACCTCTGACCTCTACCTGCTCAGACACTTCTCTATTATTATGTTCTCTATTATTTCATCCATCTTACAGATCTTTTCTTTAAATTGTTTAAAACCTGTTTTGATGTTTTGAAAAATATTACCTGTAGTTTTGAATTGCTCAAGTTTGATCATTTTGTTTTCCTTATTCAGAGAAAGGCATAGAGAAGACTGTTAACATTATTTGCTATGTGAGGCATTCTGGGCCCAGAACAATGCTAGCCATTTCAAAATAAAGATCTCATTATCTCCCAGGAGTGTCCTACAAGATGAACATAATTATTTATATGTCTGATGAGACAGTTGAGGCTTGATGAGATTAAGTCATACAAAGAGTCTGTGTACAATATTGATTAATGCTATGGTTTTTCAGTTTTGCTTTATGTGTTTTGTTTGTTTGGTCACTTGGTTGATTGGATGTTAGGCCACCGATTATTCGCTGTGTGATTTTTATCAAGTATTTATATTTTTGTGTTGTGTGACTGTAATGAAATAATATACAAACATGCATTAGTACAGAGCCTGTTAACAATGAACGCAGGATAATTGGTTCCAGCTGTTCTTATTAGCATGTTTTGAATAATATTTAAATGTGGTTTCCTGTTTGTGTCCCAGTAACTCATTTTATCTCACTAAGTTTCATAGTTGAAATGTGAAATAACAAGTGTATTATAATTTTGCATATTTAAGCAACTGGGACACGTGATATCTGGCTATATATTTAACAAACAATGCAGGTTGTGTTCTCCCACAACCTGATTCTTTCTTTAATGTATGGTGATTGCTGAATCTAAGATACTTTATTCCATACATCAAACATGTCTGATGAGGTTATATGATTGTGTTGCACTAGATATCCTATATCTCTTTTCTCCTGCCACCACATCTGAAAAGAAATGTACAGGTAAGTTCATGGTAGAAATGGAATGGTCACACTGACTTTACACAAAACATTTCTGGTTTGTTTTGTGCACATAAAGCAGCTCAGTGCATATTTCACTCGGAGATATAACATACTCAATAAACATCCTTAATTTAACAAGAGAAAACAAAAAGTACCAACAATAGTAACTATGGATTGTATATTATGAATTCATACAATTAGCTTTGAAAAAACATATTTGCTTATATCATTACCAGTTATTAATTCCTTCTTTTATTAATTCCTTCTTTTAATGAAATATCACTAACAGCAAAGCTTAGGTTTGGTTTGTTTTGTTTTTGTTTTTTTTTAATCTTGGTAAGTATGCTACTGAAATAAAGACTTTTTCTCTCACTCAGAAATCTTCTGACTTGTTTCTGATAAAGCTATGTCAGTTTCTTACCCATATTTTTTCAAGTTTGTTTTTGAAAAGAAATATTTTATAAGCCTACCAAATAATAACACGTCAGAAAAGAAATTTAAAGATATACATAATGTGGAGGGACCTGGTTTCAACTCACGTCATGATTTTATGTTCCTGAGATCAAGCTCTGAGTGGGGCTATGTGCTCAGCATGAAGACTGATCGATATTCTCTCTCCTCTCCCTCTGCTCTCCTCACGCATGCTTCCTCTCTCTCTAAAATAAATAAATAAATAAACAAACAAACAAACAAATAAATAAATAAAAATTATCTAATATTAATCATTTATATTAAAATTAGGCTGAAGAATAAGAGTGAAAATATTTATAAATATCTTCTGAAATGATTTCAAGTGGTATTCTATTGATCTCTAACTGGACAACTTGTCCTCAACTTATTTAAACCTGAGTTGTGTTCAGACAAACTGCACCGTGACAGGAGCTAGTGTCCTAGATGTCCACCAGCATCTGCAAGCCCACCAGTCAGCATCAGGGAATCTTTCCATCTTAGGGTTTGTCACCTGGACAATGTGAACATCCAGGAGGGGAGACACTTATTTTTCTTGATGTTAAACAATTTAGTAGGTCTGTCTAGGAGAAGAAATCAAATATTTCAAATCACTGAAGAGGCTTCCTGTCTGTAGAGAGGGCTTTCTAAAATATCAGTTCTGCCAGCTCTAACACAGAAATCATCCTAAGATGGAATAGAATCCTCATAATGACTCTTCATTTATCTGCAGAAATGCTTACACTGTCTAATTTACCAGAAGCGATGCTGGGGACCATGCTTTGAGTCATTTCTCTGTCCCTTCCACTGAGGCTTCAGAGAACAGGGAGTTAAGTCCCCAGAAGAAAGCAGAAAAGATATTTCATTCCTGAGTCTGATTTGAATCCATAAAGTTCCCAAGATATGTAGTCTTCACATCCCGGATGAGTACTAAGTAAATGGTTGGGGTGAACTTACCTGTCTAGAGATCTGCTGAGACCCACTGTGGAGGTTCTTCAGGAGGCACGCTGAAGAAATTTACCTGGTCTTATGTCCCTGAAGACCTGCACACAGGAATAAGCTTGTTTATGGGCTCAGTCCCTACACATAGAAACAGGAATTCCCAGACAAAGTTCTGATTCCCCAGAGAAAGAAAGACCAATTACGTAGGTTTCCACACAAGAACTGCACCCAGAAAGTGAAAATGTGGGGCCAGCCTAGGATTTGCTTAGATGATCCTACTGAGGAACAATCTTGTGCAATGATTCCACCCTTTGGGTGTTTGTTTCTTTTGAATTGTCCCCTGTAATGTTTGGGAAGTGTGCTGGCTGACCCTGGGGTGGAGAAAATCCAACAGTTGGAAAGCCCAGGATTCTGGCCCCAATGTTCCACTTTCCTGTGAATGTTGGGAATAGACCTGAAGGCAAAGCTTGCATTCTGATCAAGAACAAGCCCTGATGTATTTGTCATAAAAAACACATGATTTCCATGATAAACATAAAATGTGCATTATTGTAAGAAGACTATCAATTGTTTTATTGAAATTTGAAGGTACCCATCATATATCTGGTTTTATTGCTGGCTTTTAATTAAAATTATTTGATAGAAAATGCATTTTTCATATGATCTTTTTAAAAAAAAAGAGTTTATTTATCCATCTGACACAGAGAGAGACAGGGAAAGAGAGCACAAGCAGGGGGTGTGGCAGAGGGAGAGAGAGAAGCAGGCTCCTCACTGAACAGGGAGCTCCACGCAGGGCTGGATCCCAGGACCCCAGGATAGTGATCTGAGCTGAAAGCAGACACCAAACCGACAGAGCCACGCACGTGCTCCTGCATATGATCTTTTGATCTTTCCTCACGCATGTATAAATATTGCAATTAAATATTGATAACATTTTATTTTACTTCTTGTGTCAGATTTTCTGGTCTGTATGTTTTATAAGTGAAAAAGGTATGTCTAAATAATTTGTCTTTGTATTAATAGCTTGTAAAATAATACCCAAGAAAGAGTAGGTGTTCAAAATATATTTGGTGACTTGCTGACAGAGACAATGAATGAAGAATAAGTGAATGAGGGAATATACTATCCATATTCTGAAATAAAATATGAGGTCTTGTCTTCAGCTGTGTCATACATCTTTAATATGATTTTAACTTTGATAGAGAAACAGTGACAGCTTGGTTATCATTCCCTAGAATATTCACACTTTAGGGCAGGACACACTGTTCCTTCATTCTGGTATTCCTAAAATCTAACATGGGTGTGGTACATTTTAGAAGTAACAGACAAGTTGTGGATCATAAAGAGGAAATACAAAAGATTTTTATACAACTTATGTTACTTATGAGAATGAATTGAAATCCTTAAGTTTCCTTCTAGGGTCCAAGCTTGTGTTGTTGCTTTAAAGATAGTCTGAACCTTGCTCAGTTAACAGTACTTTCATTCCTTCATCAGTTCTGTGAAATTCCTCATCTATTTAGTGTTCCTGTATCATTGTAAAATAAAAAAAAATAGTTTCACACTTTCCATTTTTGAAAAAAAATTAGTTTTACACTTTCCATTTTTATTAATGCTTTATTTTACAGTTAATCTCTCATTTGAACCTTATTATTTATTGTACAACATATATTTTCTGTACCCTAAATTCTGACTATGCTATATAAAAACATTCTTCGGTCAAGCAGATAAAAATTATAAGACAGAATAAGACCATTACTGGTCACAAAATTTCACCTTTTCTTTCTTTCTTTTTTTTTTTTTAAAGATTTTATTTATTTATTTGACAGACAGAGATCACAAGTAGGCAGAGAGGCAGGCAGAGAGAGAGAGAGAGAGAGAGAGAGAGAGGGTAGCAGGCTTCCTGCGGAGCAGGGAGCCCGATGCGGGGCTCGATCCCAGGACCCTGAGATCACGACCTGAGCCGAAGGCAGCAGCCCAAACCACTGAGCCACCCGGGCGCCCCAAAATTTCACCTTTTCAAATATTTGTAGGAAAGGCACTCACACATGTTCTTACCAGCAGAATGCTAATGTTTCCTTTATGTGCTCACAATCACTTGATAGTCCCAGACTTTTCTATGTCAGTCAGTGATATGAGTGTGTAAAAGTGTTTTTATATCATTTTACATTCACATTTTCCTAATTGTTATTAAGGTAACATATATTCATTGGCCTGAAGAATTTTCTTCTCTTGTAATTATCTGTGTATAGTTTTTGTTCCTTATTCTATGGAATTTTAGTCCATTATTTATTAATTCAACCAGATACATAATTGCATTTGTTTTCTTGAGTTTACGGTTATTTCTTTTACTATATTTGTGATTTTTTTTTCATTTAGACCTTTATAATTTTAAAAATCATAAAATCTATTTTTGTGGTTATAAGTTGTGTTTAAGGATCTCTTTAATGTTGAATCACAAACACACACACACACACACAAGGTCACTCTTCATTTGTATGGTTCAGATATGGAAGGATAACGAATATCAGTGGCTATAGTTTAGTTTTTGAATTTAGAGAAAGGAACTATGTGAAAAAAAGTAGGGAGAGCCTTGTAAACAGGAGAAAATAAATGCAGAAAAATTGTGGTGGGAATATATGATGATAAGAGATGCTTTGTATAAGAACTAGTGAGCAGTCATTTAGACCTCATAATCCTACTTTAAAGAAATATCTTTAAGCAGGACTCTAATTCTAAGAAGATGGTCTCATTGGGATTAAAAAATACAGACACTCTTTGAAAAAAGAGTTTTCACAAAATAATGATAAAAAATATATATAAAAATGAAAGAAGGGAGAACATCACAACATAAAATTTGCCCTTGAAGGAGACATCTTTGCAATGACAATGACGTCTGCTGAAAGGCAGACAAAGCAAGGAACAGAAGGTGCTCTTTTCTGTACCTTGGTTCTTGGTCCTGGGCACTGAGTGGTGGCATCTGCAAAGCCATCAGAGGGTGAAGGTCCAAGGAAAACAGAGCTAAAAGCTGAGCTGGGGTCAAGCTTTCAAGGATCCCAATAGGGATAAAGCTGGGTTTAGTTGGGGGAAGAACCAAATGTGTCAGCTAATTATGCCTTAATTTCTAAATTGTGCTTCTTATTGCCATTCTTGAGTGTAAGTATGATCTTCATACATGCTAATGTTTAGACTTTGTTTTCTATAAGAAATTAAAGCAGGTTTAATGCCCATGCTCTGGACAAAATAACAAAAAGGGGAGAAATACACTCTCATAAGCAGCATGTTAGTTACTCCAGGGATTTGAACATATTATCTGTGATCCTTGAACCACAGTCTGGGATTTGATGCCAATGTGTGGATCTAGAGTTGGAGCAGAGTCTGAACCAAACACTCCACGGAAACTGGATTAGGATTATATGAGATATGGCTGTGCTACCAATTAGGTGATAGTTGATCAAGTTAATCAGATATAATTATGTTATTTATAATTGCAAATATTGTAACCTATGCATTCAAGTAATACAGAGATGAAAGAAAATAACTTCCAACATTCTAAATTAAAGGTTGCATACATATACGCCTTTGTGTGCATTCATGATGTATCCATCAGTAAGGCTTGTACAAAAACATATGTGTGTGTATGTATATGTGTGTGTGTGTATACATAGATCAGCAGGAACATATGAAAAAGCAAGTGGATGATACACATTTTCTATTTATGAAAACAGTGTGAATAGAGGATTGGCTATGATCTTTATTTTTAAATATCCAGATATTTAAAATATCCATGAATGTTATTTCAAAAATAACAAAAAAAATAAAATAAAATATCCAGGGAGACCAAAAATACATTAATAAGCTAAAGCAAACATTTTTGTCATACCTCCTTGATATTGAAGTACAGAATGTCACTCTCAGTTTTTAAATTCAATTTTTCAGTTTATTGAATCAATTTTTCCTAAACACTTTCTGCATCGCCTCTTTTACATCTTTGTTCCTCAAACTATAGATGACAGGATTCAGCATGGGAATCACAATCATGTAAAATATCGACACTATCATGTCGTGTCGTGGTCTAAAGCATGGCTGGAGCTTGGTCTCACATACATGAAGAGAACTGTACCATGAAATCTGGCACTCCAGTTAGGTGAGAAACATGTAGAAAAGACTTTATGTATCCCTTCAGCAGAATGACACATGGAAAAAATGCTCTACATCACTTGTCATCAGGGAAATACAAATCAAAACCACAAAGTCAGAATGGCTAAAATTAGCAAGTCAGATGCTGATGAGGATGTGGAAAAAGGGGAACCCTCCTACACTGTTGATGGGAATGCAAGCTGGTACAGCCACTCTGGGAAACAGTATGGAGGTCCTTCAGGAAATTAAAAATAGAGCTACCCTATGACCCAGCAATTGCACTAGTGGGTATTTACCCCAAAGATGCAGATGTAGTGAAAAGAAGGGGCTTCTGTATCCTAGTGTTCATAATAGCAATGTCCACAATAGCCAAATTGTGGAAGGAACTGAGATGTCCTTCAAAAGATGATTGGCTAAAGAAGATGTGGTTCATATGTACAGTGGACTATTACTCAGCCATCAGAAAGGATGAATGCCTACCATTTACATTGCATGGATGGAACTGGTGGATAGTACGCTAAGTGAAATAACTCAGTCAGAGAAAGACCATTATCATCTAGTTTCAACCTATGGAATATAAGAAACAGTGCAGAAGATCATAGGGAAAGGGAGGAAAAACTGAATGGGAAGAAATCAGAGAGGGAGCCAAACCATGAAAGACTAGTAACTCCAGGAAACAAACTGAGGGTTGTGGAAGGGAAGGTGGGGGATGGAGTAACTGGGTGATGGGCATCAAGGAGGGCATGTGATGTGATGAGCACTGGGTGTCATATGCTAATGCATCACTGAACACTACACCAAAAACTAATGATGTACTATATGATGACTGATTGAATTTAAATTAAAAAAAAAAAAAAGAAGAACTGTGCTTTGCTTTCTTTTCCACTGAGGAATCATTTTAAACCAGAGGCCAAAGTGCATTTATGTAATCATTTTCATCATGTAGTTCATTATCCACAGAACTAGTGACTTGCTTACAATGAAAAAAAACAAATCATCTTCATACTTTTCTGTCCCTGAAAAGAATTAGTGCATTTTCCTCTTGGGACATCACTGTGAACTTAAGCATTTTTGTCTTAATTTTATAACGGTTCAGTGATTTTATTTCAATTTTTTATTAAAATATATAATGCGAAAATATATTAGTATATTACAAATGAGAAGTCTAAATATGGGAAGGATTTGAAAACATGAGTAAGAGAACCCAGAAATTAACTGGGAATTTAAAAAAAAAAAACATAAATCAAGAACGACCTAGTAAAATACAATATTAAGTGCATTCTATTAGCTGCATTCATGCTTTTTAAAATTTTTCCAAGCCTAACAGGGAACTTGAACGCACAACCCTGTGATCAAATTCATCCTCTACTGACTGAGCCAGTCAGGCTCTCCTAGGTGTTTTATATCAAATCCCATTAAAAACTTACCAATTGGCCAAAAAGTATTACTTTCTGACATCCAAACACATGATATAGTATCAGTTATTATTATACTTTAAACTTGACTCATTCTGGTAGGTACATAGCATATGACCACATTATTGTGTTAAATTGTATTTCTTTCCCTAACATCAAATTGTGTTTAACTTTTTCAAGGGCTTAATTACCACCAGTGTGTCTTCTGTGGTAAAATGATTATTCAAATATACTGCTTTTTGGCTGTTGTTTTTGTTTTGCTTTGTTTTGTTTCAGAGTTTTTCATACATTCCGGATACATAGTTTTTATTGGATAACTAACTGTTGAGCGAATATTTTGAGTAATGTTGTGGTTTATTTCTTCAACAATGTCTGTCAAAGCAAAAGATTTTAATTGTGTTGAAATACAATTTATCACCTTTTAATTCCATGGTTCATATATTTTGAGATTTATCTAAAAACCTGGGACTAGCTCATGGTCACACAGATGCCCAAGTTTCCCTAGAAAATTATAGCAATAAGATTTTTTTTAAGATATAAGTTTCACTTTGAGAAAAGTTTTATATATGGTGCAAATGTTGAGTCAATGTTTATTTGTGGCATAAAGCTATTCTACAAGTTAAACATCACTAAAAAATCCTTCCTCCATAGATTTTTCTTAACAATTTTGACAAAAACCAAATGAGCATTTATGGGCAAATCTATTTCTTAACACTGTTCTGTTCCATTGTCATTGATATCTCTTTTCCATATCTCTGATTATTTAGCTGGGTGTGTATGAATATTCCAATTTAATTCTCCTTTTAAAAATTCTTTCCTCTTTTTCTAAAAGATTTTATTTTTGTTTTCTTAAATAATCTTTACACCCAATGTGGGGCTCAACCCACAATCTTGAGATCGAGTTGCAGATTTCAACTGAGCCAGCGAGGTGTCCTGATGTTTATAGGATTTTGAGGAAAGTAAAAAGCTTATATTTCAAGAAGGAGGAAACTGGATTTCAGAGAATTTAAGTCATCAGTCTAGTGACATGGAGTTACTTAATATCAGAGCCAAGGCTACATCTATTTCATTAGCTTTCTTTTCCACTGAGGAATCATTTTAAACCAGAGGCCAAAGTGCATTTATGTAATCATTTTCATCATGTAGTTCATTATCCAGAACTATTGACTTGCTTACAAAGAAAAAAACAAATCATCTTCATACTTTTCTGTCCCAGAAAAGAATTAGTGCATTTTCCTCTTGGGACATCACTGTGAACTTAAAGAACTCAAGATGGTATAAGAGTCTAAATGCATTTATATTCATAGTATACATGAACAGATGGTTCATTTCCACAGGTAAGAGGAAAGGTTTTTTGGAACTTAACAAAATATTTTGGTTACTGGACATATGAATTTCAAACTAGAATGCATGCTTTCATACTCGTATTTAAGAAAGAAGATTCTAGTTAATTAGTTAATTCAAAATTATGATAACAATTGATCATTTGGCTTTCAGGGAATACAGCAGGGAAAGTAGAGAGTGCTTTCCACATATTTTGATCATTAGAGGTGTAATAGGAAATTTGCTTTAATGTTCTTGGTGAAAGATTATGGTCAATTTAGAGATAATTGAATTAACGGGCTCTATTTAAAATTTAAGGGAAGTATTAAATGGAGAAAAATTATTAACTAGCTATTGTGTATATACAACTTTGAAATCAATATTTGACTCTGATGGAGGGATAGAAATTTTTAATTTATTTTATTAATGAACTAATTGATCTGGAAGCAAATTTTTTTCCATGATTTATTCAAGCTTAATTGATTAAAAAAAAAACAATTCCAATGTGCAAGGATGCCATCTTATGGATTCTAAGTGATTACGTTTCCAGAATTATGGCATCTCACAATGGGTTTGTAATATGGTCAAGTGGAAATAGAATAGAGTCTGAAATCAGAGAAAACTAGGCTTGAATCTTGAATGTCTTAGAAATTATGACCTCGGTCAAGTCGTATGCCCAGATAGGGAATTTTCTCATCTATAAAATGACATGAATTATTTGGTTTGTAGATTGCTATGTAGATTGTATCAGAAAATGTGCACAAAATTCCTAACTTCTAGTAACCAGTTAAGGATACATGGTAGTTACAATCATAGTCTTCCTCCTTACTGAGCTGAGTGCAGTACTGTTTCCATGAGTGTTTGGTACTTTATATTTTTTGACCACGAGTGTTGGGGAACTGATTTTATTTCAGTCTTCCAGATTGATCATGTCTTGTTAAGAATTTAGGATCTATATATTTGTCTTGTTGGCCTCTACCAAAGTGAAACAGCAAGATATAAACACAACTAGTTCTAATTTTCCTAAATACTGCTTAATGGAAATGCCTGTTTGAAAAGCAGTTTGGATGCAGCAGCTATACTCATACTTTCTCTCCATCATGACCCCAGTTTCCTATAGTAAAATAGGTAAATGCTCTAATGGGACATGATTTTTAATAAAAAATAGCTTCATTCATAGAACAGTTTCTTATTCTACAGGTGAGAGCAGAGACATCAAGGATTACTAGAGTATCATATTGAGAAGTATATCAGGAGAATTTGAGTAAACAGAGTATTATTTTAGTGGCATGCCCACAAGCAAAAAGTAGTGACTGACATGGATTTTAAAGTTTCTTATGGCACAGAATATTGGGATTCACTGGGTTTAATCTCAATAGAACAGTATTTAAATATATATTTAGTGTGGTGTAACAAACATAAGCATAACTTTAAAAAGTACTATGATTCTGTTTGGGACCCATTAATTGCAAAATGCTTTAACTTTTAAAAAATGATTTTATAATTTCTATTCATTTTATTCAAACTAAATACAATGTGGAGGCCATATTTCATGAGTATGCATTTTCACATATAATTAACACCAAGTTAATACAAAAGATTTTAATGCATCAGATAGATACACACTCAGCAACCATACAATTGCAGATTTAGTTGAACAAGGTATGTCTAAAAATTGGGGTCAATCTTAGTTGTTCTTTGGAGTTACAAGGAGAAGTAACTTTTCCAAGTTCACAATGTTACCAGGTGCTAACTCTAAGGTTGTCATATGAGGTTTTATTAATTTTTTAAAAATGTTGCCCCCATTTTTTTTTAAGATTTAAAAGGGGTGGAGCAGAGGGAGGGGGTCAAGTCGACTCTATGATGAGCTTGGAGCCTAACTGGGGGCCTCAGGGTCTTGAGATCATGAGTTGAGCCAAAATAAAGAGTCAGACACTTGACTGACTGAGCCTCCCAGGCACCTCTGTAATATGAGGTTTTAGATTCCAAATATAATGTTCTTAACCTTCTACAGTTGTCTTATCTTAGGCACATTAGTTACGGAAAGGTTAGAATTGTCATGTCACTAACCCTTCTCCTGTATATATCAGCAGCCGACATGTGTTTTGTTGTGGATGCCTTTGGCATACTGTCTATTGGTACATATTTCAAAATATGCTTGCATGTTCTGTTTTTGCTGTACTTATTCTTATGTGCTTAATTCCTGTTTTGTGTCTGAGTCTCTTTAGTAAATATTTTTGTATGTATTCCATGGATTTGAAAGAAAGATAGAGAGAGGAGAAGAAAAGTTTGGGAAAGAAAGAGAGAATAGAAGTTTTTTTAAAGAGCAATCTATTTTTGCTTATACCCCAAAATGCATTAATCATATTTATATTATTCATTGATCTCTTTATAAACTACTTGACTACTCTAGCAATTCAAACTTAACTATACATTATTTTAAGGTATATGTGTGTGTTCTCATCAGAGTTATGCAAGCTATCTGGGTTTATTAAAAAATTAGATTTTAAAATAATTGCATTTTATATTTGTTAACTAACTAGTTTCCTAAGAATCAAATGAGAATTTTTAGGTTTTGCAGACTCACATTTATGAAACTTCTCTATGCATTTGAAATATCTTCCATAGGAATCTCTGGAACATTTCTGGGAATATAAAGACATATGGTTTTCTTTTCTTTCTAACAGTAGCCTTACTTATTTATTATCTACTGATGTGTAGGTGTCTCAATATAACAAAGTGTAGCGTATTTCACTTCATGAATATAAATCATTTGTGAGTAAATTCAGCCTGGCCTTAGGTACTGTCGATTTTTTTTAAACTCTTTTTAAACACATGTTGGTTATAAAAAGCCAAAGGAAAAACAAAAGTCAACATGCTGAAACCTGCCCCTTAAATAGGATTAATCCAGTAATTAATTGTGTTTCAGTAACTGAGATTTCAGTCCAGATACAGGTGTCTCTTTAACATTTTTAAAATTTCCTTTATTCACACTCTACTTAATGAGAAACAGTAAGATGACATCAAGAAAACAAAAAACAGAAATCATTTTGAGACAAATATAATGATTTTACTCTCAGCAAAAACTTCAGAAACCATTTCATTATCTACTATCAGGTGATGTTAATTTTACCGTTTTTTTGAGAAACTGTGAAATTTCTATTAAGAAACTCCGTAAGCAGCTATGATGATTTTCTTAAAAAAATATCCAGGATTTCTATTTGAGAGAAATATACCTCAGGAAAAAAAAAAAAATCAAGGATTTTGTAGGTATAACCACATAAATTGAATAACACCTCACATTGTCATAAGACAAAATTTGAGGGCGCCTGGGTGGCTCAGTGGGTTAAGCCGCTGCCTTCGGCTCAGGTCATGATCTCGGGGTCCTGGGATTGAGTCCCGCATCGGGCTCTCTGCTCAGCAGGGAGCCTGCTTCCCTCTCTCTCTCTCTCTCTCTCTCTGCCTGCCTCTCCATCTACTTGTGATTTCTGTCAATAAAAAAAAAAAAAAAAATCTTTAAAAATAAAAGACAAAATTTGAAAAAAATATAATAGTATATTAGGATGCAGAAGCCAAAATGAACAACTTAATGATATGTATTTTGAAGAAAAAGAAAAAAAATCTGAAGAAAAAGACATTTTGTTTTTTATGTTTGCAAATAAGGTGCATCTCTCTCCAGAAAATTCTCTCCTATTCTATTCACCACTTCTGTAGATGGAAACTAATGGAACAGTATAAATGCTAGGAAAAAAAATGATGTAAATGTTTATGGTGGAAAAGATAGCCTTGTATGACAAGTTGAGTTGTGTAACTTATCCCATTTCCTAGTTTTTTGGAAATATGTTAAAATTAAATAATTTCCACAGTATTTCTCATTTATATTTTAAGGACTTATTTATTTTATAGAGAGAGAGAGAGAGAGAGTTTGTGTGTGTGTGTGTGTGTGTGTGTGTGTGTGTGCGCACATGTGCAAGGCAGGGGAAGGGCAGAAAGAGAACCTTTGAGCCAACTTTCCATTAAGCCCAGAGCCCCATGCAGGGCTCCATCCCAATATCCATAAGATCATGACCTGAGCCGAAGCCAAGAGTTGCTTGTTCAACCTACAGAGCCATCTACTTGCCCCTAGAATTCCTCATTAAAATCCAGCACAAGCTTGTGACAGAAGTGTACTTACTCCCATCTGAACAGTTGCAAATATTAAAGAAAGGACTTTCATGTCCAAAGACAATAAAGAATTGAACAGAAAATGATATAGACAATAAACTATTTAAGTCAACAGGCTATTTTTTTAACCTGATAAATATAATCAATGACTGAATAAAATCATTTCTTCCTTTTATTTAACAGCAAAATGCAATGACGTGGGACCAACATCCTTATTGCTGCCTATTTTTAATCAGTGCCAAGGAAATTATTGTACCCTGCTAAGAAACAAATATGGGGATATAATAGGTAGACTATTTTCATATTGCCTTTAGCACTTATAAATAAAAAGTGAAATGCCAGGGTTT
Organism: Mustela erminea; assembly: GCF_009829155.1. NCBI lineage: Eukaryota > Metazoa > Chordata > Mammalia > Carnivora > Mustelidae > Mustela > Mustela erminea. The sequence goes on along the minus strand of NC_045622.1, from coordinate 100,144,938 downwards.
CCATCAGATTTAGATTTATATAGGTTTCAGATGAAAAATGTGACTGAAGTCACCATGTTTATATTGATGGGCTTCACAGATGATTTTGAGATGCAGGTTCTCCTGTTTTTTCTATTTCTAGTGATCTATCTTTTCACTCTGATAGGAAATTTGGGACTGGTTATATTGGTCATTGGGGATTTTCGGCTCCACAATCCTATGTACTATTTTCTGAGTGTGTTATCATTCCTGGATGCCTGCTATTCCTCAGTTGTCACCCCAAAAATGCTGGTCAATTTCCTAGCAGAGAATAAAGCCATTTCCTACCTTGGATGTGCAGCCCAGATGCTTCTCTTTGTTACTTTTGGAACCACAGAATGCTTCCTCTTGGCTGCCATGGCTTATGATCGCTACGTGGCAATCTACAACCCTCTCCTGTATTCCGTGAGCATGTCACCCAGAGTCTACGTGCCACTCATAGTTGCTTCCTACGTTGGTGGCATTTTGAATGCTTCTGTACACACGGTGGCCACGTTCAGCCTGTCCTTCTGTGCATCCAATGAAATTAGACACGTCTTTTGTGACATCCCTCCACTACTTGCCATTTCTTGTTCTGACACCCACACCAACCAGCTGCTGCTCTTCTACTTTGTGGGAGCTATTGAGCTAGTCACTATCACGATTGTTCTGATCTCCTATGGTTTTATTCTGTTGGCCATTCTGAGGATGCATTCTGCTGAGGGGAGGCGGAAAGTCTTTTCTACATGTGCTTCTCACCTAACTGGAGTGACAATTTATTATGGAACCATCTTTTTCATGTATATGAGACCAAGTTCCAGCTATGCTTTGGACTATGACATGATCGTGTCAATCTTTTACACAATTGTGATTCCCATGCTGAATCCCATCATCTACAGTTTAAGGAAAAAAGATGTAAAAGAGGCGATGAAGAAATTGTTTGTGAGAAATTGGTTCCTAAGTAAAACACATTATTAGCCCTGAGTTAATCTGCAAGGAATGTTGCATATCAAATTATGTCTCTATGTTCACAAACTAAAGAAAATGTCTTGGTTTTAGTGAATCATACTGTCTGTATATCCTAGAATATTTCCAAATAAAGCTTTTATCAGCCCTCCAACGTAGTATTTTACAAATATGATCATTTGTATCATCTATATATTTAATTTTTTTTAATTTTTAGTGACATATAATTTATTATTAACCACAGGGGTACAGGGCTGTGAATCGCCAGGTTTACACACTTCATAGCACATACCTTCCCCAATGTCCATAATCCCACCATCCTCTCCCTATGCCCCTCCCCCTGGCAACCCTCAGTTTGTTTTCTGAGATTAAGAGTCTCTTACAGTTTGTCTCCCTCCCAATCCCATCTTGTTTCATTTATTCTTTTTCTTCTCCCCAAATCCCCCACATTGCCTCTCAACTTCCCCATATCAGGGAGATCATATGATAATTGTCTTTCTTTGATTGACTTATTTCACTAAGCATGATACCCTCCAGTTCCATCCACATCGACACAAATGGCAAGATTTCATTTCTTTTGATGGCTGCATAGTATTCCATCTTATATATATACCACATCTTCTTTATTCATTCATCTGTTGATGGACATCTAGGTTCTTTCCATGTTTTGACTATTGTGGACATTGCTGCTATAAACATACAGGTGCATGTGCCCCTTCAGATCACTACATTTGTATCTTTAGGGTAAATGCCCAGTAGTGCAATTGCTGGGTTCATCTATTTACTTTTACTGTGTTTCAAATTGATTCATATTAAATATTTGGTGATGCAAGTGTATTGCTGTTGTCAGTCACTGTGGAATTTTCTTCACTCAGTGCTACTATAGCTTATGTACTCAGGGTTCTACAGATTGACGCATCATCACACTGTTTATAGAAAGTCATTCACACTCCTTATGAGGTTACTTCTCCATCCTCAGTTCCTCAGCCAGACCTCCTTAATATTGTTTCATTTGCTCTTCATGTGCTTTCGGAGTAAAATCCATCAAGGCTAATGGCCGTGACTTTTTCACTATTTGGCCCAACACTATGTATTTTTATTCCACTATCAAAATCTTTCCTTATTACTACTGTCCAATCACAGAAATGGTAAGATCCATTTATGAAACTCCAAAAGTTTTACTGGTAAGTAGTAGATAGAGCATTTATTGATGTACTTAAGCTCAGGAAGAACAAATAAGTTGAACTTAGAGAAAAGTAACAACTGGTTAATTATATAAATATATGTGCATAGAATATATATGCACACTATATATATACACCAATATACCCTATATATAATACACATATGCATTATATATATGTGTGTGTGTGTGTCTATACCTATATATATGTATACATATATATATATATATATGTATGTATGTAGTTTGTGTGGGTGTCAGAACAAGAAATGGCAAGTAGTGGAGGGATGTCACAAAAGACATGTCTAATGTCACTGGATGCACAGAAGGAGAGGCTTAATGTGGCCACCATGGGTACAGAAGCATGCAAAATGCCACCAACGTAGGAAGCAACGATGAGTGGCCCATAGACTCTGGGTGACATGCTCACGGAATAGAGGAGAGGGTTGTAGATTGCATGTTGTGATCGTAAGCCATGGCAGCCAAGAGGAAGCATTCTGTGGTCCCAAAAGTAACAGCAAGAAACATCTGTGTGGCACAACCAAGGAACGAAATTACTTTATTCTTTGACACAAAACCTACTAGCATATTTGGGGTAATTGCTGAAGAATAGCAGGCATCCACAGATTGTGAAGCTGAGGATCCCCAATGACCAATACAACCAGTCCTAAATTTCCCATCAGGGTAAAGAGGTAGATTGTCAGAAACAGGAAGAATAAGGTCAACCATCCAGGTTTGTCGGTAAAGCCCTACAGTACAAATGTGGTAACTTCAGTGACATTTTTCATGTTGACACTGCAGGGAACAGACTTGAAGATGTTCATAAAATTATAATCTCTTAACTAAGAAAAACAATTTGTGACTCAACATTTTAACTCAAGGGAACAGGCAGTGTATCCTTATATTTATTTTTTGGCAATATAAAATTTCCCAGTGGTGGATCAGCAGACAAGGACAAGATACTCAAGTGTTCATGCCACTTACTGCAAAATCAAGGGGAAAACACAGGTGTTCACTCACTGGCTGAATTCCTTTCATTGCTAAAACTATCAGGTCAACTGGTTAATTTGCCACTGCATTTTATTATCTGTTTTCAAATTCACTGTATGATTGGCTAAAAATAATTTCCTTTGACATCTATACATGTGAAACAATATACCAACATACAGACGCTGAAATAAAATCCCAGCATTCTAGACCTTTTGGTGGTTGTGTAAAATAATCTGCTACAAACTACTCACCTGTAGAATGGAAATGTTGATATTTATTTTACAATATTGGGGCAAATATTGAAAGACAAAATATGTTAATAAGATTGAGTATTTAAAATTACTTTAAGTGGGATGCCTGGGTGGCTCAGTTGGTTAAGCGGCTGCCTTCAGCTCAGGTCATGATCCCAGAGTCCTGGCATCGAGTCCCACATCAGGCTCCTTGCTTGGCAGGGAGCCTGCTTCTCCCTCTGCCTCTAGCCTGCCACTCTGTCTGCCTGTGCTTGTGCTCTGTCTCTCTCTCTCTAACAAATAAATAAAATCTTTTAAATAAAATAAAATAAAATAAAATTACATTAAGTATAGGATGTGTTAATTAGTTTGGTTCTACAGAGTAGCAACCTTCTGAGTGATACCATTTCATGAAATAATCTCTAAAAATTTTCTAACTCTGTACCATCTTGAGTGTATCTGACAAAACCAATGTTTTTTTCAGGATGATGGGATGTGATTGAATTACACAATTATATCACCACTTATATTTCACTCAGATCTATTTCTCAAATACTTAACATCCCATTGTCCTGTTTTGCTTGGATAGATGGTCATACTTAACACTTCTGGATATCTAAATTCTATATGATTTTTGACTCCTTCAAAAACTGGGGAGAAAAGGGAATGAATTATTCTGAAAATCTGTATTTCTTTAAGTATTATTCTTGTCTAGTTAATTGTTTATTACCTGGTGAAAGAACAACTATATATTTATTATCTAAGTGTTACAAGTAAGCTGTTCATTAAAAAAAAAAAAGTAAATAAAATATAACATCAGAAGTAAACAATGTTTACACAAAGACATAAAATATTCAAGAGCAAAAAAGTAGGAAAAAATGAAAAAAGGAACAGCAGAAATATTTCCGGGATAATCCAGTTGTTAAAAAATTAGGAGTCAAACTCATACCTGAATCCAGAGTTTCAATTATTAGCCAATTATTTTCACAAGTTAGAGGTTAAATTTTTTTTTAAATTTAAATTCAATTAGCCAACATATAGTATATCATTAATTTCTGATGTAGAGTTCAGTAATTCACCAGTTGGGTATAACACCCTGGGCACATAACACCATGTGCCCTCCTTAATGCCCATCATTCTGTTACCCCATCTTCCCACCCACCTCCCCTCCAGCATCCCTCAGTTTGTTTCCTAAGGATGAGTCACTCTTCAGTTCCTCCTTCCTTCCTTCCTTCCTTCCTTCCTTCCTTTTAGTTTTTATAACATACCCATTCATATGAAATTTGTCAGTCTTGAGAGCGCATGCTCTACTGAAAATAAAAATGTGTGTTCTATTTAAATCGATAATGTATGTCAAACCCTTATTGCAATATATTGATATGGATCCCGTCAATAAGAGAAAGTGCTGTTTGGGTTAGAAATAGTGATGGGAGCAGAAGGAGGCACAACAACCTTCTGAAAAAGACAAAATCAGGAAAGCCTAAAAAAATTGTCAGTGTCAGCAGAAAACATTTTCATCAATTACTGGAAAGATTAAAGACAAAGAAAAAAATTACTGAAATAAAACATCAAGAATACAGATTTTAGGGACGCCTGGGTGGCTCAGTTGGTTAAGCGGCTGCCTTCGGCTCAGGTCATGATCCCAGCCCAGCGTCCTGGGAACGAGTCCCACATCGGGCTCCTTGCTCAGCGGGGAGCCTGCTTCTCCCTCTGCCTCTGCCTGCCATTCTGTCTGCCTGTGCTCACTCGTTCTCTCTCCCTCTCTCTCTCTGACAAATAAATAAATAAAATCTTTAAAAAAAAAAAAGAATACAGATTTTAGATGAAATCTTATGTATTAAAAATAAAAATACTGATAAATCAGAACCCACAAGCTATATACACTAACTGAATATTTTGAGGGGCTCTATAACAAGATTCTTTTAAATGCATACTTTAATTAAAATGTCTTAATAACTTGATTGGGAAAACCATATATTTTTTTTTATTCTTATTTTAAAAAGCCATAGGGAACAGCATGACCTGAGTATTAACTGAACAGAGGTTGAGACTAGTGTTTATTTAGACAAGGGTTAAAAGAGTCTATGAGGTAAAACCTACAAAAAAAGAAATGAAATACAAACTTGGAAGAATTTCAGCCCCAGTACAGTTCGTGACGTCAGTTCAACCATATATCCTGTTCAAAACACCACAGGATTTAGAATCTGAAAATGTGTGTTCATCAGCCAGACTCATGATTAAAAGACATGTGTGATGTTAGGTTTTCTCTCTAAACTTTACTCCTCTTCAAAACAGGAATACACTTGAGTGATGAAACAGACAAAATAATGTAATAATATACAGCTGGGCAGGCTAATTAAATGTATAAAGCAAGAAATACATAAAGCAAATATAAGATGGCCATATAATTGCATGTTTGTAATCAGATGGACTTATTTTGAAACATTAGCAAGTATCGTGTCCTGAAATTAATATTTTATATCATCACTGGGAAATAAACATTTCTAGAACGCTGAGCCAGCTATTTCATTCTTCAGCTACATATGATATATTCTTTTAGTTATTTTTAATACACACAAAATCATTATTGTCTCAGGATTAAAACCAATAACTCTCACTTTAATATTTTTTCTTACTCTTTAAGTCTGTGGATTATGCCTTAGAGATTAAAAAATTTTTGTGAATTGTAGGATCTGCTTATACCAAAAATGCACACACTTCACCATGATTCAATTAGCTACATTACTGTGGGCTTAAGTTTACTTGGGTAGATAAGATAGGGAAAGATGATACTTTTAAGAACTTCAGCTAGATTTCTCTTGAAACAGGGATTTCCACTAGATGTCCAAATAAAATTCACACTGGATATGTGTAAGTCAATATTAGAATATCTTGAAAGGACTCAGAGTAATCTGGAGAAAATGACTATGATTCTTGAAGAATTTAATACACCTTCAACTGTCAAAATTAAGGTAAAGTCACGTTTAAAGATATGACTGAAATAAGAGGGCACAAGATTCCAAATTTATTTGGCTCAACATTGAAACAGTGTTTGCAGGAGAGAGAAAAGTGTCAGCTATGTGTTGAACACATGTAGCAGGAAGAGACTTTGGAGTGTATTACTTTATTTCAGGCTTATCACAATTCTCACAGTCAATAATTCTCAAAACCCAGATTCACTCCCACCTGCCACACAGCATACACGCACTTTTCATCATTTTCCATGATCTCTGGTTACACCATAGCTTCATCCTGTAACCGACCTCCTCACATGCCACCTCCAGTAGAAGTAAATATGATTCTCGATAAATATTTAGATAATGTCTAAACATCAAGACTAGAGAAACATTATGAATTCGAGGTGGTTTTGACCTCACAAAGAAGGCAAAATAAAAAGATAATTAATTCTCTTTCTCATTATAGCTAAATATAAGCTCCTAGGTAGTGAATAGGTCCAATGTTTTCTTGCCTCTAGTGACACATTTTCTGACTGTTCTTGCTTTAAACTGCTCTGTTTTCTGTGAGGAAAATGAAAACATAGATTCAATTTGGAGCACTCTTATTTAACTCTACAAACATAAATTCATTAGTTTCTATTTTCTTTGTTGTATTCATTCGCCTGTGCAATAGGCAACAACCTAAAGGGTTTAGTACTAGAGATTTCATAAGATGTTTGACCTTGATATTTTAGATCTCGCCTCTGAAAACATTCTGCAATGGACCTGAAATTTTCTCTTATCTGTGCAAAAGCAAACTCAAGGTTAGATGCACCACAAATATGATTAACTTAGATTGCTTATATCCACTAACTCAACTGTTGTTGAAACCACAGGAGATGCCCCAAGGGGAATAGGTCCCAATTATCTTCTCTTTCAAAATAGATACATGGTGATTTACTCACTAATAAAGAAGAAAATGAGTCTGGAATAATTCACTACATGTCATTATTTATTGCATACATAGAATTCTTTGGTGTCTAATTTATAATAATGTTTTAGTTTTGCGTTAATGGATGATTAGTAACATTCAGTATTTTTTTCATATTGGCCTGTTGGCCAGTTGTATGTCTTTTTTGGAGAATATCTGTTCAACTGATGTGCAACTATTTTCTCCCATTGTGTAACCTGTCCTTTCCCTCTGTTGATTGTTTTCTTTGTTGTGCTGAAGATTTTTAATTTGATATATTCCCACTTAACTGATTTTGTTTTTGTTGCCTGAGTTTATGGTGTCTTATCCATGAAATTGTTACCATGCCCGATGTCATGAAGCATCACCCTCCCATTTTCTTTTAGGAGTTTGACTTTAGTGCATTGTGTAAGACAAGTGTTGGATTTAATTCATTTGGATGTAGTTATCCCGCTTTCCCAACACAATTAGTTGAACTGACTGTTTCCCATTGTGAAGTATTGATGCTTCTGTTGAAGATCAATTGAGTATATGTGTGCAGGTTTATTTCTGGGTTCTTCACTCTGCTGCTTTCCTTTCTGTGTCTGTTTTTATACCAATAACATACAGATCAGTTACTTTAGCTTTGTAATATATTTTGGAATCAGTAAGAATGATCACTCCAGCTTTGTTCCTCTTGCTCAATATTTCTTCGTTTTTTGAGGTTTTTTTTTTGGTACCTCATGAATTTTAGAAATTTTTTTCTACTTCTTTTGGTATTTTGGTATTTTGATAAGGACTGCACTGAATGTTTGGATTTCCTCAGATAGTATGGATATTTTATCAAATGTAAATCAAGACTACAGTTGGTTATAACCTCTGACCTGTTAGGGTGGCTATTATCTAAAAAAAAAAAAAAAAAAAAGAATGTGAAGTAAGGGAAACTTGTGCACTGTTTATAGGAATGGAAACTGGCATAATCATTATGGAGACCAGTATAGAGAGCCCTCAAAAAATTAAAAATAAAGCTACCATTTGATCTAGTAATCATTTAATCACTTTGTGGTACGTATCCAAAGGAACTAATATCAGGATCAGGGAAGAACAGTCCCATGTTCACTGCAACATTAATCACAATGCCCAAGATATGGAAACAACCTTAAAATATCTATTTATGGAGCGATGAATACAGAAAATGTGGTATAAAGGTACAACAGAATATTATTCAAACTTCATAATGAAGGAAATTCTGTCATTTGTAGCCATACGAATGAACCTGAAAGATGTTTGCTAAGTGGATAGATCAGACACAGAGGGACCAAGCATGATTTCACTTCTGTGAGTTATTTAAAACAGAGAAACTTGTAGAATCAGGGAATATAATGGTGGTTTCTAGGGGTTGAAGGATGGGAGAAAAGGAGCGGTTATGGTCAAAGGATGCAATGTTTTAACTACTCAAGTTAACTAGGATAGGCATATAATTAGCACCATTGTGTACTTAAAATCTGCCTAGAGGGTAAATCTTATGCTGTTTTTACTATGAAATGAGAGCAACAAAGGGGGCTGAGGAAACCTGAAGATGTGAGGCTATGTTTATGACCTTGATAGTGGTGATGTTTTCACAGGTGTATACTTATCCCCAAGCTCTTCAAGTAGTGAACATTAAATAATCCAACATTTTACATGTCAGTTATACCTCAATAAGGTACTAAGTCTATACATGTAATAATTGCACTCATATATATGTGTGTTTTAGTACTACCTGAGAACTCTTGAGAGATGAGACATAATTTTATATAATATCTCTGATACTGAGTTAGTATTTAATCTTCTCTGAGGCTCAGTTTCCTCATCTTGGCATTGTAACCTATTTATATAACACGAAATCAGTATGTGTGGTAAACCATAAAATGTAAAATTACACTACATTTTTTGTAAGACATAGCACATGGATTTAGAGGAATCCAAATCCATCCCATTCATTATAGTTCTACTCTGTTTATATTATTAAGTGCTGTGTATAAAGAGCAAAAGATAAATTTTGGACTTATTGAAATGGTTATTATTCAAGAAATAAGAAAAAATACAAAATACCATAAGCATGCAGAATAGGAGGCATAGACATTTAAAGCTCAGTATGACTCCAGAATTCATACAATATTGTGATTCCTGAATACTAATCTATGGCATATTTAGATGGCATGGTAATATATGTATATCTATCTCTACACACACACACACACACACACACACACACACACATTTCCTGGAACCTAAATACAGAACTTTAACATTGATAGACAAAAGAGACCTATCAAAAATTTTATTTTTCTTCAATTCTCCAGATGCTCCTGGTGAGCAGTTGGATTGGAAACAAGAGATCTAGTGAATATTTTCTCACTGTATGGATGACCTGGGGTAGTAAAATGTTCATTTGTTTATCTGTTCAAGAATACGTCTGAGGAGTTAGTAAGTTGGGGAGAAGCAAAAAAAAAAAAATGATGTTGGGGATGTCTACACAAAGGCAAAACAAAACTAAGAAGGTAAAGTGGGATGTTGCAGGGTGGATTGGGAGTGTTTTAGAGGTTGTGTAGTATGTCTCTATGTTGATGTTGGAAATGAATTTGAATGAAGCGATACACATGACCTTAAGAATTCCTTTTAGTGACCTTCATGTAACAACGGACAGGCAACATAAGTTATCAGACATCTGACTACATCCTCTACTATGGAAGAGAACAAAAGAAATAAATAACAAACAGAATTGGAAATTTTGGGTTTCTAGCTCCATTGGTGAGAAGACTGGAAGACGCCACTCTGTCTTATCAGCAAGTAAAAAAGCTGGACACACACACACACACACACACACACACACACACAGGATCAGTAACTCTTGTTGGATCCTTAAAGAGAAGGAAGCACAGGGCAAGCAGCAGCCTCCGAGATTGAAATATACAGGCGAAGACTGGGAGTCAAATCTTACCTGAGCGGAAAACAGCATGGGGATGAGCGCCTAGAGAAGAACACCCGGACCGTAACTGAAAAATTGTTGAAGGTGGAGTGTGATCATCTCTGGGAGTTAAAAATTTCAGAGGTATCCAAACAAGGTCTCCCCACTCCAATACTGTGAGATTTACTTTCAGGACTAGGTTCCCACGGTAAATATTGAAGAAAATATTCTTTTGCTTCCAGAAGGAGAAGACAGAAGGAACTGTTGTCAAATAATGCCAAAGCCTGTCCTCAGGAGAAATTAGTAACCTAGTGCATAGCCTGCTGGAGTTTTATCAGAACCTAAGTAACAAGGAGGGAAGGAAATACCCAACTTCAGCCTACCCTAGCCATCTAGACCCACCTAAGGGGGAAGAAAAAGACCAAGGAACAATTGTGAAGTTTATAGTCTGGTGGCACAGCCTCACAAACAGACTGAGTTCCAATCTTGAGACTATAGAGCATGTCCACAACTCCCATACCTCACCACATCATGGCTGATGGTCCAATTACAGCAGCTCCTTTTACCCAGTACCTTATCCCTGACTATCCAAAAAAATAGTATGTTTCATACTAAAAGGCAAAATAAAGCACTTTGAAGGCACAAGCAGAACCAAGCTTGGCAGGGGCATTGGAATTAAATATCAGATTGGAAATTTAAAACAGCTATGATTAACATGCTAAGTATTCTAATGGATCATGTAGAATTCACCAAAGCACAGATGAGCAACCTAAGTAGAGAAATGGCAATCTTAAGAAACAACCAAAAAGAAATACTAGAAGGGCAAAACACTATAAGTGAAATGAAGAATTCCTTTAATGGGCTTCCTAGAGGACCAGTTATAGCAGAAGAGAGAATCTCTGAACTTGAGGATATCTTAATAGAAACTTCAAAAATTGAAAAACAAAAAGAACAGAGACTGAAAACAAATAAATAAAACAGAATATCCAAAGGTTGTAGAAAAGGAAAAGAAAATTTGAAACCATAATAATAAAAAATTTACTCAAATTAATTTCAGACACCAAACCACAGATTCAGGTCCAGAGGTTCAGAGGACACCAAGCGAGATAAATGCCATAAAAATTATACAGTGATATATCATTTTCAAACTATCAAGGATACAAATAAAACATAAAATTCAAGGATACAAATAAAATCAAGGATACAAATCAAGGATACAAATCAAGGATACAAATCAAGGATACAAAGGATCCAAGGATACAAATAAAACATAAAAACGAAAAATTTCTGAAAGAAGCTAGAGAAAAACACAACTCCCCTATGGAGGAATACAGGTAGGAATCCTATCCAACTTCTCAGAAAACATCCAACAAGAAGAGAAAGTAATGAAATGATAGTAGGAACAATGTACTCGATTGTATATGCTTGTGCATATAACTTATATGTATACATGCTTATATATGATTACATATAAGGGAAATGTATGACCAGCAGTAACAGAGAAAGGAGGAAGGAATTAAAAAGTGAAACATGTTCTTACCGTGTGATTCAGCAATCACATTCCTTGGTATTTATCACAAAGTGCCAAAAACGTAGGTTCACACAGAAACTTGCACACAGATGCTCATAGCAGCTTTATTTGTAATTGTCAGAATTATATCTAGAAGCATCCAGATGTCTTGTAGTAGGTGAATGGATTCAAGAATGCAGACAATAAATGATTGCACATTTCTAAAAGAAAGAAAGAAAGAAAAAAGAGAGAAAAGAAAGACAGAAAGACTATCAAGCCAGGAAAAGATGAGAAGGGAACAAATGTGTTTTACTAAGTGAAAGAAGCCAATCTGAAATGCTAAATGCAATATGATTCTGAAAATATGATATTGTGGAAAAGGCAAAACTCTGTGACAGTAAAATGATCAGTGATTGCCAGTGGTTTGGAAAGGGAAGGTGAAGAGGCAGGGCACAGAGGAATTTTGGAGTACTTAAAACACACTGTGTGAGACTCTAATGATGGATTCATGTTCTTATACATTGTTTTGAAATTCATAGAATATACAACATCAGGATTGAACCTTAAGGTAGACTACATGTAGTTATGATGTGTCCATGCATCCCTGCATGGGGACAAGGGGTATTTGGGAAATCTCTGTATTTATCTAAAGAAATCCAAACATAAGTGGACCCACATAGTCCAAACCTATGTTGTTCAAGGGTCGACTGTAGTGTGAAAGAATAATTTGTGAAGGAATAAAAATAAAGTGTTTCAAAGTTAATTAAATCAGATAATAAGGTAAGGCTATAGAACAAGACACTAATATAATAATTTAGTATCTTAGAATAATGTTAACAATTTTTAAAAAAATAATTAAAGCTTTATCAAAATAATAACATATTAATAGTTAAGACAGTCAATGAAACTAAAAGGCAATGTATGGAAATGGAGAAGATATTTGCAAGTGACATAACAGACAAAGGGCTGGTATCCAAGATCTATAAAGAACTTCTCAAACTCAACACCCAAAACACAAATAATCCAGTCAAGAAGTGGGAAGAAGACATGAAAAGACACTTCTCCAAAGAAGACATCCAAATGGCTAACAGACACATGGGAAAAATGCTCTACATCACTTGTCATCAGGGAAATACAAATCAAAACCACAAAGTCAGAATGGCTAAAATTAGCAAGTCAGATGCTGATGAGGATGTGGAAAAAGGGGAACCCTCCTACACTGTTGATGGGAATGCAAGCTGGTACAGCCACTCTGGGAAACAGTATGGAGGTCCTTCAGGAAATTAAAAATAGAGCTACCCTATGACCCAGAAATTGCTCTAGTAGGTATTTACCCCAAAGATGCAGATGTGGTGCAAAGAAGGGGCTTCTGCATCCTAATGTTCATAGCAGGAATGTCCACAATAGCCAAATTGTGGAAGGATCTGAGATGTCCTTCAAAAGATGATTGACTAGGGATGCCTGGGTGGCTCAGTTGGTTAAGTGGCTGCCTTCAGCTCGGGTCATGATCCCAGCGTCCTGGGATCGAGTCCTGCATCGGGCTCCTTGCTCGACGGGGAGCCTGCTTCTCTCTCTCTTCCTGCCACTCTTTCTGCGTGTGCTCTCTCTCTCTCTCTGGCAAATAAATAAATAAAATCTTTAAAAAAAAAGATGATTGGCTTAAGAAGATGTGGTTCATATGTACAGTGGACTATTACTCAGCCATCAGAAAGGATGAATGCCTACCATTTACATTGCATGGATGGAACTGGTGGATAGTACGCTAAGTGAAATAACTCAGTCAGAGAAAGATCATTATCATCTAGTTTCAACCTATGGAATATAAGAAATAGTGCAGAGGATCATAGGGAAAGGGAGGAAAAACTGAATGGGAAGAAATCAGAGAGGGAGCCAAACCGTGAAAGACTAGTAACTCCAGGAAACAAACTGAGGGTTGTGGAAGGGAAGGTGGGGGATGGCGTAACTGGGTGATGGGCATCAAGGAGGGCATGTGATGTGATGAGCACTGGGTGTCATATGCTAATGCATCACTGAACTCTACACCAAAAACTAATGATGTACTATATGTTGACTGATTGAATTTAAATTAAAAAAAAAAAAGCAGTGCTTTGTGGGGTTATTATCTTTCACTTTTGTCTTAATTTGATAACTTTTCAGTGATTTTATTTCTATTTTTATTAAAAATATATAATGCCAAAATATATTATTATATTATAAATGAGAAGTCTAGATATGGGAAGGATTTGAAGACACGAGTAAGAGAACCCAGAAATTAACTGGAAATTAAAAAAAAAAAAAAAAAACCAAGAACGACTTAGTAAAATACAATAGTAAGTGTATTCTATTAGCTGAATTCATGCTTTTTAAAATTTTTCCAAGCCCAACAGGGTACTTAAACACACAACCCTATGATCAAGTTCATCCTCTACTGACTGAGCCCATCAGGCTTTCCTAGGTGTTTTATATCAAATCCCATTAAAATCTTACCGATTGGCCAAAAAATACTACTTTCTGACATCCAAACACATGATATAGTATCAGTTATTACTATACTTTAAACTTGATTCATTCTGGTAGGTATATAGCATAGGACCACATTATTGTGTTAAATTGCATTTCTTTCCCTAACATCAAATTGTGTTTAACTTTTTCAAGAGCTTAATTACCACCTGTGTGTCTTCTGTGGTGAAATGTTTATTCAAATATATTGCCCTTTGGCTGTTGTTTTCGTTTTGCTTTGTTTTGTTTCAGAGTTTTTCATATATTCTGGATACATAGTTTTTATTGGATAACTGTTGAGCGAATATTTTGTATAACGTTCTGGTTTATTTCTTCAACAATGTCTGTCAAAGCAAAAGATTTTATGTGTTGAAATATAATTTATCACCTTTTACTTCCATGGTTCATATATTTTGAGATTTATCTAAAAATCTGGGACTAACTTATGGTCACACAGATGCCCAAGTTTTCCTAGAAAATTATAGCAATAAAATTTATATTAAGGTATAAGTTTCATTTTGAGAAAAGTTTTATATATGGTGAAAATGATGAGTCAATGTTTATTTGTGGCATAAAACTATTCTATAAATTAAACGTCACTAAAAAATCCTTCCTATATAGATTTTTCCTAGCAATTTTGACAAAAACCAATTGAGCGTTTTGGCAAATCTATTTCTTTCTTTCTTTTTTTTTTTTTAAAGATTTTATTTATTTATTTGAAAGACGGAGATCACAAGCAGGCAGAGAAGCAGGCAGAGAGAGAGGAGGAAGCAGGCTCCCTGCTGAGCAGAGAGCTCAATGTGGGGCCTGATCCCAGGACACTGGGATCATGACCTGAGCCGAAGGCAGAGGCTTTAACCGAGCCACCCAGGTGCCCCAGGCAAATCTATTTCTTAACACTGTTCTGTTCCATTGAAATTGATGTCTCTTTTTAATATCTCCGATTATTTAGCTGGGCGTGTATGAATATTCCAATTTAATTCTTCTTTTCAAAAATCCTCTTTTTCTAAAAGATTTTATTTATTTTTGTTTTCTTAAATAATCCTTACACCCAATGTGGGGCTCAAACCCACAATCTTGAGATGGAGTTGCAGATTCCAACTGAGCCACCCAGGTGTCCTGATGTTTATAGGATTTTGAGGAAAGTAAACAGCTTATATTTCCAGAAGGAGGAAACTGGATTTCAGAGAAGTTAAGTCATCAACCTAGTGACATAGAGTTACTTAATACTAGAGCCAAGACCACGTCTACTTCATTAGCTTTCTTTTCCACTGAGGAATCATTTTAAACCAGAGGCCAAAGTGCGTTTATGTAATCATTTTCATCATGTAGTTCATTATCCAGAACTATTGACTTGCTTACAATAAAAAAAAAATCATCTTCATACTTTTCTGTCCTAGAAAAGAATTAGTGCATTTTCCTCTTGGGACATCACTGTGAACTTAAAGAACTCAAGATGGTATAAGAGTCTAAATGCTTTTATATTCATAGTGTACATGAACAGATGGTTCATTTCCACAGGTAAGAGGAAGGGTTTTTTGTAACTCACAAAATATTTTAGTAACTGGACATTTGAATTTCAAACTAGAATGCATGCTTTCATACTTGTATTTAAGAAAGAAGATTATAGTTAATTAGTTAACTCAAAATTATGTTAACAACTAATCATTTGGCTTTCAGGGAATGCAGCAGGGAAAGTAGAGAGGGCTTCCTACATATTTTGATCATTAGAGGTGTAATAGGAAATTTCCTTTAATGTTCTTGGTGAAAGATTATGGTCAATTTAGAGATAATTGAATTAACGGGCTTTATTTAAAATTTAAGGTATTAAATGGAGAAAAAATATTAACCAGCTATTGTGTATATACAACTTTGAAATCGATATATTTTCTTTTCTAGTGGAGGGATAGAAATTTTTAATTTATTTTATTAGTGAGCTAATTGATCTAGAAGCAAATTTTCTTTTCATGGTTTATTCAAGCTTAATTGATAAAAAAAAAAAAAAGATTCCAATGTGCAAGGATGCCATCTCATGGATTCTAAGTGATTAAATTTCCAGAATTATGGCATCTCATAATGGGTTTGTAATATGGTCAAGTGGAAATAGAACAGAGTTTGAAATCAGAGAAAAGTAGGCTTGAATCCTGAATGTCTTAGAAATTATGGGGGCACCTGGGTGGCTCAGTGGGTTAAAGCCTCTGCCTTCGGCTCGGGTCATGATCCCAGGGTCCTGGGATCGAGCCCCGCATCGGGCTCTCTGCTCGGCAGGAAGCCTGCTTCCTCCTCCCTCTCTGCCTGCCTCTC
Organism: Mustela erminea; assembly: GCF_009829155.1. Lineage (NCBI taxonomy): Eukaryota > Metazoa > Chordata > Mammalia > Carnivora > Mustelidae > Mustela > Mustela erminea. The sequence goes on along the minus strand of NC_045622.1, from coordinate 100,128,424 downwards.
TGCCTACTTGTGATCTCTGCCTGTCAAATAAATAAATAAAATCTTTAAAAAAAAAAAAAAAAGAAATTATGACCTCAGTCAAATCGTATGCCCAGATAGGGAATTTTCTCATCTATAAAATGACATGAATTATTTGGTTTGTAGATTGTTATGTAGATTGTATCAGAAAATGTGCACAAAATTCCTAACTTCTAGTAACCAGTTAAGGATACATGGTAGTTACAATCATAGTCTTCCTTTTTACTGAGCTGAGTGCAATACTGTTTCCATGAGTGTTTGGTACTTTATATTTTTTGACCACGAGTGCTGGGGAACTGATTTTATTTCAGTCTTCCAGATTGATCACGTTTTGTTAAGAATTTAGGATCTATATATTTGTCTTGTTGGCCTCTACCAAAGTGAAACAGCAAGATATAAACACAACTAGTTCTAATTCTCCTAAATACTGCTAAATGCCTGCTTGAAAAGCAGTTTGGATGCAGCAGCTACACTCATACTTTTTCTCTATCATGACCCCAGTTTCCTATAGTAAAGTAGGTAAATGCTCTAATGGGACATGATTTTTAATAAAAAATAGCTTCATTCATAGAACACTTTCTTATTCTACAGGCGAGAGCAGAGACATCAAGGATTACTAGAGTGTCATATTGAGAAGTATATCAGAAGAATTTGAGTAAGCAGAGTATTATTTTAGTGGCATGCCCACAAGCAAAATGTAGTGACTGACATGGATTTTAAAGTTTTTTTATGGCACAGAATATTGGGATTCACTGGGTTTAATCTCAATAGAACAGTATTTTAATATATATTTAGTGTGGTGTAACAAATATATGTATAACTTAAAGAAGTACTTTGATTCTGTTTGAGACCCATTAATTGCAAAATGCTTTTACTTTAAAAAATGATTTTATAATGTCTATTCATTTTATTCAAACTAAATACAATTTGGAGGCCATATTTCATGTGTATGCATTTTCACATATAATTAACACTTCAAGTTAATAAAAAGATTTTAATGCATCAGATAGATACACACTCTGCAACCATAGCATTGCAGATTTAGTTGAACAAGGTATGCCTAAAAATTGGGGTCAATCTTAGTTATTCTTTGGAGTTACAAGGAGAAGTAACTTTTCCAAGTTCACATTGTTACCAGGTGCTAACTCTAAGGTTGTCATATGAGGTTTTATTAATTATTTTAAAATGTTGCCCCCATTTTTTTTTTAAAGATTTAAAAGGGGTGGAGCAGAAGGAGGGGGTCAAGTTGACTCTATGATGAGCTTGGAGCCTGACTGGGGCCTCAGGGTCTTGAGATCATGACTTGAGCCAAAATAAAGAGTCAGACACTTGACTGACTGAGCCTCCCAGGCGCCCCTGCAATATGAGGTCTTAGATTCCAAATATAATGTTCTTAACCTACAGTTGTCTTATCTTAGGCACATTAGTTACGGAAAGGTTAGAATTGTCATGTCACTAACCCTTCTCCTGTATATATCAGCAGCCGACATGTGTTTTGTTGTGGATGCCTTTGGCATACTGCCTATTGGTACATATTTCAAAATGTGCTTGCATGTTCTGTATTTGCTGTACTTATTCTTATCTGCTTAATTCCTGTTTTGTATCTGAGTCTCTTTAGTAATATTTTATATGTATTCCATGGATTTGAAAGAAAGAGAGAGGAGAAGAAAAGTTTGGGAAAGAAAGAGAGAGAATAGAAGTTTTTTAAAGAACAATCTATTTTTGCTTATATCCCAAAATGCATTAATCATATTTATACAATTTATTGATCTCTTTATAAACTACTTGACTACTCTAGCAATTCAAACTTAACTATACATTATTTTAAGGTATATGTGTGTGTTCTCATCAGAGTTATGCAAGCTATCTGGGTTTATAAAAAATTAGATTTTAAAATAATTGCATTTTATATTTGTTAACTAACAAGTTTCCTAAGAATCAAATGAGAATTTTTAGGTTTTGCAGACTCACATTTATGAAACTTCTCTATGCATTTGAAATATCTTCCATAGGAATCTCTGGAACATTTCTGGGAATATAAAGACATATGGTTTTCTTTTCTTTCTAACAGTAGCCTTACTTATTTATTATCTATTGATATGTAGGTGTCTCAATATAACAAAAGTGTAGCATATTTCACTTCATGAATATAAATCATTTGTGAGTAAATTCAGCCTGGCCTTAGGTACTGTCGATTTTTTTTAAACTCTTTTTAAACACATGTTGGTTATAAAAAGCCAAAGGAAAGACAAAAGTCAACATGCTGAAACCTGCCCCTTAAATAGGATTGATCCAGTAATTAATTGTGTTTCAGTAACTGAGATTTCAGTCCAGATACAGGTGTCTCTTTAACATTTTTAAAATTTCCTTTATTCACACTCTACTTAATGAGAAACAGTAAGATGACATCAAGAAAACAAAAAACAGAAATCATTTTGAGACAAATATAATGATTTTACTCTCAGCAAAAACTTCAGAAACCATTTCATTATTTACTATCAGGTGATGTTAATTTTACCGTTTTTTGAGAAACTGTGAAATTTCTATTAAGAAACTCCATAAGCAGCTATGATTTTTTTTTTTTTTAATATCCAGGATTTCTGTTTGAGAGAAATATACTTCACGGGGAAAAAAACAAAAACAAAACCAAAACAAAACAAAAGAAATTCAAGGATTTTGTAGGGATAACCACATAAATTAAAAAACACCTCACATAGTCATTAAAATAAAATTTGGAAAAAAAATAATAGTATGATAGGATGCAGAGGCCAAAATGAGCAACTTAATGATATGTATTTTGAAGAAAAAGAATAATATCTGAAGAAAAATAGATTTCTTTTTTTTATGTTTGCAAATAAGGTGCATCTCTCTCCAGAAAATTCTCTCCTATTCTATTCACCACCTCTGTAGATGGAAACTATTGGAACAGGATAAATGCTAGGAAAAAAATGATGTAAATGTTTATGGTGGAAAAGGTGGCATTGTATGATAAGTTGAGTAGTCTAACATCCCATTTCCTAGTCATCTGGAAACGTTAAAATTAAATAATTTCCACAGTATTTCTCATTTATATTTTAAAGACATATTTATTTTAGAGAGAGAGAGTGTGTGTGTGTGTGTGTGTGTGTGTGTGCACATGTGGAAGGCAGGGAAAGGGCAGAAAGAGAACCTTCAAGCCGACTTTCCATTGAGCCCAGAGCCCCATGCAGGGCTCCATCCCAATATCCGTGAGATCATGACCTGAGCCGAAGCCAAGAATTGCTTGTTCAACTTACAGAGCCACCTTGTCTCCCCTAGAATTTCTCATTAAAATCCAACACAAGCTTGTGACAGAAGTGTACTTACTCCCATTTGAACGGTTGCAAATATTAAAGAAAGGACTTTCATGTCCATTGTAGCCAATCCAGAACTAGTATTCAGATGTGTACTTTCCACTATAATATTTTAAGACTTAAATATTCACTTGTTTATTCATCATTGTGCATTTTAAGTTTATGTGATATGCAAAAAGATAATAAAGAATTGAACAGAAAATGATATAGACAATAAACTATTTAAGTCAACAGGTTATTTTTTAACCTGATATGTGTAATCAATGACTGATTAAAATCATTTCTTCCTTTTCTTTAACAGCAAAATGCAATGACTTGGGACCAACATCTTTATTGCTGCCTATTTTTATCAGTGCCAAGGAAATCATTGTACCCTGCTACGAAACAAATATGGGGATGTAATTAGGTAGACTATTTTCATGTTGCCTTTAGCACTTATAAATAAAAAGTGAAATGCCAGGGTTTCCATCAGATTTAGATTTATATAGGATTCAGATGAAAAATGTGACTGAGGTCACGATGTTTATATTGATGGGCTTCACAGATGATTTTGAGATGCAGGTTCTCCTGTTTTTTCTATTTCTAGTGATCTATCTTTTCACTCTGATAGGAAATTTGGGACTGGTTATATTGGTCATTGGGGATTCTCGGCTCCACAATCCTATGTACTATTTTCTGAGTGTGTTATCATTCCTGGATGCCTGCTATTCCTCAGTTGTCACCCCAAAAATGCTGGTCAATTTCCTAGCAGAGAATAAAGCCATTTCCTACCTTGGATGTGCAGCCCAGATGCTTCTCTTTGTTACTTTTGGGACCACAGAATGCTTCCTCTTGGCTGCCATGGCTTATGATCGCTACGTGGCAATCTACAACCCTCTCCTCTATTCCGTGAGCATGTCACCCAGAGTCTACGTGCCACTCATCGTTGCTTCCTACATTGGTGGCATTTTGCATGCTTCTGTACACACGGTGGCCACGTTCAGCCTGTCCTTCTGTGCATCCAATGAAATTAGACACGTCTTTTGTGACATCCCTCCACTACTTGCCATTTCTTGTTCTGACACCCACACCAACCAGCTGTTGCTCTTCTACTTTGTGGGAGCTATTGAGCTAGTCACTATCATGATTGTTCTGATCTCCTATGGTTTCATTCTGTTGGCCATTCTGAGGATGCATTCTGCTGAGGGGAGGCGGAAAGTCTTTTCTACATGTGCTTCTCACCTAACTGGAGTGACAATTTATTATGGAACCATCTTTTTCATGTATATGAGACCAAGTTCCAGCTATGCTTTGGACCATGACATGATCGTGTCGATCTTTTACACAATTGTGATTCCCATGCTGAATCCCATTATCTACAGTTTAAGGAACAAAGATGTAAAAGAGGCATTGAAGACATTATTTGAGAGAAATTCGTTCCTAAGTAAAACACATTATTATCACTGAGTTAATCTTCAAGGAATGTTGCGTAACAATTTATGTCTCTATACTCAGAAACTAAAGAAAATGTCTTGGTTTTACTGAATCATACTGTCTGTATATTCTAGAATATTTCCAAATAAAGCATTCATCAGCCCTCCAACATAGTATTTTACAAATATGATCATTTGTATCACCCATATACTTTAAATTTTTTTTTTAATTTTTTAGTAACATATAATTTATTATTAACCGCAGGGGTACAGGTCTGTGAATTGCCAGGTTTACACACTTCATAGCACATACCTTCCCCAATGTCCATAATCCCACCATCTTCTTCCTATGCCCCTCCCCCCGGCAACCCTCCGTTTGTTTTGTGAGATTAAGAGTCTCTTACAGTTTGTCTCCCTCCTGATCCCATCTTGTTTTATTTATTCTTTTGCTACCGCCCAACCCCCCCACATTGCCTCTCAACTTCCTCATATCAGGGAGATCATATGATAATTGTCTTTCTCTGATTGACTTATTTCGCTAAGCATGATACCCTCTAGTTCCATCCACATCAACGCAAATAGCAAGATTTCATTTCTTTGATGGTGGCATAGTACTCCATCGTATCTATATATACCACATCTTCTTTATCCATTCATCTGTGGATGGACATCTAGGTTCTTTCTATTTGTGGAAAGAACAAATAGCCATTTGACTATTGTGGACATTGCTGCTATAAACCTCTGGGTGCACGTGCCCCTTTGGATCACTACATTAGTATCTTTAGGGTAAATGGCCAGTAGTGCAATGCTGGATTAATCTATATACTTTTATTATAGACCTCTACATACTTTTATACTTTTGTTTTCAAATTGATTTATGTTAAATATTGGTCGATGCAAGTGTATTGCTGTTGTCAGTCACTGTGGAATTTTCTTCACTCAGTGCTACTATAGCTTATGTACTCAGGGTTCTACAGATTGAAGCATCATCACACTGTTTATAGAAAGTCATTCACACTCATTATGAGGTTACTTCTCCATCCTCAGTTCCTCAGCCAGACCTCCTTAAAATTGTTTCATTTGTTCTTCATGTACTTTCAGAGTAAAATCTATCAAGGCTAATGGCCATGACTTTTTCACTATTTGGCCCAACACTATGCATTTTTATTCCACTATCAAAATCTATCCTTATTACTACTGTCCAATAACAGAAATGGTAAGATCCATTTATGAAACTCCAAAAGTTTTACTAGTAAGTATTAGATAGAGCATTTATTGATGTACTTAAGCTTAGGAAGAACAAAGAAGTTGAACTTAGAGAAAAGCAACAACTGGTTAATTATATAAATATATGTGCATAGAATATATATACACACTATATAAATACACCATATTACCCTATATATAATACACATATGCATTATATATATATGTATGTATATATACTACATAAACTACATAAACATATACATAAACTACATACATATTATATATAATATATATAAACTATATAAATACTACATAAACTATAAACTACATAAACATATACATCAACTACATATATATATGCATATAGATAGATAGATAGATAAATATAAATATGTAGTTTTTGTGGGTATCAGAACAAGAAATCTAAGTGGTGGAGGGATCTTGCACAGGACATGTCTAATTTCATTGGATGCACAGAAGAACAGACTGAACGTGGCCACTGTGTGTACAGAAGCATGCAAAATGTCACCAAGGTGGGAAGCAATGATGAGTGGCCCATAGACCCTGAGCGACATGCCCATGGATTAGAGTAGAGAGTTGTAGATTGCCATGTAGCAGTCATAATCCATGGAAGCCAAGAGGAAGCATTCTGTGGTCCCAAAGTAACAGCAAGATACATCTGTGCAGCACAACCAAGGAACGAAATCATTTTATTCTTTGACACAAAATCTACTAGCAAATTTGGGGTAATTGCTGAAGAATAGCAGGCATCCACAGATTGTGAAGCTGAGGATCCCCAATGACCAATACAACCAGTCCTAAATTTCCCATCAGGGTAAAGAGGTAGATTGTCAGAAACAGGAAGAATAAGGTCAACCATCCAGGTTTGTCGGTAAAGCCCTACAGTACAAATGTGGTAACTTCAGTGACATTTTTCATGTTGACACTGCAGGGAACAGACTTGAAGATGTTAAAAAAATAATAATCTCTTAACTAGAAAAAGATAAAAAAAAACAATATATGACTCAATATTTTAACTCAAGGGAACATGCAGTGTATCCTTATATTTATTTTTTGGCAATATAAAATTTCCCAGTTGTGGATCAGCAGACAAGGACAAGATATTCAAGATATGCCACTTACTGCAAAATCAAGGGGAAAACACAGCTGTTCCCTCACTGGCTGAATTCCTTTTATTGCTAAAACTATCAGATCAACTGGTTAATTTGCCACGCCATTTTATTAGCTGTTTTCAAAGTCACTGTATAATTGGCTAAAAAATAATTTCCTTTGACATCTATACACGTGAAACAGTATATCAACGCACAGAACCTGGAATAAAATCTCAGCATTCTAGACCTTTTGGTAGTTGTGTATAATAATCTGCTACAAACTACTCACCTGTAGAATCGAAATGTTGATATTTATTTTTCAATATTGGGGCAAATATTGATACAAAATTTGGGTATTCATCCTTTCTGATGGAGGCATAATACTCCATAGTGTATATGGACCACATCTTCCTTATCAATTTATCCATTGAAGGACATCTTGGTTCTTTCCACACTTTGGCAACCATGGCCATTGCTGCTATGAACATTGGTGTACAGATGGTCCTTCTTTTCACTACATCTGTATCTTTGGGGTAAATACCCAGTAGTGTAATTGCAGGGTAATAGGGAAGTTCTATTTTTAATTTCTTAAGGAATCTCCACTTGTTTTCCAAAGTGGCTGCACCAACTTGCATTCCCACCAACAGTGTAAGAGGGTTCCCCTTTCTCCACATCCTCTCCAACACACGTTGTTTCCTATCTTGCTAATTTTGGCCATTCTAACTGGTGTAAGATGGTATCTCAATGTGGTTTTGATTTGAGTCTCCCTGATGGCTAGTGATGATGAACATTTTTTCATGTGTCTGATAGCCATTTCTATGTCTTCATTGGAGAAGTGTCTGTTCATATGTTCTGCCCATTTTTTGACATGATTACCTGTTTTCTGTGTGTTGAGTTTAAGATGGGGCAAATATTGAAAGACAAAATATATTAATAAGATTGACTATTTAAAATTACATTAAATATAGGATGTGTTAATTAGTTTGGTTCTAAGAGTAGCAACATTCTGAGTGGTAACATTTCGTGAGCTGATTTCCAAAAATTTTCTAACTCTGTAAGATCTTGAGTGTATCGGACAAAACCAATGTTTTTTTTCAGGATGATGGGATGTAATTGAATTACACAATTATATGACCACTTATATTACACTCAGATCTATTTCTCAAATACTTAACATCCCATTGTCCTGTTTTGCTTGGATAGGTGGTCATACTTAACACTTCTGGACACCTAAATTCTATATGATTTTTGACTTCTTCAAAAACTGGGGTGAAAAGGGAAAGAATTATTCTGAAAATCTGTATTTTTTTAGGTCTTATTCTTGTCTAGTTATTGTTTAGTACCTGGTGAAAGAAAAACTGTATATTTATTATCTGAGAGTTACAAGTAAGCTGTTCATTAAAAAAAAGAAAAAAGTAAATAAAATATAACACCAGAAGTGAACAATGCTTACACGAAGACATAAAATATTCAAGAACAAAAAATTAGGAAAAAATGAAAAAAGGAATAGCAGAAATCTTTCCTGGATAATCCAATGTTAAAAATTAGGAGTCAAACTTATACCTGAATCCAGAGTTTTAATTATTAGCCAATTATATTCACAAGTTAGAAGATAAGATTTTTTTTAATTTAAATTCAATTAGCCAACATATAGTATATCATTAATTTCTGATGTAGAGTTCAGTAATTCACCAGTTGTGTATAACACCCTGGGCACATAACACCATGTGCCCTCCTTAATGCCCGTCATTCTCTTAACCCATCTCCCCACTCACATCCACTCCTGTAACCTTCAGCTTGTTTCCTACAGTTGAGTCACTCTTTAGTTCTTTCCTTCCTTCCTTCCTTCCTTCCTTCCTTCCTTCCTTCCTTCCTTTCTTTTAGTTTTTATAACATACCCATTCATACGAAATTTAAGTCAGTCTTGAGAACATATGTTCTACTAAAAATAAAAATTTGTACTCTATTTAAATCCATAATATATATCAAACCCTTATTTCAATATATAGACATGGATCCTGTGAGTAAGAGAAACGGCCATTTAGATTAGAAATAGTGATGGAAGCAGAAGGAGGCACAACAATCTTCTGAAAAAGACAAAATGAGGAATGCCTAAAAAAATAGTCAGTGTCAGCAGAAAACATTTTCATAGAATTACTGGAAAGATTAAAGACAAAGAAAACAAAACAAAAAAAAAACTCAAATAAAACATCAAGAATACAGATTTTATTTTATTTTATTTTATTTATATATTTTTTTTAAAGAATACAGATTTTAGGGGCGCCTGGGTGGCTCAGTGGGTTAAGCCGCTGCCTTCGGCTCGGGTCATGATCTCAGGGTCCTGGGATCGAGCCCCGCATCGGGCTCTCTGCTCAGCAGGGAGCCTGCTTCCTCCTCTCTCTCTGCCTGCCTCTCTGCCTACTTGTGATCTCTCTCTCTGTCCAATAAATAAATAAAATCTTTAAAAAAAAAAGAATACAGATTTTAGATAAAATATTATGTATTAAAAATAAAAATACTGATAAAACAAATCAGAACCCACAAGCTATATTCTCTAACCGAATATTTTTGAGGGGCTCTAATATAAGATTCTTTCAAATGTATACTTTAATTAAAATGTCTTAATAACTTGATTGGGAAAACCAGTATTGTGAGATTTACCTTCAGGACCAGGTTCCCAGAGTAAATATTGAAGAAAATATCCTTATGCTTCCAGAAGGAGAAGAGAGAAGGAACTGTTGTCAAATAATGCCAAAGCCTGTCCTCAGGAGAAATTAATAACCTAGTGCATAGCCTGCTGGAGTATTATCAGAACCTAAGTAACAAGGAGGGAAGGAAATACCCAACTCCAGCCTACCCTAGCCATCTAGACCCACCTAAGGGGAAGAAAAAGACCAAGGAACAATTGTGAAGTTTATAGTCTGGTGGCACAGCCTCACAAACAGACTGAGTTCCAATCTTGAGACTATAGAGCATGTCCGTAACTCCCATACCTCACCACATCATTGCTGATGGTCCATTTACAGCAACTCCTTTTGCCCAATACCTTATGCCTGACTATCTAAAAAAATAGTATGTTTCATACTAAAAGGCAAAATAAAGCACTTTGAAGGCACAAGCAGAACCAAGCTTGGCAGGGGCATTGGAATTAAATATCAGATTGGGAATTTAAAACAGCTTATGATTAACATGCTAAGTATCCTAGTGGATCAAGCAGAATTCACCAAAGCACAGATGAGCAACCTAAGTAGAGAAATGGCAATCTTAAGAAAGAACCAAAAAGAATTACTAGAAGGGCAAAACACTGTAAGTGAAATAAAGAATTCCTTTAATGGGCTTCCTAGAGGACTAGTTATAGCAGAAGAGAGAATCTCTGACTTGAAGATATCTCAATAGAAACTTTAGAAATTGAAAAACAAAGAGAACAGAGACTGAAAACAAACCAACAAAACAAAACAAAACAAAACAAAACAATACAAAAAACCCAGAATATCCAAAGGTTGTAGAAAAGGAAAGAAGAAATATTTGAAACCATAATAATAAAATTTTTTTTCAAATTAGTTTCAGACACCAAACCACAGATTCAGGTCCAGAGGTTTAGAGGACACCAAGCAAGGTAAATGCCATAAAAATTATACAGTGATATATCATTTTCAAACTACAGAAAATCAAGGATACAAATAAAACAAAAACGAAAAATTTCTGAAAGAAGATAGAGAAAAACACAACTCCCCTATGGAGGAATACAGGTAGGAATCCTATCCAACTTCTCAGAAAACATCCAACAAGAAGAGAAAGTAATGAAATGATAATAGGAACAATGTACTCGATCATATATGCTTGTGTATGTAACTTATATGTATACATGCTTATGTATGATTACATATAAGGGAAATGTATGATCAGGAGTAACAGAGAAAGGAGGAAGGAATTAAAAAGCGAAACATGTTCTTACCATGTGATTCAGCAATCACATTCCTTGGTATTTATCCCAAAGAGCCAAAAACGTAGGTTCACACAGAAACTTGCACACAGATACTCATAACAGCTTTATTTGTAATTGTCAGAATTATATCTAGAAGCATCCAGATGTCTTGTAGTAGGTGAATGGATAAATAAACTGTGGTACTGCAGACAGCGAATGATTGCACAGTGCTAAAAGAAAGAAAAAAGACAGAAAGACTATCAAGCCAGGAAAAGATGGGAGGGGAATAAATGTGTTTTACTAAGTGAAAGAAGCCAATCTGAAATGCTAAATGCAATATGATTCTGAAAATATGATATTGTGGAAAAGGCAAAACTCTGCGACAGTAAAATGATCAGTGATTGCCAGTGGTTTGGGAGGGAAGATGAAGAGGCAGGGCACAGAGGAATTTTGGAGTACTAAAAACACACTGTATGAGACTCTAATGATGGATTCATGTTATTATACATTGCTTTCAAGTTCACAGAATGTACAACATCAGGATTGAACCCTAAGTTGAATGGCAGACTACAGGTAGTTATGAAGTGTCCATGCATCCATGCATAGGGACAATGGGTATTTGGGAAATCTCTGTATTTATCTAAAGAAATCCAAGCATATGTGGACCCACATAGTCCAAACCATGTTGTTCAAGGGTCAACTAGAGTATGAAAGAATAATTTGTGGAGGAATAAAAATAAAGTGTTTCAAAGTTAATTAAATCAGATAGTAAGGTAAGGCTATAGAACAAGACACTAATATAATAATTTAGTATCTTAGAATAATGTTAACAATTTTTTAAAAAAATAATTAAAGCTTTATCAAAATAATAACTTATAGGTGAGACAGTCAATGAAAGGAAAAGGCAACCTATGGAAATGGAGAAGATATTTGCAAATGACATAACAGACAAAGGGCTGGTATCCAAGATCTATAAAGAACTTCTCAAACCAACACCCAAAAAAACAAATAATCCAGTCAAGAAGTGGGAAGAAGACATGAAAAGACACTTCTCCAAAGAAGACATCCAAATGGCTAGCAGACACATGGAAAAATTGCTCTACATCACTTGTCATCAGGGAAATACAAATCAAAACCACAAAGTCAGAATGGCTAAAATTAGCAAGTCAGATGCTGATGAGGATGTGGAAAAAGGGGAACCCTCCTACACTGTTGATGGGAATGCAAGCTGGTACAGCCACTCTGGGAAACATTATGGAGGTCCTTCAGGAAATTAAAAATAGAGCTACTCTATGACTCAGCAATTGCACTAGTGGGTATTTACCCCAAAGATGCAGATGTAGTGAAAAGAAGGGGCTTCTGCATCCTAATGTTCATAGCAGCAATGTCCACAATAGCCAAATTGTGGAAGGAACTGAGATGTCCTTCAAAAGATGATTGGCTAAAGAAGATGTGGTTCATATGTACAGTGGACTATTACTCAGCCATCAGAAAGGATGAATGCCTACCATTTACATTGCATGGATGGAACTGGTGGATAGTACGCTAAGTGAAATAACTCAGTCAGAGAAAGACCATTATCATCTAGTTTCAACCTATGGAATATAAGAAATAGTGCAGAGGATCATAGGGAAAGGGAGGAAAAACTGAATGGGAAGAAATCAGAGAGGGAGCCAAACCATGAAAGACTAGTAACTCCAGGAAACAAACTGAGGGTGGTGGAAGGGAAGGTGGGGGATGGGGTAACTGGGTGATGGGCATCAAGGAGGGCATGTGATGTGATGAGCACTGGGTGTCATATGCTAATGCATCACTGAACTCTACACCAAAAACTAATGATGTACTATACGTTGACTGATTGAATTTAAATTAAAAAAAAAAAAAAAAGGGCAGTGCTTTTTGGGGTTTTTATCTTTCATGTTTGTCTTAATTTGATAACTGTTCAGTGATTTTATTTCAATTTTTTATTAAAAATATATAATGCCAAAATATATTATTATATTACAAATGAGAAGTCTAGATATGGGAAGATTTGAAAACATGAGTAAGAGAACCCAGAAATTAACTGGAAATTAAAAAAAATAAATCAAGAATGACTTAGTAACATAAAATAGTAAGTATATTCTATTTGCTGTATTTGTGCTTTTTAAAATTTTTCCAAGCCCCAGAGGGGACTTGAATCCACAACCCTGTGATCAAATTCATCCTCTACTGACTGAGCCAGTCAGGCTCTCCTAGGTGTTTCATATCAAATCCCATTAAAACCTTACTGATTGGCCAAAAAGTATTACTTTCTGACATTCAAATACATGACATAGTATCAGTTATTATTATACTTTAAACGACTCATTCTGGTATGTATATAGTATAGGGCCACATTATTGTGTTAAATTGCATTTCTTTCCCTAACATCAAATTGTGTTTAACTTTTTCAAGAGCTTAATTACCACCTGTGTGTCTTCTGCGGTGAAATGTTTATTCAAATATATTGCCCTTTGGCAGTTGTTTTTGTTTTCTTTTGTTTCAGAGTTTCTCATATATTCTGGATACATAGTTTTTATTGGATAACTGTTGAGCAAATATTTTCAATAACATTGTGGTTTATTTCTACAACAATGTCTGTCAAAGCAAAAGATTTTAATTTTGATGAAATATAATTTATCACTTTTTTCTTCCATGGTTCATGTATTTTGAGATTTATCTAAAAATCTGGGACTAACTCATGGTCACACTGATGCCCAAGTTTACCTAGAAAATTATAGCAATATGATTTAAGATTTAAGATTTAAGCAATAAGCAATAAAATTATAGAAATAAGATTTACATTAAGGTATACGTATCACTTTGAGAAAGTTTTATATATGGTGTAAACAATGAGTCAATGTTTATTTGTGGCATAAAGCTATTCTACATATTAAACATTATTTAAAAAGTACTATCCTTCCTCCATAGATTTTTCTTAGCAATTTTGACAAAAACCAAATGAGCATTTATGGACAAATCTATTTCTTAACACTGTTCTGTTCCATTGATAATGATATCTCTTTTCAGTATCTCTGATTATTTAGCTGGCTGTGTATAAATATTACAATTTAATTCTTCTTTTCAAAATTCTTATCTCTTTTCTAAAAGACTTTATTTTTGTTTCCTTAAATAATCTTTACACCCAATGTGGGGCTCAACCCACAATCTTGAGATCGAGTTGCAGATTTCAACTGAGCCAGCCAGGAGTCCTGAGGTTTATAGGATTTTGAGGAAAGTAAACAGCTTATATTTCCAGAAGGAGGAAACTGATTTCAGAGAATTTAAGTCATCAATCTAGTGACATGGAGTTATTTAATATCAGAGCCAAGGCTACATCTATTTCATTAGCTTTCTTTTCCACTGAGGAGTCATTTTAAACTGGAGGCCAAAGTGCATTTATGTAATCATTTTCATCATGTAATTCATTATCCAGAACTATTGACTTGCTTACAATGAAAAAAAAAAAAAAACAAATCATCTTCATACTTTTCTGTCCTAGAAAAGAATTAGTGCAATTTCCTCTTGGGACATCACTGTGAACTTAAAGAACTCAAGATGGTATAAGAGTCTAAATGCATTTATATTCATAGTATACATGAACAGATGGTTCATTTCCACAGGTAAGAGGAAAGGTTTTTTGGAATTTATAAAATATTATGGTAACTGGACATATGAATTTCAAACTAGAATGCATGCTTTCATACTCGTATTTAAGAGAGAAGATTCTACTTAATTAGTTAATTCAAAACTATGTTAACAATTGATCATTTGGCTTTCAGGGAATACAGCAGGGAAAGTACAGAGTGCTTCCCACATATTTTGATCATTAGAGGTGTAATAGGAAATTTGCTTTAATGTTCTTGGTGAAAGATTATGGTCAATTTAGAGATAATTGAATTAACGGGCTCTATTTAAAATTTAAGGGAAGTATTACATAGAGAAAAATTATTAACCAGCTATTGTGTATATACAACTTTGAAATCAATATTTGTTTCTGATGGAGGGATAGAAATTTTTAATTTGTCTTATTAGCAAGCTAATTGATCTAGAAGCAAATTTTTTTCATGGTTTATTCAGGCTTAATTGATTAAAAAAAAAAAGGATTCCAATGTGCAAGGATGCCATCTTATGGATTCTAAGTGATTACATTTCCAGAATTATGGCATCTCACAATGGATTTGTAATATGGTCAAGTGGAAATAGAACAGAGTCTGAAATCAGAGAAAACTAGGCTTGAATCCTGAATGTCTTAGAAATTATGACCTAGGTCAAGTCATATGCCCAGATAGGGAATTTTCTCATCTATAAAATGACACTGAATTATTTGGTTTGTAGATTGCTATGTAGATTGTATCAGAAAATGTGCACAAAATTCCTAACTTCTAGTAACCAGTTAAGGATACATGGTAGCTACAATCAAGGTCTTCCTCCTTACTGAACTGAGTGCAGTACTGTTTCCATGAGTGTTTGGTACTTTATATTTTTTGACCACGAGTGCTGGGGAACTGATTTTATTTCAGTCTTCCAGATTGATCACGTTTTGTTAAGAATTTAGGATCTATATATTTGTCTTGTTGGCCTCTACCGAAGTGAAATAGCAAAATATCAACACAACTAGTTCTAATTTTCCTAAATACTGCTTATTGGAAATGCCTGTTTGAAAAGCAGTTTGGATGCAGTAGCTACACTCATACTTTCTCTCTATCATGACCCCAGTTTCCTATAGTAAAGTAGGTAAATGCTCTAATGGGACATGATTTTTAATAAAAAATAGCTTCATTCATAGAACAGTTTCTTATTCTACAGGCGAGAGCAGAGACATCAAGGATTACTAGAGTATCATATCAGGAGAATTTGAGTAAACAGAGTATTATTTTGGTGGCATGCCCACAAGCTGAATGTAGTGACTGACATGGATTTTAAAGTTTCTTATGACACAGAATATTGGGATTCACTGGGTTTAATCTCAATAGAACAGTATTTTAATATATTTTTAGTGTCATGTGACAAATATATGTATAACTTAAAGAAGTACTTTGATTCTGTTTGGGACCCATTAATTGCAAAATATTTTTATTTTTAAAAATTAATTTTATAATGTCTATTCGTTTTATTCAAACTAAATACAATGTGGAGGCCATATTTCATGTGTATTTTCACATATAATTAACACTTCAAGTTAATACAAAAGATTTTAATGCATCAGATAGATACACACTCTGCAACCAAACCATTGCAGATGTAGTTGAACAAGGTATGCCTAAAAATTGGGGTCAATCTTAGTTATTCTTTGGAATTACAAGGAGAAGTAACTTTTCCAAGTTCACATTGTTACCGGGTGCTAACTCTGAGGTTGTCATAAGAGGATTTATTAATTTTTTTAAAATGTTGCCCCCATTTTTTTGAAGATTTAAAAGGATGGATCAGAGGGAGAGAGACAAGCAGACTCCATGATGAGCTTGGAGGCTGACTGGGGCCTCAGGGTCTTGAGATCATGACTTGAACCAAAATAAAGAGTCAGACACTTGACTGACTGAGCCTCCCAGGCACCCCTGTAATTTAGATTCCAAATATAATGTTCTTAATCTTCTACAGTTGACTTGTCTTAGGTACATTAGTTACAGAAATGTTATAATTGTCATGTCACTGATCCTTCTCCTGTATATATCAGCCGACATGTGTTTTGTTGTGGATGCCTGTGGCATACTGCCTATTGGTACAAATTTCAAAATGTGCTTGCATGTTCTGTTTTTACTGCACTTATTACCTGCTTAATTCATGTTTTGTATCTCAGTCTTTTTAGTAAATATTTTTGTATGTATTCCATGGATTTCAAAGAGAGAGAGAGAGAAGAGAAGAAAAGATTGGGAAAGAAAGAGAGTAAGAGAGGTTTTTTGACGGGGTTGATTTTTTTTTTTTTAAAGATTTTATTTATTTATTTATTTGACAGAAAGAGATCACAAGTAGGAAGTGAGGCAAGGGGAGGGGAGGGTGGCGGGAAGCAGACCCCCTGCTGAGCAGACAGCCAAATGAGGGGCTCAATCCCAGGATCCTGGCACCATGCCAGGAACCAAAGGCTGAGGCTTTAACTCACTGATCCACCCAGGCACCCTAAAAGAAAAAGAGTGTTTTAAAGAGCAATCTATTTTTAGTTATACTCCAAAATGCATTAATCATATTTATACTATTCATTGATCTCTTTATAAACTACTTTACTACTATAGCAATTCAAACTTAACTATACATTATTTTAAGGTATATATGTGTGTTCTCATTAGAGTTATGCAAGCTATTTGGGTTTATAAAAAATCAGATTTTAAAATAATTGCATTTTTTATTTGTTAACTAACAATTTTCCTAAGAATCAAATGGGCATTTTTAAGTTTTGTAGACTCACATTTATGAAACTACTCTGTGCATTTGAAATATCTTCCATGGGGATATCTGGAACACATCTGGGAATATAAAGACATATGGTTTTCTTTTCTTTCTAACAGTAGCCTTATTTCTTTATTATCTACTGATGTGTAGGTGTCTCAATATAACAAAAGCACAGCATATTTCACTTCATGAATATAAATCATTTGTGAGTAAGTTCAGCCTGGCCTTAGGTACTGTGGATTTTTTTAAACTCTTTTTAAACACATGTTGGTTATAAAAAGCCAAAGGAACGACAAAAATCAACATGCTGAAATCTGCTCTTAAATATGATTGATCCAGTAATTAATTGTGTTTCAATAACTGAGATTTACAGGTGCCTCTTTAACATTTTTAAAATTTCCTTTATTCACACTCCACTTAATGAGAAACAGTAAGATGACATCAAGAAAACAAAAGACAGAAATCATTTTGAGACAAATATAGTGATTTTACTCTCAGCAAAAACTTCAGAAACCATTTTATTATCTACTATCAGGTGATGTTAATTTCACAGTTATTTGAGAAACTGGCATTTCTATTAAGAAATTCCATAAACAGCTATGATTTTTTTTTTAAATATCCAGGATTTCTATTTGAGAGAAATATATCTCAAAAAAATAATGCAAGGATTTTGTAAGAATAATCACATAAATTGAAAAACACTTGACATTGTCATTAAGGTAAAATTTGGGAAAAAAAAAAAGGTATGATAAGATGCAGAGGCCAAAATGAACAACTTAATGATATGTATTTTGAAGAAAAAGAAAAAAAAATCTGAAGAAAAAGACATTTCATTTTTTTTTTTGACATTTCATTTTTTATGCTTGCTAATAAGGTGCATCTCTCTCCAGAATATTCTCTGCTATCCTATTCACCACTGCTGTAGATGGAAACTAATGGGACAGGATAATTGCCAGGAAAAAAAAATGAAGTAAATGTTTTTGGTGGAAAAGGTGGCATTGTATGATAAGATGAGATGTCTAATTTATCCCATTTCCTAGTCTTCTGGAAACACATTAAAATTAAATAATTTCCACAGTATTTGTCATTTATTTTTTAAAGATTGATTTATTTTAGAGAGAGAAGAGTGTGTGTCTGTGTGTGTGTGTGTGTGTGTGCACGCGCGCACTTGTGCAAGGAAGGGAAAGGGCAGAAAGAGAACCTTTGAGCCGACTTTCCATTGAGCCCAGAGCCCCATGCAGGGCTCCATCCCAATATCCATGAGATCATGACCTGAGCCAAAGCCAAGAGTTGCTTGTTCAACCTACAGAGCCACCTCATCGCCCCTAGAATTTCTCATTAAAATCCAACACAAGCTTGTGACAGAAGTGTACTTACTCCCATTTGAACGGTTGCAAATATTAAAGAAAGGATTTTCATGTCCATTGTAGCCAATCCAGAACTAGTATTCAAATGTGTACTTCCACTATAATATTTTAAGACTTAAATATTCACTTGTTTATTCATAATTGTGCATTTTAAGTTTATGTGATATGCAAAAAAAAATAAAGATTTGAACAGAAAATGATATAGACAATAAATTATTTAAGTCAACAGGTTATTTTTTAACCTGATATGTGTAATCAATGACTAAATAAAATAATTTCTTCCTTTTCTTTAACAGCAAAATGCAATGACTTGGGACCAACATCTTTATTGCTGCCTATATTTTCAGTGCCAAGGAAATCATTATACCGTGCTAAGAAACAAATATGGGGATGTAATTAGGTAGACTATTTTCATATTGCCTTTGGCACTTATAAATAAACAGTGAAATGCCAGGGTTTCCAAGAGATTTAGATTTACACAGTAGTCAGATGAGAAACGTGACTGAGGTCACCATGTTTATATTGATGGGCTTCACAGATGATTTTGAGATGCAGATCTTCCTGTTTTTTCTATTTCTAGCAATCTATCTTTTCACTCTGATAGGAAATTTGGGACTGGTTATATTGGTCATTGGGGATTCTCGGCTCCACAATCCTATGTACTATTTTCTGAGTGTGTTATCATTCCTGGATGCCTGCTATTCCTCAGTTGTCACCCCAAAAATGCTGGTCAATTTCCTAGCAGAGAATAAAGCCATTTCCTACCTTGGATGTGCAGCCCAGATGCTTCTCTTTGTTACTTTTGGGACCACAGAATGCTTCCTCTTGGCTGCCATGGCTTATGATCGCTACGTGGCAATCTACAACCCTCTCCTCTATTCCGTGAGCATGTCACCCAGAGTCTACGTGCCACTCATCGTTGCTTCCTACGTTGGTGGCATTTTGCATGCTTCTGTACACACGGTGGCCACATTCAGCCTGTCCTTCTGTGCATCCAATGAAATTAGGCACGTCTTTTGTGACATCCCTCCACTACTTGCCATTTCTTGTTCTGACACCCACACCAACCAGCTGTTGCTCTTCTACTTTGTGGGCGCTATTGAGATAGTCACTATCATGATTGTTCTGATCTCCTATGGTTTCATTCTGTTGGCCATTCTGAGGATGCATTCTGCTGAGGGGAGGCGGAAAGTCTTTTCTACATGTGGTTCTCACCTAACTGGAGTGACAATTTATCATGGAACCATCCTTTTCATATATATGAGACCAAGTTCCAGCTATGCTTTGGACCATGACATGATCGTGTCGATCTTTTACACAATTGTGATTCCCATGCTGAATCCCATCATCTACAGTTTAAGGAACAAAGATGTAAAAGAGGCAATGAAGAAATTGTTTGTGAGAAATTGGTTTCTAAGTAAAACACATTATTAGCACTGAGTTAATCTTCAAGGACGGTTGCATAAAAGTTCATGTCTCTATGTTCAGAAACTAAAGAAAATGTCTTGGTTTTAGTGAATCATACTGTCTGTATATCCTAGAATATTTCCAAATAAAGCATTCATCAGCCCTCCAACATAGTATTTTACAAATATGATCATTTGTATCATCTATATACTTTTAATTTTTTTAACTTTTTTAGTAACAAATAATTTATTATTAACCGCAGGGGTACAGGTCTGTGAATCACCAGTTTTACACATTTCATAGCACATACCTTCCCCAATGTCCATAATCCCACCATCCTCTTCCTATGCCCCTCCCCCCGGCAACCCTCCGTTTGTTTTGTGAGATTAAGAGTCTCTTACAGTTTGTCTCCCTCCTGATCCCATCTTGTTTTATTTATTCTTTTGCTACCCCCCAAGCCCCCCACATTGTCTCTCAACTTCCTCATATCAGGGAGATCATATGATAATTGTCTTTCTCTGATTGACTTATTTCGCTAAGCATGATACCCTCTAGTTCCATCCACATCAATGCAAATGGCAAGATTTCATTTCTTTGATGGTGGCATAGTACTCCATCGTATCTATATATACCACATCTTCTTTATCCATTCATCTGTGGATGGACATCTAGGTTCTTTCTATTTGTGGAAAGAACAAATAGCCATTTGACTATTGTGGACATTGCTGCTATAAACATCCGGGTGCACGTGCCCCTTTGGATCACGTTTGTTTGTATCTTTAGGGTAAATGCCCAGTAGTGCAATTGTTGGGTTCATCTATATACTTTTACTGTGTTTCAAATTGATTCATATTAAATATTTGGTGATGCAAGTGTATTGCTATTGTCAGTCATTGTGGAATTTTCTTCACTCAGTGCTACTATAGCTTCTGTACTCAGGGTTCTACGGATTGGTGCATCATCACACTGTTTATAGAAAGTCATTCACACTCGCTATGAGGTTACTTCTCCATCCTGAGTTCCCTCAGCCAGACCTCCTTAAAATTGTTTCATTTGTTCTCCATGTACTTTCAGAGTAAGATCCATCAAGGCCAATGGTGACTTTTTCACTATTTGGCCCAACACTATGTATTTTTATTCCATTATCAAAATCTTTCCTTATTACTGTCCAATAACAGAAATTATAAGATCCATTTATGAAACTCCAAAAGTTTTACTGATAAGTATTAGAGCATTTATTGATGTAGTTAGGCTCAGAAAAAACAAATAAAAGTAGACCTTAGAGAAAAGCAACAACTGGTTAATTATATAAATCTATGTGCATAAAATATATATGCACACTATATACACACCATATTACCCTATATATAATACCCATATGTAGCATATGGGTATTATATATAGGGATATATATATATATATATATATATATATATATACATACATACATATATATATAGTTTGTGTGGGTGTCAGAACAAGAAATCCAAGTGGTGGAGGGATCTTGCAAAGGACGTGCTTAATTTTGTTGGGTGCACAGAAGGACAGACTGAACATGGCCACTGTGTGTACAGAAACATGCAAAATGCCACTGATGCAGGAAGAAACAATGAGTGGCACACAGACTCTGGGCAACATGCCCACGGAATAGAGGAGAGGTTTTAGATTGCCACATAGTCATCGTAAAGCCATGGCAGCCAAGAGAAAGCATTCTGTGGTCCCAAAAGTAACAAAGAGAATCATCTGGGTTGCATACCCAAGGTAGGAAATGACTTTATTCTCTGCTAGGAAATTGATGAGCATTTTTGTAGTAACAACTGAAGAATAACTGGCATCCAAAAATGATAAAACACTCAGAAAATTTTACATGGGATGGTGAAGCTAGGCCTCCCCAAGGACAAATATAACCAGTCCCAATACATTGCCCTATAATGTACAGTGTAAACAACCTGACATGAGCTGGCTGATCACACCAGGTAATGGTGCCATGTTGGCCCTTAAGAATTGGTCTCTGCTCCTGGTAGACTGGTTGCTCAGGAATGGGTTCAGACTAGTCAGCCCTTGTGAATGGAGGTCTATGTTACTGACCCTCCACAAACCTTCATCCTTGCTGCCACAGTCACTTCATGAGCCCATTACTTGGTAAGAGGGATGGCTAGTGAAATAAGATGAATGATATCCATAGAATGAGTCCTCCCATCTACTTGATTATGAAAATCCTTCTCTGCTGAGGTCAATCTTTGGTGGGCATTGACAAGGGACCCAAATATCCTCGATGTTTAACACAGAGTGGGAAGTCTATCCACATACCTCTTGACCAGCCCTCTTGACACCAATTTTTCCCTCATGTACCTTCCAGGTCCCTGACTGTCCAACCAAACGACTGGCTATAGAACATCAATCAAAATGGAGTTTCACATCTGGTTATTTCTCTTTACAAGCAGAATAAACATCTGGATATACAGCTCACAGTTCTTCCCACTGGAAGGATATCTTTTCACTGCAGTCTTTCAGGGATGTCACAAAAAGAGGCTATCTTGACGCAGCTGTCTACTTCTGGGTGGTGTTTGCATGTCATACAGAAGCATTTGTAAACCAGGCCTCATTCTTCTCGACCTCTGTCAAATAATCATAGGGAACTCCATGGAAGCCATAGATTCAGGCTATAAGAGAGAATTGTGGAGCCTTGGTGTGTAGACTACTTCTTCATCTAACTTACTTGGACCTTCAAGGCCTGCTCAGACACAACTTCATATATAACCATTTCATGATGGTGTATGCCCGAATTTATGACTCTTGGGGTCAGAAAACACCCAGCTTTGAATGCGGAAACTCAGCTTTTGTGGTAATTTAGTGGCTATGGTAAAGTGTTCAGTCTCTCCTAAGACCTAGTGGCAGGTTAAAAGCTGTTTTACAAAGAAAAGTAGTTATCTATAGAGGCTGGGAAGGCTTTGCCGCACAATACTAAGGGTCTGTGATTTCCCCATAGGGGCTGACTGAAAGCTCCAAACAGTGTCCTTCTCTGCCACTGCCACTCCAAGCACCAGAGGACCTGATGGATCATATATTTGACTTGGAAGAGAAGGTTCACAGCAGCCTTAACCTATAGCAGAGCCTTTTCCTTATCATTAACCCTTCAAAACGATCAACTTTTGAGATCAGTTAGGACATGGCTGGAGTAACACAACTAAATGAAGAATATATTACCTTTAAAAAAGAGGTCCACTAGTGTGACATTTTTGCTTGTGAAAGTGACCAGATGCAACAAATTTCCCTTGATGTTAACATGCCTTATACCACTGAAATGCAGAAAGCCCCTGAATTTTCATCAGATTAATTTTCCACTCATGTCACACGAATGTCTTACCAGTAAGTCTAGAGTAGTTACTACTTCTTGCTCATTAGGTCTACTTAATGCAATGTCATCAATGTTGTGGATCCAGGTGATATCTTGTGGAAGGAAAAAGCACACAAATCTGTATGAATCAATTTATGACATAGGCTGTAGAACTGTTGTACTCTGAGGTAGGACAGTGAAGTTTGTTCGTTTCACTAGCTCAGAGAAAACTGATTTTTTTGGTAAGCCTCATGAAAATATATGAAAGAAAAAACAGTTGACAGATCAATAGCTGCACACCAAGTACCAGGGTATGTGTTAGTTTACTCAGGCAATGAAGCCACATCTGTCCAAGAGCAACAATGGAAATGGTCATGTAGTAAAGCTTATGGTAATTCTCTGTCATTCTCAAAGACCCATCAGTTTTCTGCATAGGCTAAATAGGAGATTTAAGTGAGGATGTAATAGAATCAACCCTCTTGCCTCCTTCAAGTGTTTGATGGTGAAACTAATCTCTCATTACCCTTCAAAATGCAGTATTGATTCTGGTTTACTATTTTTCATGGGAGAGGCAGATATGATTGCTCTTACTTGGGATTTTTCCATCATGATAACCCTTACTCCACAGGTCAGGGAACCAATGTGGAGATTCTGCCAAGGACTGAGTTGCTCTGTTCCAAGTAGACATTCTGGAACTGGAGGAATAACTCAGGTTGGTGCAGGGACATGCAGCATTCACTGTGAGATGGGCCAGAAGTAAAACTCCACTGGTCACCTGACCTCTCCAACCCCCTACCCCAGCTGTTGGGCCACAAACTCACAAACACACAGCAATGTCTTGGGTCTTCTGGAATCATCATCAGTTCAGAACTAGCGCCCAGTATTTCTCAAAGATTGTTTATTTCCTTTTCACAAGTGCATAGTTACCCTGGTAAATGCCCCCCAAGCCTTTGGGGAAGGCTTGGAGGAAGATTAATAATTTAAATTCTTGGTAGTATACCTTGGTCCTTTTTCAGGGTCACTGGCCTCCCTTCATTAAGGGGTTCTAGAACTCTAAGCTGCCTCAGTTCACAGATTGACTGAGGGACAATGACTCTGATTTTATGATTCAAGTTAGATTTTGTGACAAGTTAGACTAGTCATTTAACCTAGAACTTTCCTGCTTATAAGGATAAGTCAGAATGCAGCATTTCTCCTCTATTTCACATCTGGGAATATCATGATCAACTTGCCACTGCCATTCCTTTAAATCAGTAAGGCCATTCTGTTTGCCGCTTTGAGTCTGCCATCCTACAGGGCAACCTAGGGTGAGGTGAACACATCCACTGGGGCTCTGCCACTCCAGAGTGAATGTTTTCTATGCAAATAGAAATGTAGCAACACATATCCTAAACAGGAAAGTTCTCATACAGGAGATGCAAAGAGAGATGAAAAGAAGTCCCCTAACTTTAGGAAATTTAATACACCTGTATTAAATATTTTCAGTTAAGAAAACATTACTTAGGATATAAAGGCTTAAACTAAACAATCAATAAGATTGTTTTTGTAGGTGAGTATATATAAAGATTTGACTTTAACAAGTTTCTCTCTTTATAAGTGTAGGGGCAGCATTTATAAGAACTTCTATTTGTTAATGAAAAGTAAGATCTGAATTAATAAATTTTTTTTAAAAATTGCTTTCTATTTGGAAATGACTAACAAATTTTAAAAAACTCTCCAACTATTCCATGAAGTATTTTTAGACGTTACTAAGCTACTCCTAAGTTAAAAAAAATGGGAAAAAACAGAAATATTGATGATGAGAATATGAAATAATAAAATATGTGTGATTCCACTCACACACTCTTCATGGAAAATTGTACCTAAATGAGACAGCTAGGAAAGAATAGCAAAGTAGACTAATAAAAAGAGCAAATGTTTTATTTCTTTTTTTTTCCCACGTTTTTATTTAAATTCTAGCTAGATAACATATATGTAAAACTAGTTTCAGGAGAAGGATTTAGTGATGTATAACTTACATATAACACACGTGCCCTCCTTAATTCCATCTCCCATCTAGCTCATCCCCTTTCCAGCTCCCTCCCTCACACCTTGAGTTGGGTTCTCTATAGTTAGCTATAGTTCTGGTTTACTTTCTTCCCTCTTTCTCGCTCTCTTTTTTCCTTCCCCTATGTTCATCTGCTTTGTTTCTTAAATTCCACATGGGAATGAAATCATAGGGTATTTGTCTTTCTTAACTGACTTAATTCACTTAGCTACTATAATTTAGCTCCATTTGTGTTGTTACAAATGGCAAGATTTCATTCTTTTTTATGGCTGAATAATATTTGTGTGTGTGTGTGTGTGTGTGTGTGTGTGTGTGTGTGTGTTGTACCACATGTTCTTTATCCATTGATCAGTGGAAGGAGATTTGGGTTCTTTCTATAGTTTGGCTACTACAGATAATGCTGCTATGTACATCAGGGTACATGTGCCCTTTAAATCTATATTTTTCAATTCTTAGGCTGAATATCTAGTAGTACAATTGTTGGGTCATAGGGTAGTTCTATTTTTTTCTTTTACTTTTTGAGGAACCTATTTTAAGGGAAAAATAAACTAGAAAATTTTTTAAAAAACTAACTACTATTTAAATAGAACATTCTATATCTTGTTTCATGTGTATCTTTCCATTGAGTTAAAAAATGCTTTTGACCATTTCTTATGTAAAATATTTATTCACTTAGGGAATATTTATTGGGCAACAATTTGTTTCAGACAATATTTCAAATATATGTGTCTGGAAAACAGATTAGATAATAAATCAAATATAAATTAAGTGTATATTGTATGAAAGAGTGACAAGTGCAATGGTTATATTCAAGAAAGAATATGAGGATAGTCAATGGAAATAAATTGTAATTATTGTAATGTAGTCAATGAAATCCTCACTAAAAAAAGGCATTTTAAAAAAGGAATCATGAGTGGCAGCTACGTAAACAGTCCAAATAGAAGAAAAGAAATGAAGAAAAATTGGGGGTGGTGGAGTATATAATGTTGTAGGAGATTATCTGTATTTGTGTAGTTAAGGTATTATTTAAACCCAACAATCCCATTTTAGGGAAATATCCTTACATTGTGTTCTATGTTTTAAGGAGATCATCCTATTGGAAACAAAGGGATTTAACACTTAAAAATAATAACACATAAAAATAATAATAATGGTGGGGCAGCTGGGTGGCTCAGTCAGTTAAGCATCTGCCTTCCATTTAGTTCATGATCCCAGGGTCCTGAGATTGAGCCCCACGCTTCTCCCTCTCCTTCCCACTTGTGCTTTCTCTTGCTATCTCTTTTTCTTTCTCTCAAATAAATAAAATCTTTTTAAAAAATGGTGATAATGAAAGGAAGGAGGGAGGGATGAAAAACCAAAACCGTTTACAATTAATTAACTTTGAAGGACACATGTCCTTGCAATGAAAATGAGGTCTGTTGGAAGCAGGACTAAACACAAGTATAATCAGGATGCTTCTCTGTACCTCAGTTCTTGGGTCTGGGCACTGAGGACTGGTGGCATCTCTAATTGCATCTCAAGGTGGTAATGGTCAAAAGAAAGCAGAGCAAAAGCTGTCTGTAACGGGTTATGAGGAAAACTCACCAAGATGGGCTGAGGATTAGCTTAGCTTCTGCCAGTTGGCTGTGTCTTACTCTCCAAATTGTGTCTGTCTATCATTCTTGAGTTTAAGTATAATCTTGATATATTCTAATGCCTAGTATCTGTATTTTTGGAGGAAGTAAAAATGGATTCAACGTCCATGTTCTCAAAGAAATAAGAAAAAGGGGAGAGATGCACCCTCACAAGCAGGGTGGTAATGACACCCGAGATTTAAATATATTATCTGTGGTTCCTGCTACCACTGCACAGATTTAGGGATAGAGCAGAATGCTTTCATGAAGAGACAGATGTAAGAGACTCTAGGGAAATGGATTGGGATTCTGTGCACTGGAGTTTTGCTATCAGTTAGGTGGTATTTGCTCAAGATAGTCAGATATAATTATAAAATTATTAAGAACTGCAACTATGGGAGATAATCAAGTTTGATGTATATTGAGGGTGAAAATTAATACTATGCATTTTAAAGTAAAGATCACATGTATATGTGACTCTGCATGTATAAATATACTTATATATGATAAATATGGGTGTATATGTAAATATATTTATATATAGATATATGCAGTATATCTATCTATCTATCTATCTATCTACAAGTGTCCACATTTTACTTTCAGAACACAGAGGCACAGAGAGGAATGGCCACATGGATATAGAAAGAAAAGACTGCAGTTAAAAAAAAAAAAAAAAAAAAGACTTCCCCTTGCAAGTGAAAGGGAGAGGCCTCAAAAGAAATTCACCCTGCCTTCACCTTCAGAATTATAGATTTTATAACAATGAGAAATAAATTTCTTTTGTTAAGCCAGCACTCTGGCACTTTGTTAGGGCAATCTGAGCAAAATAATACAATCACTATCATTTTAATATTAAGACAATAAATGTTATTCTTACCTTTTCTTAATTTTGTGGTCAGTGTGAACAATATACTTTATTTAGATAACCAAATTTTACCAAACATTTTTTTCATTGCCTCTTTTACATCTTTGTTCCTTAAACTATAGATGATGGGATTCAGCATGGGAATCACAATTGTGTAAAATATCGACACGATCATGTCATGGTCCAGAGCGTAGCTGGAACTCGGTCTCACATACATGAAGAGGATGGTTCCATGATACACTGACACTCCGGTTAAGTGAGAACCACACGTAGAAAAGACTTTCCGCCTCCCCTCAGCAGAATGCATCCTCAGAATGGCCAACAGAATGAAACCATAAGAGATCAGAACAATCGTGATAGTGACTAGCTCAATAGCTCCCACAAAGTAGAAGAGCAACAGCTGGTTGGTGTGGGTGTCAGAACAAGAAATGGCAAGTAGTGGAGGGATGTCACAAAAGACGTGTCTAATTTCATTGGATGCACAGAAGGACAGGCTGAACGTGGCCACCGTGTGTACAGAAGCATGCAAAATGCCACCAATGTAGGAAGCAACGATGAGTGGCACGTAGACTCTGGGTGACATGCTCACGGAATACAGGAGAGGGTTGTAGATTGCCACGTAGCGATCATAAGCCATGGCAGCCAAGAGGAAGCATTCTGTGGTCCCAAAAGTAACAAAGAGAAGCATCTGGGCTGCACATCCAAGGTAGGAAATGGCTTTATTCTCTGCTAGGAAATTGACCAGCATTTTTGGGGTGACAACTGTGGAATAGCAGGCATCCAGGAATGACAACACACTCAGAAAATAGTACATGGGATTGTGGAGCCGAGAATCCTCAATGACCAATATAACCAGTCCCAAATTTCCTATCAGAGTGAAAAGATAGATTGCTAGAAATAGAAAAAACAGGAAGATCTGCATCTCAAAATCATCTGTGAAACCCATCAATATAAACATGGTGACCTCAGTCACGTTTTTCATCTGACTCCTGTGTAAATCTAAATCTGATGGAAATCCTGGCATTTTAATGTTTATAGGTTTTAAATGTAGTTTTTTTTTTTAATTCAGTAGAACACACCCTATGTATCCTTATGTTTGTTTCTTATAAAAGTATGTTGAAATCCTTGGCAGTGAAGGAATATGCAGTGATGGGCTTGGAAGTTGGGTTCAAGTGAATGCATTACCCTGTATAAATAAATTAAAGAAATTATGTTATTAAGTTGTTGGTTAAATTTGTCATGTTAAAAGTTATGCCAATAAATGATTTGATTTCCAGTTAGTTTCTGTCAAAATTCTCCCACTTGGTTTCACATTCCATCACCTCAAAATCCTCAAAGATGAATGACTATAGGAATGAAAAAAAACCTGAAAGTAGTATAATAAAAATTACATACCTGAGTGCTAGCCCTAGATTTTGTACAACGCATGTGAGATTCCTTTTGTGTGTGTGTGCACAATTGTTAAAATGGGAGCAACCATATCTATATCACAAAATTGGGATGCATTTAAATCAGAAAAATAATGTGAAACTATTTAATTTTGAAATATTCCCAAATGAGTACAATATGGGATGTTAGACTTAATTTAAGCTTGTCATATGGGGTGGCCCTTTCTGACCATCCTAATACACTTTGGTATCAGGCACCTTAAAAATACATCCATGTCATTGCATTGTACTTCGGGCATATCAGTAAAGTGACATTATGTTTATTTACATCACCCCTGAAGTTTTTGTCCATAATAATTTTCTTATAATTTTTAATTTCTCTGATTTTATCTGTAGTGCAAGAAGGTAGCTTGTAGATGAAGGCATTAAAGGTAATCAAAATCATGTCCCAACAGAGCAATTATCTACTTCACTCCAGGGAACTAGAGGGATGAAAGACAAAAAACATGGAGTTTACTTCTTCCAAAATGCACTTCAAAAAGGCTTTTGCCAACTAATATTTAGGGAAATTAAACTTGATTGTGTTTTTTTTTTCCAGCTAATTTCAGTTTAAGAAATAGGGCCTAGATAGAAAAAAATGCGGACCATCAATGTTAACAAAATAGACTGATCTGGATGATTAAAATTGTCAATTTTTCATCTGTAATGCAGTTAGAAAACATAAAGCAAGGTACATGCATGAGAACAATGTTATAAATGCTAAGCTTGAGAAGGGAAGCTATGATAGCAGCAAAACCACATGATATTAACCACTAATACTAAACTAATACTAAAGGTTAGAAATTTTGTGTACATTATCTTAGATAAGCTACATAGCTACCTGCACAGTAAATAATTCAGCATCCTTTTATAGATGAGAAAACTGAGAAACATCCCAGCCTATAACCTGCCCAAGATCATATAGTCAGGAGCAAAGCGAGATGCAAGACCAGGTTTGTCTGTCCCATATGTTAAACTATTTTCCCTTGACCATGTTGCAAATTCATTGTGATAGGCCATAATTCTGGAAGTGTTATCTCCTAGAAACGATACAAAATAACATCTTCATGTCTTTGAAGTATTTTATAAAGCAGACCATGATTTTAAAAAAAGAAAAAAAAGAAAACAAAACTGAAGTGACTTCTTGTTCAAGCAGCTGACCAGCAAAACAAATTTAAAATCAAGGTATATCCTTCCATTTGAAAACAAAAACAATAAATTATGATCCCAAAATGGTATATATCCATTGGTTGGTTGATAGTTGATTTTCTCCATATTTAACAGTTCTCCTAAATTTGTAATATAATCCCTTATTTCTACTACCTTATTCCAACTATTATCTTTCATCAAGAAAATGACATGACATGTCTAAACTACAACCTATTGACCTAAATATGTAGGTAGTCTTTCTTATTATCTCGGCTATGTTATCTGGACTTCCTTTATGCAATTTTAATTCAACTCTAAATTAACTAGAAATTTCTGCCTCAGATTTAAATATTAAAACATAAAAACTAGCCAGAGATTCAAGGTTATGACTTCTGAAATATTTTGTAAGTCATAAGAAACTCTTTCCTCTTACCTGTGGAAATGAACTGCTTACTCAGTTAAGTTGCCTGTGAACACTAAGTATTTGGACTTTTATAGCAAGTTATCAAGCTCTTTTTGAAGTCCACAGGGATGCTTCAAGGAGAAAATACACTAATTATCTTCTGGAACAGAAAAGTCACATAATTTCATGTTTGTTTGTTTTTTTAATAGTAAATTAATGGTTCTAGAACAATGAACTACAAGGTAAAATGATTACATGAATACCCTTTGGCCTCTGCTATAAAATAATCCTTAATGCAGAAAGAATGGCATGGAGATGGAAAATAAATCTAATGCTACAGGACATAATCTTGACTCAAACACTAAATAGCTTTGTGCCATGGGGTTTATGACTTAAATTCTCTAAAATTCACTTCTTTCTTCCTGAGAGCAGAACCCATTTACTTGTCTCAAAATTATCATTTAATATTTATTTATTTAACTTGTTTTAACTTATTTTTCATTTAACTTTTAAAGTGCTGTACTTCTTAGTGGCATGAGAGATATATTTAAGCTCACTGAGAGTTTACCAGGGAGAAAGGATATGCATACATAACAGGAAGTACTGAAAGCAGAAAGTTTACTGATGGGACAGTAGACAGATAACTTTAATATTCTTTGTAATAAAACAGAATATTAGAGATCTGGCAGAGATAAAGCTCAAACTTTCTGCGTTGATCAGGGTCTTGGGAACCTTATATACTCATCTATAAACTAGTTCCTGGTTATGTACTTAAATAAATTATTCAAAAATTTGTTGAAAATACATGAATGCCTAAGCTCAACACCTAGGGAGTCTAAGTTAATACATAGGGAATGTTGGTCATAGAATTTGAATTTATGAAAGAAGAAAGGAAAGAAAGAAAGAAAGAAGAAAGCTAGTTGACGTGGATAGAGTTGAATTGTAAATAAAGGATCTATTAATTAAATGTAATCCTAAGTGATCTATATATGCAATGCAGTCCTAGTTAAAACTAAAAAAAAAAAAAAAATGCAGAAATTCACAAGGGAATTCTAGAATTCTACAATAGAGAATATTTTATCACCCGTAACATGATTGTTGTTACACAGATGTATATGTTTATTGACATCCATGTAACTGGCACATATAAATGGTAGATATTCTGTATTTATATAAAAAAAAGCAATAACCCCAACTTAAAAAAAATGAACTATTACCACAGGTTAGCCTTTGTTTCATCCTATGGTTATCCTTGCTGGGAAAATAGTGACTGAAAGATATAAGAGCTCTTTGGGTTCTGGCCATGTTCTATTTCCTGGGCTTGTTTACAGGGGTATGTTTAATTAAAAAATTCATCAAGCTGGGATGCCTGGGTTGTTCAGTAAGTTGGGTGTCTGATTCTTGATTTTTGGCTCAGATCATGATCACATGATCCCTCCCTTGTTGAAACTCCCCTTCCTAGTGTATTTGACCTATCCAGTTGACAAGCTTCTCAGTATTTTCTTTTTCTAGGTGAAGGGCTATCCTTTTCAAAGGGAGAATATGCTGCATGTTTCTGAGATCTTTTTCAGACACTCACAGATCCTTCCTGACAGTGATGAAGGTTGGGTAAAAGCAAAGACTATCCAAAAAATTTAAAGAAAAATAAAAATTCTAGCTGGCATCTCAATAGACATAGGTTTACAAATGTTAAATATTTCTATTTTGGTCCTAGTTGTGTGTGTGTGTGTGTGTGTGTGTGTGTGTGTGTGTGTGTGTATGTGTGTGTGAATTGCATCTGTATATATTTGTTTTTCAACCAATCAATAGATATTTTTATTTAATCTGAATAAATGCTAGAGTAGCATCCAGGATTCACAAAGCTACATGATTTACCAAGTCCCACAGAGCTTTAAACTTTTAATGTCTCCTCCACATTTCTATGGGATTTTTGGACTTTTCCTTTTACCTTGAAGAATAATCTTCCAATAAGCTCAAAATGTATACCTATACATGGATGTATTAAAACCACATACTTTATAATTTGAATGGAGTAAAGGTGTAATACATTTGGTTGACTCTAATAAAATGACTCCTATTGCCAAAAGGAGGAAACCAGTTCTCAGAGAAGTTAGTTCTAACCAAGTATCAGAGCTATTATATAAAAGTATGTCTCTGAGCTAAAGATTTCTTATCTAGTGTCAACATATACATATTTAAGTCATTATTTTAAACCAGGAATCGAATAAATGTTATAAATGTTATAAAACATTAACATAGTACATTATTCCAGACCTCTTACTTTTTCATTACTGAGTAAATTCTTGAGTTGTTATTTTGCACCAAAGATAATTGGGGCATATTCCTGTATGGGCATCTCCTGTGGGGTTTATAAACAGCCAAGTAAGTGGATATAAGTAATCTAAATGAACCTTATTCATAATGTACCTAAACCTGCCTTTGCTATTCTGTGGGTAAGAGAAATTTTCAGATAATTTGCTGCATATTTAAGATGTGAAACCTAAGACAACAAAGTTAAATATACTATGAAATCCCCCATACAAAAGCTTCGTTGCCTATTCCATAGGTGAATAGAATGCATTCATTACAAACTAGATTTATGAAGAGTCTTCTAAGAAATGGAAAACAACACTTCCTGGAATAAAACAAAGGTAATGGGAAATAATGAATTTCTATTTGTAAAAGTAATAAGAAGGCTCCAAGCAGATGTGTGTGTTCATCTTCCTCATATCAGAAGACAGACCAGCTCAAAGTGAAAATAAGATAAAATTTATCGATAAAGAACCAAAAAATTTTGACTTATTCACCGCTCAGGGGGCTTATATGTTGATATAATAAGGAAAATAGTAATTTTTTAAAGATTATTTTGCTAGCCACTTCTGATTACTCCTTATGTTCATGTTTCTGTAGTCTTAATGACTTAAAAATATTCAAATACATAAAAAATCGTGGTTTTTTTTTTTTAATTTCAAGGGAGGTGCTGGGTAGGGAAGTCAATTACAGAATGAAGCTATGGTATAGTAAGAATCAATGAAGAAAAGTGAAAAGTGCATGCTCTCTGAGGGAGACCTGGGATTGAATTTTGCCATAATTCTGCAGATGAGTAGCTTATAGCAATTTTACAGAACTTCTGACAGGTTTAGAATTCTGGTGTGAATTGCAATGTTGTGTTCACTGATATACTATCTTGTGTCTGTATGTTATAAGAAAAATTATACTTACCTGTTCATTTTGTGTTTTAATGTGATTTAAAAGGAAAATAGCTAATAGAATTCATTGGTAAACTAAACATTTGATCTCATCGTGTTAAAAATGACGTAAGTTGAGCCAGTGAGTAAAAATTCAAATCTTCCATTTAATTCTGCAGTGAGTGGCATCAACCTTTGACCCACCATCTTGTCACTGTCTTCTGATCAGCTGCTGGGAAATTATGCATTGCCATAAAATAAATATGAGACGGAGTTCACTTTCCTTGACTTGCACAACTGCTCACTTTTGTCATATTAATATGAATTATGAATTTATTAATATCTTCAAGTTTGTTCCATAAGGTACCAACATGAAGAATGTCACTGAAGTCACTATATTTATACTGAAGGGCTTCACAGAGAAGCCTGAGCTACAGATAATCTTGTTCTTCTTGTTTTTAGCAATCTATCTCTTTACTATGATGGGAAACTTACTTTTAGTTTTATTGGTCATTGGGGATTGCCGGCTCCACAACCCCATGTACTATTTTCTGAGTGTGTTATCGTCTGTGGATGCCTGTTTTTCCTCAGTAATTACCCCAAATATGTTAGTAGATTTTATGTCAAAGAATAAAGTCATTTCAGTCCCTGGATGTGCAGCCCAGATGCTTCTTGCTGTTACTTTTGGGACCACAGAATGCTTCCTCTTGGCTGCCATGGCTTATGACCGCTACGTGGCAATCTACAACCCTCTCCTCTATTCTGTGATCATGTCACCCAGAGTCTATGTGTCCCTCATCGTTGCTTCCTACGTTGGTGGCATTTTGAATGCTTCCGTACACACGGTGGCCACATTTAGCCTCTCCTTCTGTGCATCCAATGAAATTAGACACGTCTTTTGTGACATCCCTCCACTACTTGCCATTTCTTGTTCTGACACCCACACCAACCAGTTGTTGCTCTTCTACTTTGTGGGAGCTATTGAGCTAGTCACTATCACGATTGTTCTGATCTCCTATGGTTTCATTCTGTTGGCCATTCTGAGGATGCATTCTGCTGAGGGGAGGCGGAAAGTCTTTTCTACATGTGGTTCTCACCTAACTGGAGTGACAATTTATTATGGAACCATCCTTTTCATGTATATGAGACCAAGCTCCAGCTATGCTTTGGACCATGACATGATCGTGTCGATCTTTTATACAATTGTGATTCCCATGCTGAATCCCATCATCTATAGTTTAAGGAACAAAGATGTAAAAGAGGCAATGAAAAGAGTGTTTCAAAAAATTGGCTTATTAATTAATGATATTTTTCACACTAAACCATTAAATTGAATCAATGAAACATGAAGTACATTGTGTCCAGTTAAAGAAGTTGTGATAAAAATATTTTGTTTCTGTTTATTAGTGTCTTTCTAGTCTTCTTATTTGAAAAATAAAGATCATAAATAAAGGTTATTTATGTTCTATATGTTCTATATATGTAACAGCACCATGCATTTAGTACATAGTGCTATTTCTTCTATAGACAAGATTCATAGTTTCAGGATTCAAAAGATTCCAATGGAAGTGGAACCACTCACTGTATCACCCAGTGACCCGCACACATAATTTTGCTTCCTGTTCCTATAATCTTGCAGCTTCAGGAACGAAGATTAAAAGAGGTAATGAAAAATAATTTAAAGAGAAATTATTTCATAAATTAAGGACATTATTAGCTTTAAGTAAAACCAAAAAGTTTGTCCCTGCTTTTAAGAGCCTTGGTACATGAAATGAAAGAATACACTGATTCTTTGCCAACTGCATCATTTGGCTTTCAGAGTATAATTTAGAGAGTACTGAAAATCTTCTTTAAGTCATTAGCAGAAACAAGAGAGAGAGGAATACATTTAAAATGGTTTCCACCAGATTTGCTAATTTATTCCTTTTACTGAAACACATAGAGTTGTCAGGTTTTGAGCATGGATGATAAATAAGATGAAGACAAAATAAAAAGCAAAAAAAAAAAAAAAAAGAGAGGGAGAGAGAGAGAGAGGAAGAAAGGAAGGCAGGAAGGCAGGAAGGCAGGAAGGAAGGAAGGAGATTAGTTTTACCAGTTATAGCTATGCTGATTCTGAGATTCCATTACATTTTCAAGATGCAGAACTAGAATCCCAATAAATATTGTAGTGATACATGTGTTGTTATCTAGAAAGGAGATATTTGAAATTACAGCACTGGATGAGACTTAAAACAGTGTATAAGTAGGTGAAGGGTTTAAGAGCACACTTATCTTGGGGTGCCTGGGTGGCTCAGTGGCGTAAGCCTCTGCCTTCGGCTCAGGTCATGATCTCAGGGTCCTGGAATCAAGCCCCACATTGGGCTCTCTAATCAGCAGGGAACCTACTACCTGTCCCTCACCACCGCCTGCTTCTCTGCCTACTTGTGATCTCTCTCTGCCAAATAAATAAACTCTTAAAAAAAAAAAAAAGATTCACATTAAGACAAAAAAGAGTACACTTATCTTGACAAGCACTGAGTAATATATGTAACTGCTGAATTACTGTATGGTACACCTAAAGTTAAAACAACACTATGTTAAAGGCACTGTAATTACAATTTTAAATAAAAAATACATGTATAAAATTTCCACTTTCATTTAAGATGTAGAGAGCTGCAATAATGTTTTTTAAAAATCCAGATAATCTACAAATTTTAACTTTTCATAACTCTGTCAAAGAGCAGAGTTTGAAAACACCAAAGTAATCTGAATTACTTGGGGAGACAAGCTCCTCCAGGGAGAGAGGAGATAAATTAAGTGTTTTCACCTTCAGCAAAAGGTGGGGGAAAGATGTGGCCACCGTGCAAGAAGGTAGAAAAATATTAGCTAAATTAAGCATACATTCATATATATATATATATGTGTGTATACATATATATGTGTGTGTGTATATGTATATACATATACACACATTTAACATATACATACATATATTTTACATACATACACACATAACATATGTTAAATCCAGTAATTTGGGCTGTTGGGAAGAGCAGAGAAGCCTAGAAAGTGGATTTACCTTCACTCTAAGTGTTCTCTGCTGTTCCCAGCCAAGAATAGTAAGAATAGCTCATAAGAATAGTAATAAAAGCAGCTTTTCAAAAACAGGTATTCCCAGAGATTTAAATTACTAGGTTAAAAGGTCTAGTCGTCAGGGCACCTGAGTGGCTCAAGTGGTTAATGATCTGACTCTCAATTTCGGCTCAGGTCACGATCTCAGGGTTGTGAGAACCAGCCCACAACCAGCTCCACACTCAGCACCAAGCTGCTTGAGATCCTCTCCCTATCCTTCTGCTTCTCCCCATGTTCATCTTTCTTCTTTCTAAAATAAATAATCTTAAAAAAATAAGATCTTTGGAGAGAGTAAACAATATATACGTGAGTCTATATTTCGTCAACAGACAGAAACCACAAAGAAGTGTCCAATCATGGACATTCAACACACACCCAGACTCTCTCAGTATTAGAGACAAGCAATTCCTTCATCAGGTCATCAGTAGATCAAAAAAAATGAGGAAAAAAATTGGAAAACTTGACGATAAACAATAGGAATTAAGCAAACAATGAGAAAAAATGAGAAAAATGTATCTAACAATTGTGACATAATATCAAACAGTCTAATATACAGAACAAAAAATAGAGAAGGAATTAATCAGAAGAAATGTTTGAAAATATAATGGCCAAAACTTCTAAAATTAAGGAAAGGAAATACCAAACCATGAGTCAAAAAAGTAGACCCTAGAAAGGAAAAGTACAAAAAGCAAACAAATCAACCAATGAAACACACCTAGACTCATTAGTATCACTGATTAATAATAAAGATAAATAGAAAATTATGAAAGCACTCAGAGGAACATGCATGTCACATACAGAAGAGAAAATATAAGGATATAGCAGATGCCATAAGAAATGACTCACACCAGATATAATGAAGAAATACTTAAAGGAGTGAAATATAGTCACTATTAATCCCAAATTTAATATCCATAGAAATGTTTGGAATATATTAAAAAAAAAATAAAAACAAGGGGCACTTGGCCGGCTCAGCCTGTTAAGTATCTGCCTTCTTTAGCTCAGGTCATTATCCCAAGGTCTTGGGATGGAGCCGGGCCTTGGCCTCCCTGCTCAGCAGGGAGGCTACTTCTCCCTCTCCCTACTTGTGCTCTCTCTCTATCTCTCTGTCAACTAAATAAATAAAATCTTTTAAAAGATGTATAAACAAAATAGACTTTTTCAGGAAATAAATATACACACACTGAAATAAGTTATATCAAGCAAACTTGTGCTTCAACAATTATCCAGCCAAAAGAAGTATAACAGAAGAAAATATGTGTCTACACAAAGAAGTGAATAAAACTAAAAATATCTAAAATGAAGATAAATGTAACATATATTGGATATTTAATTATAATTTCTTTAAAGAGTAAATGAAGTAAAACTATGTTGATGCATTAATTATTGGATATATGACAAAAATAGAATAAAAAAATAGAGAAAAATGGGCTCTAAGCTTCTGACATTAAAAGTTATGCTGTATGTTATTCTAGGTTAACTGTATTATATTAAATATACATATTAAAATTCCAATGGCCACCATTGAAAAGAGAGAAGATACTCATTACCAATATCAGGAATGAAAAAAGGGCTGTCACTTAGTCCCCAGAAATATTAAAAGGATAGTAATAAAATATTACAAAGAACTCCTTATTAATAGTTTTGAAAATTAAATGAAATGTACAATTGCTTAAAGGTGATCTTATCAGAGGAAATGGGTGACCTGAATAGTCCTATATCTATTAAGTAAATTGAATTACTCCTTAGAAGTGTGTATGAAAAAAAAAAAAAATCAGGGAATTGTTTCCCCAATGTGAAAACCTCCCCTTTCTCTCAGACTGCAATGGGCAGAGTATTAGGTGACCCCTCTTTAATGATGCTGAAGAGGACCAGATCTAGGGGACACCAAAGCAACAATATAGAAGAAACCTTGGAGGCATCCAGAGACCCTAGCCCCCTAAACTCTACAACATTGTTACAACAGAGGGTACTTGTTTCTTCTTTGTTGAGACACTGTTTCTGAATCCCTTTGTTAGACACCAGACTCTGTGCCTTGACTATTGCAGGTTCTTTCTCCAAAACAATTCCATAGTCAGATAAATTGTTCTTTCTTCTTTCAGAATCACTCTTTCTGTAAGTAGGACTGTGCCTGCATGTTTGAGAAAATTTAGCTAGTCAAAATCACTCTGTCTTCCATCAGCAATTTTAGCGTATCAGAAACATGCACATTTTAACAGCCCTGGTGTTTTATTTAATGCTCTTTTACTATGATGATGAATTCTCTGTTTTCACCTCTGATAATAGTGGTATTCTCAGCCAGAGTGATGTTGAAGAATGTTGAGTTCCAGCGTGAATTTTTTCTTTAACATGGAGTGGCCATGAACCAGTTATGTAATCTCTTTGTGCTCCAGGTTTACTGTCTGCAAAATTCTCCCTTCAGAAACATTTATTAAGTCAGTATTCTGGGTGATGGGATACAACACTATACACAGTAAGTAAAAATCCTGGCTTATGATATAGGGGTAGTAGGGGAGGAATACAAGTAAAAAAGGATACAAGCTAAATATATAAAATGGTGGTTGGGGTGCCTGAGTGGCTCAGTTGGTTAAGAGTCTGACCCTTGAACTCAGCTCAGGTCTTGATCTCAGGGTCATGAGTTCAAGTCCCACATTGGGCTCCACGCTAGGCATGGTGCATACATATATATATATGTGTGTGTGTACACACACACACACATACACACACACACACATATATAATGTCAAATATATATATTTATTAGCTGGAGAGAAACTGTTATTGGAAACAAATGAAGCACAGAAAAGGGCAAGAAGGAGGTAAAATTTTAAATCAGATGGTAAGGGATTTTCTTATTAAGAAAAAAATAAGAAAGAAATATCGCATTTGCATTTGAAAAAAGTTTTAATACACATTTGCTTATGAAAAGGAAGTTTCAGGATGAAGAGATGAAGGGATAATTCTAGGCACTGTTGAGACTAATGTGCACAGGGAGAGCTAGGAGTGCATACATTTTTTTTTTTTTAAAGATTTTAAAGATTTATTTATTTTAGAGAGAGAGCAAGCACAAGCAGGGGGAGGAGCAGAGGGAAAGGGGTAAAGAGATAGAGAAGAAGTAGACACTTTGTTGAGCACAGAGCCTGATGTGGGGCTCCATCCCACAATCCTGAGATCATGATCTGAGCTGAAATTAAGAGTTGGATGCTTAAAGGTGCCCCAGGAGGACATGCTATTGAAACAAAGTAAATATGATGAACAATATGATGTTCAACAATACGATGACCAGGAATGAGTTATTAGATGTAAGGAGTGGAGACAACATCATTTTGGATCAGTGGGTTCCTGTAAAAGTTTTGCTTTTCATTCTTAGTAGGATGAGAAGTCTGGTTGGATTTGTAGAAGTGATATGATCCAATTTACTGTTTTACCACTCTAGCTTTTATGCTGAGATTAGATTCAAGAGAGCTAAGGTCAAGGGGCTGCAGCAGTGCTTCTGAGACTGTGGTCCTTCGGGCCAGTGTGGTGAAAGAGAACGTGCTGAGAGATAGACTCTGGATATATTTTGTTTTTAGGGTCCACATAGGATGCCGTTGGAGTGGATGTCAGGAATGTGACATAACAAGGCAATTATGGATTATTCTTACATCTTTGCCTGAAGGAATAGAAAGATTGCTTTCCACTATATGAGATTAACATTTGGATATTGCTAGTACCTATCTTGTGAAGATAAATTATGTTAATGTATACATATATATGCCTCTGAGTATTGTCTAGCATATAGTAAATCCTGAAAAATACATTATTGATATCATATAGATACTATATTTGTCAATTATTTGGAAGCAGACACAGCTTTTCCTATTTTTTTCATGATCTAGTCTACTCTTATTTTCTTTATCATATTTGTAATAAATAACATTTTTGTATGGCAAGAAGAATATATCTTAAATTATGTCTGGCCACATCCTATGTACAATATGGTATGCACTAATATAACAATTTCATAGGGTGAACACAAATAGTCTAAATCTTCTATTTCATGCATAGATTATATTACATATTTGTAATAACATACACACTTCTTAAATTATATTATAAAGAAGATGTGGTAACCCTACTTTAATTACAATTTATTTTAATTTAATTAGCATCTGTTCAACTTAAGTGCTATCTACAAAATCACAGAATCTCTTAGCCATTTTTGCCAACTCAAACCAACAGGATATATTTCCTAATCATAAAAGTATACATCAACAGAAACAACAGGTGAAAACATAGTTTATAGAAAAGAAAAATGAAAAGGCCTATAAATACATTAAATGACATAGTGAAGATGCAAAATGAATGGCCAACTATAAAAGCATATTATTAAGCAATAAATATTTATCATATACTTATTACTAATTACAAACAAAAACAAGTAACAATAACAATAAAGAGTCTAGACCACATGGATACCAAAGCAAAAATGAGTCATGATAATTTTAAGTGGAATGATATATGAGAATGGAAATTTTAAAATAAACTAAATGGAGGAAAATAATGCATATTTAAAAATTTGAATAGTTTTGTTGACATTTTCAGTTAGTGAAAAACTTTTAAACTTGTAACTTATAAAAGAGAAATTGTACTTTTGCATTTTATTTTAAACCTTTAGAAAGTATTTAGGAAAAATAGTAAACTATAGTTACATTTCAGAAATAAAAATTCTGTATTACTGGTTGAAATGAAAACAAATTACAAGAGTTTAAGCAAAAAAATCAAATTCTTGGAAAATGGAAGAATACACTTTTAACATCTACAAAGCAGAGAAAATGAAAACTAGCTCAGATTATGTAGAGGGAAAAAGGAAAAATAAAGGAAATTTCAGCAGTATGACTACAGTTTACGGGTTGCTACAAATTCTGAATTCACTATTATTTCCCGGTTTTACAACTCGTCTCTGTTAAAAAGATTAGAACAAGTGAGTCAAACATTTAATTCAAAATTTATTTTTAGTGACCGTAGCAAACCTATAAAACTTAGGAGAAACCTGTAATATAAACACACACACACACACACACACACACACACACACACACACGGAAAAGCAGCAGTTTCCTGAAGTTTATTGACAAGTTACGGAAAGGTAAGTTTTTTTAAAAAATATTTAGCAGGTAGCCACCAAAGAGATACCATTGCATACAGATTTTAAAATTGATGCATTTACATTTCAGATTCAAAGCATTTCAAGAGGAAAGTTCTTCATTCTTTTTCCCAAATATTCATACACATTCATCTCATATTTCAGTGACAAAGGCATTATCAAAGGTTAAGCTTGTAAGTGTATACAGAAAGCTGCTGAAAAGCACATAGAAAATGACAGAAATTTTACTTATGTAAGTAATATATGCATATGTGTTCATGACTGTAGATCCAGAGGAACACACACCAAGCTGTAATGACTGCTATGGTGTTTCTATCCCCTTCTTCTTGTTCGTGGTGTCCATGGTTAGCATGTTGCCCAATGTTAACAGACACCATTTTAAATTAAAAATTGTGAAGAGCTGAGTTTTTCCTTAGTTGTTTGTCAAATAAATTCGCCAAAAGTAATTTATAAAACACAAGGGAATATTCTCTTTTTTAAAGATTACTTATTTATGTATTTATATATTTATTTATTTTGGGAGGGGGAAGAGCTGAAGGAGAGGGAGAGGGAGAATTTAAAGCAGACTCCGCAGTGAATGTGGAACCTAATGCAGGGCTCAATCCCATGACCCTGAGATCATGACCTGAGCTGAAATCAAGACTGTGCACTTAACCAAATAAGCCACACAGGTGCCCCACAAGTGATTTTTTTTTTTTTTAAGAAAAAGCCATTGTGCATTAAAAATAGTACAGGAAGGGCAATGGGTGGCTCAATTGGGTAAGCATCTGTCTTCAGCTCAGGTCATGATCTCAGGATCTTGGGATAGAACCCTGCACTGGGCTTCCTACTCAGCTGGGAGTCCGCTTCTTCCTCTCCCTCTGCCTCTCCTCTGCTTATGTGCTCTCTCTCTCTCTTTTTCTGTCCGTCAAAAAATAAATAAAATCTTTAAAAAAATATTGCAGGAAAGTAAGCCTTCTAATGATACTGACCAGCATCTATTAGAACTCCCTTGAATGCTTTACATCCATTATCTGATTTAATCTTTATAATTAAGTCATTGGCCCTAGACTTATTATTTGTCTTGTGCAGTTGAGGAAACTGAGGCTGATCCATTAAGGGTTATACAGCTGAATGTTAGTAGATTTAAAATCCAAATCCTTGATTCCATAGAAATTTCTGGTAATTGCTGTATTTTTTTCTCCATATAGTAAATGAACTAGCTGAAACAGCTATCATTGTACCCCAAATGGAGCTCTTTTCCATAATAAAATTCCCTGAAGTTAGACAGTTAATGGAATTTGTATGAAACTGTTTAAAAGAAGACAACTATATTGTCTCATTTTGCATATCAGTTGCTCTTAAAAACACATATATTATTTTTTAAAGATTTATTTATTTACTTATTTATTATTATTTATTTATTTATTGGGAGAGGCAGAAGGAGAGGGAGAGAGAGAATTTCAAGCATACTCCACACTGAGCATGGAGCCCAATGAGGGGCTGGATCCCATGACCTTGAGATCATGACCTGAGCCAAAACTAAGAGTCTGAGGCTTAGCCCACTGAGCTAGCCGGGTGTTCCCAAACACATATATTTAGATCATAGATTTAAAACATACCTAATGGCTTTCTATTATAACTTGGAATTTCTAAAGACATCTTCCTGGAAATATCCAAGATCATATTTGGTGAAGTAAAGAATGGTTCGAT
Source organism: Mustela erminea (assembly GCF_009829155.1). Lineage (NCBI taxonomy): Eukaryota > Metazoa > Chordata > Mammalia > Carnivora > Mustelidae > Mustela > Mustela erminea. The sequence goes on along the minus strand of NC_045622.1, from coordinate 100,084,256 downwards.
GGAAATACAAACAAATTAAAGGATTCAGTTGGTTTTGGAGACAAAGGAAATACACTGTAGAGAGAATGATTCAGGATGAGCTTAAAAGTTTAGCATTGCTTGTTTCAAGTGCTCAGAGCCCTCTCCCTTTTGCATGACTCTAATGAAAGCATTTTTCACTTCTTTGTTCCTAAGGCTATAAATGAGTGGATTCAGCATGGGGATCACAATAGTGTAAAAAACAGAAGCCACTTGATCCTTTCCCAAGGAGTAAGAACTACTTGGCTTTAAATAAGTAAAAATCATAGTGTCGTAAAAGATAGTGACTCCTAGGAGATGAGAGGCACACGTAGAGAAGGCTTTTTGCTTTCCTGACGTGGAAGTAATTTTCAGGATAGTCGATAGAATGGACACATAGGACACAGATATCGTGATAAGAGACACCATTAGGGTGGAGCCAGCGACAATAAATATCATGATCTCTATGTCATTTGTGTCCGTGCAAGACAGGGCTAAAACTGGGGATGTGTCACAGAAAAAGTGATGGATTACATTGGAGTCACAGAAATGCAATCTGCTCATGCAAAGCTAAAGCCAATCGAATAGGACGCAAAGACGAGGGAACAGCAGAATCTCATGGACATAACCACTGGGTAGTGCAGAGGATTGCAGATAGCAACATAGCGATCATAGGCCATGGAGGAGAGAAGGAAACATTCTGTGGCCCCCAAGAAAACGAAAAAGTACATCTGGGTGAAGCAGCTCACATAGGAAATATACTTGGTGGAGGTCAGTAAGTTCTCTAAGGTTTTCGGTAGGATGACAGTTGAGTAACTAAGGTCCAGAAATGAGAGGTGACTGAGGAAAAAGTACATGGGGGTGTGCAGCTGGAGATCCAGGCGGATTATCAGTACCATCCCTGCATTTCCCAGCATGGTAACCAGGTATATGAGCAGAAACAGCACGAAGAGGATTCGCTGGACCTCTTCAGAATCTGTCAACCCCAGAAGGATGAAGTCAGGCACCTGTGTGTTATTCTTTCTACCCATAGTGCCAGCTGCTGTGCACTGTAAAGAAATCAAATTTGATATTTAGCAGGAATGACTTCAAAAGGGTTTGTGTTTATAGGAACCACATGCCATATTTATAATGTTTCTAGAAACTCGTGATGAGTGGTTTAAAGACCATGACTGAAAAACAATCTTAATTGGATTGCCAACTATAAAAGTAGACATAAATTGACATTTAAATACAATATAATTAAAACTACTATATCAAATAATTAAAATGAGACTGATCCAGTTCTAAATACTTCTTAATGCATTTAGTTCTTGTGAGACTCTTCTTCCATAAGTGTCACTGTTAGCCACAATTTTTAAGACAAGAAAAAGGGCACAGTTTGAGTAACTTATCCAGAGTCAGTGCTACACAGTGTTAGCACTCTGATTCTACCGAGATAGACTGTCTCCAGAGAGCATGCATATAATACTATATTCCTGCTTACAATAAATTTCAGCAAACCTGGAAAAAAGTTGGGTATACAACAAATGGTGATATAAAAACAAGTTTTAATTATTGTGTCTTTTTTTCAATATTATTTAATACAAATTACAGATTTCAAATTTAGGGGACTTTAATAAGATATAGTAAAATTATAGACCACATGTTAGTTTTAATTTTTAAAAGATAAGATATTTTCTTAACCTGATTATTCAAAATTAACTATGTTCTTTATTTATAGACTCTGATTCCATTAACTCTATATTTCTGATTTCACAAATCCTGGCATTATTTAGGGTAAGGTCTAAATGAGAGGTATATGCATACTATTCTGCTAATGTTCCCATTAAATTCAATCCTAACTGAAGACCTCTAACTTTGAGAGAATAATACTTACTGTGAACCAAATTTGGAGGAAAAAAAAACCTTTCCAATATTATCTGCTTAGAAGTTTGTCAACCTCAAGTTTTTCCCACAAATCAAATTTGATAACCATTTGAGTTGAAAATTTCTGTGATATACTACTTCTTTTTTCTGAGATAAGTTCTTTTTAAATTTTAGTGTATTCATTTTCTTTTATTGTGAGACAAATATTAATCAACCTAGAAATCTTGTTCAGGTCTTGGTCAAATGGAAAATTTGCCAGGAAATTATTTCTAAAAAGAATACCAGGAAGCTAGAGTGAACATAAGCAGAGCAGAGTATGTCTTGCACTGATAATTCCAGGGCACCTCATATACAGGGGACTGACGATAATCTGATGTATGGTCATCCCTGTGGACCAATTTCCAAGGAAGATTGCTTGGCATGTTTCCAAGAACAAAAGTTCAAGGACTAAATGTGGCTATGTTCGGTTTGAGAAAATAATTGCCTTTTCCCTTAGAAGCCACACAGTGAAAAGCCTGATGGTTTTGATGAAGTCCCAGAACCTAAGTCAGGTTCGGTGGGGTGAGGAGGTTCGGAGCCGACGACTAAAGAAAGAATTCTTAAGACGTCATTGGTGCAAAATGGTGGTTTATTAAAGCACGGGGACAGGGCCCGTGGGCAGGCAGAGATGCGGCCACCCCGGGTTGTGAAGGTGGGCATGTTATATACCCCACGGTTGGGTAGGTGAGGACAAAGGGGTGTTCAGAAGGGCTATTGGGGCAAAGAATACTATCAGGATATTGAAGGCTTAGTTGCTATCGAGTAAAGACAATTGGAAGTCTGGTGGAATGTTCCATTCCTGCTATCAAGCATCCTTGTTAATAAGATTTAGGTTTAGAAGAAATTTAACTTTATTTACTTTTCCTTCTACCTCCGCCTCCTTTCGTTTCTCATGGAGGGGAGGGTGACATTAGGGCTATTGATAAGGTAACTTCTTTGTTCTAAATCTCAAGGACATTTGCAAACCAAAGGAGACTCCTACCTTGCAGGACTGTGATCTCTGCAAGATAAGCATTTGTTCTTCTTTTAGGGCAGTCAGAGGTGCCTGTGGAATGCTACACATATGGAGGGGAGCAGATGAAAGTGGGGGGATGCAAGGTGCCAGCTTTTGCTTTGTCTTCAGCCAGCCTCTTGCTCCCTCATCATTCCCCCCTGAACAATTTTGACCCTTAAATCTTTAAGGTGGTTGAAGGTGGAAGGTCTCATCTTCTGTAACTTCTTCATGCTGAATAGGGGCGTAGAGCTGTCCCTACCTGCTCGGGTCAATATTGATCAGGGTAGGAACGTATAGGGGAGTTACGAAAGGTAGAGGCAGCTGAATCCAGCGCTGACAGTGAAGAGGCGTCCTCGCGCGCAACCAGGATCGTCTGTCATGGTGAAGTCATTGTAGCAATGGAGTCTCGGCACCAAGTAGAGAAACATGGAATAAAGCAACATATTAAAGTTAATAAGGCGATAAGAATGAGAAGCCCGAAAAGGAGATTTGGCCATAGTCCTCCTTCAAACCAGGAACCTAACCATTCACTGAGAGAGAGAGAAGGATCTTGTAGGGCCTTAATCTGGGTATTCATGTCTTTTATTAGTCCTGTTACATTTTTGTGATAGTCTGGAATGTACACACAACATTCTGTCTTGATAATTGCACATGTGCCACCCGGTGCTGCTGTCAGGACATCTAAGGCCATCCTATTCTGTAGGACTGCCTTGCGTATTTGTGACACTTCGGTATTAAGTAGGGAGATGCTGTTCAGTGAGTCATTGAGTGCCTTTGTAGTATATTTATTAAGGGCTTCTACATGCCACATGACATCCTCTAGTCCCACAGATGGAACAAAAATGGATGCTAAGTGATCATACCTTTTAAAAACAGATCGTGTCCATCTTTGTTTCAAGTTGGGGAGATTAGCTGGGGTTGCAATGGTTTTAGTAATGCGCCCATGAATCCAGGCAAATCCTAAAGTACAGCGACCTATCCACCCTGGAGGAAGCCAGGGCCACAGGTTGGTTCCACATATCCAGTGGGTTCCATTTGGAGCTGGCCATCTGATGCCAGGTCGCCTTGCCCAGTCAGTAGCAAACCAGTCAGTAGCCTGGAGTACTATTACTTGGGAACACATTTCTAGTGATAGCCATCCCAGATATCGTGTGTTCTTTGCCCAAGTATCACTCGTATGATTTCTTTGTTCCTAGCATAAAACTGCATTTTGAGTGAGCTGTCCAATGGGTGTGGGTATGAAACACAAATATGCATCCTAGATTTGATATACACCATCCTTAGTATAGCGATAAGGAGGGTTTCGTAACTTAGGCCCATATTTGATTGGGGAGTTATGGCTTGATAGCAATCCCCTTTCCTTCCAAATAGCTCCATGGGCATGTAGTACCAGGAAAGCATATTTGGAGTCAGTATAAATGTTAATTCTTAGGCTCTGGCAATTGCAAAGTGCTAGTGAGCACTATAGCATACCTAGCTGTTCTTATTTTTTCTATGAAAACTATTGTCATCAGAAAACCAACTGTCAGTCGTATTTTTAACAGGGGCATCTTAAATCTGGACAAATAGAGTAAGCAAGATCAATAACCTCTTTTGCTCTATAGAGAAAGAAGTACAGGTCAGGTTCAGGCATACAGGTAACTAGGTTTAAAGTTTGACAAGTTTTAAGTATTATTTCTGGCATATCTGTTAGTGTAGCCCAGTATTTAATAAGTTGGCCTCCATCATCCATTTGTGGCCTTTGGCTTCTAAGACAAATCTGGACCTGATGTGACATCATTACAGTCAAGGACTGTCCCATAGTGAGCTTTGAGGCTCCTTTTATGAGGGCTGTTCTATGCTTAGCTAAAGCATATATTTGCAATTGCACCTCAACAGAGGTGGCCTCTAGGATAAATATGACTAAGGGATGAAACCAATAAGAAGACCTTTGAGTGGTCCAACCTTAACAATATCCTGATTACAGAGGATCATTGTCAAGTGGGAGAAAACTTGTCAAGAGATATGGGGAGTCCCCCATGAATCATCCAATCGACTCATAAAGAAAGTGGGGTCATCCATTATCTCCACAAGTCCATAGTTAATCCTATGGAGTGCAACAGGTTGGCTTTTAGGCAATTTCATTATTCCAGTTGTTTAATCATGTGCCGTGGGGTCTGCTAATATCCCCACAAAACAGTAAGATCGACTAAAGAAGCTATTGTGTAACTTCTCTGAAGTTTACCTCAAATTGTTTAGGTTAGGTAAACAACATTTAAAGACAATCAAATCTAGAATTTAACACCCATAAAGGTGTGTTACTAAAACATATTTTTTTTTCTCTCTAAAATAACCCTCATTTACAGAGATAGCCAAATCAGGACTAATTCACTTGTGAAACAAGTCCAGTTTTAACAAACTCTGCCCATTATTTACATAAGCTCAGCAAGAACAGTGAGTGTGATCAATAGATCTTTTAGAATCTGCTTTGCTGGAACTTTGTATAAGGAATCTCTAGGTTGAACTTTTAGTAGCCTCTCCGGGCCAGAAGCCAAGCCCTGTACTTGCCATCAGGCATTCCTGCAATACCTTTGGGCGAATTCCTCTTCCCGAGACTGCACCTACCAAGGAGTGACATTCTTTACTCACCTGGTGAGGCTGCTGGGAACTCTGTAAGCAAGGTATCAGGCCAACAGTCCCAAGGGGCTTTATGGCTCCAGGTTTCATAAAGTCAACCTTAGTTCCTTTAAACTGTCTGCTCATATCTGAGTCTTTTCAAATATGACATCCCAGTCAAAGCCTTGGTAAAATAACCAGTGTTTCCAATTACAAGGAAAACAGATTCTTATTGAACTTATGCAAATGACTGATTGCCGTGGAAGAAAGAATACTTACTAAGACCTTTTGGTTTCAGAGGGTTCAGATAGAGAGAAAAGCTTGAATGCTTTGAGCACTTTCACATCTCTGTAAGTTACAGATAACTTAAGAAAAAGTATCCCTAGTCTGGAAGAGCAAGCATTAGAGAGAACCAGCAATGTTTAAAGTAAGACAAAACATTAAGAGACACAACACTATAATCTTTTAGGTCATTTAGTCCCATGTTACTAATTCTGGTGAATGTGGCTTTAGTCAGTTTTGGAAATTCTTACCCATTTCAGTTTTAGGATTTTCAAGCATATCAAATATCTGTATTTGTCCTGAAAGTCCTTTATAGGAATCTCCTTGAAGATAAAACTCATTTTACAAGAGAATTAAAACAATTATAAATGACAAAAACTCAGAATGGATATGGTTAGAGCTAAAGAGACACAGGAGTTTACAATTTAGCTGCAAGGAAATCAGGTTATTTCTGTGATACATAACATTTCCATAATTACAGTATCAAGCGATGATCTCTCAAAACGTTAAAACTTTAGGAAGTGCGTAGAATCTCTAGAATAGTTATAGTATTTTCCCAAATGTAACCCAAGGTTTATCACTAGTTCAGTAGTACTTCATGAGCAACTTCACATACCAAGGAAAAGCCTGAGTTAAAGAGATTTACGATTTAAATCTTGTCAACATTTGCTAAAACCTTAGAAAGTTTTAAAGCACATGCCTAAATATAATTAGGGATGTTAAACACCTGGTAAAACTGATCATAGAAACTGGTTTTTCTGGGCAGGCAAAGAGAAAACCATTTACATTTTCTTAACAGCAGATCAATTGATCTAAGAAAACATTGTCCTTTTGAACAGAGACAATTTCAGTCTTGTACCAATGTACCTTTAAAACCCATTCATTTCAATCTTAGTTCATTCTTGACCATAGCTAAAATTCCTTTTCTGAAGATTTCCCTTCACAAACCTTCTACAACTTTCCTTTGCATTCAGGTTTTGTCCCAAGCCATTTCCTTCCAAACAACCATCTCATTTAGGACAAAATTACCTTCCTTTACCTTCAACAAAATGTATTCCCATTCCTTCAATCTTTCTTACATATCTCCTACTTTCCTACATACAGAGTTTCCCTTTATTTCCATCAGTCTTAGTTACACTAAGCAGAACTTTGTATTCTTAGAAACACCTTAATCTCTAATGAAGACTAAGTATTAACCAATTGTGAACTGTTACAACAGAATTCTTCAGGTGGCAATTTATGAATCAGTTAAGTGGAAAACAAGTTTACCAACAGATTTAGATTCTCTTAGTTTCTTTGCAGTAAGAAGTCAAAAGCACAAACCTACATCCAGTAATTAACGACCTAGCATTTTATCCTGCTTGGTTAAGACCTAGATGTCCACAATTCAATTCCATTTGTCATCCAAGCAAAACTTTAAAACTTTCAGGTTACCAAAGACTTTGAAAGCTACTTCAGCAATTACCCATTAAAACTTTGAGACAGACAATTAACCATCAGTTTAGTTATTTCTTTGCTAACAAATTTTTTTTTCTCAATTATTTATTTTATTGATATTTTTTTCTTTTTTTTTTTTTTTGCTAACAAATTTTAACAAGTAACACAAGCTTATCTGACCTTCAGTAAACTTTGAAGTTTCACATTTACTGCTGATAGCTTAAAAGACAGGTCTTATCTTAATTAAACCAACAAACTTAACTTAGTTCCAACTCTGATTTGTTCCACCTGGACCCACTCCGCTTTGAATGTTTACCTGAGACATGCGTGGGAAGATCTGGAGTGGGGAGTGTTAGGTCCAGGGGCTGCTCTTCTTGCTCCTTGACAGTGGAAAGAGAAGGAGCTGTGGTGCGTGATCTAGAGGCTAGTCATGCAGGCTGCACGCACCTTGGTGCAGAAACAGAAGGGGAAAACAGGAAACAAAGTGCTGCCAGGAGGCAGAGAAAAGATTCCCGGTTTTAGAGCTCATAAGCCCCAACAGAGGAGCAGACACCATGCTTTCCCACCAGCAATGGGGGAGGGGTTAGGCAGTCCAAGTCAGGCCAGAGAACACAGGGAAACTTCCCCGAAACAAAGAGAGTTTCGGCAGCTGCTTGGGAATATTCCTTATAGTCTCTGTCTCGAGTTAGACCCACCCCAGTTGGCTCCAGTTATAGCCATTAACACGGATGTAGTGAGGGAGAAGCTCCCACATCTATTAGGAGAAACAGAGAGAAATAAAGCCAGAGTCCCCTTTGCTAGGGATGGCCCAGCAACCTGGGTTTACTAGAAGAAGGCTTATTTACGTAATTTCCATCCAATATGTCAGGAGAAAGTTTACAACTGACTCATTTGGGCAAACACATTCCATAAAAGCCCCTTAGTCTGGGGTCCTGGTGCAGAGCAATGAAGGCCTAGGTATGAGCAATGCAGGCACCCTAGGTCCATTTGCCCTGTTTCCTGCAGAGATCTAACTGATAGATCCCACTGAGGCCATGCAGTGTTACAGGAGCTCAGTTCTTTCCTAAGTTTTGCAATCCAAATCATTTCCAGTGGGTTAAAAGGGACCCCAAGGTAGAGTCCTTGGGAACTGAAGCAGCCTACTGAGGCTATGCTTCCAGAAAAGTAAAGAAGGTCCATTACCAAATCCCCCGACTCCTGGGTGGCGTCCCACACAGGGTATGTCAGAGGTTTTAGGTGTCAAAAGCGACCTGAGGCGTCCCTCAAGATACGCTATTGATCACCATCCTGCCTTCCCCAGAAGGCATTCCTGCCGTAAGAGGCTCTGGAGGGGTGCCGGCGTCCCTCCACTTCCCCATCGCATCCTAGGCTACAGATGGGTGCCTGGTGAATGGACTAGGAAATTGTGCCATGCCAAGCCATTGTCTATCCTGAAGACTGCATACTGTTTTGCCATATTAACCCACAAAAACGCTAGAGAAGTTTTGGCAAGGGAAATTACTCAATTTCATAGCTTTAGGCGGTTTGCAGAAGACACTGACGAGAAACAGTAAAGACTGAAATCCATCATGGTCTATGCGACATTCCAACACATGTGGTCCTTACAGCCAACTTCCCTAGGAAACGGTCCCCGGTTGCGTTTTAATTCAATCGGGTACTGGTTTCGGCCGGCTCCCAGTGGAGGTCTCGCGGCCAGAAGTGGCTAGACCAGGGATGTGGAGGGGATCACATTAGATCAATCAGGAGGAAACCTCACACGGGAGTCTTAAGATTGGCAGCCGTCCTGGTGACTTAGGTGGCTGTCCCGTGCCCAAGAGAGACAACTTTCTATAAGAACAGGAATAGAGTGAGGCCATCAAGTTTCTGGGTCTTATTGCCATTCCGGCCAGGGTACTAGCTTACAGCCAAAAGGCAGACGCTCTCCTCCCCGTAGAGTAGCCAGGGGCTAGAGGATTACAGCCTGAGCAATTGACATGCAAGTGTTCCAATAAGACCATACTCCTTGAAAAAGCCCTGGAATGAGAGTACAGGAAAAGGAGAGAAAGTACTCACCAATTTTGCACCGAAGCTCAGAGTCCAAATGTGAACTCACACACCTCCTGGCTGGCTCGCCAAAAATGATGAAGTCCCAGAACCTAAGTCAGGTTCGGTGGGGTGAGGAGGTTCGGAGCCGACGACTAAAGAAAGAATTCTTAAGACGTCATTGGTGCAAAATGGTGGTTTATTAAAGCACGGGGACAGGGCCCGTGGGCAGGCAGAGATGCGGCCGCCCCGGGTTGTGAAGGTGGGCATGTTATATACCCCACGGTTGGGTAGGTGAGGACAAAGGGGTGTTCAGAAGGGCTATTGGGGCAAAGAATACTATCAGGATATTGAAGGCTTAGTTGTTATCGAGTAAAGACAATTGGAAGTCTGGTGGAATGTTCCATTCCTGCTATCAAGCATCCTTGTTAATAAGATTTAGGTTTAGAAGAAATTTAACTTTATTTACTTTTCCTTCTACCTCCGCCTCCTTCCGTTTCTCATGGAGGGGAGGGTGACATTAGGGCTATTGATAAGGTAACTTCTTTGTTCTAAATCTCAAGGACATTTGCAAACCAAAGGAGACTCCTACCTTGCAGGACTGTGATCTCTGCAAGATAAGCATTTGTTCTTCTTTTAGGGCAGTCAGAGGTGCCTGTGGAATGCTACACATATGGAGGGGAGCGGATGAAAGGGGGGGTGCAAGGCGCCAGCTTTTGCTTTGTCTTCAGCCAGCCTCTTGCTCCCTCATCAGTTTGATTTTCTTTCGTGATGCTCTAAATTTTTGACTGGGGTAGTGAAGAAGCTATTTCTGTTTTTCTTGCTTTCAAATTCATCAATTGCTATCTAAGTTTTATCATTTTATTCCCTCTGTTCCTTTTGTAGAGAAGGAAAAAACAATCTTTACTTTTCTAGATTCTTGTTTTAGGCATACGTCTTCTCCCATAATAAATGACATAGTAACAAAAGAAAAACAAAAGTTTAATAAGCTGAATGATTCTTTTTTACATGGGAGATTGCAGGCAGAAAGAGTTAGGTGTCCCCCCAAAAAGAGATAAGACAAAGCTTTCTTAACATGAGAAAAATCATTTTAGGTCCTGGCCATCTTGTGATATATGCCTGACCAGCACTTCTTAACTAAAGCATATTCTTGGGTTATTTTTGCAGAATTTAAACCTCTTTGAGCACTCAAATACTGAACCAATTGGAGCCAGAGAATTGATGACACTAACCTTTGCCTGCTCTCTCCAGACTTTGATCAGCCAGGACCTGGACTCTCTCACCTTAATGACTTCCCCAACCCCCTCCCATTCTATGCTGAATTCCCTATTGTGTAAGCCCCTTCCTGAATATGCACACACCTTTAGCTTCAAATATCTCTGGTTTGTTGTTTGAGGAAGCATTGCTTTGGGAAATATTATTATATTTATAGAACCTTAGCAGGGGGAAACAAAAAAAAAATACAAAAAATAGTGATACATGTTAGGAAGGGAAAGTACTATAAAAAACTAAAATGTAGAGCAGCTTAGGGGATGGAGAGTCCTGGTGTAGGGGCATGAGGAAGCAATCAGAAATCATGTGGGTAAGGTAGGCTTCAATGAAAAATTGGCATTTGAGTGAAGATTTGAAGGAAGGAAGAGTTAATCATATTGGTACATGGGAGAACAGTGTTTCAGACAAAAGGAACATCTGTACAAAGGCTCCATGCATTGGATGGACCTTGCAGTTGGAGGAATAGCAAGGACTATGTGGTAAGTATCATTTTGTGCTGGGGGCTGGGGTGACCAGAGAAATGCCAGTGAAGTATCTGTATGTCAATGGTGACAAGTGCTATGGAGAAAACCAAAGGGAAGAAAGTACTTGGAGACAGTTGGACTTACTCTCTTAATTTTTTTTTTTTTTTTTTTCAGGTAGAGGGTCACACTGAAAGAAGTGAAGTAGACCCAAAAATATCTGCAGAAGTGAGGTTCAGGCAAATGGAATAATAAAAATAATGTACTGCAAAATTCATTTCTTCTTCCAGAAGCTGGGGTCCATCTTGTCAGTTCAGATGGATGAATGAACACAGGAGGTTCTATGAACCCCAAGGATAGGACTAGTCAAGGAACACGTAAGCCTAAGCTCAAAGGATAAGGATGCTTGTCCTTCAAAGGAACCTAGAGGACAAGGAGTGAGCCAGCATTACCCTAGAGAGAGAATCATCAGATGTACCTAATGAACTCTCTGATATAAAGAATAAAGGAATATTTTCAGATTCCAAGTCTCTTGAAATGGAAGAGACCTCCAGAGGATACAAGGAAGTGATACCAGGACACTTGCTAGGATGACCTCATGGGCTTCCAGTCAATGCCTTCACCTACTCAGGAGACTGCCCCAGATTTTGCCCTTAAAAATCCTCACTTGCAAGGCATCAGGTGTTCAGGACTTCAGAGAATTAGCTCGCCATTCTCCTTGGTTTTGCCCCTCCAATAAATAGTCTATCTTTCTCTACTGCAAAGACTTAGTGTCTGTTTTTATTGGTTTGTCTGTGCATTAATTGAACAAACTCTCCCTTGGTTTAGTTACATTCCTAATGTTTCACATCACTTTATTTTGGTACTAACTGTGTTAAAAACCACACTGGAGTTTGTACTTTTTTCTCCAAATTTTTATTTAAATTCCAGTTAATGGGACGCCTGGGTGGCTCAGTTGGTTAAGCAGCTGCCTTCGGCTCAGGTCATGATCCCAGCATCCTGGGATCGAGTCCCACATCGGGCTCCTTGCTTGGCGGGGAGCCTGCTTCTCCCTCTGCCTCTACCTGCCACTCTGTCTGCCTGTGCTTGATCTCTCTCTCTCTCTCTTTCTGACAAATTATAAAAAAAATCAAAAATAAATTCCAGTTAGTTAACACACAGTGTAATGTTAGTTTCTGGTGTAGAATTTAGTGAATTTAGTGATTCACCACTTACATACAACACCCAGTACTCATCACAAGTGCCCTCCTTAATCCCCTTCACCTATTTAGCCCATCTCCCACCCACCTCCCCTCCAGTAACCTCAGTTTGTTCTCTATAGTTAAGAATCTATTTATTGGTTTGGCATGCTCTCTCTCTCCCCTCTCTCTCTAGTGTTTTTAACCCCATGTTCATTTGTTTTGTTTCCTAAATTCCACATGAGTGAAATCATGTGGTCTTTGTCTTTCTATGACTCATTTTGATTAGCACAATACTCTCTAACTTCATCCATGTCATTGTAAATAGTAAGAGTTCATTCTTTTTGATGGCTGAGTAATATTTCTGTGTGTGTGTGTGTGTGTACATATACTACATTCTCATCCATTCATTAGTTGATGGACATTTGGGCTCTTTCCATAATTTGCCTATTACTGATAATGTTGCTACAAACATTGGGGAGTTTGCACTTTGACTCACCCTGATAGTCTTCGTCTTTTTAGAATGTATTAGACTTAATAAATATAAAATCAGTTATATTTTCTCTAGTATTTTTATATTTCATAATATCACTATTTCTAGTTTTCTTTCCTGAAGTGAATTTTCCTTTCTTATTTGTTGCCTTTTAGTCATTTTCAGACAGCTTATCTACCCATTTAGAAAGTGAAAGTGCAAAATCCTGATTCATCCTACACTACTTTCTCCAATTATCAGACAATATTCTGACATTTCTTTCTGAATAAGCCTCTAATCTTTGTATGAGCACAAGTGTAAGTTTAACTCTACCTGATATCAAGAAGTCAATTGTAATCAATGTTTTATTTTCATTGAGCAATTTGCTGTTTCTTTTAAATTTTTTTTAAGATTTTATTTATTTATTTGACACAGAGAGAGAAAGAGAGATCACAAGTAGGCAGAGAGGCAGGCAGAGAGAGGGGAAAGCAGGCTCCCCGATGAGCAGAGAGCCCAATGCAGGGCTCGATCCCAGGACCCTGAGATCATGACCTGAGCCGAAGTCAGAAGCTTAACCTACTGAGCCACCCAGGTGCCCCACAATTTGTTGTTTATTCAGGAATTTCTGCAAGACTTCTTAAAATAAAACAAGTTAAAAAGAATAATTTTACAATTTTTTGTTTTGCTATAAAAGGTATGTTAAAGGTGGTAAAATAGAATGCATGGTCAAGGAATACACAGGTTTAACAGGTATATGACAAAGGCACCACAGGTTTAACAGCCTGAAAAAAAAAAAATACTCAGTAACACTCAGCATCTTTATATTGAGGCCTGATGCAGCAAACATATTTTAAATTGAATAATTTTTCCAGTGTATTTTTTTAAGAAGAGGATAACTGGCAAATTAAACATACTATGATCACTTCTGGGACATAGTCCTAGAGATTATGGAGTTGGTTTTCTGGATTGGTCAATGGCAAAAGTTCTGGGAGAGTCTAGCAGAAGCAAAGACTGAAGAAAAGACAAAGATAGGCATGACCCTTGTGAAAGATGTATATTACAGAGTCCAGAAAGAAGGTACAAAATGCATCTGGAGGAAAGAATGATGACCAGCAAGAAACATGAAGAACATATTGAAAAACATAAATGGGCATTTAATCATAATTTTGGGCAAATAAAATATATTTCTACTTCTTACAATGAGCAAGAAAAGTGTGTTCTGTTTTGCTCTTAGGCAGAGATCACCAAGAAAATATTAATAATATAACAAAGCAATTAGATACATAGCTTTATTCATGTTAAACAAATATTAAATCTTGAAATTATTTACAGCAGAATACACATGCAATGTAAGATAAAAATAACATACAATTAGACTATATGTGCTAATATAAATAATGTGCAAAAGTTACAAAATTATAAAAAATTGAGCATTGTCTTTAGAATGCATGGATGAAAATCTTTGGTGGAAAAAGGAAGAAAAAGGGAAATATAATCAGTTTAATAGTTCTCAATGATGAAAAATCTTCATAAGGGCCAATCTGAATCTGACACTATGCTTAAAAGGAAAAAAATTCTCACAAAGGCTTAATAAAAGGTGATTTTAATGAGATAGATAGTAGCCTCAGTAGGTCCATATCTAAGCATAGTATGTTTCATAAGTTGTTACTTATAATAGTTTGTAGGGCAAAATGTTGCATTATAAAATGAAGTTTGAGTGAGTAAGCCCTAGTTATATAGATCAGAGAAGAAAATTAAAAATTCCAAAGCAAATATATGTATATACACACATATAGATCTTTTCACATACATTACCATCAGCCACTCCCAAGACTGAAAACTGATTTTCTTATCTTTCTTCAGTTATTTCTTTTTCTTTTCTTCTCTTTTCTTTCTTTCTTTCTTTTGTTCTTTCTTTCTTTCTTTCTTTCTTTCTTTCTTTCTTTCTTTCTTTCTTCTTTCTTTCTTGACTTTATATATTTGACAAAGAAAGAGTGAGAGAGGGAACACAAGCAGGGGGAGTGGGAGAGGGAGAAGCAGGCTTTTGGGTGAGTAGGGAGCCCGATGTGGGGCTTGATCCCAGGACCCTTAAAGCTGAGCTGAAGGCAGATGCTTAATGAGTGAGACACACAGGCACCCTGAAAACTGATTTTTTAAATAGGAGGTTTGTTTGTGGTGTATGGTATATGAGGGTACTCCAATTATTTAAAATCATATATATCAAGTATCATTCTGTGTATACTTACTTCCATATCCCAACCATTGAGGGAAAAAGTCCTTTGAAAAGAAATATATCTGTTAATTACTATTCTGATATTAACATATAAATGAAAAATGTTTTTGAAAGAATTCTAGAGATAAGAATTTTCAATTAAGCTAATAATTTTTTGAGTGCCAATATGCACATGACTATCCAGATTCTACTCAAGAAAGATATAAATGGAGAAAGGTAGGATGTTTCACCTTTATGGATTGATCACTGTACTTCCACCAGCAAACAGACAACAAAGAAAGCATTTACCTCCATATTTTGTCCATGTTACATTTCCTAAATACAGAGAGCACAATTACGAATAAGCAAACTTCTCTGAAAGAGCTTACATTCTTGTTGGACAGAAAAATATATAGATCACACTCATTTTCTTGTAGAAGTGCTTCATCAAATTTATCTGCCGTTCCTTTCAACATACATTTTAAACTGATTTCCTGTTCCTTGGTTTACTGCTCAGTGATTAATGTATGGTAAAGACAGTACTGAAGGATACATCTTTTCCAGTGGTAACATTTTGTAACAATGCCTGGGGGAGTCCATTAATTGTGATCTCTTTTTAAGGAAAAACAAAATAAAAACCCAGTTTTTCCTTTTAATACTATAGACTTCACCAAACATCTCTGCCTGATTTGGAACAGCAAGAATCTCTGTAATATACTTCCAAATGCCTTAGGAATTGTGCCATAGCTAGTGCTTTATTTATACACACACACACACACACACACACACACACACACAGGCACACACTGAAATGCTTACCAAATATTTGAACTTTGGGAAGCACATTATGTTTTTTTAGAAATTAAACTCTGCTGCATTTGATAGAGACCATACTCCATAAACATCATTTTCTTTGTCAGCAAAGCTCACATTTCACAGACAAATGGTCCAAATTTTAACTGTGTGGTAAAGCTAATCCACATGATCAGGAGATTTTCTATATCAACCAGTGCCTGTTGTCATGGTGCTTGTTATATATAATCTACATGCTGAAATGAACTCCTAATATACCTGTTTAGTATTCAATATAAAAAATAAAGTAATAATTCACCACCCAAATTTCAAGTCTCTAAGTTATCATTTAGTTTACGTTAAGCCTTTTGAGTTTACACCATGATTTTCCTGACTGTTGGAGTGATTGAATGCCTGAAGCCATCCAAGTGTGTTTGCATGGTAACGTGCACAGATGTGTCATGACAAAAGTTTTCTATGTATGATTCTCAGGAGAGCATTTTTCACATCTTTGTTCCTCAGACTATAGATTAGTGGATTCAGCATTGGAATGACAATGGTATAGAAAACAGATGCTACCTGTGCCTGGGTCAAGGATGATGTGTTATCAGGCTGCAAGTACGTGAAAATCAGGGACCCATAGAAGATAGTTACTCCCATGAGGTGGGACGCACAGGTGGAAAAGGCCTTCTGTCTCCCTGCTGCAGATTGGATCCTCAGGATGGCTAAGATGATGGCAGTGTAGGTGACCGTGATGAGGAGCAGGGAACTGAGAAGTGTGATCCCAGCTAAAACAAAGATGACCATTTCTGTGCTGAAGGCATCTGCACAGGACAGGGCCAAAAGAGCTGTGGTGTCACAGAAGAAATGATTGATGCTAGAATCACAAAATGCCAAGCTGCTTATCACACAGACTGATACCAGAGAATTTGTGAAGCCTATTGCATATGGCAGGACTCCCAGCCAGTTGCACACTTTCTGGGACATAATCATTGAATATAATAAGGGATTGCAGATTGCTATGTAGCGGTCATAGGCCATCGATCCCAGAAGAAAACACTCACTGCACACCAACCCCACAAAAAAGTACATTTGAACAAAGCAGGCAACAAAAGAGATGGTTTTCTGTTGGGACTGGAAATTTACCAGTGCCTTGGGTGTTACAGTGGAGGAATAAAATATGTCAATGAATGCTAAGTTGCTAAGGAAAAAGTACATTGGGGTGTGAAGTTGAGAGTCTATTCTGATTAACATGATGAGCCCAACGTTTCCCAAAATAGTGAACAGATAAATAAAGAGAAACATTAAGAAAAGACTGACTTGCAGTTCAGGGTGATTTGCAAATCCAGAAAGGATGAAGAAGGTCACCTCAGTGAGATTGTTCCCAGTCATTTGTATCAACTCAGGCCTTTGACTTACCTGCTGAATGACAGTAATGAAAATTAGAGAATGATTCAAACTTAAAGACCTAATAATCAGAGTTGACTTAGACTCCAATAATGAGACAGTAAAAGATGGCAAGCTCATAGTTAGTGACTTTGACTCAATTGAGAATCTATACACGATTTTCCATTTTTTTTAAATTAGAACTGGCAGATAGTAGTAAAAACTTCCAAGCTGACAGTTGTGTGGAATTGGTAGCCCTCTAAAAGATAGCTATCTGGAAGGATTTTTGGAAGAGATTCCCCCTGCTACGCAACCTCATCTACCTCAGCCTATCATTGGGCCCTGAATCATACATTTAGCAATTTATCTACTGGAATTAATTATATATGATACTTTTAGAAAGTATAAAGGTTATTAAGGAGAGAAGGTTCTATAATTCGTGAATTTAATGATACCCTTGTGTGGCGGTCTTAATTTGTCAACACCTAACAGATACTTTATAGGGTCACATCTATACATCTAATCATTTATATGACTCAATAAAGCTTTCTTAAATGTTGTAAGAAAAAAATATAAAATATCCTGCTTACTATATATGTGAATGTTAAAATTCTTCATACTTCCTTTTTTTGTCACATACGCTTTCTGTTGGCTAGCTAAGGCCAAACACGAATTCGTGTATAATATAGTCAAATTGTTTTGCATATGCACTCAGCAAACATGTTTGCTCCCAACATAGAGCACATGGTTATCGATGACATCAGGGAATAACCAATGCGTCACCCAAAACGGCAATTTCCAAGTCAAAAATAAAAAGACTATAAATAGTAAAATAAATGCGATTTGCTATATTTACAACAAAGGGTTAAAATACAAGATGATCTTATTAGAAAATCAGAGAACATGTTTGCCTAATTCAGTTGACATAAATATGGTGGATAATGCAAGTTTGTTTCTGATGTTTGACACTCCATCTGAGTGGACCCAAAGGGACTTAACGTTCTATCAATTAGACTTAATCATTTGTTAATAATGTCCCACCTTCACAAGAGCCCTTATTCTTTACCAATTTGTTTAACAAGCATTTAATCAATGAAGGAATTTTGTCTTGCCTGTTATTAGAAGCTCTTTTCTTAAGTCTTACTAGAAGGAATAGGTGAGCATGTAAAAAGGAAAAGGTTTGCAGTGTGAGAAACACACACACACACAGAGTTACAGAAAGATGATAAGATTAGACTCACCTGGGAATTAGTTATCCAGAGGACACCTTCTCTGTGAGACATATTCCAGTTATTTTCAGTTTAGTCAGAGGACAGGAGAGAAAACAAGCAATATTCAACAAATTCACCATTAATTTTTGACATACACTTGCCTCATTTACAGTTCTGGATCTCATGAATTGTTAGTACGATGGCTTTGATCTGTTGCTGTGGTTTAGCCCAGAGCTAAATTTCCTATATAATGGACCTCTAGTAATTTTATGGAATTGATGAAAAAAATGCTGGTGTTGAGGACAGTTCTGGGTAATATGTCTATTACCTTCCATTGACAAAATAGAATAAAACAGCTAAGTTAACTAAGATAACTTTATTTTTATATGCTTTCTTGATAATTAAAATTTAATGTTTTAGCTCAAACCTAGATTCATATTCAGGATTTGTCTCGTTCTTCATATATTTTTAAAGCAGTCTCAAAACAAAGGATTATCTTCAGAAATCTAGTGTGTTAACAGTCTTCTCATAGCAGCATCTGTTCCTTAAATTCTCAAGCTTGTATCATAAAGGAATTGGCCAATTAGCATCCTTTGAGATTTGCATTTTAATTGTACCCCAAAGCCTATCCTTAATTTGCCTGAGATACATTTCCAGTGGAAGTTTTCAGAAATACATATTCCTTCCTTTTGCATTATTTCAGTTTAAATGGTTATATAAACATACTGAAAAATGTAATTGATATAGTTTTGAAACTTGGGTTTTAATATTAACATATATGTAATATATACATGATACATGTTTATATATTATAAACAATATACTTAAATATATTAAAATATTATATAATATAATTGACTATAATATGATGTGATATATAATATACAATCATATATTTAACAACACATATACAATGATGTGATATTACATATATGTAATATATATGCATATATGATGTAATTATAATATAATGTATATATCATACATATGTATATATACGAAGCTTTTCTAAAGCACTAAATATTATAAAAATGTATGAGATACACAATGCCAGAGAGTATCAAATTACTGTTGCCTCTGCCTGGGCTTCCTAGACAACCCTCCCAGCAAGGAAAAATAAACTTTTTGCTATTTACTGATCAAATGGTATTATTGTATATTGAAATTATGCTACTACGATGTCAACAAATCATCTACATATTTATTTTTATTGCAGGCACTGAGTGACTTTTAGCTGACTGTGTTCAATGGTGCATGCACAAAATCCTGATTGAGAACAAGCGTGCTATCTAGGAAAATAAATAAGAAACTTGAAGTAAAAAAATAAGACTCTACTCTCTGCTCTGAGTTTCATGATAGACTGATAGGAATTCAATTTACATTATTATCCCATTTGTTGTTTGTTTATTTTTTTTTTGAAGAAACTTCCTAGACCCACCCCTAAAAAACATTCTGGGTTAATAGGATCAGACCCACAAAAGTAAATTTTTAAAAAATGCCTCATGTCCATGGATGATTGACAAACATCAGGTTTGAAGGATCTCACAGACTTGTCTAATTAAATTATTTTTCTTCTGTAATTCTTATAGTCTCTTATTTACTTATGTTTACTTAAATTTTGGTATTATGACGATGAAACCAGACAGATACTTCATTGGGAAAGGGAAAAATGCATCTCTAATCTTACTTGTCATTCAGAGATTCTTAAGAAGGAATAAAATCTATTATATATGTACCATACCATTTATAGATAATCGGTGTACTCAGATATTGAGACAAAAGAAATGGAGTAGATGTTTGGTTTTGCTCTTCTATGTATCCTGAAAAAATAACACTTTGAAAGACTTGGATTGTATACCTGAAAACTCATTTTTCCTCCCATTCTCTTACTCATTTTTTCAATGAACATTTTTATGTATGTATGTATATATATATATATTTTGAGAGAGAGAAGGAACAGGGAGGGAGGGGCAGAGGAAGAGAGAGGATCTTAAACAGACTCCATGCCCAGCACTGTGCCTGACGTGGGTCTCAGGGTCTCACAACCCTGAGATCATGATCTGAGCTGAAATCAAGAGTTGAATGGTTAAATGACTGGATCATCCAGACCCTTCAACATACATTTATTAAGCATCTATTAAGTGACAGGTACAGACAAGACTGTTTTATTGTATTTTACTTTATTGGGCTTCACAGATATTGTGGGTTGTTGTTATTGTTATTGTTTATTTGTTTTTTAACAAATTGAAGGTTTGTGGCAACTCTGTGTCACCAAGATTGTAGGTGTCATTTTCCAATATCATTTACTCATTTCATGTTTCTTCGTCACACTTTGGTAATTCTTGCAATACTTGAAATGTTATCATTATTATATATGAATTGCTGCAATCTCATGATAAAACTTTAATGATGAGGAATTGATTCTTATGAATGAGCAAAGAACATGATTTCTTGAAACGGACTCTACTCATGGTGAAAAAGCCACAAAGACTATTGAAATAACAAAGGACTTAGAATATTACATACACTTAGTTGATAAACCAGTGAGAGGGTTTGGGAGAATTGACTCCAAATTTAACAAAGTTCTACTGTGAGTAAAATGTTATCAAAAAGAATCACATGGTGGGGCACCTGAGTGGCTCAGTAGGTTAAAGCCTCTGCCTTCGGCTCAGGTCATGATCCAAGAGTCTTGGGATCGAGCCCCACATCGGGCTCTCTGCTCAGCAGGGAGCCTGCTTCCTCCTTCTCTGGCTGCCTGCCTCTCTGCCTACTTGTGATATTTGTCTGTCAAATAAATAAATAAGATTTAAAAGAAAAAGAATCACAAATCATGTCATTTGTGAAAGAAAGAATCTACTGAGGTAGCAAACTTCATTGTCATCTTATTTTAAGAAATTGCCTTGAAGGAGCAGGAGGCTGGCTGAGGACAAAGCAAAGGCTGGCGTCTTGCACCCCCCCCCCTTCACCCGCTCCCCTCCATATGTGTAGCATTCCTCAGGCACCCCTGACTGCCATAAAATGATAAATAGTTAACTTGTAGAGATCACAGTCCTGCAAGGTAGGAGTCTCCCTTGGTTTGCAAATGTCCTTGAGATTACAACAAAGAAGTTACCTTATCAATAGCCCAATTTCCAGGGACACAGAACTCAGTTCCTCAAGCCCTAATGTCACCCTCCCCTCCATGAAAACGGAAGGAGGCGGAGGTAGAAGGAAAAGTAAATAAAGTTCAATTTCTTCTAAACCTAAATCTCATTAACAAGGATGCTTGATAGCAGGAATGTAACATTCCACCAGGAGACTCCCAATTGTCTTTACTTGATAAGTAACCAGGCCTTCAATATCCTGGTAGTGCTTTTTTCGCATGCGTGGGCTAACCGGCCAGTTCTGCTTCTGTTAAGATTGCTTTGTCTGCTTTCGTGCAGGGTCCCCTGACCCAATCCACTGACGCCAAGTATGCCTGTTCAAACTATCAATCAATCAGCTCAGCCCCACCCGAAACTTGTTTGTATCTGTCTATAAAAATCCTGCACCAACCCAGCTCTGGACCTCTCGGTGTTATCGGCAACGAGCGCCGCAGAGGTCCAGGTTCGAACCTGCAATAAACGACCCTTGCTGATTGGCTTTGACTCATGTCTCTGGTGGTCTTTTAAGGTGGGGGTAATATTCAATTGGCATTACAGCCTCAGTGACTCCAAACTTTACCAACTACTACCCTGATCAATTAGTTGCCACCAACACTAAGGCAAGAACTTCCACCAGCAGAAAAAAAAAAAAAAAAGGGTCACTGAAAACTCAGATGATGGTTAGCATTTTTGTCAATAAAGCATTTTTAAAGTGTGCAGATTGGTTTTCTAGACATAATGGTATTACACACTTAGCAGACTACAGCATAATGCAAATATATCTCTTATAGGCACTGGGAAACCAAAAAAATCATTTGACTCACTTTATTGTATAGATCTAGAATCAAACATGCAATATCTCTGAGGTGTGCATAATTAAGCTTTCTCAGACTTCAAAGATGAGAATGATCTTGCCTCTGCTTTCACATCACTTAGAGTTAGTTGTTTCTTTCAAGATTCAAAATTTGGCTCAGTTCTTTGATAGTCTAATATGTGGTGAACCTCTAGGCTTATGGTTGACCATGGTATAGGATCAGTGGACTTTTAATAAATTTAATGAATGTCATCTCAGTTGAATTCATATTTACTTATATCAGCCATTTTGAGTTCTAGTTGCCAGCTAGATTCAGTATTTTATTTAGATACTTTTAGATTTACAGTTTTGAGTTGTACTTTATCCAGCTTTATAAAGTTAACATCTTACTTAATCACAGTACAATTATTGCCACGAAAAAAATTTACATTGAATCAATAATACTAACTAAACTGTGTATTTCATTCAATTTCACCAGTTTTTCCACAATTTTTTTTTCCCCTGTTCCAGGATCCAATCCAGAACATTGTGCTGGGTTAATGTCATCACTCCCTAGTCTCCTGTGATCTCTGACTTTCCCATTTTCTTTCCTTTTCTTTTGTGACTATGAAACTTGTCAAGATTACTCATCAAGCACTTAGTAGAAGATTACCTGATATTTTTCTTGTGTTTAAATGGAGGTAGTTCATTACAGGGAAAATATGCCAGAGAGGTGGTGTATTGCCCTTTCATCTTCTCTGGGAATACATGATGTCAATGAGTGATATTACTAGTGATTTAAACTGGATCACTTACTTATTATAGTGTCTGTGGGACTTTTTCACCATAAAGTTAGGACTTTGCTTTGTAATTTATATACACTTGAGGAAGGTAATTTAGACTATGTAAATATTCTCTTTATTCTTTTGGGCACCCACCAAAATGTTCCCTCGGCCAATTATTATTGTGTTTTTGTTGTTGTTGTTGTTGTTGTCATTGCAAATTTCCATTTTCCCATTCTTTCAATTTATTTTTTTTACTTATTTATATATTTATTTTGGGGAAAAGATTTAGATTTAGGCTTCTGGACTCAGTTTAGATGATCCTGATTTTGTCGGCAACATTCAAAGTATCATCTTCAAAGAGCCAGTGGAACATATGCCTTCTTCTCTCCATTGGGCCTGAGGGTGTTGACTTTGGGCACATCAATGTCATAGAGCTTCCTGACAGCCTGTTTGATCTGGTGCTTATTGGCCTTGACATGTACAATACATACAAGCAAGCTGGTGTCTTCTATTTTCTTCATGGCTGAATCAGTTGTCAGGGAGAACTTGATGATGGCATGGTGGTCAAGCTTGTTTCTCTTAGGGATGCTCTTTGGAGGACATTTGAGTTGCCTTCAGAGAGCAGTGTCTTGGGCCTTGAGAAGGCAGGCGATGTGCAGGTCATTTTTTGTGGCTGTGGCTGCCTTTTAGCCTTCTTGGCCTTCAAAGACTTTGCTTTGGCTTCAGCTTTGGGAGGAGCAAGGGTTTTCTTTCTTCATTTTCCCTGCCACCTTTATGAAAGGACATATTTTAAATGAAATTATTTAAATGAGATTATTTTAAATGAAATTATTCTGTAAGGAAGAGTTGTTCTTTCTTGTGTATATTTATTTAGTTAGCTAGTTACATGGATATGCACTCACTATAATTACTTTTTCTTTGGATTATCCAGCACTACCATCATTTACTTTGTTGCTTAAATTATTTCAGGTCTGCTGTGGAACCATCATTGAATTAACTCTTACATACTTTATTCTTTGGTCATGCTTTTCTTATCCTCTAACCTCTTACATTCTGGCAGCACAATAAGCTCCAGGCTCATCTTATATTTTCCTGGACTCAGCTCCAGAAACAACTACTTCTCCAAGGAGCCTTGCCATCTTTTATGGGAGTATGATATTTGGAAACCAGAATCTGGACTGCATATCCTATTTTTATGTGTGCACCCATATTTTTCTCTTAAGAATATGTCACACATATTTTTGATGCTTTTGAATTTCCAAGTCTCTGTAATTATAACTTTTCAAATGAAGACTGCGCTATAGTTAAAAATGCATAGATTTAAGAAACATAATTCTGAGTTTATGTCTTGAAATACCATTTACTACCTTATGACCATGTGAATGTTTTTTAATCTCTTTCATCCTCAGCATCCATATCTACAAAACGACAAAGTAGTACCTGCCTCATGTGTTTGTCAAGATGAAATTAAATACTATATACAAAATATCTTGTATAGATGAGGTTGCAATAATCTATTACATCTGTACACCCACGTTTATTAAACTGTTTTCTCCACCATTGGACATTACATTCATCATGATTTCTCTCTCTCTCTCTCTCTCTCTCTCTCTCTCTTTTTAAGTAATTCAGAGTAAATGTTAACTTGTTTCCTTTAGCTAAGTACCAGAAGCACTGCTTTGGGACCAACTTACAACTTTTTGTTACATATTAGTGGAAGACAGTCTAGAGTGGTTTGACAAATTTTAATTTCAATGAGGATTGTCCTTGATCATCAGTGTCATCATACCTTACTTCCATTGACCAT
The DNA here is from genome assembly GCF_009829155.1 of Mustela erminea. Classification (NCBI taxonomy): domain Eukaryota; kingdom Metazoa; phylum Chordata; class Mammalia; order Carnivora; family Mustelidae; genus Mustela; species Mustela erminea. The sequence continues at coordinate 100,059,530 of NC_045622.1, read as the reverse complement.
TTATATCTTTTCAAGTGCCTTATATAATAGCGCTCAATAAATCAAAGGTTATTTTGTTAGGTATATATTTCATTACTATGCATCTGGAATAGTTCCTTATATCTTTGTTTACTATTTATATGCCCACCACTTTAAATATTATTGAAATCCTGACTCCTATAAGTGTCTGAATTCTTTTAACTGTACTAGATGGAAAATCTCCTAATTTAAAATTTGTCCTTATTTACTCCTCAGTATTAAATATACTATTACATCATAAGTAAAAACAAAACAAACAAAAAACAAAAACACTCTTTGAAATACTTAACTCACTGATTTATTAAACAAGTAAGTAAGTATTGTGTACAAAAAATAAGTATTGTGTACCTGCTATTGTGATCATCACTGTCCCGGTAATCTTGAGACTGTGAAGTTGAATAAGATGCAGTCTTTTCCTTACAGGACTAAACAGCTCAGGGATGCCTGGGTAGCTCAGTCATTAAGCACCTGCCTTCAACTCAGGTCATGATCCTGGGTCCTGGGATGGAGCCCCACATCTGGTTCCCTGCACATCAGGAAGCCTGCTTCTCCTTCTCCCACTCCCCCTGCTTGTGTTCCCTCTCTCGCTCTCTCTGTCAAACAAATAAAATATTTTAAAAAATTAAAAAAAGAACAGGAATGAAGAGTAAAAACAGAAGTTCACAATCCATTGTCACAATACAATGCAATCATAGAAAAATGGAGGAAGCAATCTAATTTTCTCAAGGATGTTATCAAGAAGATCTTCAGAAAGATGGGAGCTCTTGCTCTTGGCCCTGGAGAATGATTAAAGATAAGTATAAATTATTAAAATGAGAGAAAGTATGTGGCATTAAGGAAAGAATTATGACCAAACCTTTTTCTGATAGAAGAATAGAGACACAGGGGAGGGCAGGGAAGTGATGGAAGAAGTCAGAAGACTATTTCAACAGTTAGGGTTCAAGAACACAAGACCTGAACTGAGACAGCAGCACTGATGATTAATGGAGGAGAGGAAACTGATTTTAAGGGTATTTGGGAACCAGAGTCAATAATACCCAAAACAATAAGTATTTGAATAAAGTAAGATAGACGAATCTATGCTGACATGCTAGATACTCAACTGGTGTGATTGAATGTATGGAAATACTTTTGTCCAGAAAAAGAATAATATAAGAATAGAAATTAGGTACAAGTACAGTGGTGAGATTACTTTAAAATGCTGGGTTTTAGGAATCCGAAGGACATACATAAAAATAACTATATTTCTTTAGTGAGTATAAAATGTTCAGATATCTAAAAAAAAGTATGAATGTGACTCTCAGACTTTCTTAGTTTTATTATTTAGTTTGCAAAAGAAATTGCTCTATAATGCCATTTACAGTTATAAGGGAATGGGAATGAAATTCAGACTGCCACTAATTACCCAACCATTTCCTTTTCTTCAGTACTTGGTTTTCTCACCAGAAGAACAAATTATAACATCTTGTCCAATTTTGCATTTCTATAATTTTGAAAAAAGAACATGGCACCAAAAAAGAAGCCATATTCAGCTCTTTGAAATTCCTAACTTATAAACTATTTAATATCCATCAGCACAATGCCTAACTGTTGAAATGACATTAAGTCAATACACATAGCATCCATCTGATAATTAAAACTGCTCCTTTCAAACTCTCACCAAATTGTTGTCCGTCTTTGGCTTGAATCTTCCAAGCTATCTTTATTCTCTATGCATCTCCCTTGAACTCAGGATATCATATATTGCAAAGTCTCATTACATTTAGTTGAATGTATTTCCACACAGCTTCTAAGAAGTCAAGTTAGGGTTAAAGATATATTTCTTTGATTTCCAAATGCACTTAATTCAAATCTTTTTTTTTTTTTTTTTTTAGTTTCTTATTTACTTGATTTTTTGTTTTATTTTATTTTATTTTATTTATTTCTTTTCATACATTTTTAAATCCGTTAAACACTGTAAAACAAATCTAATCCCTTCTTTTTATGACATTTTTTCAATAATGAAGCAATTACAATCTGTGCCCTGACTTTTTCAATTCCGTATACATCAACATGATACGTTTTTATCTGCATTGTTTTTTTCTCCTGCAAAAGAACTTAAATAAATTGGAACATTAAAATGTGTAATATTTACATCTATGTATATTAATTCAGGATTGTCTGACTGTTCATTAAAGTAGGGCCAAACACTTTAATGCCTTAATTTTGCCATACAAATTATGTATCTATCTATAAATAGCTTGTTATATAGATATCTTTAGATGTCTATAGATAGAGGTCTATCATTAGCATTCTACTACTAACGGAGATTTTAACAGCAACAAAATCAAACATGTATCTTCAGATTGGCCATAGATCTAAAGAAAGAATTCATTCATTTGCATGTCATCAAATTATGTTAAATTATACTGCTTTAATTTGAAAAACCATAACCAGAAACAAGATCATCACAAAGCACAGCCATAGATAAAGCAAACTTCAGGGAAAACTTCGGTTGGTTAACGTCCTTTACTGACTGTTGGAGGAACTATCTTAGTTTATAACTAATGTCCTTCAGATCAGAGAAGTCAATTTTTATTGCTCTTTTATATATCAGCCTTAAACTATTAAGAAAATTCACTCTAGGGCGCCTGGGTGGCTCAGTGGGTTAAGCTGCTGCCTTCGGCTCAGGTCATGATCTCGTGTCCTGGGATGGAGTCCCGCATCGGGCTCTCTGCTCAACAGGGAGCCTGCTTCCTCCTCTCTCTCTGTCTTCCTCTCTGCCTACTTGTGATCTCTGTCTGTCAAATAAATAAATAAAATCTTTAAAAAAAATAAAGAAAATTCACTCTACCAGTTTATAACTTTTGTAACAAATATTTAAATACATCTAGGTTCTTTGTGGGATTTTCTTTTTTATTAAAGATTTTAGGGATGCCTGGGTGGCTCAGTAGTTTAAGCCTCTGCCTTCAACTCAGGTCATGATCTCAGGGTCCTGGGATAAAGTCCCGCCTAGGACTCTGCTCAGTGGGGAGCCTGCTTCCTCCTCTCTCTCTGCCTGCCTCTCTGCCTACTCTCTGTCAGATAAATAAAACCTTTAAAAAAAAAAAAAGATTTTATTTGTTTGTTTGACAGAGAGAGAGAGAGAGAGCAAGGGGGAGCAGGGGGAGCAGGAGTGGGAGAAGCAGGCTTCCTGCTGGGCAGAGAGCCCAAAGTGGGACTCTGTCCCAGGAACCTGAGATCATGATCTGAGCTGAAGGCAGAGGCTTAATGACTGAGCCACCCAGGCACCTCTTTGTGGTTTTAATGGTATTCCTAAACAATACCTTTATCTATAATTTCTCAGAATGCTTATTTCCATTGATTTCACTCTTTCTATTTGATTTAATATTCTGCTGTTTTCTTAATTTTGATCCATTGACTATGTTCTCAAGTTCTTTTTTTTTTTTTTTTTTTTTGGTAAGAAGAACAGAGGAAATTTATCTCCTCAAACTGCTTCTGAATCAATTAGTAATTTGGGGAAAAAGAGCACAATCATGCATTCTATCTTCATTAATTTTTATATTACGGGTTTCAACTTCCCTTATTTATGAAATTTTGTTGTGACGTTCATTTATTATCTATTCCTATGAGGTTAAATAACGAAACTTTTAAATAAACATAATTGCTTTGATGAAAGAATTGGGTTTTATAGAAGGTTTTCAGAAAGTAATTTAATGAAGTATCAAAATAAATTTTTCTATGTATTTTACCAAAAAATTTCATTATCAGAAATCCATTAAGATGAAAACAATTAGAAAAATAAAGATTTATATACAGACTTTATCATTATGATATAAATTTCTTTATAAAAAAACTCCAAAGTATGTAACACTGGGAGATGGACACTTTAGTAGGCCAACGTAACATTAAATTATAGTCTGTGATTATGAGAGATCCAGAAAACTGCTTACCATTGTCCAAAATCTCCCTTATTAAGTTATAGTTTTGCTTTTGGATGCTTGATTATAACATTAACAGTGATTACTGAAAAGCTATTATATTAAAATATTTGACAATGGGATTATTCTGGAAGAAAATATGGACAGTATAGAAACAGTAAAATAAAAATTTGCTTTAACACATTATATTACATATTTATCTAAATTTGTCAAACACTAAGAAAAAAATTCACAGACTTACAGATTTTAACAGGATAGATTTATTGCTATGAGCTAGATATCATTCCATTTGATAAACATTCTTTTTTTTTTAATAAACATTCTTTTCACACACTCAAAGCCATTGTTCACTAGCTATTGCAAAAGTGCTGTTAGTTAAAGGCTATGCTTACTTGCTTAACAATTGTGATGACAACAATGATACTGGACAGAGTTCTTGATGCCCAGCTGAGTAAGCAGAACAATAAATAGTATATAGAATGATGAAGATATGCAACATGGGGTCCTAATAGCCATTCTGTTTAAGAAACTATCAGCATTTTCTTCCTTCTTCTTCTTCTTCTTCTTTATCTTCTTTTTTTTTTTTTTTGAAACATATAATGTATTATTTGTTTCAGGGGTACAGGTCTGTGATTCATCAGTCTTATATAATTCACAGCATGCACCATAACACATCCCCTGCCCAGTGTCCATCACCCGCCACCTCATCCCTCCCACCTGCCTCCCCTCCAGCAACCTTCAGTTTGTTTCCTGAGATTAAGAGTCTCTTATGGTTTGTCTCCCTCTCTGGTTTCATCTTGTTTCATTTTTCCTCCCTTCCTTTATGATCCTCTGTCTTGTTTCTCAAATTCCTCTTACCAGTGAGATCATAGGATAATTGTCCTTCTCTGATTGACTTATTTCACTTAGCATAATACCCTCTAGTTCCATCCACATTGTTGCAAATGGCAAGATTTCAGGTTTCTTGATGGCTGCATGATATTCCATTGTATTTATATACCACCTTTTTATCAGCATTTTCAAGTAATTGTTTTATGGAAGGTTCCTAAAGGCTGATTTTAAGTGAATCCTAATGTAACCTGATATGACAGAATACCTTTGCATTGTCATTTGGTATTTCTTTTAAACAACTGACACAGAGGGTGCCTGGCTGGCTCTATTGGTAGGGCTTGCTGCTTTTGATCTCCAGGTAGTGGGTTCAAGCTCTATGTTTGTGTGGAGCCTACTTTAAAAAGAAATACTGAACAATGGGCAGAAATGGAATTGCCCAAAAAAGGAGCCTGTGGAGGGGCACCTGGGTGGCTCAGTCATTTATGTGTCTGACACCTGACTGTGGCTTGGGTCATGATCTCAGGGCCATGAGATTGCACCCCCCATCAAGCTTCATGGTCAGCACGGAACCTCCTTAAGTTTCTTCTCGCCGTCTCCCTCTGCCCTCCTTCCCCGGCTCACACACTCTTTTTCTGTGTGCTTGAATTCTCTCAGAGGTTGATCTTGTCTGGTCTTGGGTGAGCGTTGATATCTACTGATCATTTGTTTTCTCATTTGGGAAATAAGTCAGCTCCTCTAGAGTTGTAAAGCAGAAGGAAAATGGAGGGCACTTTCTGTAACTGATTTTCATGGAGTTAGTAGAGATCCAAAATAATAATTTGCAAATATAACAGATCCAAATTACATAGGGCATAAAATTATTTTCAACTGGAGACACTTTGGATTCAATTGTTGCATAAGAGGCTTTTTTAGAGTTTCCCTTATCTGACTAAAAGCAGGAACCTCTAAGAGTCAGGCTGCTGTAACTGCTTTCTCCCTGGGGTTTTGTCTGCCAAGAAAGAAGACAAAGTAGACCACTTGCCCCTGTATAAACAAGCAATATCACAGAATCTCTTCTCTCTCCTTTGTTCCCTCAAAAGCCCATTTGTTCTTCCTACAAAAGCCTTTCACATATTAAATTAAGTATATGAACTCCCATTCTCTAATTATTGAACAAGCTACTTTTTTTTGTGCATCTTATATACATCTTATATACATCTTAAATACATATGAACAAACTCCGCCTGTTAATCTTGTGTCAGTTCAAAGATCATCAAAAAGTAAAGTTAAGAGGATGGAGGAAATGTATTTCCTCCCTGGCAGAATGTATTGTGTGTGTATATATAGGTACATATATGCATGCATACATAACATATACACACACACACACACACACACACACATATATGTGTGTGTGTGTATATGTGTATATATGTATATATATGTGTGTGTATATGTGTGTGTGTGTGTGTGTGTATATATATATACATACATATATATATATGTATATATATATACACACAGATATATATATATATACACATACATACATATATATATACATATATATATATCTGTGTGTTTCCAAAGCCAATAATGAATACATTTGAAAATACCATTTTTTTTTCTCCAACGAATCTCACAGGTATTTAGCAATGCAACCCTCTACAGAATCAATAAACATTCCTTAAATTTTCTTCTTGAAAATTCACCATCATTGAGCCAATATTCTTCTCAAAATAATTCTTTTCATTGCTTCTTTGGCCTCTGTGTTTCTCACACTGTATATCAGAAAATTTAGGATTGGCAACAAAAGAGTATAAAACACGGACAGGATTTTGGCTCTATCCTGTGGGTAGTTAGAGCTGCTGCCCAGATAAGTAAATATCACTGTTCCATAGAAGAGAGTCACTACCATTAGATGAGACGCACATGTGGAGAATGCCTTATACCTGCTCCTTGTGGAGTGTAACTTCAGGACAGTGAGGAGGATTCCCAGATAGGAACTAACCACTATCAGAAAGGTAGTCACTGATGTCGTGCCAGAGAAGATAGTAAATAAAATCTTGCTGTACTGGGTGTCCGAACAGGACAGTTGAAAGAGCAGTGGGATATCGCAGAAGTAATGATTGATGACGTTGGGCCCACAGAAAGACAGGCTGAGCAAGCCGCTCAGGTGGGTAAGTGAGCTGGCGGAACCTACCAGGTAGGAAGCAGTCACCAGGTGGACGCAGAACGTGCGGGTCATGAGGCCTTTGTAATGAAGTGGGCGGCAAATGGCAACATAGCGATCATAGGCCATGGCCGCCAGGAGGAAGCATTCGGTGGTCAGGAACATGCTGAAGAAGGAATACTGAAGGAGGCAACCGTGATAGGAGATGACTTTCCATCCTGTTGTGTAGCTCACCAACATTCTAGGAATAAAGACTGAAGCATAGCAGAAATCCAAGAAAGCCAAGTGACAAAGGAAAAAGTACTTGGGCAAATGGAGCTGGGCACTAGCCCAGATGACTGCGACAATGCAAACATTGCCCACCACAGTGGCGAGGTAGATTGACAGAAATAGCAGGAAAAGGACAATATTCAAATCAGGGTTATCAGTCAGCCCCAGGAGAATGAACTCCGTTACCACACTGACATTTCTGTTGGCCATTTATGTGTCCCCCACTACAGGGGATCTGCAGGGAGCAAGAAACAATGGAAATAAGCAAAGTATAGCATGAATATATGCTTTCAGTCAACTAGCATTTTTTGAAAACTGCACAATCTTAGTTAACAATCACAGTCCACAGGAAGAGTGAGAAGTCAGCCCGATAAGAGACTTTGGTTGATTCAAAGTCTCCTCTGGGGGTGTAAACTGACTTTATGCCCTGTGAGAACTTTGGAGGAATCCAAACTCCTGTGGAAAGCCTCATAGGAATGTAGGTTTAACAGAAAGAGCTTAGGAGATGGACCTGGAGTAATAGCATATTCCAGATTCCAGAACATAAGGCAAGGACCCTGCATTTTTAGAAAAACATCCCTTAACAAAGTACACAAAAACTCAGAATGTAACAGGTAAATTTCTGAGACATCTAGCAAAACTACTGTCTATGACATCTTTTTAACTTAGACAAAATAATAAGTAACTATAAATAAATAAAATAATAATAAATAAAATAAAGAAATATATAAATAAAACAATAAAAGAAATAAAATATTATACATGTTACACAATAATATATACACAATATAAACATGATTAGATTTATAGACTATCCATAAAAAAGGGAAAATAAGAATTAAGGATGGGGACGCCTGGGTGGCTCAGTTGGCTAAGCAGCTGCCTTCGGCTCAGGTCATGATCCCAGGGTCCTGGGATCGAGTCCCACATCGGGCTCCTTGCTCGGCAGGGAGCCTGCTTCTCCCTCTGCCTCTGCCTGCCTCTTTGTCTGCCTGTGCTCGCTCATTCTCTCTCCCTCTGTCTCTGGCAAATAAATAAATAAATAAAATCTTTAAAAAAAAAAAAAGAATTAAGGATGTCTAGAATAGAGAGTGAAAAAAAGTAATCATTTTCTACATAACATTACTTCTTTCTTAAAACTCACTTGTTCCAGGAAATTGTTCTTTGCTATTCCAACAGATATTTGTTATTTCATTTTCTGATTTCCAAGAGCATTTATTAGCCAATGGTGTGTCTTAGTCCATCAGACATTTTTTTCTTTAAGATTGAATCAAGATACTTTTTAATATGTTTTTGATCTCTGCAGTCAAAAGACCTCAAGTCTAATTTCAAGGACAATGCATATACTTTAGGTACATTAGATCATGCATGGATGCAGATTTTTATCAAGAAAAGGATTATTAAATTAATTTTATTTTAGGCTTTCTCATATAATCCTAGTATACATAAAAAAATGAGGTTATAAGAGCTGGTATATTAGAGAAACACAGGATTAAATAATTTTTGAGGAAAGCTTTTTTCACTCCAAGATTTATAGGAATACATGGTGGACTGTTACACTTTGGGAGTTTCCAATAAGAGAAATAAAAATAAAGCATGCTTCATATTAATTTGACAATTGAATCTTTTTATTGAACATTAATGAATATGGTGTTTCATAGTCTAGGCTTTGGGAATAATATTTCCCTGATATTGAATAAAAAGGAGAATGACATGAGTTTGGATCTCTGCCCTTTACTCACGGTGTGGTGTAAAGTTAGTAACAATTCAAATGTTGCAAACCTTGGGACCAGATTGCTTTGATCATGTCTACTTTACTAAAATGCCAGAGGTGAAAAAGAAGGACATATTCATTTTTGCTCAATTAAACTGTGATTTCATGTCTAAGTCTCAGTTTCTAGCTTTACTGCCATTTCCTCTATGAATCTTTCTCAGAAGGTAGCTGTGATAATTAAATAAGAAAATATATGAAAACTGTCTGGCACAGCCCCTAAATATTTGCTGTATAATCAAAGTAAAACAGACACCAGACTGTCTATTGACATACTGGACAAATGGCTTTTGACTAAAATAATATTTTGGATCTTTGATTTTTTTTTTAAAGATTTTATTTATTCATTTGATAGACAGAGATCACAAGCAGGCAGAGAGGCAGGCAGAGAGGAAGGGAAGCAGGCTCCCCGCCAAGCAGAGAGCCCGACGTGGGGCTCGATCCCAGGACCCTGGGATCATGACCTGAGCCGAAGGCAGAGGCTTCAACCCACTGAGCCACCCAGGCGCCCCGGATCTTTGATTTTTTTGTTTGTTTGTTTCGTTTTGTTTAGATAGCTTTGCCTGCCTCCCTTGACTTTAAACAATCCAATTTGTTATTTTGACGATGAGGTCCCTCTTAAGTCACTGATTTTGTATGTGTTTCTTTGATTTTCATTTAATAAGTAGTAATTTTCATCCGGACTGACTTTCATGCCATTTTTCTTTAACTGTAAAGTTGGTTGTACAGAATAAATTAATCTTTGAATCTAAAAATTAACTCTGGTAACAGGGTGAAAATCACCACTCTCTCAGATTTAATACAATTCACAGCTTGTAATAATTAAACTTAAATTTTAAAGAATTTCTTTAAATAAATTTCCTTTTGTAATTTACATAACTATATGAAGCTCTAAATACAGCTACCTGAGAAAATAGGGAATGAACACTTTAATTAATAAATTTATTTTTTAAGGATTTAGTTGAGAGTGAGAAAGCATGAGCCAGAGGGGCAAAGGGGGAGGGAGAGCATCTCAGGCAGACTCCCCTCTGAGCAGGGAGCCATACAAAGGTCTTGATCTCATCATCCTGAGATCATGATCTGAGCCAAAATTCAATTGGAACTTAACTGAATGAGCCACCCAGACACCCCAGACCCAGTAATTATTTTAAGAGAACTATTTGATGAGATACCTGGGTGGTTCATTCAGTTAAGCAGCTGCCTTTGGTTCAGGTCATGAGCTCAGGGTCCTAGGATCAGCCCTGCATCAGGTTCCCTGCTAAGCAGGGAACCTGCTTCTCCTTCTCCTTCTGCTGCTCCCCCAGCTTGTGCTTTCTCTCTTTCCATTAAATAGATAAATAAAATATTGAAAGAAAGAAAGAATGAAAGAAACGAAGGAAGGAAGGAAGGAAGGAAGGAAGGAAGAAAGAAAGAAAGAAAGAAAAAGAGAGAGCTATCTGATGTGGTAATGGTCTAATTCTATTTCACTTATCTCAATAATTTGAATGGATTTGAAGCTGATGATTTTTCTTCACATTCCATTCATAGCATGTATTAAGAGTTGTTGTTTTTGAAAACTGGAGAGGCATTTGTAATTCCTTTGTTAGAACACATAAATATAACACCTACCTGGTGTTGAGATGACGCTTAGACCTTTCTCTCAGTTTCCTGACTTGTGCTTTTATTTGGCTGAGTGTCTTTGGAGGATGGAATCCCCAGTGATTCTGTGACACTATGTTTCATTAAAAGAGCAAAGAGAGACTTGGGGAAGGTAAAGTCCCAGCACTATCTTTCCAAATTATAGCAATTCATGGATGTAGCCATTTCTCAGTTTTAGAGAAAACTGTCACATAAATTCCTGTCTCAACTATATAAGCCTCTGCATGACAACCCCTAAATTATTAAAAATGAACTCCATCAGTGTTTATCATAATTTGCATAATATAGTTATATATATAATATATATTATATATATCTTTATTTTAGTTATATATATCTTTATATATATAATATATATTTTTTATTTATATATATAAATTATATATATATATCTTTATTTTAGTTTTAAAGAGGGCTAAATTCCATTTGTTGATGACCATATGCTTCTATATACATGTATTATTATTGGTTAGTAATTATGGAAAATAGGCATATATTTCAATTTGAGATAGCCCAAAAGAAGGGGAAGCAATCAGTAATCACTAGAGTTCAAATGTGTGTGTGTTCATACATTTTTAATATAAGAGATCATTGAACAAATTAAGACACTAAAATAAATATCAAGTTTAACATTTTTATCACTGTGGTGGTTGAACATAAATTTAATTTTTAGAAATTCTAAGTAAGCTGCTCCTTGGAGGATAGAACGAAAAACATAAAAGGTGGTAAATTAGAATAAAATGGTAGACATTTACATTCAGTAAAAAAGGGGAGGGGGCAAATAAGAATAAATAAGTCACTGATACAGATCAAATGCAACCAAACCAACAAACACAATTGTACAAGAGCAAGGTGGAGAGAATTTGCAATGATATTAAAATGAAGCAATAGCTAAAACAGACTAACACACAGGGAACATTATAATTAATTTAACTAACAAGAATATTGCTTTTTCTCTGGCAAAGAAATATTAAGTAAGATACTCGTTGGGGTTGTTTTTATTTATTAAATGCCTAGTATGCTCCAGGCACTTCACAACTCCTAATTACCTCTAATCATGTAATTTTATTTAATTGAATATCCTGATCCATATGATTCACATTATACATGCCTCAGAATAATTGAGTGTGGACTTTGGGAAATGGTAAGACAATATCTTAATACAGTGATTGTCTCATGTAAAAACTGGTGCTGCTTTTACTGTTTATTCCATACATCATTTTAATATCGACAAACTAGGAGTGAACACGATAATGATGAAATTTGAAACCATATTGCATGAAAAATAGTGGAAAAGATAGACAATAACCAGTATGAGAAAAATTAGACTCAGGATAATATTCTTCCCCACCCCCTCAAGATTTTACTTATTTATTTATTTATTTATTTGACACACAGAGAGAGAGAACACAAGCAGAGGGAGTAGCAGAGGGAGAGGGAGAAGCAGGCTCTCCACTGAGCAGGGAGCCTGAAGCAGGGTTTGATCCTAGGACCCAGAGATCAGGACCTGAGCTGAAGGTTGATGCTTAACCGACTGAGCCACTCAGCACCCCTCTGGACGGTGGTCTGATTCAGCAAACAGGGAACATCTAAGCAGTCTAAGTATGAAGAGTGAGAATATATGAATGTTAAGACTTCATAAGACATATCTAAGACTAATTGATACTAACTCTAAAGAAAGAGATGGGTCTTACTTAAATTGAAAAAAAAAAAAGAAGTCATATTTAATTGGTAAAATTTAACAAACTGGTTTTATAGGGGAAGGGTGACAAACATTGGACCATTTGTAGAGGGCATTCTATGGCAAATTAGGGTTTTGATAGGATGACAATATGCTTCTTAGATATCCATAATGCTGAGGGTCACAATTTGTTCACAAGCCATAACTGACCAAGGAGTAACTGAAAAGGGCCATCAGAGCTGCGGCTGATGCAATTACTATTGCATTCAGAGCACAAGATCAAATCTCAAATCTTGGGAATGGTGACTTGTGGGTCTCTTAATAAATAAAAAAATAACAAACATGACCATGATGCAAATGTACTCATGACTTGTCCACATAGTGCCGGCAACTTATTTCTCTGATGAGTTAGGTCAATTTTTAAACTACAAGCTCCAAGTCGAACCATGTGAAATAAAAAAAAAATAATAATAACACACATTTAATAGAGATTCTTTGTGAGCTGAGAGGAAAGTCATGCTAGATAAACATCTGCTGAGTCCTGATTTCTCCAAATGTTGATGTTGAGCAGTAACCGATTTTAGGGATGGGATAGAGGGATTGGAGCTAAAAGTGCCCATCCTCAATTTTGTATCCTGATATCTTACGTGTAATTTGAAGAAATAGCATCAGGTATTTCGTTCATGAAGTCCTCATTTATTTCTAACTGAGTAAGTATATTAACCACTTAAGGATATTTGGAATCTGCTTAACTGAGTTGTATTTACTAATATGTGTGTGTGTATATAAATATATATGTATATATATATAAACTTATATATATAAATTATATATACACACATATATGTATATATATGAGTCAGGTATATATATAGGATATATTACCCATTATTTAAAATATATTACTCATTTTCCAATCTTCATGCTACAAATCTTCCACACACCCTTCATCTGCCTCACAATTTAAGAAAGGGATTTTTTTTAATCTTATTCGAGCGTTCAGGTACTGTTCATATTATAATATAGTTACTGTATATACTGTAACACAGTAACTCTTTGTTAGGATGAGTTGAAGGTCAATATTAAACATAAACAAATATCATACTTTTGTTCCATATAATGACACCCCTCCCACACATGTCCACTTAGTAAACTATTTTATCTACGTCCTGGCCAGCCCCTTATTTTATGAGGTGAGTATTGTAACAGGATGAGTTCAATTTGTTTTTATGAGTTTTAATTACCTGGCTTGTATGTTATACTTTGTGTTTGATATTTTAGGACATAAGATATTGACTACTGTTGAAAAAATTGTGAAGAATGTTATAAAATTAGTTTCACTTATCATTATTATTTCACCTTTTTATTTTTTCTGAAAATCAAAACTTTAATACAAATTCATTTACAGGAATGCCTCTTATACATAAATGTCACATATATGTAGCCTTATGGGACTCATTTTTAAATAATATATTAAATGATTTTAGGGGTGCCTGGGTGGCTCAGTTGGCTAAGGGTCTGCCTTAAGCTCAGCTCATGGCCCCTGGGTCCTGGGATGGAGCCCCGCATTGAGCCTTCATTGAGCAATCTGTCCAGCTGGGCGTCTGCTTCTCCCTCTCTTTCTGCCCTTTCCCCCTGCTTGTGCTCTCACTCTCTCTCTCTCTCTCTCTCAAATAAATAAATAAAATCTTTTAAAAAGTAAAAAATAAATACATGATTTTGGATGATTATAAAGGACCACACAAATGTTATATGATGTTCTTGTTGGTGTGATTATTTCATTCTGAAAAGTAAACTTTCACATGAATTTCTTCACTTGCATTTCTAATATAATGAGGATGCCGATATGGTATCTTTTTTCACATTTCAACTTGCTACCTTCACAGATATTGGAGCCATTCACTTATGAGTTTGTCTGTCACTGAGAAGAAAGAAAATAAAAGTTTAATCTATGAGTCATGTAAAACCATGCATTAATATTTAAAGACAATTCAGCTGTCTCATTGTGCTGCTTGGCATTGTTGCTTCTTAATATTCAATATTTTAAAGAATCTCAAAAACTCAAACATAATTTTATTTGTAAATGGAGATATTCTCTAGAACATTGGTTTGTTTCCATATAAAGGAGACTTTATAGCAATTTAGGGGGAAGAGATACTATGGAAAAATCATTATTTATGGGCCCGATTTCATCACTATCCATCTATATGTACAATTTGAATCAAAGGGAAAACAACGGGTTCAGATATTTTCCCTACCTGGAATACACAGCACAGATTTCCTCCTGAATAGAATACTATTTCCTTTTTAAAGGAAATTTCCTTTTTAAAGTCTAAGGGAGATTCTGGGAGATGTTTAATGGAAAAAGGGAAATGGGTCTGATTATTTATGACTCCTAAAGTATCTTGGAGGCCTCCTTTCTAAACACGAAGTCAAATTCTTCATTGAGTGTTTTCTTTGAGTATTAGTAACCCTACCACGTGGAGTGGTAGAAAAAGTGTGGTGTTCGGTCCTGTTCAGTTTTATATGTAGTGATGGAAATCAAAGTCAGGATCAGGGAAATGGTCCAGACTAAGCACTGGGAATGATATCACACAGGCGAAAGAGAACCCAAGTTCTCTTTCAGACTATTTTTGAGTATTTGCATTTATTTTGAAAAAAGTCAAGCTATAAATAATCCAGGCTAATTTCAGAACATGCATATGCTAGCTTTGTGGATAATTCACATACCAATCCTCTTTGCTTTACAAGTATTTGCTTATTTCTGTGCTTAATAGAGATACTGAGTTAAGAGATATTTATTACTTACTAATCTTGTGTTTGTATGTCTATTTGTGTGTCTGTTTATATGCCTGTATATCTATTTGTATGTATTTATTTCTATCCATGTACCCATGTACAGGAACAAAAATATCTTCAACTGTCCAGAGATAAGTAGCCTAGATCTCACTATGGCTTTTAGGTTAGTTTACACAATAACCAGTCATATCTCCTGTATCTGTAATTCTTCTAGACGTTTTCCTTCTGCTGTGTAATAGGAGGCTCCCATTAAGTAAACTCTCAGATTTCTTTGGACTCAAAACTTTAATAAATTCATATAAATATTCTTATCCAGAGAACTTCTTAAATGCTATTATGGGACACATATGGCATGAAATTAACAAGGAAAATATTTCATTTCTATAGCTCTTTTCACAGCCTCTTTCACTTCCTTGTTCCTCAAGCTGTAAATCACCGGGTTTAACATAGGAATCACCAGGGTATAAAACACAGATACCACCTTTTCTTGTTCTAGGGAATACTGGGAACTCAGCTGGATGTAACTAAAGCTTATGGAGCCATAGAATATAGTCACCGCCGTGAAATGTGACGCACAGGTGGAGAAGGCTTTCCGTCTGCCTGCTGCTGAGCGGATCCTCAGGATAGCAGCAACAATGAAGACATAGGAGATCATCACAATCAAGAAAGTGATCATAGCAATAACTCCAGAGAAGATTAAAAGCAACAATTCATTCATGGATGTGTCAGAACATGACAACTTTAATAGTGGGGGAAGGTCACAGAAGAAGTGACTGATGATATTTGGCCCACAGAAAGACAATTTCACCAAACCAACTGTGTGTGTCAATGAGTTGATTAAGCCTCCTACACATGACCCAATGACCAGGGCAATGCAGACGAATTTAGTCATAGCCACTGTGTAAAGTAACGGGTTCACGATGGCCATGTAGCGGTCGTAAGCCATGGCCGCAAGCAGGAAGCCCTCGGTGGTAAGGAGTGACACAAATAAAAAATATTGCACGATGCACGCTGAGAAAGAGATCGTCTCCCGTTCAACAAAGAAGTTCAGCAGCATTTTGGGTGCAAAGACTGACGAATAGCAGGCGTCAACGAATGACAGACAGCTAAGGAAATGATACATGGGTGTCTGGAGTTTGGGGGTTATTTGGATTAGAAAGAGCATTCCTAGATTCCCCACCAAAGAAATGATATAGATCAGCAGGAACAAAACAAAGAGGACCACTTTCAGTTCAGCACGATCTGTCAGTCCCAAAAGGATAAATTCTGTAACCAATGTAAAATTAACATCAGTCATGTGTGTGTTTTTCTTGGTACCTGTTAATGATAAGAAAAATGAAATTGAGAACGATCATGCCACACCATCAAGACTACTTGGAATCCCTAACTCGCCTTGCAACTTGAGTTGTTGACTTTTCTTTCCCAGTTGTTTTATCTATAAAACTAGAAAAATTTAACTAGTATCTCTCTAGTCTCTTCAAGTACTGTTTATAAGGCTATTCCAAAAGGAAATTCCATGAATGAAAAAAATAAAACATTATGGTGTTAAGCTTCAAGGTGCATTTAAATGTTTCTCTTTTTATGTAAAGGAAAAAAAAAGTGAAATTCATTCTAAAATACATGTGATGCAAAATCTGGTTTTTAAAGCATAATAACCAAGGTTGGAAATTTAATCTGTGTTCTCACAGGAATTCTTTTCAACTTCTCACTTTGGATTTAATGGTAGCTAATGTCAAATACATCAAAATATAAGAATTAACTGTACTGGGGCGCCTGGGTGGCTCAGTGGGTTAAGGCTCTGCCTTCGGCTCGGGTCATGGTCCCAGGGTCCTGGGATCGAGCCCTGCATCAGGCTCTCTGCTCAGTGGGGAGCCTGCTTCCTTCTCTCTCTGCCTGCCTCTCTGTTTGCTTGTGATCTCTGTCTGTCGAATAAATAAAAATCTTTAAAAAATAAAAAAAAAGAATTAACTGTACTATAGCATTTGAACTGTGAAATTCCAGATATGCCTTCATGTTTACTTCACATACCATAATATTTTTGAAAGTTGAATGTGATGAAAGACAAAGCCTTAACATCCAAAAGGTCATCCTTAGAAAATAGCCAGAAGTATTGGTTTCTGAGAAAAATGCCACGGAGAATGAGAGGAGAGGGTAGTCTGAGCTAGAATGTGAACAACAACCTATATAATTGGCTTTTGAGGGGCGCCTAGGAGGCTGTCAGTTAAGCAGCTGCCTTCCGCTAAGGTCATGATCCCAGGGTCCTGGGATCGAGCCCCGCGTGGGGTTCCCTCCTCAGTGGAGAGCCTGCTTCTCTCTCTCCCCCACAGCTCCCCCTGCTTGTTCTATATCTCTGTCGAATGAAAAAATAAAATCTTAAAAAAGAAATGATTGGCTTTTGAAATCCAATAGAAATATCTTACTCAGGACACTCAGAAAACAGAGTTTTTAACCTTTTTCTAATAAAGAGCAATGTAAACCTATAAAATAAAGCAAACCTATAAAACATATAGATACTTTTTAATAATTTTTTTTGGATGTCGCAACACATTTCTTAAAATACACTATGTCTTTTCCACTGAATACACAATGGTTGATTATTACATTTTGTCTGAAAAAATATAACTACCTTTTTACATTTTATGGAAAATAAAAATAAATATTTTAAACAGTTCACAAGGCTATGGTTTTACCTCTTGAGAATAAAGGGAGAGGTTTTTGATGGTTTCATTATTCTTTTACTTGGGAGACACTATTTCTTTAGTACAGTTGATAAAACTCAGAAAACATTACAAAATTATTGAAATAGCAATAAATGAGGTAACTGTGAGACATAGAATATCTACACTGATAGGTAAGTAATCCCTATGGGAATATCTAATTATGACATGATGTAATTCATCCTTCAGGGAAGAACATTCCACACTGATTAAAACATTGATTTTTCATTGTTTCAGTAGATGTTACCTAAAAATTTTGATGTTAATGTAGAAAAAGAAATTGATGTGTAGGATAAGGGGTAAGAATAAATGACCAAGTTATAAATTCCCCATACTCTGTATTTTTATGTCTCCTTCATCTTTTTTTTTTTTCATTTTTAACTGATTTGTAAAACATATTTATATGAGAAAGTGAAATAAGTGAGTTTTACTTACCAGTAAGAGAAAAAAAAAAAAACATTCAATACGTTAGCTTATTTAGGAACCTTATAACTGCCCATTCCAATGGATATTTCTCTATATTCCTCCCAAAACAATTAATCAATCATACACAAAAGTTGTATTTGTTTAACACTTACAGTAACACAAAAATTGGATAAATGATGGTAGTTTCAGGCAGGAGGACTGAAATTCAAACTTCTTTAATATATGATAACCACAGGCAGAGCCTCCATCGTATGAAAGCAAGAGCAAGATGGTCAAAAATTTTATTTATATATTTACTTTAGTACAAATGGGAATAGAGTCCCCAGAGTTAATTTTCTAATCAAAAGGATATAATAAACACATGATTAAAAGTTCCTCTGTGCTTCTTGAGGGACATAGGAAACTCTCAAGACCTTAATGGCTCCCTGAAAGCATTTAATTTCCTGAATGTTAGAATGAATAGAAGGAAAGGAAGGGCCAAGTAAGTATAGGGGGAAAAAAAACAAAATAAAACAGAACATATAGATTCTGAACAACAGTGCAAAGAATAGATAGTAATGCCTGCTCGGTACTTTAGCAAGAGAAGCTTCTCAGAAAATCCAGTAGTTGGGCCTGCTTGTCAGAAAACGCACGTGCACACATCCACGTGCACACACACACACACACACACACACACGTGAAACTAAAACGCAAACACCAGTGGGCTTGAAGGTAGGAGAAGAGCAGCTGGTTAACAAAAATCTACGCCTTTGTTTTCTTGGATTATGAAGAGGAAATCAAAGAAAATGAAAACTAGTACTTTTTAAAAATTTTTAACCTTTTACATTTTTTTATTTTTTAAAAGATTTTATTTATTTGACAGAGAGAGATGGCAAGGGAGAGCACAGGAGCAGGGGGAGTGGGAGAGGGAGAAGCAGGCCTCCCACTGAGCAGGAAGCCCAACTCGGGGCTGGGTTCATGATCTGAGAGGAAGGCGGACACTTAAGGACTGAGCCACCCAGGCGCCCCTAAGAGGATTATCTTAAATGGAGTGGGGAGGACATTGAAAAGGTGGGGCTAGAAGCCAGGGATGTGTTCTATGTTAAAACGGACAGAAATGGGCTTTCTGCTTTAATACAGTTCTGCCTAGCAGCCAGTCCCATACAGCGAGTCTAACTGTAGCTCTAGCAGTGCTTCTGGCATACGGATCTCATCTCCTTCAAAATGACTTACGTGAATTTCCTCTCTCTTCTCTAAAAACTTTAACCTCCTTTGTTTCTCCAAAGCACACTTTTGATTTTGTTAAATCTCTCCCTCGGATTGCAATCCCTAAATCCCCAAATAAACACATACTTTATTCTTTATTTTGAAACCTGCTGTTTTGTCTTTCCTTTGTTGACACAGGCACTCAGTACAGGGGAAAAAGCAAAACAAAACAAAACACTATATTTAGAAAGTCCCTATCATGTTCTCTATCTTCTGCAGATCTATTAACCCCCTGAGATTATATGCAATACTATTTTCTTATTTTTTTTCCTTCCTTCTCTTTTCTTTTCTTTTTTCTTTTTTCTTTCTTTCTTTCTTTTTTTTTTTTTTGTAACCTTTACACCTGACATGGAGCTCAAACTCAGGAACCCAAGATCAAGAGTCAAATGTTCTACCGCTGAGTCAGCCAGGAGTCCCATACAATGCTGTCTTTAAAACACTTATTTCTGGGAAATGGCCTCATACCAATCATCAGATACTTAAATGGAGACCCAGATAAGATCTAATGGCTTTATTAACAATAGAAACGGATATGTTAAATTTTAAAAATTGATATTTAGCACATAAATAGAGGTGCAATTGAATTTGACATACAGAAAAAATTCCCAGCATTATTTGAAATGAATTTAGTATATATTTATTGATTTTCTGTCATGAAAGAAGACTTCTTGTGAAAATATAATTCAGAATTATATTAATGAATACAAATCATGCATTAAATAAATTATATTTATTAAATAAATTATTAAATAATTTTATTTAAATTGTAAATATTAAATGAATTATAAATTAATTAATTATAAATTATAAATAAAGAGAATTTATTTAAATTATTAAATAAATTAAATCAATAATTCATTAAATAAGTTATTCAACAGAAATATTGAAGTGTTATATTTTAGAAAATAACTTTTTTCAAATAAAAGTTAGAGGAATAATTATGATCCAATAAGCAGTGTTCAGTTTAAATGTATAATTTAATGGGTTTTGACAAATATATGCTCCAGACCAATTATTACTATAATCAAAGCAGAATGTTTCCATAACCCCCAGAATATCTTATTCTCTTTCTAAGAAACCCCAATCTCTGACCTTCAACCTCAAAAAACTGCTGATCAGTTGTTTATCTATGTTTGTGAGATTTGTTTTTGCAGAGTTTCACAAAATTGGGGTAATACAGTTTTTTGGGTCTGAATATTTTTTCAATCAGAATGATATTTTTATTTTTATATATTTTTAAGATTTTATTTATTTATTCATGAGAGAGAGAGAGAGACAAAGACAGAGGCAGAATGCTGGTCTGAATCCCAGGACCCTGGGATTGTGACCTGAGTCAAAGGCAAATGCTTAACCCACTGAGCCACCCAGAATAATGTTTTTAGAAACATTTACATTGTTACATAAATCATTAGTTCTTTCTTTCTTTTTTATTGCTTGATAATGTACGAATTAGTATACTTTGTTTATCTACTCACCTCTTAATGGACGTTTGGATTATTTGCAATATTTGGCTACTTTGAATAAAGCTGTTGTAGTGGCATTTGGGTGGCTAAGTCAGTTAAGCATCCTCTTCTTGTTTTTGGCTCTGGTCATGGTTTCAGGGTCTTGAGATGGAGCCCTGCATTGGACTCCTGCTGGATAGTCTCTCCCTCTTATTCTTCTACCCTCCATGCTCTCTCTGTCTCAAATAAATAAAGAAAAAAAATTTTTTTAAAGCAGTTGTAAACACTAGAGTTGAAGTTTTGAATGGGCATGATTACTCATGTCTCCTGGATAAATAACTAAGAATGGAGTGTTCCAATTCATTAATAGGGAATCACTATTAATTTAGATCTCTTATTCCTCTCAGCAATTTTTTATACTTTTCATCATTTTACTCTTAAGTCTGATTTTTTTTGTTGCTGTTGAATTTATTCCTCTATTATGTCCTATCGTTAAAGGAAATATTTTATTAGTTTTTTAAGTCATTTGCAATTAATAGACAGAAACAGTTCACTTTTGTATATTGATTTTGTCTTTTATTTTTTTATTTTTTTAAGATTTTATTTATTTATTTATTTGACAGAGAGAGATCACAAGCAGGCAGAGAGGCAGGCAGAGAGAGAGGAGGAAGCTGGCTTCCTGCTGAGCAGAGAGCCGGATGTGGGGCTCTATCCCAGGATCATGACCTGAGCCAAAGGCAGAAGCTTTAACCCACTGAGCCACCCAGGCGCCCCGGTTTTGTCTTTTAGATGCATGATAATTTCACCTGAAAATAATGAGAATTGTGCTGCTTCTTTTCTATCTGGATGCCTTTAGCATTTTGTTTTGTATTATTCATTTTATTTTGTATTATTTTCTTCTGTATTGTTCATTCATTTTATATGTTCCATTACTTGGTAGTGTTCATTTATTCCTTATGTATTTTTGTCTCACTTTTGAACTGCTCTATCTTTCACATTTAAGCTCATCTATTTTTTTTTAAGTATATACTCTTTTTAATTAAAATATAATGTAATTTTTGTCTTAGGGGTACAGGTCTGTGATTCTTGAAACTTATTTTTACATATTTTAGTGTATTATGTGATAGGAATCTCCAGTAAAATGTTGACTGGATTTTTTTTTTTTTTTTTTTACCAAATACATGCAGTTTTGTCCAGGTTTTGTTTTCAGGTTTTGCTTTATTTTGTTTTGCTTTGCTTTTCACTTCTTTCTTTTCTCCCCCTCTTCGGGAACTGCACTATTTATCTCTTGATACACTGAATGGTGGCATACAAATCCCTGGCTGTTTATTTTCTTTCATTCTTTTCATATTTGTTCTTCAAAAGGGATGATTTCCATTGGTCTAGCTCCAAGATCCCTGATTCTTTCTTCTATTACCTCATATTTGTCATTGGATCTTTCTAGTGGAATTTTTCATTACAGTTACCGTATGTTTAACTACAGAATTCTCATTTGGTATTTTTATTAATCCTTTTTAAAAATTGAGATGCTTTATTTGATGAATACCTACTATAACACTTTCCTTTAATTTTTTATATATTTTCTTTAGTTATCTGAACATATTATTTATAATAGTACTTTGAAGTCTTTATCTGCTCAATCGAATATCTGGGTCATTCAGTTTCTACTGACTTCTTTTTTTTCGAGTCCAGTGTATTACATTTTTCTGCTTCTTTGTAGGTCTTGTAAATTTCTGTTAAGAGCTATACTTTATATATAACACAGCATTGACACTCTGCATTTCGTATGTGCAGGTTTGTTAAGGACCGACAATTATTTTTTAAAGTTGTCATGAGTAACATCTCCATCATTGCTTTATGAGTGTTGTAGCTGCTTCCTCTCTTCAGCACTTGATATTGTATATTTTTTTAAAAAATCTTGTTTTTTTAAGTCATCTTTACACCTAGCACGGGGCTCAAACTCACAACCCTGAGATCAAGAGTCACTTGCTCTACCGACTGAATGACACGTGCCCCTGATATCATATACAGCTTGTATCACCATATCTTATTGTGGTTAATTTTCTTTCCCCATATTACTAATAAAGCTGAGCAACTTTATTTTTCTGGAAGTTGGGAGATTTTTGGTATTTATTGTGTAATGTGCATTACAAGTACTTTGTCCCCTTGTCCCCAACTTTTTTCTATTATGTTTAGTTTTATTCGTTTGTAAGATTTCATTATACATTTTTACTATACTTTATAAATATGTAGGAAAACTATTTTCACTGACTCTGGTTTACTTTTTCATCCTATAAATATATTTTAAGTAGTGATATAATTCAGTGTTCCTTAATTTCTCCTTAATCGTCAGAATATTTTATGTCCTATTTTTTTTCCTTTTTTTTTTAATTTTTTATTTTTTATAAACATATATTTTTATCCCCAGGGATACAGGTCTGTGAATCGCCAGGTTTACACACTTCACAGCACTCACCAAAGCACATGTCCTATTTAAGAAATATTTTATCTATTAAGTTTTTAAGATGTCTCAATTTGTATTTTTATACAATAAAAAATACAATTATTTTATAGAACTTTTTTTATAGAACTTTTATAGAACTTTTTTTATAGAACTATAGAATTTCTATTTTATAGAAATTATTTTAGAACAATATTTTATTGTTCTAACTTTTGCATTTGCTGTGTTATGGATCGCCTTCTGTTTTAAATTATGCAATTTGAAATAGTAAATACAATGCACTCTGTTCCTTATTTCATTTCTCTTATTAAAACCTTAGAAGGTTTAGTCCCATTAATTTACACTGCTTTTGAATTATTGTTTCTATGCATTTATTTTGTATTTATTTTAAACCTCCTAATAAAATATTATTGTACAGTCAAAATTCAATTACAATTTATAATTACCTTCAAATCTCCAATTTACCATTCCCTTTGCTTTCCATATTTTCATTGAAATTCCATTTTTTGTCTTTTCCTCTGAGCACTTGTTCAAGAATTATACATACATGCATGCACATACACACACATTGTAAAACACCTTGAAATTAAGTATACAATTTATTTCAAATTTCTGTATATGTACGTGAGCATAAACACCACACCGATCATAATGATACAGATATTTCCAACACTACAGAATGCTCCCTCGTAGCTATATTACCATAATTTAAATTTATCTGTTGTTAAACCTTACACAAATGGAATCCTACACATGGACTTTTCTATTTTTTTTTATTTTAAACATATGGACTTTTTGTTTCTGCTTTCCTTTATAGAGCATAACATTATGACATTCATTTACCCTAGTGTACATCAGTGGTTTTTTTAAAAAGTGCTGTTTAGTCTTCCATTTTGTGAATATATCAAAATATATTAATTTATTCTCTTAAATGGTCAGGTTTTTGTTTCTAGTTTGTAAGTATAAATATTATGAATAAAACTTCTGAAAAAATTATTGTTCATGTATGTTTGTGAATACACACTCATATGTAGGGAATGTTGAAACATGAGTTAGCTATATATTCAATTTACCATCAGACAATTCTCCAAAATACCTGAACCATTTTCATACACCTCTTGGAAATGTGTGAACGATGATATTAAACATTTTTACATATGCTTACTGGTTATTTTGAATGACTTTTATATAAACATTTTTCTGTTTTTTTTCCATATTCAGTTGTCCTATTTGTCTTTTATTGACTGGCAGTTCTTTTTAATATATTTTGGATGAATCTTTTGCTAGTATACACTCTATGAATATTCTTTCTTATTCTGTGGCATGCCTTTTTAGTCTTGTAATGATGTATTTCCAGGGACAGAAATCTTTATTTAAAACAAAACCTCACTGAGTATTGTATATAAGTGTTGAATCACTCAGTTCTATACCTGAAACTAATATTACACTGTATGTTAAGCAACTAGAGTGTAAATTAAAATTGGAGAAAGAAAGAATAAATGAAAGAGATATATTTTCCCATTGTTCTTTTCATTTTACTATTTGTATATCCTTTTTTATTTTTAAAGACTTTTAAAAATTTGTTAGAGAGAGAGAGCATAAGCATGGGAGCAGCAGGCAGAGAGAGAAGCAGACTCCCTTCCCTGCTGAGGGACTCAATCCCAGGACCCTGGGATCATGACCTGAGCCGAAGGCACATGCTTAGCCAACTCAGCCACCCAGGTGCCCTGTATATCCTTACTGAAAAATGTTTGCCAATTTTGATGTTATGAAAACACAGACTTATGTTTACTGCTAGAGGCTCTTTTTTTTCATCTTTTACACATTTACTTCTATGATCCATCTTAGATCAATCTTCATGTATGATATGAATTAAAATTAAGATTCATAGCTCTTATGTGACCCTGCTATGTTTTCCCACTCTTTCTTACTCTTCTTAAAAATAATTCTCATTCTTTGCATGTGATTAAAGGTACATAGAAAGTGAAGATGGCATTGCTTTCCACCTGGGAGGGCTTCATTCTTTCTAAAATGGCATAACAGATGAAAAGCTAAGTTAATTCAAATATTATTTGTGCTGGTTCTGCATTGGGTTGAAGTTGGACCTCATTTTTCTCTGCCTTCTCCCTGTTTGGGTGTAGATTTCCCAAGATATTGGTTAAGAGCTGCACTTTTCTCTCTCTCTAGCTTTAAACACTATAGAAAATTAAGCTTTAATTCTTTGGTGGTGTGAACTTACCTCCCTGTCCTATATAGGCATATCTTGGAGATATTGTGGGTTTGGTTCCAGAACACTGCAATAAAGTGAGTCAAATGAGATTTTTGGTTTCCCAGTACACATAAAAGTTATGTTTATATTATGCTGTGGTCTAGCAAGTGTGCAATAGCATTGCATCTAAAAAAGCCAGTGCGCACACCTTAATTTAAAAACAACACAAGAAAAATTTAAAAAAATTAAAACAAAAGCTTGATAAAAAATAAAAACACTTTATTACTACAAAATGCTAACCATTCTGAGCCTTCAGTGAATTGTCATCCTTGATCCCAGATTACTATAATGAATATGACAATATTGAAAAAGTTTGAAATATTGCAAGAATTACCAAAGTGTGACCCAGAGATACAAAGTGAACAAATGTTGTCAGAGAACTGACATTGATAAACTTATTTGATGCAGGGATGCTATGAACTTTCCATTTGTAAGAAAAACACAGTAGCTGTAATGTTAAATAAAGTAAAGCATAATAAAGGGAGGCATGCTTACACATCAACTGCAGCCAATATTTGGAGGAGGCTGCCAGCCTTGTGTCTGACGCAGCCCTCTACCTCTGGTGAGACCTTATCAACCAAGCACCTAGAGACTGAGAAAAAAATACCACTGTCTTTCCAATTCCATTTGAATCTTCAAACATCTGAATCTTCAGTGCCACACAAAGAAAACTCTAGCCCTTTTCGCCTGGCTTACAGCAAGATCAGAATGTGGCAAATGTTCTGGGGAGGAAACCTTTATTACATATTTTGGTAGCTCTTCCTTCCAGCAAGATTTTGTGTTTTCTAAGCACAGCAAGAGTGTGGGGGATTTCCATGGACCCCTGTGACCCAAACCAGTGTTTTACAGTCTCCACCTTCCATCCCATCCAATTTCTTGGGGTGGGGCAGGGGAGGAGAGGGAAACAGCTGTGTGTTTAAGCTCCACTATAATCCAGCTCAACTCCTTCGGTCAAATAACTGCTGAGAAGACCACTGTTTTCTCTTCCCCCAGAACAGCTACAGGGCACAGGGGTCCCTGCTTTTGATAGACAGCGATTTTAATATTTGTTTTGCTTGGGATACCAACAAACGTTATCTCTGTTTCTCAGAAGTTGTTTATTTATTTATTTATTTATCTATTATTAAGGGAGAGGGGAGCATAGGGAGAAGGAGAGAGAGAATCTTAAGCAGGCTTCATGCTCAGTACAGAGCCCAGCGCAGGACTCCATCTCTAGACCCTGAGATTATGACCCAAGCCGAAAGCAAGAGTCAGATGCTCAACCAACTGAGCCACCCAGGTGCTCCTAGAAGTTCTCATTTATATCTATCTCTCTCTCTCTATCTATATATCATCATCTATCATTATCTATCATCTCTCATCTTTCTATCCTCATCTATCGTATATCTAATTTATTTATCTAGTTTATTACATGAGCATTCTTCTGTTTATTTGTTTACTTGGTCTTCAAGCCTGATCAGACCCAGAAGATGGCTAATTCCCTGAGAAGAAATGTCCCTGTGTGCTGAAACCTGGAAAATTTCTGTCCGGACCTCTCCTGAGTCTGCTGAACCCTTTCCCGAGCCCTCCATGCAAGTCCTCACCTGCATTGTCAGTGTGCCCTGAATCAGGGAGACTAAGTCAGTCAGCATCTCCAAGTTCACGTCTCTCTGAAATATAAAGCCCTCCAACTCTCTTTTCTTCAAAATCCATTCAATTCATTCAACAGATGTCTTAACTTATCTTGCTTTTTTTCATTATTTTTGCATAGATATTCTTTTGATACAGAAGTAAAAGTGCATATTTTCCTAACTTTTTAAAAAATTTTTGAAGCATTTTAAACTTATAGAACAGAATCAAGAATAAGAGATTTGCAAGAATATTTAAATGATGTCTCCTGTGTTCCTTCCCTATAGATACTAACTGCAATTGCTTATTTATTTCACCAGTCTCTTAATCTCTATCTTACTATACGTATATATGTATGTGTGTGTGCATATACTTATTTTTATACACATATCTTTCTTTATAATAGTAATGACATACTATTATTTTATATTATCCAGTACACAGTCATGCTTTCCAAAAGTTTGAGATGTAACATCAGGTAATGCATTCATCTTCACACAATATTTTGAAAACTCATTTACTGTATCCCTCCATTATTTTTTCCTCTAACAGCTTTTGCCCCTTATCTTACATGTCTTAGTGTTTGGCTCTCACAGAGTAACTAGTACAAGTAAAGGTACTAAACAGAAGTGTGTTGAAGGAATAAATCATAACTAATGACAGTTATTTTTTTCTATAGCTATTCTAGTATACCACTAAGATATATAATTCAAATACAAAAATGGAGATATATGTCTTTACTTGGATGATAGCATTTTTAGAACAACAACACCAACAAAGATCTGATGCCAGAAAATCATGCCAAAAGACTATTTCACTTTTCCTCTGAGATAAGAATGCATTTAATAAATTCCTATTGTTGGAGTGTTCTTTTCATTTGAATCAATGTCAGAGTCTTTTAAATCTGTGGTGAGTTCTTTCATAGTATAGCATCAGAATTTGTTAGGGGAAAAAAAGATGTACTAGTTCTTGAGAGAATGAAATTGTTAAGTCACAAAACAACGAATGATAAAATATAGTGATTTTCAGTCTTCCTGTCAATCTCAACACATCTTCAATTTCATGAGTCTACCTTGATTACAGTTTTTGGGCATTTGTGACTGTGACACAATTTTAAGAAAAGCCTGTTTATTTAATGTTAGGTTAACAAATCCATTGAAAAGTTTGGGTCAGGTGGGAGTTCTCTTCCACCATATTGACCTTTTGGCTGCATCTTTCACATCCTTATTTCGTAAACTATAAATCAGTGGGTTTAGCATGGGGATCACCAGCGTATAAAACACAGCAGAGACCTTCTCCTGTTCCAGGGAATACTGAGAGCTTGGCTGGATGTAACTGAAGGTCACAGACCCATAGAACAATGTCACAGCAGTCAGATGAGAGGCACAAGTGGAGAAGGCTTTGCGCCTCCCCTCAGCGGAGCGGATTCTCTGGATGGCAATGATGATGCACGTATAAGAGACCATAATGACAGTGAAAGTGAACATTGCAATGACCCCAGAGAATATTAAAAGCAGCATTTCATTGTTATGGGCATCAGAACAAGAGAGTTTCAGAAGAGGGGGAATGTCACAGAAATAATGGTTCACAACGTTAGGACCACAGAAGTCTAATTTGAGCAAACCGATTGTGTGTGTGAGTGAGTTAATGAGCCCACCCAGGTAAGATGCAAGGACCATCTGAACACAAACCCTTTGGGTCATTATGACTGTATACAACAAGGGATTAGCTATTGCCACATAGCGGTCATAAGCCATCATAGACAGGAGGATGCCCTCTGTGGTTACATATACTGCAAAAAAGAAACTCTGTAGAACACAACCAGCAAATGTGCTGGACTTATGGTTTGATAGGAAGTTAACCAACATCTTTGGAGCAAAGACAGTAGAATAGCAGATATCACAAAAAGAGAGGTTGCTAAGGAAGAAGTACATTGGAGTATGAAGTTGGGTATTTAACCAGATCAAGATAATCATCCCCCAATTACCTGCCAGAGTGGTGAAATAAATAAGGGTAAAAAGCAAAAAGAGAGGGATCTGCAAATTAGGGTTTTCAGTTAAACCTACCAGAAGGAATTCCTTCACCCCTGTATGGTTCCAACCTGCCATGCATTCAGGTTTATATGGCTTTTCAGTTGCAGAACAAGGTGATATCACTCAGATGAAAAAGATATACGTACAGTTTCCTCCATGATCCAGTATCCATAATAGTATTGGGGTGTTTATGTTTACCCTGCAGTTGGTTGAAGAGAAGAAATTAACTTCAGCAGTGGGGTATACATGTACTAGGCAATCTACTTACAGTGACTCAAATTCTTAGAACTAGAAATGATTTCATGCCCAGCTTCTTAGTTTCCACATCATAAATATTGAGAGAGGGAAACTCTTTTAGATCAAGAAAATATTAATTGGTAAAATTGACAGTCAAACCCAAATATGCCTATACCAAACTTCTATTTCATGCTAGGGCATAGACAAGTTCTCTGCTTATATCGTCTATACACTGGGGCTCTTTGTGATAGAAATTATTGGGGTACCAGGTGGTGGGTATTATAGAGGGCACGGATTGCATGGAGCACGGGGTGTGGTGCAAAAATAATGAATACTGTTATGCTGGAAATAAAAAAAAAATAAATAAATAAATTAAAAAAAAAAAAAAAAAAGAAATTATTCCTCCATCTTCTGGCCAAACTGTGGCTACTTTTCAACACCCGGTTAACTCATGATGCTGACTTTCATAACATGCAGCCCAACCCCTTTCTTTTCCAAATCTCAAACTTCAGAACTTTTTTATGACTCACCTTCTCCTCAGATTCTGCACTTGTAATATCAATGACTGTGTCCTCCATAAGAGCTGAACTGAGAGGAAGAGGTAAAACAATCTTTTCTTCATTTAATATTGTTAGGGCCCATCAAAAAATTGATTTGAAAGCACTTCTCTTTTGCATCTTTGGAAAACTTCACCTTGCATCTTTGCTTTTTTATCAGTATTAATTCTAATCCCCCCAAAAACCCAATGTCAAGGCGCAGGGTGTGAGAGCAAGATACTGAAACTGTACCAATCAGATAGGTCTTGTTATTATAAAATATTATATACAAATAAATATATAACTGATTAAGCATTATATGGAATATTTTTACATATTTAAATTCATAATTCTATAACCTCATAAGTATATACATGTACCTATAATTTGAAATGACATATACTGAATAGTTCATGGTTAAAATTTGCTTATAAGACAAAGGAAGCAAAAAAATCAGATAACACCCCCCAAAATAAACAATAATCACAAATAAAAATGTAAAAATCCACTATCAACAACAGCCTTATAGCTCAGGTAGTCTAATTTAAAAACAATACACATTGATTTGAAGTCTGTTGTATCCCAGCACACTGGGGTTGTAGTGGGAAGTATCAGCTTGTTGTAGCAAAAACAGTCTTAAGCACTGAGAATCAAATGTCTGTGTGCATGCCCTGGTTGTACTAGAGACAGGATACAGTGACACACTCAAGAAAAATAGAAACTAATTCTTAAAATACTACCATTGGACTTATAAAATAAAATTATATCTAAAACATTTCCCAAATACTATTATATAGATATGAAAAGAATGGCTTTCCTTGTATAGTTAAAATACATTGTAATTCTCAGATATTCTATTTTAAAAAGAATTTTCCATAAATGTGTAACTAGTCTTACATTACTACATACAAAAAATATTAAATACTATAAATACACAAGCATACATGAAAATATTGAATGTAGTATTATATACATATTGTTCTTTTTCCCATAAAATGGGAAACTTTGAAAACTTTGAAAAATAAATAACCCACAAGTAAGGACATTGTTTTCTGGCTATTTGGAAACAATACTGAAATCGTACAGCTGATGAGAGATTCTTTTAGTATAGAGAGATAAGAAATATTAAAAGTTTTAAATAAACCTACATCACCACTTCTCAAACATATTCACAACAAAATGAAGTCCAGAATAAGCAGAATATCTAGTAAGAAGACCAGGTTTTCATGATTCTTTAAATACTAATTCCTGAGGGTAGAGATTTTTTAATGTTTGGTTGCTTTTCTTTTGGGGACATGAACTGTAGCTTATGTGTGGATGTAAATCTTAGATGTCCACAGGCTGAATCATTAGCATCTTTTCTGGTCTCTGGAGACTGGAGATAATCATTCCCCTGAAGGTCTTCTAGATGCCTTTGCCTTCACTTTGATAAAACTTCACTCTTCCTTTTATAAATAAATCACTCATACATCTTGGGGTATAGACACAAAACAGAGAATAAATACAATGCAGGAACTAAAGAAATATATGCTACCCAGACAAATCTTCAAATGTTCTAATGATGAAATAGCCAAGATTATATATTTTTTCCTATAAAATGGGGACATTCACACATGTTCTATCATCCCTGTTGGTTCCTTATGAAGTTGATATATATTAATGGAGGATATCATACTCTCCAAACTTTAACAATAATTTGCATTACATTTTTATGAGATTTTACACACATACACACATACAGAACTAATTGAACTTTATACTCTTTTTTCGGTTTATTTGTATAAAACAGTATGCTTTTCTTTTCTCTAATAAT
Organism: Mustela erminea; assembly: GCF_009829155.1. NCBI lineage: Eukaryota > Metazoa > Chordata > Mammalia > Carnivora > Mustelidae > Mustela > Mustela erminea. The sequence goes on along the minus strand of NC_045622.1, from coordinate 100,027,663 downwards.
TCGGTAGACATCACAGAACTGTGGATTATGTCTTATAATTCTTTTGTAGTTTTCATTCTACTGAAGAGTAGACACATAAGACACTGAAGATTTTACATATATTTCACATAGCTTTATTAGCTTTTTGCATAATTTATATTTAGCTCTTTTAATCATATAAATAATATATTCATTACTGTTGTTTGGGAGAAGGTGGTCGTTGGTTTTGTGAAGGTGTGTTGTTAATTTTAACATGAAAGCAGAATAAGTCACAATATATACAGATAGATTAAAGCATGAAGTCATGTCAATCCAAATATTGTACAAAAACCAAATAATTATCACAAGTTATATGCAGTTGTGAAGATTCCAATAAATCAACATTAGAGTGTCTTTAGATACAAAATAGAATATATTGCCATGTAATGAGAGAAAAGAATTTTGGAATCCAACAAAACAGTAAGTGAGGAATGGAATTAGCTACATAATGAATTAGAGTTGCAAATTAGAAGCAGGAGGGAATAAAGCAATATGGTTAAATGTAGCCAAATCAATGGCACGTACTCTAAAACCAACTGTTTCATAACTTGTGAAGTCATTGCTACAATAACTCGAACAAGGGATCAGTGTCAATGGCAAGAAGAAAATCCTATATTTGCTGGCCAAAAATATCTTGGCTGGTATACAACTTAAGTTTTCTGAAATGGAATCTCTGACTTTCTTGAGATGGGTTAGTTCCTTCAAAAATGAGGAAGTATTTTGGATACAAGGAAGGTTAGATTTATTATAAAAATGATAAACTTAAATTCACAAAACCCACAGTTTAAGAAAACTTGTTATATTATATCATCAGACTGATCATGTTTGCTAAACCAACTTCAAATATATAATCAGAAACTGACCTAGAACTGAGTGTTTTGTTGAAAATTAAAGGGAGTGTTAGTATTATTTTAGAGAGTATAAAGTAATAAGACAATTTGGAATTCACCATATTAATATAGTCATGTATTAAAATATAAAGCATTTGTATTCTTGTGTTGATTTAATTTGTTGACCAATATGCTTGAGAAAATAAAGAGAAATCTATAAATTCAATTGAAAACATAATCAGTTTATTAAGTAAGATTATATACTATGGCAATTTTAAAGAGCCCTTAGAGAAGTGATTGTTATAATTTGCTAGCTTTATAATTAGACTATCCTGTTTTGCACTCTGAATCAAGATGCAAGAAGAAAAGTTGATTTTTTATGTCTATTACAGCAAAACATTGCTTATTGAATAAAATAATAGAAAATTGGTAGTGAAAAGACATTTCTGTGTGGAAAAGTGTTTCTTGAAGTTAACAAATAATTCACATTTCAAGAAATAGATGGGGAATAATTTGCTCAATATTCCAAAACAAAATAACTCTTCACGTTAATTTCTAGCTTTTAGATAAATGATATTTGAAGTTTGACATACTGATTTATCACTCTATTAATTGCTGATTACACCCTGAAAACTTCATTATATTCAGCTTCTCACACATCATTTATGGAATTCTGGTGACATCGGATTAAAAAATGTATCTCTCTATATGCATCTATGAAATCCGGTATTAAGTAAGACAGAAAGAAAGGACAAAAGGAAGGAAGGAATGAAAAAAGGAAGGAGGGAAAGAATGGGAAAAGGAAGGAAGGGCCAGGGGAAGGGACAGAGAGTGAGAGGAGAGGGTGAGAGAGAATATCCATATGATTCTAAATATAAATTGTAGAATAATAGATAATCTAGGACAGATATTAGGTTTAAAGAAAAAAAACATTGGGGAGGGTATGTGCTTTGGTGAGTGCTGTGAAGTGTGTAAACCTGGTGATTCACAGACCTGTACCCCTGGGGATAAAAATATATGTTTATAAAAAATAAAAAATTAAAAAAAAAAAGTTTGTTTTTTTTTTTTACTTATGAGAGAGACAGAGAGCGAGCAGCAGGAGCAGAGGGAAGGAGTCCCGGTGTGGGACTCGGCCAGGATCCAGGATCATGACCCAAACTGAAGACAGATGCTTAACCAACTGAGCCACCCAGGCGCCCTAGAACACACATTAGAATTTCCATCATTAGTTTAAAAGCTTTTGTAATTTCACTTTCAAGTACCTTCACTTTCAAGTGAAAGTGATTTCACTTTCAAGTTCAAGCATATGAAGAATGATTTTTTTATTCAGGTAAGGATTGGAAATTGAAAAAATTTAAGAAGAACCACTAGCATGCCGTTCTTAGAATATACTCAGCATTCTTCAATATCTAGACCTATGTCTGGGAAACACTTCATTTAGCTTCCTTCCCATTCAAGAGCACAGACATTTAACCTTGTTTTATAGATCAAGCCAGACTTTACCTCCTTGTACAAAACTTTTGTCAGAGCACCATAGTCAAAATCTTTCTATGTCTTTCTCTAGTAGTGCCTAATAGAATGCTTGGTGTATCAAATTGTACATTAATGATTAGGTGAAAAACTGAATCTATTTTATATTACTGTACTCACCATCTTTACAGTTTTAGGTAGAAATAAATAACAGTTGTAAAAATTATAAAATATGAAGGGATCAATTAAGATCGTGCATGTGTGAATAACTGAAGGTGCCAGATATAAATGAATAATTGAGCTGCATTCCAGAATAATCAATGAAATATTTGCACCATAAGCAGAATAATCAACCATTGCCTATTCCTCTATAAATGGATTCCAGCATTCATACTGATCATAGTGGCTGACATAAGTTCTGTGAAAATATATTCACTAGTGAAATGTGAAGTGGTACTTGTTAATATAAAAAGCTAAGACAGATGGGCTATTAGAAATGACAGGTCAGGGTTAACTTATTCAGGAGTGATTCCTTACAGGCTGTCCTCTTGCAATGTTATATGGAAATCAGCTACAGATCAATGTGAAAACAGTAAAGGAAAGTGCTGAGGTGAGGAAGCAGGGAAGCCACATGTCAAAATCTTCAACATCAGCAACTGGACTCCATTCCCCTGATTAAGCCAGGAAAAAAAGATGGTGTTTCCTTAACCATAAAGCCTGAGCTAGTAGATTAGGCTCCTGCCTAATTTATTGTATTTTCACTTATGAGGTTTGGACCAGAGGTTCTTGATCTTCAACAAGTCATGAGGATGCTGATGTTTCCCGACATATAAGTGTTTAGCTGGCATCTTTGGGTGGTCATTATTCCCCGCCCAGATGGTCATTGGAAAATGTTTCTAAGCAAAATTACCCAGTTTTACACTGTAGCCACAGATTTTAGCCTTGTTTAGATTATTTATTTTCATGATGGTGATAACAACTATGGGCTGCTTGACTCACAGGACACCTTACTTACTGGATGATTTATTCCTATAAGACTAATCTCTTTAGGGCACCTGGGTGGCTCAGTGGGTTAAGCCGCTGCCTTCGGCTCCGGTCATGATCTCGGGGTCCTGGGATCGAGTCCCGCATCGGGCTCTCTGCTCAGCAGGGAGCCTGCTTCCCTCTCTCTCTGCCTGCCTCTCCATCTACTTGTGATCTCTCTCTGTCAAATTAATAAATAAAATCTTTAAAAAAAAAAAAAGACTAATCTCTTTATGTGGACAAGTGTCCACCCCTGTCAGCCACATGTGAACATGGTCTGTACCCTAGGACTTGTCGCTTAACTATCCTCATGTTTCTATACTTCTTCCATGACCTACAATTTCAACACCACACTTTGGTTTGGATGTTAAGGAGTGGTGCTTCTTAGGTTTCTAAGAAATGAAAAAGATCTAACTATAACCTCGGTGGTGGTCTTTTTACTAGATGAAGTAAGTGAGCTGATGAAAACAACTAAAGTCTGCCTGTTATGCTATACCATATAATCAAGAAGACCACCCAGTTTTTGTGGGGGGCAAGTGAATTAGCCTAGAATGCTTCGCCTGGAAAATTTGATACTTCAGAATTATTCTGTTAAGCAGCCAAGGAGGTATATGCATCGTGGTTCATGACTTGTGTTGCATATAGATCAACATCAGCAGCCTTCTGGATTGGGAAAAAACCCAGATGGTTGTCTAAAGTGTACATCACCATCCTTGGACATCTTCTCTTGGAGGAATCTTAGATGGGTTGGTTCCTGGTTTAGTAAAAGACATCAAGTGTCACTACACCGTTTTTTGCTATGTTCACAATCCTAAATCTTAAATACGTGCTCCTGCAGCAATGTCAGGGATCATGTCGACAGCACTTTTTAGTGGAAATGGAAAGGATCACTGACATAGTGTGGTAGAAATCATGGAAGACACCACCTTGGAATAGGAAAGAAAGAATTAGAGTGAAGGGCCAATTTGTTCAAAACATTCTTTGCTGGCTATGAAAAGTATATAGGGTTGAGAAGTTAAGAAAATCAATTATGATACAATGCTGTGATGGGCCAAAGATGGCTGTAAATTCATGGACACACCTCCCCTTGAATCTGGGGGAAACTTCCTGACTGACTTCTTTTTTTTTTTTTTTCAAAGATTTTATTTATTTGAGAGAGAGAGAGAGAGAGCATGAAAGGGGCGAGGGGCAGAGGGAGAAGCTGGCTCCCTGATGAGCAGAGGGCCTGATGTGGGACCTGATCCTGGGGCTCCAGGATTATGACCTGAGCTGAAGGCAGTTGCTTAAACAACTGAGCCACCCAGGTGCCCCCCGACTTACTTCTTAACAGAAGACAAAAAGAGTGATGTTCTGGGACTTCTGAGGCTAGCACATGAGAAGCTAGTAGCATCTGCCTTAGGCTTTTGGAACACTTGTTCTTGGATTATCCTAAGACCATTTATTGAAGAGAATACTTAGAAAGACCAGAACAAGATGTCCTAAGACTGCATGGAAAAGAGATGCCTTGCCAATGTCCAGCTATTCCAATTCCAGCTATTCAGGTGACCCCAAATGAGACATCAGGCATTGGGGAGCAAGGAGACTATCCTTATCTACCTCTTCCCATATGATAGATTCCTGAGCAAAATGAATGGTGGTTGTTTTTAGCCACTAGAGCAATATACAACCAGAGCAAATGATGACAGGACAATTCAGGTCACATATTCTGACATTATTTCTATAGCTACACCTGAAAGATTTGGACTTCAGCTCTGGCTCACCCTGATGTGTGGTAGTGTCCCTTTGTGGAAATACAAGGACTTCATCTTCTTGCATGTTCTCAATTATAAGGCTTGTTTTTCAGCCTCAAAATCAAGCCTTAGAAACTGGTGCTTCCCCAGCTAGTGAATTTTGAGTTTGTAGGAAAGGGCTAAAACAGGGTTTGGCCATGACATATGGATATTAGACCCTGTCCTCTGATGGGAAGAAGGAGGGATTGTTGCCTCCCTAAGGAGCCACGTTAAAAGCCACATGTCCTGCTTCTCAAATAATGATGGCTGATCTAGCCAGATTATCATACATTATCTCAAAATGGGATAAACGCTGATGAGAACAGTATACTTGATGTTGCTTCCATCTGTGAGGAGGGATGACACCAGGAGGTGGTGCCAAGAAAAAAAAGAAATTTTCCTTTAGTTTGTTCAAGAACACATAAAACAAAAATGATTTTTATGAAGCATAAAATCTTCTACCTTCTTATAGGAAAAAAATGATAAGTTATGATAAAATCCTGGTTTTTATAAACAATGATGTCTATGTTTATATAACAATGCAATGGGGCATATACATTCTTAATTAGAACAAATAACAATGTATCATTTATAAATTATGGCATGTCTTCACCATGCTTAGCAGCTGACTAAGAGAAAGCATGGATTCTCAATTAATACTCACCCCCAGTCTCTATCAACTTGACAAACATCTCATGTATTTCAGAAAAGTATTTTTTATTTATATCTCAGACAAAAATTACTTACGGTTGTATTTTCTTTTAAGTGGACTCTGAGAAACAAACTGAAGGTTTTAGAAGGGAGAGGGCTGGGAGGATGGGTGAGCCTTGTGGTGGGTATTAAGGTGGGCACATACTGCCTGGAGCACTGGGTGTAATGCATAAACAATGAATTCTGGAACACTGAAAATAAAATTAAATTAAAAAATGTATCTTTTAAATATGACCAACAATTGTTTTTGGTTTCATGTCCCAGAAAAAAATGATATTTTTAAACTCCTGCCATGAAATTCACTCCAATGCTCAATGTAAAGGTAATAAAGATGTAGAATTATCACATAGATTTTATTTCTGACCGGAAAAAAGATCTGCATTAAATATGCAGATATTATTACAGAAGGAACAATATTTTTAGGATTTTAACTTTGTGTACTATTTTGCTTTCTTGAAACTGAAATGTAATATAGCTTCTCTGGTAACATCCTCTCTTTCTCAACATGAAAGCAGACAAATAACTCTCATAAGATGTGACGACCAAAATACACTACTTTGCTATAATTTTTCTCAACTATAGATCACTTCTTAATATATATTCATTCAGCTTTAAATTTATGTGCTTACTTTATTAAATTATGTGTTAATTTTCTGTGTTCATGTGGTGGATCTTTGAAATAAATCAACATTAGGGAAATAATGCAGAAGGAGATAAAATCTCATCTGAGATGTTCTTTGCAAATTATTATTCTGATATATTCAGGCAGTGACCTCACTCTTATGTGTTTCACTTGCTTTATGGACAAAGAAATAGTCTTGACTAAGTTCAGTGGTTCTCACTCAAGGGGTGATTTTGCCTCTAAAGAGAAATTTGGCAATGTTTGGATACATTTAATTGTCCTACATTGGGAGAATGCTAATGACATATAGTGAATAGAAATCCAGGATGATTCTAAACACCTTAAAATGTACAGTATAGGCCTCTCATCCTCCCCAGTTAAGAAATATAGGCCCAGGGCGCCTGGGTGGCTCAGTGGGTTAGGCCACTGCCTTCGGCTCAGGTCATGATCTCAGGGTCCTGGGATCGAGTCCCACATCGGGCTCTCTGCTCGGCAGGGAGCCTGCTTCCTTCTCTCACTCTCTATCTGCCTGCCTCTCTGCCTACTTGTGATCTCTGTCTGTCAAATAAATAAAATCTTTAAAAAAAAAAAAAAAAAAAGAAATATAGGCCCAAAATGTCAATAGGAACTCTAGGTTAGATAAACTCTTAACAATTAACTCTTTAAACTCTTAAACTCTTAACAATTAATAAACTCTTAATCATTAATAAAATCATTAAACTTTTAACAATTTTATAGTTTATGCATAGAGTGTAGTCAAAAAAAATGTGCAGAAGACATGAATAGGCATGAATAGACAGGTTTCCAAAGAAGACATACAAATGGCCAACAGACACATGAAAAGATGCTCAGCATCAGCGGTCCTCAGGGAAATACAAATCAAAACTACAATGAGATACCACCTCACACTTTCAGAATGGCTAAAATCAACAATACAAGAAAAAATAGGTACTGACGAAGATGTAGAGAAAGGAGAACCCTCTTGCACTGTTGTTGAAAGTGCCAAATAGTGCAGCCACTTGGGAAAACAGTATGGAGGTTCCTCAAAAAGTTAAAAATAGAACTACCCTATGACCCAGCATTTGCACTACCAGGTATTTACCCAAAGAATACAAGAACACCAACTCAAAGATATACATGTACCCCGATTTTTATAGCTGCACTGTCAACAATAACAAACTATGGAAACAGCCCAAATGTTCATCAACTGATGAATGGATAAAGAAAATGTGATATATATGTAATGGGATATACTCAGCCATAAAAAAGAATGAAATCTTAACCATTTGCAACAATGTGGATGGAGCTAGAGTACTATGCTAAGAGAAATATGTCAGTCAGAGAAAAACAAATACCATATGATTTCACTCATATGTGGAATTTATAAAATAAAACAAATGAACAAGAAGAAAAAAAAGAGAGAGAGAGAGAAGGAGGCAAACCAAGAAAGAGACTCTGAACTATAGAGAACAAACAGATGGTTACCAGACAGGAGATTGGCAGGGGGAGTATGTTAAATAGGTGATAGGAATTAAGAAGGACACTCGTTTTGATGAGCACGGGGTGTCCTATGGAAGTGTTGGATCACTATATTGTACACTTTAAACTAATATTACACTGTATGTTAACTAACTAGAATTTAAACAAAAACTTAAAAAAAAAAATCAATGACAGCAGGAACAACAAAACCAAATACATTATAGTTTATTTATGTTAAACTAACTTATTTTAAAAAAAATGAAAACAGTCTCAGATTTAATAGGCCCTATTAAGGAAACTGATAACTTTTTATGCACCCTTATATCCATAACACAATGGACGGATGATGAGAACAAATCAATTCATTCCACAACACTCCCATCAATGAAGGGGAGGTGAACCATGAGAGACTATGGACTCTGAAAAACAATCTGAGGGTTCTGAAGGGGCGGTAGGTGGGAGGTTGGGGGAACCAGGTGGTGGGTATTGGAAAGGGCATGGATTGCATGGAGCACTGTGTGTGGTGCAAAAATAATGAATACTGTTATGCTGAAAAAATTAAAAAATTAAAAAAATAAAAAGAAAAAAATTTTAAAAAAGGGAAAAAAAAAGGAAATCACACTAAAATTAAAAAGAAAACTTTGAACTAGCCCATAAGTTTCAGAAACTATTAAAAAATAAGAACAAATTAATGGTATTTTACTGTGCACTTGGACAGTGTTCATAGTAGGCCAGGTGTTTTAACATGCTGAAGGTCACTAATTTAAATATTGAGCTCTGCATTTTTGTTTTTTGGGTTTATTTTTTCTTTTCTTTCTTTTTTGTTTTGTTTTGTTTTTTCTTTTTTGCTTTCTGGCAATATCTCAGAATGTTTGGAATGCTTCACAGATATTTTTGAAGTGCTTAATTTCTTCTGGGAATCAACCTTCCCTGTTTCTTAAAATCAAATAGTAATATACTAGTAGAAAAATAATGAACAATGATATACCATTACATTAAAACTGGCAGTATAAGCTTTACATGTATTCTAGGAGATTGGTACATATTTGATCACCTAATTCTCAAATCATACATATTCTAATAGCTTTGCAAATATTAGTTCATTTAATCCTCAAAGCAACCCATGGCAATGGGCAATATCTTATCATTGACTTATCTCCATTTATAGGGTTACAACCAGCATAAACTAATCCAGTCATTCATATTTTCAGGGTTACCAGAAAATGCAGAATATTATATATTCACATGTACACAATTTATTCTTTCACCTTTGTCAAGATAAAACAACGGAAATGGAGACTGAAGGAGCAAAATCAACCACAGAAAATGTCTGATAATTTAATCATCAAAAGTGATCCCAGAACAAGGAGTGTCTACATTTCAATTGGTTTGCATTGTCAATTTGCCGAATAAAATAATTAGAACAATTGTTCACCTCTTCTTGAAGACAGGGACTCAAAGAGTAACTCAGTAACATATGGCCAAATAATTAGTAACATATACAGCTTATAATCTTGATGGTCTCCACCAACTTTTTTGGTTTTCATATGTACCCACTATGAATGGAACACTAGAGGATCTCTTACACTAATCAATCTAGCCCAAAGACAATCAGAGTCTTATAACTTCACACTGTCCTAATATTAAAAGGACCATTGCTATGTGACTTCTATCTGATTTCCTAAGAGCCAGTGAAACCACCATTGCTTATTATGAATGACATCAAATGTCCCTGATGAAGAATGTTCTGCGGGTGCAGAATCTAGATTCAGTTTCCCAAAGAAAGCTAAATTTACTCACTCATCTTTACATCACCTATTTATTCTAGTCTTTCATCCTTTAAACACACATGTAATGAGAATGTGCTGTGTATCCAATACTATATGGGAGTTGGGACAATAAACCAAGAAAAATAGCCCCTGCTGCCAAGGAGCTTCTCATATGGGGTGGTTGACAGACAATTCAACCTATATCTTTGATATAACATGATAAAGAACATAATGAGTCACCAAGTATTGCACAAAGTATTTAGTGAACACTAACTGGAAAGCAATTATTTTTATTTATTCTATTTCAAGTATCTTTCACAGAGTAGAATGATTTGGAGAGCCTATTTCTGAATGAGAGGGTGAAAATATTTTAACGTATTGGGGATGAAAGAGTTACCTTTAATTCTGAAAAATGATAACGAATTTCGAAGAGTTGACATACTAGGCATTTATGGCATGATGACAGTGGAAGGGCAAGCTATATCTTGAATATTCTTAAATAATTTAAATTCTTATTCATTTAAAAGCCAGTTTCTTTCTAATAGCTTTTTGAGGGCATTCTTTACATCCTTGTTTCTGAAGCTGTAGATTATTGGATTAAACATGGGAAAGACAACAGTATAAAACACCGCAACGACCTTGTCTGTGTCTAGGGAATAGCTGGTCGTGGGACGTAAGTACATAAACAGGAGCGTTCCGTAGAATAGCGTGACTGCTATGAAATGGGAAGTACAGGTGGAGAATGTTTTGCTCCTGCCCCCTGAGGACTTGATGCTCAAAACAGTGATAAGGATACAGGTGTAAGAGATACATATGACCACAAAAGTGCTTGTCTGAATGAAGCCACACAAGGCAAAGAGCAAAAGCTCATTGATATGGGTATCGGAACACGACAAAGCTAGGAGAGGTGGGATATCACAGAAAAAATGATTCACAATATTGGAGCCGCAAAATGGCAGCCTGAACGTGAGGCATACGTGTACCATCGCAGTCATGCTTCCACTGCAGTAGGCCAACACGATGGAGCAGACACAGACTCTCCTGGACATAAGTGTGGAATAGAGCAAGGGGTTACAGATGGCTGCATAACAGTCATATGCCATTGCTGCTAGAATAAGGCACTCAGCATCAGCAAAACAACCAAAGAAAAACATTTGTATGGCACAGCCATAAGGAGAGATGCTTTTCCGGGAGGCTAAGAAATTCACCAACATTTTAGGGGTGATTGCTGAAGAATAGCAGATGTCTAAGAAAGACAGGTTGCTGAGAAAAAAATACATGGGGGTGTGAAGACTTGAGTTGATATTAACTAGGATTATTAAACTCATATTTCCCACCAAAGTTAGTGTATAGACTATGAGAAATACCAAGAATAGTATAACTCTGAGAGGGAGATAATCTGTGAATCCAACAAGGAGAAATTCAGTTGGCATGGTAAAATTCATCTCCAACATCTTGGTTTTCTTGTTTTTCTTGTCCAAAACAGACGCTATCAGAATACGTGAGTTGACTTGAGTGATGTATGAAGCGAGAATATCTTTATTCTCCTTTTTAAGGAAGCCAATAGAAGGATAATATAATCACAGCTATGACATTTTCTGTGATCTATTTGGTTTGTTTACTTTTCTTATCATTTTCTTTAAAGGAGGTAGTTAAACGTCTTCGTTGGTACCGGGTGATGTTATTCTGAGTTGGTGTTCGGAGGAGCAGTCACTCTCTAAAATCTGGGCACTTTAAGAAATGAAATCAGTTCCTTTCAAGCTAAAAGGAAAAGAATATGGCTTGGTCGATAAGATGTAGTAGAATTGTGAAAATTGGCAAAATCCTTAAAGCAAAGCTTTACTTTTTCCTCTTAAAATCACGTTCTTTCATATAAAAGAGAGTTGGGAAAAATTGTAGGAAAAAAGTGCCTGCGGGTAAGCTAGCTAATTCTACAGAAGAGTATCTGTGATCCTGAGAAGTAGTTAACATAACAGTTAAGACACAGTAGTTACTGTAAGAGATGACTGGGTTCAAATCTCAGATTTGCTACTTATGGGTTGTGTGAGCTTGATAAAGTTATTTAACTGCTCTGTGATGGCTAGATGAATAAATGAGTAGATATTTGTAAAACATTTGTGTTACTGGCATATAATAAACACTAATACGAGCATGTATTAAATATAAATAATTAAAACAAATATATTGACTTTTTTGTTTCTTCTTAATTGCTTGCTTGATACTGAATTTTATTTATTTATTTTTTTTATTTATAAATTAACTCCACACTGGGCATGGAGCCCAATGCAGCGCTTGAACTGACCACCTTAAGATCAAGACCTGAACTGAAATCAGGATTTGGAAGCTTGACTGACTGAGCCACCCAGGCACCCCCTTAATTAATTTTTAATAAAATATTCAAGTGTCTCAAAATCCATCTTATCTTTTCATCCTGGATATATGATCTGTGCTCTTTTATAGAGAAAAGCCAGCATGTGTGTGTGTGTGTGTGTGTGTGTGTGTGTGTGTGTCTGTGTGTCTGTGTGTGTGTCTGTGTGCGTTCTATGCAAATATATTGTTTGGAAGTAGTAACTCTTTTACACTTGTCCTATATTATTGCCTTGTCTCCCTGGGTTTATGTCTCTATCTCAACTCTGAGGTAAGACAACCTCTGATGTGAGGTCCTTGAAACATAAACTGTCTTGAAGAACAACTGTAACTCTGCTCTTATTAGTGGGCTTCTAAGCTAGCTATATAAGAAATACCCTGAAGGAAATTATTTGAGGGGAAAAAAGATAGGATGAGTGCAAATAGAAAATAAATTATGGCATGATGGAATATATTCAACAAGCAGTTAAGGTTTAGCAATACTAGAGTAACACTACAGTGAGCAATAAGGCAAATGAATAACGGAGGTCTATTCTGTCTACCATGCTGGTTAAGCTCAGAATTGATGCCCCCCACCCTTAAGTAAAATGGTCTGCAATCTTCTAGAGACACTGAGAAGAGAGGTCAGTCTTCTTTGGGAACCAGATCTTAAAGAGGAAGTAGTAAGGTGAGGGTCTGAAACTATGGTGAAGCAATCCGAATTCCTAAAATAAAAAAAGAAAAAATGTTTACGTGGCTATGCTGTGCAAAGGTCATTTGTAAGATTTATATAATATTCACATTCTCACTTAAATCTGTTTTTTCTTTTTTCTCTGAAGTTGTGGCTAAAAAGCCAATGCAGAGATTAAAGTGGTTAGAGAATATATAATTAATTACTTGCTGTATAAACTTTAAATAAACAATCTATACAGATTCAGTGGTTAAAGAATCAATCCAATAATCACAAAAAGGTTTCTTCTATATCATTTTTGTCAAACTTCTAACTAAAGAATTCACATTAGAATCAGTCAGGGATGTCTGGGTGGCTCAGTCGGTTGAGCAACTGCCTTCAGCTCAGGTCATGTTCCCGAGGTCCCGGGATAGAGTCCTGGATCAGGTTCCTTACTCATGGGTGGGGGCGCGGGCGCTGCTTCTCCCTCTATCTCTGCCTGCCACTTTGCCTTCTTGTGCTTGCTCTCTCTGACAACTAAGTAAAAAACTGAATAATCTTTAAAAAAAAAGAATCAATTAAATAACAAAAATATACAAAATTCAGGAGATTTCATGCCATTGGTTCTCAACGATTGTATCAGATGAGCTCTCACTATTAGCATCAGTTTGATTAATGACAGTCTACACTGAGATCTCCAGATCATCACATTTGCCTGCTTATTGGGGCTCAAATTGCCATCACTGGTACAGAAGAGGCTGCAGCAAATTGAAAATAGAGTAAATGTCTGGATACCTGGGCTCTAATTTGGGTTCTTATACTACGAGTCATTCCATCCTTAGGTCAACCTGTCCTTGTTTATAAAATCACACCTACTTTATTTATTGTATAGAATTGTCCTTTAGGACAAATGAGTCAGAACATTCAAGAGCTTCATGATTATATAGGAAACTTTCATTCTGGAGATTAGTAATGGAAATTCTAAAGTCAGGCAAGTTTATTAAAATGTGTTTTATTTTCTTATTGACAACACCAAAACAAATGGCACTGTGCAGTGCTGGTTAAACACACAGGATTCAGAGGGAGGCAAAACTGATGTTAACCTCAGATGCAGCATCTATGTTTCCATAAGGCATTCAAGTTCTGTATTCCTGAATGTCTTGGTTTTGTTTATTAGCATCAGAATATTCCATAAGGTTGAAAGTAAGATTACACTGGATAATTCATAGCATCATTTATAGAACTTATTATATTATAGATGCATAAAATGGATCTATAATTATCTATTATTACTCTTAAGGGCATTATGATTGTTAAATAATTCAATATCTGACTTCAAAGTCCTAAGTTCCCAGAATTGATGATTACAGCAACAAACACGAAGTAGTCATACTCTATGTGAACATACGTATGTGCTCATGGTGAGAGAGATTTGCTTACTGATGAGGGTTACTTAAGCTTACTCAATTAATTAGACCATTGGACTTACCCAAATTCCAAAATAGGCAACAGTTAGCTTTTGCCTCCTGGCAATAAGGGACATAATGAATTAGACCGTGTTTTTGGGAAATGCCAGGGGTAAGGTTAGGTCAGACTTATACCTTCACCATTGGATTGAATCTTTAACCACCTCCATTCACTCCTCCAGCCCACACATCTACACACAAACTAAAAAAACACCACAGAGACTCCGTGAACATACCTTGTAGCTAAGACAACATTATCTTTGTTCCATTGTTGCATTTACAGCAGTCATCTACCTTAGCACCATCTAGGATTTTGAATCAGGGAATTTCTTTTGTGTGAGAAGCTAACAACCTTTCTTTCCAAATTTTACAAATAAGTCTTATGATGGATGACTATTTATCTTCTTGGCGGTGACAAGTGGGACATGACCCCAAGATAATTCCCAACCCCAGGAGGACTTTGGATAGGCAACTACTTCCTTTCCTGTGGTGTGGCTTGGATGGTTTACTTTAAATGAGAAAGATGAAAAATGGTAACAGAATGGACTGTAATGTAGCTAGTTACAGCAAAACACATGTCTCCATCACTGGGAGATGTTTGATTAAAAAACAACAAAAATATTTTAGTAATATCAAACAATTAAAAAATGTGCTTTCTCCTGTAAATGCTATGATTTCTATCAGATACTGAAAGACGTTTCAAAGCATTAGTCATATGAGGCGATTCGAAACTACAATCTCAATGCTATTAACACCCTGATTTGTGTTTGGTTTTCAGTTTTCTAGGTGAGTACAAGGAAATATGACTTGAATGATAAGCTGCAGGAGTGAGAGCTTATATCTCAGGCAACCTCAGTTTGAATGTTAGTTTTGCCATGACACAATTGTAAGACATTAAGCTACTTACTTAACCTGATTTTTGTTAATTTTTAAATTGTGAATAATAATTGCCCATCCCATCAAATTCTTGTGGAGATTGGGATAATGTGCATAAAACCTAGCCTCTTATGAAGAAGGTTGTATTCATTTAACAACTGTTAGCTTTCTTTAACAATTATAACAGCATTTGCAGAAGCATTGATAAGTACTTAAATTTCTGATTCTGGATTTTAACTTGTTGACATTGGTATAGAGTCTGTACCTTAAGACTCTAAAGGTAGACAGAATGGGGAATGGATAAGTCTTGTATGCCAGATATTGTAAATAACTGCTTTTTCCTATCTAATGAGAAAATTAAAATCATTTATATTGCTACTAGAGGGTTTCTTATTTAATAGACAAAAGATCAGTGTATTTAGAAAAAAAAGCCTCTTTTATCAATCAAAACAACAATGTGTGTGAAGAATTAAGAGCTGGAAAAATACAGCTTGAAAATTTCTGAGAGGGGGTGCCTGGATGGCTCAGTTGTTTAAGCATTGCCTTCAGCTCATGATCCGAGGGGCCTGGGATGGAGCCCTACACTGGGTTCCTTGCTCAGCAGGGATCCTGCTTCTCCCTCTGCCTACTGCTCCCCCTGCTTGTGCTCTCTCTCTGACAAATAAATAAATCTTTATAAAATTCAGAGAGAGAAGGTACCAAAATCACTTTCCTTTCTCCCGCACCCCATTTCATTTAATAAACCTAAGCATCTTGTGAAAAAAAAAAGAAAAATAATTTAAAAAATAGTAAACTCTTAGTTGTATTTTAAAAGATACGATTATAAGTTGGTGCAGCCACTTTGGGAAAACAGTATAGAGATTCCTCAAAAAATTTAAAATAGAGCTACCCTATGACCCTACCCAGGTCATAATACCCTATGACCCTGCAATTGCATTACTGAGTACCTCAAGGATACAGATGTAGTCAAAAGAAGGGCCATGTGTACCCCAATGTTCATAGCAGCAATGTCCACAATAGCCAAACAGTGGAAAGAGCCAAGATGCCCTTCAACAGATGAATGGATAAAGAAGATATGGTCCATATATGCAACGGAATATTACACAGCTATCAGAAAGGATGCATATCCAACTTTTGTATCAACATGGATGGAGCTGGAGGAGATTATGCTGAGTAAAATAAGTCAACCAGAAAAAGTAAATCATCATATGGTTTCACTTACTGTGGAGCATAAGGAATAACATGGAGGACATTAAAAGAAGGAAAGGACAAGTGAATTGGGAGAATCAGAGGGGGAGACGAAGCCTGAGAGATTGGACTCTGAGAAACAAACTGAGGGTTTTGGAGCAGAGAGGGGTGAAGTGATGGGTGAGCCTGGTGGTGGGTATTAAGGAGGGCACGGATTGCATGCAGCACTGGGTATGGTGTATAAACAGTGAATCTTGGAACACTGAAAAAATAAAATTAAATTTTAAAAAAGATGTGATTATAAAGAAAATCTCCCTTTCTATAAGGAGTGTATGTTTGTTATTAAAACACAAAGGTGGAGCACCTGGGTAGTTCAGTTGGTTAAGCATCTGCCTTCAGGTCAGGTCATGATCTCCTGGTCCTGGAATCCAGCCCTGCATGAGGCTTCCTGCTCAGTGGGGAGTGTGCTTCTCTCTCTTCCTCTGCCTATTTCCATTGCTCATTCTCTCTCTCTCTCTTTCATAAATAAAATCTTAACAAAAAAAATAACCCAAAAATATAGCCTTCACTTCATTTTTTAAAAATTTTAAAAGATCTTATTTATTATTCATGAGAGGCAAAGGGAGAAGCAGGCTCCCCACTGAGCAGGGCACTTGATTGAGGACTTGATCCCAGGATCCTGGGATCATGACCTGAGCCAAAGGCAAATGCTTCACCGTCTGAGCTACCCAAGCCCCATTATATCCTTAACTTTAAAGAGTACTCTTCTGTTTACAAACAGCAATATGGAGACAAACAACAGTGAAACAGCTCTGCTTATTAAAAGGAGAAAATAGATTGGCTAACTCCTTGGAAGTATAAGGAAGTTGGAGGACGAGTTGAGAAACTTGGCAGGAACCAAAGGAAATAGAGGAGTGAGGGTAGCACCATAGGAACAGTCTGCTTCATTTCAGACAAGTGCCAGCCCCTTCCACTGTCAGCTGCTGTGAATAATCCCTCATCTTGCTTTACATTCAAAGGACTCAAAAGTTAGGAATGGAATTTTTGATTAGCCAAGAGTAGGGCACATATTCCAGCTTTAGTTTCTGGGGAGCTGGAGATGAACTCTCTCTCTCTCTCCTTAGCCTGTTATGGGCCTGGAAAGGCATTGCGGCATCCTGATTCTGTTCAACCATTACTCTATCCCTTAGAGGAAGTGTTGCTTTCCTGCACACCAGCCACTGAACCAGGGTAAGGAAGGGTTATTTGAGGAGTGTGTTATTAACTACACAACCCACACCAAAAAACCCATCCCCATATAACTTCTCTGAACCTCCCGTTTGCTACCAATCATATTCCTTCATGCTCCTGATTGGCCAAACTGAAATAGATTTCTTCTATGAGCAACATAGTTAAAAATGTTTATTTCTGGAACCTCTACTTAATGGATAAATTATCCAATATTCTCCAATATTCTTCAGGAATTTCTTAGACTGGAGTAATAATAGCATGGCAATGTATTTTTTGCAGTAATCACTACAATCTGTAAAGCCTGCCAGCAACCAGACTTAGTTTTGTTGTTGTTGTTGTTGTTGTTGTTGATTTTGTTTGCTTTGTTTGAACTTTTCCATTAATTAGCCATAGAGAAGTCCCTTGGTGCCATGCTATGCTGTGAAAGTAAGTGAGGGTCTCCTGAAAATTATTTGGAACCTTAGGATTTGTTCAGGCCCAGCTACATGAATGAGAATTCTACGACATAATGTTCTTCATGGGATACCTAACTTTATCAATCAGAGAGCTTATAACTCCATGTTCATAATGGAAAATTTAGGACTCGTGATAACCTGGTGTCCTGTGGTCAGGTATTCTATCTCACCAGAACCCAGTAGCAAGATAATGCTTATTTTTCACAAGGAGAAAAGTAAAGTTGCTGAAGCAAAAAGCAAAACAAAACAAAACAAAAAACAACAACAAAAACAAAAACCCACATTTGATCTTAAAATCTCTAAAGGCTTCTGTTACTGCGCATAACTGCCTCTTGGGGTAAGCCTCTGCCTTCGGCTCAGGTCATGATTCCAGGGTCCTGGGATCCAGTCCCTGGTCTGGTTCTCTGCTCAGCAGGGAGCCTGCTTCCCTCTCACTCTCTCTCCCTGCCTCTTCGCCTACTTGTGATCTCTCTCTATCAAATAAACTTAAAAAAAAAAAAAAAAAGTATGCTTCCATTTAGGAGAGGTATGATCTTTTCATTTATAAGAAATAAGAAATGTTTTTGTCCCAGTTTCTAGCACAAGGCTTCTAAAACCCTTCAAATTTTTCTAAGTTTTGAGAGCAATGAAGATGTCTTCTGCTATGGTACTGATGAGTTGACCCTTGGAATGTCCCTATGTCATCTAAGTTTGGGAAGGGGAAGGGAGAATACTGGAGGTTAAGTCCATTGACAGTAGCCAGTGATTTCATCAGCTGTGCCTATGTAATAAAGCTTCCATAAAAACTGAAAGGTATGGGATTTGGGAAGCTTCCAGATTGGTGCACTTGGGGATTCAGGGAAAATGGTGTCCTCTGAGAAGGCATGGTGGTGCCATACCCTTTCCCCGTACCTTGCCTTCTGCATAACTTCCATCTGAGTATTCCTGAGTTATGTCCTTTTATAAGAAACTAGTAATCCAGTAAGGGAAATGTGTCTCTGAGTTCTATGAGCCACTGTAGCAGTTCAAGAAAACTCAAGGAGGGGATACTGGGAACCTCTGATTTATAGTCATTTCAGGCAAATGTATAGGTGACAACCTGGACTTGTGAGGGGCATCTAAAGTGGGTGGGAAATTTATAGGATGCAGACCTTAAATTATAATCCAAGGAGGGGGTCAGTGGAAGCTCCAATCAATAGCCAGTCTTTCAGAAACATGGGTAACAACCCAGGCTTATGATTGGCATTTGAGGGTGGGGACAGTCTTACGGGACTGAGTCCTTAACCGGTGGTATCTGATGCTCTCTCCAAGTGGATAGTATCAGAGTTGAAATAAACTCTAGGATATCTTGTTATACCCTGTTGGTGTCCAGAGCATTGCTTGCTTGTGTATGGGGGAATCCCCTCTTCATACATTGGTAGTTGAGTGCAGAACCCAAAATGGAAGATTCCCTAAATCAACATTCCCTAAATGTCTGGACCCACAGAAACAAGGTTTCTAGATTGCTGATATTTGCATATGTCATATAACATTCTGGTCTTCAGTATTGTGAATAGTTGTACATTTTCATGGGATAGTGAGAGGCAAACTAATTTTTATTTTTCAAGAACCTGAGATTTACACATTTAGAGACAAAATGTTTAAAAGTTCTTTGTTTTCCCTGTCAAAAAAAACAAAGCAATTCAGGATGTTTGTTTTTCCTGTGTGGGCTAGGGAAGTAGATAAAGCATTATATCACTGAAAAGCTACATATAGGGTATCATGGACTGTGCTGTAGGATTACCATATTAGGAATAGCAGTTATAAGTGGAAGTAATCCATGGGCGCCTGGGTGGCTCAGTGGGGTTAAGCCTCTGCCTTCAGCTCAGGTCATGATCTAAGGGTCCTGGGATCGAGTCCCGCATCCGGCTCTCTGCTGGGCAGGGAGCCTGCTTCCTCCTCCTCCTCTCTCTCTCTCTGCCTGCCTCTCTGCCTACTTGTGATCTCTGTCTGTCAAATAAATAAATAAAATCTTAAAAAAAAAAAAAGTAGAAGTAATCCACTGATTATACTCATAAAGAATAATTAACTAATATTTAGAAAATACATTCATTTTCTATCCTGGCAAAACTAAAAAGCCAAATTACAATTTTGTAAGAATCACTCTCACCGTTTTTCATGTTGGAACTGTGCAGTAATAGGCCAATTCAGTCAGCCTGGATTGCACGAACTCTGTGTATTCCAAAGCTCTTCAAAGATTGATATTTGACCCTGGGAGATAACTTCTGAAACCTTGGAATATCCTACCTTTTAGGAGCATCTTTGTATTCTAGCATCCCATACCATTTTAAGCTAATGACGTGATTTGAGATAAATGCCTGTTTTCATACATCTGGGGTTTCCTGGAACACACTCTGGGCTAGGTTGGATCAGTTTGAATTCTGTGGTGGAGAAGCTGGAGAGTATGTAGCTAAGGGCAGTTATGGGGCTCTTCAAATCTATATCCTGCCGTCCAATAAAACCCTCTACATTGGTGCACCTGGGTGGCTCAGTCAGTTAAGCATCTGACTCTGGATCTCAGCTTAGATCTTGCTGTCAGAGTCGTGAGTTCAAGCCCCATCTTGGGCTCAATGCTGGGTGTGGAGCTTACTTAAAAAAAAAAAAATCCTGTACACTAAGATTTGTTTAAGCTTTTCTGGTTGACAAAATTCATGAGTCGTTAGGTAACACTGCCCAGAGAACCAAATGCTGTCTGTGTGACCTCACCAGGGCTGGGCAAGTGGAAGCTATGCCTGGTTTCTACTGGACACTGCCCCATACACATTTCTCTTTTGCCAATTTTAATCTAACTCTGTAGCTGTAATACACCATAACCATAACAGTGATTCTGAGTTTTGTAAGCAAATCACCAATCCTGCTGGTAGTCTCAGGCACCTAGGACATAAGTATTAAATTCAAAAATTTTCCTTAAGTAATTTTCTTTTTTCCTTTTAATTAATATTTCAAACATCTTTATTCTTTAGTACATAAAATGTGAAATTTAACCTATTCCAAAAATATAAAATATATATTAGAAAACCAAATTAAATGAATATGTATAAACTCACCTTCCAAGTTAAATAAAAATGAAAGACTTTGAGTATTGTCCAAATTGAAAATTCTCTGTGATCATACCTATTATCCTGATTCCTTGACAGTGACAACTAACATTCTGCTGTACTTTTCATTCCTTAGCTACTTTAAAAAAATCAATTCATCCATGCTTTTACATATATTTTTCATACATCTATGTTTATTTGCTTTTGAATATTACAAATGAGATGGCATTCAGTTTGTCCTTTATATTGTTTGCTTTTCCTCAATATTATCTTTCTAACCCTATCTTATGTTTATGATTATTCCTTCACTCTTTAATTTTACAGTTTTGTAGTATTATTTTTCCTTACGGCCATAATTAAATTGTCTTCTACTTTCTATCATGACTAATGCTGCTGTGAACGCTACTCTACAGGTCACTTGGTGCACAGGTACAAGTCTGGCTACATCTTGAGATGTGGCATTGATTGGATACAAAGTATACCTATGTTCAGCTTTAAATCGTAACAAAATGATTTCTAAATTTCTTGCTTGTATTTATACTCTCAAAAAAAGCACATAATACCTTAAATTCCATATACTTACTAATATTGTTATGGTTAGTCGCTTAACTTTTTTTTTTTTTTTTTTGGCTAACATAGTGGGGGATCGATCGAGCCCAGGACTCTAGGATCATGACCTGAGCTGAAGGCAGATGCTTAATGTCTGAGCCACCCAGGTGCCCTGATATTTAAATTTTTATCACATCTAGAATTATTATTTTTTGCCTATTGTATTAAGTAGGGATCTTTTTTTTTTTAAATGCAGACAGTATATTTTCCTGACTTTTTTTTTTTTTTTTTAAATATATGCTCTTGAGGCACCTGGGTGTCTCAGTCAGTTGAACACTGGAGATTTGGTTTCAGCTCAGGTCACAATCTCAGGGTCCTGAGTTCAAGCCTTGCATTGGGCTCCATGTTCAGTGGTGAGTCCTCTTGAGGTTCTTTCTCCCTCTCTGTTCCTCCCCTCTCTCTCTCTCTTTCTCTCTCTAAAACATATAAATACATCTTTCTCATATATATATATATATTTTTTTTCTCCATTCATCCTTGGTGTAGTCTAACATATTAAATTTTCCTTTACATGTGGATCTGTTTCTGGATCCTGTTCTGATCATCAGCCTATGTGAAACTTTCTTCCTTGGTAAGTTTTCCATCATATAATGGCATTATATCTATTAGATCCCTCTTCAGGATTGACTTAATCTTTTAGTTTTGGGTTATTCAATAAATATTTAAATTAGTCGCTACTTTCAGAATATTTTTGCAATTTTCTTTGGAATTGTGCTGTATTTAAAGATTAATTTTGTGAAACATATCTTTAAAATATTGAGCCATCTTTGTAAACATGGTGTCACTATTCCTATTTATTTAAAATCTTTTAATAATGTGTTATAATTTTCTTTACAGATGTTTTGAGTTACCTATTGTTGGGTTATTTTTTTCTAAGGACCTTTAATAATGTTAGACTTAAAAAAATTACATTAAATTTTTTCTTCAGGGATAAGAATATACAACTCATTTTCAGATCAGATATGGATCCTAAATTTAGCAACTCAGACAAATGTTTTTATTAATCTTCATAATTTGCTATCTTACTCTTTTCCATGAAACTATTCCACATACCTTTTACATTTTTTTTCTGCTAACCATACCTTGTATTGAATTGTTATCTAAAATTGACAACATTGAACATCAGTGTCTTTTATTTTTAATTTTAAAGTAATATCACTAAATTTGTTTACTGGATTTGATCATAGGTTGTTAATTTAACCATTTAACTTTTGGTCTTAATTAAAATTATGTCTGGCTTCCAAATGCAATTTTCCTGGCTTGTCTTGCATCATTATTAACATAAAGGAAGATGTAAAAACAACAACAACAACAAAAACAATGAAACCTTCGCAATGACAGAACTTTTGGAACAAAAATTCAAACAACTAAGTCTTGAAAATTGCAAAAGAAGACATGTCATTAAAGGTGATTGTCCACTATTTTTGAAAGCATTGCCATTTCAGGTTTTTAAGCCACAAATTTACAGTGCTGATCCTACTCTTTTTTGAGATAGATCAACCATTCAAAGCAAATGCCCTATAGATCTCATCAACAATAACCTTTGGTGCACTTTTTAGCTTAAATTAAAAAAATGTACAGTTCAATTATTACTGAAGGGATAAGTAGCATGGTGATGATTATCCTGAGAGAAAAATAATCACTGTATGATAAGGAAACGTAGATTCCTTGCCAACTGTTTTTACTTTATTGTAATAAATCCCTTTGAAAATTGTGAATTATTACCTTTTGCATTGGGGAAAATATAAGGGTGACCATCAGAATACTTCCTAATTATGTTATTTCTTATTGAATCTCAAGAGAAATCAATAGACATTACAGTTACATAATGAATCAACATATTTTTCATTATTCTAAGTAAATAAAATCCACAAATGCATTTCAGTGACAGAAATGAATAAATTAAAAACTTATTTTCCTATAATATCAATTCATAATTTATTACATGTATTTGCTTTATTAATTTGAATAAGGTTATTAGAATAAAATTTAGCTTTTTGAGATTGATTCTTAGAAAAATTACATAGATAAAATTTTATAATCTAAGAAGTGATGAATTATGAATCTAATCATTTATAAGAAACAACTTAATTATTTTTAAATTTACAGTTTAAAATATAATCAAGTTTATTCACTGTTATTTATTTATCCACAAATATTTATTGATTAAATATTAAATAGGAAGCACAAATATATAAATAACAAGCTAATAAACTATATTTAATAAAAAATAATATCAATTTTCAAAAAGATACTATGAAAATACAAAGAGTCAAGCTACAAACTAGAAAAAATATTGATAAAGAGCATATATTTTAAAGGATTTGTATCCAGAATATACAAGGAATTCTTCCATCTCAATGACAATAAACAAGAAAACCAAATAACAAGATAGGCAAGAGATTTTTATAGATATTTCATCAAAGAATAAATGAAGGCAGAAATAAGCACATGAAAAATGAAAAATGTTCAAAATGGTCTCTAGATGGACTTAAAATCACAATGAGAAATACATCCGTAACTATTAAAATAGCTAAAACTTTTTAAAAAAGGAAAAACAGAAAGAAAATGCCAAATGTTGATTATTTAAAGCAACAGAGTCTCGCCTGGCTGGGTTTGTGGGATAGGCATCTGACTCTTGACTTCAGCTCAGGTCATGATCTTAGGGTTGTGAGATCAAGACCCCAAGTGCGGCCCAGCACTGGATGTGGACCCTGGTTAAGATTCTCTCTCCCTCCTCCTCTTGCTCTGCTCTTCTCCACTGATCCCACACAACCCCTATAAAGTAAAAAAGAAAAAAAAAAGAAGAAGAAACAGGAATTCTCAAAAATTGTTGGCAATAAAAAGCAACATGATAATTATGTTAAAGTTTGTGAGGTTTTTTAAAAGATTTTATTTATTTATTTGAGAAACAGACAGACAGAGATGGTGACAGAGATTGTAAGAAAGAGCACAAATGGAGAGGAGAGGGAGAAGCAGGCTCCCCGCTGAGCAGGAAGCTTGATTCGGGGCTCATCCCTGGACCCTGGAGTCATGACCTGATCCAAAGGCAAACACTTAACCGACTGAGATACCCAGGTGTCCCAAAGTTTGACAGTCTTTTATGCTGACTATAAGTCCCAACAATTTTACCCCTATTTACTCAAAATAAATAAAAACATAGAGGAACAGTATTTTTGTACATAATTGCTCTAAGTTGGAAGCCATCAACTAATGACATTATCTACAGAATGGACTACTACTTAGTAATATAAGGGGGGTGGGAATGGATAAAAAATAACATCCTTGAATCTCAAAAATTACAATGAGGGACAGAAACCAGATTCAAAATGCTGTACACTATGTTTGATTTGCAAACTGGCCCCCGACACAGATGACAAGGATAGAACTATGCAAGAGGCAGAACACTGCAGATTGGTGGCAGGTTTAAAAAACAAGGGAACCTACGTATAGTACTTGTCTTGAGAGAGAACAAAACAAGTAGACTGCTACACCTGCTCACCAGAATCTTAAAAGTTTATCTAGAGGCCTTACCTGGATTCAATCATGTTTTCAATTCAAGTGGTCTCAACATCAGTCTCAAGGCTACGTCCTTGAATTGGCTGCTAACATTGAAATAATGGGCAGAAGGTGCATTTCAAGGACAGGAGAGGGGTAAGGAGCGCCCAGTTGCCTAGGTTCAGCTCACAAGTCAACTGGAGGTCACATCCTTTCAATGTCCTCCTCCAGCAACCGTATTTGTATAAACACATGCAGCAACTGTGTGTGTTTAGATCACATCCTGAGAACGGCAAAACATGACATAAACTGTATCAGTGGTTTCCCACTGGTCGTCAGAGGCTGGAGAAAGGGATAGGATTGCCCATAAGGGGGGAGGAATTGTGGAATTTATTGAACTGGCAGTAGCCTTGAACCTGTCTTGATGGTGGTAATGGTTGCAAGACTGTGTTTGTCACAATTCAACCAAACTGTGCACCTAAACACGGTGATAATTTACTGTAGGAAAACTGTGGTGCATCAAACCCGACTTAAAAAAACTGATAGCTTCCAACTCAATATTTTACCATTTTTAACCAAATTTTAAATTGAAAGATTTTTTAATTGTTGTAGTTTCTTCCTCAATGAAACTTTTTTCAAAATTTTTAATGATAATCCTCTGTTCAGTGAATCTTATCTCCTTTTTCAATCTTTGTTTTTATTTGGGTGTAAAAGTATTGATTTCTTCTTTGTTCGTAACATTCTCCTCTTCCCTTGTTTCCATGATGACTCACTATGCTGCATCCCCTCCTGGCTCAATTAATTAACATTTCAGGTTGTTTAATTACAAATATTTTGAAGTACTCCATTTCTTAAATTGTTAATTAGGTTTCATACATTTTAAACAAATATTATGTATTTTTTAGAGATCAATTAAGAGGTAGTTTTTAGTGGTATAAGCGACATCCATACAAGTCAAGTTTTTAAGCAATATATTGCATGATGCTAAAAACTTTTTTAGATGCAGGAGTACTCTGCCTGCTCTGATGATCGGAAGATTGTATTCACTGGAAGATACACGCACATATGTGTGCCCATGTATATATGTAACATACGTGTGTGTGTATGTGTATATATATATATATTTATAATCTTGTATACATATATATATATTTATAATATTCTAAGTGACTATGATAAAATGAGATGGGACAAGAAAGTTAGGTAGCTGGATATTATTTCTTTCTGTTGAAAATTGTCCTCAAATTGATTCTTCCACTTCTTAACAGTTTGTCTATTGAAACGTCATGTCATAGCTTGAAACCTCAGCTGTAAATTGTGTAAAATAATAGTGTAATCTCCAAGCCTGGTGTGAAGGATTAATGGGGAATTTAAGCCAAAAATTTTAATATATTGTGACTTCCCTATAGAAATAGACTGTGTATATGGATGCTCCGTGTGTGTGTGTGTGTGTGTGTGTGTGTTTCTTTTTTCCATTTTGCTTTATTTGTATTTAGATCTGGACAACCTACTGTTTCATTCCCTTATAGGATCAGAGTCACAGACATTAACTGTAAAAATCCAACACAATTCTAAAATCATAAAAAAGAAGTTAGGTTTTCTGATCGATTGTCTTATTTGTTCATGGTATACTATTTCTTTAAACACTGTACAATGGATTTAATTTCTTATTGTTATTAAGTTTGCTCACAAAAAGAGTTCGATTAAAGGTTAAACTTGCCAAGACAAAGGGAAAGGTCACACACACACACACACACACACACACAGGGAATGGAAGAAAAATAATCATTTCAATTATTGAAAAGGGTAAGAATAATTATTGGTTTGGGGCCATGTACCCATTAGGGATAAGCTGCAAAGAGAGATTAAACATAAATAGCCAATTAAAATTATGATTTTTTTTTTACTTTGGGAAAGACTATTTTAAATTTGTTTTTACACTCCAATGTAGTTAATATATAGGATGTAATATAGTGATTCATCAATTATTTTGGCAAAACTTTAAAGTAACAAAGAGATCAAGAATGCCTTTATGATGCAAAGTCCACAAACGCTTGATTCCATATATATACAAGTGATCATAATGTGTTCTCATTTGAGACTGGAGTTTCTGCCTTTAGAGGACTGACTCACAATTAAAATCCATAATCTGGTTCCCATGGTTACCCATTTCTTTTTATAAAAATCAACATAAATACTTGGTAATATGTATTTGTAAAGAAGGTGTCTCAAATTCTAACAAATAGTTTATTTGAATTTACATTGCATTTCATTTAAAAAATAAAAATTTTCTACTTTTGATTTTTAAGCTTCAACTAAGAACTCCTGATAAAAAAAGAAAATAGACTACACAGGTAAGACACTAGGAAGGAATTTAGCAGGATCTGATATAGTTATTCAAGGAGTTGGATAAGTAGCATGTCTCATACTAATTGATGTACTTGAGAGTGTATTTGTAACAAGAAAAACTGCTTCATTCCCTTCCCTTTTAAAACACTATAAAATCATGAATAAGACGATAATAAGTGTCAAAATATTGCTTATTTGAAATGGTCATTATATTTGCTACTTGTGGTAGACAAAAACAATTTCTGGGAGTTTTGGTTTGGAATATTCAGAGTGGTCTTGAGTAAAAAAAAGTAAAATAAAATTCAGTTAAACACACATATCTGTTCACAGAGTGAGAGAATTTGAAGCAAGAATATTTTTATCATTTGCATATGGATGTTGGCTGGAATGAAAGAACAGAATAACACATACTGTTTTTGCACAAACTGAATGGGAGTGTGTGGTCCTACACTAGTAAGTTGAGAGATTCCCCAATCTTGATTCAGTTCAGGCACTTGTTCATTAAATTCAAAGGCTGGTCTATTTGTCGCCCAATTTCCTCTTCCTCCATCACTCAATTTACTGTGTTGTATTATCCTAGATTGTGCTTTTCCTCCATGGGTGAATGACCTCATGAACATTTCTATTTCTTATAAACTTAGGAAAGGAAAATATTTACACCTAATGCAAGTTTAAGCATACTATATGTGCAACTAATGACCAGAAGAAACCACTCTTCACCGACCGAGTTCATCCTGTTGGGATTAGCAGACACGATGGAGCTACAGATTGTCCTCTTTTTGCTTTTTCTGGTGATTTACACACTTACAGTTCTGGGGAATGTTGGGATGATCCTCTTAATCAGGACTAATTCCCGACTTCACACACCCATGTATTTCTTCCTGGCTAACCTGTCCTTTGTGGATGTTAGTTACTCCTCCACCATCACCCCTAAGATGCTGGTGGACATGTTATCAGAGGAGAAAACCATCTCCTTTGCTGGCTGCTTTCTGCAACTCTACTTTTTCATCACCATGGCCACGACTGAATGCATCCTTTTCGGGTTAATGGCCTATGACCGTTATGTGGCCATATGCAACCCTCTACTTTACTCCCTGGTCATGTCCAGGACTGTCTGCCTCAAAATGGCAGCAGGGGCTTTTACAGCAGGATTCTTGAACTCCATGGTTAACACAAATTATGTGAGCAGCTTGTCATTCTGCAGTTCCAATGTCATCCATCATTTCTTCTGTGACAGCCCTCCACTTTTTAGGCTCTCATGTTCAGGCACACACGTGAATGAAAGCATCGTTTCAACATTTGCTGGTGTGAATATCGTGGGAAGTCTGCTGGTCATCCTCACCACCTACTCCTACATTCTCTTTTCTATCTTCCGTATGCATTCAGGAGAAGGGAGGCGCAAAGCCCTCTCAACCTGTGGGTCCCACCTGACGGCTATAACTCTGTTCTATGCCACTGCCATCTATACCTATTTGAGACCTAGTTCCAGCTACTCCCTGGATCAGGACAAAGTGGCTTCGGTGTTCTACACGGTGGTGACCCCCATGCTGAATCCTCTGATCTACAGCCTCAGGAATAAGGAAGTAAAGAAAGCTTTATGGAATGTAACTACCAGGACCAGGAGTTCTACATTTCTGTGGTGGTTCAGTTGAATTTCTGAACAAAACAGAGTAACTGTCTTTTGAAGGCTGCTTCAAGACTACAGTTTTTCTTTAGAATATTTTCTGAGTAATTAGTCTATAATATTCAAATATATGTAACAGTGAGGCATCAGGTAAATTACTAGTTATATAAGGCCATAAAATCTTCATGTAATCCTTCCATACTCAACTTTTTTTCACTTCAAAACTTTCTAAGCCTTTTCTCCCTTTCTCTCTCCCTGCCTGACACATAAACAGAAAACCACCTACACATTTAACTGTGGCGAAGTTTAATCTGTGCATGGTTGCAAAAGGCATAGGTCATGTTCAGTGTATTGTCTAATTTATATTCTTTAGAATAAACTCATGGATTTTCTGCTCAAAAATTGTGTATCATTTGCAAATAAATTTAATTTAGCTACAGGGATTTGGCTATTTAGAAACTGATGGATACCAAAGCTTGCACAGGAGACAGACACACATAGAGTTTTTGGCAGAAATTCACCATGGCATTCACCCTTTCCACTGAAGTTGCACATGATAGAGGTAGTGATGTCCATGTCTTCTGGTGTGTAGATATCACATGCATTGTTTCCTGTCACAAAGATGTCCAAAATATATTCCAATGTTTCCTATGATCCACGTTAAGTGAACTTGCCCAGACAGGTGTTCGTGAAGTCATTGGTATTTTCTATGCAACCATCAGCCATACGCTCACTCGCCTGGTCCACGGTGGTTACCTGGCCCTGCACACCCTGTAGATAATGATCAGCTTGTCATAGACATAATTTGCTCTTTGTTTAAGTGGTGGTTTTCTCGCATTCTTCTGCACAAGCTAGAGGCTTCTTGAGTGGAATCTTTCTTTTCTCTGTCCTGGGTATTTAACAGATTCATAGATCAGACTGAGATATTTCACAAGTAAATACTAATATTATATTCCTCTCATTCAGTGATTTAATTTCTTTTAAAACCTACAAATAGAAATAATGGAAGATAAAATTCAGTTATTCTGAGATTTGGGTTTTAGACATATCCTACTTGAGGTTATGTTCTCTGCTCTCTAATTAACCTCTCCAAAATTACTGAATCTCCTTGACAGAGTCTACAGGTAATTCCAACTTTGAGAACAATAATTAAGTAATTACCTTGCTTTGCTTTTTTTAATTCTTTGAACACATTTCTTTTTTTTTTTTTTTTAAGATTTTATTTATTTATTTGAGAGAGAGACAGTGAGAGAGAGCATGAGCGAGGAGAAGGTCAGAGAGAGAAGCAGACTGCCCATGGAGCTGGGAGCCAGATGCGGGACTCGATCCCCGGACTCCAGGATCATGACCTGAGCCTAAGGCAGTCGTCCAACCAACTGAGCCACCCAGGCGTCTTTCTTTTCCTTTTTTTTTTTTTTAGTTTGAATTTTTTTTTTTTTTCAGTGTTCCAAAATTCATTGTTTATCCACCACACCCAGTGCTCCATGCAATATGTGCCCTCCTAATGCCCACCAAAAGGCTCTTCTTACCCCCCGGCCCCACCCCTCCAAAACCCTCAGTTGGTTTCTCAGAGTCCACAGTCTCTTATAGTTTGTCTCCCCCTCCGATTTCCCCCAACTCACTTATCCTCTCCATCTCCCAATGTCTTCCATGTTATTCCTTATGCTCCACAAGTAAGTGAAACCATATGTTAATTGACTCTCTCTTCTTCACTTATTTCACTCAACACAATCTCTTCCAGTCGTGTCCATGTTGATACAAAAGTTAGGTATTCACCCTTTCTGATGGAGGTATAATACTCCATTGTATATATGGACCATATTGCTGTTGAAGGGGATTTGGGCTCTTCCCACAGCTTGGCAACTATGACCATTGCTGTTATGAACATTGGGATTCAGTGTTCACTATATCTGTATCTTTGGGGTAAATACCCAGTAGTGCAATTGCAGGGTCATAGGTAAGCTCTATTTTTAATTTCTTAAGGAATCTCCACACTGTTTTCCAAAGTGGCTGCACTAAATTGCATTCCCACCAGCAGTGTCAGAGGGTTCCCCTTTCTCCACATCCTCTCCAACACTTATTGTTTACTGTCTTGTTGATTTTGGCCATTCTAAGTGATATAAGGTGGAATCTCAATGTGGTTTTGATTTTAATCTCCTTGATGGCTAATGACAATGAACATTTTTTCATGTGACTGTTAGCCATTTGTATGTCTTCATTGGAGAAGTGTCTGTTCATGTCTTCTGCCCATTTGTTGATGTGATTATCTGTTTTGTGTGTGTTGAGTTTGAGGAGTTCTTTATAGATCTTAGATATCAGCCCTTTGTCTGTAGTGTCATTTGCAATTATCTCCTCCCATTCTGTGGGGGGCCTCTTTGTTTTGTTCTCTACTTTCTTTGCTGTGGAGTAACTTTTGATTTGGATGAAGTCCCAAAAGTTCATTTTTGCTTTTGTTTCCTTTGCCTTTGGGGACATGTCTTGAAAGCAGTTGCTGTGGCCAGTGTTGAAGAGGTTACTGTCTATTTTCTCCTCTAGGATTTTGATAGATTCCTGCCTCACGTTCAGGTCTTTAATCCATTTCTAGTTTATCTTTCTATATGATGTAAGAGAATGGTTGAGTTTTATACTTTTATATATAGCTGTCCAATTTTCCCAGCCCCATTTATTGAAAAGAATGTCTTTTTTCCACTGTATATTTTTTCCTGCTTTGTCAAAGATTATTTTACCATAGAGTGAGGGTCCATATCTTGGCTTTCTACTTTGTTCCACTGGTCTATGCATCTGTTTTTGTGCCAGAACCATGCTGTCTTGATGATCACAGCTTTGTAGTAAAGCTTGAAATCAGACAACATGATGTCCCAAGTTTTGTTTTTCTTTTTCAACATTTCCTTAACAATTCAGGGTCTCTATGGTTCCATACAAATTTTAGGATTATTTGTTCCAGCTCTTTGAAAAATGCTGGTGGTATTTTGATCTGGATGTCTTCGGAAGTATAGATTGCTCTAGGCAGTATAGACATTTTAACAATGTTTATTCTTCTGATCCATAAGCATGAAGTGCTCTTCCATCTTTTTGTGTCTTCTTCACTTTCTTTCATGAGTGTTTTCTATAGTTCCTTGAGTACAGGTCTTCTATCTCCTCGGTTAGGTTTATTCCTAGATATCTGATGGTTCTTGGTGCTATGGTAAATGGAATCAATTCTCTAATTTCCCTTTCTATATTTTCATTGTTAGGGTATAAGAAAGGAACTGATTTCTATACATAGATTTTGTGTCCGGCTACACAGCATCCATTCCTGAATAAAAACCCTTCAAAGTATAGGGATAGAGTGAACATTCCTCAACGCTATAAAATTTTCCAGAAACCCAATGAATATCATCCTTAATGGGGAAAAGCTGACAGCCTTGCCTTTGAGATCAGAAACACGACAAAGATGAACACATGTTTCTTATGTACATTTTGATTATTTCTTTAATCAAAACTACTTATAAAAACACTTTAAATTATCCTAATTTCTCATTTATTGTTTATTGCATTTATGTAAAAATGTACAGTTATTATATATATTTATGTAACTCAAAATAAATTTAAACTACAAAAACCTTGAGTCTTCTCATTATTATATAGAGTGGTGATTTATCTCTTTATCTCTTATCTCTTTATCTCTTTTGTCGTAAGTCCTTGGCAATATTTACTAAACTCTTCTTCATGAATGTAATAGTGTTTTTGCCTCTTTGATACACTATGTCATTGCTTTTCTCTTTTTCTGTCTCCCTCATTCTTTTGTTTTGGTTGAATTTTAATTCAAATTCATTATCCAAATATATAGTTGTCAACCAAAATATTGTCTCATTTATTGATTTTTGAGTAATTTATATGCTAAAATTAATGAAAGATGTTTAAATTGTATGCATTTAGACTGTGTTTTGGCCAGGATTTTCATCAGTGATTAGGTGAGGCCAAGAGAGGCTAGCTTACAAAACCTGTTAGCATCACCAAGTTGAAAAAAAAAAAAAAGCAAGCAATTTGGAAGAAATGAAGAAATCAATATCAACAATCACACACATCCAAAAACACAGCATAAGAGAATGAGATGATGTTATTAGAAGATAAAGTCCTGCATTTAGGCAGAAAAAAATGTGTACAGAGAGTTTAATCTGAGCACTCAATTTATTTTGATTTAGTTTGTTAAATGTAAACTAACATGCACAGTGTAATTTTTATTGCTCTATTGAAAATAAGAAGTGTACAATTGTAAACAACAAATAGGTATTTAAAAGAAGATGTGCACACACACACACACTATACATGTACGTGTATATAAGTGACTAGGATAAAAGAAGACGGGACAAAGAAATTAAGTATCTGGGTATTATTTTCTTCTGCTAAGATTGTGTTCCAGTTGATTCTCCCACTTTCTCACAGTTTGTCTATTGAAAAATCATTTAATTATCTGAAATTTCAGCTGCAAAATGCATAAAATAATAATGTCAACCTCAAAGACTGGCAGGGAGAATTAACTGAAGATTTAAATGGAAAGAGCTATATGTTTTGAGTTCTCAATGCAAATAGGCTCTCCATGCATATGGACCCCCATATGAGGTTTATTTCACCTAGATTTTCTTGTATGTAGATCTGGAAAATCTGTCATTTCATCCCCTTCTAGGTACAGAATCATAGGCAATATTTTCAAAATTTAACACAAGTCTAAAAGCATAAAAACATGAGTTCATTCTCTTATCCATTGTATTATTTGCCCAAGGTTTAGTATTCTTTAAATATTGCACACTTAAGTTAGTTTCTCCTTCTCATTAATTTCACTCAAGAGAGAGTTGAATGAGAGATACACTTACTTACTCAGACAAAGGATGTGTGTGAGTGTGTCCATGCACACACACACACACACACACACACACACACACAAACACAATTTCACACAAAAGGAAACAGAATTTTTTTTTTTTCAATTACTAAAATAACAAAGGAAGAAAAATAATTTGGTACTGGATTTTCTTCTTTTTTTAAAAAAATAAAGATTATTATTTATTTATTTGACAGAGAGAGATTACAAGTAGGCAGAGAGGCAGGCAGAGAGAGAGGAAGGGAAGCAGGCTCCCCGCTGAGCAGAGAGCGCTATGCTGGGCTCAATCCCAGGACCCAGGATCATGACCCGAGCTGAAGGCAGAGGCTTAACCCACTGAGCCACCCAGGCACCCCTGGTACTGGATTTTGTATCCATTTGGGATAAGCTAAAAATAGAAAGGGAGAAGCAGTATCAACAACCAATTATAAGTATTATTACTTAATTCTTTTTTACTTCCCTTAAGACTTTTTTAAAGTAACATAGAGATCAGGAATTACTTTGTGATACAAACCCCATATAATGTTTGATTCCATATATCTACCTGTGATCATATACTGTGTACTTTTGAGACTGGAGTGTCTATCTCTAGAGGTCTGACTCACAATTACCTATAATCTAGTCCCATGGTTATTCATTCCTCCTTATGAAAACAAAATAAAAGTGTGGCAATGTGTATTTACTCACAAGCCATTTCAAATGTTTACCAAAAAGTAAATTGAGTGCCTACTGGATTTCACTTACTTTTAAAAATGATATTTTCTTCCTTTTCTGTAAACTCCATTGGATTGGAGAACATCTCATAAAAAAAGAAAATCCTAGACTCCCCAGGTAAGACACTGGGAAGAAAGAGATCAGGATTTTGTGCTGTAACTCACTGAGTTGGACAGGTTGCATGTCTCCTGCTAAGGATGTTATTTAGAAGTGAACTTTGTAATCGGAACAGATTTTTGGATGACTTTTAAAACATAAGAAAATCATTTTTTAAATATATGATAGGAGTCTAAATACTGATTATTAGAATTGGTCAGTCGGGTGGCTGCTTAAAGTACTCACGAGTGATTTCTGGAAAGGAATGCATGAATTTTAGAGTTGAAGAATATTCAGAGTGGTTTTGCGGATAAATGGAAAGGAAAAAAATGGAGCTAAACTCACATACCTGCTCAGTGAATGAAGACATGTCAGCAAGGATATTTTTATCCTTTCATTTGGACATAGATTGTACCGAGACAATAGAATCATGTAAGTAGCTTTTGGGAAACTGAATGGGAGTGTGTGGTCCTGCACTAGTGAGTTGAGAGATTCCCCAATCTTGATTCAGTTCAGACACTTGTTCATTAAATTCAAAGGCTGGTCTATTTGTCGCCCAATTTCCTCTTCCTCCATCACTCAATTTACTGTGTTGTATTATCCTAGATTGTGCTTTTCCCCCATGGGTGAATGACCTCATTAACATTTCTATTTCTTATAAACTTAGGAAAGGAAAATATTTACACCTAATGCAAGTTTAAGCATACTATATGTGCAACTAATGACCAGAAGAAACCACTCTTCACCGACCGAGTTCATCCTGTTGGGATTAGCAGACACGATGGAGCTACAGATTGTCCTCTTTTTGCTTTTTCTGGTGATTTACACACTTACAGTTCTGGGGAATGTTGGGATGATCCTCTTAATCAGGACTAATTCCCGACTTCACACACCCATGTATTTCTTACTGGCTAACCTGTCTTTTGTGGATGTTAGTTACTCCTCCACCATCACCCCTAAGATGCTGGTGGACATGTTATCAGAGGAGAAAACCATCTCCTTTGCTGGCTGCTTTCTGCAACTCTACTTTTTCATCGCCTTGGCCACAACTGAGTGTATCCTGTTTGGGTTAATGGCTTATGACCGTTATGTGGCCATATGCAACCCTCTACTTTACTCCCTGGTCATGTCCAGGACTGTCTGCCTCAAAATGGCAGCAGGGG
Organism: Mustela erminea; assembly: GCF_009829155.1. Lineage (NCBI taxonomy): Eukaryota > Metazoa > Chordata > Mammalia > Carnivora > Mustelidae > Mustela > Mustela erminea. Next base: position 99,991,771 of record NC_045622.1, on the reverse strand, counting down.
CTTTTACAGCAGGATTCTTGAACTCCATGGTTAACACAAGTTATGTGAGCAGCTTGTCATTCTGCAGTTCCAATGTCATCCATCATTTCTTCTGTGACAGCCCTCCACTTTTTAGGCTCTCATGTTCAGACACACACTTGAATGAAAGCATCTTTTCCACATTTGCTGGTGTGAATATCGTGGGAAGTCTGCTGGTCATCCTCACCACCTACTCCTACATTCTCTTTTCTATCTTCCGTATGCATTCAGGGGAGGGGAGGCGCAAAGCCCTCTCAACCTGTGGGTCCCACCTGACAGCTATAACTCTGTTCTATGCCACTGCCATCTATACCTATTTGAGACCTAGTTCCAGCTACTCCCTGGATCAGGACAAAGTGGCTTCGGTGTTCTACACGGTGGTGATCCCCATGCTGAATCCTCTGATCTACAGCCTCAGGAATAAGGAAGTAAAGAAAGCTTTATGGAATGTAACTACCAGGACCAGGAGTTCTACATTTCTGTGGTGGTTCAGTTGAATTTCTGAACAAAACAGAGTAACTGTCTTTTGAAGGCTGCTTCAAGACTACAGTTTTTCTTTAGAATATTTTCTGAGTAATTAGTCTATAATATTCAAATATATGTAACAGTGAGGCATCAGGTAAATTACTAGTTATATAAGGCCATAAAATCTTCATGTAATCCTTCCATACTCAACTTTTTTTCACTTCAAAACTTTCTAAGCCTTTTCTCCCTTTCTCTCTCCCTGCCTGACACATAAACAGAAAACCACCTACACATTTAACTGTGGCGAAGTTTAATCTGTGCATGGTTGCAAAAGGCATAGGTCATGTTCAGTGTATTGTCTAATTTATATTCTTTAGAATAAACTCATGGATTTTCTGCTCAAAAATTGTGTATCATTTGCAAATAAATTTAATTTAGCTACAGGGATTTGGCTATTTAGAAACTGATGGATACCAAAGCTTGCACAGGAGACAGACACACATAGAGTTTTTGGCAGAAATTCCCCATGGCATTCACCCTTTCCACTGAAGTTGCACATGATAGAGGTAGTGATGTCCATGTCTTCTGGTATGTAGATATCACATGCATTGTTTACTGTCACAAAGATGTCCAAAATATATTCCAATGTTTCCTATGATCCATGTTAAGTGAACTTGCCCAGACAGGTGTTCGTGAAGTCATTGGTATTTTCTATGCAACCATCAGCCATACGCTCACTCGCCTGGTCCACGGTGGTTACCTGGCCCTGCACACCCTGTAGATAATGATCAGCTTGTCATAGACATAATTTGCTCTTTGTTTAAGTGGTGGTTTTCTCGCATTCTTCTGCACAAGCTAGAGGCTTCTTGAGTGGAATCTTTCTTTTCTCTGTCCTGGGTATTTAACAGATTCATAGATCAGACTGAGATATTTCACAAGTAAATACTAATATTATATTCCTCTCATTCAGTGATTTAATTTCTTTTAAAACCTACAAATAGAAATAATGGAAGATAAAATTCAGTTATTCTGAGATTTGGGTTTTAGACATATCCTACTTGAGGTTATGTTCTCTGCTCTCTAATTAACCTCTCCAAAATTACTGAATCTCCTTGACAGAGTCTACAGGTAATTCCAACTTTGAGAACAATAATTAAGTAATTACCTTGCTTTGCTTTTTTTAATTCTTTGAACACATTTCTTTTTTTTTTTTTTTTAAGATTTTATTTATTTATTTGAGAGAGAGACAGTGAGAGAGAGCATGAGCGAGGAGAAGGTCAGAGAGAGAAGCGGACTCCCCATGGAGCTGGGAGCCAGATCCCGGGACTCCAGGATCACGACCTGAGCCTAAGGCAGTCGTCCAACCAACTGAGCCACCCAGGTGTCCCTGAACACATTTCTTTTTCTTTTCTTTTTTTTTTTTTTTTTTTAGTTTGAATTTTTTTTTTTTTTTCAGTGTTCCAAAATTCATCGTTTATCCACCACACCCAATGCTCCATGCAATATGTGCCCTCTTTAATGCGCACCACCAGGCTCATCTTACCCCCCGGCCCCTCCCCTCCAAAACCCTCAGTTTTTTTTTTTCAGAGTCCACAGTCTCTTATGGTTTGTCTCCCCCTCCGATTTCCCCCAACTCACTTATCCTCTCCATCTCCCAATGTCTTCCATGTTATTCCTTATGCTCCACAAGTAAGTGAAACCATATGTTAATTGACTCTCTCTTCTTCACTTATTTCACTCAACATAATCTCTTCCAGTCCTATCCATGTTGATACAAAAGTTAGGTATTCACCCTTTCTGATGGAGGTATAATACTCCATTGTATATATGGACCATATTGCTGTTGAAGGGCATTTTAGCTCTTCCCACAGTTTGGCAACTGTGACCATTGCTGTTATGAACTTTGGGATTCAGTGTTCACTATATCTGTATCTTTGGGGTAAATACCCAGTAGTGCAATTGCAGAGTCATAGGGTAGTTCTATTTATAATTTCTTAAGGAATCTCCACACTGTTTTGCAAAGTGGCTGCACTAAATTGCATTCCCACCAGCAGTGTCAGAGGGTTCCCCTTTCTCCACATCCTCTCCAACACTTATTGTTTACTGTCTTGTTGATTTTGGCCATTCTAAGTGATATAAGATGGAATCTCAATGTGGTTTTGATTTTAATCGCCTTGATGGCTAATGACAATGAACATTTTTTCATGTGACTGTTAGCCATTTGTATGTCTTCATTGGAGAAGTGTCTATTCATGTCTTCTGCCCATTTTTTGATGTGATTATCTGTTTTGTGTGTGTTGAGTTTGAGGAGTTCTTTATAGATCTTAGATATCAGCCCTTTGTCTGTAGTGTCATTTGCAATTATCTCCTCCCATTCTGTGGGGGGCCTCTTTGTTTTGTTCTCTACTTTCTTTGCTGTGGAGAAACTTTTGATTTGGATGAAGTCCCAAAAGTTCATTTTTGCTTTTGTTTCCTTTGCCTTTGGGGACATGTCTTGAAAGCAGTTGCTGTGGCCAGTGTTGAAGAGGTTACTGCCTATGTTCTCCTCTAGGATTTTGATAGATTCCTGCCTCATTTTCAGGTCTTTAATCCATTTCTAGTTTATCTTTCTATATGATGTAAGAGAATGGTTGAGTTTTATACCTTTATATATAGCTGTCCAATTTTCCCAGCCCCATTTATTGAAAAGAGTGTCTTTTTTCCACTGTATATTTTTTCCTGCTTTGTCAAAGATTATTTTACCATAGAGTTGAGGGTCCATATCTTGGCTTTCTACTTTGTTCCACTGGTCTATGCATCTGTTTTTGTGCCAGAACCATGCTGTCTTGATGATCACAGCTTTGTAGTAAAGCTTGAAATCAGACAACATGATGTCCCAAGTTTTGTTTTTCTTTTTCAACATTTCCTTAACAATTCAGGGTCTCTATGGTTCCATACAAATTTTAGGATTATTTGTTCCAGCTCTTTGAAAAATGCTGGTGGTATTTTGATCTGGATGTCATTGAAAGTATAGATTGCTCTAGGCAGTATAGACATTTTAACAATGTTTATTCTTCTGATCCATAAGCATGAAATGCTCTTTCATCTTTTTGTGTCTTCTTCACTTTCTTTCATGAGTGTTTTCTATAGTTCCTTGAGTACAGGTCTTCTATCTCCTCGGTTAGGTTTATTCCTAGATATCTGATGGTTCTTGGTGCTATAGTAAATGGAATCAATTCTCTAATTTCCCTTTCTATATTTTCATTGTTAGGGTATAAGAAAGCAACTGATTTCTATACATAGATTTTGTGTCCAGCTACACAGCATCCATTCCTGAATAAAAACCCTTCAAAGTATAGGGATAGAGCGAACATTCCTCAACGTTATAAAATTTTCCAGAAACCCACAATGAATATCATCCTTAATGGGGAAATCTGACAGCCTTGCCTTTGAGATCAGAAACACGACAAGGATGAACACATGTTTCTTATGTACATTTTGATTATGTCTTTAATCAAAACTACCTATAAAAACATTTTAAATTATCCTAATTTCTCATTTATTGTTTATTGCATTTATGTAAAAATGTACAATTATTATATATATTTATGTAACTCAAAATAAATTTAAACTACAAAAACCTTGAGTCTTCTCATTATTATATAGAGTGGTGATTTACCATTCTCTTCTGTCGTAAGTCCTTGGCAATATTTACTAAACTCTTCTTCATGAATATAATAGTGTGTTTGCCTCTTTGATACACTATGTAATTGCTTTTCTCTTTTTCTGTCTCCCTCATTCATTTTTTTTTGTTGAATTTTAATTCAAATTCATTATCCAAATATATAGTTGTCAACCAAAATATTGTCTTATTTAATGATTTTTTTTTTAATTTTTTATTTTTTATAAACATATATTTTTATCCCCAGGCGTACAGGTCTGTGAATCACCAGGTTTACACACTTCACAGCACTCACCAAAGCACATACCCTCCCCAATGTCCATAATCCCACCCCTTCTCCCAAACCCCCTCCCCCAGCAACCCTCAGTTTGTTTTGTGAGATTAAGAGTCACTTATGGTTTGTCTCCCTCCCAATCCCATCTTTTTTCATTTATTCTTCTCCTACCCACTTAAGCCCCCAGTTGCATCACCGCTTCCTCATATCAGGGAAATCATATGATAGTTGTCTTTCTCTGCTTGACTTATTTCGCTAAGCATGATACGCTCTAGTTCCACCCATGTTGTCGCAAAAGGCAAGATTTCATTTCTTTTGATGGCTGCATAGTATTCCATTGTGTATATATACCACATCTTCTTGATCCATTCATCTGTTGATGGACATCTAGGTTCTTTCCATAGTTTGGCTATTGTGGACATTGCTGCTATAAACATTCGGGTGCACGTGCCCCTTTGGATCACTACGTTTGTATCTTTAGCGTAAATACCCAATAGTGCAATTGCTGGGTCATAGGGCAGTTCTATTTTCAACATTTTGAAGAACCTCCATGCTGTTTTCCAGAGTGGCTGCACCAGCTTGCATTCCCACCAACAGTGTAGGAGGGCTCCCCTTTCTCCGCATCCTCGCCAGCATCTGTCATTTCCTGACTTGTTGATTTTAGCCATTCTGACTGGTGTGAGGTGATAGCTCGTTGTGGTTTTGATTTGTATTTCCCTGATGCCGAGTGATATGGAGCACTTTTTCATGTGTCTGTTGGCCATCTGGATGTCTTCTTTGCAGAAATGTCTGTTCATGTCCTCTGCCCATTTCTGGATTGGATTATTTGTTCTTTGGGTGTTGAGTTTGCTAAGTTCTTTATAGATTCTGGACACTAGTCCTTTATCTGATATGTCGTTTGCAAATATCTTCTCCCATTCTGTCAGTTGTCTTTTGATTTTGTTAACTGTTTCCTTTGCTGTGCAAAAGCTTTTGATCTTGATGAAATCCCAATAGTTCATTTTTGCCCTTGCTTCCCTTGCCTTTGGCGTTGTTCCTAGGAAGATGTTGCTGCGGCTGAGGTCGAAGAGGTTGCTGCCTGTGTTCTCCTCAAGGATTTTGATGGATTCCTTTCGCACATTGAGGTCCTTCATCCATTTTGAGTCTATTTTTGTGTGTGGTGTAAGGAAATGGTCCAATTTCATTTTTCTTCATGTGGCTGTCCAATTTTCCCAGCACCATTTATTGAAGAGGCTGTCTTTTTTCCATTGGACATTCTTTCCTGCTTTGTCGAAGATTAGTTGACTGTAGAGTTGAGGGTCTATTTCTGGGCTCTCTATTCTGTTCCATTGATCTATGTGTCTGTTTTTGTGCCAGTACCATGCTGTCTTGATGATGACAGCTTTGTAATAGAGCTTCAAGTCCGGAATTGTGATGCCACAAACGTTGGCTTTCTTTTTCAATATCCCTTTGGCTATTCGAGGTCTTTTCTGGTTCCATATAAATTTTAGAGTTATTTGTTCCATTTCTTTGAAAAAGATGGATGGTACTTTGATAGGAATTGCATTAAATGTGTAGATTGCTTTAGGTAGCAGAGACATTTTCACAATATTTATTCTTCCAATCCAGGAGCATGGAACATTTTTCCATTTCTTTGTGTCTTCCTCAATTTCTTTCATGAGTACTTTATAGTTTTCTGAATATAAATTCTATGCCTCTTTGGTTAGGTTTATTCCTAGGTATCTTATGGTTTTGGGTGCAATTGTAAATGGGATTGACTCCTTAATTTCTCTTTCACCTGTCTTGCTGTTGGTGTAGAGAAATGCAACTGATTTCTGTGCATTGATTTTATATCCTGACACTTTACTGAATTCCTGTATAAGTTTTAGCAGTTTTGGAGTGGAGTCTTTTGGGTTTTCCACATATAGTATTATATCATCTGCGAAGAGTGATAATTTGACTTCTTCTTTGCCGATTTGGATGCCTTTAATTTCCTTTTGTTGTCTGATTGCTGAGGCTAGGACCTCTAGTACTATGTTGAATAGAGGTGGCGATAATGGACATCCCTGCCGTGTTCCTGACCTTAGCGGAAAAGCTTTCAGTTTTTCTCCATTGAGAATGATATTTGCGGTGGGTTTTCATAGATGGCTTTGATGATATTGAGGTATGTGCCCTCTATCCCTACACTTTGAAGAGTTTTGATCAGGAAGGGATGCTGTACTTTGTCAAATGCTTTTTCAGTATCTATTGAGAGTATCATATGGTTCTTGTTCTTTCTTTTATTGATGTGTTGTATCACATTGACTGATTTGCGGATGTTGAACCAACCTTGCAGCCCTGGAATAAATCCCACTTGGTCGTGGTGAATAATCATTTTAATGTACTGTTGAATCCTATTGGCTAGTATTTTGTTGAGTATTTTCACATCTGTGTTCATCAAGAATATTGGTCTATAGCTCTCTTTTTTGATGGGATCCTTGTCTGGTTTGGGGATCAAGGTGATGCTGGCCTCATAAAATGAGTTTGGAAGTTTTCCTTCCATTTCTATTTTTTGGAACAGTTTCAGGAGAATAGGAATTAGTTCTTCTTTAAAAGTTTGGTAGAATTCCCTCGGGAAGCCGTCTGGCCCTGGGCTTTTGTTTGTTTGGAGATTTTTAATGACTGTTTCAATCTCCTTACTGGTTATGGGTCTGTTCAGGCTTTCTAATTCTTCCTGGTTCAGTTGTGGTAGTTTATATGTTTCTAGGAATGCATCCATTTCTTCCAGATTGTCAAATTTGTTGGCGTTGAGTTGCTCTTAGTATGTTCTTATAATAGTTTGTATTTCTTTGGTGTTAGTTGTGATCTCTCCTCTTTCATTCATGATTTTATTTATTTGGGTCCTTTCTCTTTTCTTTTTGATAAGTCTGGCCAGGGGTTTATCAATTTCATTAATTCTTTCAAAGAACCAGCTCCTAGTTTCATTGATTTGTTCTATTGTTTTTTTGGTTTCTATTTCATTGATTTCTGCTCTGATCTTTATGATTTCTCTTCTCCTGCTGGGCTTAGGGTTTCTTTCTTGTTCTTTCTCCAGCTCCTTTAGGTGTAGGGTTAGGTTGTGTAACTGAGACCTTTCTTGTTTCTTGAGAAAGGCTTGTACCGCTATATATTTTCCTCTCAGGCCTGCCTTTGTTGTGTCCCACAGATTTTGAACCATTGTATTTTCATTATCATTTGTTTCCATGATTTTTTTCAATTCTTCTTTAATTTCCCGGTTGACCCATTCATTCTTTAGAAGGATGCTGCTTAGTCTCCATGTATTTGGGTTCTTTCCAAACTTCCTTTTGTGGTTGAGTTCTAGCTTTAGAGCATTGTGGTCTGAAAATATGCAGGGAATGATCCCAAACTTTTGATACCGGTTGAGTCCTGATTTAGGACCGAGGATGTGATTTATTCTGGAGAATGTTCCATGTGCACTAGAGAAGAATGTGTATTCTGTTGCTTTGGGATGAAATGTTCTGAATATATCTGTGATGTCCATCTGGTCCAGTGTGTTGTTTAAGGCCTTTATTTTCTTGCTGATCTTTTGCTTGGATGATCTGTCCATTTCAGTGAGGGGAGTGTTAAAGTCCCCTACTATTATTGTATTATTGTTGATGTGTTTCTTTGATTTTGTTATTAATTGGTTTATATAGTTGGCTGCTCCCACGTTGGGGGCATAGATATTTAAAATTGTTAGATCTTCTTATTGGACAGACCCTTTGAGTATGATATAGTGTCCTTCCTCATCTCTTATTATAGTCTTTGGCTTAAAATCTAATTGATCTGATATAAGGATTGCCACTCCTGCTTTCTTCTGATGTCCATTAGCATGGTAAATTCTTTTCCACCCCCTCACTTTAAATCTGGAGGTGTCTTCGGGCTTAAAATGAGTTTCTTGGGGCCACATATAGATGGGTATTGTTTTTTTATCCATTCTGATGCCCTGTGTCTTTTGACAGGGGCATTTAGCCCATTAACATTCAGGGTAACTATTAAGAGATATGAATTTAGTGCCATTGTATTGCCTGTAAGGTGACTGTTACTGTATATGGTCTCTGTTCCTTTCTGATCTACCACTTGTAGGCTCCCTCTTTGCTTAGAGGACCCCTTTCAAGATTTCTTGTAGAGCTGGTTTGGTGTTTGCAAATTCTTTCAGTTTTTGTTTGTCCTGGAAGCTTTTAATCTCTCCTTCTATTTTCAATGATAGCCTAGCTGGATATAGTATTCTTGGCTGCATGTTTTTCTCTTTTAGTGCTCTGAAAATATCATGCCAGCTCTTTCTGGCCTGCCAGGTCTCTGTGGATAAGTCAGCTGCCAATCTAATATTTTTACCATTGTATGTTACACACTTCTTTTCCCGGGCTGCTTTCAGGATTTTCTCTTTGTCACTGAGACTTGTAAATTTTACTATTAGGTGATGGGTTGTGGGCCCATTCTTATTGATTTTGAGGGGCGTTCTCTGAACCTCCTGAATTTTGATGCTCGTTCCCTTTGCCATATTGGGGAAATTCTCCCCAATAATTCTCTCCAGTATATCTTCTGCTCCCCTCTCTCTTTCTTCTAATTCTGGAATCCCAATTATTCTAATGTTGTTTCGTCTTATGGTGTCACTTATCTCTCGAATTCTCCCCTCGTGGTCCAGTAGCTGTTTGTCCCTCTTTTGCTCAGCTTCTTTATTCTCTGTCATTTGGTCTTCTATATCACTAATTCTTTCTTATGCCTCATTTATCCTAGCAGTGAGAGCCTCCATTTTTTATTGCACCTCATTAATAGCTTTTTTGATTTCAACTTGGTTAGATTTTAGTTCTTTTATTTCTCCAGAAAGGGCTTTTATATCTCTCGAGAGGGTTTCTCTTTTATGTTCCATGCCTTTTTCGTGCCCGGCTAGAACCTTGAGAATTGTCTTTCTGAACTCTAGATCTGACATATTACCAATGTCTGTATTGATTAGGTCCCTAGCCTTCGGTACTGCCTCTTGTTCTTTTTTTTGTGTTGAATTTTTCTGTCTTGTCATTTTGTCCAGATAAGAGTATATGAAGGAGCAAGGAAAATACTAAAAGGGTGGCAACAACCCCAGGAAAATATGCTTTAACCAAATTAGAAGAGATCCCAAATCGTGAGGGGGGAGAAAGGGGATAAAAAGAGGTTCAAAAAGGAAAAAAGAAAAAAAAAAGAAAAAAGAAAAAAAAAAGAAAAGAATTAAAAAAAAGAAAACAAATAAGAAAAATATAAAAAAGAAAAAATATATATATTAGATAAACTAGTTAAAAAACGTTAAAAAAGAAAAAGGTACAAGTTAAAAAAAAAATTTAACCAGAAGGCGAGAAAAAAAAACAAAAAATGAAAAAGAAAAAAATTAAATTAACTGCAAGACTAAAAAAAAATCACAGGGAAAAAGCCATGAGTTCCGTGCTTTGCTTTCTCCTCGTCTGGAATTCTGCTGCTCTCCTTGGTATTGAAACCGCACTCCTTGGTAGGTGAACTTGGTATAGGCTGGATTTCTTGTTGATCTTCTGGGGGAGGGGCCTGTTGTAGTGATTCTCAAGTGTCTTTGCCCCAGGCGTAATTACACCGCCCTTACCCGGGCTGGGGTGAGTAATCCGCTCGGGTTTGCTTTCAGGAGCTTTTGTTCCCTGAGCGCTTTCCGTAGAGTTCCGGAGGACGGGAATACAAATGGCGGCCTCCTGGTCTCCGGCCCGGAGGAGCCGAGAGCCCGGGGCCCCACTCCTCAGTGCGCCCTCAGAGAACAGCGCCCAGTTACTCCCGTCTGCCTGACCTCCGGCCGCGCTCCGAGCTCACCGAGCCTGCGACCGGTTCAAGGTAACACCGAGCTGTGAGCTTACTGTCGGCTCTGTCTCTGTAGCCGGCTTTCCCGTTCCAATACCCGCAAGCTCTGCGACACTCAGACACCCCCGATCCTTCTGTGACCCTGCGGGACCTGAGGCCACGCTGACCCCGCGTGGGCTTCGCCCTGGTTTAGCCTCTGGAGCGATGTCCCTCAGCGGAACAGACTTTTAAGAGTCCTGATTTTGTGCTCCGTTGCTCCGCCCGTTGCCGGGAGCCGGCCCCTCCCCCCGGGGTCTATCTTCCCGTCGCTTTGGATTCACTTCTCCGCCGGTCCTACCTTTCAGAAAGTGGTTGTTTTTCTGTTTCCAGAATTGCTGTTCTTCTTCTCTTCAATCTGCCGATGGATTTGTAGGTGTTTGCAATCTTTAGATAAGCTATCTAGCTGATCTCCGGCTAGCTGAAGTAGTCTCAGCCTGCTACTTCTCTGCCATCTTGACTCCTCCCTCCTTATTTAATGATTTTTGAGTAATTTATTTGCTAAAATTAATGAAAGATGTTTAAATTGTATGCATTTAGACTTTGTTTTGGCCAGAATTTTCATCAGTGATTAGGTGAGGCCAAGGGAGCCTACCTTACAAAACTTGTTAGCATCACAAAGTTGAAAAAAATAAGCAAGCAATTTGGAAGAAATGAAGAAATCAATATCAACAATCACACACATCCAAAAACACAGCATAAGAGAAAGAGATGATGTTATTAGAAGATGAAGTCCTGCATTTAGGCAGAAAAAAATGTGTACAGAGAGCTTAATCTGAGCACTCAATTTATTTTGATTTAGTTTGTTAAATGTAAACTAACATGCACAATGTAATTTTTATTGCTCTATTGAAAATAAGAAGTGTACAATTGTAAACGACAAATAGGTATTTAATAGAAGATGTGCACCTACACACACATTATACATGTATGTGTATATAAGTGACTAGGATAAAAGGGGACGGGACAAGGAAATTAGGTATCTGGGTATTATTTTCTTCTGCTAAGATTGTGTTCCAGTTGATTCTCCCACTTTCTAACAGTTTGTCTATTGAAAAATCATTTAATTATCTGAAATTTCAGCTGCAAAATGCATAAAATAATAATGTCAACCTCAAAGACTGGCAGGGAGAATTAACTGAAGATTTAAATGGAAAGAGCTATATGTTTTGAGTTCTCAATGCAAATAGGCTCTCCATGCATATGGACCCCCATATGAGGTTTATTTCACATAGATTTTCTTGTATGTAGATCTGGAAAATCTGTCATTTCATCCTCTTCTAGGTACAGAGTCATAGGCAATATTTTCAAAATCTAACACAATTCTGAAATCATAAAAACATGAGTTCATTCTCTTATCCATTGTATTATTTGCCCAAGATTTAGTATTCTTTAAATAATGCGCACTTAAGTTAGTTTCTCCTTCTCATTAATGTCACTCAAGAGAGAGTTGAATGAGAGATACACTTACTCAGACAAAGGATGTGTGTGTGTGTGTCCATGCACACACACACACACACACACACACACACACACAAACACAATTTCACACAAAAGGAAACAGAATTTTTTTTTTCAATTACTAAAATAACAAAGGAAGCAAAATAATTTGGTACTGGATTTTCTTCTTTTTTTTTTAAATAAAGATTTTTATTTATTTATTTGACAGAGAGAGATCACAAGTAGACAGAGAGGCAGGCAGAGAGAGAGGAAGGGAAGCAGGCTCCCCGCTGAGCAGAGAGCCCGATGCGGGGCTCAATCCCAGGACCCAGGATCATGACCCGAGCTGAAGGCAGAGGCTTAACCCACTGAGCCATCCAGGCACCCCTGGTACTGGATTTTGTATCCATTTGGGATAAGCTAAAAATAGAAAGGGAGAAGCAGTATCAACAACCAATTATAAGTATTGTCACTTAATTTTTTTACTTCAGTTAAGACTTTTTTAAAGTAACATAGAGATCAGGAATTACTTTGTGATGCAAGCCCCATATAATGTTTGATTCCATATATCTACCTGTGATCATATACTGTGTACTTTTGAGACTGGAGTGTCTATCTCTAGAGGTCTGACTCACAATTACCTATAATCTAGTCCCATGGTTATTCATTCCTCCTTATGAAAACAAAATAAAAGTGTGGCAATGTGTATTTACTCACAAGCCATTTCAAATGTTTACAAAAAAGTAAATTGAATGCCTACTATATTTAATTTACTTTTAAAAATGAAATTTTCTTCCTTTTTCTGTAAACTCCATTGGATTGGCGAGCATCTCATAAAAAAAGTAAATCCTAGACTCCCCAGGTAAGACACTGGGAAGAAAGTGATCAGGATTTTGTGCTGTTACTCACTGAGTTGGACAGGTTGCATGTCTCCTGCTAAGGATGTTATTTAGAAGTGAACTTTGTAATCGGAACAGATTTTTGGATGACTTTTAAAACATAAGAAAATCATTTTTAAAATATATGATAGGAGTCTAAATACTGATTATTAGAATTGGTCAGTCGGGTGGCTGCTTAAAGTACTCACGAGTGATTTCTGGAAAGGAATGCATGAATTTTAGAGTTGAAGAATATTCAGAGTGGTTTTGCGGATAAATGGAAAGGAAAAAAATGGAGCTAAACTCACATACCTGCTCAGTGAATGAAGACATGTCAGCAAGGATATTTTTATCCTTTCATTTGGACATAGATTGTACCGAGACAATAGAATCATGTAAGTAGCTTTTGGGAAACTGAATGGGAGTGTGTGGTCCTGCACTAGTGAGTTGAGAGATTCCCCAATCTTGATTCAGTTCAGACACTTGTTCATTAAATTCAAAGGCTGGTCTATTTGTCGCCCAATTTCCTCTTCCTCCATCACTCAATTTACTGTGTTGTATTATCCTATTTTGTGATTTTCCCCCAATGGGTGAATGACCTCATTAACATTTCTATTTCTTATAAATTTAGGAGAGGAAAATATTTATACCTAATGCAAGTTTAAGCATACTATATGTGCAACTAATGACCAGAAGAAACCACTCTTCACCGACCGAGTTCATCCTGTTGGGATTAGCAGACACGATGGAGCTACAGATTGTCCTCTTTTTGCTTTTTCTGGTGATTTACACACTTACAGTTCTGGGGAATGTTGGGATGATCCTCTTAATCAGGATTGATTCCCGACTTCACACACCCATGTATTTCTTCCTGGCTAACCTGTCCTTTGTGGATGTTAGTTACTCCTCCACCATCACCCCTAAGATGCTGGTGGACATGTTATCAGAGGAGAAAATCATCTCCTTTGCTGGCTGCTTTCTGCAACTCTACTTTTTCATCGCCTTGGCCACAACTGAGTGCATCCTTTTCGGGTTAATGGCTTATGACCGTTATGCGGCCATATGCAACCCTCTACTTTACTCCCTGGTCATGTCCAGGACTGTCTGCCTCAAAATGGCAGCAGGGGCTTTTACAGCAGGATTCTTGAACTCCATGGTTAACACAAGTTATGTGAGCAGCTTGTCATTCTGCCGGTCCAATGTCATTCATCATTTCTTCTGTGACAGCCCTCCACTTTTTAGGCTCTCATGTTCAGACACACACCTGAATGAAAGCATCTTTTCTACATTTGCTGGTGTGAATATGGTTGGGGCTTTGCTGGTCATCCTCACCTCCTATTCCTACGTTCTCTTTTCTATCTTCCATATGCATTCAGGGGAGGGGAGGCGCAAAGCCCTCTCAACCTGTGGGTCCCACCTGACAGCTATAACTCTGTTCTATGCCACTGCCATCTATACCTATCTGAGACCTAGTTCCAGCTACTCCCTGGATCAGGACAAAGTGGCTTCTGTGTTCTACACGGTGGTGATCCCCATGCTGAATCCTCTGATCTACAGCCTCAGGAATAAGGAAGTAAAGAAAGCTTTATGGAATGTAACTACCAGGACAAGGTTCCTTTCCTTTCTCTGATATGCTTGGTAAATTTTCTGAACTAGGTATTAAATGAATTTTCTAAGTTGATTGAATCCTACAGTTTTCATTAGTATATTTCTAAGTAATTGCTTTCTGTTAATTCTCGAGTGCAGGGACCCATTTATGTACAAATGATTCACCAGTCTTATATATGGACTCAGGGATTTCATGTAATTATTGTCTATTTTTGCTGGGTTTTCTCAAATTATTTCTAATGAAATATTGGTTAGAGAATGAAAGAGACACAGTATTTAGAATCAAAAGTCCTAATATCACACGAAACTCACTATATAGAATATTTATAATTGCTCACTTATTTTTCTTCTGCATCTTTATTTCACCATTTGTGGTTTGTAAAAGATTGTTATGTATCACTTATGTGTAAAACAATTTGAATTTAAAATAGATTTACATTTTAATTTATTGAATTATCTTAGGGGGGAGAGGCTTAAATCAAATTTCAGGACTACAGTTTTAATTACAGCTATCAACTCACCATCTTTCTTCCCCCATACCATTATCTGCATATACATATCTATTCATTAATAAAGAAATGTGAGCTTGTACAAAATGGGATATCAGGAAAGGTATCATCTCATTAGAATACACCAGTTAAAACTCTCATATTCCCTTGTCTGGTCTTCAAAATGTTTAACCTTTCTTTCCCTTCCATTCTCTTGGGCTGACACATAGGACCAAGTTACATACACCTGCATTCAACTGCTGCCGAGTTTAATCAGTGCATAGTTCCATAGGAGGTAGGTCAACTTTCAGTGGATGAATCTGACATATATTCTTTATAATAAGCTTATGGATTTCCTCTTATAGATATCTCTCAATTGCCCAGACAGGTGTTTGTGATGTCATGAGTGTTGTCTATGCACCTGTGAACTTTACTCTCACTCACAGGTCCTGAATGGTTGCCTGGCCTGGACACCTGGCAACAGAATGACAGTTTGTTCTCTGAGATCATTTGTCCATCCTCTGAGTAGCTTGCCTACAATCTTCTGCACCAGCTGGCTGCTCACTGGCTAGATTCATTCCACATTACCTGTCCCCAGTATTTGGTGGGATCATATACTAAGACCAAGATATTTCATAAGTAAATGGCAATAATATATCCCTTCCACTAGATGTTTTATTTTCAAGTAAAATTTAATAATTGAAAGAATGTTTGGGAGAGAAAATCCAGTTATCCTGAGATTTGATTTTTAGACACATCCTATTTTACGTCATGTTCTCTGCTCTCTAATGCAGCTTTTTTACACTTTTTCTTATTTACAGAGTCTACAAATACTTTATATTTGGGGGGCTATAAGCACTTAATTGTCTTGTCTGCTTTTTAATTACTTAAATATGGGTTTCTTATGTAAATTCTGATTATTTCTTTAACCCATAAACTACTAAAATTATTTTTAAATTATCATAATTTTTTTGTATAGTGTACAACACATTTATGTGAAAAATATACCAAGAATGGTTTATTTTAATTAACTCAAAATAAATTTAACCTGTGAAACCACTGAGATTTCCAATTATTATATTGAGTGAGCAGACAATTTGGAAATAATGAAGAATAAGTATTCAAGAATCATATAGGTCTAAATAAACAACCAAAAGAAGAAAAGTTATTGTTATTGAAATCCTGCATGTGAGCAAACAAAAAACTGTGCAGTTTTATATTATGTATAAGAATAATTTTGGATTTATTTTGTTAAGCGTAATTTAACATGGACGATATAATTTCCATTAATCCAGTAAAAATGGCAGGTATACATTTGTAAACAATAATTAAGTAAAGGCTAGGTGTTGAAACAAGTGAAGTAATAATTCATTTAATTTCACACTGCTAAAATAAAAGGTACTTTGTTAACTCATAATAAGCCTACAGAGGATAGAGATAAGTGAAATTTTGTCAAGAAGATAATGCCAAAATGCTGGGTGAACAGGAAAATATTTTTTAAAAAACTCATTGAGCTGATGTGAGAAGATGTAATCTGTAGAAAAGAAATGTACAAAGAGCTGTATTGAAAATTTATAGCTTTGGGACACCTGGGTGACTCAGTCTACTGAGCTTCTGACTCTTGATTTCAGCTCAACTCATGATCTCAGGGACATGAGATCGAGACCAACATCTGGCTCCACACTCAGTGAAGAGTCTTCTTGAGATTTTCCCTCTCTCTCTGCCCCTCCCCACCAAACAAATAAATAAATCTTAAAATTAAAAAAAAAGAAAATGTATAAATTCATGGAAATATACAGCTTTATAGAAACAATCTTAAAACAAGTATGTTTATTGAAAACATAGAAAACATCAAATAGAATGTGTTGCAACAGAAAGCAGAAGTGTGGTCATTGTTGTTCAACTTAGGTATAACTTACTATTTAAAAAAAAAATTTATTTGTTTGACAGAGAGATCACAAGTAGGCAGAGAGGCAGGCAGAGAGAGGGGGGAAGCTGAGCAGAGAGCTCAATGCAGGACGCTGAGATCATGACCTGAGCCAAAGACAGAGGCTTAATTCACTGAGCTACCCAAGCATACCTATAATTTACTATTTTGACTGGAGAATTGGTGTGTACTATCTTTAAGGTTCTCTTTAAATTTTGTGATTTTAATCTTTTTTTTTAAAGATTTTATTTATTTATTTGACAGACAGAGATCACAAGTAGGCAGAGAGGCAGGCAGAGAGAGAGAGGAGGAAGCAGGCTTCCCGCTGAGCAGAGAGCCCAATGTGGGGCTGGATACCGGGACCCTGGGATCATGACCTGAGCCGAAGGCAGAGGCTTAACCCACTGAGGCACCCATGCATCCAGTGATTTTAATCTTCAATGTGACAACATTGTGTATGTCCATGTACCCTTCCAAAGTCTCAGAAGAATTCTTGATGTATTTCAGTCACTTAACAAAATTTTACACCCAGATCTTCCCTAAAGAGGAAGGTAGTGAATATGGACCAGGTCATGGTGAGTTTTTGCAAATAGAAGATCAACTGGATAAAGATTTATGTCAAAAGCTGAGTTTCCAAACTGGGCTCCAAACCCTCAACCTCCTGAAGTTGTATGAACATTTTAACCATGTGTTATAAAGTAAAATTAACAAAATATAACTTATTAGCTACGGTTGTGCTGAGAGTGTGTCAAATTCATTTATATACTGATGAGAGAAACAGCTAGATAAAAAGAAGTTACAGATTTGGAGAGGATATGGAAACAGAAGGTTTATTTAGTTTGGAAACAGAAAAAGCAGCATTAAAAACATGCAAAATAAAGATTGAGGTTAGATTTCACACATCATAACATTATCATGCCCAAATCATGTATTGCAGAAGAGAACTGTGTGTCAGAATTATCCTAAATGCTAGATTTGGTGAGAATAGTCAAAAGGAACTTCATATTTAAGAAGCAAATGCTAAAGATATTTCTACAGCTGATTGCAGTCACAAACTTTAACCTTCACTGGTAGGGTCCAATACAGACACCCTACATAGGCTCATAAAATGGTACCAACAGAGATTAGAAGCAGAGTGACAAGACACAAGTTTTATTTTTAAGTGGCTATGGTCAGTAATTTTTTTTTTCTAACATGCAAACAAAATTGTAACATACACTCTTTTCTTATTTCTTAATTTTTATGTTTCGCTTTAAAAAATGTATGTGTGTTAAATTTATCCCCTACGATAGGCTGATAACTTCATATGAGACCTATATGAAGTAGCTATCTACTATTGATCTGTTCAGATGCACAGAGCATAATGTATTTAATGTGAAAATATCCCTAATTCTTACAATGATTCTTCAATGGTGAAATTTGACATTCCACCACCATCAAAAAAAAAAAAAAAAAAGGCAATGTTTTACATTTGTCTTATTTGCCACCAATTTGACTTATAGGAAATCTTTCATACCAATAATACATATATGAAGATATTTCTAGTGATGAGTACTAAATTAGCTTTCTGTCCATAGCATTAAAAATATACGGATCCATGTGATGATGAATGATATTAATAAGTGATCTATTTTTTTTTCAATTAAAAAAAGAAGAAATAAAAGGACTACAGAGGACTTCTATAATGGGGGACAAGGACCTCTGTGAATCACCATGTCTTTAATAAAGCAAAGAATATACTAAAAAATGTTAAATCAATTTTTAGAGCTCTAGATATCAAGCAAAGGTTAGAAACAATGTGAGGAGAATTTACTCTATAAAAACTGATGTTATCAAAATAATTAGCTACTACATTCAGCTTTTCTTTATGTATGGAAGCATTCATAAGTATCTAACCACGTAAGGTGTTGTGCTATACATTACATGAAGCACAGAAAACTTTGTACTCTCTAGACTACCAAACCTGTGTTCCTCTAGTGTGTCATATCCCATGACACATGACCCATATCATTTTTATTTCTGAATTTGACCTTCTCTTCTTGTCCTTAGCTCCTTGATTCCAGGGCATTTGTGTACATTTTACAAATGTAAATGTTGTTGTCACCTGTGTTTTAAACTAAGAAAATATATGTTATGCTATGCTAAACATTATTCTAAATAGTGCTTTTTCATGCTGGCAAATGTTCCACTTCTGCCAACATGAACAATTATTTTTGCTGGCCAAAACAGTTCAAACAAAAACAGAAGTAAGCCACCATTTCTAACATAGTAAAGTTGAAAATTATAGCAACAAAAAAATTTATCTTTCTCTCCTAATAGCGTTAAAGCCCTCATGATATCATTTTCCCATCTTCAGCTTCACAATATAGAGAAACTTGAAATTCAGTGTATGAGTCTTCTTGTCAAAATTCACTTTTTTTTTTCTTATGTGTGTTTATGTAACTAAAAAATTCCACCTATAGCATGTGCAGAGAGAGGACCTTAACGTGTAAACAATTTAGATGATGCATGGAATCTAGATAATTTCACTCACATTATTTGAGTTTAAGAAATGGCATTTTAATAATTTCGAACTTAGTATTCTGAGATTTTGTGCATAAATATAAACCAACTTTAAGTCTTTGAATGTCCTTGTAGGGGAATTCTTCTATTCTCCAAAGATGAAGAAGCTAGGGAGAAAAGTAGAGAGGAGTGGCCAGGAGGCTACTGTTCCACAGATCATATCCATAGGGACAGCACCTTCAAGGCAGCACTGATCCAATCAGAGACAACCTGGGTTACTCTCTAAGTTACCACTCGACAGATTGTTGAGCTTAAAAATTCAACATGTCATGGAGAGAAGATGTTCTTCAATGAATAAGGAGCTATTTTCTACCAGAGCTCCACTGACCTAGCTAAGTAAAGTATAAGTTTCACAAAAAAACAAGGATGGCCGGAAATTTTTCTTTGAATTATTCAAAACCAAAAGTTACATCAGATAAGACCACAGTCTCTATAAAAGAGTGACACAGTGTTTCTTTCATAAACCAAAAAGGTAGGCTTTATTTTTTTTTTAATTTTTAAAAAAATATTTTGTTTGTTTATTTGACAGAGAGAGAGATCACAAGTAGGCAGGGAGGCAGGCAGAGAGAGAGGAGGAAGCAGGCTCTCCGTGGAGCAGAGAGCCCAATGTGGGGCTTGATCCCAGGACCCTGGGATCATGACCCAAGCCGAAGACAGAGGCTTTAACCCACTGAGCCACCCAGGCACCACTAAAAGGTAAGCTTTAATTATTTTACCCTGTTTAATAAAAAATATATTAATAAATATACCCACTGAGGTTTTTTTTTAATACAGTTGATTCACAAACACACAAATTACATTAATTGTAAATGCACCACATAGTGATTCAACAACTCTATACATTGTTCTGTGCTCATCACAAGTGTAGCTACAATCTGTCACCAACCACACCATTCTATGAAGCCCATTAAGTTTTGATTAAGAAAATGGACCATTGAAAACCACATCAAAAACTAATGATGCTCTATATGCTGGATCACTGATCATAATAAACACATAGAAAAGAAAAGAAGAGAAAAGAAAAAAAAAAGGAAAGAAGGGAAAAGAAAGACAAGAAGGGAAGAAAAGAAAAGAAAATGGACCTTGATATTACATGGCTGAGTCTGAAGTCAGGTCACATCCTAGCTTCCCGACATTGGGCACATTAACTTAATCCCTGTATGCCTCTCCTTCTTTATGCAAAATGGGAGTAATAACAGTACCTACTTCATTCAGAATGTAATACATGAGCTAATACGGGGAAAGTCATTAACAGGGTGGTTAACACATAATAAATGTTCAAAACCTCACAATAATAAAAAGAATTTCAAATAATCAGGTCTCTCTACTGTCCACAGCTATTCCCATTCTTACTAACTAGCAGCAATATCTTGGGGAAACCCACTTTAATTTACTGGACTTTTATTTTCAGGGTTTTTTTTTTTCCCCCCTCTCATCAGTACTTTTTCATTGTACTTTCAGCAAATAAGAAAAGCAGGCTTTGTTATAGATGTATAAGCAAAATTAAATTTCAAAGCTTAACTCAAATCCCATTTAATATATGAAAGCATCCTCAGCAATAACTTTTTCTGGCTACTTTCTTTTCTGAAATTGATTTCTTCTCTTTATTAACAATGAATGGCCTTTTGCAATTTTAACATGAAATCTTCAACTCTTTATTTACTAATATTTCTATGTTAGCATCTATCCAGCATAGAAGAGTCTACTGTGAATCTTAGTTTTCCTGTAAAATACTACCCCATACAACCTCTCCTCCCCGGATTAAGAAAGCTCTACTCCAGAGAAGTTGGAAGACGAGCAAAATTCAAAAGAAGAAAAAAATATATAAATTTATGTCATAATGATAAACACAATGAGGAGGATACTTGTAATAGAGTCTAAGTAAAGTGATTAATACAATCCAAGCTGCTTAGTCCTCAAGACAGCTCCCTGGGTTTCATGTTATCTTTATAGCATATACTTTCCAACAAGGAAAAATGAACTCTGGTCATAAAACTAAGGACATATTGCCATATACCTAATTTCTGTTGTAAGTCACTCAACATGAGATTGTTTGGTCAGTGAATTTGAATCTAGTTGAATGCAACATGACTGCTGAGATCAGTAGGAAAACTTCATTTTGCCATTACCCGTGAAGAAATATTTAAAAACCATTCACTCATGCAAGAAATTGATTAGCTATTGGGATATGAAACTGAGGAGCACACAAGGACCTTTTTGTTCCTGGGATATGCTTTACTATTTTTACTTAAAAGTGAAAATCACAAAATGATTTCTCTGATACCTTAAAATCTAATGAAGTACTAGATTAGATACCATATTCATAAGAAATTGACTGGTGCTCCCAGAACACCTTGTAATTCTCTCTTCATAGACCATGCACTTTCCCAGCCATCTGTAATCTCTGTAAAGATGGAAACTGAGCTCATTTATTTGTCATTAGTGTCCTTAGTCTACTTTGTAGTGAAGACGCTCAGTATTTACCTTTAATAAACCACACATTTAGGATCAGTGAGAAGAAGGAAATATAAAGTAGGCATTGCAAATTATTTTGGTCATCTGGGATCTGTCACAGGTGAAAGGAATCAGGTCTTAAAAGAAAGGGCGGCCATACAGTGGAGGAAGGAAGGCCAATTTGGAACCTGGGAAACTGACAAAGAGACTTCAAAACCCATGGCAATCTGGGTTTCAGAGTATGTGACAATCTGTGAAAAAGGTCACAGGTTAGCCTTAATGAAGACTAGATGGAGGTCACAAAAAGGAATATGGGGTCTAAGGTGCACTGCATGGCAGAGAGACCTAACTTAGGCGGACGAAAAGTTTGATTCTTGAAAGAGCTGGCTGGGATCTGTCTACTCTGCCTTTAGCCCTGTGATTCCTGGTGGTTAGTCAGCTGTAGGTATTTAGAACACACTTGGTCCTTGAACAACATGGGCTTGAACGTCATTGATCCATTCTACTCAGATATTTACAGTACACACCATAATTGTTTTCTCTTCCTTATGATTTTCTTGGCAACATTTTCTTTTCTCTGTCTTACTTCATTGTATGAATACAGTAGATGATACATATAACATATAATACATATACAAAAAATGAGTTAATGGATTATTGATGTTAGCAATTAAATTTTGAGGGAGTCAAAAGTTATATGCAGACTTTTGACTGCCTGGAGAGGGATTGGTGCATTCATTGCTCAAGGGTCAACTGGATATTTTATATTCATAATACACTCTACTTATCCACCAGAAGCTGTAATGTATACTACAAAATGTATATCAATTGGCATGTTCATAATACACATTTAAATGAATAATATAGTGTATATCAATAATATGTATTATATATATTCAGCAACTCAGAGATAAGAAAGGGTACACAAAAATGGATTTTCATTTTGTCTGGCATCAGGTATATGATCCCTAAGATCAAATTCTCTTGCCTAATTTATTTTTCCTTTTCCTTATTTAATTATCCTATAAAGACCCTAAACTTATCTAATTGTTCCTAAAGTCATACCATTTATTTTTCTTTAAAGATTTATTTATTGGGGCACCTGGGTGGCTCAGTGGGTTAAAGCCTCTGCCTTCGGCTCAGGTCATGATCCCAGAGTCTTGGGATCGAGCCCCGCATCGGGCTCTCTGCTCAGCAGGGAGCCTGCTTCTCTTTCTCTCTCTCTCTCTGCCTGCCTCTCTACCTACCTGTGATCTCTGTCTGTCAAATAAATAAATAGAATCTTAAAAAAAAAAAAGATGTATTTATTTGCCAGAGAAATAGAGAGGGAGAGAGAAAGAGAGATTGAGAGGGAGAGAAGGAAAGGGCAGGGGAAATAGCAAGCAGAGGGAGAGGAAGGCTCGAGGAAGGCTCCCTGCCGAATAAGGACCCCAATGTGGGACTTGATCCCAGGACCCTGGGATCATGACCTGAGCCAAAGGCAGACGCTCAACCGACTGGGCCACCCAGGCATCCCCAAAGTCATACCATTTAGAATATAAGCAGAATTACTAAGATTTGGGGGGCCATGGTAGGTTTAAGGACATATTATAGTCAAATCTTACATGATTTATTTTACATTCTAAACTTATGACTTGCTATGATGCATGATTTCTAATATAACAGTGTATGATATCTTAAATGAAATTGTTTTCTATCATGGACAGTGGGCAATATTCCCTGTTTGCCTGATCAGAGTCTCAGTCTCTTTCCCAGATAATGAGCATCCCATGCTGGTCTGAGCTGGGCCTGGCTATGCATTCTTACTGACCACCTTGACCTCTGGTTATGTGAGATGCAGGTCACAGGGGAAACATCAAACCAAACATAAAATAATCAAATTTTTGGTTGCAACAATGTGGATGGAACTAGAGGCTATTATGCGAAGCAAATTAAGTCACTCAGAGAAAGACAATTATCGTAGGATCCCACTGATATGTGGAATTTTATAAATAAGGCAGAGGATCACAGGAAAAGAGAGGAAAAATGAAACAAGGTGAAACCAGAGAGGGAGGCAAACTGTAAGAAACTCTTCAACTTAGGAAACAAAATGAGGGTTGCTGGAGGATTTGGGGGTGGGAGGGATGGCGTGATTGGGTGATGGACATTGTGGAGGGTATGTGCTATGGTGAGTGCTGTGAATTGTGTAAAACTGATGAATCACAGACCTGTAGCCCTGAAGCAAATAATACATTATAGGTTAATTAAAAAATAAAAAAGATGATAGGTAGAAAAACATACAAGTGCATTAGATACCTGATTGACAAGGAAGGAGACACGTTTCTCATTAGAGAATGTCCTGTATTAACTAACACAGGAGAATAGGCTATTTGACATGTTTTGCTTTTGTTTTGTTATTGTCTGTTTTGGTGTGTTGTTCATTTGTATATACTATTAATATTAGCAGGAAGATTAGAGTTGATTACTTTCTGTTTTTATCTACTGGAATTTAGGGTATTATGTTTGACATTTATTATCAAAAATTCAAAACAAAATAAAAAAAAAACAAAAAAGCTCAATATCTATCCTTTGTCAGTGGATTTGAAATCGCCTATTTAATATGTCCCATTCTGCAACTGAGCCCAGCCATTGAAGTGAATTCTAAGCCTCAAAATCATTTTGTTTATAGATGGAATCCACAGAACAAAATCCTCTGCAAGGGAATCAGACTCCATTAATGGATTTCATCCTGCTTGGCTTTTCTGATGTTCCTGACCTCCAAGGATTTCTTTTTGGAGTGTTTTTGATCATGTATGTGATTATTCTGATGGGAAATAGCCTCATTATCACAATAACTAAGGTCGATCCCTCCCTCCAGACTCCCATGTATTTTTTCCTTAGGAACTTTTCTTTCTTGGAAATATGCTATGTGTCAGTCACTGCCCCCAGATTATTAACAGATCTTTGGAGACCAAATAGAAGTATTTCTGTTCTGGCCTGTGCTACTCAAATGTATTTCTTTCTGGTGTTTGGATTCACTGAGTGCCTCATTCTGACTACAATGGCTTACGACAGGTATGTTGCTATTTGCAACCCCTTACGCTACCCTCTCATCATGAACAACAGGCTCTGCATCCAACTGGCAGTTAGCTGCTGGGTCACTGGAATTCCAGTACACATAGGGTTCACCTACCTGATCTTCTCTCTACCCTTCTGCAGGTCTAATCATTTGAATCACTTCTTCTGTGACATACCTCCAGTACTTAAGCTTGCCTGTGGGGATACTTTTATAATTGAGATGTTGGTTTATGCGGTTGCTCTTCTAGTGGTCACTATTCCTTTTATGTTGATTCTTGGATCTTATGGGAAAATAATCTCAACCATCCTGAAGTTGCCATCAGCCGCTGGGCGAGCCAAGGCATTCTCCACTTGTTCCTCACATCTCATGGTTGTGCTTTTGTTCTTTGGATCAGCCACCACAACGTACTTGAGCCCCAAGTCCAGTAATTTAACAGGAACAGACAGGTTTCTTTCTCTTTTTTACACTATTGTGACGCCAACGTTCAACCCCATGATATATTGTCTGAGAAATAAAGATGTTATGGTGGCACTCAAAAAATTCCTACTGAAATGGATTGTACTATCACTTGGAAATGGATTGTACTATAACTCAAAAACATAACTTTATAAAACTTGTTTCTTATTTATCACAGTCCCCATATACTCATGCTGGTGCTTCTCTAATTTTTGCTACAACTCTTAATTCTTTTATGTAAGTGCTATCATTCTTTTTATCTCCTGTGAAATAAATTTGGCTGTTATTTTTAAATATTAAATGAATTTTAAACTTAATTTCTGGTATTGAAATAGTGAAAATAACACATAGAGGTTATTAAAAGTTGCTATTGTTGCTCTTTTTTAGGATTCCAGAATATGGCCAACATTTTCTGTTTCACAAAAAGATTATTCATTTTTATATCTCCAGCCCCAACATACTATATGAAAAATAACAGACATCTAATTAACTTTGTTAGATTGAAAGGATGATTAATAACAAAGGCTAAACTACTGATATTTTATCTGCTCATGAACAACAATTGCATTAGAATCATCAGGTGGCGTCACATAAAGAAAGGAAGGATATGAATCTAACAGCAGTGAGTCGGGTTGATGTGTTACAGAATTGATTTTTATTGGTGATTCATTAGCGAATTCCCTAAAACTAAATTCACATATGAAAAAGGGGGACACATTATCTCTCTGTTCCAGAATCCAGTCTTAGTCTACAATACTAGCTAATCCCCTATAATTTTATTATGTTAATTAGGAGACTTGGTTGTAAATTCAATATAGATATATAGATTGTAAAAGTATATAGAGGACACAAGTGGGGGCAGATAAAAGTATTTGAGTCATTGAAACAAATTTTTTGTAGAATGTTTGTTCTGGGCTGTGTAAGTTACTTGTCTTACCTCTTCCTCCCTTCTTGAAGGAAAAATCAGCAATTTCCCTTCTTTCTCTCTTTCTTTCTCTCTCTTTCTCTCTCTCTCTCTCTCTTTCTTTCTTTCTTTCTTTCTTTCTTTCTTTCTTTCTTTCTTTCTTTCTTTCTTTCTCTCTTTCTTTCTTTCTCAGAGGAGTCTCTCCACTGAGCAGGGAGCCCCATGTAGGACTCAATCCCAGGACTCTGGGGATTATGACCTGTGCTGAAGGCAGCCACTTTATGAACTGAGCCACCCAGGTACCCCTCTTTTCCTTTTTTTAAAATAAATTTTATAGTGTCTTAATGACAAAGAAATAACTGTGCAGAAAGACAGGAAAGAGTAAATTTGAACATTAAAGAAACAAAATCTGGGGTGCCTGAGTAGCTTAGTTAGTTAAGCATCTGCCTTTGGCTCAGGTCATGATCTCAGAGTCCTAGGATCCAGCCCCGCATCTGGCTCTCTGCTCAGTGGGGGGGTCTGTTTCCTCCCTCTTCCTCTCCCTCTGGGATCTCACTCGCCTCTCACTTTCTCTCAGATAAATAAATACAATCTTTTAAAAAGATAAAAAAAGAAAGAAACAAAATTTTATAAAACAATACCATTCCACAACCATTTCTTCTACAAGATCCTGAATTTTGTAAACTTCTGGCACCAATGATTCTAGGCCCTTGGGTACTCCCACCAGGATTCCCATCATATTCCTTTCAAAATACAGAGTACCTTTACTCCCCTCCACCTTCTGCTTCCCCCTGCTACATTTATCATCAGAGTCCTGTAGAAGGAAGAGAGAGTACATATAACACAACTTCTCTGCAATTTTCCCTGGCATAAAACCTCAACTTAAAATAGAAAAATGAAAAAAAAAAAACACATATATTAAGAAATAATTATCAAGGTCATAATAGTGTTCAATTGTAACAAAAAAAGTTATCTCTGAGAAAGAGAGAAACATATCCTAAGAAAATAGATCTTAGAGATGTTCTTAACTTCCATGTGAAAGTGCTACCAAAACAAAACAAATATCAGAGGACCTTTCATTTTTATTTTTTATCAATGTCAACTCTAGAACTGCCTCCTCCCCCAATAAGATTGAAGTTGTCTATCGTGTTTGGAATATTAAAATTCTGAAAGATGTTTGTAGCTGCAGAAGAAAGGATGGGTATCGGGGTGCAAAGGGCTGGTATTCTAAACTTTGCATTCAGTCAATATATGAACATCAGAATTTCATTTCTTTCTAAAATGTGTGGCTTTATCATGTTGTTGTATTAGACACTACGTATGGAATACCAGTCTGAGAAGGATGAAAGAAATAGGAATATTCTAGAAAAGCTATTGAAAAGAGCAAAACCCTTGTGGGGTCTGGAGGATGTCCCTAGTCCTATGAACGCCATGGAGAAAGGTGGGGTTTCTAGCTTCAGCCTGAATTCCTGAATGAGGAGACCAGCCTGACCAGAGGGGAGTCCCAGGTGAGGATGAGCTCTTTAGCTGCAAAATACTGCCAAATTTTTGGGCAGACAGAACATTAACTTATAGGCATTTTTTATCTCAGCTGACTCCACAGAGCAAGTAGTACTAATCTGAAGCATTTGAACTGAGGAAGGCCTTTAAAATTTTCTGATGGAATATGTCAAAGCAGGTCAGGAGGTTGTGGTCATTTATCTTTGGAATACCTCTGGTGAAGGCAATATTTAGAACATGTTTCTGGAGTGAAGAAGTCGGGAACTCTCTGGACATGGTGCCCTACCAAGCTTCCTGTACAGGCACACCTCTCTTTAGGTCCTTTGCTTTGTTGGGCTTCTCAAGGCACTGCTTTTATACCAGTTGAAGGTTTGTGGCCACCCTGTACTGAGCAAGCCTTTTGGAACCATTTTTCCAGTAGCCTTTGTCCACTTCATGTCTCTGTATCATGTTTAGTAACTCTTGCAATATTTAAACTTTTTTTCACCACTATTACAAATGTTATGGGACTCTGTGATCTGATCTTTGATGTTACATTTGTAATTTGCTGTGAACTGTATGCATATAAGACAGTGAACTTCATCAAATAAATGTTGTGTGTGCTCAGACTGCTTCACTGACCAGCTGTTCCCCTGTTTCTCATCCTCCTTTCAGGCCTCCCTATCCCCTGAAACAGCAATATTGAAATTAGGTCAATTAAAAACCCTACAATGGCCTCTAAGTATTCATTTAAAAGATGGAGTCACCCAACTCTCACTTTAAATAATAAGCTAGCAATGATTAAGGTCAGTGAGGAAGGCATGGTCAATGCCAAAATAGGCTGACGGGTAGGCGTCTCGCACCAAACAGCTGAGTTGTAAATGCAGAAGAAAAGTCCTTGAAGGAAATTAAAAATGCTTCTCTGGCGAACATACAAATAAATGATAAAAAAGTGAAAGAGCCTTCCTCCCTACGTGGAGAAAGTTTGACTTGTCGGGATAGATGATCAAAGCAGCTGTAACACTCCCTTACCCAGAGCAAGACCCTGACTCTCTTCAATTCTGCGAAGGCTGAGAGAAGTGAAGCTGCAGAAGGAAAGTCTGAAGCTAGTAGAGGCTTGTTCATGAGACCTACGAAAGAAAATGTCTCCATAACATCAAAGTGAAAGGTGAAGAGGTAGCTGCTGAGAGAGAAGCTGCAGCAAGTTATCCACAAGATCTAGCTATGATGTTAATGACCGTGACCTCACTCAACAACAGATTCTCTTTCTTTCTTTTTTTTTTTTGGTTTAAATTTTATTTATTTATTTGACACACAGAGATCACAAGTAGGCAGAAAGGCAGGCAGAGAGAGAGGAGGAAGCAGGCTCCCTGCTGAGCAGAGAGCCCGATGTGGGGCTCAATCCCAGGACCCTGGGATCATGACCTGAACCGAAGGCAGAGGCTTTAACCCACTGAGCCACCCAGGTGCCCCAACAACAGATTTTCAATGTAGATGAATCAGCCTTCCATTGAAAGAAGATGCCATCTAGGACTTTCATGGCTAGAGAAAAGTCAATGCCTGGCTTCCAAGCTTCAAAGGGCAGACTGCCTTTCTTGTTCGGGGTGAATGTAGCTGGTGACTTTAAGTTGAGCCAATCCTCTTTACCCTTCTGAAAGTCCTAGGATCCTTAAGAATCATGCTAAATCTACTTTGCCTCTCTTTAAATGGAACAACAAAGCCTAGATGACAGCACATCTATTTATAACATGGTTTTTACTGAATACTTTAAGCCCACAGTTGAGACCTACTATTCAGAAAGAAAAGATTCCTTTCAATACATGACTGCTCGGGCACCTGGGTGGCTCAGTGGGTTAAGCCACTGCCTTCGGCTCAGGTCATGATCTCAGGGTCCTGGGATCGAGTCCCGCATCGGGCTCTCTGCTCAGCAGGGAGCCTGCTTCCCTCTCCCTCTCTTTCTGCCTGCCTCTCTGTCTACTTGTGATTTCTCTCTGTCAAATAAATAAATAAAATCTTTAAGAAAAAAAAAAAAAACAAAAAAAAACATGACTGCTCATTGTCAAAGCATCTGATCACCCAGGAGCTCTGACAGAGATGGGCAAGATTAATGTTGTTCTTGTGCCTGCTAACACAACATCCATTCTGCAGCTCATGGGTCAGGTAGGAACGACAACTTTCAAGTTTTATTATTTAAGAAATGTGGTTTGTAAAGATAAAGTTGCCATACGTCGTGATTGCTCTGATGGATCTGGACAAAATAAACTGAAAAGCCTTCTAGAAAGGACTCACCATTCCCAATGCCTTTAGTGCAGGAAGTACCAGGATTCAAGACTTTAGTGAAGGAAGGAACGCACCTGTGGTGGAAATAGCAAGAGAGGCAGCATTAGAAGGGCAGCGTGAACATGTCATTAAATTGCAACAAACTCATGATCAAACTAACAGATGAGGAAATGCTTTGTGTGGATGAACAAAGAATGTGGTCTTTGGAAATGGAAGCTACTCCTGGTGAAGCTGTAAAGATTGTTGAGTCGACAACAAGGAATTTAGAATAGTACATGAACTTTAGTGATAAAGCAGCAGCAGGTTTTTGTGAGAATTAACTCCAATTTGGAAACGTCCACTGCGGGTAAAATGCTACCAAACAGCATCACCTGCTACAGAGAAATCCGTCATGAAAGGAAGAGTCAATCAATGCAGCAAACTTCACTGTTGTCTTATTCTAAGATACTGCCACAGCCGCCGCCCCTCCTTCACCACCCACTATCCTGATCAGTCAGCAGCTGTCAACACAGAGGCGAGACCCTCCACCAGCAAAAAGATTATAACTTGTTGAAAGTTGAGATGATGGTTCATATTTTTTTAGGAATAAAGTATTTTTAACTTGAGGTATGAACATTGTTTTTTAGACAAATGATACTGCACACTCAAGCTACAGTATAGTATAAATATAACTTTTATAGGACTGAACTCTCCCCCCTCTCAAAAAAAAAAAAAAAAAAACTCATTTGACTTGCTTAATTGTGATATTCTCTTCATTACAGTGGTCTGGAACTAAATCCACATTGTCTCCGAGGTGTGTCTCTAATCAACTTTGGAGGTGATATATCCTTACAGAGCAAATAAGGCCTTTCAAAAGCAGAGCTAAAGGTGTGTATGGAAGAGACTGTCTTCTGTGCCTTGGTTCTCAGGCCCAGGCCCTGAGGAGTGATGCCATCTGTAGTGGCATGCCAGCGTGGTGGAGAAGGGCCAAAGCTGAGTCTGAACCAAGCATGTAGAGATACCTGTCAAGATGGGTTGAGGCTTGGTTGTGTCAAGACCCAAGTCTGTCATCTGGTTATATCTCACCCTGAATTATTCATGTCTTTTGTTATTCTTGAGGTTAAGTATAATTTTGATTAATGCTAAAGCCTGGTCTCTGTGTTCTATGTAGAAGTAAAAGTGCATTCAATGTCCATCCTCTGAATGAAATAATAAAGGTGGGAGAAATACATTCTCACAAAGAATACGGTAATGTCAGGCGCGCCTGGGTGGCTCAGTGGGTTAAGCCTCTGCCTTCAGCTCAGGTCATGACCCCAGGACCCTGGGATCGAGCCCCACATCAGGTTCTCTGCTCAGCCTGGAGCCTGCTTCCCTTCCTCTCTCTCTCTGCTTGCCTCTCTGCCTGCCTCTCTGCCTACTTGTGATTTCTGTCTGTAAAATAAATAAATAAATAAAATTAAAAAAAAAAAAAAGAATATGGTAATGTCACCAGGCACTTGAACACATTCTCTGTGGACCCAGAGTCAGGCTGGGATCAGATTGCTGCCAACCACAGATTCAAGGTTAGAGCAGAGTGTTTGATCTGGAATCAGATGCGAATGACTCTTTGAAAAGTGAATTGGGATTATGTGAGGGGTGGTTTTGCTATGAATGAAGTGATATTTGCTCAAGTTAGTCAGAAAAAAGTATAATGTTTACTTACAATTCCAACTATGGGTGCCTATCCAATCTGAGTTATATGGAGATGAAAGATAATACTATATAACCTAATGTAAAGTTGACATGCATATGTGTCTCCATGAGTATGTATGTGTATATGTGCCTGTAAATAAACCTAATAAATGTACGTTGAAATCTTATCCCCTAATACTTCATAATATAACTGTATATGGAGACAGGGTCTTTGAGGAGTAATTAACTTCAAATGATGTTGTATCCAATATGACTATTTACCTTGTAAGAAGAAGAGATTAAGATGCTGACATGAGAAAAAAAGATCACTTAAAGTCAAAGAATGAAGACTACCATCTACAAATGTAGAAGGGAGGTCTTAGGAGAAATCAACCCTGGCATCACCTTGATCTTAGGCTTCTCGTATCCAGAAGAGAAAGAAAATAAAAAATTTGTTGTTTAAGCAACCTGTCTGTGGTACCTTTGTTATGGTGGCCCTAGCAAACCAGTACTACCAGCATCAGCATGATATTTTATATGCATGCATGTTTATGTGCATATATGATTAAGGAGAGCTAACCATAAAAATAAAACAGCTGATTACTTTATAAAATGGGTTTATTCAAGAGTAGCAGAGAATTGCACTTTGGGCTATGCAGGCTATGTAAAAACATTGGCAAATCCAGATAACAAAAGAGAGGAGTTCTTCTTTTATAGAGGAAGTGGGGAGCTGGGAAGGATTGTTATAAGCAAAAGTCTATTGGATTAAATTGAGATTTCCAAGAACAGTGGTTTTGCATTGGCTGGACTATTGCAGGGGAGGAGGAAACCTCTCTTCCTCTTGCTAGGATTAGTAAAGGGTGGAATTCTTTCTGCTGGGAATACAAGACCCATCCCTTCCCATTTGTTCTGTTGCTGACCACAAGTGGTAGGGTGTAATGCTCCTCTTCCTGGCCTCCTCACTCCGTCTTAGATGGGTTTCCCTTTATTCAGTCCAGAGAAGCAAAAGGATGACACAATTTCTGCATGTGTAAAAACTCCATTGGCAATGAGTTGACTCTGATCTTTACTTAAAAATGTCCATTATGAATAGAAAGACACCAATAAATAAAAACAAAACAATTTATTCATAGTGTTTTGATATGAAGACAATTACATCAGCCGTAATTTCTTTCAATTTGATGCTTACCGTGAAAAGCAGACTTTATGGGCAAACCAGTTTTTACCAAATACTCTTTTCATTGCGTCTTTCACATCTTTGTTCCTCAAACTATAGATGATGGGATTCAGCATGGGAATCACAATTGTGTAAAATACTGATACTATCATATCATGATCCAAGGCGTAGCTGGAATTAGGTCTCACGTACATGAAGAGAACTGTACCATGAAAAATTGACACCCCAGTTAGGTGAGAGCCACATGTAGAGAAGACTTTCCGCCGCCCTTCAGCAGAATGCATCCTCAGAATGGCCAACAGAATGAAACCATAAGAGACCAGGACTATCACGATTGTGGATATCTCAATAGATCCGGCAAAGTAGAAGACCAGAAGCTGGTTTATGTGGGTGTCAGAACAAGAAATGGCCAGGAGAGGAGGGATGTCACAAAAGACATGCTTAATTTCATTGGATGCACAGAAGGATAGAGTAAAAGTAGCCACAGTGTGTAAAGTACCATGCAGGATACCAGCAACATAGCAGGAAATTATGAGGGGCACGTAGACTCTGGGGGACATTCTAACAGAATACAGGAGAGGGTTGTAGATTGCCTCGTAGCGATCATATGCCATTGCAGCTAAAATAAAGCATTCCGTGGTCCCAAAAGTAATAAAGAGAAACATCTCTGCTGCACATCCAAGAAATGAAATGGTTTTATCCTCTGATAAGAAATTGACTAACATTTTGGGGGTAACAGCTGAGGAATAGCAGGCATCCAGAAATGATAACACACTCAGAAAATAGTACATGGGGTTGTGGAGCCGCGAATCCCCAATGACTAGTATAACCATTCCCAAATTTCCTACCAGAGTGAAAAGATAGATTGCTAGAAATAGTAAAAATAGGAAAACTTGCAGCTTAAAATCATCTGTGAAGCCCATCAAAATAAACGTGGTGACTTGAGTCACATTTTCCATCTGAATCCTGTAAAAATGTAAATCTGACGGCACGGCCGACATTTCGATTTTTATTTATAGGTTTTAAAAACAATTTTCTTTGAATATATAATCTACTCAGTCATATCCTCATAACCGTCTCTTACAAGGACGTGTGGATACCTTTGGTCCTGAAGGGATAGGCAGAGATGAAAACATGTGGTCCAAGTGGATGCATTACCCTGTATGAACAGATTAAATACATTATTTGATTTCATTGTTGGCCAAACTTGCTATTTGAAAAATAGTGGCACCTTACATGATTTAACTTCCAGTTTATTTTCTGTTAAATTTAATACCTCTTGTTTTCATATTACATCATTTTCACATTCAGAAAGACACTTAAATATAGGAGTTTTTGAATACAAAAATATGTAATAGAAAATAGACATCTGAGTCCTAATCCTAGCTATTCCACGGTGCATGGAATGCCTTTCCTTAATGTCCGTAATTGGTGAAATGGGAGCAAATACACTTACATCACAAGATTGGGTTGGGTTTACATGAAAAATCAGTGTGAAAATTATTTATTTTCTAAGTTTTCCAGATTGCTAAGAAAAGAGACTTAGTTTTCAACTTGTCATATGGGGCAGCCTTTTCCAACCAAACTGTTTTATGTCTGTTTTCCTGGCTATTGTGTCATTTCATTAACATTTCTTGAGAAAGGTAATTAACAGAACCAAAGACCTTATGAAACTAGAAGTACCTTGTTTGCAAACAAGAACAGAGCACTGTTTTTTTTTGTTTGTTTGTTTTCTTCTCATTTCTTAAAACACACAACAGTAAGTTGCCCTTGCTTGACCTGTTTATTATTGTCAGTGTTTATTTTACTGTTATTGTTTTTCAAATTTTAACTTAGTATTAATTCAAGATTTTTCTCTGCACATATAGTCATCATCCCTGAAAAGTCCTTGGGTATATTTTCAGATACATTTCTATGAAAGATAATTCATGGTCACTCCTCTTCTAGGTTACAGTTGCTTATAGACTTTCTATATTTACTATAAAATAAATTTCAACTGGTAATAGACAATAAAACTGCTTATAGAAGTGATCACTAAAACAATAAAATCCTGGGGCGCCTGGGTGGCTCAGTGGTTTGGGCTGCTGCCTTCGGCTCGGGTCATGATCTCAGGGTCCTGTAATCGAGCCCCGCATCGGGCTCCCTGCTCCGCAGGAAGCCTGCTTCCCTCTCTCTCTCTCTCTCTCTCTCTCTCTGCCTGCCTCTCTGCCTAATTGTGATCTCTGTCTGTCAAATAAATAAATAAAATCTTAAAAAAAAAAACAATAAAATCCTTACATAAGCACAACATAGTGTAATAATTATTGCTCTTTCTGTGCTGTCAGACTGTCTTTTACTCAATGGAGCTTGAAGAAAGGAAAGTGTATAACAAACAGAATGTTGAGGTGTCACTAGTATCTGAACTGAAAGCCTCCAACTCTGAAACATAATTAAATATTGGACCTACCATATTTAGAAACAAGACTCTAGCATGGTGAATCCTGTTTTTCCTCAGTAAGTCAAAGACCAGTATTTATAAAGGAGTGGAAAATCTGTAGTGCATAGACTGCGTTAAATTCAGTGAGTAGCAAGGATTTATATTCCTAACATGAAACATAGTTTATTTTTGTAATATTGAGACACCGTACATCAAGGATAGAATGAGCAAATCAGCTTAAAACTATTATTAGAAAGAGAAGAAATCCACATTTCTTTATTTTCTCTCAAAAATTCCTCCCAGATTCATGTGGAAATTTTTCTAAATATATAGAACAAATAGCTTTTTAAATATGGGATTACCAAACCAAAAAAAAAAAAAAAAAAAAAGTTTATCTGATCCTCAGAGAATTACAGAGCAAAAAAAGGTAATTAAGCTAAATATTGACATCTGTGTCAATTCAGATAATTCATACTTTACTCATGAGAACACATGCACACATAAATGCTTTTTAAAAAAAATGTAGCTTAGTATAAATGGTTATGTGAATGAAATAATTTATAAAACCATCAACTAGCAACATTAAAACATATTAATGTATTGTTTGTTTAACCATCAAAACATACATTTATATTTAAACAAGTTTTTTGTTTTCTCTTTCTCTTTCCAGAATTTATGTATTGCATACAAAAACATTTACTAAGAAGAATCAGATACAAAATAGGAATCAAGCAGATAGAAAGAAGCAGAGTGAAAAGAAATGAAAATATATAAGAAAATTTTAAAAACTGGACTAATAGGTGGTCTACTTAAGGAATCCATTAAGAAAATACATGTTGACTGACATACGTATGGGAAATTCCAGCCTCAATATAATTCTAATCTTTACTTACCTGATGTGTCTCAGGTAGCACAGCTGTGGAAGATAAAGAACATTACACTTCGAGTCTAAATCTTTGTATTTAAATCTCAGACTTACACCTAATATGACCGGGGAATACTAACTTTATCGTCCTAACCAAAGAATAAGTAAGATGGACCAAAATTTTTGCGCATGTCTTGTTCAGCTACATGAATATCATGTGATTGCAGAGTGCTTTATATGACATGCACTGAAATATGTTTTAGTAAAGGGATTGTTATATGTGAGGGATACATACATATGATATATTACTTCCAGATTTTATTTAACTACAGCAAAATAAATAGGGAGTTATAAAATCAATTTATCATCCAAGCATTGAACAATGAAAGATCCCAAGTGTTTCTTCTTTTATTAGTCATATGTGTGTTATATGACACTTACATATTAAAATACCATTCTCATGAGACTAAATCCAGTGGATCCCAATATTCTATGGTATCATATATCTTAAAAATGCATCTAGGTCACTGCATGACTTTGGGCATTTCAATAAAATAATGGTATGTTTATTTAAATCCTCCTCATCATTTTATCCATAATAATTTCCCATAACTCTTGATATCTGATCATATGTGTAGGACAGGAAGGTAGTTTATGAATGAAGGTAAATGTTATGCTAAATAATGCCCCATTAGAGAAATTATGTAGACACAAAATATGAGGTTAATTAATTTCATCCAAGATGGCTCTTTAAACAGGACTTTCTGTCAAATATTTAAAGAAATTAAAACTCATTGTTTTTATCTAGCTGATTTTGCTTTGAGACAGAAGCTTGAAAGGCAAAAATATAGATCCCAAACTAAAGTCAAATGA
Source organism: Mustela erminea (assembly GCF_009829155.1). NCBI lineage: Eukaryota > Metazoa > Chordata > Mammalia > Carnivora > Mustelidae > Mustela > Mustela erminea. The sequence goes on along the minus strand of NC_045622.1, from coordinate 99,955,015 downwards.
GTTCCTCAGCCCTAACACAGTTAGAAACAGACCGTATGGACACCAATGAGAACTCTACTATAAACACTAAGCTTGAGAAGAAACCAAACTATGATGGCAGCTACCACAAATTATAAAGTGGTCAAAAGAGGTTAGTGATTTTGTGTATTTCATCTTATACAACCTACAAAGTAAATAATTTGGATCCTTTTATAGATGAGAACACTATGGACCGGTGAGAACTGTAAATTAATGTAACCCACACAATAAATTACTAATAGAAGGAGGATTAAAGTCTAGGAGTCTTGGTCACACATTTTAACCTACTTCCACTTGTCCATTTTACAGACTCTTTGTGACATGTTCTAATTCCGGAAATGCTATCCCCTAGAATCAATACAATATAACATCTACATGTATTTTAATTTCTTTAAGAAATCAGCAAGCTTGAGTACACTGTGATGTTAAAGCACACAAAATAAAAATCTGCAGTGGCTTGTAGATCAACTAGCTAACTAATAAAATAAATTTTAAGTTGATTTATGATCCCCAAGTGGCATATACTCAAAGGCTGGCTGATAATTAATTTTTCCACTTAATAAATTTCCCAAATTATAAATATAGTCATTTATTTCTATTATCTTCATTCTCACTGTTACCTCCCATCAAATAAATTAAAGCAATTTTCTAATATATAGCTCTAGTGACCTAAGTATAATGGAAGCATTATACTGGAAGCAGTATATGGAAGCAGTTCCCCTACTATGTTCCCTGGAATACCCTCATTCAATTCTTAATTCAACACTGAGTTGACTAGAATTTTCTATCTCAGATCTATATTTAAAATGTAGGATCTAGTTTGATGTTTAAGGTCATAGCTTCTAAAAATATTTTATAAGTGATAAAAATCCTTTCCTCTTACCTGTGGAAGTGAACTGCTCACTTGGCTAAGGTACTCTATAAATATTAGGCTTTTGGACTTGTATGCCAGGTTCTCAAGCTTTTCTTGAAGTCCACAACAATGCCCCGAGGACAAAACACAGTAGTTCTCTTCTGGGACAGAGAAGTAACAAGATGACTTAATTCTTTTCCATAATGAGTAAGTGACTAGTTCTGGAGTAATTAACTACATGAGAAAAATGGTTACATGGTGCACTTTGGCTTCTGGAATAAACTGATCCTTAATGGAAAAAAAATATGCATAAGGCTGGAATAGAAATCTAATGCAGCACAACGTATCTTGGTTCTGATATTAAATAAGTACCATTAATAATTCTGATATTAATAAGTACCATTGGGTTGATGACTTAAATTCTCTGAAAATCCAGCTTCCTCTTCCTGGGAATAACACCTGTTTAATTCTTTAAAATTCTGTAAGCATGTACATAATGAAATAATATGAAAAGTGTAACCTAGAACACTCTTCAAAATCACTTAATAAAGCTTACCATACTTATTTAACTTTTAAAGGGCTATACATCTAATTGGTACAAGAGATGAAGTTAAGTTCATTGAAAGTATAACAGAGGATATAGGATATAAATACATGAATAGAAAGTATGGACAGGAGATATGGTGCATCGTAAAGACCATTTTATATTTTATATAGTACGACAGGGTAATTCATATATAATTTCAAAGGAAATAAGGTAGTCAAGACAATTTTGAAATAGTACAATAGTGTTAGAAGGATTCACATGAGTTCATCAAGATTTATTACAAAACTAAAATAATAAAGAGTATGGCATGGGTGAAAAGTTAGGTCTTCAAAATTTCATTCACAGAATATAATCAATTAACTTTTGACAGTTTCTAAGGAAATCCATGGAGAAAGATAGTCTTAAAAAAATCATTTTGGGGCTCCTGGGTGGCTCAGTGGGTTAAGCCGCTGCCTTCGGCTCAGGTCATGATCTCGGGGTCCTGGGATCAAGTTCCGCATTGGGCTCTCTGCTCAGCAGGGAGTCTGCTTCCTCCTCTCTCCCTCTCTCTGCCTGCCTCTCTGCCTACTTGTGCTCTCTGTCAAATAAATAAATAAATAATCTTAAAAAAATCATTTTGGATATGAAGAATAACTTTACACATAAAAAAAAAGACAGTGACTCATTCCTTGCACCATATAAAAAAACCTCATCTCAAAATGGATCTTAGACCTTAATATAAAACCTTATTTATAACATTTGTAGAGAGAGGAAAAGATATTTGTGTGACCATGGGTTAGACACAACTCTGTATATGAAACACAAAAGGAATCAAAGGAGAAGAAAAAATGATGAACTGTCCATTGTAATTAAAATCTTAGCTTAGTAAAAGACACTGTCCTGGGAATGAGCCAACCACATACTTGTACAAAACATTTGCTAGACAGCTACCTGATAAAGAGCGGGTATATATCTGGATACATCCAGAAGATATAAAGATCCTAATAACTCAATCAGATGAAAATAAAAAAAAAATAAACAATAAAAAGAGAACTACTGTGTTTTGTCCTCGGGGCATTGTTGTGGACTTCAAGAAAAGCTTGAGAACCTGGCATACAAGTCCAAAAGCCTAATATTTATAGAGTACCTTAGCCAAGTGAGCAGTTCACTTCCACAGGTAAGAGGAAAGGATTTTTATCACTTATAAAATATTTTTAGAAGCTATGACCTTAAACGTCAAACTAGATTCTACATTTTAAATATAGATCTGAGATAGAAAATTCTAGTCAACTCAGTGTTGAATTAAGAATTGAATGAGGGTATTCCAGGGAACATAGTAGGGGAACTGCTTCCATATACTGCTTCCAGTATAATGCTTCCATTATACTTAGGTCACTAGAGCTATATATTAGAAAATTGCTTTAATTTATTTGATGGGAGGTAACAGTGAGAATGAAGATAATAGAAATAAATGACTATATTTATAATTTGGGAAATTTATTAAGTGGAAAAATTAATTATCAGCCAGCCTTTGAGTATATGCCACTTGGGGATCATAAATCAACTTAAAATTTATTTTATTAGTTAGCTAGTTGATCTACAAGCCACTGCAGATTTTTATTTTGTGTGCTTTAACATCACACCCAAGACAAAAGAAAACATAGTTCACACAAAGTCCTTATTGCAATATTTATAACAGCTTTATTCACTTTATTCCAATGCTAGAAATGATACAAATATCCATAACTAGTGAATGGGAAAACTGTGTACATCCATTATCCTTACTCATACCTGAGCTTGTAGCTTTGTGCTGGATTTCTGATATATTCACAGTATTTTTGCTGCCCATAAGAAACTAATTTTTTTCATCAAATCTCATATTTAGTGAGCTAGTCTTTTCTCCACAACAAAAAATTCACTGGTAATTCGTCTTTCTTATTTAATAGTTGATGTCCCAATAGTATTTCCCTAAGAAAAATTATTGTGGATATCCTTGTTCCTTCCCCCTCTGTCATGTACTTTATATTTGTTTCAAAAAATACATCAACTGCAGGGTCATAAGGAAGCTCTATTTTTAATTTCTTGAGGAATCTCTATACTGTTCTCCAAAGTGGCTGCACCAACTTACATTCCTAACAACAGTGTAAGAGGGTTCCCCTTTCTCCACATCCTCTCCAACACATGTTGTTTCCTGTCTTGTTAATTTTGGCCATTCTAACTGGTGTAAGGTGATATCTCAATGTAGTTTTAATTTGAATCTCCCTGATGGCTAGTGATGATGAACATTTTTTCATGTGTGTGATAGCCATTTGTATGTCTTCATTGAAGAAGTGTCTATTCATATCTTCTGCCCATTTTTTGATATGATTATCTGTTTTATGTGTGTTGAGTTTGAGGAGTTCTTTATAGATCCTGGATATCAATCTTTTGTCTGTACTGTCATTTGTAAATATCTTCTTGGGAGAAGAAGATATGGGTTGTCTCTCTGTGGGTTGCCTCTTTGTTTTGTTGACTGTTTCCTTTGCTGTGCAAAAGCTTTTGATCCTGATGAAGTCCCAAAATGTGGGAATGCAAGTTGGTGCAGCCACTTTGGAGAACAGTGTGGAGATTCCTCAAGAAATTAAAAATAGAGCTTCCCTATGACCCTGCAATTGCACTACTGGGTATTTACCCCAAAGATACAGATGTAGTGAAAAGAAGGGCCATCTGTACCCCAATGTTTATAGCAGCAATGGCCACGATCACCAAACTGTAGAAAGAACCAAGATGTCCTTCAACGGACGAATGGATAAGGAATATGTGGTCCATATATACTATGGAGTATTATGCTTCCATCAGAAAGGATAAATACCCAACTTTTGTAACAACATGGACAGGACTGGAAGAGATTATGCTAAGTGAAATAAGTTAAGCAGAGAGAGTCAATTATCATATGGTTTCACTTATTTGTGGAGCATAACAAATAGCATGGAGGACATGGGGAGTTAGAGAGGAGAAGGGAGTTGAGGGAAATTGGAAGGGGAGGTGAACCATGAGAGACTGTGGACTCTGAAAAACAATCTGAGCATTTTGAAGGAGTGAGGGGTGGGAGGTTGGGGGAACCAGGTGGTGGGTATTAGAGAGGGCACGGATTGTATGGAGCACTGGGTGTGGTGCAAAAACAATGAATACTGTTATGCTGAAAAAAAAATTTAAAAAAACCACAAAAAATAAATTAAATAAATAAATAAATATATAAATATATAGATAGATATGGTTCCAATATCATTTTACAAATATAACACCAATGAATTAAGACCATGATTTCAGAGCTCAGAATGTTAGTAGTAACTGATGATCAAATGTCTATATATGGTGCCAATCTAGAGAAATAATGGAAGAAAATTCACCAAGAAAGTTGGTTTTATAAGTTATGGAATGCCTCTGTTCCAGTATTCCATTGCTGCATTAAAAAAAAAAAAAACACAGACTTTTTAACTTAGAGTATTATCACTTTATTGTATCTCATAAATGTAGAGGTTAGGAATTAAGGCAGGAGACAGCTGGTGATGATCATTCTATCTCATGTTGCCCTGACTGTGGTCACTCAGGGGTACTCAGATGGCGATGAGTCTAATCTACAATGTACAAAATGGCTTGACAAAAATCCAGTTTTGTGTAACTTATATTCTATTGGGGAAAACCAGTTAAATTAAAAGAAACACATTGTTAAGATTATATACAATAATGAAATAAATCAAATACAATCATGTGCATAACAACTGTATTTGCAGTATTTAGTGATGTTTAATTTATTTTGGGTAATCAAAGATTACAAAACATTTTCCCATTGTAACTGGCATTATGCATCTCATTTATCTCACCAATGACACTTTCATCTAGACAGTAGAATCCTACATGTGATTAAGTCTTTAAAAAAGAAAAAAAATAATTAAGTGCGGGTGTAAAAGGTGAAGAAAGGCAGAGTAAAAATTTTTATACTCACTACAATTGTCATAAGACATAAATGTATGTATGCACAGAACACAATCCAGAATCTTCAATGAAATTATTATAGTTTATAAGTGATTTTAACATGTTTGTTGAATACAGACAATAAATAAAAATCAATGTGTTTTTATGAAAAGAAGCAAACATAATTAGATATTTAAAATGTACAAAAACCACTGTGCAAAACAAATAAGATCAAATATGTCAAATACTTGAATATTAAAATTCTAATAAAAATGTATGGAAAGTCTATCCAATAAACTATAAAATAATTTGAAGGAATTGAAAGAAAAATAAATAAAAGGATATTAAAACATGGGTACTCCAATTTGAAGAAGTTTGCCTTCATCTAGAGACACTTACTCTTAGGTATGTATCCAGCAGAATTGCTTACAATGTTTCCAAAGACAAAACTGCACAAATTCATACCTGTGCAAGTTGTATTGTTCAAGGAATAAGTGATGGTGTCCATCCCACCCCCCAGGGCTTGTGCACACTCACCATTAGTATATAAAATGTGTGTTTCCAAGCAATTACATTGGACAGGTGTCCTAGGGTTTCTTACAAACTAAATATCTGTGTCCTTTAAAACTGTATTCCTTTTTCTTGAATGAAATTGAGTATTCTTTCATATGTTGAAAGGATGATTTCCCTCCCCTTTCTATAAAGTTTTACTTCATTTACTTGACCTGTTTTCCTTCTTTTTTTTCCTTCCTTCCTTCCTTTAGTTCCTTCCTTCCTTCATTTCTTCCTTCTTTTTTTTTCCCCCTCTTTCTTTCTTTTTAGAATTCTTGATATTTAAGAAGATGTTATTTGTAATGGCAAATAACACCTTATCTGAGATATTACATTTTATCAACATTATCAATAGTATTTTGATTTTATTTTTGGTTCAGCTTTGTTTCTACCACATAGAATTACTTATTTTTATGTAGTTGCTTTCTTTTTTGTTCAATTTTTATGTCCTGCATTTTTAATCTTGAGCCAAAGCTACATAATCTTTCTGTGCTTCGATATTACAAAAACTTTAAAAATTATAAAAACTTAGAACTCTTTCATTATCTTATCTTCTAAAATATTTAAACCTTTGGCTCAGATTTCCTTACTGTAGTATGATGTTTTACTGAAAATCTGTATTTTTTCTTCAAAGCTTTCCATGCTGTCCCAGTAACATGTATTTTAAATGTCCACGTCTTGCCAATTTGGTAGGTGAGCTTTATTGAATGATAAATTCTCATTCGTATTGGAATCTTTTGCTATCTTTCTACTCTATGGCATCAGAAGATCTCCATACCCACACCTGGTACTAGTATTATGAGGCTTCGAACCCTTCGGCAGAGCTACTTGTTGGATGTACATTCTCAGTAACACCTGCCTGGCCCTCCTCTCACTCACTTCCTGAGCTCTGTCATGTCTGTCTTCCCTGTGAAATCTGTCGCCCTCCTCCTCCCTGCCTTCCATGTTCCCCTGCATGTGTTCCTAATATTTCATAATTAGTTTTCCTAATCACTCTCTGTTATCACATTACCATAGGAGTTCTCTCTCTTGGAAATATTTTCTCTTTCTAATCATAAACTTGTAGAAATCACTATTTATTAAATAACAAGAAGCAACATCCTATTTTTGAGGAATTGAACCCAAGCCATGATTTTTAAACAATCTAAGTGTTGGAAGTCATTGTCTTTTCCAGAATTGAAGCTTAGAGACATGCTTTGCCTGGCATCTTTCCCACACAGCTGGGGAAAAAAAAAATAATAATTATGCTACATGTTGTTTGGTAGTATTTCCACTTAAAAGTGGGTTCAGGGGGTGCCTGGGTGGCTCAGTGAGTTAAAGCCTCTGCCTTTGGCTCAGGTCATGATCCCAGGGTCCTGGGATCAAGCCCCGCATTGATCTGTTCAGTCGGGAGTCTGCCTCCCCCCACCTCTCTCTCTCTGCCCATCTCTTTCCCTGTTTGTAATTTCTGTCTGTCAAATAAATAAATAAAATCTTTAAAAAAACAAGTGGGTCCAGACTGGAAATAAAATGAGAGGCAGATGACAAAATGCTGTATGAAAAAGAATTTTCCCCTACCAAAGGTCATATTGGTTCCAAAATTATTTTTTAAGATTATCTTTATTTATGAGAGAGAGAGAGAGGGAGGGAGAATGAGCAGAGGGAGGGGCAGAGGGAGAAGCACACTCCGTTGAGCAGGGATCCCAATGTGGGGTTTTATCCTGGGACTCCAGAATCATGACCTGAGCCAAAGGCTGAGAGCTTAATAGACTGAGCCATTCAGGCATCCCCCCAAATTAATTTTTTAAACTAGATATAATACATCCAACAGCTAGCTCTCAGGCTGCCTTGGTGCTCATGAAGAAGTCAAGAAAAGAACAGGTTAAAACAGTATCTGTCATCAGGACATTTACAACTATTACACAGGCAGAACCCCAAATATAGAGAATAGTAAGAAAAGAAATGGTTTAAGAAAGTGATGCGAACGAGTCTAACAGAAACAGAAGCTCTATATGGAGTATTCATAACAGTGGATGAATTGGATGTATATCAGTTTTGGATGGTCTTAAATGATATTGCTCAGTACTCTATTCATAGTAACAAATAAGACACACTGTGTGCATTATTCCATGGAGAGGCTGAAGAGAAAATATTCTGGGTAGAGTGAGTGAGAGCTATCTGGAAAAAAATGTAACAAATTACAGAATGCCAAAATGATACATGTAATTAGAGAGTTAAGCATTTCTGGTTGGAGAGAACCCACAGTGTAAAGATGACTACCTTTTATTTAAAGAGCACTTTATTTTTGGAAAGAACAGGACAATTTATAGTTGAATGTCTTTGATGGACTAAGTGATATCATCTAAAGTAATATGAATATTTAAATCCTCTACAGTGAGAAAAAATCAGCATCATCCCTACTAAGAAAGGTAAATATGAACTATTTCATACTGTTGGAAGCTTCACTTATAATACGTTTAAGTTTAAAAATTAAGATTTAATATATATAGAAAATGTGTCATATTAAAGCAAGTCCTACATATTTCTGATATTAAATAGAATTTATAGTTAAATAATAATTAAATACTGATATTAAATCTCTTTGAATACTCAAAACTTGAATAACTGATATGTATGGTAAACACATAATAGGGTCAAACTTAATTTTGAGCCAAGATCTGGTAATGAATACACATTTATTTCATAATTTTAGTCTTGATGACATTGTACTAAAAGATTTTAAAATAAAATAATTCAGCTAATACAATCATAATTTTATGTGAATTCAAGGAATATTTTATTCTTCAAAATAAAGAAAAAATGATCTTATAATTAATTACAGAGTTTCATTTGCTTATCAATAGTAAATATACAAACATAAGTAAAGTCAGTAGAGATGTTAATATGGTAAATATCAAACTGATTTAGAGTAATATTGCCCAGTCCCTCAATCATTTGGATATTTCCAGAAAGTAGAAGCTTGAATTTAAAAAATAGCTATATGAGAACATTTTTATTTTTTTCTTGATGAGTAAATAATTAAACATTTATAGGAAAGGAGAATAATATAGATAATTTTGTGAGAGACACAAAGTAAAAATTTGCTCTTTCTACTCTGTTGCCTCATGAGAGTAGCATATGCAAATCTTACATGGTTCATGTTTTACCTTGATGATTTAAGTGTGAAAACGTAGGGTTTGTCCAACTAGAAATTATATTTTATTCAGCACTGGAGGCTGTTACATTGAAATAATTAGAGTGAAATTATTTAAACCAAATGCTGCCATTCTTTAAAGTGATGCACAAACATTAGACTCTTGTTCTTTCTTGCATTAATTCTTTTATCCCTTTTAAGAGTGAAGATTCTTAAATAGTGTCTACATCTTCGGTTCATTGTAGAATCGAATATTGAGCATCTTGATACATATATTGTATTTCTTTTTCTTTCTTTCTTCTTTTTTTTTTTTGTGATCTGTATGTATCTCTAATAGGAAAGGGATCACAGTCCTTCCTATCAGATAATTTAGTGTCGGTGAAAGAAAGGACAACAAAAGGAATTTAGCAAATTGCAGCACTAAATCTTGAACAGTTATGCATCCTGTAGGCAAGGTTAAGAGTTTAAAAACTCTACATATTGGCAGAGAATTCAGGAGAATTTGCGACGTGAGTGTTTAATTGTTTGGGATTTCTTTTTTTTTTTAATTTTTATTTTATTTTATTTATTTATTTCTAAAGATTTTATTTATTTGACAGAGAGAGAGAAATCACAAGTAGGCAGAGAGGCAGGCAGAGAGAGAGAGGGGAGGAAGCAGGCTCCCTGCGGAGCAGAGAGCCCGACGTGGGGCTTGATCCCAGGACCCTGGGATCATGACCTGAGCCGAAGGCAGAGGCTTTAACCTACTGAGCCACCCAGGCACCCCAATTGTTTGGGATTTCTATAACATTTGGTGATCACTTTAAAATCTCACTGCATTTCTCTAATAATTGTGTGACACAAAGAAAAGTTTTTTGCAGGGCATTTTTCCAAGTTGTGTAGAACTCTGAATATAATGCAGAAGAATAAAACCTATTTTTTAGTTATAATGGTCATAACTAGCATATGTGTTAACTTTTATAAATGCCAAGGCTTCTTCCAGTTTTTTTGCGTATATTAAATGATTTAATTCACATAATGACACAAAGCATTGGAACAACAGCAGGATCACTTTTGACCGAGAGAACAGAGTAACTTGCACCAGGTCTCAATCTAGCAGTGGAGTGGCCAGGCTTCAGTTCCGTCCACCAGTGGAGGACTGTACTCCTCACCTATGACATTGCACAGGGGCTAAGTTTCATGAACCATGTCCAATCCCATCAAGATGGAGAGATGGAGAGATGAGGGACAGGCTGGGTGGACCTTGCGGTCAGCCAAAAGACATGGGCACGCAACAATCAAGGAGGGACTCAGACGGAGATACAGGCCCGAGAGCAGACGTGAGCATGATTTCCCCCCTTTCCCCCTTAAAATCACTCTCCAGAGCCTCCTTCTCCTCACTAGTCTGGCCCTGAGAAAGAGAAGAGTGGAAAAGAGTGATCACCCACAAGAGGATACAATAACTCTATGACATGAAATTCTGCTGGCAATGAACTGTGACACTGGAGAATACAAAGAACAAAATATAATCCTAATTGTAATTATTTAATCCCAGCTAATAAGTAATCAGCTTAAATTTGATAGGTAATAATGTTATCAATAATCTCCCATTCATTTCTCACAAATGAAGAAGCAAAATTTAGAAAGTTTAAATGATTATTTAACATTACACAAATGATAAATCCTGGAAAAAGGATTCAAAGATGAAAAAAAAAAAAAAAACCCACTAGTTTGCAGTTATGAACATGTGCAACTGGTCAAGGACCCACATTTTGTGAGGCCCCATATCCTTATGTTTAAAGAATGGTGAGTTTAGAAATGGTGTTGAGGGAGTATGTTTGGAGGACCAACAAAGGCAATGGAGGGTGCATATTGTACAGGGTTAAACCAGACGTAGACATCTTTTCTCCCTGCACCCACACATGTACAGACCGCTGGTAGTGAACACATTTCTGGCTATCCTTGTTTCCCCAAGTTCGATCTCCTTTAGTTTTTTGTTTTTTTTTTTTATCTGAATCAGTGTTCTCTAGTTAATATTTTTGAATAAAACCCTCTTATGTTTTCCACCGATAAGTCTTCTAAAAGATATTTTCATGAGATGATAACAGTTCTAACAATTAAAGAAATCTAATAATTTGAGCCTAATAATAGGGGCATTTAAGCTCAAGGTCAACAAGTGAAGACAGAGGAATGAAGGACTGAAATTGGCGTCTGAAAATATATGTGAAAAGACACTTTATGAAAAAGTGCTACTGGGGGCGCCAGGGTGGCTCAGTGGGTTAAACCTCTGCCTCCGGCTCAGGTCCTGATCTCAGAGTCCTGGGATGGAATCCCACATCAGGCTCTCTGCTCATCGGGGAGCCTGCTTCCAACCACCTCCACATGCCTCTCTGCCTACTTGCGATCTCTTTCTCTGTCAAATAAATAAATAAAATCTAAAAAAAAGAAGTGTTACTAAACAAAAAACTGCATGGAAAAGTATAATAGGATTGTCAAAAAGTGCAGTCAATTAAGAAAGTAAGGTCATATGGCAAAGCTTAGAGTCTGTCTCCACAACAGCCAACATTCCAGAGCCTCTGCTGAATGGGATATAGTTTCTTTATCCTAGGTTGTTTTCAGAAAGTGTAATGGAATGACCCTCAAGGAACTTTCAGGGGGGATTTTACAGTGATAATCCACAGGATTTAGTTGTCTATATCCTTATGCTGATGGAAAATGGTGCCATTATTTCTAAAAAATGAAGAACTGGGCCCCATTGTCCAGGTTACCATGCAGATTTTGTTTTTTAAGTTTTTTGTAATAAAATCTTTGAATTTTCTTTTCCTTCTTGGAAATCTGCTATGTATCCATTACCCTCCCAGAATGCTCATGAATCTTGGGACCCAAATAGAAGGGTTTTTAGGTTAGTCATACAACTGTTTGAGCTTAAGTACTTCCACCTATAATATACCATGAAGACACCAACATAGAATTCAAGATCATTTTAGAATACATGAGAGATCTTATTGCACGTTCTTGGCTAACACAATGGTCACTTAGTTAAAATTACTTTTGTCCTTTGTTTTCTCAGATATTGTTTGATGGTATAATGTAATTGTCTTTCTTGTTTAAATTTCTATATTGTCCACCTATATCTCAATATATGAAATTATTGAGTCTCTGTAAGTTTTATTAATTAATTACTCATGATCAAATACACTTGCTCACTCTCTGGTTAAAATATATATTCTCTGTCTTTGGTATTTCTGGAAACTAATAATGATATTTTAAAATATTTTATAGCATTCCATTATGATTTTTATGTTTTTCACCTCTGAAATATTATTACAATGAAAATTGTTAGATGAAAATAGCCAATGGCAGATAGCAAGTCACTGAAAGATAAATTTACTAGGCAGAGTTTTAGAAACCATATCATCAATGTAATTCCTTTAATATTGTCATTATTAATTAAGTAATCAATAGCTCAAAAAACACTAAAACATTTACTGCATCTTTGAGTAAGATAAATAAAAGATCTTGCTTTGTAATACCTGAAGACTATTTATTTTGATAAATAAATGAAACCAGATGGTTTCAAATAACATGCATACATGAATAGTAACAGTTACAACTGTACCGTGTGAAAAGAAAGGCATGCCTTATACTTGGAAGAGTGGAGAAATTACAAGAAAAAAAATAATAATTTGAAATATGATGGTAATATACCAATGAGAAAATGTGATGTAAAAGTTTCTGCCTCAGAATTCTGCTTGTTGATACGAAGAAAAAAATGGACTAATTTGGTCTACACACAAACATACAAAAATTCAAAATTAATAATTCTAGAACATATCACTTTCTTCCAAATCCAAACCTAGCCTTAAATATCAAATACATTGATATATTTAGAATTTAGCATGTATTCTCTATTATACTTCAGTTGTGTTCTTAGAGCCCAGGATGTAAAAAGTTGGAAATTAGTAAACAATAGAAATTGTATGTGCTAATTCCCCCAAGTCCCTTTAGTCCATTAGAAATTAAAATAAATAAATAAATAAATAAATCAAAACAAACAAACAAACAAAAAACTGGAAAACAGCCCTCAAAAGATAACTGGCTAATTTTATTGTTTTCACAGATGGAAAAAAACCCAGCAGAAGTAAATCTCACTTCAATGATGGAATTTATTCTTTTGGGATTTTCTGATTATCCCAATCTTCAAATGTTTCTTTTCATAATATTCTTCTTTGTCTACGTGATAATTCTGATGGGAAATGGCATTATTGTTCTCATAACCAGGGTTGACCAGGCTCTCCAGACTCCCATGTATTTTTTCCTTAGTAATTTTTCCTTCTTGGAAGTCTGTTTTGTATCTGCCACTCTTCCCAGAATGCTCACAAATCTTTGGACTCAAAAAAGAAGTATCTCTTTGTTTGCCTGTGCAACACAAATGAGTTTTGTGCTTATGCTTGGAAACGTAGAGTGCCTCCTTCTGATGGTGATGGCCTATGACCGCTACATTGCCATTTGTAACCCTCTGCACTACCCTCTCGTCATGAACCACAAGGTCTGTGTCCAGCTGGTGGCAGCCTGCTGGATCACAGGCGTTCTGGTTGAGATAGGACAGACATGCCAGATTTTCTCTCTGCCATATTGTGGGTCCAACCAAATCAATCACTTCTTCTGTGACATTCCCCCACTACTCAGTCTGGCTTGTGGGAACACTTTCCTGAATGAGATGTTAGTCTTCACAGTTGCTATGCTTTTTGTTATGATCCCTTTTCTATTGATTCTTGGATCCTACAGTAAAATCATCTCTACCATCCTGAGGTTGCCATCAGCAACAGGACGAACCAAAGCTTTCTCCACCTGCTCATCTCATGTCATAATTGTGGCCATGTTTTTTGGATCTGCAATTATTACATATTTACGGCCCAAAGCTAAACATTCCTCCAAAACAGACAAGTTTCTCTCTCTTTTCTATACCATCGTCACCCCAATGTTTAATCCCATGATATACACTCTGAGAAATAAGGATGTCATGATAGCCTTGAGGAAATTGTTGCCTTGAAGTTTAATGTATTAGTTGCTGATTTGAACTCATTGTCAGTTTTCTTATTTAATTCTGCCATTGTGCAATCAAAAATTAGTATTCATTTTGTTTTCCTACCTAACTATACAATAATTACCTGTACTCATTGTTGAACTTGTTATTTTTTGCTGGACTCTAATATCAGGATTATATCCACAAGGTGGTCATGCCAATTAAGAAATTAAGAAACTAAGTATCCAGCCAATTCCATATTCAGGCCACCACTCTACTTCTCCTTCAATATTACTAGTAACTACTTGTTATGTTTTACTGAAAAAATGTAATTTTTCTTATCTAGTATTTGTTGCCATATACTTTTTTTCCACCTAAAAATTATAGTCTTTATTTTATTTTTTTTTCTTAGAGCAAATGGGCTTTATTTCAGGAACTTGCAATTAAAAGATGGTCTACTGAATGTCTTTGATACTCTTCCTTTTATGTAACAGTCTTTTTTTCTTCTCATGAAATTATTCGATTGTAAATATGGTAAGCCTTTGGAGAATATTTGCTAAATATCTACATGATTATACTTTTATGAGACATTTTACCACTCATCAAACTGAATTTTCTTTGTTATGATTTTGAGAACACCAAAGGAAAGACTAAAACAAAAAAAGCTCTTTGATTATGGATATTTAGAAATTGGTAAGACGGCAATGCAACTTTCACAATCTGCTTTTTTTTTTTTCTATAGTCAGCCTGATTTCTCTTTGACATATGCTTTTGCTATATGGCTGCATCATGACCAGTGATGTTTTGATAATTTCTTAACTTAGATTTTATTAATGCAAAAAGTGAGTGTACTGTGCTTTTCAGACATACTATATGTATGGGATTGGACTCCTTTGTTCCCAAAAGGATTCACCCATTCTCTAAGATTACTTGACTTAATTTTTTTATTCTTTTGGTGGAACATAGAATTGAGATTACTATAGCAGCGTTTCTGATATTTTTGCATTATTTTGTCAAGTCCTTCTGGATGAAAGGAGGATAAGTGAGAAAAGAGAATCATTATACTAAACCGACAAAAGTTACCGTTAAGAAGCAAAAGTCTTATACTTCTTTAGATGCTTCCCATTAAAATACAGAAAACCCATTTGGATATATTTTCAATCAAACTTGATTGGAAAATAATGTAGTTTGTATACAGTTTTTTTATTGTTTTAAGGTATTTATTTATTGTATCTCTTCTCTATACATTTAAATAATATCCATAATTTATAAATCAGTTAGTTCTCTTATTTAGAGAGTTATCATGGCATCAATAATAACATCTAAAAATACAGAACAATTAAGGTACTCCTTTCAGAAAAGAGAATGTTCCTAGAATAACTGTGACTAAAACATATTAACCATCTAGAGAAATAATGGAAGGAAAGGTAAGAATGTTGATTTCATAACCATTTGGAAGTGTCCCGTTTCAGTTTTTTACTGTTGCATAACAAATCACACCCTAGGTTTGTAGCTTAGAACAAGGGTCAGGAATTGGGGCAGGACCCACTGAGTGATTCTTCTGCTCCATGTGACACTGTGGTCACTAAAGGAGTATTCACATGGTAACTGGTCTGATCTGTGATGTCTAAAATAGCTTTGTATCACTATATAATACGTTGTGTTACCATATGATATCGTTACAATCGTGGATTTCAGAGGGAAAAAAAAATCTGGTTGTTATGTAACTTACATATACAATGGAAGAAGCAGTTAAATACTTAGAGAAATACATTAGTAAGAAGAGAGCCTGGTTGCCTCAGTCAGTTGAGAATATCCAACTTGGTTTCAGCTCAGGTCATGATCTCTGGTTTAGGACTCTACACTTGGTGGAGAGTCTGCTTGAGGATTCTCTCCCTTTGTCCTTCCCCTCACACGTGCTCAATCCCTCTCTCTCCAAAGTAAATAAATAACTAAATCTTTTAAAAAATACATTAATAAGATAGTCTAAAAGTATGATGTAAATCATGTACAGTAAACTGTCTGAGATTGCATTTGTAATAGAACACTTTTTAATTTACTTTGGTAATCAGAGGTTAAGGAATATTTTCCATCAGGACAGGCACTGGGGTTTCTTTTTTTTAATCTCACCCATAGGACTCACCTACAGAAAAAAAAAAAATTTACATATTATTAAGTTAAAAATGATAAGGGAAAACAATGAAGAAATGATAAATGAAAAGAGGAGAGGAAGGGTCCCACATTCACTAGTTTACATAAGGTACGACACATATACATGGCAATAAGAAAGAGACGTGTTAGAATATGAGCTAATAAACACAATTATGTGTAAAAATATTGAAATGTGTCTTTCTGCAATTGAGACCAAGAAAAAGATTGTGTCTTACAGTTTGTATTCATCATTTTACTGGCAATACTAGATTCTGTAGTGACAAAGAAATAATGTGAGAATTGGAAAGATAAGTATTAAAGTAATTATTGGCAACATATATAAATGTAGATGTAGAAATATTCCAGAATCTACATTGAAATTACTAGAGTTAATAAATTAATCCTATATATGTGCTGAATGTATAATCAATAAACAAAGTCAATGTATTTCCACACAAAAGAAGCAAACATAAGTTAACATTAAAGCACTATGTAAATAGGATCGAATATATCAAATTCTTAAGAGAAATCTAGTTAAAAAAAAAAAAAAACATGCAGGAAGTCTACCCAGTAAACTATAAGATAATTTGAGGAAAGTTTTAGAGAGGTAAAGTAAATGGATTGCAAGGACATGTTCATGGATTAAAACTCAGTATTTTTCAATAATTGAAAATATTAATAATAATTTTCAGGTGTCAGTTTTCCTCAGTATGAACCACAAATTCAATACAATACAAAAAAATCCCATCTGTATGTGTACAAGATGTGTGTTTGTAATGTACCAACCTGATTCTAAAACTGTTGTGGAAATGAAGATAGCCAGCAATAGCCAAACCACTGCTGGAGAGAAGTAGAGAGGGAGCACTCACTCTGCTGGGCATCAGGACATTATAAACTGGGAATTCAGACCAGAGGAAAGAGTTCAACAATAGATAAAGAGACCAGTGGCACAAAATAGAGAGCCCAGTACATACCAAGCTCCTGGTCTCACTTGAATATATAAAAACCACAGAGTAATATAGAAAAGATGAGTTTTTATAAATTGTACTAATTTAATTAGAAGTGAATGTATTTTTAAAAATATACCCATACCTCACATTTATAAAAAAAAAATCCAGATAGTTTGCAAACCTAAATATGAAATGCAACATAATAAAGCTTTAAAGAAAATAGACTATGTTATGACCCAGTAATTACACTACTAGGTATATATCCAAAAGAGAGCAAAATACTGATTCAAAGAGGCACATGTACCCCTATATTTCTTGTAGTATTATTTGTAATAGTCAAATTGTCGAAAGAGCCCAAATGTGCATTGGCTGACAATTGGATAAAGAAGATGTGGTATAAATATACAATGGGATATTACTCAGCCATCAAGAAGAATGAAATCTTACCATTTGCAATGACATGGATGGAGCTAGAGAGTACAATGCTAAGTGGAATAAGACAGTCAGAGAAAGACAAATATCATATGATATCACTAATAGGTAAAATTTAAGAAACAAAACAAATAAGTAGGGGGAAAATAGAGATAGAGACAAATTAAGAAACAGACTTTTAACTAATAAAGAGTAAACCAATGATTACCAGAGGGGTGGTAGGTGGGGGATGTGTGAAACAGGGAATTGGGATTAAAGAGTATATTTATCATGATGAAAAAAATAAAATAAAATGATTAAAGTAAAACAAGAAAACTGATCATAGTATGCCGAGCCATAGAAACTCTTCTGATGCTAGCATGTGAATTGTTACCCCATTTAGAGTAATCTGCCTTCATCTACAGAATTCTCCTCTTAAGTACGAATCCAGCAGAATTACATACACATGGGTGCTGGGAACCCTCTAAGAATGTTTATTTTAGCAACCTTCATGATAGCAAACACTTATCAAATAAAAATTGTAACATTAACTGTAAATTTCACATGAAGGAAAAGCAGAGATCTATCAAAATGAACAACACAATTATATTCAACTTGATTGAAGTCTATCAGTGAACAAAATAAACCATAAACATAGTGTATATGTCCTTTTAGGTAATGTTAAAAGACAATATTTGGGGATGCTTACTGATTTAATGGCTCCCATTGGGAAGAGGAATTGCAAACTAGAGTACAACAGGATTATTAGATGAAAGAAACCATAGTTTCTTAATTATTGGTCACAAAATTGTACTGTAGTAAAAATGAAAGATGTTCTTTATTTTGTTGAGAAACTGGTACATCTAAGACACTGTTTCACTTTTTAAATTATTATTATTATTTTCTGGTGATGGTAATACTTAATTGAATAAAGAAACACTCAATTTTTGGTCTTAAGGATAGGATAGGTATTAGATCAGTCTACTCCAATGGGGGATGGTCATTCAATATGTCCCAGCCTGTAAGTAACTGACATCTTATTCAAGGCAAATCATGAATGAAGTTCCCATTTGCATATAAACATGAAGGAAGTCCCTCAGCAATATCAAATCAGTGACAATAAGGAGTCTAGAGAACCAATGTATAGGAAGCATGCTATAGTGAAGAGAAGCAGCCTTAAAATACAGAAAGGAAAGGCAGTTTTGAAAACATACTATCTGGACAAATAAAAATGTACCATTTTGACAAATGGAAGCACAGAATTTTCACAAATAGCCAAAGAACCCCCAAAAGGAAGAAACAAATGTAATTGCAAATAGAAGTAGATATTGGGTTTGCCACTTTAGGCATGATAATTTTATCTCCATACCTAGCTAGAAGTAGCCTAAATAGGAAAACAATTTTGACAGGAAAGTTTCTTTCTCTCTCTCTTTCTTAAATATTTTTAAACGCTTATTTCTGAGGTAGTTTACATTTTGAATCAGCTGGATATTTTCCCTGATGCCTGAGAAGATGATGTAACTTAAAACCATCTAGATTTTTTTTTAAACCATCTAGATTTTTGTCAGCAGACATGGCATGCTTCAATTTCCACAAAATTTAATCTAGGAACAGACCTCTCTTCTTCTGAAAATGGATCTTACTGCCTAATATATTCAGGAACCAATACCATGCTCATGTGATAAAACATGTAACACATTTTTCTAAGGTTGTGGAGGATCTAGACCAGGATGAATTACAGAATGAAAGTAAGAAAAGCAAACCCATACTAATTATTAAGGATCTAAAAACAAACACAAAAAAATTAAACTATTTTCCTGAAAGTAATACTAGACAACAAAGTGACACATTTTCTCCCCCTAGGGACTCCCCCCCCCCATAGTGGGGAAGCTTTTTGCAAGAAGAACCTGAAGAGAAGGACAGGTCATCTACAGAGAAAGTTTTATAAAATAAACTCAAATGATTGCTCAACAGAGGCAGTCTTCTGGAAATCAAAATGATACACGAGAGAAGATGTCCCCTAGGATGAGCATGACGACTTCCTATTTATAAGCAGCTAATGTTTGAAGCCAGCAAGAGTACTGTAGAATTACAGTGAATTACTGACACGAAAGAAGAACATAAAAATTTTATCGGTTACAAAACACCTACACTCATATAGATAGCTTCATGCAAATTCATAAAGGTAAGGTATAATTGTGCTGCTAGACTATTTTATTTAAGGGTACTTCTAAAATTGAGGCTCAAGATACAAAGAACAAAATAGAAAAGCATAACATTTTGAGATCTTTATCTGAAAATGAGTTACCTACTCTTGGGGAGGAAATAATTTTATATATCCCTCAAGGTTCTTCTAGCTGGTCTAAGAGAAACTGACATGAGACAAAACAGAAGAGAAAAAAAAAATTAATTTTGTGTCCACAGAAGCCCAATAAATAAATTGAGACCTAAAGAAGTGACCGTGTTGCTTTTATGCATCTTAGACAAAGGGATTCCAAACAGAATTTGGGCTGGGGTAGTAATCAGTAAAAGTAATAAGGTTTGTTTAAATAGGTTTCTTCCACCCTGAGTTGCCTATCTCTGAAGATAGGAATGTCTCTCTATATCATGCTACAGGTCCTTTTATATGGAAAATTTATTTCCTGCTTTCTGGAGACAAAAGGAGAGGTTGTCAGAGTGCTTTTCTTGTACTGGCCTGTTTCTTAAGTAACTTTAATACAAAATAATCATTATAGCATTGTGGCATAATTTGGAGCAGCCTGCCCTGTACTTCCCATTACTTAACATGATCCATATAGTTCTTACCTTTCTTAATGGTAAAGTAAAATTGGATATATGTAAAATAACAATCATTATTATATTTGTAATAAAAATATTCACTTACTTAAGGTAATTTTGAAAACTAGTTCTAATGAAAATGGGAAAGTATGAGAGAATTTGCTCAGTTTTTAAAATTTATTTATTTATTTAAAAAAATTTTTTTGCTCAGTTTTATTTATCAAAGTATAAGGCAAAAATGTCAGCTGATAGGGATATAAGATGGAGACAAGAATAGTGGATTTGGGGACTGCCTAATATTAGATGGCATTATTAAGTGAAGTAGGATAGAAAGAGAGTGTGTGTGTGTGTTAGTCCCATTCTTATGCTCTGACCATTTGCATGTTCAGAATAAATAATAATTAGGTTTAATGAAAGTTACACTTTAATAGCTTAAATTTTTAAAAAAGGAATATAAAGAAAGGGAGTTGCATTTGATTGCAATGGAACCTTACATAGGTAAGGAGCAATATATGGGAAAAGATTGCACTGAATGGATCATATTTTTTTTGGATTGGATTAAAGCTTACTTGATATTTATCATGCATTGCACAGGATGTGTTAATAAGGAAGGTTATTGAGCAGTATGATGAGATTAAGCTTTCAATATTTAGCAAAAGTGATGGGAAGGTACATAAAGTAGAACAATAATATTGCATATATTTATTCCCTCAGGAACAAAGGATCGGCTTAAAAAAGTGATTCTAATTGGAAGATAAATAGGAAGAATTAAAACTCATTTTGAATAAGAATGAAACAAAAGTTTAAGAGAAAATATTTGAATTGAAAGAAGATGGAATAAGTCAACCAATACAGAAAAATAAGATGAACTCAGACAAAAACAGTAGAATAATAGTTCCACTTTTAATAGGGGTGAAATAGCTACAGATTATTCCTGCACAATATGCTGTAAATAACAATGCACACTTCTCAGTATCTTTAGTATTATTACATGCAAGTATAAGACCTATATATTAGGATTTTTTTCTTGAATTGATTTTAACTGCACATCAGTTCATTTCTGAGGTTTCACGTATCATTTCCTAGAAATAGAGCAAAGTAATGGAAATAATTTGAGATTACATAAATACATTAATCCATTTACTCCAGGTAACAGTAGAGAAAAATGTGGTTCAAAAGTGTTAGTGAATTGGGGCACTTGGGTGACTCAGTCAGTTGAGCTTCTGACCCTTGATTTTGACTCCGGTCATAATCTCAGGGTCATGAGATAGAACCATGTGTCAGGCTCTACTCTGGATGCAGAGCTTGGTTAAGATTCTCTTTCTCTCTCTTCTCTCCCTTCCCCCCTCCCAACCCTACTTGCACTCTCTCTTTCTCTAAAAAAAAAAAAAGGTGAATTAGCCATCTTGAATTTACTATATCTGCAAATGGAGAACAAATTAAAAACAGAAATTTTGAATATAACTTCCATTGTGGAATTTGTTCTCTTGGGGTTTTCTGATATTCCCAATATCCAATTGATTCTTTTTGGAGTATTTTTAGTCATCTACCTAACTATCCTTATGTGCAATAGCATCATAATATTGATAATAAAAATTGACTCTGCTCTCCAGACCCCCATGTATTTTTTTCTCAGCAATTTTTCCTTCTTAGAAATCTGTTATGTAACAGTCACTATCCCAAGAATGCTCATGGACCTATTGACCAAGAAAGGAAATATTTCTTTCTTTGCCTGTGCTGCGCAAATGTGTTTTGTCCTTATGTTTGGAGGTTCAGAGTGTCTTCTCCTGACAGTGATGGCCTATGACCGCTATGTGGCCATCTGTAACCCTCTGCATTATACTCTAGTCATGAACCACAAGGTCTGTGTCCAGCTGGTGACTGTGTCATGGGTCAGTACAGCTCCAGTTGTAATTGGGCAAACATGCCAGATTTTCTCTCTGCCCTTTTGTGGGTCTAACATAATTAATCATTTCTTCTGTGACATTCCCCCAGTACTCAAACTTGCTTGCGGGGACACATTTGTGAATGAGATAGCAATCTATGTAGTTGCAGTGGTCTTCATCATGGTTCCATTTCTGTTGATTGTTTTCTCCTATGGCAAAATTATATCCAGCATTCTGAAATTGTCATCAGCCAAAGGGAGAGCTAAAGCCTTCTCCACCTGCTCCTCTCACCTGATAGTTGTAGTCTTATTCTATGGAACGGCTACCATCACTTATTTACGACCCAAACCAAATCAGTCTGAAGGAGTTGGAAAATTGATCTCTCTTTTCTACACCGTTTTGATCCCAACATTGAATCCCATTATATATACTCTGAGGAACAAAGACATCATGGTAGCACTGAGAAAACTACTAACAAAGTTATTAATGTGACTCAAATACATGCAATTATGGAATTTGCTTATGTGTTCATCATGTAGAGACAATAGAAAAAAAGTCTTCTAGTTTTATTTCTCAATAATGATCATTAATGTCGTCATAGCAACCTCACATTATATTAAGAAAATTTAGTTTTACAGGATTAAGTTAAGGGCTTCTGTAAATCAAAGCACCATTTATCTCGGTTGCAGCAATCTAATTTGAAGATCCATCTGTCCTCTGCTGTGAACTAGTGAGTTACGAGATTGCCTGAACAATACAATAATAGCTAATTCAGTGTGTTTTATAAGGAAGGTTTAGGGTCATGTGCTGTGATCATTTTTTTTTTAACCTTCCCATTCCTTCAAATATATTTGCTGCCATTCCTTGTACTTGTGATTGAATTTAGTCAGTGACAAAATCCAGCAGCAGCCAAGATGGTGGAAGCAGGAATATCAGTATTTTCCTTGCATTTGTCCTTCTGTCTATCTCTTGTCATTGTCCATGTTGCTTTAAGATTACAAATCCTGAGGATTTTCCCTTTACTCTGGTGACATCATTCCCTCCCCCTTGTAGCTTCAGGTTTTGCTTTGATAATATCTATTTAGTATTACAAGATTCTGGAGTTTTCACTATAAACTATCCAAATGGATGTGTAACACATTGAAATGTTGGTCCTTCTAAAATAAATGTCTATTTACAATCTGCAAATGTGCCGTCTCTGAAAAAAAAAGAAAAAAAAGAAAAGAAAAGAAAAGAAAAAGGACTTTGTAGATGTAATCAAGTCAAGGAAATGAGATCATCCTGATTTAAGGTGGGCAATATATTCCTTGACCAGTGGCCTTATGAGACAGAAAGGTAAACACAGCTTAAAAAATAGAGTCATCGAGAAGAACGACATGTGAAGGTGGAGGCAGAAATGGGAGTGATGCGGCTAAGAGCCAAAAAGAGATCAAGAGCCTCCAAGAGCTGGAAGAAACAAAGAATGAGTCTCCCTTAGATCTTGTAGAGGGAATGAGGAGAGACTGCTAACACTGTGATATTGGACTCTGGATTCTAAAACTATGAGAGATTCAATTTTTGTTGTTTTAAGCTCTTCAGTTGGTGGTATTTTGTTACAGTAGATCTAGGGAAGTAATGCACCATGTAAGTAGTCTTTTCATTGAATTGCTTCTATTTGAATCCTCTGGAATAAATTCTGTACCCTTTTTGGGAAGTAATTTGGCTTTTGTTTCTTTTCAATGAAAAGTTAAAGTACTTGTCCTTTTATTTTAAAAACCATATCAATGAAGGGCGCCTGGGTGGCTCAGTGGGTTAAAGCCTCTGCCTTCAGCTCAGGTCATGATCCTGGGGCCCTGGGATCAAGCCCTGTGGCGGGCTCTCTGCTCAGGAGAGAGCCTGCTTCCCTTCCTTTCTCTCTGCCTGACTCTCTGCCTACTTGTGATCTCTGTCTGTTAAATAAATAAATAAAAATCTTAAAAAAAACATATCAATGAAAACTCATCTTATAGAAATAATATTTTCTAAGAATAATTATTACCTGTATTTGTTTAAAAATTTTTATTAAATGTGTTCATTCAAGAGTGTTTATAAGAGGTTTTTTCTGTTTGTTTGTTTGGTTTTTTTTTTTTTTTTAATAGTGCAAAAGGAAACAAGAAGCAAAGAGAAGGTGCTCTTAGTTGAAACATACTGAGATAGTGGAGTACATCTACACCATATAATATAAGCCAGCCTGTCAAGACAATATTTTAGATCCCCTTCGCTGAAGAATTTCCAAGCTTTCCTGACATGTGAGAAAGTAAATGCATGCATAAAACATAACTCTTTTTGTAAGACAAAGAAGGTTAGCAATCCATAATCTCATACACTAAAAAAAAAAAAGTTAAGATTTTGTTTATTTATTTGTCAGAGGGATCCAGAGAGCACATGCAAGGGAAGCAGCAGGCAGAAGGAGAAACAGGCTCCCAACTGAGCAAGGAGCCAAACATGGGACTCAATCCAAGGATTCTGGGATGGTGGCCTGAGCCAAAGGCAGATGCTTAACTGACTGAGCCACCCAGGTGTCCCAAAACAAAAGTTTCTTGCATATATATGATTATATATGTATTTGTATATATTTATATCATATATTACATATATAATATATATATAATGTAGATACACTGTTCTACTGAGGGAGGAAAAAGAAGCTATAACTAAACATAGAAGAGAAAGTATGAATTATTTTTAAAAGATTTTACTTATTTATTTGATAGAGAGTGGAATCACAAGTAGGCAGAGAGAGAGAGGGAAGCAGACTCCCTGCTGAGCAGAGAGCCCAATGCGGGGCTCGATCTCAGGTCCTTGAGATCATGCCCCAAGCCGAAGGCAGGAGCTTAACCCACTGAGCCACCCAGACACCTGAAAGTGTGAATTATTTTATGTCAATATGATTTTGTATTAATATTCTTCACTTACTTTGGAACACTGTAAAATTCAAACCTACTAATATATATTAACAATGCTGGTCTGTTTAGGAGTTAGCATATATTCGCCTTTGGATTCAGTTTTGCTCTTTGACGCTAGGATATCAAATGCTGGAATTTGAATGGAGATACATTTTATGTACAGATCAATAGCCAGATGAAAAGATGCATACATAGGGTGAGGTCAGGAGGCTCCCGAATGTATGAACTTCTGTCCTCATGCAGTGGGATCTGTCACTCTTTGGACACATGGATATGTTTACCCCACTGGGAGCTCTCTGAGCCCCAGCTTTAGGAATGTTTAAAGAGGCTTCATCACATAGGCAAGGCAGGCCATTAACTCTGTTTTCAGCCCCTCTCTCTTCTAAAGAAAATGGAGGTAAGGAGAGCTGAAAATTCTAAGTTTCTAATCATGGCTTGGTTCTTCTGTTGATCAATCAGTCCTCATGCAAAAGTCATCCAGTACCCCACCCAAGGTTGCCTCATTAGAACAAAAGACACTCCTACTGCCCAAGAAATTATAGGAGTTTCAGGAGCAGGGTCAGGAACCAGGGTCAAAGACCAAATATTAAAACAAAGTGTGCTCATCACTTAGGAAATAACAAGAGTTCCAGGAGCATGGTGTCAGCAGTCAGGGCCAGAGATCAATATGTATTTCTTATTGAGGTCACAATATCACAATCATACCAATCAGGAAGAAAAAAAGTTAAACAAAACAAAACAAAGGAATATATGTCCTTATTTAAGGAATGCTCTTCTTCGCTTTTCTGTGAATTCTTAATCTATTTAGTACACTTTTCCTTTCTTTTTTTTTTCTTAATTTAAATTCAATTAGACAACATATAGTACGCCATTAGTTTCAGATATAGGGTTCAATAATTTATCAGTTGTCTATAACACCCAGTGCTCATCACACTCATCACATCATGTGCCCTTTTTAATGCCCATCACCCAATTACTCCATACCCCACCTCCTCTCCAGCAACCGATTTGTTTCTTATAGTTAAAAGTCTCTCATGATTTGTCTCCCTCTCCGATTTCTTCCCATTCAGTTTTTCCTCCCTTTTCCTAAGATCCTCCACACTATTTCTTATATTCCACATATGAGTGAAACCACATGATGATTGTTTTTCTCTGATTGGCTTATTTTGCTCAGCATAATACTCTCCAGTTCCATCCATGTCAATGTAAATGCTAAGTACTCATCCTTTCTCATGGCTAAGTAATATTCCATGGTATATAAATACCACATCTTCTTTATCCATTCATGTGTCAATGGACATCTTGGTTCTTTCCACAGTTTGTTTATTATGGACATTGCCTTTATGAACACTGGCACATGTTGTGATGAGTACTAGGTGTTATATGCAACTAATGGATCTTTAAACACTACATGAAAAACTAATGAGGCTGCCTTCGGCTCAAGTCATGATCTCAGGGTCCTGGGATTGAGTCCCGCATCAGGCTCTCTGCTCAGCAGGGAGCCTGCTTCCTCCTCTCTCTCTCTGCCTGCCTCTCTGCCTACTTTTAATCTCTCTGTCAAATAAATAAATAAAATCTTAAAAAAAAAAAAAAAAAAAGAAAAAGAAAACCAAAGCTAGTGGCTTCACAATGCCAGACTTCAAGTTATATTACAAGGCTGTGATTAACCAAGACAACATGGTACTGGCATAAAAACAGACAAATAGATCAGTGCAACAGAATAGAAAACCCAGAAGTGGACCCTTAAATCCATGGTCAACTGAATTTTGACAAGGCAGGAGAGAATATCCAGTGGAAACAGGACAGTCTCTTCAATAAATGGTGCTGGGTGCATAGGTGCATGTGGATAGCCACATGCAGAAGAATTAAACTGGATCATTCTCTTAGACCATGCACAAAGAGAAACTCAAAATGGATAAAAGACCTAAATAGCAAGGCAAGGGAAACAAAACAAAAATGAACTATTGGGCCTTCATCAAGACAAAAAGCTTCTGCACAGCAAAGAAACAGTCAATAAAACTAAAAGGGAAATTATGGTTGGGAGAAAATATTTGCAAATGACATGTAAGATGAAGGACTAGTCTCTAAACTCCATAAAGAACTAAAACTTAACATCTCAAAAATAAATAATGTAGTTAAGAAAAGGGCAGAAGACATGAACAGACATTTATTCAAAGAAGACATACAAATGACCAATGGACACGTGAAAAAAAATGCTCCACATCACTTGGCATCAGGGAAATATGCAAATCAAAACCACAGTGAGACACCACCTTATGCCAGTCAGAATAGCAAAAATTAACAGGAGAGGAAACAACAAATGCTGGCAAGGATGTGGAGAAAGGGGAACCCTCTTACACTGTTGGCGGGAATGCAAACTGGTGCAGCCATTCAGGAAAATGGTATGGATGTTCCTCAATAAGTTAAAAATAGAGCTACCCTATGACTCAGCAATTGCACTATTAGGTTTAGTACATTTTTCTATTTATATTTTGGCCTTTTTTTAATATTAAAGAACAAGCCAAGACCACTTCATTTGAGATATCATTTTTTAAGATTTATTTATATATTTATTTGTGAGAGTGCATAGGGAGAGGGAGAAGCTGACTCCCCTCTAAGCAGGGAGCCCAGTGTGGGGTTGGATCCCAGGACCCTGGGACTATGACCTGAGCTGAAAGCTTAATGAATCGAACTACACAGGTTCCCCAAGATATTATTTATAATTATTTTTCCCATTGTATCCATTCTATTTGACTTTACTTTGGTGGCTTATTTCTTTTATCATGCCGAATTATTTATTTTGACACATCCCCTCCCTTTTTTTTTTTTTTTTCAAATTTTGTGTTCTGCCTTCTTAATTGTGAGCCATAAACTTTCATTATTCCACAATTGGTGGGAGGTTGGGGGAACCAGGTGGTAGTTATTAGAAAGGGCATGGATTGCATGGAGCACTGGGTGTAGTGCAAAAACAATGAATACTGTTATGCTGAAAATAAAAAAATAAATAAATTAATTAATTAATTAAAAAACAAACAAACAAAAAAGACCTTCTCCTTAGAACGCTTTCATCACTTCAGTCACTAAAGTATTTAATAATATATGCTCTTCACAAAAGTTCATTGTTCTTTCCTGTTGTCTGGAAACTGGTTGGCCAATTGTCTCGAGAGCATGTACTTTAAATGTCTGTATTTCACCAATTTGGTAGGCTATCTTTATTGAGTGACAAATTCTCATTTGTTTTTGAGTTTTGTTTTGTTTTGTTTTTTCTCAATATTCTATTTTATATCATCAGAAGACCTCTGTACCCATGCCTGGCATTACACCTTCTGATTTTGCGGCTTGGAAGTTCTCAGCAGAGATACATCTTGGACACACATCCTTGTAGCTCCAGCCTGGTTGGGTTCTCAGTCCCTCGCTGAGCTCTCATTTGGCTCCTTTGTGAGATCTGCTGCCCTCCTCCTCATCGCCTCCCATGATCTGGGGCACATGCTACTGATGGATCCCAGGTCAATTTCCTCATCATTTCCTGTTACCACATTGCTATTGGAGTTCTCTCTGAAATAGTTTTCTTTCCTAATCCTAAACTCATAGAAATCACTATTTACTAAACAACTGGAAGCAACATCCTATGTTTGACGTGAGAAATTGTTCTCAAACCATGATTCTTAAACAATCTGTTGGAACAAAATTGCCTTTCCTAGAATTGAAGCTTAGAATTCACAGACTCTTTGCTCTGAATCTTTCCCATGATCTCAGCTAGATTTATTTCAGATTCTCATTTTACCCTAAGTAAAGCTTGAAAATATGTAAAAGGAAATTGGGAAAAGATTGATATGCCTGCCAAAGGAAGGAAACATTTCCCCTTTTCAGATTAGCCTTAGCTTAAAATTTTAGATTTTTGAACCATGTGTAATTCACTCAACAGCTAAGTCTCAAGTTGTGCAGGTGACCATGAAGAAACCAATAGTATAATAGTTTTGTGCATAAAAATAGCATTTTTCATCAGAACATTTAACACAATGGTTACACAGGCCAGCTCTAACTAGTGATCAAGGAACCTATCACAGAGGAGAACATAAGAAAAACACATTTGACATCTTGGTCTGATAGGAACAGACTCCCAATGGAGCATTTATAATAGAATAGATAAGGTAAGAATCAGATGTGTGTCAATTTTGGATGGTCTCAGATAGTAGTGTTCAGTGCTCTGTTCCATGCCTAAGAAATGAAATATTCTGTCTGCTCTAGTCCATATAGGGGCCGAAGAGAAAGTATTCTGGGAAGACTAAGAACTATGTGGAAAAATTAAAATACAACACATCAGAGATGCCATAGTGATACTTCTAATTAGAATCTAAATTTGTCAGGTGGAAAAGATCCCTGAGGTAGAGTTAAATAACTGCATTTAAAGAACAGTTCATGTTTGGAAAGAACAGATTATTATAAAGGTGGTTCACATATCTTTGATGACACAAGTGATTTTCAAATACAGTAACGAAACCATTAAATCCTCTATAGTGAAAAAAATCAGCAACAACCCAAAGAAGAAAGGTAAATACAAATTAATTTATACTGATACTAGGCTTAGATGATATTTTTAAATTTAAAACTTGCATTTAACACAAAGTAACACATATATCATTTTGTTACAGTGACTTCTATATGTTTCTGATTTTATTAAATAAAATTTACAATGAAATAATGTTATAAATAATGGGATTAAGTCATTTAGAAATACTGAAAACTGTAATAACTGAAGTAATTTTTCTAGGTATATGTAATATTATTGGAAATTTCATTTTGCACCAATACACTGTAAAAAATAAGTGTTATATTTATGTATTCAACCTGATAATGTAATAAGAGATTTAAATCACAGAAATCCATGAAATCATGTTACAACCATTGGGGAACCCAAAGAACATTTATTTTAAAGAAAACAAGTGATAGAATTAAGGACTTGCAAGATAAAGAAAAACAGTTTTAAATTCAATATTGTTTTTAAATTAATTTAAGGTTTAAGTTGCTAATATATATCAAATATATAAATATAACTGAAGCTTGTGTGGCTTCCAATATTTAGTTGAAGTAGAGTGCTGTTTTACCTTCTCTTAATCATTTGGAGTTTTTCACATAATGGAGGCTTGGGTTTAAAGAAAACTCTTACAACATTAACTTTTTTTTATTTTTAAGATTTTATTTATTTATTTGACAGAAAGAGAGAGAGAGAGAGATCACAAGCAGGCAGAGAGGCAGGCAAAGAGAAGGGGAAGCAGGCTCACTGCTGAGCAGAGAGCCCAATACGGGCCTTGATCCCAGGACCCTGAGATCATGACCTGAGCTGAAGGCAGAGGC
This sequence comes from Mustela erminea, assembly GCF_009829155.1. Classification (NCBI taxonomy): domain Eukaryota; kingdom Metazoa; phylum Chordata; class Mammalia; order Carnivora; family Mustelidae; genus Mustela; species Mustela erminea. The sequence goes on along the minus strand of NC_045622.1, from coordinate 99,924,519 downwards.
TTAACCCACTGAGCCACCCAGGCACCCCACAACATTAAGTTTTATTTCCTTTATTAATAAGAACTTAAATATTTGTAAGAAAGAAACTAGTATAATATTGTGAGAGCTCATAGAGCAAACCTCTGCTCTTTCTGCTTTGCTCCACTCTTGAAATCTTACTATTTCATGTTATATATCAATGATTTCATCACCAAAATGCTGAGTTTGTACAACTAAAAATTATATTTTATTTAGCATGGTAATTTTCTTCATAATAAACATGAAATCATTTATATTAAATAAATGCCATTTGTAATAGAGCTACATAAAGATTGGAATTTTATTCTTTTGTATATTAATCCATTTCTCCCCTTTAAGAATATGATTTTTTTGTTTTTTTTATTTTAATTTTTATTGTGTTGTTAATCACCATAAAATACATCATTAGTTTTTGATTCAGTGTTCCAAGATTCATTGTTTATCCATCATATCTAGTGCTCCATGCAATACGTGCCCTCCATAATGCCCACCACCAGGCTCACCCATCCCCTCAAAGAGTCCACAGCCTCTCATGATTCATCTCCTCCTCTGATTCCCCCCCTTCACTTTTCCTTTCCTTCTCCTAGAATATGGTTTTATTTAAAACGTGTCTGCTGCTTTACTTAACTTCAGAATCAAATACTTGGCACGATCTTACGTGTAGCCATTTTCTAACCCCTATAAGTGATCCTAACTGGGAAAACAGCCACGGTCTTTACTTCCCAGGTCCTACACTAATAGTAAAAAGAAAGGCTTACTAAAGGAATTAACCAAACTGCAGCAATCTTTGCTGAACAGTGATAGGTACTCTAGGACTTAGGTTCACAGAATAGAGATAATAATATATACAAAACTATTGGTGGAGAATTCATGTCTGCAGAAAGTGACATTTTTTATGACATTCTGATGATTGCTTTGAGGTCTCATTCCATTTCCAAATTAATCACTTGATGCAAAGAAAAATTAAATTAGAGAATTTTTTCATGCTGCTTAGAACAGAGAGTACAATTCAGAAGAATAAGTTTTAGTTTTTAATAACAATGATAACAGCTACCTTTAGAGAGACTTGTATGAGTACCAGGACTTCAAATTGTTTTACATGTGTGAAATGAATACATTAATATAAACATCCTAAGTGTCAGCACAGTATTTAGCCAGTTTTGTAGTTGGGTGAACTATAGCATGAGGAGATTAAGCATCTCTCATGAGGTCATAGAACTAGCAGGTGGTGAACCCTTGATTTAAATCCAGCCCATCTTGGCAGTGAATTCCATATCCATGACATTATAGTATGCTGTTTGGGGGACAAAGTCCAAACCCACCAGAATGGAGAAATGAAAGGCAGACCTGCGACTGACCTTGAGCCAAGAAATTCCAAGGATACAATATCTAAGGATTCATTCACTCTCAGGATTCAACAACACAGATTCAGCTCTGAGAATGAGTGAGTGCCTCTCAATTTTGTACCTGAGCTGTCTCACTCACCTTACCTTCGTCCTGGGCTTGATGAAAGGAAAGAATGAAAAAATAGACATGATGACCAACAAGTAATGCAATAATTGTATTAAACACAATTTTGCTAAACAATGTGTTACGACCTTAAGACTAAGGACTTAAGAACATATTACCATACTCATAGCATATTAATTATAGTTATAAGACCATAACTAATAATAAATCAGAATAAAATTGATAGGTAATTTTACCAATATTATCTCATTTAATTATCACAAATAAGAAAGCAACTTTAAAAAATCTAAATGATTGCTTAATGTCACACAGATAATAAATCATGAAGTTAGGATTTAAACTCAAGTCCAACTAAAAAAAATAAATAAATAAGCCACTGGTGCACCTGGGTGCTTCAGCTGGTTTAGCATCTGACTCTTGGTTTTGGCTCAGGTCATGATCTCAGGGTTGTGAGATTGATTCCCACATCAGAATATGAGCCTGGCACAATCTGTTTGGGATTCTTTCTCTCCCTCTCCCTCTGCCCCTCTCCTGATTCTCTCTCTATCTCAAATAAATAAATAAAATATTTAGAAAAGAAGCAGTGACTTGTAATCATAACACCTATGTATACATGATCACATTATCTATCATTAGTAAGTCTCAATATTCTTATCTCTGAGAAGTGAGTTTAGAAACTGTTTTGTCAAGTGTTTTTTGAGGAACAAAAGATAGTGGAGATCACACAGCACACAGACCCATACCTCCCACCCCCACACCCCACACACATACCCACAAGGAAAGAATACACTCTAGGCTATCCTTGTTTTCCCAGGGTCACCCTTTTTATTATTTGTATCTGTATCCATGCTCCCAGGCAACTTCTCCTGAATGAAACCCTTTTATAGTCCCCATTTGGTATCCTACCAAAAACATTTGTCTTATTTCCCTATGTGTGATAAAATACTCCTCTATTTTTTTGTAAATTTCCTAATGATATTAACTGTAATAAGAAAATAAATGAGAAGAAATAAAGTGATAAGAGGATATTGAAGAGTTCAATTAGGCAGTTGAAAATATATGGGGAAGACAAAGTCTGATGTAGTTCTACAGAAGTGTGGTAGAGGAAACCATAGGAAAGTACAATAGCATCGTCAAGGAATGTAATTAAGAATAGGATCATATGGCATAGCAGGAGATCTGTTTTCAGTGATTGCCAATGTTTCCAGTGTCTGTGCTGAGCAAGGCATAGTTTGGTTTATCCTGGGCTGTATTCAGAAAGTATATGGGATGATCTTAAAGGAAATTTCAAGGGAGTGTGTACAGTGATAATCCACAGGATCCAAACTGAGAAAGTGAGAATTACACGAATAGTAATATTATTAAATTAGAAACTATTACAGTGATTATGAAAACCAATGTAGATACTCTAATACAATTTAGAGAATAGGTACTGATGCATTAAAGTAAAATAAAGTACATGCTAAATTGACCCTTTCCACAGATGAAACACCAAGGAAAATCACAAGAAGAAAATCTGACTGAATTGATAGAATTTGTTCTCTTGGACTTTGCTGATGTTCCCCATCTCCAGTGGCTTCTATTTGGAATTTTCCTAGTCATCTATATTGTTATTGTGATGAGTAATGGTATCATATTTCTAATAACAAAATTGGATCCTGCTCTCCAGACCCCTATGTACTTTTTCCTCGGCAATTTTTCCTTTTTGGAAATCTGTTATGTTTCTGTTACTCTCCCCAGAATGCTTATGAACCTTTGGACCCAGAGAAGAACAATTTCTTTAGTTGCTTGTGCTACACAGATGTGCTGTGTTCTTGTGTTGGGAGCCACAGAGTGCCTTCTTCTGACAGTGATGGCCTATGACCGCTATGTGGCCATTTGTAACCCTCTGCACTACCCTCTAGTCATGAACCACAAATTTTGCATCCAGCTGGTGGCTGGCTCTTGGGTCAGTGGAATTCCAGTCCAGATAGGGCAGACATTCCAGATTTTTTCTCTGCCCTTTTGTGGCTCTAATTTAATTGACCACTTCTTCTGTGACATCCCCCCAATACTCAAGCTTGCTTGTGGGGACACATTTGTGAATGAAATGATGGTCTACATAGTTGCTGTGTTGATTGTCACGGCTCCCTTTCTTTTGATACTTATTTCCTATGGCAAAATCATCTCCACAATCCTTAAATTGCCATCAGCCACAAGTCAGGCCAAAGCCTTCTCCACCTGTTCATCGCATCTTATGGTTGTGGTGTTGTTCTTTGGATCAGCCATTATTACCTATTTAAGACCCAAAACCAGTCACTCAGCAGGGACTGACAAAGTGCTTTCTCTTTTCTACACTATTGTGACTCCCATGTTTAATCCCCTCATATACAGTCTAAGGAACAAGGAAGTCATAAAGGCATTGAGAAGATTGCTACGTAAATAATTCACTTCATTAAAAATGTGATACTTGCAGGAATTGATTCTTTATGTATTGGTGTTGAGATTTCAACAGATATTTATATTAATTTCTAATATCTGTCTATACAATGGTAACTTTTTTCTAAATTAAAAATTACTTGTAATGTTCTAATGTGTCAAAACATATATTTGTGCACATTTTATCAAATAACAAGTCATTCCATTGGTAATTTCATAGTTTTCTCATGTTTTATTTTCCTCTCTCAGTAAGAACTTTTTTTTTTTTTTTTCAGTAAGAACTTTTGACAAGATTCAATGTAATGAACTTAGTTGTAATATGGGCTTTGTTGTTTCACTTACGGAAAACCATATCATTCATTTCCGCAGAGTTGCTTTTGAGAGTTGCTTTTGCTTTAAGAACTGGCTCGACAACAAACATTAAAATAAATAAATATGTATCTCTTGCAATGACTCTACAAGAAATCATTAAAGAAAAATGCACCTTTCACTGGAAACATAGTTTTATAAACTATTGGTGCACTAATACCAATCAATATTAAACACAATTTATGCTACTACCAGATTAACCATTTCTATGTAATACAGTTTTATGATTTGATAAAAGTAAATATTGTTATTAAAATATTTGCCTGTGTGTTGCCTGGGTGGCTCAGTGGGTTAAATCTCTGCCTTCGGCTTAAGTCATGATCTCAGGGTCCTTAGATCAAATCCCGCATCAGGCTCTCTGCTCAGCAGGGAGCCTGTTCCTCCTCTCTCTCTCTTTGCCTGCCTCTCTGCCTACTTGAGATCTCTCTCTGTCAAATAAATAAATCTTAAAAAAAAATAAAATAAAATATTTGCCTGTAATAAAAAGAGGTGAGAAAGTTATGGGAATGTATGTTCAATATACTTTTCTAGAGATGATAGTGTGATGGGAAAATTAGGGAAAAGGAATAAAATTTTATAAAATATATCTACTATAGGGGCACCTGGGTGGCTCAATTGGTTGAACACTGGATTATGGCTTCACTTGAGTTGTGAACTCCCAGTGGTGGGATCAAGCCCCGCATAAGCCTCAGCACTAGGATTGGAATCTGTTTAAGATTCTCTTTTCTCGGGGCGCCTGGGTGGCTCAGTGGGTTAGGCCGCTGCCTTCAGCTCAGGTCATGATCTCAGGGTTCTGGGATCGAGTCCCGCATCGGGCTCTCTGCTCAGCAGGGAGCCTGTTTCCCCCCTCTCTCTCTGCCTGCCTCTCTGCCTACTTGTGATCTCTCTCTGTCAAATAAATAAATTAATTAAATCTTAAAAAAAAAAAAAAGATTCTCTCTTCTCTGCCTCTCTCCCTACTTGCTCATGCTCTCTCTCTCTCAAATACATACATAAGTAAAATCTTTAAAAATATATATCTGTTATAAAAACACAGATATTACACACCTAACTTGCATACCCACCTAACTTGTATACAATATACACACATACTGGAAGTGATCAACAAAAATATGATCATCAATGTAAATTATGGGTATATTAGGGTAAAATATTCTATTATTTTCTCCTTTGTTTTACTGATATTTATAGTTTATTGCAATAAGCATGTGTTATTCATGTAATCATGAAATGTGAATATGTATTCATAAATATGTCTTCATTGTATCTGAGGAAAATCATTACGATTCATTGTTTGTATTGTTTCTCTATTTGTACTAATGTAATTAACCTTATTAATTGTCAGTATTTATGCCTAAGAATCCTTGTGTATGCAGGCAACAGATCTCTAAGGAACCATGACCTGTCACCAGTACTTCCAATTAAAAAAGAATGTGCTGAAGATTGCATTTGCTTTTAAAGTTTTAGTCCATAAGTGAAAAAGTCAGTTCTACTCATTTCATATGAACATATCAAAACTAAAAATATGATGTAAATCATTGGCTATAAGAACAAATTAATAAAATAGAAGCATAATATGAACAATAAAAAATGCCAGGAAAATTTCCAAGCAGAAATTATATAATTCCTGAAGCTATTATATGTGGAATGAAGTGAGGAAGTTATAAAAATTCTTTCCATTTTCATTGTCCCTCCTGACTAATATAGGGAAAAAAAAGTTTAGATAGAAGATATACCAAAGGTGAAAACATTTAAAAAATAACTCTAATAGATGTCATCAAATCTAACATTTTTATAGAAGGGCAAATAAGAGCTATGTTCTTGGAGCACTGTGATTATTTTTTGCTGGATAGTGAAGTTCCATAGCTTCTTCCCAAAATCTGTGAACAGTATCAACAATTATTTTCTCACTTAACGAGTCAACCTACAAAGTATACACTATATATTAACTGACTGAAATTTAAGTAAAAATCTGAAACAAACAAGAAAACAGGAACCACTTACAGTGATAATTATATGCTGAAAATTTATTTGTCCCACTAGTTTTTAAATATAATAATGTGCAGCAAATAGATGTGCTTTGTAAATTACAAATACCTTTCTTGTCAAGATAAACTTTTATTTATTTTTAAATTGTGTTAATTCATTCACAATTCTAAGAAGTTGACTTTTCTTCTTTATGACAGACATTTATTTACACAACTACTCATGCCTGTGTGAATTTGTGTGTGTGTGTGTATGTGGGTATATGTGTGTGTGTGTGTGTGTGTGTGTGTGTGTGTGAGTGTGTGTGTGATGTTTCTTTGAGGGTCATTATTCTATGGCAATCAAAATATTTCTAAAACAGAGAGTCCTAGAGTCCATTAATAAATCAATAGGCTTCTCCATACATTTGATTTCTGTACTGAAAGCATATGTAAACATTAGGAAACTGTTCCATATCCTAAATCAAAATAAAAGGAAAAGAGACTTCAGGAAAGCTTTGTTCTTTTGTTTTTCAAGTGGGATCACATTTAGAATCACAAGTAAAATCAGGTGACTAATTTGACAATCTGCTTTCTTTCACTATGATGAGGAAGATAATAGATGACAATGGGAAAAATTCATTAGAAAAAATGAAAGTAATTAATTAGAAAACATTTCTAGGGTGCCTGGGTGGCTCAGTGGGTTAAGCCTCTGCCTTCGGCTCAGGTCATGATCTCAGGGTTCTGAGATTGAGTCCCACATCGGGCTCTCTGCCTGGCAGGGAGCCTGCTTCCTCCTCTCTCTCTCTGCCTGCCTCTCTGCCTACTTATGATTTCGCTCTGTCAAATAAATAAATAAAATCTTAAAAAAAAAAAAAAGAAAACATTTCTAGAGGCTTATACTCTGAAAATCAGTTGACTAGAAGCAAGAAGAGATATGGCGTAGAAGAAAATAATGTGATATGGAGAGTTGATAGAAAGTTAAGTGATATTCCATGTCTGGAAACTGTGATAGGCCCAGGAGCCCAAATATTTTCTGGTGTATGATTTGAGAAGCCAAAGCAAAATAGATTCTGCCCAAAGGTTTAAAAAGGCAGGGAAATTTGAAGGCTATTATAGAAGGATTTGTATTAACATAGTGGCAGTTAAAATAATTTCCATGTTTAAATGTGCAGCCTTAAAAAAAAAAAAAATAGTGCAGGGGCATCTGGGTGTTTCAGTCGGTAGACTGTCGGACCCTTGAGTTCAGCTCAGCTCATGATCTCAGGTCCTGAGATCAAGCCCCAGGTCAGGCTCTGTGCTGAGCTTGGAGTCTGCTTAAGATTTTCTCTCTTGGGGTGCCTGGCTGGCTCAGTTGGTTAAGCATCTGCCCTTGGCTCAGGTCATCACATCAGGTTCCTGGGATGGAGCCTGCAACTGGCTCCTAGCTCAGTGGGGAGTCTGCTTCTCCCTCTCCTTCTGCCTCCCCTCCCAACTCATGCTTCCTCACTCTCTCTCACTCACTCTCTCTCATGCATGCACTCTAATAATAAATAAAATCTTTAAAAAGAAAAAAAATTCTCTCTCTTTTTCTTTCTGCCCCTCCCCTCTTACACTCTCACTCTCTATTAAAAAAATATGTGCAGCCTTCATTCACTAGAAAACTAGATTTTGTCAAATGCCTCCTTCTCCAAAATTCTTGAATTTTCTTTTTTTTTTTAAGATTTTATTTATTTATTTGACAGACAGAGATCACAAGTAGGCAGAGAGGCAGGCAGAGAGAGAAGGGAAGCAGGCTCTCTGTTGAGCAGAGAGCCGGATGCGGGGCTTGATCCCAGGACTCTGGGATCATGACCTGAGCTGAAGGCAGAGGCTTTAACCCACTGAGCCACCCAGGTGCCCCCAAATTCTTGAATTTTCAACAAGATTTTTTGGATCCAAGATCATGATTATGTGTTCATAATATTACAGTGGGATTGTGATATGAAACATTATTTCCATTTTATAGACAGAGTAGTTGATACAAATAACAACAGAGTCTCTCAAGGATGCATATTTAAGGTAAATTAGAAATAAAAATCTTGATTCCTGTACTAATGTTTTCATTATACCATAGCATGTGATTATCAAAGAAGAAAACAAAATAGCATTCTCATAAATATTGTAATTATCTTCAACACCCTCATCTTTATTACAATGGAGAATATGTTTAATTCCTGATACATGCAAGAAAATACATGAAGTAGGTTAAGGTATTTATACTTATACATACTTTTAAAAAAAGATGACATAGAGCATCATGTTAACTGTGGAAGTTTAAAATGCAAGTCTCTAAAAATGAAGATTCAAACTTTTGTATCAAATGTTGTAATTAAGATGCAAATCCTTATAAAAAGGACCTAATCTGAAGGGACAAATATCTACAAGGATAACAAAACTTATAAAGTGGCATAATTGTTGGGTAAATGAAACAGTCAAGTATTAACAAGAATGTTTAGAAATAAAGACTGAGTATCCTCTGAGTTGCACATTCAAAACAGAGAAGTGGGTGTTAAGTACATGTTAATAAATGCCCTAAATCTTCTTACCCTTAAGATATTTATGATTGATTAGATCTTGATTTTACCTGCACTTTCCAGTAAAAGAGCTTTATTTTATAGAAATGAGACAAGGATAAAATGGGAAAGATTAGCCACTGTTACACTAATTTAATTATAACTTGTAGGAAGACATGTTGGGCATCTTAGATATGTACATATTACTATTTGTGATATTAAGTAATTGTGTATGAAACTTTGCTTCTTGTTTTCTCCCCTTTACAGTTTCAAATGGGTTCTTTAAATTAAGTGTGAAAAAAGTCATAAACTGGGGTGCCTGGGTGGCTCACTATTAAAAAAAAGTCGTAGATTTATTTTTCACTGCAACTTTGATAATTCAAATAAGCGGTGGCAAAGAATTCTGAGAAGTTAAAAATACATTTCAGAAACAGGTATAAAGCACAATGATGAAATTATTTTATTTTATTTTATTTTGGTCAATTAATTAACGTATAGTGCATTACTAGTTTCAGAGGTAGAGTTTAGCGATTCATCAGTTGCATGAAACACCCAGTGCTCTTTTCATCAAGTATTCTCCTTAATGCCCATCACACAGTTACTCTGTTCCCCAACCCACCATGAAAAATATTTAAAACGAAGTGATAGGGCCAAGTCAGATGTTTGACTTTCTCTGGATACACATGGAAACATTTTCTTAACTAATACTGAGAAAGTGTATATAATTAAAGATTTTCATTTTGCTTTTAATTTCTGTTTACAATTTAAAATATGATATATAATTTATCTTGTGTACCCAATTTTTGTAGCAACATGGACGGGACTGGAAGAGATTATGCTGAGTGAAATAAGTCAAGCAGAGAGAGTCAATTATCATACGGTTTCACTTATTTGTGGAGCATAACAAATAGCATGGAGGACATGGGGACTTAGAGTGGAGAAGGGAGTTGGGGGAAATTGGAAGGGGAGGTGAACCATGAGAGACTATGGACTCTGAAAAACAATCTGAGGGTTTTGAAGGGACGGGGGGTGGGAGGTTGGGGTACCAGGTGGTGGGTATTATAGAGGGCACGGATTGCATGGAGCACGGGGTGTGGTGCAAAAATAATGAATACTGTTATGCTGGAAATAAATAAATAAATAAATAAATAAATAATTAAAAAAAAAGAAATTAAAAAAAAATAAATAATTTGTCTTGTGTTCACTTCCTCAGCACACATCTAGTGTAAACCTATCACAAAGAAATGAATGGGTCATAGATACAGGTGGGAATTACAGCCTGATATTTGTAAATATTTGACAAATAGGAAAGGTCGGCCCTATTTCTTCCACACTTCTTTAAAAACAATTCTAACAGTTGAAATTATCTAAAAATTTTAAAGGTAGGTAAATTATAATATGCTGTGGAAAAAAATTGTCTTAAAGAATAGAATATTTGAGAATTGATTAATTGTCTTGTTAAAGAAGAAGCCACAAGTGACTTCAGGCCAGAACTCTCAAATACATAACTGCAAAGGATTACATAGTAATTCTGAACATTGCCATCATAAACATGAATAGAGAGACATTAAATTATATTTCTGTGATAACCATGAGAAAAATTTATTAAAAAAGTGATCTGTAAGATGCTCACACTCTTTTCTTGAGTAATAGTCTTTTCAGGGCTGCAATCACGTCCTTGTTCCTGAGGCTGTATATCATGGGGTTAAACATCGGAGTCACTATGGTGTAGAAAAGAGAGAGCAGTTTGTCAGTTCCTGCAGAATGGCTGGATTTGGGCCTTAAGTAGGTGATGGAAGCCGACCCAAAGAACAAAAGCACCACAATGAGATGGGAAGAACACGTGGAGAAAGCTTTAGACCGGCCCCTGGCTGAGGGAAACTTCAGGATGGTGGAAATAATTTTCACATAAGAGCCTAGTATAAGTAGAAAAGGAATCATGGCAAATAATATAGCAACTACATAGACACACATTTCATTAAGTGAGGTGTCCCCACAGGCCAGCTTGATCAACGGGGGGATGTCACAGAAGAAGTGTTTGATTTGATTAGAACCGCAAAAAGGCAGGGAGAACACCTGACACGTTTGTCCTATCTGGACTGGAATTCCACCGATCCAGGCACCGGCAGCCAGCTGGAGGCACAACTCGTGGTTCATGACTAGAGGGTAGTGCAGAGGGTTACAAATGGCCACATAGCGGTCATAGGCCATCACTGCCAGCAGGAAACATTCAGTGGCTCCGAGCATAAGGAAGAAGCACATTTGAGTGGCACAGCCCAGCATGGAAATGCTTCTATCCTGAGTCCAAAGATTGACCAGAATCCTGGGGAGAGTGACAGACACATAACAGATTTCCAAGGAGGAAAAATTTGCAAGAAAGAAATACATGGGTGTTTGAAGAACAGAGTCCACCCTCGTAATTAGTATGATAAGACCATTTCCTGTTAAGATGAATATGTAGATGAGAAAGAAAATTCCAAATAGAAGTCCCTGGAAGTTTGGAAGGTCAGAAAACCCTAGAAGGACAAACTCCACGACTGAAGATAAATTTCCTTCTCCCGTCTGGTCTCCGGGTATCATCTGTGAAAATAAAGAATTCGAGATGTGAAGTCACTTTATCTGCCCTAGTTGTAGCTTGCTTAACTATAAAATAAGAGCACTGCACTTTAAAAATGGACAAGTCCCTAGCAATGATTCCTAGGGAAACATTTGCATTTGATGTTAAACCGTGATTTAAAAAAAATGTTCATTCTTTCACTATTATCCACCAGAAAACATTCTTGTCAGGGATTAGGTCTGCTGAAAAATGGTGTATTTTCTTGTATTGATAATGAGTAATGCTGTATTTTGCTATCAGCTTTGATGATAGCAATATCAAAGTCTAATTGGAATCACATTAATAAAAATAATATTTATAGCAAGCCATTAGACAATTTTGCTTAGAATGACCTTTTCCATCAATTCCTCTCTCTCGTTATTTCTTTTAAAATATTTCTATTTATTCACATTTGGATTTAAGCTGTCTCAAATATTTTTGTGACATATATCATTAAATTTTAAGAAATGAGCTGAAGAAAGTAATTTCCTGGGTGATCTCTGTGATTTTTTTTGTTTGTTTGTTTTATAATAGTTATTATAGCCAGTTTATTTCAACTGGAAGAAATCATTCAAAAGTGGCTCTTAATAGGTAAAGAGATATTTACCAAATTGCAAATACTGCATTTAAATGTTAATTCCTGAGGTGAATGGTCATGTTTTTCATTCAAGACTTAAGTCAAAGGGAGAAAAATCTGAAAGGGTTTTCTTTTTTAAAGTGTCCAAGCAGAAGCTTGCCCTTCCTACTCTGATCCTATGTTCATTTTGCCTATTTCCATCTTATTTCATAAAGTATTCTATAAGTTATGCAGAGGTCCCAGTTCCTTTAGCAGGTTCTCCTAGACAATCCAACTCCTTCCCAAGCTCTATTGTACCAAGAGAACCTTGTTGAATTCTGTAAGAGTTTAATTCACCTAGTACTCAAATAATGGAAAGTTCTGGAATGATGGTATCATTCCTATGGTACTGTGCAAAGGCTGTGCACGTATTCCAGTATCTGGGGACTGCATGTAAGCAGGTAACTCCGGGAGCAGGGATTCAATGCTGTGGTAGGTGCATTCACAGGCACTGTCTTACTCGATCCTCACAATCGTGCTGGGAGGTAATTCTATCACCATTTCACTTGTAAGGTAACTTCAACTTTAAATATTCTATGAACCAACCAAGATCACAGCAAATAAATGGCATTATTGAGGTTTGAATTCAGGCTTGGGTGCAAGTAAAAGTCCAAATTACTTTTATTACAACATGTAAAACCAGGAGACCATAAAATATCCTTCCTGGGTACTTAATGTACATAAACCACTCAACATGTGTTTCATTCATAAATGGATAAAAACTCCCATTACTAACTGGCAAGCACTAGACACTCCACCGGTGGTGGGTGTGGGATATGCTATTCACATACTGTGTTTGTATTCATCTCTCTCTCCCCCGTCACACAGTAGTCCTGTCTTTAGCCTTCTCTAGTATTCTAACCAGTTAACACTTTGGAAAAAGTGTTATTTGTTTGGAAACAAATAAGCTACAACTTATGAAGTCACTAATTGGCTCAAATGGGGTTTGATGCAAATTTTGAATAAGAAGTAAAGATGAATATATTTTTTTAATTTCACATACATTATAAACATGGAGTTATACAATAAAGACTGTTGAAATGTAGGAATCAGAATCATCCGTGTCTACACAGTTTCTAATTCCCTCCCTAAATATTATAATATCATAAAAGCTTCCCTTAATATAATATTAGGTAGCATTTTTTCTATGAATTTGTTAATTTTCAGCTTATTCCATAATGCCACTCATAAGCAGATATACTAAAATATTGAAAGATATCATATATTGATCAGATATAGTGCAGGGTTTATAAATGAATCTTCAGTTTTTTAAAATATTTTATTTATTTATTTGACAGAGATCACAAGTAGGCAGAGAGGCAGGCAGAGAGAGAGGGAGGAAGCCGGTTCCCTGCTGAGCAGAGAGCCCCGATGGGGGGCTCGATCCCAGGGCCCTGAGATCATGACCTGCACCAAAGGCAAAGGCTTTAACACATTGAGCTACCCAGACACCAGAATCTTCAAGTTTTTAATTGAAATTAAATTGAAGTAAATTGAAGACAACTGAGTTAGAAAGAATCAGTGCAGATATCCAGCAGTCCCAGAATGTAAACCCTATTCTAATTCCACTATATATTTCAGATTCTGTTTGGCAGTTTTTACTGACATGATTTCATATTTAAATATGACGGATTTTATACCTTTCATGATTTTGTCTAATCTCCAAAATTTTCCAGTGAAATTATAATGTTTTGCAATTCAAAGATGGTTTTACCCATATCTTCCATGAAGCGGTACACCTTTTATTTTCTCAAATGACTCTTAAGGAGTAAGTGAATCAGGAACCAGAAGAAGTTCAAGCAACAGGAAGGAAGGGAGAAAAGAAGGCAGAGGGGAAGGAAGGAAGGAGGAAGCAGGGGATGGAAAAGTCCCAACTGGAGGTTTCTTCTAAGCATTTTCTTTCTTTTTTTTTTTTTTTTTTTTTTAAAGCACATATTTTTTTTTTTTTAAGATTTTATTCATTTATTTGACAGAGAGAGATTACATGTAGGCAAAGAGGCAGGCAGAGAGAGAGAGGAGGAAGCAGGCTCCCTGCTGAGCAGAGAGTCCGATGTGGGACTCGATCCCAGAACTCTGGGATCATGACCTGAGCTGAAGGCAGCAGCTTAACCCACTGAGCCACCCAGGCGCCCCATCTTCTAAGCATTTTCATAACTAATATTTACCTTAATGATTAGTAAAATATGGTTTCCAATGTTTTTAGTCCACTAAATCCATACCTAGAATTGGAGAGGAGATTGTACTACAAGCATTGTCTGATTGCATGCATGTGTTCCTTCATTACGCCTAGAGACCGAGAAGGTCATGTTCTACTCCGAAATTAACACTACGTTCAGTCTTTCTCAAAAGCCCTTCAAGCTGGAAGGTAAACAGAGGCTTGATTCTTTTGTGCATTTAATAGACGCAATTTCATTGCAATCAGACTTTTTTTTCTCAGGGACACAGGAAAATTTCTGTTTTATCTAGCTATTGACCTCAGAACTCTAAATCCCCTTGGATAAGGACAAAGACAGGCAGTTACATTTGCAGTTCTGGTCTGTAGTTTTTTTTTTTTTTTTAATCAGAATAAAGCTGATATCAATCTATTTTTAAAGATTTTATTTATTTCTTTGAGAAAGAGAGAGAGCACGAGTGGGGTGGGATTCAGAGGGAAAGGGAGAAGCAGACTCCCCACTCAATCCCAGGACTCCGGGATCATGACCTGAGCCAATGGCAGATGCTTAACTGACTGAGCCACCCACGCACCCCTCAATAATTTTTTAATGACCTAAAGTTTCAGATTTCATGACAGTGTTTCCTTAGAAATAATAATTTATTTCATTGATGGCAGGGTACAGACTTATATTTAAAATACCCAGCTACCACCTTACTAAGTTTTGCTATATTAGAATTCTTACTAAGAATTACTGTATTACAATAATTTTCTTTAAAACTGCCCCAATTATTAAATCAGTTTTGTTACATTATGAATAATGCTACCTTTCAAAGTGGGACATTTTAAGTGCTTTTATCATTTGTCTCTCTGATCTCCTCAAAGGAAAAAAAGAAAGAAAAAGTATAGATGTGGCATGAAATACAGTTTTAACTTAACTTCATTTGATTATTCCCTTAATATTCTATAAATATTTAGACATTCTGATTTTTGATACTGAAGATACAATAGCTCAGAAAACCAAACTAAAATGCAAATAAGGCCTTTGATGAAAAAGTTTATACTTACCTTTATGAACTCAAATGAAATTATTTCTTTCTTTGATACAGACTGTTTTAAATGTTGTTCTCTTGAAAATGTGATTCTAGAACATTAAATGCCATTCTATTGAAATTAAATTTTAAACTATTTGAATATTAGGAGTTGCAAATACCTAACCAATACTTTTCTTTCAAAGCAAATAGTGCTCTTTAAAAAATATCTTTCTGCCTTGTGGGAATGTGTCCTCTCCCAAATCACCATTTAATTGATTTAACTCATTATATTCGCCATTCAAACATTTTGGGAAATAACCAAATATATCTCTGTCAGTAGCATTTCTTCTCAGAGATGTCTTATTCTACAGTTCATACTTTTTTTTAAAACTATCTCTAGTAAATAAATGTTTTTAACTAGTTAGGTATTCTTTGGAGTTTTTAATAAATATCTTTATTTGACCATGGATTCACAGGTGTTCTCTTGATCTTTACATTTATAGGTGCTCTCCTAACCTTTATAACTGTCCCTAATTTGTTATTTATACATAAAGTACTCATGTGGAGAAATTAAAGATAGATCATAAGTGGAAGAATTTATAAAGTCAAAAGTATTTGTGAAAAAAAATTACAACCAGGATTTCAGGGAATTGTGAATTATTATTATTTTTTTTTAAAAAGATTTTATTTATTTATTTGGCAAAGAGACAGAGCAAGAGGGAACACAAGCAGGGAGAGTGGGAGAGGCAGAAGCAAGCTCAGAGCCCATGCAGGACTCTATCCCAGGATCCTGGGATCATGACCTGAGCCTCCTAGGATCAGGACCTGAGCCGGAGGTAAATGCTTAACCACTGAGCCACCCAGACACCCCAGGGAACTGTGAATTATAAAAGAAGCATGTTAAATGTTCAAATAGACAAAGAATTTATGTTTCTTAAGGATGAAAGATCCCAAGTGTGACTCTTTCGTTTTCTTTTAAATCATGTAAAATTTCAAACATATAGAAGGTGGAGAGAAAAATATATTTAACACTGAAACAATCAAAATACAGACAACCTCATTTCACTAGTATCACCACCACTTCCATCTCTCACTGTATCAATTTTGTGTTAATTTCTGTATAAGGATTGACATTTATGTAGAGTTTCAATTCCTCTGTGTGTGCATGCATATGTGTTTGGTTTTGCATGTATAATTTTTCAACACCATTTTATGAAACAATATATTTTTCAATTGAATGGTTTTAAGCATTGCCAAAAAACCCGTTGGTTGTATTTGTGTGGGATAATTTTTAAACTGTCTTAAATTCCATCAATCTCATGTCTACCCCTGTACCACAACTATATTGTCTTCCTTACTCTAGACAATAATGTATACACTCTGTTTACATCATATTATATATGTTATATATAATATATACATTTACATATATGTATATATGCATATTTGTTAGATATATAGAAGATCTACCTTGTTATTAACTTCAAAGGAAATTATTAAATTCAGTGGAAAACTGCAATAAGCAAATTGAAGCAGAGCTACTTACAGCCCAGACCATTCAGAATAAAGCTTTGGATCAAAAGAAGATAGTTATAAATAGTAATGATGACCCATGATTATTTTCAGAAATAAGAACTATAATTATTATGAGTCTCTTCTTTCCTTATTTTGTTATGAATATATCAAAATATCAAGAACCACAGTTAACATCGCCAAACGACTTTGCATCTTTTTCTTTTCTGGCAAAAGAGTAAGCATGTTTGGGGTTGTAGGCAGACTACTTATATCAGGTTAGGTAGAATTATGTCTTTATTTGCCTTTATTTGGCGATTAAGTCTGACTTAAAGAAATTTTTGTGGTTGCCAAGTTGGCCAGGGATAGGCTGTCAGAGAGAGTTCTTTATGTCAACATGTCTAGTCTATAAAGCCTAGGTATTCGGTCAAACAATAATCTAGGCATTGTTCTGAGGGTGCTTTATACATGTGGTTAACATCTAAAGTAAATTGATTTTGGATGCCTGGGTAGTTCAGTTGGTTAACATCTCCCTTCAGCTCAGGTCATGATCCTGGAGTCCCATGGTTGCGTTCCGCATTGGGGTCCCTGCTCAGTGAGGAGTCTGCTTCTCCCTCTGACCCTCCCCACTGTTGAGCTTTCTCTCTCTCTCTCTCAAACAAATAAATAAATAAATATTTTTTTAAACCTGATTTTAAGAAGATCATGCTTAATACATGAGCCTCATCCCATCAGTTGCACGTCCTTAAAAGCAAGACTGAGGTTTCCCTGAGAAAGAAGAAATTCTTCCTCAAGACAGCTTCCTTCTGAGATTGTAAGAGGCTAGCTTACCCTATACATTTTAGAGTTTCCAGCCCCAACAATCTCATAGCCAATTTCCTGAAATAAATCTCTGTGTGTGTGTGTGTGTCCATGGGTTTGTGAGTATCAGTGCTACTCTCTGCTACTGGCATTTGGACACAAAGAAGGGGCTCTAATCAGATCAGGCTTGGTGAGTGGAAATCCATGTTGCCGAGCACATGTATAACCCTGTCCATCCCCCAAGTCCACTCTGTTCATGAACCCATTGTGCAATGACTGGTGTAGTTGGCAAAGAGGCTGAATAGTAACCACAAAAAGGTTTACCCTGTCCACTTGATTATTAAAATTCTTCTCTGGCTAAAACCACTCATTGGTAAGCATTCAGTGTAACACATAGATCTTCACTCTATTTTTTTTTCGCATGTTCAGAGAAGTCCATTCATATACCTCATCCTCAGATCTCCTTCTCATCAATTTTCAATCATATTCCTTCCAAGTCCCTGACAATTCATGCCATCCTTTGTAATAATGTTTCTTTTTTAGGATGTCAGATGTGCGCCAAAAAATATGGTTTTTAATCATTGTTTTTAAACTGTTGTTTTAAATATTGTTCCTAAATGTTTAAAAGGAAAAATAGGGAAAAAATATAATTTTTTATTGTTTTACAATTATCCATGTAATTATATGTATTATATAATTATCTATGTAATCATATGTAACTAATGCACCCTTTTGATTTTTGCATATTTGAGTTAGTGTATGGAAGTCTGGGCAATTGATTTTTGATAAAAATGCAAAACAGCTTTTAGTGGAAAAAAGAGTTGTTTTAACAAACGAACTAGAAAAATTGAGCATCCATCTAAAATACCTAAACCTCAAATTCATGCCTTCTACCATAATTAATTCAAGATGGATCACAGATTTAAACACAGAATGCTGGGGTGCCTGGGTGGCTCTGCCTACAGTTGGTTATGCATCTGCCTTCAGATCAAGTCATGATCCCAGGGTCTTGGGATCTAGCCTTGCGCTGGGCTCCCTGCTCAGTGGGAAGCCTGTTTCTCCTTCTTCCCCTTGCTCGTGTTCTCTCTGTTGCTATCTCTCTTTCTCTTTCTCTCTCAAATAAATAAAATCTAAAAAATAAAATAAACATAGAATGTTAAACTATACAATAATCAGAAGGAAACATAAGAGAAAATCTTTGTGACCTGGGATTAAGATCTTAAATATCTTATAAAAACAAACAAACCCACAATCCATTAAATAAAAGTTTGTAAATTGGACTTCTCAGAAATTGACATGTTCAGAAAATGGTGGAAAAACTTGCCCATCACACTTCCCCATAAAAGCATATAGAATATACAAAGAACCCCCAAAACTCAATAACAACAACCTAATTAACAAATGTGCAAAAATCTGAATATGTATTTTGCTAATGGGGATATTCAAAAGTCAAATAATCATGTGAAAGATGCTCATCATTATTAGCCATTATTAAGATGCAAACTAAAACCACAATGAGATTATGCTATGCATATATTTTAGTAGCTAAAATTAAAATAAAATAAATGACAAAAAATTGCTGAATAAATGAAAATGAGAGCTTTTCAAAGCACTGTCCATGATGTTTCCAAAATCTGTCCTCTGTCTCTTTGTTCATTAATCTTCACGGACATATAAACCTCCTGCTTCCTTATTTAGAACTAATATTCCCTCCATTGTATTTGGTGAATGTGAATGTGTGTCTATGTGTGTGTGTTTTAGGGGGTGTTACAGAAAATTATTATTTTATTTTATAATTATACATTGCAAAAAGCCCCAGTTGACCTGAAGATATCCTTGGAGAACTGGATGCCAGAACTCCTTGGCATTTTAGGTTTGGAAAATTGAAGGGGATTAATGATAGTCATAGAGTCTTAGCTGGCCGCACGGTAAAACCTAGAGAAATATTTTTCAGCTTTTCTTCCAGCTCAGGGAGGGAAAGTCTTATGACTAAATTTGACATAAGGGACTATGCCTGGAAATTCTGCATACTGTTCCTTCTAGTTTGCAGGTCTAACGAGGAGTAAGTGAGTGCTCCCCTTTAACCGCTCTCCCCCCTTTCTGTCCTTTGGGAGATGATGATGCTCCCTGGCTGACGTGGGCATGAAGATGGCAGACTCACACTGAAGGTGACAGAACTGTCCCAACAGCCCTAGACTTCTTACCTCTGAATTCTTAATGACGGAGAAGTAAACTTCTCTTTAATGTAAGACACTGCGCACTTGCATCTTTATTGGAATGTCTTAGTTTACATGGTAAGTCATATGTAATTGTAAATTTCTGATTTAACAACACTTATATTTCTCAATGATCACACAAAAAAAGTAAGAGAGTAAAGAATTTAGGGAAGGAGTGGCATGGCCAAATGCGGTTTTGGTTATTTACCAAATTCCTCGAGCAGGCAGAACGGTTTAGTTCAATTAGAAAGTGACACAGGAAAGGACCTGATCCCAAGGGAAAATAATATTTCCTTCTTAAAGAGCACTAGGTGTTACACAGTGGAACATATTTTAGAAAGTGGTTAACTTCTGTTTCAAATAAAAGTAAATTTCCTGTCAAAAATATAGTTCTCATGCTCAATCAATAAAGGTAAGCATTATATTTAATCTCAATTTAACCTCACTCAAAACAGGTAAGCATGAATTTTTGTCTAATACCAAATTGAGTTTACTAAGAACTATATTTTTTCGGCATTAGCAAAGAATACTTATTTACAGAAAATTTAAAAAGTAATCCTTTGTCATCATGGTTATTCTGGTTTGACTTCAAAACACTGATTCAGAAAGCCTTTTAATTTTTCTGACTTGTTATTATAACATAAGCAAAAGTACCAGGTATTTTGTACTGTAATGGACCAATATATCAGAGATTGCTGACATCTGCATTATCATCAACATAACCATCACTGTTATGGTCTTTGGTGCTAATGAGTGTAACAACTGTGAGTTAAGCATGCATTTAAGTAGTTTGCATGTATTAAATCTGGAGATCGCGTCTCCTGAAAATTTAATTACATATAACTAAGGAGCAAGATAGTTAATGGACCTTATAGAAATGGGTTTGATCCTACTAAAATCAAAGATATTCTTTGCTTGTGAAGAGTTAGTTTCCATGATAAATCAGCCTGAAGATGGTAAAGAGATATGGGCATGTTTTCATTTCTGTCTTTAGACACATCTAAAGGAAAGGCTTTCTGAACTGCAGTCACCAAATTCTGACTTTTTTTTTCTTGTCTTCAATTTGATTTTATAAACTTGCTATGAATATAAGCATTTTATACATCACATTGATAGTTGTCATTGGCATCCCAATCTCCACATTAAAAAAATAAATAAATGATTGCTTCATTGGGAAGACCAGAGAAACAAACAGAAAATATTATAATAAAAACAGAATTCACTACATTTACCTGCATTATATAATATAATGGTTTTCTTTCCAAGTTGTATAAATAGAGCATCTAAAGTTTTCCAGATCAGAGAAACAGGACTATGCTACAAGATTCAAGGAAGCTGTTGTTTTTTTTTTTTTTTTTTTGGTAAGGTTATGTTTAGAAGGAAAGCACATGATTCAGTTAGCTTTTGAATATTTGTTTTTAATTGTTATTAAATATTAGTTACTAATTATTATATCTTTTCTAACTTTATAAATGGCTATACAGTGAGAATTCATTGACTTCCATTTTACAAATAAAAAGATGAGATCAAGAAAAAAAGTTCAGTAAATGTAGAATGCTATATTCTTTAAAAAGAAAAATGATTTTTTTAGAGAGAGCATTGGGGGTAAGAACAAAAGGGCAGGGAGAGGGAAAGACTCTCCAACAGATTCTGTGCTGAGCACAGGGCCTGCGGACTTGATTCTACAACCCCAGATCATGACCTGAGCCAACATCGAGTTGGATACTTAAATGAGGGAGCCACCTAAGAACCCCTAGAACATTATATTCTTGATTGCAAGTTTTGCTGTTGCTTCTCCTTGTTAATTGTTTGTTGGCATCTTAGTTTCAGTTTGCCTTTCAAACGCACCACCCCACTTGAACAGCAAAGACAAATGTAGAGAAGACCAAAGAATGAGAGAAGAGCTTACACGAAGAACAGATCCAACACTGAGAATAAAGAGAACAGCAGTTTCTGAGACCAATGGTTTACTCACCAAACGTGGCGGTATGAGGCATGTTAGTCTAAAAGATGCAGTGATTCATTCAACAAGCATTTTGAATAATTGTCCAAATATTGGACTCTGTTGAATTAAATAAGTGAATAAAACATGGTTAAAAGTGTGTATGCTGTTGTAGTAAAAAGCAGCCTTCGTTGCGTAGCCTTGTACATCAAAAATCAGCTAATAATTTCTGACCATCTTAGGACCTAGTTATAGCATTTTCACATTCCTGTAATCAAATTTCCATTGGATGAATTTTATATTAGTGGGACAAGGTTTAAATATCTTTATTTAGTGTGTAGTTTGGAATATTATAGATTGTAAAAGAAATTGTCATTTAGTTTCCCTTTTCTCAGCCACAGAAAATCTTCAGGATGTTCAAGTTTTGCGTGGACTCTTGTTCCTACCCCACTTCTGTCTACATTTTTGTAGCTGAAATTGTGAGCACTGTCCATATTTAACACCCTTTGACTATGATTAGAGGTATATCTTTCCTTTGTAGTGAGTAAGTCTCTATGGGTTTTCAAATTAGTTAACTCATAATATGGAAGTTATCTAGGACATACTGAAAACAATGAAGCAAATTACTACTTCTGCAAGAGTGAATGAAAAGAGTATAATTCACACACACACACACACACACACACACACACACACACCCCAGAGAAGACATGCTTGATCTATACCAGGAGGGAAAAAGGCAGGGAAGGTATGCCTTTTAGGTTAGGAACCCATGCTTACATGACTGTGTAAGGAGGTAAGACTATTCCAAAGAAACAACCAATTTGGCTCATTTGTAATTTTTTTCAAATTTTTCAGAACAAATATACTATGCAGTGCTTAGAAAAATGTAGAGAATATGAAAATATATTTATGATCTAGTTATGACAATGAGAATAGTGCATAATAGAGATGGGATATACACTTAGGTACACTCATGTGCATGAACATAGACACACATGTGTCTTGAGGGTCTAGGTAATTTAAGAACATCTCAGAGATGAGTTTTGGTTGATATTTCTTATATATGGTGTGTACATTGTAATTGAGATGGCTCTCTTAAACATAAATGCTAGATGAACCTGCCTCTTAACCTCTTGAGTATTTCAGGACATAGACCATCTTAGACTTCCTCTTCTCCCTTTTGCAAAACCTGAAAAAAATGACTGTGTGATTTCATGGATCTTACACTGAAATGCAGTTTTAAAGATTAAATAACACCCCATAACATTTAGTGTTTAGCTCATCAATTTCGTTTTATAGTAAAATAGCCTCAGTATGCAGAATGTCGAAGCTTAAAGATACGTAGCAATACTAGAGAAGCCCATTACTTTAAAAAATGAACCATATTCAGCATGAAAACCAACTTATGTGGCTTGCAAATTATTTACTTGTACAATTAAATAAATTTTGAATTAATAATAATAGAAAACAGAATTGAGAGGTGGGGAGAAAGCATGGCTGGTGAAACAACGGAATCCTTGTCACAGTTGAACATAAACTCAGATTTTGCAATTTTGAGTGTTCAGATGGGCAGCAAAATGACAGGCACTTATCTTCAGAGGCAAAGAAACCTGATAATTCATAGCAGAAATAAAGCGTGGTGGGGATATTTTTTCTTACAAATGCATTGAACAGTAATGAAAAATGTACTTCACCACAATTTTAGAGTCCTGGCAGTTATACATTTGTTTTAATAGGGAACAGGAAAGAATTGGGAGGCATGCCATCCTGTTTATGTATAAGAAAAGAACCAAAGAAATCAGGGTAACTTGGACTTTTGATTCAATTATTCCCACAGATGACGTGTGAAGACATGAGAACAGAAGACAATGCTTCCACAATAACAGAATTTGTACTCTTGGGATTTTCCGACCTTCCAAACCTGCAAGGGTTACTATTTGGGGTGTTTTCCATCATTTACATTATTGTCTTAATTGGAAATAGCCTCATAATAATAATAACCAGGCTTGACGCTGCACTAGAGACACCCATGTATTTTTTCCTGGCAAATTTTTCCTCCTTGGAAATCTGTTATGTGTCTGTCACTCTTCCCAGGATTCTGGTGAACCTTTGGACTCAGGATAGAAGCATTTCCATGCTGGGCTGTGCCACTCAAATGTGCTTCTTCCTTATGCTTGGAGCCACTGAATGTTTCCTGCTGGCAGTGATGGCCTATGACCGCTATGTGGCCATTTGTAACCCTCTGCACTACCCTCTAGTCATGAACCACGAGTTGTGCCTCCAGCTGGCTGCCAGTGCCTGGATCGGTGGAATTCCAGTCCAGATAGGACAAACATGTCAGGTGTTCTCCCTGCCTTTTTGCGGTTCTAATCAAATCAATCACTTCTTCTGTGACATCCCCCCGTTGATCAAGCTGGCCTGTGGGGACACTTCACTTAATGAGATATGTGTCTATTTAGTCATTATATTATTTGCCATGATTCCTTTTCTACTTATACTAGGCTCTTATGTGAAAATTATTTCCACCATCCTGAAGTTTCCCTCAGCGAGGGGCCGGTCTAAAGCCTTCTCCACGTGTTCTTCCCATCTCATTGTGGTGCTTTTGTTCTTTGGGTCGGCTTCCATCACCTACTTAAGTCCCAAATCCAGTCATTCTGCAGGAACCGACAAACTGCTCTCTCTTTTCTACACCATAGTGACTCCGATGTTTAACCCCATGATATACAGCCTTAGGAACAAGGACGTGATTGCAGCCCTGAAAAGACTATTACTCAAAAAGATAGTGTGGTGAGTTTAATTGTAAGTGCTTTAGCTGCTTGCCACGCATGTCTCAGAGAAACATTTCAAATCTCTACATTCCTCTTTAATAACTTAACTGTTTCCAGCTTAGGATGTACGTCTAGATACTTCTAAATACCAACCTACAACTTATTGTGCTTGGAGACAGACCAGGCAAATTTATCTGTCTTCAGTGCTCCAAACCTAAAGAGATTACTTAGTGCATCCGCCCCTGAGAACTTCTGTTAGCAGTTCTTTCAAAATTATGCTGTTTTGTAGTTTGAGCTATAACTGTACATAAGCCTGTCAAACAATATTAACTCCTGTCATTTCATGGTTATATTTTGTTTCATCCAGTCATTTACATCCTCTACCATCCAACATAATGTACCACATTTATCTATTTCTGTATTTTATCCGTGGAAGTACACATGTTTATACCTCTACTCATTTAATGTTTTTTTTTTTTTTTTAAAGATTTTATTTATTTATTTGACAGATAGAGATCACAAGTAGGCAGAGATGCAGGCAGAGAGAGAGGAGGAAGCAGGCTCCCTGCTGAGCAGAGAGCCCGATGTGGGACTCGATCCCAGGACCCTGGAATCATGACCTGAGCCGAAGGCAGCGGCTTAACCCACTGAGCCACCCAGGCGTCCCTCATTTAATGTTTTATACAAGAATTTTATGTATGTCCATGATGAAGACCATGATGATGATAACGATGGTGGTCGTGGTGATAGTGATGATAAAGATGATGATTATGGTACAGAGAGTAGTAGTGTTGGTGTTTTTAGTGTTTCTGAAATTTAGTAAAGCAGGAATCACGATGTCACAGAAACAGTGCTATCCCAGGAGTTCAGATAACCTAATTTAAGTCTCTTTACCAACATCTTGAGCAATTCTTTCAGCTACATTTTTTTTTTTTTAATTGCAGTCGGTTAAAGAATAGAAATTCAACCAAGTAAATCTTAGAGATCTTATCTGGGTTTTTTGTTTTTTTGTTTTTTGGGTTTTTTTGGCAATTCATGAATCAGGGAGCATCCAATCCAACAGATAGAAAGGAACTCTGAAGAGCTCCCTGAGACAAGGGATTCTAAGGGCAGAAAGAAGCAGGAACAAGGAAGTTACATTATGCAAAAATGGAATTGGTTGTTGCAAAGTTACTTTGCTCATAGGGCATGGCAGTTTGGAACCAGGCAAGTCACCCATGCTAAGCACGTACTTCTTGACTGAGTGCTTTTGGATTCCATTTTTTGGAAGAGCCATAACAGGAGCTAAGTTTTTTGGTTTGGTAATGTGGGGCTTGGTATAAGTGTTTCCATGTTGAGCTTGTTGTCTTGTCTTTAATAATTCATAATTAATAAAATTGTCACAATTTTATTTGTGACAATTGATAATCTATTTTTTATGAACTCCTAGGATTATTACAAAGGTCAATATCTACCTGGCATGGAGAAGCATTTGAAAAAGTTTAAAGCACCAGAAATGGAAGAGTTGGCTGTATTTCAGTATAATTCTTAGTGAAATCTCTAGCTGTGTGATATTTTATACTCAAATTCATAGAGACAATCAATAGAATGTTATTTTTGATGAAAGGGAACATTCTACAATATGAGTTACCTAGGGAAGAAAACCTACTTATTTACACATTGGAATTATTTTCCTTTTATATTATTTATATTTAGTTTTTCAAAAATGTGCTAGTCAACTATTTGCTCATCTAAATTAGGATTATGGAACAGAGCTAAATATTCCCTAGTATTCAAATAAAATGTTAATGAACATTTCTATCATTATGAATCCAGTGCCAATTAAAAACTGTAGGATTATGATCTCCTCTATACTTAAAATAAAAGAAAACCTGAGACCTTTGTATTTTTCTTTTTTTATATCTCTATCCCTCACCTTCCCACTCTGTTAATTCACAATGAGGTAGCCTGTAAAAATTAGTCCCTGGACTAATTTAATTATATATTCTATCTATTATCAGCTACAGTAATTGGGGTTGATCAAAAAGAAACTGTAGGGGGCCCCTGGGTGGCTCAGTCAGTTAAGTGTCTGCTTTCAGCTCAGGTCATGATCTCAGGGTCCTGGGATCAAGTCCCACATTGGGGTCCCTGTTCAGCAGGGAGTCTGCTTCTCCCTCTCTCTTCCTGCTCCCACTGCCCTGGTTCCTATGCTCTCTCTCTCTCTTTCTCTCCCTCAAATAAATAAATTAAGTTATGAATTTATAATAGTCATAAACTATGACATAGTTTATAAAAATGGTCATCTGACCTAACATATAATTCTTTGACAATCCCATGGTTGTTAGTAAGGGTAACATACATATTTTGAAGTAAAGACCAAGAACTTATTCTCATGTATATTTCCTTTTTTTCTGATTTTTATATTACACAAGTCTTCTAGATAGTCCCATTTACTGAGAGTTCTGGCCACCCAAGACATGGGGAATGAAATACATGACTTGTTGTACAATTTGTTGAAGATTCATTTTTTTGTCATGTCAAAATAGCTGGGTCAATATATACATCATTAACAGCATATATTTTATGAGAAAGGAAATATGCACATTCTTGTCTAAATTCATTTCAGATGAGTGTTGTTCTATGTAAAAGATTGCCTCTTCCCAAGGGATCACATATATTGTATCCTCAACATAGTAACAACTTGGACATAATGTTTCTCTGAAGAAAATACTTGTAAAAAAATCACAATTACTTCTAAGAATGTAGTAGTGATTATATTTTACAGAAACTATTTTTTAAAAGATTTTATTTATTTATTTGAGGGAGAATGAGTGAGAGAGAACATGAGAGAGGAGAAGGTCAGAGGGAGAAGCAGACTCCCCAAGGAGCTGGGAGCCCGATGCAATACTCAGTCCTGGAGGTCCGGGATCATGACCTGAGCTGAAGGCAGTTGCTCAACCAACTGAGCCACCCAGGTGCCCCTACAAAAACTATTTTTAAAAAGCTTATTTTATCAAATAATTGTATGACATGTGAAAAATAAGTGTCTTTAGAGGGTATATAAAAGATTTCAACATGTTCACTTTAAGACACAAATAGTTTGTGGCCTATTTTCTCTGGTGACTTCTAGAAGCTATGGCAATGCGTGGCAAGGCAACAGGGTCTTCAGTCCTGCAATGTCTGGGAACTGAGCTCTGTCAATAATCTAACTGATCAAGGGAATGGAATCCCTACTAGAGCTTCCAGAAAGAAATGCAGCCCTGTCCACAACTTGATTTTTGCTCACTGATAACCATGTTGGACCTATGGCCCACAGTGCTGTAAGGTAATAAATGTGTGCTATTATAAGTCAATTTATTTGTGGTGATTTATGACAATAGCAATAGGAAATGAACCCACAGATTCACAGAAACTGTAGTGGGAGATGCTGTAGACTGGATCAGAACACACCAATCTAAATCCTCTATCGTATAACCAACCTAACTATAGACTTTGAGGATTTGCAATACTCCACTTCCCAGCCCCCCTTCCAACTAAGTATGAGCAGAAGACTCACTGCTGGATGATGGGATGGATATAGGTATCAGCAGATCAGCACGTTCTCTTTTGCTTCCATTGTCCTTTATTCCTGAAAGGTTGCAGGGTCATATCTAAGAGTGGAAAATCAGGAAGATGCAAGAAATGTAGACTTCTGATATCATTTTAAAAGCCCTGGACTATTTATTTTCTCCATTCTCCAGAAATTTTGTTGTGTGAAACAAATGTTTCATTATATATGGCTGCATGCAATTCTAAAGGAGAAAATATCTACATATTAATGTTTCACAATGTTTGGCGGGGGATAGTGCCTCTTTATTTTCAGCCTATGTGGAAGTCCTTTAGTGGTAAGAAATGTTTCCCAGGAATGCAGGTTTTGGTACTTATATGCATGTGGTATGATAAAACACTTCAGGTGTTTAAAGGATGATTTTCTTTACTTTGTACCTTTATCTGATGTATGAACTTCTGAGGTGATAGACAGTTGTGAATACAAACACATTTTATTTTTTAATTTTTTAAAAAGATTTTATTTATTTATTTGAGAGAGAGGGAGATAGCGAGAGCGAGAGTATAAGCAGTGGGAGTGGGAGAGGGAGAATCAGTCTTCCCACAGAGCAGGGAACCTGACATGGGGCTCGATCCCAGGACCCTGGGATTATGACCTGAGCTGAAAGCAGACACTTAACTGACTGAGCCACCCAGGTGTCCTCAAAAACATTTTATTAGTACTTTGTAAGAATTTAATATACTCCAAATAGCAAAGGGCGAGTAACAAAAAAGGTCTAAGAATCATCCATTGATATTTCAAAGAAAAAGATTTTTATATTTCTTCAGGTAAAGGTTTTATAATTATATCATGTGCCAGACATGCTGCTACTCCTGTATGATTTTGGCATTGAAAAGCATTTTAAATCTGTGCTTTTGAAGTTATTCTTTATAACTTGGCTTACAAAGAATATGAATTCTTCATCCTTATTTGAAATAGTAGCCCAAAGTAGGGAAAAGTATTTTAAGAATTATGATTAACAGTACTTCTATCAGTACTGGCTCATGGTTATGTTTCAATCTAACTTTCCTTTGAACATTCATATGACCATGATGATGAATTCCTATAACTAACGTTTCATCATTAGGATAAAGTCTGCTAACTATTTACAAATGATCTCACAGGGAAGTATAATTTACCCTCTTCTCTGAACAGGCTACAGTCTGTTGTATTTGAAATACAGGGCCATGGTAACATTAGTGTGCAAATATTTTAGTGATATTTGTGACATAAAAACCACATTTATTCTGTTCCATCATTCACTATTGTCTGTGTCCCCTTCTACAGGCTTTGCTGACTCAGTACATAAGAATGTCTGTGACAAACAGAAGTGACCTCTAGGGAGCAAGAAAGACGTCTTTCCAGTGTCTGAAATTATTTTTAAACATGCAGGCTGACCTTGGAAGAGTTTCTTAAATGAAATAGCCGAGAGAGTTTGTTTGTTGAATGAGGATAAAATATATTATTTAGAGTGGATCAAGGAAATGGCATATGTAACATCTTAATGATGACTTTGTTAGTTGGTGCATTTTAAAATTTATTTTAAATTTACATACAACACATTTTAAATTTACATAGGAAGTAAAATATACTCCTTTCAGTTTAAGTTCTATGAGATTTGACAAATTCATGAATTTGTATAACATAACCATGATTAAGGCACAGCTCCAGCACTCTCCAAATTTCTCACCTGTTGTCCTTTTGCAGGTAGCAATTCCCACCGACTTTATCATTAGGCAGCCTTCCTCTGTCCCTACAGTTTTCTTTTTTTCACGAATGTTTATAGCAGTTTTATCAACAATAGCCAAATGGTGGAGAAAGCCCAAATATCCATCAAGTAATGAATAGATAAGAAGAGGTTAGGTGACTCGTTTTATGTTGAGTGAAATAAGTTAAAGAAAGACAAATACCAGATTATTTCATATGTGGAGTTTAAGAAACAAAACAGATGAACCTAGGGGATGAAAGAAAGAAAGAGAGGGAAACAAACCTCTTAGACTCTTAACCATACAGAACCAGCTCAGGGTTGATGGAGGGAGGTGGATGGGGGAGGGGCTAAACAGGTGATGGGGGTTAAGAAGGGCGCTTGTGATGAGTATTGTATGTTATCTATAAGTGATGAATCACTGAATTCTACTCCTGCAATAAATATTACATTATATGTTAACTAACTAGAATTTAAATAAAACTTGAAATAAACAAAACCAAGAATGTCGTATAAATAGAATCAGACAGTAAAGGCTTTCAGTCTGGCTTCTTTCACTTGGTATAAAACATTTGACATTTACCATGTTGTTCTATGCATTAATGTAGTTTCTTCATTTTTATTGCTGAGTTGTGTCCCAGTGTATGAGGTTCTGGAGTTGGTTTATCCTTTCCGTAGATGAAGGACATTCATGCTGTTTCCAGTTTGGGGCTGTTTTCAGCAAAGCTACCCTGAATATTTTGTCTGTAGTTTTATGGTTTTTGGTTTTTTTTTTTTAATATTTTATTTATTTGACAGAGATCACAAGTACCAGAAAGGCAGACAGAGAGAGAGGAGGAAGCAGGCTCCCTGCTGAACAGAGAGCCCAATGCAGGGCTCCATCCCAGGACCCTGGGATCATGACCTGAGCCGAAGGCAGAGGCTTTAACCCACTGAGCCACCCAGGTGCCCCTTGTCTGTAGTTTTTTTGTGTGTAAACACACATTTTCATTTCTTTATGATAAATAGTCAGGAGTGGGACTTTTGGGTAAATGTATATGGTAAGTAAATGTATAATTAACTTTACAATAAACTTCCAGTCATTTTCCAGAATGAATGTTAATTTTGCATTCTTATCATAAATGCATGAGTACTCTCGCTGTTCTAAATCCTTGCCATCAGCAGACATTATCATGAATTGTTGTTTTTGTTGTTATCGTGGGTTTTTTAAATCATTCAAATAGACATTCAGTGAAAGCTCATTTTCTGTTTTGTTTTCTTTTCCTTCCTTAATCAAAACTGATGTTAGCATTTTTTCATGGCCTTTTCATGGCTTTATTTGCAATCTCTATATCTTCTTTGATGAGATGTCAGTTCAAGTTGTTTGCCAATTTTTAAATTAGGTTGTTTCCTTATTATTGAATTTTGAGAGTTTATGCACATTCTAAATACAAGTACTTTGTTAAACAGGTGTGCAAATCTATACCCAGACTATGCTTTGTCTTTTTATCTTTTCATGGTATCTTTTACTTAGTAAAAATATTTAATTTAATGAAATTTAATTTCTTTTTTTTTTTCTTCCTACGTGCTTTTGGGCTTGTATTTCTGTACTTTCTGTTTAACCCAACGTCACAGAGTTTCTCCTATGTTTATTCTAAAGTGTTCACAGTTTTGGTTTTGTGTCTACATCTATGATCCATTTTATTGATATTTACAAAGAAACCAAGTGTTTTATTTCATTAATTTTCTCTATTTTTCTCTTTTCAATGTCTTTGATTTCTGCTCTAGTCTTAATTATTTCCTTTGGTCTGTTTGCCTTGTATTTATTTTTCTCTTGTTTATCTAATTTCTCAATGTGGAAGCTTGGGTTATTGAGATCTCTTTTTGTTTTCTTTTCAAATGTAAGACTTATTTGATTACTTTGCTGTAACAGATAAATTTGTACTTCTCTCACTTTAAAAGAATCATATGGCAGAATTTATATGGAGGCTCTCTGGTATCATCAGGGAGTGGGAATGCAGGAATAAGAAAGGGCAGATGTCTTCATCCCCTACAAATATTTTAAATTGAGAAAACTGTAGAATCACATGCATTTATAAGAAATAACACAAAGAGTTCTCTTTTATAATTTTCCCAATTTCTTAATAATAACATTTTGCAAAATCGTTTAACTTGGTGTCACAACCAAGATACTGACATTAATACAATCACTCGTCTTATTCTAAGTTCTCCAGTTTTCGTACTCAATGGTGTCTGTGTGCACACACACATGCAAGCATACACAAGTGTTCCAAATTTCCCTCTTATATCATTTCCTTCATTCTGAAGAACTGCCTTAGTATATCTTCTAGGGAAGGTGCACTGGTGATGGTACTAATACTATTCCTTCATCTAAGAACAGTGTTGATATCTACAGCATGGAAATCATCAAATGCTACAAATCAGCCTTCCATTTACTTCTCTGTCTTCCTTTCTATGTATGTCTCTATGTCTATCTACCTATCATCTATCTATCTAACATCTATTTATCTATCATCACATATCTATCATCTGTGTGTCATTATTTATCCTATTGGTTCTGCTCTGATGGATACCCCTGACTTAGATACCTTCGAAAGTCTCCATCTCCACATACCATCATGTTGGTGAGGGCATCAACGTATACATTTTTAGGGGGACACCATTTTTGTCACAGCACCCACAAATCTAAAATAGTTAAAATGGCTCAATGTAAAAATAAAACAAGTTCCTCAAGAATTTAAACCCATTATACAAGACTTATTTAGAGAAGGGGTGATTTTCCCCACTACTTCTCCATCTTGAAACCCAATTTGGCCTGTTCTTAAAGTTGGACATAATATGTGTCATGATATTTCCACAACTTTAATCCCATGATCCCACTCATTAAGGCCCCCACATGAAATATTATTGAAGTTACTGACTCTGTCTATCAACAACTGTTAAATATTTTGTGGTATAGGTTTGGCCATTTGGTGTCTATTTGGTGGCCATTTGTTCCATTTGGTGTCTAATTCCAAGTCTCTCAGAGACAGTGTGCCTTCAACTCTAAAGAGATATAATTCACCTTTACTCAACCTTCCATGGAGCATCTCAATAGTTCTGTCATCCCATTCAATTTTTTTCCAGAAAGATTTTATCTGTGTTCAGCTTTTTCTGCAAACATAGGTATGATATTGTGTATGAAGTATCCTCCTCCAACGAGATTCTTTTGACAGATTCATTTTGGACATACAAACATTTATGAGGGAGCTCATAGAAAGGGAGTGGACTGTTATCCCTTACACAGTAAAAGACCCCACCCCCAAAGACTATTTGGTAAGCCAGAGGTTATTCTATCCTTACCATTATAAAGACAAAGCTATTGATCATCTTAGCCCCCACAATATTAAAGCAAAGCCAACCTCTTACAGACTTCTGGGGATTCTGGAAGAAACATATCTTAGATTTTACCCAAACCAATTTATGCTTTGACTCTCAAAGTTGCCCATTGTTAATAGGGCTTTTTAAAAAGAGTTTCTAGGATCTGCCCCAATTATGATACAACTGGCTGTCCCATGAGTGCCTCCCAAAGTTTTCATTTTTAGCTACCTCCTCATTCATCCTAGAATCTCTGGATCACCAATAAGTGGCCAGAAGTTTCCCAAGGACTTCTGGTATAAGAAACTGCCCTCCTCAGCTCCATGCTACCCACCATTACAGTGGTCATTGTGAGTGCATACTGGGCTCTCCCAAAAATAGGGGCTCTCATAGGCCCTAATATCATGATCCTCTATGAGCTACCTCCTGCGCCTTGTGTCATGGAAACAGTATCCCACAAGATTAGGGCAGTTACTGAGGTCTTCCTGCTACAGGAGAAAGCTAAACTTGGGTTACAGTTATATCCCACTTTCAGTAGTGTGTGGTTTCCCCTGCCCTCAGACCCTTGCCAGAGACCATGGTGCTGAGTGAGCTACTTCTCTCCTGGACCCTTTGGATAATCATGGAGCAAGTTGGAGTCAAGTGAAGATACAGGAAAGGGAATTTTTACACTTTACGGACAATATCCCTACTATTGCACATGATGGAACTCTCCAGAACAGTTGCTTGTAGTCCCTTATCAGGACATCCCAGATCACAGATGGGAACCCAGGACCGGCACAACTGCTCAGACTTCAAGCAGTCATCTTGGTACTCTGGCCAATAATCAGCTCCATATTTACCTCTTTACAGACTCTTGGACCATTGTCAATAGTTTGACTGGTTAGCATCATGGCAGCAAAAATAATTCCTTATATAAAGTCACAGCCTCTGGCACACAGCCAGCAAGGACATGAGGCCCTTATTCTTACAATTCAAAGAAATTAACCTTGCCAACAACTTGAATGATCATGAACATAAAACCTTCTTGAGACAAGCATTCAGAAGATGTTCCAGCTCCAGCTAAGGCTTTGGTCACAGTCTTCTGGAAGACCCCAGCTAAACCCTGTTCAGACTCCTGTCCCACAGAGACTATGAGATGATAAATAGGTACTGATTTAACCTTCTATGTTTTTGGTAATCCCTTATGCAGCAATTGATACTTAATATAAATGTCCTTTATCAGCCTGAGAAAGGCCTCTTTTTCTAATTCATAATTAATTTCTAATTAATGGAATTAATTAATTCTAATTAACTCTAATTCCAAGTAAAATACTTTACTTGGAATGTGTATTGAATGTGTGATATTGTTGGGGTTTTTTTCTGCATTCACTGACTTAATCTTATGGTTTTTCTCCTTTAATTTGTTCATTTGATTAAACAAATTGATTTTTAAATGCTTACCAATACTGAATTTCTTAAATAAATCCTTCTTGGTCATGTTATATCTGCTTTAAGTAACATTGGATTTGATTTACTAATATTTTATTAAGGATTTTTTTGTATCTATTTCCATAAGTCAGACTATAATGTTCTCATTTATAAAGAAATTCTCCTCAGGATTTGGTTTTAAGGTTCTTTTGGTTTCATACAAAAAGTATAGCAGTATGATATATTTGTCTATTCTTGGAAAAATTTTGTATAATTTGAAACTGTTTCCTGCTAAAATATTAGAATTTACCAGATAAGCCCTTTGGCCTGGTATCATTTTTGTAAGAAATTTTGAGTGTCACTTTTTTTCTGAATACAGAATAATAATTTGACTTCTTAAATTTCATCTTTCTAACATTGTCATTGTCATTCTAATGTCTTTGAAATCCTTTATTTCTGATGAGAAATCAACACCCATTTTTATGTTCCTTTCATGTGATGGTTGCTTGGGCTACTTTGCTTATTTTATAGTTATTTTTGCTGTTGTTTTGCTTCATTTTCTTTTATTTAATTATTCTATTCCTAGACGTAATTCACCTCACATTCTTTGTATGTTCATTGAGATTCTAGATCTGAGTGTCGGTGTAATTTTTCTGGCTGTTATACAATTATTATTATTATTTATTTTTTTAAGGATCACATTTTCCTGCCTCTACATAGGTCTCATGATTTTTTAAAATTCTTTTACATGGGATATTTTGCATAAAAAACAGTAGAGACTTAAGTAGATAACATTTGCCCTTAGCATCAAGAACAATTCCTCTGGGTAGCTGCTAGAATAAGGGACTGAGTCAATCAATTCTATAGTTGAGCTTGGTCTGGAATTTAATGCAGTTTTAATTAGACTCATTTCCCCATTGGCTCTAAATACTTCTCTTATTTATACATAGTAAAGGGATGAGGATTTTTCTTTCTTTAGTGCTCAGTTTGGTAAAAATAGAGTTTCTTGTCTATTATTTGATGCTTTTGTGTAGATTTAAAATTGCTTTATTCATTATTTTATTTCTTTTCAGAAAGATAGCTGGTCTACATATGTTAGATTGCAGTAGTCCCAAAAGAAGAGGCTCTTTTCTTATACTTGTTCATTCATGTAAACTAGTTTTTCTCCTTGTTTTGACAGTTTCTGTAGGACTGATTTATGGTTAAATTATCACTAATTTTTGCTAATTTGATACTTGTTTTAGAACAGGAGTTCGATTTTAATTCAATTGTATTTTAGTTGATCTTCCATAAAATTAATTCATCCTACTGGGTATTGATCCCAAGGGTGGGAAAGTATAGAATCAGGATTTCCTGTTTAAGGTACTTTATTGGAGCTGAAAATCAGAATATTATATGCAGAGAGAAGAGATTTATCTTACCCAAGTAACAGAAGTGTTTGTTGAAAGAAAATAATGAAATCTGAAAAACATTCCTATAGGATGAGAAATGAAACACTGTCCATCTGAATGAAATAAGAATTACACCAAAGATCTCTAAGAAAACTGGAAGATTAGGGGTGTCTTTAGGACGCAGACTTACTGCTTAGGTGATTACATGGTTGTCTCTGGCTCCATCCAGTGTGTAGAAGATGTAACAACTCTGTAGACTCTGGGACAAACAGAAAACACTCTACTCATTCTTTCCCAAGCAGTCCCAATATGAAAGAACGCTTGCTGGGAAAGTCTGATTACTTTCAGAACTGGTTCAAAGTGGGCATTCTAGGTATTTGTGTGACAAAGAATTTATTTTTCTGATGACTTTCTATACCACATTAGTTTCAGGTTCCAAGCAAAAGATCCTAATACAAGCCCTCTGACTCATCAGTTTTCATTCATTCCCCTGCTTCCTAATATTCACCATTCATTAAATTAAATTAGTTCAATAAGTTGCTCATTATAGATATATTTTTCAATTAATTTAATTATTTGCTATAGGTTCTAATTCCTCGGTGAATTTCTCTGCTTTTTGGTCATTTTTCCAATTTAATTTTTTTATACCTACTTTTACAATTATTTTAAGGTCCTTACTTGCCAGCTCCAAAGTGTGGTTCAATCTTCATTTGCTTTTAGCCTCTGTGTAGTAATATGTTTGCTTATTTCATGCCATATAGTGACTACAAAGAAAAATGGTCCAGATGATTTCACCTACCAAAAATGGTTCAATCATTCCTCCAAAGAAGTTAAGTCTGATAATCTCAATTCAACCAGAAACTGATCTGAGTTGAATCTTCCTTAACAGTTTTGGCAAGATGGAGTGTACCTACAGTTCACTCCTATTTCTAAGGCATGGCGTTCTAGGTTTTCACTTAAGAACATGGGCTCTTTTAGTCTCTTAGCAAGAAGAGATCGAAAGAACTTCCTGTTTCAGAGGTTTCTGGTTTATATCTATAATCTCCCACCCTGACCAACTTTAGACTTTTTTCATGGCAAATGCCATGAAAGGAAGATCACTATGTGTTTGAGGCCACACAAATTTCCAGTTTTGTACTGTTCTTGTGTGTGCAATTACCAAAAGTTTGGCAAGTTTTTTGTTTGTTCGTTTGTTTTGAGTCTGACTAAAGCCCTGTTCCAGGGATCATATCTGTATTCTCAGATTAGATTCCCAGGGAAATGTGGTTTCTGATTATGAGGTCAAATGAGAAATCGCTTTAGGGTTTTATACTTGTGTGTGTGTGTGTGTGTGTGTGTGTGTGTGTATGTTTTTTCTCAGAACCTAAATTCATAGCAGGTCTTTGTATTCTAAGCACTAAGAAATTGGGAGACATTACACTTTGTTTTTCTGAAATTTTTAGTGCTTTTTGTCTATTATACGCTGAAGCTTTGAATTTAGAAAATGTCTCGAATAGAAAATCTACCATTTGTTTGAGGTTCCTCACATCTTAAGTTTTGGTATTCCAGCACTATGTAACTGCTAAAAGTTCTAGGAAAGCTGATATTCTCAGTCTCTTGCTCATATTTATACTTGATAAATTCCTACAGGGACAGTTATAAATTTTCAGCTCACCT
Source organism: Mustela erminea (assembly GCF_009829155.1). Taxonomy (NCBI): domain Eukaryota; kingdom Metazoa; phylum Chordata; class Mammalia; order Carnivora; family Mustelidae; genus Mustela; species Mustela erminea. The sequence continues at coordinate 99,887,022 of NC_045622.1, read as the reverse complement.
CTAAATAGGTATAACCTTTCTTAAAGGTTCTCTAGTCCATAATGAGTTTCTAAATATGATGCAAAAGGTGATTTCCTCATATATCACCAAAGTAAACAGTTGATAAGACTACGCGGAGTTTACAGCTTGCCTTAATAACAGAGAACACCATCTCACAGAGATTTCAGTTTCTGAAGGGAAGGGGAAGCCAGAGCAGAATTAATTAAGACACGGAGTTTGAAGGTAGACTTTGATAGGACTAGCTAGAGATCAAGAGATATTATTTCAGATTGGTGGAAACAAAGAAAGGATTTTGTGGCAAGGGATCCAAAGAATTTGAGGAGTAAACTGTTGATGTTTTCCATTGAAGAGTCTATGAGTTGTTGAGGAAATTTTTGTAAAGAGCAATAAAAACATTTGCAAAACGCTTGGATAAATTTAGTCATGCTAAAAAAAACAGAGGGATAGCTAAGTCATCTTAGGGTAAATGTTAAGGTATTGCTTTAATTCTTCTTTTCCAGGTTAAGTATGAGGATAGTGTCTAGTCTGTATGTTACTTTTAATATACCCTTTATCCCCCCCATCAAGAAATTATCAATGGAAGCAAAAAACAACCATGAGTGATCACATCCTACCTCAAATGGAAGGTTGTTTTTTTGTTTTTAATTTTTAATGGAAATGACAGAGATTATTGAGTTATGCAAATACTGTATCTCTCTCTTCTCTCAGTAATTCCTGCATGGAAGATATCTGATCAGCTGCTTACTAAGTCCTGTGTCATTTTCTGGTATCAGATAATATAAAATCAGATGTAGCAAAGTAATATCACCTGCAGTGCCTTTATTTGTAAATTAATATCTAAAACTAATAGCCAATATCTATACTTGCTATCTACCAGCTGATCTGATGTTACAAAGTTAAATTTCAACTGCATTTATTTGCCTAACAACTATGTTTTTCTGGAACTCTTGAATAGTGAGTACAATTAGCTCATCAGTACAAGACAAGTTCTCTCCATCTCACTTGGCCTTCCAGCTCTCTTGAATACGATGGCAGGGACATTTAGAATCATCATAAAGAGTGGTGCAAAATCCCAGGAATTATGCAGAGATTCCAAATGTTTTGCTGCAGAGGAATATTACTGCTACATTTTACAACAATCTTAAAGGCTTGGACCTCTCTGCCTGTGGGTTCAAATGGATAACTCAGTTGGTGTTAGGTCATCAACCTCTTCTTTAAGAATAGGAAGAGGGAAAGAGAATGGGTATTTTTTTATCTTTTAATGGATGACATTCTAAATAATTGCATCTTAAAATGTAAAATTAAACAGAGAATTAGTTTCACTAAAATTATTAAATTTTAAAACATTTTTAAAATTTTTTCATGCCATCATTATCACGGTAAATTTTCTTAAAACTTTTTAAAAATTTTTTTACAGTGAATTTTTTTCAAGATTTTATTTATTTATTTGACAGACATAGCGAGAGAGAGAGAACAAGCAGGGGGATGGCAGGCAGAGGGAGAGGGAGAAGCAGGGCTTCTGTGGGGATAAATCCCAGGACTTAACTGACTGAGCCACCCAGGTGCCCCTATAGTAGTTTTTTGTTTGTTTGTTTGTTTTGGTTTGGTTTTATTGTTACATTCTCAGTATAGCCATGTTCTGCTAAAATGACTTTATTTTTGCTTAAATTGTTAACTTTTAGTTCATCAACCCTGTCAGTAAACAAAAAATTTCAATATGGTTTGCATATAAATGGAAGGATCACCCCTCAAATAAAGAAGAAATCTAAATTCAGATCTGAGTTCACCATAACGGGGAATTTTTCAAGGATTAGAACATCCATAGTGAATTGAATCTGTGAAACTCTCATCCTTAAGAACGCTTAAACTGAAGTGGCTGGGCCATTTTTTCAGTCCTGAAATAGATATTTACACTGGATATTAGTTTTAACAGGGTTGTCTCTAAGATTCTGCAAATATGAGTCATTAATAAACTCATTTTATGCTGTGAAAAAAATAGAGCTTATTATATCATTAGTTGGAGTTTCACTAATTACAACTAGCCCTTAAATATCATTGTTGTAGTAAAACTGTCAGATACTGCATATGTAAGACTAATTAGTTGATGAGAGCTTGTACTCACTAACTAGGATGGTTCTGCCATCATTGTGATGCTTTCTGGCAAAAGATATTCATCAGTATGTCCTTACATTTTCTCAGAAAGCACCTGCTGGAATCAGGTTCTACAGAAACCTCTACTGTGCTCAGCTTTTAAGGACATGGGAAAAAATACCAATTTTCCATACTGTTAATAATAAGTAACAATTCTTGAGCAATTTTTACAGAATTTTTGAAAAAAAATTAAATGATGATAGATTCTCAAATATTTGAAATATTTCCATAGAACCTCCACTATAAAGAGGGTCCTTTGTGATTCCAGGTGTCATTACAAAGAACCCCAATATTACTAAGAATGAAAATTGCCTATTCAAATTAATACTACCAGGATTTCTGTTATAATTACCAACTTTGTAATAAAAATAATTCACAATAACAATACATGTTAATTACTCTCTAGGTGCCCCTTAGAAATGAACATGTTGACAATCCCTCATTTATTAGGTCCCCAATGACATGAGAAAGCATGTAAAAGTACTTGGTTCTGCTGATAAAATGATTCATACAGGTAACTGGAAAACAGCTCCTTCCTTGGTAAGTGGCTTCTGTGGTTACTAGATTTGCCTTTGTAACTGTACAAAAACAGGCTTTTGAGAGCAAGAACAATTGTGTTTAAATGGTTCATAAATCATATTCAGCAGTTAGCAATGACCCTTCTACAAGGGTCTACAATACTTTTGATTTAAATAAGCTTTTTTTTTGTTACATATAAGAGAACTGAAGCTTGGCCAGCTACCTGATTGTTTGGAATTTATTTTCTATAAGATTGTTTTGTTATAGATTTGGGAAGAATTTAGTAAATTATAGTTTTTATATTTTTCTTTAAATTTTAGTTACCATACAATGCAATATTGGTTTCAGGGGTAGAATTTAGTGATTCATCACTTACATACAACACTCAATGCTCATAATAAGAAGTGTCCTCCTTAATACTCATCCCTATTTAACCCATGCCTCTGCCCCCCTCCCTCCCCTTCCTGGCAATATTACTATAGCTCATTGAATACTTTGATTGTTTTATGTATTTCCAAGTACATCTTTTAAGGTTAAGTGGAAAATTTTTGTACTTCAAACTCAAGTTCCATTGTTCTCTACTCCTGGAAAAAATTCTGAGGTCCCCAAAGAAAACATTGACAGAATTTTTAGATTCAATGCCCTGACTTATACTAGCATAAAAATAAATGGGAGCTAACTATTTTTGTTTGCACAGAACATATAATCATTGAGGAGGCCATATACAGTAAATTTTTTTAATTAGAAGCCAACTTATTACTAATTTTTTGTTCATTTTATTCAGTCTGTCAACTAATAATCACCAGGCACTCCCTAGAAGCCAAGAATTCTAATAAAATGCCAAAGATAGAGAAATTATGAATATAATCATTTTGGTTTAGTATCTTTATTTTCAAAGATTTTATTTATTCATTTGAGAGACAGAGAGACAGAGAGAGCACAAGCAGAGAGACAGACAGAGAGAGCACAAGCAGAGAGACAGAGGGAGAGGGAAAAACAGTCTACCAACAGAGCAGAGAATCTGATATGGGACTCTATCCTGGGGCTCTATCTATCATGATCCTGGAGATCATGACCTGAGCCAAAAGCAGATGCTTAACCATCTGAGCCACCCAGCCATCCCATTTTGGTTTATTATCTTGATAGGATTTGTGGAATCATCCTAAACCCTTTCCTGTCAAAATTATACTCACAGCTGATTTTAATGGCATTTGTTTTCACTTCATTGATATCACTTTTACTTCATATTAAAAAGAATGACCAAGATTGCTCTGCCAAGAGTACAGCATCCTTCCATCTATTAAGTTGTGGAAAGAAAGAGCAAACTGCTCTCCAGTTATTATTCTAAGGCGGACTCTAAAGTCAATTTGTGTTTAGCAATAAGTGCATTTTTCTTCTCTTCATATCATCATCAGTCTATCCACTAATCCATCATTACTTCTTTAATCCCCTGAACCAGCTGTTGTGCTGTGTCTGGATATGAGAAAGTAAGCAAAATCAGATCCCTACATGCAGAAGCCAACTATCCAATGGAAGACAGAGTCATTCATTAAACAAATAAGATAAAACTAGTGACCATGGAATCTAATAGTTACTAAATTCTGAAGTACATCCCTCAGGGTTTATATTTGAAGGGGAGTTTGGGGTTGGAGTCTTTACTTGCTTGCTTGTTTGTTTGCTGTAGTAATAAAATAACCACGCAATTGTATCTGTTTTTCTCTTTTCCTCCACGTACCATTTTAGGATGTTGGAGTTCTCATAGAGAGAAAACCACACTGAAAATGGAATGGATGGATGGAAACAACACATTGGTGACTGAGTTTATCCTCTTAGGATTCCTGACATGCCCTGAACTGCAGATTGTCCTGTTCCTCGTGTTTCTGACCTTGTATGGTATGATCTTAACAGGGAACATTGGACTGATGATGTTAATCAGGACTGATCCTCACCTTCAAACCCCTATGTATTTCTTCCTCAGCAACCTCTCCTTTGCAGATCTCTGTTACTCCTCAGTCATTGTTCCCAAAATGCTGTTCAATTTCCTCTCAGAGAACAAATCTATCTCCTATTATGGCTGTGCCCTGCAGTTTTATTTTTTCTGTGCTTTTGCCGATACAGAATCCTTTATCTTGGCTGCCATGGCATACGATCGCTATGTCGCCATCTGTAACCCTTTACTGTATACAGCTGTGATGTCTCGGGGCATCTGTGTATGGTTGATAGCCTTGTCCTACATTGGAGGTAACATGAGTTCCCTGGTTCACACATCCTTTGCCTTTATTCTGAAGTACTGTGATAAAAATGTCATTAATCATTTTTTCTGTGACCTCCCTCCCCTGCTTAAGCTATCTTGCACAGACACCTCAGTTAATGAATGGCTTCTCTCCACTTATGGCAGCTCAGTGGAAATTATCTGCTTCATCGTCATCATCGTCTCCTACTTTTTCATCCTCCGCTCAGTCTTGAGGATCCGCTCTTCCAGCGGGAGGAAGAAAACCTTTTCCACATGTGCCTCTCACTTGACTTCTGTGGCCATCTATCAGGGGACTCTTCTCTTCATTTACTCACGGCCCAGCTATCTGTATTCTCCCAACACTGATAAAATTATCTCCGTGTTCTACACCATTATCATCCCAGTGCTGAACCCGTTGATTTATAGTTTGAGAAATAAAGATGTAAAAGATGCTGCTAAGAGAGCTATGGGGTTAAAGGTAGATTCTTCATGAACCTTAATGTTCTGAGATTCATCTAACTCCCCAGTTGCAAACTCTAATTAGAAACATGCAACATGCCTCCCAGCAGACCCACGGGGGACGTTATCAAACACTTGGTTTTCATAGAGCCAAATTCAAGTCATAACCCCGTGACATAAGAAAACATTTAAAAGTTTCAAAATTGCTGCTAAATAATAGATTACCATTCAATAATTACTCCCTTGGAGTTAATGCTAAAAGGTGTTTTATCAGGTCATCTTAGGGATATAGTAAATACCTCAGAAAAGTGTGTGTGTGTGTGTTCATTTGTAGTATATCTCAGTTACATAGAGGATTGCTAGATGAGGGAGAAGGCCGGATTCTCTTGGTTTGTGTGCCAGCTCTATTGCTGGCTGGTGAGTGGCATTTTGAACAAGTTACTTCATGTTTCTATGTCTCAGTTAACTTATCTGTGAAATGGGAATATAGTATACGTGCCATCGACTGTTGGGTGATTAATTGAGCACATGCTGTGAATCATACCTGTACCGCTTTAAGCTCTTGGTAGATGTTGATTATATATATATTTGTATAATAGTTCACATTAATTAAAATGTATGTTGTACAATGAGATGCTGAGAAGCAGGGATATCATGGAAGCAATGATACAAAATTAAATCCATTTTCTTAAGTTTAGTTCAATAATATGATGCTAACCTTTTGGGGCACCTGGGTGGCTCAGTGGGTCAAAGCCTCTGCCTTCGGTTCAGGTCATGATCCCAGGGTCCTGGGATTGAGCCCAGCATCAGGCTCTCTGCTCAGCAGGGAGCAGGGAGCCTGCTTCCTCCTCTCTCTCTGCCTGCCTCTCTACCTACTTGTGATGTTTCTTTGTCAAATAAATAAATAAAATCTTAAAAAAATATATGATGCTAACATTCTATACACAGTCTACACCAAAGTAATTTGGAAACTTTTCCTAAATAACACCTTGAAGAATATAGGTTAATTGCAAGGCAAACTATTTGATTTGTCTTCCTGTCTATCTTTTATATACCAAAGTATTATTAGAGGGATGGGACATCTTTCTCTGTCCTCTCAAAAATAGAATCAGCTCCCCAATATATCACTTGTATCATCATGCAGAGATGAACCCACATGTGCTGGTGGGACACCTGAAGACTGATATCAGAGGCATGTATCTGCAAAATGTATTTCAGCACTGGTATTTTATACTGAACATTACTTTTTGTTATATCGTTTTTTTCCCTCTGTGATAGTAAATATTTACAAGCTTTGACCTGGAAATATCAAGGTTTAAAAAGTATATTTAAATCCATGTACTCTTTGTTGCAAAAATCCCCACAAGATACAGCCCAAATCATTGTCAGTTTTAAATTCTCCTAGGAATCCTGGCTTTGGATTTCTGATCAACAATGCTTCTCCTAAGCATTTCTGTTGTTTCATTTGCTGAGAAAAGAGCACAGGCTCTCACAGTTACATACCCACCAACATACTCTAACATTAAATTTACGTTTACCTAGCCAAGATTTACTTGGCCAAGATTATAGAGAATCACACAGAGCCATACAGATGAGTATCTATCAACAGCTTTCATGTTTGCTAAGCTGTTAACTTAGGCAAGCATCTATTAGAGTGAGTGTTTACAGTACAATATTACATAACCAGCTGCCTATGAAAATCTTAGTTTGCAACACCACTGCCTTTTCATGCTCAATAATTATATCACTAAATATTACACCACTTACGAGAAAATATAGCTGTTTCCAAGAGAAGGAATAACTAAAAATATAGGATATCAGTGTTTTCTCAAGGTCTGAAGGGCTGCTGTTATTTGCTGAAATTTCTAGATGGCCCACACTGCTTTCCCCACTGGGAAGCATCCTATATTTCATCCTGGAGGGTTCCAGGAACCTGCTAACTTTCTAAGACTTCCTGGTAGCCAGCAAGGCCTGAATTTGTACTTCAGGCCCAACACAGTCAGAACTTTCTGAGGTCACCCACTTAGGTGGGACTTCCTCTGTGGTTTTTGCTCAAGTTTGTGTTGTCCCTGTGTTCCTGAAGCTGCTTACTCATCATTTACGTAATAAAAGCAGAACCAGGGGAGCCTGGATGGCTCAGTGGGTTAAAGACTCTGCCTTTAGTTCAGGTCATGATCCCAGGACTCTGGGATCAAGTCCTGCATCAGGTCTTGTGGGAGTCCCAGAGTCCCAGTGAATACTTCATTTGGGACCCTACTTATTAACCTGATTCTAATGCCTGAAATTCCATAGTAGGAACTTTGTTTCATAGGCATAGGATATTGTTAGAATGGAAATGTCTCGGGGCGCCTGGGTGGCTCAGTGGGTTAAGCCTCTGCCTTCGGCTCAGGTCATTATCTCAGGGTCCTGGGATCAAGCCCCACATAGGACTCTGCTCAGCAGAGAGCCTGCTTCCCCCTCTCTCTCTGCCTGCCTCTCTGCCTTCTTGTGATCTCTGTCTGTCAAATAAATAAGATCTTTAAAAAAAATAAAATAAAATAAAATAAAAGCAGAACCACTATAAACATTATGGAAATAGGAGCTTTATTCTTGAACCTCTTGCAAATTTCTCCATTTACTCATTCCAACCTGAAACTACACTAGAAAGGTCTGGGAAATGCAGCCTCCAGCCATAGCCACATTGGCGGCAGGATCCCAAATAATCCATCCTTTTCCACATGCTCTTCAGAGACATGTCTTATAATCACAATCAACTTCTAAATAAGACAACAGCAAAAATATGCTTATTTTTAACATGCATGCATCCATATGTCTGAAAGAAAAAGAGGCTACACAAAGTTTTGCATGCCATTTTACCCTTATGGGGTGGCCCAGGGTTCTTCTAACTAAGTCACATGCCTTTGAAATTCTATAACTTACAAAAAATTTGCATTCCAGGAACACATCCCACTACCCTAACTCTATGGTAATGATCACTTGTTCTCTTTATATTCAAAAACAGTCACCCCAATGGACAGAGAAACCCCTTTTTGCCTATTGACTAAGTAGCATAAGTGTCTCATAGTGATCAGATAGCAGTCTTGGCATTAGGTAAATGGAAACATTTTGAGTTCTCTGTTGTAAACATTACTATGTTTTTTTAAACAAAGACCAACAGCCCCTAAAATTCTAAGAACTAGAAGCAAATTTTTGTTAGTGGGCCATTAGGAAAAATAAGAGTGCAGTCACCTCTTTTTTTCTCTGCTTTTTCAAAATTATCAGCATCAAGGTAAAATTCTTTAAACACATTATCCTTGCACATATAAGACATATTATTAGAAAAAATCCCCAAATCCAAGATATCGCTATTCTTTGCACATCGCCTTCCATGTCAAATAGCCAGAAAGACTCAACGATGGATATTTAGAAAGCAACCACTTTTGCAAATACCTGTACTAGGAGTTTTGAGAACACAAAATCTAAATATTGGTCTTATTCCTGAAGCCTCAAATAGACTATATTTTTGTATTTGTATTTACAAAAAGGAACAAAAAACTGTATACTCTGAAAGGGTGAACTTTACAGTAATCAATGATGCTTCAATAAAAAAGGAAGTACTATCAGACCGCAGTAACATACCTAAATGGGGTGTGAAGAAGAGTGTTTCAAATACAGAAAAAAAAAAAAAAAAGAACAATTGAAAGGTGCTAGAAGTGATTAAATGAGGGGTCGACTTAGGTTTCATTAGATTTCCTCTTTGAGTAGAGGAGAATGATTTAAATTCAGAGAAGCCGAAACATACTATAAAATTAATTTGGGGTTTTCTTCCTGGCACAAATCAACTGGATGACAATAGTGAGCAGTAAATTTCAGCTTTCGCTAAAATTGTTTCTGAATTCACAGGGGGCTATCCAAAACCAGAAATAATTAATGGTATGTTTGTGTAACATCAAAGCCTCAGTAGTAGTAGGGCAGTAGCTTCAGAGAGTTAAGTCCCAAAAGCACCACCTGAAATAAAATGCTACCCTCCTATTGTTTGGTCATCAAACACCTGCTCATCTCAGGTAGGCTTTGAAACTTTAATTTAAAGATTATAGGGGAAAACCTTACCTTTTAGGGGAAAGAAAAGCTTTTTGAATAAAGCATCTTTTGCCTGCTTACTCAATTAAGTGAACTCTGCAATTTAATGGCCGAAAATATTTTCTTTTTAAAACTGTAAGCATCTATCTGAACTTAGCATTCACGGTGTGACTTTTTAATGATTTTATTTTGATGTTGGTTTACAGGAAAGCTTCTGTTCCTTTCATCACTAAGTAAGTATAAACATGAATTTAAGTGTTTTCTGTTTTGCTTTATTTAAGAAATAATGAAGGCACCACTTTACAAGTAACAACATGCACAAATGCACCTTCGTGTGAACCACACATGCCATATTCACTTTGGTCTAAAGAACAAGTCTATTGTCCACTTTCTATTCTCAGGTACAAGAGAGACATATACATGTGAAAACACAGGACACACACATACAAACAAATACACAAGGAAGAGAAGCTTGTATCTCTCAGAGCCATTATCTTATTTCCTTTTTTTTTTTTTTTTTTTAAGGGGAGAGAGAGAGCAACGTTGGGGAGAGCAGAGGGAGAGGGAAAGAGAGAATCTCAAGCAGACTCCATGCTGAGCATGGAGCTCTACACAGGACTCAATCTCATGACCTTATGATCATGACTTGAGCTGAAATCAAGAGTCAAATGCTTATCCAACTGAGCCACCCAGGTGCCTCATCTAATTTCCATTTTTTAACATAAAAGTCTATTCAAAATCCAAAGAGACAAATGTATGTATTAAATTCTGTTGTTTTCACTTTATTTTAGCCCTTTTCTTTGATTATAAAAGTCTCCTCCTTGGGCACCAAACCTCTCCACAAATAGGTCATGAGTACTGTGGCAAAACAATAGCACATTTCTAGAGGAAGGTCAATAATGCTTACTTCAGGTTTAGCAAACAATAAGGACAACTCAGATGAGGGTAAGTAGCATAATTATTTTCATTATTATTTGTGTGTGACATGATCATTATTTCTAAAACTAATACCAAAAAAAAATCTTTTAACCTAATCATATATTGTAAAGGATATAATAAATGTACTCTTTGTGTGTGTGTGTGTGTGTGTTCCTGGACTATTTTCAAGCCTACACAAATGTTTAGTCCTACATCTTACAGCCTGGTCTCTATAACATTGGGGTTTCTTCCAACTAATTTAGAAGATGTAATGAGGTATCAATTCATTTCAAATATCTTCCTTGATACAATGGAGGTAATGCTTGGATAAATAAAAGAGCTTGTAGAAAGTTGCATACCTTATAAATGACATCTAGATTTAGATCAATGTTCCTCAACTACCTACCAGAGATATTTTTTATTACTGTCATATTTCATAGTAATGCATCTTTAAAGAGTGATACTGAGCAAGTGATTTTATGAGTATAAAAGACAATTGCAGAAAGAAATTGTATTCTGCTTTACAGATATTGTGTCATTGGTCAGAAGACTTGCATGTTCATCTATCATTTTCTTGACCATTTTCTCAAAAGTTTAGACAAGAATATAGAAGAATGGACGAAGGAAATTGCTCATCCTTGACAGAATTCATTTTCTTGGGAATTACCGATAACCGTGGGATGAAAGTGACCCTATTTACAACATTTCTTGTTGTTTATCTCATTAATCTTTTTGCAAATATTGGAATGATCACTTTAATTAGAATGGATTCCCAGCTTCACACACCTATGTACTTTTTCCTCAGCCATCTCTCCTTCTGTGACCTTTGTTATACCACAGCAGTTGGGCCCAAAATGTTGGTAGACCTCTTAGCCAAAAAAAAATCAATCCCTTTCTTTGGCTGTGCTCTGCAGTTCTTGATCTTCTGTATGTTTGGTGATTCTGAGTGTCTGCTGCTGGCAGTGATGGCCTTTGATCGGTATAAGGCTATTAGCAACCCCTTGCTCTACACAGCCAGCATGTCCAACAGACTGTGCTCCCTGCTCATGGCTGCAGTTTACATGCTGGGAACAGCAGATGCCTTGTTACACACGACTTTAACATTCCGCTTATGTTTCTGTGGATCGAATGAGATTAATCATTTCTTCTGTGATATGCCTCCTCTACTATTGCTGTCTTGTTCAGATACACAGGTCAATGAGTTAGTGATATTCACTGTTTTTGGATTCATTGAACTGAGTACCATTTCAGGAGTGCTTGTCTCTTATTGTTATATAATCTTATCAGTCTTGAAGATCCACTCTGCTGAGGGGAGGTTCAAAGCTTTCTCCACCTGCACCTCCCACTTAACTGCTGTTGCAATTTTCCAAGGAACTATACTCTTCATGTATTTCCGGCCGAGTTCTTCCTACTCCCTTGATCAAGATAAAATGACCTCATTGTTTTACACCCTTGTGATTCCAATGCTAAACCCACTGGTGTATAGCCTGCGGAACAAGGATGTGAAAGAGGCCCTAAAAAGCTGAAAATTAAAAAGTGGTTTTAAATATTTGTATCACACACACACATACAAACACACACGCATTGTGGTGGTTGTTCACTGGCTCGAGATACAGAGTCTCAGATCTCAAAATATGCAAGTTGGGAGAAGTAAAGATAGCAGGCAGACTATTTGACGGTTAGAGACATCTTCAGGTGGACAAGTCATGACTCTTTAGAAGTAAAGAAGTGTGATTGCCAAAACATGGTGCACCTTGATGACGGATGTGATGCTAACTGAAGAAAGTCAGAGAAAGACAAATACTGTGCGATCTCACGTACATGCAGAATCTAAACAAGTTGAACTCATAAAAGCAAAGAGTGGAATGGAGATTACCAGGGGTTTGGGGTGTCAGGGAAATGGGAAGCTGTTGGTCAAATAATACAAACATTTTGTTGAAAGAGGAATAAGTTTTGGGAATGTAATGTACAACATGGTGACTATAGTTAATGATACTGTATCGTGTAACTGAAATTTGCTAAGAATTTGCTCTTAAATGTTCTCAACACAACAAAAAATTGGTAACTAAGTGAGGTGATGAATTTTTTATTAACCTTACCAGCAGTGATGATTTCACAAATTATATGTATATCAAAACATACATTGTGCACCTTAAAATGGCCCAATGCTATATTCAATTCTATTCTAAGAAAGCTGGAGGGGGGATAAAAAAGAAGAAAAGAAGTCAAAATAGTTAGGTTATAAAGAGTAGTGGAAGAGGTTTTGGTAAAATACTTCATTGTGCTATAATTATCAAAAATTAACTCCTCTATCAAAGCTTCAGGGAAATTTCCTCCCTTCTCTGCCCCTTCTTAGTCCTTGTTGAATGTCCATTTTTGTAATGCCAGTAAAACATCTCCTTTAAGCACTGTTTTAATATCATTCTGTTTATGAAATCCCTTTTCTAGTAGGAGACCAGGAGCATTCTTTGTCAAGGATTGAACATTTCATCCCTGTTTGCCAAAGCACCTGCCTATACGCTGGGGTACCAAATGGAAAAACAAATAAATAATAAATTGAAAACACCAGATAACATTTTTGAGAATTTATTATAAGTTAGTAATGCAATTATATGATTGTAAGTCATGTGGCTGGAATACACATATTATACATTCTATTGTGTTATATATATTACAACTTTTTAGAAGGTGCATAAAATGGTTGTGAATACTAAAATAATAGATCAATAAAGACCTACATATTAACTCCCCTAGAAGTAAGGAGCATCCGTGTGTGTGTTCTTAATATTGCTCTATTTCATCTTTCTTTAGTCTAGTTTCCAATGGTTAAAGCAAAAGGCAGCTTGTTGAAATAACATGGAAATATTGTTATGTCGGAAGAACCATTATCCATCACACTCAATTATCCATTACAATTATAGAAGCTAAAAGCCATTGAATTTCTTAGATTTTGTAGCTGCTATTTTTAAGTATTTTTGTGAAGAAACATTTCAGAGTGGAAGAAATGGTTTCTCTGTTTTTTTAAAGGGGGCACTTGTGGGAAGACTATGACCTGTCACTAGGTATCATGCTTGGGGAAAAAAAAAAAAAAAACTGTGAAGAAATTTATCTTTTTAATAACAAGATTTCCATCTGTACCATATTTTCTCAATGAACAGATATACTTTTGAAATTGTTACTTATGAGCAGCAGCATGGAAGAAAAAAATGTTTTAAATATACAAGTCCAAGAAAAATAGAGTGTAGGGGGATTGTTGTTTAAACTTGGAGTATTTTAATATGTAGTCTGATTAACCAGACTTGCTATCTTGTGACAATCATATTTTGCAACATCTAAAGATTGATTTGATCGACATATTGACTGTTTTATCAGATCTACTGGGTTTGAACTAAAAAATAGAAACTTTTAAACCCTAGAAATGGAAACTAAAATAGAACTAACTGATTCAATTAATTGTTGACTTCCTCTCCCTAAACGTAAAGCCAGGTAATATAAATTTCTGAAGGCCAAGTACTTGTAAATTTAAGACATTTTAGTGAACACTTATGAAAATTCAGAATTTCATAGACATTTCTAGAGTGGATATTGAACTTTCTTGGTATTCAAGGAATAAAAATGAATTATTTTTTATCTTTTTTAAAGATTTTATTTATTTATTTGTCATAGAGAGAGAAGCGAGAGCAAGCACAGGTAGACAGAGTGGCAGGCAGAGGCAGAGGGAGAAGCAGGCTTCCTGCCAAGCAAGGAGCCCGATGTGGGACTCGATCCCAGGATGCTGGGATCATGACCTGAGCCGAAGGCAGCCGCTTAACCAACTGAGCCACCCAGGCGTCCTTAAAAATGAATTCTTAAATGTAGTATATTATGGCTCACCTATAGAATTGCAAAATGGGTAAACAGTGGGAATGCTGAGTATTGATGAAGATGTGGAACAATCATGGCTCTTACATGTTGAGAATAGAGAAGAGAACTAGCATTTTACTTTGTGAAACTCTATGCTAAACATATAAATGTCTTGTGACAAAAAATTCTATTCCCAAATTTATACTGAAGTGAAATAAGTGAATGTCTGCCCAAAGACATGTACAAAAATATGCATCATTGCATTATTTATCATAGTATTAGACTGAAAACAACTAAGATATATCCATATAGAGTTAAAAGTCTGTTTCTTGGTTTGTCACTCTTTTTCGCTCTCCTTTTTTTCATTTGCTCATTTGTTTTGTTTCTTAAATTCCACCTATAGTGAGATTATATATGCATATACACACATACACACCCTAACATGATGGAATATTATACATTTATATAATGGAATATTATTCAGCCATCAAAAAAGAATGAAATCTTGCCATTTGCCAAGACATGGGAGGAACTAGATAGTGTCTTGCTAAGTGTAAGGTGAGTCAGAGAAAGTCAAATACCATATGATTTCACTTATGGGTGGAATTTAAGAAACAAACAGATGAACATAGAAAAAAGAAAAAAAAAGAGAAGGCAAACTATAAAAGAGACTGTTAACTACAGAGAACAAACTGAGGGCTACTGGAGGGAAATTAGGTGGGGGATGGGCTAAATGGATAATGGATGTTAAGGAGGGCCCTTGGGATGAGCACTGGGTGTTACATGGAAGTGAAAAATCACTTAATTCTATTCCTGAAACTAATATTACACTATATGTTAACTGACTAGAATTCAAATAAAATCTTGAAACATTAAGAAATAAAGTAACCACTGACTTGTGAAATTTAAAAAAAAAAAAAAACTTACAAATTGACCTATCACGCTAGACATCACTTTGCAGTGGTTCTTGGGATGATTTCTAAAGATGTTAGTAATGTTCTTTTTTTAGCCTGGTTCTGAGTGAAAGGAATCTTTGTTTCTGAAAAATTTGCAGTGTAGTTGCTCAAATAAAATATGTACTGCAAATATAGTTTCTAAAACAAAATACATTTTCTATCAGATTGTAAGCAACCACTGGGATTGTCTCTTTTTTTTAATAATTTTTTTTTTCTAAACCTCATTTCTTCATTTTTCTTTTAAAGATTTTATTTATTTGACAGAGAGAGTCACAGTGAGAGAGGGAACACAAGCAGGGGAAGTGGGAGAGGGAGAAGCAGGCTTCCCACTGAGCAGAGAGCCTGATGCGGGGCTTGATCCCAGGACATTGGGATCATGACCTGAGCAGAGGGCAGACGCTTAACGACTGAGCCACCCAGGTGCCCCAACCACAGGGATTTTCTTAAATCTTGTGTCCCTTGAACACAGTAAGTGTTCACAATATGTCCATAAAATTGATGCAATGCACATATGTCATAGAATATCTCAGTGTACATTCTTCATGTTATTAAAAATTCTGACTTGCTTCGAGAATAATGCCTTTATCCACCTGCAGGCCCTTCTACTCTTTCCTCCGGCAGCAGAGAAACTTAGTAAACTTTGGTACCAACATCATGCCAGGAACTCTTTGTCACGATACTCAGTGTTTCAGGGACAGATAATTATATTCTAAAGAGTGTGATCTTCTGGGTGGATGGTCGCCTACATATAGGATTGTTTGGTATCACAAGGGTTATCCAGAAACCTGTAGTTAGAGATAATTGTTTTTCTCAGTTGCTTGTAACTCATGTATAAAATGTCTCCTAAAAACATTCTTTTTCAATTCCATTCTTAATGAAATTCTCATTTGGAATGGAATGAAATTCCATTCTCAATCTCTGTTGTTAATGAAAACTGAGATCCATCAAGAATTAGGTTACCTAACATGTAATAATAATCTAGTCACACAAGCTCAGGGGTAAATCATGGGAAGGGGTATTTGAAGGGAAATTAGTTTGCATGATCTTGAGGCAAAGCCCTGTTTGAGAGACTAAGGTTAGGTCCTGGTTGAACAAAATGGAGCCTGAGGGATTTTCAGGTCCCTGGACACAGGGGAGTGCCTGAAGGAACAATTAATTTGAAAGGAATCAAAGGAAGAACCAAGGACAATTCCACATTCTCTAAATAGGTACTGAAGAAGTAAACAATAGTAGAAAATGTTTTGGGTAACAAAAACAGATCAGTTTCTTGAGCTGAACCCATGGGCAATTAGTAGCAATTGGTTACATGGTTTTGCCTTGCATCCATAATATCTCCCTCACCAATACTTTGGTATCTTAGTATCAGGATCATCACACTTCCCAAATTTAAAAGGGTACTAATTTCGTTGGGGATTGTTCTAGTTTTATTGAAAGCAAGGAACAAAACAACACACTAATAAAGGATAGAAAACAAACAAAAGCAATCCCGACCCCCTGCTAACTCCCAGGTGAAGTTTCTGAATAAATAAGAGAGTATCCGGAGGACTCAAGAAAAAAAACAAAAAAAAAAACAAAAAACTCGTGGGGCACCTGGGTGGCTCAGTGGCTTAAGCCTCTGCCTTCGTCTCAGGTCATGATCTTAGGGTCCCGGGATTGAGCCCTGCGTCAGGCTCTCTGCTTCCCCCGCTCTCTCTGCCTCTCGGTCTACTTGTGATCTCAATCTCTGTCAAAAAAAAAAAAAGAAAAAAATCTTAAAGAGAAGAAACTCATGTATATGCCTCACACGGTTCACTTTCTTTCTCAGGATATGCATTCACTGGTTTGGTAGCAATTATAATTAACTCCATTAAGACTCAGAAAACATAGCTGGTACACAGAATTATTACACATTATCTGGACATATCTACCAACAGTAGCAATCTGTGATGCCAGGTGTAGTGTCCTGGTTAGCATATTGGAAAATGTCACTCAGAATGTGGCCAGTCCGGAGATTATCTCCTGGAGCTGCCATGGTGCACAGCCTCAGGGTCACCAATATTCTTATTTTCTCTTTAGTCTCTGGAATTCTGCAATGCAGCCCCCTCTGCATTATGTTCTCTTCGCACCAATGCAAGTGATGTTCAAGAGTTCAATTGTAATATAAGCACAGACCATGTCTCCATCTGGTGACCCTCCTTCCATGCTTCCCTCAGTCATCAGTCACGCAGGCTGAAACGCTGCTGCATAATGGAGCACACTTAGAGGAGCTCCCAGTCGCTTAGAACCCTGAGAAGCTGTCATCACTGGTTTGTTAGTTTTCAAAGGAGACTTTAAGGTAAACACATGCGAGCCCTCCATGAGATTAGCCGAGAGAATTATTGCCTAAGAAGGATTTATTTCATGATGCTGTTATCAGGAATCTATGAGAGCAAAGGCTTTGCAGGCAGAAAAACCAACTCCAGATGCCAATCTCCGCATCTGTATGAGTAGGTTATTAATAACCAGTTGGAATAGATGAGATAACATCATAAATATGTGATATTTTATAATAATGAGAGAAATAATTCATGAAGACTCCTGGCGTTTGAAAGCAACTCCCCAAAACGGTCTCTTTTTTTTCTTAAGTCCATTTCCATAAAGAAATACAGCACATGATGAATCATATATGCACACTTTCACTCATTTCAAGTTATGTATAATATAAAGAATTGTATATTATAGAAAAGGTAGATTTTTTCCTTTCTTCCCTTCCAGGTTCTCTGGCCAGTCTAATAATTAAATTAGCATAGAACAGATTAACAGGAGAAAAACAAATTTAATTGTGTATGCTCCGGTATTTACTGAAATAGAAGACTCAGTGACCAAAGCAGACAGCTTTTATATATTCTATACAAAGAAGCAATGTAAAGATGTTCTGACTTGGGTAGTAAACTAGTAAAGAAGTAACAATGTTGCTTATATATCCTTTTCAAACCTGAATTTCTCTGGCCCTAAAGATGTCTCTCTCCTTTCTAGTACAGAGGAAGAGAATTACCACATGGGAAATTTAGTTCCTGCTTTCAGGAGGGAAAAGGAACATTAGTGTGTCCTTCGTGCATCTAAGAAAAGCATCATTAGTTCAGTTGTAAGTATTAATATATTTTTGTGGTTTTATTATTTAATTTTTCTTTAGTTATTTTCCTTTTTCATAAAAATAAAAATGTCCAGTTCACATAAAGGAACAAATGTCTCATATATGGTGAAGAAAATCTTAGCTACATATTTTTATGACATAGTGAATTAAGATAGACTTTAAAGATGTAAGTCCTAAGTGTTGTTGAACAAAAATGGTATACTCTCTTCATTCAGTTTCAAAAATCCATCATTTTTATTCAGGCTGACTTTTCTCCATTTAAACACAGACCCATATTATTTTTATAATAAAGACATGAACTCAAAATAAAGGTTTTATGGTATTACCATATTTAATGCATGTTTACAAATTTTAAACACAATCATCGTTTGTTAAATATGGCCAAAAGATATTTGATTTGAATTCAGATGTATATATAGATATCTATATATAGAATGAGATAGATTTAGATAGATTGATATAAATAGATGTAGATACAGATATATCTGCCTGTGTGTGTGAGAGAGAGAGAAATAATGGTAAACACTATCCCTGTCAATTATTATTATTTTTAATAAATTTTAATTAATTATTTTTTATTAACATATAATGTATTCTTTACTTCAGGGGTACAGGTCTGTGAATCATCCGTTTTACACAATTCACAGCATCATCCGTTTTACACAATTCACAGCACTCACCATAGCACATACCTTCCCCCATGTCCGTAACCCAGCCATGCTATTAAGGAGAATAGAAAGAATATTCTAATAGATACATCTGTAAGTCAGTTACCAAGTACCAAGTGCATTCTTACTATTTATTGATTTCATCTGTCTCTGTCCTAGTTTCTGATAATCAAAGTACTGCATCAACCTGTTGAGAAACATATTATATGGCATGTATTTGAAGGACCATGTAAGGTTCAAAGACATTCTTAATTGGGGCGCCTGGGTAGCTCAGTGGGTTAAAGACTCTGCCTTTGGCTCAGGTCATGATCTTGGAGTCCTGGGATCAAGTCCCACATTGGGCTCTCTGCTCAGCAGGGAGCTTGCTTCCTCCTCTCTCTCTCTCTCTCTCTCTCTCTCTCTCTACCTACTTGTAAAATAAATAAAATATTTTTTAAAAAGACATTCTTAACTAACCATTACCATTGCAGAAGTTACAAGTCAATGAATGTCTTCAATTTTCTAATTGCTGTTACAAAATGCCTTTGTGTGAAAACATTTCAGAATGGAAGCAAAGCCCAAGAAGATTCTTTGACTTTCAAAGGAGTATTTGTAGGATGCTCTGAATTTTCACAAAGTATCATGATGGAAAAACAACAACAATAACAACAAAAAAACCTATGGCCAATTTTATTATTTTTTTTAATAAAATGCTATAAGGTTTCCACCTCTATGACCTTTTCCAATTAACACATCTTCTTTCAGAGCAATTAGTTATCAATAGCAGCATGGTAGACAATGTTTGAAGTTTATTGCCCCAGAAATATGTGTTGTCAGTGGATTACTACTAATTAAGAGTGTGTAAACCTATGATTAGCTCATCTCTCTGCCTTATGAAAACTATATATCACAGCATCTAAAAATGGATTGATCTATGTATTGGCTGTTTTATCAAATCTAGTGGTTTTAAACTAGAGAATAGGACATTTGAAGCCCTATAAATGGAATTACAAAAGTAGAATGGACTCATTCAATTAGTTGTGGGCCTCCTCTCTGTGAATTTGTGAAATTGAATAACGTATTATGGAAAATATTTTTTAGGGAATCATGACTCAAATAGAAGCTGGGGCAGATGGTCTATAATGACTATCTCGGTATTTTACATAAATAGAGGACACTGTATCAAAAGGCTTTATGTATTCTCACTTGTGAACTTCAGTCCACATCATTCCTTTGCCTTCTTAGTCACTCTACATCACATCCTTCTCACCTATCCCCAGGAACCAATGGCAAATAGCTATTTCCAAAGACAATATTATCAGGGCCAAGGGGAAGTCTTTAAATAGGGTACCACAGAAAGCTCCCACACCTCTCTTCCCACAGACACACCAAAGGAATAGCTACACATGGTACAGTTCCCTCTGAAAGAGATCAAAAAACTGAGTGACTCCCACACATCAGAGAAGTTAGCAGACGCAGGTACAAATGTAGGTCTTTTGTAAAAAGGATGTGGTATGGTGCAAACTTTCAAAAAGTGGAAGAAACCTGTACAATGTTACATGTCACTTGTATCTCAGTAAAACTAGGAAACAATACACTCATGGAAATACATAAATGAAAAGACACACGCACACACACACACACACACAACACACATACACAACACAATTTTTTAAATGAGATTATCTTATAGACTTTTGAATTTTATTTTCTTAGTGATAATCTATCCCCTCATTACTAGATTCCATACATTCCTCTCCAGTATGCTACATCTTTTTTTTTTTCCTAATCACACCTCAAAAATCCCACGACCTATGAAAACAGCTTGTTATTTTTCTTTTATTTTTCATCATGCCCATTCATTAGTAAATATATGATCATCATTTGCTTTTCAAAAAATAGTGTATATATAATTCATCACACGTTAAACTTCCCAACTAACTGTAGTCTTTTGCAAATTCTTCTGCACCAGTATAAAGGACTCTAATGTATTCCTTTTTAATGATTACATAACGTTCCACACCATGAAACTATGTTAATCCATTTATTTATTCCCCTATTCAGGAGCATCTCTTTGTTTCTAATTTGATTACTATTAACTTTGTTAAAAAATGTAATTGTAAAAAACTATATGCCTCTTGAAAGATATTCCCAGAAAGATAATTATTTTTTCTGTACTTTATTCATCAAAGCAGTCAAAGGGCAGCCCAATTTAATGGGATGAGGGAAAGACATCATGGAAGAAATGTCAGAGAATTTGAAACTATCTTTAATTAGACACAACTATCATCAGTCAGTAGGAGAACCTTGAAAATTCTCATTTTCCCATTCTTTTGCTATTAGCTTTTCATATATTTAAATTAAATTCATAGGTATGTATGAATGAATTTTTCTTATTCCTTGCAAGCACACACAGAACAAAATGCACTGATTGAAGAGATACTTGATTTTTCACATTACAGAAAGGAAGGGTAGATGAAAGTTTATACCAGTCAAGTCAGTGGGAAGGATGGGTTAGCTCTGGTTACTGCTGATGGTCATCAATGGTCCCAGGGACTGAAAGGACAGGAGAAGGTTCAGAGATCATTGAATGTTACATTATAACTGTTGGAAGGGATTTGGAGAGGACACAAAATTATACTCCAATACTTCTCAACTTTGTAAAAATTGAAATAATAGCAAAGAAAAATTTTAAAAAATGAATAGCACCTTGTTTTTTCTTAAACCCTCTTCCATGCACACATATGTGATCTATATTAGTTGAAACAATGTGCAAAACTTCTTTATTTCGAATATTTGTCCATCACTCATGAGCCTATCTACCTAAGAGACTTCAGAACAAAGAATCAATTAGACATTAATTGTACTGCTGCTGTTGCTAGGGCTGCAGGATATACAGAAATTAGCTCAGTGCAGCTATTACTACTAAGGAACTTACAATGTAGACACATATCTAAATAAAAGAAAGATAATGCAAGAGAAAGTGCCATGCACGGTGGATATGATAGTCATAAATAATTGAAATCCAGTTAGATGATGTGGTTGAAGGAATGGAATCACAATACTTAATGAAAAAAATGTATTAATATAACCACTGAAGAATTGTTATGTTTCTAAGTAAAAAGGTGAAATAATTTGTTTCAGAAAGAAAGAAAATAGGACACAAATAAGGGTATTTGTATACACACACACAGTAATTAACAGGAAATAATCATTTTATTTAATAGACTTATTAATAGAATAAATTTAACAGAATAGATAATAGTTACCAGATAAAATAGTTAAGTAGAAAGTCTATGTGAGTTTCATTGGAAGTCTGCTCTGACTGGAAGAAGATCGTATGGACTCAGTGTAGCAATGAATCATACTATAAAAATAATTTCATCTTCCTAAAGATGATCCATTCGGTGCAAGTGCAAAGAATTGAAATTCAGCCTTTGCTGAAATTGTTGCAATGTTCATGAGGGAAAACACAGAACTAGACATCTAATTAATCAGATTTGTATAGTACAGATTGTGAGGGCAAAGGCATGAGAGACTTCAGTCCCAAATGACACTGAGTGAAAATAAAATGCAACCTGTCTGTATTAGCTGCTATGGGAAGCACAGAAGGATTTGTCCATCACAGGTAGGTTTCTGAATCAGTAAATTTATTTTTTTTTAATTTTTATTTATTTATTTGACAGAGATCACAAGTAGGCAGAGAGGCAGGCAGAGAGAGAAGGGGAAGCAGGCTCCCTGCTGAGCAGAGAGCCAGATGTGGGGCTCGATTTCCCAGGACCCTGGGATCATGACTTAAGCCGAAGGCAGAGGCTTTAACCCACTGAGCCACCCAGGTGCCCCTGAATCAGTAAATTTAGAGTCAAGAAAAAAAATGTTTATATTTGGAAAAATGAGGAATCAAATATTTTAAAAAAAGATTTTTTAAAATTTATTTCCTTTGGTTAGTAGTCTGTAATCTAATGGCAAAAAGGGAGATATTTCTCATATAAGTAGGGTGAATCAGATTCATTTTGATTAGCAAATAAACAATTTTACTTATTTATATCTTAATCATATTTAAAAAAGAAAAAATACTGGGTTTTTCAATGATTGCAAAAGGATATATGGAAAGTTAAGCTTTTTTTTTCTATTTTTGTTTACCTGTGATAGTGGAGGTATCAAAACACAAATGCTAATTTGTATAAATTCAACCCCCTAGGAACCACATATTGTATTTATTCAAATCCGAAACAAAATCAGATCACCCATATTCCAGTTTTCACCAACAGAAAGACAGGTCCATGCAAACACACACACACACACACACACACACACACACACACACACACAGAAGGCTATAAAAGATACGTTTATTAGTTCTGTTCCCACCTCTATTTTAATAAACAAGTCAGGTTTAAAATCCAAAGAAATCAGAAGTGTATGTGTTAAATACTATAGTTCTCACTTTTTTTAGTATTCTTTTTTTTTTTTTTTTAACTGACCAAGAAAAACATCCTTTGGCATCAGGTCACTCCTGAATGTAAGCAATAAAAACATGGCAAAGTAGTAATATATTACTAGAGAAAAGTTTATTAAAATATATCTAATGTCTCAAAAAATATTAAAAACAGTGTGGATGGGAACTGTCACAAACATATTTCACTCATTATCCTTAGATCAGAGAGATGTTTATTGTTTCTGAACTTAATACAGAGGCTTAAACAGATCATGATTCTTGAAGAACTCAGTAAATGTAATCACTTTATGGTCAATTAGATATTTATTTTTAAAATATAAGAATGCATATTCCAAACTTGTTTTTTTTTTAAGATTTTATTTATTTATTTGACAGACAGAGATCACAAGTAGGCAGAGAGGCAGGCAGAGAGAGAGGAGGAAGCAGGCTCCCCACTGAGCAGAGAGCCAGATGCGGGGCAGAGCCCCAGGATTAACCCACTGAGCCACCCAGGCACCCCTCCAAGCTTGTTTTTAATTGAGGTATTCCTTTCATGCAATATTGGACTTGTAATGACCTTTCATTTATGATTGCCCACTGGGATAAAGCTATGCATATGCAGGTGCACCTAGATTATATACCTATGGATGATCTCCAAATTTGGAATCAGACTTTCTCTAAGTCCTATCCCAAATTACTGTAACTTTTGTTAACAACCGAAGAGTGAAACTAGTCTGGACTGTCTGAAGAATAAGACCATAAAGAATATAATATACTGAAATAAATCCTTTCTGCTTTACAGATGATAATTTTCTGAGTGTCAAGAAGACTTAGAACTTCGGTCTACCATTTCTTGATCACTTCTGTAGCATTTTGGAAGAATTAAGGAGAATGGATGGAAAAAATTGCTCTTCTGTGAAGGAATTCCTTCTCTTGGGAATTAGCAATGAACCTGAAGTTAAAATGACTCTGTTTATCACATTTCTTATTGTCTATCTAATCATTCTTGTTGCAAACCTGGGGATGATCATTTTAATTAGAATGGATTCTCACCTTCACACACCCATGTATTTCTTCCTCAGCCACCTCTCCTTCAGTGACCTCTGTTACTCTACAGCAGTTGGACCCAGGATGCTGGTAGACTTCATTGCCAAGAACAAGTCAATTTCTTTCCAGGGCTGTGCTCTGCAATGGTTGGTGTTCTGTACCTTTGTAGATTCTGACTGTCTGCTGCTGGCAGTGATGGCCTTTGACCGGTACAAAGCCATTAGCAACCCCTTGCTCTACACGGTCAGCATGTCCAGCAGACTGCGCTCCTTGCTCATGGCTGGGGTTTATATGGTGGCAATTGTGGATGCTTCAGTAAATACCATACTCACATTCCGGCTATGTTTCTGTGAATCTAATGTGATTAACCATTTCTTCTGTGATGTCCTACCTCTCCTCGTGTTGTCTTGCTCAGACATACAGGTTAATGAGTTAGTGATATTCACCATTTTTGGATTCATTGAACTGATTACTCTTTCAGGGCTGTTTGTGTCTTACTGCTATATCATCCTAGCAGTGATAAAGATCAACTCTGTGGAGGGGAGGTTCAAAGCATTCTCCACCTGCACCTCCCACTTAACTGCTGTTGCGATTTTCCAGGGAACTCTGCTCTTTATGTATTTCCGGCCGAGTTCTTCCTACTCTCTTGATCAAGACAAAATCATTTCATTGTTTTACTCCCTCGTGATTCCCATGCTAAACCCTCTGATTTATAGCCTACGGAACAAGGATGTGAAAGATGCCCTGAAGAACCTTAAAAGTAAAAAGTGGTTTCATTGAAAACATACATGTACGTATTTTTTCTCCCAATCTTACACTATAATTCATGGAAATCAAAATCGTTTTGACTACTGTGGTGTGATTCAATGAGTATTTATACATTTACCAGTCATGCCGTAATATATCATTCCCTAAGTACTCCATGATTCATTTTATGTCTTGAATTTATATTTGATACTCCTTATTTGTGGGAAATTTCTAGACTCCTACTCTGAAAAATTTCTTTTCCTCAATCTTTCATTTGTGCATGAACTGGATTTTCTAAATGTTCTTGAATATTTTCTATGTATCTTTAGGTGTTCTGAATTTCATGATGAATCTGGCAGTTTATTTACTAATAAATATTATTGCCTAATGTACGTTATAATTTAATTAAGTAACACTAAATGGTTTATAATGAACTATAATTACCCATAATGTAAAAAAAAAAAAAATACTAGACAGTATAAATCCGAAGGATATTGTTCAAATCCAGTGAAAGAAATTGTTGTTTGAGTTGAAAAATTTACTTGTTTATGAAAAAATAAAATTGTTTTTTAGAGCAAAGCTGGGGATACCTAGGTGTCTTATTCTGTTGGGCATCTGACTCCTGAGTTTTAGCTCAGATCATGATCTCAGGATGGTGAGGTTGAGCTCCTCATTGGACTCTGTGGTCAGCACAGAGTCTGCTTGAGTTTCTCTCCTTCTCCTTTTGCCCCTCCTCATACAAGAGCTCTGTCTCGCCCAAATTAAAAAAAAAAAAAAAAATCATAAAAAAGTAAAGAGTAATGCTGTTTTCATGCAAGAATGAACTATGTCTTCTAGGATTTTGTTACCTCATCTGTTTCCATTTATAATAACTTAGTAACTCAACTGTTCAGGGGACTTGTTACTAAAAACACATGAAGAATCAACTTTGGCAAAGGGGCACTTAGACTATAAGTACTGAGACTTGGGAGGACTCCCTGGAGTGTACTGTCTGGACAAGGCTACAATGTGTACCTCTATGTTTACTGCTGTGCCATTTACAATAAACAAGGTATGAAAGCAAGCCGGCATCCATTAATAGACGAAGGGATAAAGAAGGTGTGGGATGGATATAGATACATGAAGTGGAATATTATCCAATCATAACACAGAATGACATCTTGCTATTTGCAGACATGGACAGACCTAGAGGATTTTATGCTAAGTGAAATAAGTCAGACAGAGAAAGACAAATACCATATGAATGCACTTACATGTGGAATCTAAAAAACAAAACAAACAAACAAACAAACAAACCCCAAATGAATAAACAAGCAAACAAAAAGCAGAAATACACAAAACAAACTACTGTTTCCCAAAGGGGTTGTGGGTTGAGGAGGTGGGCAACACTGGTAAAGGGGATTAAGAGGCACAAACTTTCAGTTATAAACTATGTCACAGAGATTGAAAAGTACCGTATAGATAATATAGTCAATAATATTATAGCAACACTGTTGGCAACAGATGAGGAACACACTTCTGGTGATCCCTGAGTAATGTGTGGGATCACTCTGTTGCACACCTGAGCCTAATGTAAATTGCATGTCGACTATACTTAGCTCTCCAGTGACCTTGGAACATTTAGCTCCTGCCTGGTAAAGGTGACTCTTCTACTGGCAGTGGTGGTAGCAGTCTGTGAAGATCATCCTGCTCATCAGCTGATTTTGTCGTTCCCTAGCAACACCCTCTACAGTAGGGGGCTTTTATTTTTGCCATGGGAGCTGGACATCAGCTCTGGGTTCACTAAGCCATCTCTCCTGGATACCAACTCCTATAAAAGTCTACTTTGACTAAATCTGGACTTCATTCCTTCCCCTGCCTGGAGCCATAGTTCAATTACTCTATCATTGACTGGAGTATGTAATTCCTTTATCGTCTTATTAAAAGACACTGTTGTATGTGCTATAGGCTAGGAAAGTTCCCAAGGTGAACTTGTGTTAAATACATTGCTAGCAAAGACAAACTAAGACTCTGAGCATTAATATGCCTCCCGAAACAAAACAGAAGTTAAAAAGAACTTGCAAATGCAGACAATTAATATGGCATCTAAAAGAATAGCCAGATGGATGCAGGTAGGTAGAGAAAGCATTCTATGCTGATGGATCAGCAATTAGAGGGTCGTGAGGGAGGCAGGACCATGTACTCTGTCGAATTCAAAGACAAACAGTGTGGCTGGATTATAGTGCTGCAATTCACAGCTCACACACTCAACAGGCGTTCCTTCCCTCCAGCACTTACTAAGCTTGGTTCACATACCACCCTGTGCCTGAGAGCATTGTCGAATCCATGACTGTTTCCTAAATCATTCCCCTCAATGTCGGGTGATGAATACTCAGAGTTTAATGACTGTGCATTTTTATCTCATTACTCTACATCACCATACCATCCGGGTAAAGAAAGAAAGGAAAATTTTTTTAAAAAGTTAATTTTTATTAAATTCATGGAGGCAAAATAAAACACTGCGTTCAAGTATGTGCCTCAAATATATTTTTGTATCATATATGTAAGCATATAAAGTTAGTTGTGGGTGCTATGTGTAAGGGAAGGTGAATGACATACAAATTATTTGGAAAATAATGTTACCAAAGAGCTCTTATTTGGGTGTTTACGAGGTATTTGACAACTTAACTTGGCTCTGCTCCAGTTTGCTGATGATCAAATTGAGACAGAGGAATCTGAAGGGACCCTGTAAGAGAAAAAGCTGGACATCTTTTCGTTGTTTTTTTTTTTTCCTGACTTCTATTCTTCTAGCCCCTACAACCCACTCCACTCTCCACATGCCTGGTAATATGAATAGCATATGTCCTCCTTGTAAGGGACACAGATGTAGAGATGTCACTGGAGTCTGCCAGCACAGTAGATGATATATAGAGAATGACTGAGCAGAGCCATCATGTGCCTATTCCAGACCACTGTCCCTATCTCAAGGCCAAGACCCCTTGCTTCAGGGGATGACTGATGTAGGTAAAACACCCTCGACTCCATCCTTCTGACCAGTTCCTGTTGCCTGAAAAGATACGTGCACCAGACCACAATCTCCAGTAAAAACCACACACCCTAAAGACAAGGCTCCCTTTTTCCTTTTCCAAGTCTCCTGGATGCTCCATCTGTATCTCTCTCTATATATATCTTCAATAAAGTCTGCTTTTACCTCCTCCTGGCTCAGGTTTGGTTTCTATCCTGTGTGAAACCAAGGACTCCCTTGGCTGATCCGGCAGGACATTCCAGTTGCTTGGAGGCAGCCTACCTGCATCAAACTCACTGAAGTGTCTTGTTTAGTAAACAGGGATAAGGGCTTGCATTTGGAGGACCATACAAAAATAGGGGGCACTTTTGGGATACCTAGCTGGCTCAGCCGGTTAAGCATGACTCTTAGTTTCAGCTTAGGTTGTGATCTCATGGGTCACAGGATTGAGCCCAACATCTGGCCCATGATCAGCACAGAGTTGCTTGGGATTCACTCTCTTCCTCTCCCTCAGCATCCCCCCCACCCAAAAATGGATAAATAAAACTTAAAAAATAAATAAATAAAAGGAATACGGGGCACTCTTAAATGGTTGCTACAATTGTACAAGCTAAAATTCATCCAATGTCTAAGGCTACTTAGGTGCCATTGTAGAATGTTTTGGTGAAAATCTTTCAGATTGCCAGTAAAGCCCAAGTGGGACAATGAGACTCCTCTGTTGTCCAGGGTGAAATTCTTTCAGCAATTCTGAGACATAGTAGCAGGTGGTATAGAAGTAGAAAAACAAACAAAGAAACAAATAAATGGGGGGTGTTTCTGTTTCCTTTTGTCAAAATAGCCTCTCAATTAGCTAATATTATCTGGACTTTTTAAAAAATTTTTATTTATTTGACAGAGAAAGAGAGAGAGTGAGCTCTAGAAAGGGGGGAGTTGGAGAGAGAGAAGCAGGCTCCCCATTGAGCATGGAGCCCAAAGTGGGGCTCAATCCTAGGACCCCAGGATCATAACCTGAGCCGAAGGCAGATGCTTAACAGACTGAGCCACCCAGGCGTCCCATATTTGGACATTTTACCTATAAATTAGGTGCTGTCATAAAGAACAACATGGCAGGAACATAATTTAATCAGACTGAAGTTGAACCACAGATGGATGTCAATGTCAGAAGCGTAAAGAAGCCCAGCTTCTAGCACATTGCTTTTCCCTAAGACAGCTGGAATGCATTTAAGCTCAGATTTGATCTGTGTCTTCGCTCCTATAAGCAAGTCTTAGTCTAATGTGTGAACTAAAAAGAAGGAGATGAAGTGTATTAAATGAGGCATTTTAAGTTCAATAAGAGAGTGTCAGAAATGGGATAGACTGATCTTTAAAATTTGTGAAATCCCTGTGCCTAAGTTTCTGAGAGTGGAAGACAGGAAACTAGGGAATTCAAGACCGAAATAGGAGGTTGGGCTAATGACCTGCAGAAGTTGACTACAGAAATATCTCTTGACTTTACAGAGAAATTCAGGGAAAGGTAAATCAAAATAAATTATGTTAATTTAGATAATCCAATCCCCCTCATTCCCTTTACCATCTATATCCGTAACTCATATGCTTCTCATAGTGTACCTGCTACCAGTTGGTGGCAGATATAACTGTCCCAGTAAGACATTATCAATGTCTGCATGTAATGAGTCAATAATATAGGTCCATGCTTTCATCTTAGTTCGTTACCTCTGCAGAGGCACTGACATCCTCAAACATAGGCCTAGCCAGTGAATCCAGAGTAGGTTATATGCATAATGATGCAAGCAATTAGTTCTATACTGTGGAAAGCTGGTTAGCAAAATTTGCTAAAACAGCACTAATACTCACTACTTTGCCAAGTGTGTGGTTTAAAAAAAGATTTATTATATTTATTTTCAGAAAGAGAGAAAGTGAGCGTGCAGATGGAGAGAGCAGAGAGAGTGGTATAGGGAAACTCCAGCAGACTCCCCAGTGAGGGCTGAGCTGGAGATGGGGGTCAATCTCAGGATGCTGAGATCATGACTCTGAGACCGCAACCTGAGCAGAAATCAAGAGCCTCTTGCCTAACCAGCTGAGCCATTTGAGATCTAGTCCCTTAGCAAGTCTGCAGTATCGCATACAGTATTGTAACTATAAACACAATATTGTGCATTAGGTCTTCAGAATTTAGTCCCTTATCTTTTTAAAGATTTTATTTATTTATTTGACAGAAAGAGAGAGAGAGAGAACATTACCGTGGAAGCAGCAGAGGAAGAGGGAGAAGCAGGCTCCCCACTGAGCAGAGAACCTGATGAGGGGCTCCATCCCAGGACCCTGAGATCATGACCTGAGCCGAAGGCAGACACTTAATGACTGAGCAACCCAGGCACCCCAAGAATTTAGTTGTCTTATAACTGCAAGTTTGTACCCTTTGACGAACATCTCCCAATTTCCCCACCCAATTCTTGCCCTGGTAACCACCATTCTACACTCTACAGGTTTCTGTGAGCCTGGCTTTTTTGGATTAGACATGTAAGTCATATCATATGGGTGTCTCTCTTTTTCAGTCTGGCTCAGCTCACTTAACATAATGACCTGCAGTTCATTACACTAGTCAGGAAACTACTATGGGCAAGTTCTATAAGTCTTAAGAACATAATGCTATGAAAGTCCAGAATTTTACTGATTACATCTGGATTTCACTTTCAGTATCTGTGTAATGAGGTTGGCAAAGACAGCTCAGGAAACACAAAATAATATTAGAAATATATGATGGTATATTTGGATAAGTTAAATAATATATGAAAACCCCAGATCTCTGTACTTGATGCATCACCAACCTATTGGCAAATAGAAAGTTGCTTAAAGGCACATTTATAGAAAACAGAATAGAGACATTTTATAGGGCAGAATAATGGCAACATAGGATTTAGCTCTGAATCCCAATGAAGAAGTCCAAATGAGTCAGTGACCCAACAAAGGTAACCAAGATACAAGAAGGTGGACCATTGCATTAATATCTGTACAGGAGGGATTTGGGTAGACACCAAATTCACACTTCAGTATCTCTCAGTTCTCAAAGTGGTGCCACAAATAATAGCACACAAAACTTCTTTTTAAATAAACAGAAGTTGACTTTAAGAGCATTGTTACCTTTCTTTTTAATAAAAGTTCATCCCATGGTGTGCTTGGGTGCTTCAATCAGTTAAGCATCTGACTTTGGCTTAGGTCATGACCCCAGGGCCCTGATATGGAGCCCCATGTGGGGAATCCCAGTTCAACAGAGAGTCTGCTTGCCCTGCTCCTTCTGCCCCTCCCCCACTCATGCTCTCTCTTTGTTAAATAAATAAATAAAATCTTAAAAAAAATAAACAGAAGTTCATCCTTATACATGTGAACTATAGAAGTAGAAAGGTGGTTCATTTCTCCCCTTTGTTGAACATCTACTAACAACAGGAAAATATTCAATACCACACATTTACTGAGTCATCCCTCATGCATATCCTTTACTATGGATCGTAGGAGTGTAGAAAGACACGAATATACATAGGTAAGACAAATAATTTGGTAAAGAATGTACTAGATATAGATGTTTTACAGTGGAAAGAGAGTGGTATATACTTCTGAAAGCAGAAAATTAGTCTCCCAGGTGAAAAATCTGCTCTCTGTAACAGGAAGTGGCATCCTTATGACCAGAGAGAGGAAATTTAGGGCCAGAAGCCTGTGTAAATAAAAACCTTATTAATTCTTCAATAATTTATTGCCCCAAGGACAAACCTCTTTGTCTTGTCAGTTCTTCACAAATCCATCATTTCCTGTCTAAAAGGTATAAAAGCTGACTGATTTGGTCACTTCTTTGAGTCTCATATTTTTTTATGGGCTCACATCTGTATGAAATGAAATTTTTCTCCTATTAATCTGTCTTATGTCCATGTAATTATGAGGCTGCTGAAAGAACCTATAAGAAGGGAAAAGTTTTGCACCTCTATACAGTGAAAAAAAAAACATTGAAATGGTTGATGTACTTGAGAGAAAGGGAACAAACAATGACTAATGAAAAAGCAGTATGTCAGATTATCATACTTCTCAATGGGAGGTAAAGGGGATGTTTCAGAAATGGAAGAAACAGAGTGAACAATGAGAAGGCAATAAGATGATGATGTAGAACATCTATTTGAATTTAATTAGACATCTGGTTTCACTGGAAGAGTGTGTAGATTCATGGCCATGAGCATAGCCTTAGGATAAATTCTCATAAATTGCTGACATTGATCAGTTTGGTATGGGCGGAGTGAAGAATTGAAAGGTTAGCATTTAATGCAACAGTCATGGGGGAAAATATAGAAGCAGAAGTCTAATTAATCACATTCCCATAACCCAGAGGAGTGAAGGCAGGGTCTTTAGAGATCAAAGTCCCAACAGTCACCAGGTAGAAATAAAATGCTGTTTACTGTCCCTGTGCCAGAAATAAGAACAGAAAGGTGATCATTTCAGGTAAGTTTCTAAACAACTAAATTAAAAAAATATATAAGTCGAAGACACTTTCCTTTTTGGTGGGGAGGCAAAAATGAGGAATCCAATATTAAGAAATTTATAAATGATTCATTTTATACCTGCTTAACTAAGTTAAATAAATTATGCAACCCATCATCCAAACAATCATATTTCTTTATTAGACCTGTGTGGATTTGACCTCATTTGTCATTTGTATAAGTGATGAAGTTCTAGAACCTAGATGAGTTTCAGTGGCTGAAGTCTGGAACCGATGACCAAGAAAGAATTCTTGAGACATCTTTGGTGCAAAATGGTAGTTTATTAAAGCACGGGGACAGGACACGTGGGCAGGAAGAACTTCTTCCCCGGGTTTTGAGGGATGGCAGGTTATGTACCCTGCGGTTGGGGGACGGTGAGGGGAAGGGAGGTTTCAACGGAGTTTTCATATGTTGAAGAGGGCCTACACCTACAAGGTGCCTGGAGGAAGCCTTGCCCTTGTGGCTTGATCAATGTCATCTTAGGTCAGCCATTAACATCAAGATAGTTAGGAGATTCTTGGTGGGGTGTTATGATCCTGCTATCATTTACCTTCCCTTCTACCTCAGCCTCCTCCAGTTTCATTTATGATGGGGAGGGAGACATTAGGGCATGAGGAACTAAGAGTTATTTGCCTCTGGAAATTTGTGCTATTGATAAGGTAACCTCCCTGTTTGTAGATCTCCAGGACATCTGTAGAGCAAGGGAGATTCCTATCTTGCAGGATTGTGATCTCTGCAAGTTAACTATCTCTTTATTGTTCATGGCAGTCAGGGGTGCCTGAGGAATGCTACACATATTACGGAGGGGACCGGGTGGAGAGGGGGGGTGCAAGGCGCCAGCTTCTGCTCTGTCCTCAGCCAGCCTCCTGCTCCCTCATCATAAGGATAGTAAAGGTTTTACTTATTTATATTTTAACCAAGGTCAGTAGGTACACCATCACTTTGTATCACTATGCAGGTGATATTGGACATGTAAACTTAAGATTGACCCTAGTTGTATAAAAAATAAAAGAGATAACACTTTACAAATAAATACCAGTCCATATAAAGCACATATTGTAGTATTTGAGTCTAGAAAAATAAAAATGAGACCACCCGATGTTATAGTTTTCATGTATCAATAGACACATATGTACAAAATGTGTATATAAACACAAGAAAGGAGACCATGTAACTAAGAAACATTGATTTTATTTCTTCCTTTTTTTTTTAAGATTTTATTTATTTATTTGAGAGATAGAAAGAGAGTGAAAGAGAGAGAGCATGAGAAGGGAGAGGGTCAGAGGGAGAAAGAGACTTCCTGTTGAGCAGAGAGTCCCTGTGGAACTCAATCCTGGGACACCAGAACTGTGATCTGAGGTGAAGGCAGCTGCTCAACTGACTGAGCCACCCAAGGCATCCCTCTTCTTCCTTTTTTTAAAATTTTAATGGAAAAGACAACTTAAATCCCAAAGATATGCAAATTTATACCTGTTAGTTTGTTGTTTCCCTTCTTTTTATGGCCTCTCTTTGTCTTTCAAGGTTTGTCCTATAGCAAAGGTCAACAATACAAATGGATTCTAAATGCTGTGGCACATCCGTGAACCTGAGTGATAGAATATTGTACAAAACATGCTGAGGGGCTCCTGGGGGGCTGTGTCAGTTAAGCATCTGCCTTCAGCGCCGGTCATGATCCCTTGGTCCTAAGATCGAACCCCACATGGGGCTGTCTACTCAGTGGAGAGTCTGCTTCTCTCTCTTACTCTCCCTTTCAGCACACTCTCTCTCTCTCTCACATAAATAATCTCTAGAAATTGTTCATATTTCGGTAAACACTAAAGTCAGCATACACCAAACACCATAACGTAATAATTTTCATTTGTTTCTTTCTCCCTTCCTCCCTCCCTTCCTTCCTTCCTTCCTCTCTCTCTTTCTTTCTTTCCTTCTCTCTTTCTCTTTCTTAACCCCTCCTTCCCCCTTTTTTCTTTTTTTTTTTGCCTAACACATATCGTTCAGTATCTTCTGACATTTTTTCAACAATTCTGTAGTTTTCTTCATATTATTTTAGTGAACTTTCAGTTTATTCAGATCTTCTACTTGACGCTGGACGACAGAAGCCAAGACAAGTAATACGTCTCAGGAGTGACATATGTAGTTAGAATCCATCGTTATTAACTTTCTATCCCAGACATTTTTTTTTAGATTTTTCATAACACCACAATGTTTCTTTAAAAGTGACACTCATCGGGTTCTTTCCTGAGGGTAAAGAAGGTAATATAAGGCCATGTTTCGTCTTAGAGATAGTGTTTTGGGTATCCAGTAGAGTCAAATCCTGATCTATCACTTGTCTGATCATTTATGAAACAGTTTAGAACAAGCACAAAGAAGAATGGACAAAGGAAATTGTTCTTCCGTGACTGGATTCATTTTCTTAGGAATTACCAATAACCCTGGGATGAAAGTGACTCTTTTCACCACCATTTTGGTTATTTACCTCATTAATCTCCTGGCAAATCTTGGAATGATTATTCTAATTAGAATGGATTCCCAGCTGAACACACCCATGTACTTTTTTCTAAGCCATCTCTCCTTCTGTGACCTCTGTTATTCTACAGCAATTGGGCCCAAGATGCTGGTAGATTTATTCGCCCAAAACAAATCAATTCCCATCATGGGCTGTGCTCTGCAATTCTTGATCTTCTGTACTTTCGCAGATTCTGAGTGTCTGCTGTTGGCAGTGATGGCCTTTGATCGGTACAAGGCCATTAGCAACCCCTTGCTCTACACAGTCAGCATGTCCAACAGACTGTGCTCCCTGCTCATGGCTGCGGTTTACATGCTGGGAACAGCAGATGCCTTGTTACACACGACTTTAACATTCCGCTTATGTTTCTGTGGATCGAATGAGATTAATCATTTCTTCTGTGATGTGCCTCCTCTCCTATTGCTGTCTTGCTCAGATACACAGGTCAATGAGTTAGCGATATTCACCGTTTTTGGATTCATTGAACTGAGTACCATTTCAGGAGTGCTTGTCTCTTATTGTTATATAATCTTATCAGTCTTGAAGATCCACTCTGCTGAGGGGAGGTTCAAAGCTTTCTCCACCTGCACCTCCCACTTAACTGCTGTTGCAGTTTTCCAGGGAACCATGCTCTTTATGTATTTCCGGCCGAGTTCTTCCTACTCCCTTGATCAAGACAAAATTACTTCATTGTTCTACACCCTTGTGATTCCCATGTTAAACCCACTGATTTATAGCCTGCGGAATAAGGACGTGAAAGGGGCCCTAGAAAAACTGAAAAATAAAATATGGCTTTAAGTATTTATATTCCACATGAG
The DNA here is from genome assembly GCF_009829155.1 of Mustela erminea. NCBI lineage: Eukaryota > Metazoa > Chordata > Mammalia > Carnivora > Mustelidae > Mustela > Mustela erminea. The sequence goes on along the minus strand of NC_045622.1, from coordinate 99,851,051 downwards.
CACATACGCTTGCACACAGAAAGTGATTATTATTTTCATAAAATTACTTAATATGATCTATGAAAAATATAATTTCCTCAAATACTTAAATAAGTATCTGTACTAAAATTCAACCATAAGAAAAAGCTACAGTCCCTCTAATCTGTTACATTTCACTATGTTCCTTAATTTATTTATGAAACTATTTCTTTGTGCAAAACATCCCAGCCATATATTTTGCCAAATATTTACTTGCTTATTTTTCATTTAAGCATTATTGCAAGTATACTTGGATTTATTATTGAGTACTCATTAAGTACTTTTTGTTCATTTAGGTACATTGCATTTCATGATAAATCCAGGGGTTTCCAAACTAATAAATCTTATAATCTAGAAGAATAAACAAACATTAACTAAGCACTCAAATAGTTCATAATAAGCCTTAAAACTTTCATGAAGTAAAAACTAGGGGTTAACAATCTAGAAAAATGAAAAACTTCAAGAAGAAATGAAAAAATCTAGAAAAAAAGTTAAAAGCTAGTGTGCAAAGAAAGGCTTACCTAGATGAAGATATAGTCCCAGATATTAAAAAAAAAAAAAAAAAAAGGTAAGATGGGAAAAGTAAAAGATTCTAGGCCGAGGGTCTGAAAGTTGCAGAGGTCTTGAGGTGAGCAGTTCTGTCCCTTAGAAATTATAAAAAACAATGCAAAGTGCCTGGGTCAATTATATCATTGTGCTGAGATTATTAAGAATTCTTGCATCACTTTGTCAAAGAAGGTTTCCTTCCCATCTTTCCCTCTTCTCAGCTTTGATTAAATGTCCCATTTTATATTCACAGATAACCATCTTCTTTAAGTATTGTTTCAATATTGCTTGGTTTATTAAATCACTGCCTCCAAAATAAGATGGTAAGCCTTCTTTGTTCAAGGACTGAACATCCCATCCCTGTTATCCCTGTACTCAATCCATCCCTGCATTGTGCCAAAGACAAGAAATGGCAAAACAATTAACTGAAGGTATGGTATGTGGCTTTAATAATTTTATAATTCTTCAGAAAGTACATAAAATCGTTGTGGTTAATAAAGTAATGGATCTCTACAAAGTTACAGATTAATTATGCCAGAAGTAAAGAGCACTTTTCCATGCACATGCTTGGTATCTGTCGATTTCATCTGTCTATGCTCTACTTTCTGATGGTTAAAGTACTAAATTAGCTTTCTGTGACATCATGAGAATGGCATATACTTGAAGGATCATATAAGATGCAAGGGCACTCTTAATTATCAGTTAAAATTATAGAAATTAAAAGCTAATGAATGTAGGGGTGCCTGGGTTTCTCAGTTGTTTGGACAAGGTCATGTTTGGCTCAGGTCATGATCTCATGGGTTGTAAGAAAGAACCCCTTTTGGGTTCTGTACACAGTGGGGGAGTCTGCTTGAAGATTTTCTTCCTATAACCCTGCCTCCACTCATGGGCACTCTCTCTCTTCACATAAATAAATATTTTTCTAAAAAGCCATTGAATGTCTTAAATTTTCTAGTTAACTATTTTGAAATACATTTCTATGGAAACATTTTAGAAAAGACAAACCGAAGAAGGTTCTTTAATTTTCAAAGGGGCATTTGTGGGACCTTTTCCTGTCATACCGTATCTTGTTGGAACAACAACAACAAAAATCTACAGAACATTTTTTTTTTTAAATACAAGGCTTTAAGTGTTTCCACCTGAACCATATGTTCTCAATTAATACATACTCTTTTTGAAATTGTAACTTAGGAGCAGCAGCTTAGTAGAAAATACTGTTTGAAATACATTGTTCATAAAAAATTGGGTGAAGAAGATTGCTGGTATTCAGGAAATGTAAATATGTTATCTACTTAACCCATCACTCTCTCTGCCAACAATTATACATTAACAACATCTAAAACCTGATTTGATCTACATATTGATCGTTTTATCAAATCTAGTAGGTTTGAACTAGAAGAAATAAAATTTTAGAATTGACTAATTTATTAATTGTGGGCTTCCTTTGCCTGGATTTTGAGAGGTTTCATAACACATTATAGGGGACAATTTTTAGGGGATTTGTAACTCAGATGGAAACTTGTAGATAGTCTGCAATGTCTCTTTTATCTTGTTACTTTTACCTAGATAGGGAACATCGTATCAAAATGTTTTGATGTATTTCAGCCTATGTCAATCCTCATCATTCCCTTCCCTCTGTAATCTCTGTATCACATCCTTCTAGCATATACCCAATGACAGATAGTAAATATTATTGTCTACATGAGACTTTTAGGAGTAAAGAGGAGGTCTTTGAAGTGATGATACAAGAGGCCTCGAATTCCCCTCCTCCCATGGATACCCCAAATTAACAGCTACAGATAGTACAATTCCCTCTAAAAGAAATCAAGAAAATATCTCAGTAACTATTACACATTGATCAAATGAGAAAATACCCACATTAAATCAGACAAAAAGCTAAGACACAACTTTGCCATAAACCCCACCCTTGACACAGGGGCATACAGTTGGGAGAGATCCCCTGGTTTATAGTTTATGGCCCAAATCTAGTCTCCCAACACTTAATAGTCCCACTAAAAGGGTAGACTTCCAAATTCCCTCACTCCAAAGACCAATGGGCCTTAACATCACAACATTCATAAGACTACAGCAAATAAAATGGGAGCTGCAGCCATCATACTGGGGCTCAGAGCAGGGATAACAGAACGCCCATCTTTCTCAGTCTTTCCCCAAAGAGGGTCTATTTGTACAATTGAAAAGCCTGTGGGTCAGGCTTCTGGTTTTGCATGCTACTAGGAAGTGATTGGGAGTGATTGGGATACTCCCTATACACCAGAGAAGCCCATGGACATGCCCCCCACTCTCTTCCTCCTGCTGACCTGAAGTCACCCATATCATAAAAAAAAAAAAAAAAAAAAAAAAAAAAAAAAAAAAAAAAAGTTTGTACATGTCTGCACCCAATTTTGCAATTGCCACCTGAGGAATGTGTTCCCAGACCACCCAATTCTGAAGTCAAAAGTGTTTCCGTTCACCAATGCCAAAGAATTTTAAAATCATTTACATTATCTATGCCAACCATAATGGTATGAAACTAGAAATCAAAAAGAAGACAAAAACTGGAAAATTCACACATGTATGAAGGTTAAACAACATGTTCTTGAATAAACAGGTTAAAGAGGAAACCAAGAAAGACCTCAAAAAGTGTCCTGAGACAAAAATGGAAACACAACATATCAAAAATTAGGAAACGAAGCAAAAATTGTACTGAGTGGGAAATTATAGTAATAAATCCTAACATTAAGAAAAAAAAAACCCACAAAGATCTTAAATAAACAGCTTAACTTTACATGTCAAGGAACTGGGGAAGAAAAACAAAGTCCAACATTAGTACAAGGAAGGAACTAACAAAGATCTGAATTTAAAGAAGTGAAAGAGACATTACAAAGAAAATAAATAAGTTCATTCAAACTAAGAGCTGGTTTCCTGGAAAGATAAATAAAACAAACAAATATTTAGCTAGATTTAACAAGACAAAAAGAGAGAAAACTCAAATAAATATTATTATAACTGAAAGAACGTACACTTCAATCAATAGCACACAAATATAAAGAATCATAACAGCTTACTATGAATAATTATAATTATATATCAACAATTTGGACATCCTGGAAGAAACAAGTAAGTTTCTAGGACATAAAACTCACCAAGACTGAATCATGCAAAAATAGAAAATCTGAATAGACCAATTGCTATTAAGGAGATAAAATCAGTAATCTAAACCCTCCTCAAAAAGAAAATTCAGGACCAAGATGTCTTCATTGGTGAATTCTACCAAACACTTTAAGATGTAATAAATAGTTCTTTTCAAACTCTTCCAGAAATTAGAACAAGTAATATTTCCAAACTCATTTTATAAGGCCATAACTACCCTAAAATCAGCAACAAACAAGGACACTACAAGAAAATTAAAGGCCAATGTCCCTGATGGGCATAGAGGCAAATGTTTCCACAGTATAATCACAAGCCAAACTCAATAGTGAACAAAAAGAGTCCTAATCCATAATCAAGTGTGATTTAGTCTGGGGAGGCAAGGATGGTCCAACATTCTCAAATCTGTCAATATGTTATAGCACATTAACAAAACAAGAGATAAAAATCATATGATCATCTCAATAGATGCAGCAAACACAATTGACAAAATTCAATATCCTTTTGTGATAAAATTTTCCGTAAACCAGGTAGAGGGAAATTACCTCAACATGAACAAAGATCCCATATAACAAGACCACAGCTAACATAATACTCCACAGTGCAAAGGTGTAACTTATCCTTTCACATGAAGAACAAGAACAAGACACCCACCCTTACCACTTTTATTCAAAATAATAGTGAAAATCCTAACCACAACAATTAAGAAACAAAAGTGTCCAAATTGGAAAGGAAGAAATCCAATTGTCTCCATTTGAAGATGAGATGATATTATATATACAGGATCCTAAAGACTCCAGGAAAAAAACAGAACCAATAAAAAATCAGTAAAGTTGCTGGGTATAAAATCGACAAACAAAAAATTGCTTGCTTTTTTATATACTAACAAGGATCTGTTAGACAAATTTTTTAAAAATGCCATTAACAGTAACATGAAAAAATAAAATACTTAAGTACAAATTTAGTTAAGGAGGTGAAAACTGTACACTAAAAACTACAAGATGTTGATAAAAGAAGTGAAGAAGACACAAATGAATGGAAAGATATTCCATGCTCATACACTGAAAGAATTGTCAGTTGGAAATCAGGAAGTGTTTTGTTCTCCAGTTTTTTTCTGTTTTCTCAAGATTGCTTTGGCTTTTTAAGGTCTTCCTTTGTTTGTTCATACAAACTTTAAGGTGGTTTTTCCTATTACAGTGATAGTCATCATTGGAATTTTGATAGGAATTGCATTGAATATGTAGATCGCTTTCAGTAAGATGGCTATTTTGACAATATTTAGAGAGGACACAAAATTACACTCCAATACTTCTTAACTTTGTAAAAGTTGAAATGAATAAAAACAAACTAACTGAAAGAAAAATAGAACCAGGGTTTTCCCTAAAGCCTCCTTCATGGACAAATGCATATATGAGCTATATGAGTTGAAATAGTTTGCAAAACCTCTTTATTTCCTCTTCTCTGCCACCAATTCATCCAATCACTTAAAATAGTTACCAACTGATATTAAATTAGACATTACTTCTGCCAGTCTTGGTGCTAGGGCTGCAGGTTACACAGAACTTAGCCAAGGCCAGCTATTATTACTAAAAAGCTTATGGTATAGTAAAAGACACATATCTGAATGAAATAAAAATATTCAAGAAAAAGGGTGCTAAGTATATGGGTGTTATAATCATAAACTAATTCAAATCCTGCTGGATAACATGGTTGCAAGAATGACATCAAATGTGCTTCATGAAAACAAAGTATTAAATATAACTGTTAAGGAATGGTTCTACTTCTAAGTGGGAAAGGGGAAGAGATTGTTTTGGAAGTGAAAGAACCAGTATAGAAAGAATTAATAATAAATAATGATTAACAAATACTTATTTAATAAATGTATGAATTTAATAAATTAAAATAAATAATTGAGATAAAAACAATGAAATAAAGGGTCTATTTAAATTTCATTAGATGTCTGGAGGAAGATGCCATAGACTCAGGATAGCAACAACTCATACTGTAATATAATTTTACCTTCCTAAAGATGATCCGTGTGATGCAAGTGTGAAGAATTCAAATTCAGCCATTGCTAAAATTGTTGCAACAGTCACAGGGGAAAATACAGAACTAGAAATCTGATTAATCACATGTTTGTATACAGAAGTGTGAGGGCAAAGGCATGAGAGACTTCAGTCCCAAAGGACACTAAATAAAAACAAAATGCAGTCTGTTTGTGGTGTTCAGCTACCAGGAGCAAGCATAGAAAGACTTGCTCATCACAGGCAGGTTTCCAAGTCACCAAATTTAAAGAATAATGAATAAAAAACTTTCTATTGGAAAACTGAGGAATCAAATATTCAGAAACTATAAATGAGTATTTTTTTTTTACTTATTTCCTTTGGGTAATAATCTAAAATTATTAATCTAAAATTAGTGGCAAAATATATATTTCTTATAAAACAGGGTGTTTTGGAGTAATTTTCATTAGCGAATTTATAGTTTTTCTTATACCTAAACCAAAGTAAAGAAGAAAAACATTATTTAATCATGAGAAAGGGTATATGTAAATTTAAGATTTTTTTCTATTTTTAAACCAATAAAAATTGAGATATCACAATACAAATACCAATTTTTATAAATTCAGCCCCATATGAACACATACCATATTTATGCCCATCCAAAACAAACTGAGGCCATCACTTATATTCCAATTGTCATCTATCAACAGAAAGACAGGTGCACGCATATATGTACATATATACACAAATAGAAGCCTATATATATCAAAAATATCTATTTCTTGTAGCCATCTTTATTTTTTTAGAAAAATTGTTAATTTATTTGAGAGAGAGCAGGTGGAAGGGTAAAGGGAAAGGGGAGAGAATCTTAAGCAGAATCTCTGCTGAGTGCAAAGCCTGCTTTGGGGCTAGATTCCATCACCCTGAGATCATGACCTGAGCTGAAACCAAGATTCAAATGCCTAACCAATGGCATTACCAAGGCATACCTTCCATCTCTTATTTTTGATGAAAAACTCAGATTTAACATCCAAAGAGATGGAGTTGTGTATGTTAAGTTGTTTTTGTTTGTTTTTAGCCTTTTTCCTTTGCTGGTCAAGAGACATGACTTTTGGCACCAGACCACTCCTGAGTGTAAGAAACAATAGTGTGGCAAAGCAGTAAAAATCATCGTATTGCTCAGTCTTTTTAAATCAGAGATATGTGTACTATTTCTAAATTAAACAGAGTCTCAAACAAATCTTGATGAGGAACTCAGTAAGAGTAATCTCTTTTGTACTCAATTCGATATTTATTTTTCAGATACAAGAATGTATATTCAACCTTGTCTTTAATTTAGCTATGACTTTCATATTATATTTGATCTGCTCTGCCCTTTATTTGTGATTGACCACTGAGATAAAGCAGGGAAGGAAACACCCAAGTTATAGATCTTATAGGTGATCTCCAAATTTAGAATCAAACTCTCTCTAAATTCTATTCCAAACACTTTAACTTTGTCAACAATATGACAGTGAAATTTGTCCAGGCTATTTTCTGAAATAAATACTTTCTGACCTATAGATTATATTTTTGTGAATGTTAACAAGAATTAAAATCTTGATATACCATTCCTTCATCATTTCTGCAGCATCTTGTAAGAATTAAGAAGAATGGATGGAAAATATTGCACTTCTGTGAATGAATTCTTTCTCTTGGGAATTAGCAAGAACCCTGGAGTTAAAATGACTCTGTTTATCACATTTCTTATTGTCTATCTAATCATTCTTGTTGCAAACCTGGGGATGATTATTTTAATTAGAATGGATTCTCACCTTCACACACCCATGTATTTCTTCCTCAGCCACCTCTCCTTCAGTGACCTCTATTACTCTACATCAGTTGGACCCAGGATGCTGGTAGGTTTTATTGCCAAGAACAAGTCAATTCCCTTCCATGGCTGTGCTCTGCAATGGTTGGTGTTCTGACCTTTGTAGATTCTGAGTGTCTGCTGCTGGCAGTGATGGCCTTTGACCGGTACAAAGCCATTAGCAACCCCTTGCTCTACACGGTCAGCATGTCCAGCAGACTGTGCTCCGCTCCCTGCTTATGGCTGGGGTTTACATGGTTGGCAATTGTGGATGCTTCAGTAAATACCGTACTCACATTCCGGCTATGTTTCTGTGAATCTAATGTGATTAACCATTTCTTCTGTGATGTCCTACCTCTCCTCGTGTTGTCTTGCTCAGACATACAGGTTAATGAGTTAGTGATATTCACCATTTTTGGATTCATTGAACTGATTACTCTTTCAGGGCTGTTTGTGTCTTACTGCTATATCATCCTAGCAGTGATAAAGATCAACTCTGTGGAGGGGAGGTTCAAAGCTTTCTCCACCTCACCTCCCACTTAACTGTGATTTTCCAGGGAACTCTGCTCTTTATGTATTTCCGGCCGAGTTCTTCCTACTCTCTTGATCAGGACAAAATGACCTCATTGTTTTACACCCTTATGATTCCCATGCTAAACCCTCTGATTTATAGCCTATGGAATAAGGGTGTGAAAGATCCCCTGAAGCACCTTAAAAATAAAAAGTGGTTTTATTGAAAACTTTTATGTGTGCATCTTCCTTCCAATCTTACAGTAAAATTTATAAAAATTAAAATTGTTTTGACTAATGTGATGTGATGTGATCCAAGAAATGGGTATATTTATAAACTGTTTCAACCATACCCAAATGTATCATTCCCTAAGTACTCTCTGGTTCATTTTATGTCTTGACTTTGTATTGTTACTCTTTAATTTTAAAATTTCTAGACTTCTAGTTTGCCTAATAATTGTTTCTTCGATCTTTCATTTGTGCATGAAATGAAGTTTCTAAATGTTATTGAGAGTTTCCTCAGTACCTATTGCATCCACTCTATATTTTATAGCAAATCCAGTAGTTTTACGCTAATAAATCTTGTCATCAAATGGAAGTGGCAAATATTAATTAATCATTCAAATTATTTATAATGAAAGAAATTATTCCATAAAGTAAAAAGACTGAACACTGTAAAATAATGCACAATATTCAAATACAGTGAAGAATGTTGGAAAGTGCTTCTGGTACTGGAGATAATCTGAGATTAACAGGTAAGTAGGGATCAGTTGAGAGATACCTGTAGGTAGAGAAAGCATTCTATGCTCATGGATCAGCAACTAGGGAGTCCTCAGGGGGACGAGACCATATCATTTCTGTGGAATTTAAAGATAACCAGTGTGGTTGCATTATAGTTCTGAAGTTCACCACTCATTCACTTCCTCCACTGATTTTCCTTCCCTGCAACACTGGTTACACTTGGTTCACACATCACCTTGTCCGGGAGCATTGTTGAATCCATAACTGTTTCCTAAATCATTCCCTTCAATGTGGGGAAATAAACATGCAGAGTTTAAGGACTGTGCATTTTTGTCTGTTTACTCAAGCACCACCATAGCATCTGGGTTAAGAAAGGAAGAAAGATACTGAAAAAAGTTAATTTTTATCAAAGGTTTATTTATAGGAGGCAAAAGAAAAAAAAATCACAGGTCAAGTATGTTCCTTAAATACATTTTTGCATCATATACATAAGCACATAAAATGGTTGTGGATGCTAACATAAGGGAAAGTTAAAGACATATAAATTATTTGGAAAATAATTAAACCAAAGAGCTCTTATCCAGGTGTTTACAGCCTATTTGCAACTTACCTTGGCTCTCTGCTCTGCTTGCTGATGGTCAAATCACTGCAGTGATTTGTTGAGTAAGCAGGGACAAAGACAGGGATTTGAAGAACCATACAGGAATCAGGGACACTCTTAAAACTTTGCTACAATTACACAAACTAAAAATCATTCAATGTCTAAGGCTACCTAAGTGCCATTGTTAAAGCCTTTGGTGAAAACCTTTCAGATTGCCAGTAAAGCCCACCTAGGACAATGAGAGTCCTTCTGTTGCCAATGGTATTTTTTTCTGGGATTCTGAGGCATGGTAAGGGGAGGTATAAAGATAAAGCAAACAAACAAACAAACAAACAAAAACCAGAAGATGCTATTTTTCAGTTACAATTGCAAGATGCCATCGACTAGCACACTCCTCTCCTGTGGACCATGGCAATGTATTCAATCTGCATCTTGGTTCCTATAAGCAAATCTAAGTCTAATGTGTGAATTAGAGAAATAAATTTTATATTTATTAAATGACATATTTTAATTTCAATAAAAGAGTGGCTAAAAAGGAATTTGACTGATTTGTAAAATCTATGAGAACCCTATGCCTAAATTTGTAATAGCAGAGGATGAATAATCATTTAACATAAACTTTAGGGAATTAATGATTGAAGTAAGAGCTTGGGCTAATGACCTGCAGGAAATTTATATCTTTGTTTTACATAGAAAGTCAGGGAGTTGTAGTATCAAAGTATTTTAATCTGATTCATATTATCTAATCCAATCCTAACCATTTCTTAGAATTTCTTTATCCATAATTCATATGCTTCTCATAGTTTACCCAAATGGTGGCAACTATAGGTCAAGTAAGACATTATCAATGCCTGTATGTAATGAGTCAATATTATAGGTCTGTTTCTTCTTAAGACTTTCTTATTCTGACCAAGCACTGGCATCCCTAAACATTAATGTTACAGTGACAAACGATTAGGAAATATGTACAATGATACAAGCAATGAGCTACTTACAGTGGAAAAGCTGGTTAGGAGAACTTGTTAAATCAAAACAGCAATAATTCTCACAAATTGATTATTGTGTAGCTCTTTCTTAAGAGGAAGCAACTTTTGTTTGAACTGTGCAAACATGCTCTGTACTGGAAAAACAATGACAGCAAAATTGGGTCTGAATCTCTAGGGTCAAGCCACAGTAATTGTGACCTTCAATAAATCATTTTTCTTCTTTGGGCCTCAGTTTCCATTCTATCAAAAAAGGGTTTTAAACAGAATAATCCTTATTGTGCATTCCAGATACCACACTCAGTACCCATACTGATATGATTCTATAAATGGATAATGCATAAAGTCACTTCTATCTTTGGGGAGATTTAAAATATAGCAGATGGGTGGGACTACATTACAATGCTGGGCCAATTTTTACGTGAACTATAATTGGCAAGGATGACAGACAGATAGCTCTAATTGCAAGATCCCTCATACCATAAAGTGGACCCATTCGACTAACTTTCAGATCTTCATTTTGACTTTAAGAGACTTTTATGAGATGATATAGTGAATATCCAACTTTCTTAGTCAAGTTTACAGAATAGCTAAAATTAAAATGGCAGACAATATTATGTGAAATGCACGCAGGATTCACTCATTGATAATGGGATAGTGGAAGCATAAGTTGGCATACTGCTTTGGGAAATTGTGTGGTAAAATTAGATAAAACTAAATTTTACACACACACACACACACACACACACACACACACTCTTCCTATTCTTGGTTTTATACCGAAGATAAATAAATGTATATCTCTACTAGAAGACATATGCAAGAATGTTCACATCAATGTTATTGGAAATAAAAAAAGAGAAGATAACTGCCTATCCACGTTAAAGTAAACATATCAATTGGATACTATATCTGTATAGAAGTATACCATACAACAGTGAGAATGAACGTACTGGGTTACACAGTCATGTTGTTGAGTAACACAGTACATGAAGCAGGAATCTACTTATGCATGGCTCAAAAAATATGAAACTAATGTGTTGTGATAAAAGGTAAGAAAGTAAACACTCCTTGTGGATAAGAAACTAGTAACTTAGGAAGTAGCATGTGGAAGACTTTGGTCATTCTGGTCATGTTTTGTTTCTTGGTCAGTGTCCTGACTACAGGTTTTTTATTTTGTTTTGTCTTCATTTATCCAATAGTATACTAATTATTTAAGTATTTTCTATACATGTTTTAGACATCAAAGAGTTTTCCAAAAGCAGAGTCCCTTCACCATTAGATTGTAGGAGACTTCAGAATTTTATTATTATAAACTTTTATCCCCATTAAGGTCACATAGACAATAAAATTCAAAATATATTTTATAAGATCCATGGCATAAATTTCATAGACTATTTCAATGAACAACTATGACTTTTCTTACTAAAAATTGCTGTATTTTTAATAGAACAAGTATGTCTTATTTAACCTATAACCTCTAATATTGTTTTCAGCAATAAGGAGACTTAGGACACCTAGTGTTCCTTGGTATCATTGTCATTCACTGAACTTATTCCCAAAGGCTCATCACTCAACTGCGCAACTACTTTCTGAGGGAGGGATATTTGAAGTAGTTACCTACATTGATTGCAATGGCACCAGGGAAGCCATTTAGATACAGTTTCTTTTCTCACTTGCTTGTCTCTGGTGTCTTATTGCAATGAAGTCATTTTCTTTCATTATTTAAGAAACTCATCTTCAATTAAAAATAAATCCTTTGAGATGTTAATTATTCAATTTTTAATAATTATATAATTACTAAGGTTCAGATTTTAATGGAAAAGTTTAACAGGAGGTTAGATTAGATGGTCTATGGGGCAGTAAAGTTTAGGGAGGTAAATTTAAATTCTATCTAAATAGAGCATAACCTAAAGAGGTTTGTTATCCCTAGAGACAGAGAACCACTTGATGTGAAAATGAGTTTGGAAAGGAATCATATGAAGTGACCAAGGATACATCTCATTGCTTTAGTATGAAGCAGAGAAGTAAATAATGGTAATAAAGTTCTAGGGCACCACAAATGCTTTGGTGTCTTCAGTTGAATGGATGGCAAATTACTACAATTATGTAGTTTGAGCTTAGCCTCCTAAGGCAGTAGATTCAACATGTTTGTATAGTAATAAATGAAAAGGCTGTTGAAATGTATCACTAAAAGCCATTTCCCCAACATTAAGAATACTTTATTTTAGTGATTTTAACCTATGATGTGGTCTAGATTTATAGGAACCATGAAAAAACAGAAGGCCCCTGTCTAGTCCCCAGGGAAGACTCAGATGAAAAAATTACCAGGGATATTTGTTCCCATACACTGGTTCTCCTTGTAACATCTTAAGTTATCTTTTGAATACACAGATATGGCATTTACTTGATTCATTTGAAGGAAATCAATTAATTGAAGTAGGACAACACATAGAGCAGAAGACATTAAATATATTACTGTATACTGCAGTCAACAGTGGGCTTTAATGACACATAGATGTGTGCTTATTATTGAAGGAAAGGAACTTCCTTCCACCCGTCAAATCTTCCCACTTAATTAAGAGTGAAATTGACATGGCAGATTAATAGGAGTTAAAAACAACAACAACAACAACAACAACAACAACAAAATTTTATTATATGCTCAATATGGCCCAGTAATGAAATTGAGATCTAAAGAAATGACTAAGGCAGGCAGACTTTATAGTATTTATACAAGAGAACAATAAATCTGTAAGGATTTGGCAGACAATATATACAATGGAGTATTATGCCTCCATCAGAAAGAATGAATACCCAATTTTTGTATCAACATGGATGGGACTGGAGGAGATAATGCTGAGTGAAATAAGTCAAGCAGAGAGAGTCAATTTTCATATGATTTCATTTATTTGTGGTTTCACTTACTTGTGGAACACAAGGAATAACACAGAGGACATTAGGAGAAGGAAAGAATAAGTAACTTTGGTGAAATCGGAGGGGGAGGCAAAGCATGAGAGACTGTGGACTCTGAGAAACAAACTGAGGGTTTTGGAGGGGAAGGAGGTGGGGGGTTAGATGAGCCTGGTTGTGGGTATTATGGAGTGCATGTATTGCATGGAGCACTGGGTATGGTGTATAAACAATGAATTTTGGAACACTGAAAAAAATGTAAATTAAAAAAAGATTTGGCAGGACAAAGAAAACTGAACTTTGCAAGCTTCAATAAAGTAAGAAATTCTAGAAAGGATTTGGTCTATGGTAGTAAATTAGTAAGATATAACGAGGCTGTTTATGCAGCCTTCTAGGCTCTGAATTTGTTATAACTGGTGATAAGGATTTGTTTGCACCTCCTGATACACGGAGGGCACCTTTTGCATGGGAAATTTAGTTCCTGTTTTCAGGGGACAGAGGAGAGTCAGAATATCCTCCTTGCACAGACTGTCTCTTAAATAACTAATCAATATGCCATAGTGGCATATTTGGGGTGGCCAGCCATGACCCTTATGTTAGCATCCTGCAGTGATTCACATGTTGGAAAGTATCACACAGAACATGGCTCCTACAGTCTGTACCCACCAACATTGCCACATTGCCCAACTTTAGGGCCATCTACAATATTTTTTTTAATATAGTTGACACAATAGTACATTAGTTTCAGGTGTACAACCTGGTGATTCAACAAGTCCATATTTTAATGCTATGTTCACCATAAGGGTAGCTACCATCTGTCACCATACAATGCCACTGTGGTACCATTGACTATATTCCTTATGCTGTACCTCTCATCCCTGTGACTTACTCCATAACGGGAAGTCTGTATTTCTTACTTTCCTGTATTTGCCCTCCTCTACTCTGGCAGCCATCAGGTAAATGTGGAATCTAAAAGAAAAACAAAGCAAACAAACGAAAAGCAGAATCAGACCTCTAAATACAGAGAATAAACTGATTGTTATGTTACTTACTTTTTATGTACTCTCTGGATTTGTGTAATATAACAACTCATTGAACAACAGTAATAATGAAGTGTTCAGCTAAGGTAAAACTATATGTTGGCTAATTGAACATATAAATAAATAAGCAAATAAATAAATAAATACATGATTTATAGAGTCTTCCAAAAATGGAGAATTGCTGAAAAGAGATAGTTTTCATAAGTAACTGATATGTTTCCTCTTTAATTTTAAACTGTTAATTTCTACTATATATAAAGAAGTGTATTTCTTAAAGAAAAAATTTATCCAAAATAAATTTAAAGTAAATTAAAATGAATAAATAAGTAAATAAATGCGATGCTTGGTCAGTTTTCTGAGGTTAAAAAAGACAATTTACAGAAATAAATCATGTTCTATCTTAGAGATAATACTTTTTGGATATATATGGAAAGGTCAAATTCTGAACTATCATTTTCTTAATTATTTTTGTTAGAGTTTACAACAAGAATAAAGAAGATGGACAGGGAAATTATTTCTCTTGGGAATTACCAATAACTGGACCACAAAGGGAACACTTGTACCATGTTTCTAGGCACTTATTAATTTCCTGGCTGATCTTGGAATGTTCATTACAATTACAATAGATTACACACCAATACTTTATCCTCAGCCACTTCTCCTTCTGGGATCTCTGCTATAGCACACAATTGGACCCAAGATGCAGCTGGTTTTCATTTGCCAACATCAAATCAATTTCCATCACTGGCTGTGCTCTGCAATTCTTCACCTTCTGTACCTGCAGATTCTAAGTGTCTACTGCTGTGGTGATGGTCTTTGACTGGTACAAAGTCATTGGCCGCACCTTGTGCTCCCTGCTCATGGCCCGGATTTACATGGTAGGAATGTCAGATGCTTTGATACCCCTGACATTAACATCCCACTTATGTTTCCATATGTCATGTGATTCATCTTTTCTTCTGTGATATCTCTCATCTCTTATTGTTGTCTTGCATAGATATACAGGTCAAGAATTTCATTATTTTTTTACATTTTTGTCTTCATTGAACTGAGCACCATTTTAGGCATTCTTGACTCTATCTTGTCAGTCTTGAAGATCCACTCTGCTGAGAGAAGATTCAAAGCTTCTCCACCTACACCTCCCACCTACGAGTTGTGGCAATCTTCTGGGGAGCTATGCTTTTTATATATTTCTGACCAAATTCTTCCTTCTCCTTAGATTAAGACAAAATGAACTCTGTTTTATACTCCTGTGAGTCCTGTGTTAAATTCTTTGATTCACAGCCTATGGAACAAGAATGTGAAAGAGATGATGGAAAAACTGAAAAATAAAATCTGATTTTAAGTAAGTAGTTATGTAGTATAAAATATATATTTGTATACATATACACATAAACATACTCTTCTGATTTCATATATTGTATTATTTCACTATATTATGCTATGCTATTAAGTTGTCATAAATAAATTAATTACAGAAAAATAAAAATAATAAAAAAATACAGAAGTATTTTACTATGTCACTATGATACCAATATTTAGAGTTTCCTAAATATGGTATATTTTACTGTACATCTCTATTTAAAATAATTCTCACTTAATATTTGGAACACTTTTCTGTCATCATCTTAGTGTGCTAATTTTGCATTTATTGTTTATTTTATGCATTATTTTAATTATTATAAGAACTATAAGTGTTTATTACATTGTTTATATTCCAGTGAATTCAATAATGTAATATAAATAAATAAAATTAATTAAAAATAAAGAAAATTAATTAAATAAAATTAAATAGTCTTGCAAATATCATGATAACCTCTAAATCTCCCTGAAGTGAAAAGGTAAGAAACTCTAAGATCAAACAAAATGCCTACCTGTAGAGTGTGGAGAAGAAACGATTCCTTGAAATTCTGTTTCAGATCTAAATGGTGAAGAGGGTACAGTGGGGGTGGGGAGAAAAAAAGGAATCCAGATAAAGAGGCTGGAATTACAGATCCTGAGGTGGATAGGACAATGTCTTCCTAGAGGTGATGTAATTGTAAGGAAACAAAATTTTCCCTTTCTTCCCTTCCTGGTTCTTGGCTGATCTAATAATTAAATTGATATAAGATAGATTAACAGGAGAAAAAAAATCAACTTTGTGTGTGCAGGATCTCATAAAAATAAAAATATAAAAATAAGATGTGGCCAAATAAGGTATCTGTTACAATTTTTAGAAAAAGAAACAATACATTTGTGAAGAATTGACATGACAAAGAAGTTTGGTTTCCATGTAGTACATAAGTAAAGAAGTAACAGAGTTTGTCTATGAAGACTTCTCAGCCATCAGTTCCCTCTCTGGTGACGAGGAAGTCTCTCTCCTGGTGCAAAGGGAGTACATTTCACATAGAAAATTTATTTCCTGAAAGACAAAAGAGGCTCAGAGTGTTCTTCTTACACCTGCTATTCCTTAAGAAACTTTGACTTAAAATAATCAGTGGCTGGTGCACCTGGCTGGGTCAGTTTGTTAAGCATCTGACTCTTGCTTTCCACTCAGGCCATGATCTCAGGGTCGTGAGATCAAGCTCCAAGCCAGTTCCATGCTCAGCAGGGAGTCTGCTTCTCTCCCTCTCCCTCTGTCCATACACCCACCACTCCCTTTATGCACACACATTCTCTCTCTTACATAAAAAGAAAAATCTTGAAAAAAAGATCAATAGCCAAAGTGGTATCTTTTGGGGTGGTGTATTTTGCCCCCCTTCAAAATCCAACAAGAGAAGGATAAAAGTGCAACGTGGAAAGTCCTGATAAAATACATCTTTGTGCTGAAATTCAACTCAGTCATTCACACTTGGCTCTTCCTTCCCTCTGTCTTCTCCATCCTGGTTAAATGCTCCTCGTTGTGGCTTAAGGCATCTCTGTACTTGTGGTTCAGTTGATTTGACCATTGTCTCCAATATAAAACGATGAATGTTCTTTGCAGCAAGTTGAGTATCATTCTTATCAATCCCGTTTCTTTATCATGTCTGGGGCACCAAGTGGAAAAACACATAAATAATAAAAGCTACACCCTTGATAACATTTTTGAATATTCATTAGATATTTGTTAAAACGTAATTAAATCAAGGTATAATGTGTGCCTTGTATATATGTATTTAAAAGCTTATAAGAAAATGCATAAAAAGGGTTGTAGATACTAAAGAATAAACTTAAAAATATACTTATATTAATTACATGGGAAGTAAAAAAAAAAATCATCCGTATACTTTCTGGCTCATCTTCATTTGGCTCTGCTCAATTTTCTGATGTCAACCCCTAGAAGTAGCTTTTTGAGAAAACATGGATATGTACCATGGAAGACTCAATGCCATTCTTAAGTATCTATCAGATAGTACCCCTTAAGTAATTATAATTGTCCTTGATGAAAGAATTTCAGAAAGAATTTCAGAATCAAACCTCAAAAGGCTCCTCTGCTTTTAAAGGTGATATTTGTGGAAAACTATGACAGATTGCGGGAAAAATGTGTTGAAAAAAAATCTATGGGAAGTTGTCTTTGGGGGAAAAAATGTTTTAAGGGTTTCCACTTGTACCATATTTTCCCAATTTATCAATACACTTTGGTTAATCTTTCTTATGAGTAGCAACATAGCAAAAGCCATTCTTTGTGAAATGTATTGAAGTGTAAACCAGCCAGTGGATCAGAGGCTTCTACTTCAGGAGTTATAAATATGCTATCATCCTTCCGTATGACAAATGACAGTAAGATCATGTAAAGACTGATCTGATCTGCATATTGGCCTCTTGAATCACATCTAATGAGTCTGGACTGACGAGAAGGAAATCATAAACCAATTAAATGAGATATCTTAGGCTCCACGAATGTATGTCTAAAAATGGAAGAAACCAATTTAATTAACTGTAGGCTTCATCTCCCTAATTTATGTAATTAGAGAGTAAAAAATCACTCACTAGGAATGTTGACTAGTAGACTCGTGACTTAAATAGGAACTTGGGGCAGATGGCCTGAACTAACCCTTCCATATGGGATTCTACAGAAATAGGAAAAAAAAAAAAAAAAAACATTAAAAGGCTTTGGTTTATTCTGGCTCATTTACTTCCTTCCTCACCAGTTCCCTTCCATTCTCTGTGTGGCTACATCACAGGGTTCTCCCAAAGTCACCAGGGACAGAGAATTATTATCCAGTATTATGTTATAAGTGACTGTGGATATAATAGGCATGTTTCTGTACCTGGACTTCTTTCCTTCAGCCTTGCACTGAAATCCCTAAGGATAAAAATGAAATACTGATGGTAGATTTGGGCATTTGTACCACCTAGTGAGCAGATAGATGCATACTAATGATAGACTGTCTAGCACCATGTTTTAGATTACAACAGAGGTAAAAACTCAATAACCCAAACCTGTGTGAAAGCCAGAGGCAGCAATTTTAAGACTCTTTGGACAGTCCTCTCCAGAAATATGCTGTGAGCCTGGCACTGAATACAACTTGAAATCACTGCGGTGTTTAACAACTTGCCCTTCCTCATTAGAACTCACACCCACTCTGTAAGAGGATCCCTCACTAGATTATCTCTAAGACCCTTTCCACTTGCCATAATCCATTGCCCTATGCCTGGGTAAACGTATCCCCAGTATTGGAAATGTTAAAATAAAGGTAAGCAAACAAACCAAACAAAGGGCTTCCTCTTCATACAAAAGAATGGCGTTGTGTCTCGAGGCTGATTGGACCTAATGGTATGATACTGGCTAGAAGATGTAGAAGTCTGAGTCCTTGTAAACACAGCTTCTTTCCTGACCTCCTATCCACTTTGAGGATCTAACAGACACTTCACGGAAATTGTGGTACAACATTATTAGTATTCAGGTAGATAAAAATTAAAATCTCAGGCCTGTACCTTGACCCACCTAAAGAAGAGCCAAAATGAAAATGATTCATGATAATAACATCAAGTACTTGTGTAGAGGTGGGACAATTTTTCCTCTCACACACTGATAGCAGAAATCAGAACTGAGCCACAAACTTGGAAAACTGTGTGGCAGGATAGCTGGTCCCAAAATTCCTTCCCTACCTCTACATCCAATACAAATGAGTGATTATGGACATCCAAACCTTGTATAAAAATGATGGTAGTAGAATTATTTGGAAATGGACAATAGCATAGGGTATGGTTGTCCATTGAGATACCACACAGTGAAGAAAGTTAGTAAGTTACCATTAGGTACAACAACATAAGGGAATCATATGCATAACAAGGAGTGTAAGACATACAAGATTACAAACCAAATGATTTCACTTCAATATATTAAAGAAACATACTGAATTATCATACTGGACATCAGTTTGTGTTAGGGCTCATAGTCTCTGAAATGTTCTCATGTTCGTGTTTTGTTTTAGGTCATGTGTGCAGAGATATTTTTATTCCTGAAAATCACTAGTTTTTTTTTTTTTAATAATACACACACACACAACTTCAAAATTAATTATAAAATTAAATTATTTACTATCAGACTATAGACAGCTACATAATTGCAGACAGGAAAAAAGAGAGCTGTAGCTACTATAGACAGCTACAGAAATTTTAAAATCTCCAGTTTATTTTATAGAATGTTTTCAAGATAGTTCTATAAAATTAATAAAGCATTTCTAACTGTTAGAAATACTTCATTAGTCACCTTATATGTTACTAAAAATGGGCTGCTTGCTTATAAAATAGAGATATTAGCAATGCACCACTCCTGATTTTCTTGTTTCCTATAACAGAAAGACTTAGTGAACTTGGTACCAGTATCATGCAGAGAACTTATTCAAAACAGCCCAAGACTCAGGGCCAGACAACTATTATCTGAAGGAAGGTTTTTGGTTTTGTTTTGTTTTTGAGAGAGAGGACACACACGGGAGGTGGGTGGCAGAGGGAGAGAGAGAATCTTAAGTAGGCTGCATGCCCAGCACAGAGCTTTAAGTGGGGCTCGATCTCATGACCACAAGATCATGACCTGAGCTAAAGCCAAGGGTCCAATGTTCAAATGACTGAACCACCCAGGTGCCCCTGAAGGAAGACTTTTTTTTTTTTCCTTTGAGCTTTTACTTATTTATTTGGCAGAGAGAGACAGTGAGAGAAGGAACACAAGCAGGGGGACTGGGAGAGGGAGAAGCAGGCTTCGGCCGAGCAGGGAGCCCAGTACAGGACTTGATTAACCCTGAGACCATGACCTGAGCCAAAGGCAAATGCTTATTGACTGAGCCACCCAGGCACCTCAGGGAAGGCATTTGTAAGTAGACAGTTCCTATGTGGTGCTATGTTTAGGGATGCCAGTGGCACCAAGGGAGTTCCTTAGTTAAGGACTTAGTTAAGTCTCTGACTTCTTAAATTTTACCTTTAGCCTTTCTCCTCATAATTAAAGAAAGCTGTTCTCTATTAACAAACAAACCCCTTGGGGAATTAATTTAGGTTATCCAATTTTGTGCAGTGTATTACCACACACGCTCCAGATCTAATGGGGACCAGGATGAGACCACGTTGTCTGGAGGGCAACCATGTTTATGATGTTCAAGTCTGGCTCCCCTGTGAACTGAGGGTAGCCTGAGGAGATTCGACCTCCCTACAGGCAGAGAAGCACCTGCGGGAGGAAAAAAAATGAGTAGGGAAAGGAATCAGAAGTTGATAGAGAATGACTGCTCCTCCTCCAAATAAGAGAGAGAGAGAACAGTAGGAAAGCTCACATCACATGAGTTCATCTGATGGCAAGTTACTGGCCACTATTTAGGAGCTTTGAGAGTAGTCTTAGCAATTTTTCCTAGAGGAGTACATTTGGTATTTGACATTTTGATTATCACACAAAGAATAACAATACATTTAGGAAAAATACACTAACCATTGCCACGAAAATCACTTTTCCAAAAGTTAAAAGTGTACTCATCTCTTTGACTTTTGCTTGAAGGGTAATCTAGTTTTATAGAAAGTACAGGAAATTCTGTAACAACAGAGACGAACAAGCGAAAAAAAAAAAAAAGTGCAAAACCTATGTCTATTGACTCCAGGTGAGGTTTCAGGAGAAATATGAAAATACCTGAAGCATTGGGATGCATAAACTGGTAGATGCCCCATGAACCCTACTTTTTTTGAGGTTTGCCTACACAAATTTTGCAGTTAGGTTTGGGGCAATTAAATTACCTGCCTCAAAATTTACTATATGTGACATTTTTAACTTTTTTGGTAACATGAATCAAGAGTAGACACTTAAGGGGCGCCTGGATGGCTCAGTGGGTTAAAGCCTCTGCCTTCGGCTTAGGTCATGATCCTGAGGTCCTGGGATCGAGCTCCGCATTGGGCTCTCTGTTCAGCAGGGAGCCTCCTTCTGTTTCCGCCCCCCTGTCTGCCTGCCTCTATGCCTACTTGTGATCTTTGTCTGTCAAATAAATAAAATCTTAAAAAAAAAGAAGAGTAGGCATTTAAAGAATACATAGCAATGTGTGCTTGTAAGTGCGTAGCAATGATTCACACACGTGACAAATTATGACTCTGGAAACAGACAACACTGGGATTATCCCCCTGAACTTTGAGGTTGCATAAATGCAAGGAAATAAAATTTCTTTCCTATTTGGTTCATGGAATTATGCAACACAGGGAGCTTTCAAATCACTTTTTCTTCACACCAGCATTAATAATGTTCAAGTACCCAGCTAATATAATTAATTGGATTACCTCCCATGTGGTAACACTTCTGCCCTCCATTGTCATTGGGGTCCCACCTTGGTGAAGTGGGACTGAGTCGTCTCTCATCTATTAGAAATCGGGGGAGTCTTTGGGAAATTTGTGAATTTTTGAATGTCACTTCAACACAAACACACTATCACATTCTGCTGGGGGTTTTGGAGTGCTAGCTTTTTAAGACAAAATTTGTTTCACTGAAATATATGCAGGAATCTCTTGTGAACATTTTCTGTAGATTCAATGACATTTAGTGAGACTCTAGAGCCTGACTTATTACTTCTCATTTCAATTTCTGTATCATGTTATGATGTGGTTAGAGATAAGCCAGGACATATGGTACATATGAAATGCATCATAATGCAATGTGCCTATAATTAGACAACATAAAACTTCTGACTATGGTTAAAAAGGCCAAGAGTGCCTTTATTTAAGGTCAATCTCTGTGCTCTTAAAAATCATTCACAGAATTTATTTTTAAAAATATGTGGATGTAGGGGCGCCTGGGTGGCTCAGTGGGTTAAAGCTTCTGCCTTTGTTTGGCTCAGGTCATGATCCTGAGGTCCTGGAATCAAGTCCTGCATAGGGCTGTCTGCTCAATAAGGAGCCTGCTTCTGCTTCCCCCTCTCTCTCTTCCTGCTTCTCTGCCTACTTGTGATCTCTGTCTGTCAAATAAATAAAATCTCTAAAAAAATTAAAAAATTTTTAAAAAAATCTTTAAAATAATATATGTGGGGGCTGCCTGGGTAGCTCAGTGGGTTAAGCCTCTGCCTTCAGCTCAGGTCATGATCTCAGGGTCCTTGGGATCGAGTCCCACCTCAGGCTCTCTGCTAGACAGGGAGCCTGCTTCCTCCTCTCTCTCTCTCTCTCTCTCTCTACTTGTGATCTCTCTCTGTCAAATAAATAAAATCTTTAAAAATATATATATATGTGGATATGGTGGTGTCTGTGTGGTTCAGTAGCTTAAGTGTCTGCCTTCAGCTCAGGTCACAAACCCAAGGTCCTGGGATCTAGCCCCGCATGCGTCAGGCTCTCTGCTCAGTGAGGGGTCTGTTTCTCCTTCTCCCTCTGCCCTCCATATGCTCGCTCTTAAATAAATAAAGAAAATCCTTAAAAAATAAGAATATATAGATATGATAAATTATATTTGCATAATTTTATTCATATCAAAGTTTTTATGATATGTAGAATTACAAGTGGTCATTTGACAGAGGATATATAGAATAAATTAATGTGCATTAATATAATGGAATCCATGGCCTGTATTCATCATATTTATTTATATATATGATGTTTATATCATGACATCACTTATTTAAAAAATAAAAATTCAGTAACACAGACAATAAAATGCAGTTATCCATAGGCAATGTGATATCAGTCAGTGTTTTTTTGCTGTTTCCACAAAAATCTACATGGTGAATCAATTTAATGGGAACAAGTTTGTGTATCTGTGTAAGTACCTGGACATGAATGGGTGTGTATTTGTTCTGTAAATTATGAAATTATCACAAATATCAATTCTAGTAGAGTATAGGGATTGGGGAATTAGAAATAAGGAATGCTTGTTGAATGGGGTCATTTTGCTATTCCTAAAATAGGTGTAATTTTAAGTGGTAAGGTAGAGAAGGACATATTTTTTTAATGGTCTGTATTTCTTATTCAATCACCTTACCCCTATGAAATATCAGAAAACAAACCACCACGGTATAAGCTATCTCGCTTATTCCTATGAGAACCAATGTTGAGCACCAGGGACCAGACTCAGAGATGATTATATAATCCAGGTCAGTCAGGAGACAATGCTGAAGCCTCTTACAGACAGAACTGCGTGGGACAGAGGTCAGTAATTCTGGTACCAACTAACTAAATGTAACATTTTTTGCTGTTTCTCTCATTTATACCCCAGATTTTTTTTAACCCTTTTTTAACTGAAAGCACGATATAAAACCAAGGAAGTGTCTGAGATATTATACAAACTTTCTTTTCAATTACTTTTATGAATCTACTTATTTAAAATAAATATACACATAGAAATCAGGGAAAACAAAGAAAAGTATGGATTGCACAGATGTCACCTATTTTTATTATTTTTCATGTCTTGTATTTTTATATATTCTTAAAATTTTTTTCTTAAAATTTTTAAGGAAATATTTTTAAAAATATGTTTCTACAGAGACTGATATTTAATTTAAATGAGTTTAAGCTAAGGGTTTGGAGACCGGTCCATTGATCACTAGATCATTATTCAGATTTTTTTTTAATCTCTTCTTCATATAACTTCATCTCCACATTTCCTAAATTCTCACAAACAGAGGAGGATTTGTATGATATTACATAAAATATAATTGGTTTGGGTAAAATAAAATAGTTGAACATATAATTCAAGTGACCATTTTTTTTAAGCAAAGGGAGGCAGATTTCAAAGATATTTAAAAGAAGATGGGATAAAATAAAACAATATTAAAAGTCTGGGAATTTGGAAAAGGTACAGTTCAAATTTGAATCTCTTTGGAGTTTAGGGTTGTGGACAGGAGTACTTCTAACATGCCTCTTGTAGATCTGAGCTATTGGTGAATAGACCATCAAAATCCTAGTAAATTGGGGTAGAGAGACTCACACAGTAAACCACACTCTCTTGTTTGCTGCTCTGTCACCTGCTATCAGAATCTCTATGATTAGAGCCCAAATGTTCTTCATAATCTCCCCCGAGCAAGAGCAGGTGTCCGAAGGGAGCATGGTTAGACCTGGAAATTTCCTGTCTGCCCATTTTAGAGTGTGGCTCCTGGACACCCTCCAACTTGCTTCTCCGCAACCACACCCTCCCTGCTCCAGTGGGTCCTGAATCTCAGACTGGCTTTATCCCTAGTTTACTGAGACTGGAAAGGACATGGGGTGAGTGGGGAAGTGGAAGCATATTGTCTGAAGGAATTCTTTATATGGCCCACTATTTTGGATTTTGGAGGGAAAACAAAAGAATATATTTATTACTGAATGTCTATTCAATATATTCATAACTGAGTGCTTCTCAGTTATGCCTCTCTATTATAGAATATAACAATATTTCTACTAGATGAAAAAAAAAAAAAAAAAAGCCTTGCTGAACACATGGTAACCTGGCCTAATAATTGTAAGAACTACGGCCTTGGGGCGCCTGGGTGGCTCAGTGGGTTAAAGCCTCTGCCTTCAGCTCAGGTCATGATCCCAGGGTCCTGGGATTGAGCCCCACATTGGGCTCTCTGCTCAGCAGGGGGCCTGCTTCCTCCTCTCTCTCTGCCTGCCTCTCTGCCTACTGGTAATCTGTGTCTGTCAAATAAATAAATAAAATCTTTAAAAAAAAAAAAAAGAACTACGGCCTTAAACAATGAGGACATTAATTTCCTTACAGAAGAAATAATTAGCAAAAGTTATCATAAATGCAACATATGTTGGTATGCAAATGGCATGCTTTAATTTTTTAAATATTTTATTTATTTATTTGACAGATACAGATCACAAGTAGGCAGAGAGGCAGGCAGAGAGAGAGGGGAGGAAGCAGACTCCCTGATGAGCAGAGAGCCCGATGTGGGGCTCGATCCTAGGACCCTGGGATCATGACCCGAGCTGAAGGCAAAGGCTTTAACCCACTGAGCCACCCAGGTGCCCCAAATAACATGCTTTAATTTGGATGAAATTGTGCTACAAATTTTGTACAATGGTGTACAGACATAGGCAATACTATTATCAAATCAGTTATATTGATTTGAGTGTATTTCCAGGACAGTCTGGTTCACCTAAACAGCCCTGACATTGCTTGTCTCTCTTCCTAAATGTAGAAAAACAGAGAGAACCAGCAGTTTAACTACCCAGATAGTAAGATGATGTTAATCTTGGTTCCGTTTCCTTCTCTCACAAGCAGGGATTCTCAGATCTGAGAGATGGCTGTTGAGAACTGCACCGTGATTATTGACTTCCTACTCCTAGGACTCTCTAGCAGAAAGGATGTGCAACAGGGGCTCTTTGTACTCTTTCTGCTGGTTTATGGGATAACCATAATTGCCAATTTAGGGATGATCCTGCTGATCAAGCTTGACACCAGGCTCCATACGCCCATGTATTATTTCCTGAGCAATCTGTCTTTCTGCGATGTCTGCTACTCTTCCACTGTCTCTCCCAAGATGCTGGTTGACTTCTTATCTGAGCAAAAGAGGATTCCATATAATTTATGTGCAATTCAGATGTATTTTTTTGGGTTCTTTGCAGATGTGGAATGTCTCATGTTGGCTGTCATGGCTTATGACCGGTATGTTGCCATTTGTAATCCACTTCTTTACACAATCGCCATGTCCAGGAAAATCTGCATCCAGCTCGTGTCCCTTGCTTACTTTGTGGGCTTAGTGGATTCAGCAATCCACACCTGCTGCACATTCCGACTGTCATTCTGCAATTCCAATATCATCAACCACTTTTTCTGTGACATCCCACCCTTGCTAGCTCTCTCCTCTTCAGATACATCCATCAACGAGATAGTGATGTTCACTTTCATTGGTTGTGTGGTGGGGTGCAGCATCATTACTGTTCTCCTCTCCTACAGCTACATCATTGCTACCATCCTTAGAATGAACTCAGCTGAGGGGAGACGCAAAGCCTTCTCTACATGTGCCTCCCATTTGACCGCAGTGGCTATATTTCATGGCACACTCCTGTTCATGTATTTCCGACCCAGTTCCAGTTACTCCATGGACACAGACAAAATGTCCTCTGTCTTCTACACGGTGGTCATTCCTATGTTAAACCCACTCATCTACAGTTTAAGGAATAAGGATGTGAAAGGTGCCCTGAAAAAAGCAATCAGCACCAAATTATGTTCTGGGTGAAGTTGTATTTTTCACCCAGTGGTAATTATTCAAAGATTTTGTGAACTAAACCCGAGGTCTTTTGACACATTTTCCTGTAGTTTCACCAACACAATTTTCTAGATGTTTGTAACTATTTATCATTGTACCTAAATTGAGTGTGAGAAGAGTCATTATTGATCTTGGTCTTGTGTTCCAGCTAAGAAAAAGTAATATCAGGTTGAATATGAGGTTGCTGGTTTGCAGAAAAACATCTTTTTTATACTTGTCTTCTCTGTTCAAGTTTCCATAACGCAATGTCCTTTCCAGTATTGTTCACTAATATTTCTACTTTATGATTTACAAAGCTCAGGTCCAAATGTCATTTAAAATGTTTATTAAATAAAGGTATGAGTGTCCCCTACAAAACTGATGCAAGGGAGCCTTTGCAAATTAACAATTGCTCTAGACTTATACTCCATCCCAGAGGGCATGCCAGCCTGTGGATTTCCCTTCTGACCTCACTCTGGAGAACAGATATCATGGTGTTGACAACTGTACAGTTGTTGCATAGAGAAAGTTGGGACCTGCACCTTGAATGAAGGCCACTGGAAAGACGACTTAGTCTCCCTTGATGTGTTCATAGCAATACATGAATAAAATTTTAAAAAGTTGCCTAATTTATACAGTTTAAGTTGAAAGGAAAATTAATTAACTCTATAAAATGTTCAATAAAAAAAGCAAAGAACAAAGTAATATTTATGTAGAATTTTATTTGTAATAATTGGATCTGTGAGCATCTGTGAAAAAAACACAATTTTAATAATGGTCATCACTGAGTAGCTGGATGTTAGGTAATCTTGTATTTTTTTCCATAAACTTAATTGCATATGTTGTTTGCACTGTCATTAACTAACAACTAATCCATTTATGAAAAACATAACAAAAAATTCTCAAGAGTATTCTTTTTATTTTAAGTCATTGTCAAGAAGGGCATTTTTTTTTTTCTGGTTCCAGAGGCAGAGAGCAATGGTAGTACAAGGTTTTTCATTTAAATCTTCTTCCCTATTTTTATACACTCCTTTAGTGTAAAAAATGGGCTGAGTGTACTTCAGAATATCATAAGAATTAAATAACACATTTAAATGGTGTAATATTCAGCAAGTTATTAGTCTTTCTGACTGATTGAACAGAATTTTAAGACAAATCAAAGTATATCATTACCTATTGAGTATTTTACTTTACAATTTATTTGTTGTTCATAGACTATACCATTTATCAAGACCTCTCCATCACTGTCCAAATCCCTTCCTATCACAATGTACTTTATTGAAATTGTATTAAATATATTCCTATCTGTAAAGATTAAACCTATCCATGTTATAGAAAATTGGATTCACTGGCCAGCTTTCATATATGTGTAAGAACAGTAGATATTTGTTCGTCTTTATAGTTTCTTTTAAAGATTTTAATTTAATAGCCTTTACACATGATCAGGAAACCAGGATTTTGTTTTGTTTTGTTTTTGTTTGTGCTTTATTTTCATTTTTAAAAGACAGTAAAGATGAGAGAAAATTTAAGATAAGAACAGGAATTCAAAGGGAGATAGAAATGGTTCACATCTATATACTATCATTTACTTGTTAGCTACATGACCATAGATTACTAGTCCTGTTAACACTTGTTAGCTACATGACCATAGATTACTAGTCCTGTTAGTCCTCATCTCTTTAACATGACTTTAATATATATATTTTATATATATATATATATATATATATATATATATATATAAAATAATTGGGTATATATCTATTTGTCTGAGGAATGATAATGGAGTTTCTAACATTCTAACATCATTCAGAGCCAACCAACTCCCTCTCAGGAACTAAACTCTGGTCCTGAAAGAAAATATGGCATATTCATGGCATCCTGTCATGAAATGGTGTCTCCAGGATCCATTGTCATTCACTTTAGAGCCCATTCATTCAGATTCCAGTTGTACATTGTAACCTTGGGTCCTCTTGGAGCTCTTTGCCCAGCCACACTGGGACTTGTTTTACCTGATGCTTCCTTTACTCTGGTTGGAACTGAGCAAAGACTTCTTCACTGCTACCCATGCTGGCCCGCACCCTTCCCATGTCCAGTCTAGATACCTGAAACTGTACTTCTGATCTGTCTCTGAGCCCACGTTACCAATAAATAAGTTTAGATAATTAATCTCAGAATACCTATGTGTTACCTATGTGTCCCTATCCCAAGGACAACAGCTGAAACAGAATGTTGTTGGAGGAGGTCGTGGAGAGAATGTGATCACTGGTCGACCTGTAAGCTGGACCCAAGGAATCAGAGGATCCTCACCCATCCCCTGTCCTTGGAATGTACATTCTGCCCACCAGTCCCACAGTTTGAAGTGTTCAAAAGGCATAGCCTTGAGAGATCAATGTGCTGTTGAGAGGACCTAGATGATATACATGACTGAACCCCAGTTGAGCCTCTGTATAAACTTCTAGGATTCTGGAGTGAAGATCTGCTCATTTTATGACTGTCCAAGATAAACTTCATATGTAAGTTCATTACATCTGCCACCTACCAATCTGGAGGGGTCTGCCTCTTTCTTCCATCTCTCCTCAGCCTCTGTGAGGTGGGTGTGTGGGTGATGTTCTGAACCAACTTACACTTAACAACAAAGGAACAAATATCCATCTGTTGTGATGAACCCATTCACTGTGGTAAATGTTTTCTCCTCAGTATTTAAGATGAAACACTTGCTTCTCATTGACATCAAGCTGCCATTCTACTCTTCCCTATTGACAGCCCCGTTGACCAGAGCTGTAACTCAGTACTGAGCTGAATGGACAAAAACCTACTTTTAAAGATAATTTCCACTGCAGTGAATAGAATTGTGATTTTGGTTTATAACACAGCCTGCATTTTCACTGACAGATGGATTTTCTCTCTAATTTACTCTGTCCCACTATCCAATCTTACCTTTAGTTTAGCCCTTTCTTTAGGCTTTTTGCCACACCTTGTCTGTTGGGTCATGTCCTAGCAGCCCACCTGTGATCCCACCATCAGTTGGCTTCTGATCCCATCTCTTGCTGTCAGAGGATAACCTCCCAAGAAAGTTTGCTTACCAATTAAGAGATCTCAAACTGAACCTATTCTTGAGGGACTAGTTTATTAGCCAGACTTTAATTGTGGTGATTTTACAAATTGTTTTTAAATAAGTCGTCATACTGACAATATTTTGCAGTAGTCACATGTATATACAGTACCATTCTAGAGAAAGAAAGAAACAAACAAAAAACTGCAAGAGAAATAGTTATAAGTATATAATCTAAATTAAAAACAATCAATAACAAATATACTAATGTTTACTTCATAAAAATTTACTCAGTATCTACACTGGAGAAAATACTGTGATAAAGAGGCAATGCATCAAATGAGGGACAATAATTAATGAAAGGTCTAGTAGAGGGACAAAACACAGACACATACAACTACAAGATTAGATAGAAAATTCTAAGAGTCTTAAAAGTAGCACACTTAAGATTCTAGTGAGGTTTGGGATGTGACTTACCATTTATAATTGAATTGAATTGGTATAAAAAATCATATGGTAATTAAAATTTGAGGAGGAATTTTTTTAGAGAGAATATAATTAGACTGCCAAGCTACAGTGCACACATATTTATATGGAAATAAAAATTAATTGAAAAATATTTTCAGTAAATTGCATTTATTTTATTTCACAAAAAAAAAGAGTTGTGGTATTTTAATGGCTTAGTCAATATTGAGAATATTTACAATACATTTAGGATGGGAGAGAAAAGGAATAAAAATATGAAATATAGACATTAGGCAAAGGGTAAATCTATTCCTGGAATATATATTAAAAATGTCAACTTTAAAATAATAAAGAGATAGACATAATACAGGTAATGTGACAGACTCTGTAGTTGAGACTTCATTAGCCACAGATTTGGGGAACAATCATTTTAAACTGACTTTTCCTGACATTACTGAAAAGTTGTCAGGCTCAGTTTCATTCTTCCTTAAGAAAACAATTTTCAGCTGATCATTTTCCTTAAGGCTTTTTTGACATCTTTGTTCCTTAGACTGTAAATTAGGGGATTCAACATAGGTATAATCAATGTGTAGAACACAGAGGTCACTTTGTCAATATCCAGTGAATGACCAGTGCTGGGGGGCAAATAAATAAAAATGAGAGTGCCATGGTAGATCATGACTATGGTCAGATAGGAGGCACAAGTGGAAAACCCTTCTCTTCTTCCTTCAGCAGAACCTGTTTTAAGAATAGCTGCTATGATGCAGACATAAGAGAGAAGGACTGCTAGAAGACAGATAGCCTCCACCAAACCAGCGAAGACTACCAGAATAATGTCATGCATGTAGGTATCAGTGCAGGACAGAGAGAAGAGTGGGGAGATATCACAGAAGAAATGGTTAATTTCTTTGGAGCAGAAAGACAGATGAAAGGTATTAGTAGTGTGAATAATTGAGCTCATGGTACCTCCCAAAAATGCTCCAAGGGCAAGCTGGCAGCAAATCTTCTGGGACATAATAACTGTATAAAGCAGTGGGTTGCAGATTGCTATGTACCGGTCATAAGCCATGACAGCCAAGAGGAAAGATTCTGTGTCAACCAAAGAGCAGAAAAAATATAATTGTGCAGCACAGCGCTTATAAGAAATGGTTTTTTTTATCAGAAACCAAGTCCACAAGTAATTTGGGGGCAATTACGGAAGAGTAGCATGCATCTACAAATGACAATACACAGAGGAAAAAGTACATCGGAGTGTGCAAGTGGGAACTAGTTGTGATTAATAACATCATCCCCAAATTCCCCATGAGGGTAGCAGAGTAGATAAAAAGAAATACAGCAAAAAGAATCCTCCAAAGTTCTGGATGGTCACTAAATCCCAAGAGAAAAAAAACAGTCTTCACAGTGTGGTTCCCAATCTCCATCCTCTGCAGTGCCCTTGGACTTCTGAAGTTGTGGCACAGCAATGATGACAATATTAATAGCCACCCCAGCATTCACTAAAAAATAAGAACTAAAACAGTCAACATAGATACAAGAGGAATTCCGCATCCACTTGGGCATCCTGGTAACAGCTAGGCATATCCTACTGCTAGGATAGAGTTATACATTTCAAAATTTCAGATTTTAAATTTTTAAAAAGATTTTAATTATTTAAGAGAGAGAGAGCGAGAGAGAGATAATGAGAGAGAGCATGAGCAGCAGGAAGAAGCAGAGGGAGAGAGGGCAAGCAGACTCCCTATTGAGCAGGGAGCCCAAGGCAGGGCTCAATTCTAGGACACTGGGATCATGACCTGAGCCAAAAGCAGACGCTCAATTGACTGAGTCACCCAAGTACCCCAGATTTTCAACTTTTTATTAAATTGACAATGCATTTTGTTAAAATGCATTGTTAAAACTATTGTTTTCCATAGAGACACCACCATCAAATGAGTTGTTAAATTCAACTTTTATCAACTTCCTAATCTTCCACCAATGTCAAGTAATGTTGGTTAGCCTCATGGTTATATAACAAACTGAATAAATAGCCTCTATCCCCACTTGTGTTGTTTTTATTTTCACAAGAGACAGCATTACTGGTCCAGGTGAACTCCCATTTAGGTAGAGGAGCAGAAGTTATACGTTTCTCACCTTGAGATGTGGTTTCACCTCTGAGGAACTAAAGAACTCCTATGAGTTGTTTGAAATCCACTGACAAAAGAGAAAGGAGAAAGGTTCTGCATTAGTTATAAAAGTCACTGAATCCCAGCTCTGTTGCTCAGAAGTTGTGAGACCTCAGTCAGGCCAAAGAACCACCGAGTTTCAGTCCATCATCTATGAGAGTGATAGTACCTTTCCCATCAAAATGCAAGTGTTAAATGAATGTCCTACAGATTCAATCTCCTCACCATCTTGTCCTTTTGTGGTTCTAAAGCTGGCAGCATAGCAATTCTGAGTCAATCCAGACATCTGTTTTATTTTTCTGGTATTCAAGCTATGGATTAAAACTGGAGAAATTCTCATGCCCACAAATGTGTTAAATTCAATCCAGGCAATGAGAAGATGATATCCAGGAATGTTTCCATGCCCTCCGCAGTGAAAAATTGTAAAAGATGTTGAAAAAGCCTCATCTACCTACTTTAACTTTCTGCCTTTCGTTGTCTTTGCTCTAGTTTAGAAAGTTGTTGGACAACCAATAGCAACACTAGTGGTACTTGTCTACAAGTATGCACACTTAATCCAGTGAGATAATTGATTCCCCTCCCTCCTGTGGAAAAAGCCAATTTTCTATCTATTTGTATATTTATTTGTGAATTCTTGTTCTATAATTCTTTGGATTATCTTTTGTACCAGTTGGAACAGTTGAATGAATTAATGAATAAATGAAGTAAAATCACTGACATGGTTTCATCTTATATTTGTATAAAAGTTAGACATATATATTGTATATATGGTTGAATAAATTATTCTTTACTATTGCATATCACACATGGTTGCATAAATTGTTCTTTACTTTTGCATATCACACACAAATATTTTTCTCCTTTAATCACTATTATAAACCTTCATAATTTGTCCTAGGTATCATTCTGCAACCTTCTTCTCACTGCTAGAAGACTTCTGTCTCATAGAGAAAAATATCAGGTAACAAATAAGTATGTGTTCAACTTTCTCATCAAGTCATCATGTAAACATTTAGGCTCATCAGTGACCTCCTCTCTCCCTTCCTTTCCATGCCCCTCCTCTATGAAGTTAATCCTTTCTTTTTTTTTTTTTAAGATTTTATTTATTTATTTGACAGAGAGAGAGAGAGAGAAAGAGAGAGAGAGTGAGATTGCGCACAAGTAGGCAGAGAGGCAGGCAGAAAGAAAGGGGAAATCAGGCTCCCCGCTGAGCAGAGATCTCGATGTGGGGCTCGATCCCAGGACCCTGAGATCATGACTTGAGCCAAATGCAGAGGGTTAACCTACTGACCCACCCAGGTGCCACGAGGTTAATCCTTGCAACTATGCACCTAATTCTGACTATCTGTATCAGCTAATACATTTATACTATTACTACTAATGTCTCCTTCATAAACTTGCAGCATGTACCATTGAAGTCAATCTCACCATTAAAAATATTACTCTGTATCTATTTCTATTTATTCTCTTTTATTTTATGCCAAAATTTTCTTACAGACATCTACACTGATTTCCACTTTCTCACTTCAGCTTACTGATATAGGATTTTTATGCCAACAACTTAAAACCCTTTTTGTTTCAATCCCAAACTACACCCTCACTGTCAAATCCAAAGATTTTTTTGTTAGGTAGTGAACTTTATTTCTCTACTCCATGTAAGAGCTTTGACCTCTTCTTTCTTCTCAAAACCCCATTCTCTTATGGCTTCTATATACCTCTCTTGATTTCAGTACTAATGTCGATATACCCCTACTCAGCCTCCTTCATACATCGTGGCACTTTCCTAGGGCTTCATTCTCAACCTGCTTCTCTCCTCACCATAAATACTTTCCTTACATTTTCTGCACCTTTTCTTACAATACTAGGTATGCAGTGGTAAGTTTCCAGATACCCATTCCAAAGCATCTGTCCAACTAAAGTGAACTATCAAATAAGCATGTGTATGTTTCAGCATGCTTAAAACAAAATTTAATTACTATTGTTTCCTAAACTTATGCCTTTTCTATGACCCCTATCTTGGTATTCATCTCTACCACCTCCATAGCTAGTCCAAATAAGAAACAACCTCTACCTCAAAACCAAAAAAGAGCCATTGATTCAATCTGTGAAATGTGGCAAATATCCAATGTCTCCTTCTTGTCATCACATCCCATTATTTAATGTCATCCCTCATTTTCCTCAATTCGAGCCTCTAAATTGGCCTCATTCTCTCCAATTCCCATATGATTTCCAAAGATGATCTAAAATGTATCCATAAACTACTGTAAGAGTCACCTGTATAAAACAGATTTTGTAATGTATTTCCTTCTTCTTTTTTTTTTTAAGATTTTGTTTATTTTATTTATTTGACAGAGAGAAATCACAAGTAGACGGAGAGGCAGGCAGAGAGAGAGAGGGAAGCAGGCTCCCTGCTGAGCAGAGAGCCTGATGCGGGACTTGATCCCAGGACCCTGAGATCATGACCTGAGCCGAAGGCAGTGGCTTAACCCACTGAGCCACCCAGGCGCCCCCGTATTTCCTTCTTCTCAAACCCTTAAATTATTCCCTGTTCCTTACAAGCTCAGTATTTAAATACACTCAGTTTTCATATATATTCCCATTTTTATCTCCTATATTCCATCTTACTCCAAATACTTTGTCTTAAAAAAAGTGTTAATTGGAGAAAGAAGCATCTCAGATTTACTAGTCAACTATTTGGAACTCTCCTTTCCTGAAATATATATGGCATCCTCCTTAGAAAATATCAACTCTCATTGAGTGACAGCCCATCTGTTCCTGTCTATGAATATGAGAGGCAAAATTGTAGATCGACCTAAAAGTGGAACAATGGCCACTGCTAGCAAGGCAAAAGGAAAAATAAAATATGTATATATATATATATATACATATATATGTGTGTGTGTGTGTGTATGTGTGTGTATATATATGTATGTATATATATATGTATATATATATAGTCAGTGGCTAGAGAGGCAAAGGTGGATGAAAATGTTTCTTTGTTGTGCCATTCATTTTTTTGCAAATTATGAAAAATGATTATCAAAAAGTAGGCATGAAAGAAAGAGGCTCCTCTTTAGGACAATCCTTAAATAAGCTTGGGTTCTGAGCCATAGAGAACAACCACTTTTTTGTTGAAGTTATTTTCTACCAAATCTTTAGTTTCTACTTTTCTTGTTTTTTTTTTTTTCTTTGAAAGATTTTATTTATTTGTTTGTCAGAGAGAGAGAGAAAACAGAAGCACAGAGAGCTGCAGGCAGAACAGGCAGAGCAGGGAGAGGGAGAAGCAGGCTCCCTGTTGGGAAAGGATCCTGATGTTGGACTCGATCCTAGGACTTGGGATCATGACCTGAGCGGAAGGCAGCCACTTAACCGACGGAGTCAACCAGGCATCCCAAATCCTTAATCTCTAATCATAGAAGTAGAGGTCCCGAAAAAATCCATTTATATAGAGAATATTTACTTGTATTAATCTTTCAAAGATGTCATATGCTTTAAGACAAAAAAAGGTTTTCAGAATTGAAACATGAAATATGAAAGTCAAGGGAACAATAGAAGAGGAAAGGAATACAAGATAAAAAATTAAGAGTCCGAAGAGGAGTCAAATATATCTGTTCTTCTGTGTAACTGGCAGGTGAGAATGAGAATGAACTCCAAAAGTGTTTAGCGAAATTATCTATTCCTGTAGTCACTTCTCTATAGTAAGCCCTAGTCCCGACCTTTGTAAACCATTTTTTTTCTGTTCCCTCAAATCCACTCCCTTAATCCTACCCCAGTCCTCTCACCTGTGTATTGATAACTGTTCATATCACACACAGGATAAATGATCTGATGCACAAATTGGGTGAGCCTTTATTTTATTTTATTTTATTTTATTTTTAAAGATTTTTATTTATTTATTTGACAGAGAGAGAAATCACAAGTAGGAGGAGAGTCAGGCAGAGAGAGAGAGAGAAGCAGGCTCCCGCTGAGCAAAGAGCCCGATGCGGGGCTCGATCCCAGGACACTGAGATCATGACCTGAGCCGAAGGCAGCGGCTTAATCCACTGAGCCACCCAGGTGCCCCGAGCCTTTATTTTATATCCCAGTCTGCTTTACTTAAAAAAAAAAAAAATAATAGGCAATGAACCCTGTGTTTATAGTTAGATTTCTAATCTGAGTCCAATAATACTAAAGATTGTCTTAAAACTATCATCCATTAAATGTGTTTTTTTTTTGTTGGTGGTAGTGTGTTTGTTGGATATGCCTTGAGAATTAAAACCTGTGTTATGCTGGGCACGTGTATTCTCAAAACATCAGTTTCCTGCATGTAAAATAAATAATTAAAGGATGAGCACTTAAAATCTTGCCCAACTCTGAGATCCCAGGATTATATGAAGAGCATTTACCAGATTAGTATCTTTCATTTACCTTCTTAAGAGACTGTTGTCCGCATCAATTCATTTTTCACTTGAAAAACTCAGTGTTGATGCTAAATATTTAAAAAATTAACCCATTGCAACATTTTCCATAATCCATTTGGGCAGTTCTTTTGTTTTCATAAAAGAAACCTGTGCCTCCCTTAGGAAAGTAATGGTTCCTCAAGATAATGTGGGACCTTTTATATTTGCCTAGAGTCTTTTGAGGTTAGCTTCCAGAGCTCACCTAGGATCCCGCAAACTCACAATCTGATATGAAAATCCCAGTGGGAAAAGATACATGAGCAATTAAACAGTTCTATGAGGAACTGATTAAAACAAAATGAAACAATGCAATATGGTTTTTTTTTTAATTTTTAATTTTTTATAAACATATGTTTTTATCCCCAGACATCTTGAGGATGTCTCAAAGAAAAATCTATTTTTAGTTTTGAAATGGTAGCTTATTATATACAAAACAAAATTGTATTATTTGTTGTCTAATTTGATTTAACCAGCTTAAAGCAATTTATCAAACTATCAGAGTAGTATTCTATGTGATAGGATAATAGAATAACTAGAAAGAAGCAAAAATATATCTATCTGGCTGTTGAGAATTAGAAGACTTTGAAAATCAAACGTCAGTGGAAAACCAAGTATGAATGAAGTTAATCACTTGATATGTGCTATGTGTGGTTCTGTTACACATGGAATTCTGGCCATCCAAGGCCAGCATAGATCAGAGAATATTTCTTTAACAAATACATCTATTAGGTACAACTGACTTGGCTCAGTTTAAGAACATGCAACTCTTCATCTCACGGTCATGAGTTTGAGCCCCATGTTGGGAGTAGAGATTCCTTAAATAAATAAACTTAAAAAAGTACATATACTCTGTGAATTTGTATGCCAGATGGCAAAACAGAAAAGAGGATAATTTGCACTACACATTTAAGAAGTTTGTCAGGTACAGAATAGTGAATGAGAGAAGGTAAAAGAAATAACATAAACAATTGCATAAAGATTGGAAAGTGTGTGGCAGGCCTGAAAATGAAATTTAGAGAAAATGTGTTGCCTCCTGAAGAGAGATAAAGCGAGGGGTGTGTGTGTGTGTGTGTGTGTGTGTGTGTGTGTGTGTTTGGTATACCTTCACTAAGAGTTCCAAGGTGGAGAAACTCTATTCCAGTTGGAGGACCAAAGGAGAAGGATGTTTACTTTACCTTCATCTTAAAATTCAAAGTCCCTTGTGTGATGTGGGAAATTTACTCCACTTAGAACATTTGAAAAGCAATACAGAGCCATATTTTCATCAAACTCACAATATAGCTCTACTCTATTCATCAATATTTATTCATTTATTAAAATAAATAATGAGTAGCTGTCTTTGTTGGAATATTTTTAAATAACTCTTGCCCTCAAAGATGTCTTTTTTTCCTTTTTATAAATTAACATATAATTTTTTTTTCCAGGGGGTAAATGTCTGTGAATCATCTGTCTTACACAATTCACAGCACTCAGCATAGCACATACCCTCCTCAATGACCATATCAAACACGTCTTTCTTTTGAAAGATTTTATTTATTTATTTGACAGACAGGGATCACAAGCAGGCAGAGAGGCAGACAGAGAGAGGAGGGAAGCAGCTCCCTGCTGAGCAGAGAACCTGTTTCAGGGCTCGATCCCAGGACCCTGAGATCATGACCTGAGCCAAAGGCAGAGGCTTAACCTCTTGAGCCACCCAGGCGCTCCTCAAAGATGTTTTTTTAAGAAACATTAGGGAGAATGAATTTCATAAGCCAGGTTTTTGCAGTTATTTTGTTATTGTGTTTAAGTTCAGTGATAACCCTGAAGCTGGCAGCTTATCTGCAGTTTATATTTAAGAGACTCGAGGTTAAGCTAGTTTAACTATCTTCCTCAAAATCACTCTTTAAGCTCTGAGCCTGGACCCAGCTATTTAAAAATCCAATGTCCATCATACTTCATTAAAGCATCAAGGACCTATGTTACTTTAAATAACCCATCCCAATAAAAATATAAACAATAACAAATATAAAACAAAATCCTAAGAAAGTAAGAAAACGAAGTATTAACATTGCAAGGATACAGGAAAAATAAATCATACTTTGGTCTTTAAAAGGTGGGTGTGTTGTTTGAAAATGGATCTTTATATATATATCAAGTTCTAATACATGGAACCTGTAAATGCCACCTTATTTGGAGGAAGGGTGTTTACATGTGATTAGGGTAAGGATCTGGATATTGGGAGATTATTTTAGATTATCTGGGTGCTGTATATGCCTTCACAGATGATCTTATACAAGAGAAGGAGACTAGGGGCACCTTGGTGACTCAGTCAATTAAGTGTCTGCCTTTGGCTCAGGTCATGATCCCAGGGTCCAGGTATGGAGCCTCATGTCTGGCTCCTGGCCCAGTAAGGAGCCTCTTTCTTCCTCTCTTTCTGCCATTCCCCCTATTGTTCTCTCTCTCTGTCAAATAAGTAAATAAAATCTGAAAAAAAAAAAAAAAGTAAAAAGGAGGCTATTCCACACACACACATACACACATACACACACACGCATGCGCGTGGGTGTATGTGCAAGAAAGGTAGGAAAGATGAAGAGTAGAGAAGTTTGAAGATGCCAGTCTTGAAGACTGAAATAATACAACCACAAGTCAAAGAATGCCTGTGGTCTCCACAAACTGCAAGAGGTAAGGGAAAGTGTTGTCCCTGACAACCTCCTGTGGGAGTATGGCTCAGCTGACACCTTAATTTTGGCCCAGTGACACTGATTTCAAATTTCTGCCCTTAGAACTGTAAGAGAATAAAGTCTATTGTAGTAAGCCAACAAATGCATAGTATTTTTTTAGAAGCCATAGGAAATTAATGCAATCAATAGGTTTAGAATACAATAGGCTTAAAAATATAGTAAATGACTAAAATAGTATCAGGCAAAACAAAAAAAAAATAATTAACAAAACCCCAGAAACTTAAGAAAAGTAAACCATCAAATACATGATCTACTCATTTATTAAGAAATAAGATAGAGGGGCACCTGGATGGCTCAGTGGGTT
Organism: Mustela erminea; assembly: GCF_009829155.1. NCBI lineage: Eukaryota > Metazoa > Chordata > Mammalia > Carnivora > Mustelidae > Mustela > Mustela erminea. The sequence goes on along the minus strand of NC_045622.1, from coordinate 99,810,980 downwards.
AAGCCGCTGCCTTCGGCTCAGGTCATGATCTCAGGGTCCTGGGATCGAGGCCCACATCGAGCTCTCTGCTCAGCAGGGAGCCTGCTTCCCTCTCTCTCTCTCTCTGCCTGCCTCTCTGTCTACTTGTGATCTCTCCCTGTCAAATAAATAAATAAAAATCTTAAGAAAAAAAAAAGAAATAAGATAGAATAGAGAACAAAAGGTAAAACTAAGAGTAGTAATAGTAAGATCAGCAAATACATTATTAATCACTTATAATATACCATATATAGTGGCAAGAATTTAAGATACATCATTTAATTTTCATGCAAATCTCATTAGAAAATTAGAGTAAACCAAAAGGTTTACTTGTAGACCAAACGTTTTTTTGTTGTTGTTGTTATTTATTTTTTTATTGAAGTATACTCAACATACAATGTTATATTAATTTTAGGGGTACAATGTCATTATTTGACAATTCCTGTGCATTATACAGTGTTCACCTTGGGAAGTGTGGTTATCATCTGTCACCATACAACATTATTACAACGTTATTATCTATATTTCCTTTGCTGTACTTTTCATCCTTGTGACTTATTTATTTTATAACTAGAAGTTTGTGCTTCTTAATCCCCCTGAAAGAAGTTTTAAAAGTCTTAAACTTATAATATTGCAAAGGTAAAAATAACTAAAGAGTGAATAAAAATACACATAAAATTACTCACTTTTTATTAAAAAACGTAGGATATCAGACAGATGTACATTCATTCCATGTAAAAAAATGAAATTAATTAAGTTAAAAAAGGTTACATGCTCTAATGATGATGAAAAGATGTGTACTTTGTGAGAAATGTAATGGTTTTCTCAAAGTAAGATATCGAGTCTAACAATACCACACCAACCAATTCAAAGTAATTAGACATTGAAGAAGAGCAGAAAATGCAACAAGTGCATTTGAATTATCCATAGGAGATAACATATGGTTTAATAAGATAAGCAACTGGAAAGCAAGAAGCATGCTTAGGCCCCCAGGTCATAAAATCCTTCCCTACTTTACTTTTTGTTCACATCCACTCAAAATCAGCCACTCATTAAAAGTCTCTGATGAAACTCTGAGTCTGGTTAAGAAAATAATTTTTTAAAAGGTAATCTAAATCCCAGTACTTTCTTGAGAGCTGCTTTCACATCCGTGTTCCTCAAGCTGTAGATGAGGGGGTTCAGCATGGGTATCACTATGGTGTAGAACACCGTGGCCACCTTGTCGGTATCCACACTGTTACAAGAACTGGGCCGGCAATAAATGAAAAGAATAGTTCCATGGAAGACAAGGATGGCTGTGAGGTGGGAGGCACAGGTGGAAAAGGCTTTGTGCCTTCCCTCTGCAGAGCGCATCCTCAGGATGGTGATGAGAATCAGCAAGTAGGAGGTGAAGATGATCACAATGGTGATGATCTCATTGGCAGTGGCCACAATGAACACCGTGAGTTCATTAACAGAGACATCAGAGCAAGCAAGTGATAAGAGAGGGGGTAGATCACAAAAGAAGTGATTAATCACATTTGATCTATAGGATGGGATCTCAAGAGCTAAACACAAGTGGATCAGAGAACACACCATCCCCCAGAGGTAGCAGCAGGAAACCAGCTCCATACAGAGATTCTGGGACATAGTGACAGTGTACAGCAGTGGGTTGCAGATGGCCACAAAGCGGTCATAGGCCAATCACAGCCAGCAGGAAGACCTCAGTGATTGCAAAGGAACAAAATAAATAGAATTGCACCATGCATCCTAGGAAGGAGATGGCTTTGTCCCTGTGTAAGATATTGGACAGCATCTTTGGCACGATGATCGTGGAGTAGCAAAAATCCACAAAGGACAAGTGGCTGAGGAAAAAGTACATGGGAGTGTGAAGTTGAGAGCTGACCTGAATCACTGCAATCATGCCTAGATTTCCCAAAACTGTGACTCCATAGGTGAGAAGGAACAGCAGGAAGAGGAAGACTTTCAGCTCAGGGACATCTGTTAATCCAAGAAGGATGAACTCTGTCATGGAGGTGCAGTTCTCTCCTTAATTTCTGCCATGTCTCAGCCTTAGGATAACAAACGTTAAATTTGTAAGGGAGTAAAAACAGATTAATAATAATTAAAAAAAATAGCATTGATAGCAAATATTGTACTTATAAGAATCAACAAAAACAGTGTTGTCAAATACTTCAAAATGTTAAATGTCTCAGTAGATCCCACTGATCAAAACTGATTCTAGCATGAACAAAAGCATTAAAAAAAAAAGTATTAAAATAACTTAAACGATTCCAACTTTTACCACAATACATCAAGATGATTAACTAAGTTTGATTATTTGGTCAAGTTTAAAATAGAGTCAATGATTTTCAAAGCCACACAGAAATGTTCCTCTGTTCTCTGAAAACCCTTAAGAAGCTTGGGCAGCACAGTAGCACCTACTGTGATTCTATAAAACGTATACTTTTTTTTTTCATTGAGTCTTTCAGGAACATATATTTGAAGCAAAGTTTTTTTTAAAATTCCATCTTTAGGGAGTATGATAAATTTTTTGAGTTCTGCAGCTCACAAAACACTTATAAATTTCAAATTATGAGCCAAGAGATTTAAAATATAGACTAAAAATGAAAATTTTACACCAAACTAACAGAGTGGTTTAATCAATTATCACAGCAATAATCTACAACAATAAAGTCTTAATCCTGAGAACAATAAAAACTATATATTTTTATGAGAGATTTCATTCTTAATGAGTTAGAGGAATATTTCATCACCTTAGTAAAATTATGAAAAACGAATCAAACTCTACATTTCAGTATTGTTAATAATATTAAAATGGAAAATGTTAATGATCAACAATAGAGCAATTATTAAATTACAATGGGTCATATCTAGGAGAGAAAATTATCATGCTGGTGGTTAATTTTTTTTAAAAAAAGAAATGAGATAACAAATAGTCTACTTGGTGTACATATGTAGATGTATATAAAGATGTATGTAGAGAGGTATGAATACATCAGATAGGTCTGTTACCAATACCTATGATTTGGCCATACTGAAATATTCATCTTTTACCCACACCAAAGAGAGGTACCCGAAAACTGTCTCAAGTTCTCTAAGCAGTTGGCTGGGAAAAGTGGTTATTTAGTCTACTCAATACAGTGGGATCTAGCCCTGAGACCTTTCTTTAAAGAAAAGGCCAATAGACACGGAGGGACTCTATTCTCTGCCCTCCCTTCTAAAGAGCAGGAGGAGGATATGTGTGACCTCTGCACGCAAGTGTAATAAAAATTGAGTGAAGACGTTCTGGACTAGAAGAATAACTTGGTATTTTCTCCATATAGTGAACTATCTTTAAAGAAGTAGAAGCATATCACTTTCCTGAAGTCATGTTTTTTTTCATTATCCGGCCAAGAATAGAGATAAACCAAAACCAAAACCAAAACAAAACAAAGTACCTGAGTTATTTGCGGGCTTCCCAGTTAAACAGGAAAGCCAACTTGTTAAATTTTTTTCTGAATGTTCTAGGCTGTTGATAAGAAATTATTTCATGTCAACTTCTAAACAACTCCAAAAGAATTCATCTCATTTTCTGAGCAGAGTGAGTTCCCAGGTCTTGACTGTCTGTGGACAGTGTGGTGGGCAGATGACTGCCACCCTCAGCATTAGCATGACAATGAAGGAGGCTCTCCATGATCACAAATTCTTGATTTCATCACAGAAACTGGTCTGAAAAAAAAAAATGTTAACAAGAAACAGAAAGAGAATGAACGAAGAGGGTTACCATTTGCTTATTCTATACACATTTTGATGTTACAAAGAAAATTGTTCTAAATTCACCATTAAGTGTTTCTAAATACTAAAACACAAAAAGCCTTTCAAATAGTAATTGCACAGGAATCTTATTATTATCTAATTAAAAGATAGATGAGTTCGATACATGTTTAAAATAATTGTTGACAGGGAACATAAATTCATGTTTATTTTCAAGTAACCAGAATCTAGCTCTAGCTTACAGACCCGAGTAATAGACATTTTCTCCTGGTGCAGAAGATGTTAAGACATGTAGAGCAGACTGAGACTTATCTTGTAATTTAAGCTCCCGGGAATTGGGCTCTTTAGGCCCCCAAACAATTACTGATCCCTATGGTATAACAAAATATATAAAACTTAAAGTGAGAGTATGTTTCATGTAACCTACCTAATAATTAATCTTTATTGACATATCATCAGGAAATCTATTTTTTAAATTATCCCAATTTGGGAAATGACTCTTTAAAGCCAAATATGCCCCCTCCCAGCCTTCATGGTGTTATGTGATATTATATCGAAGTGTCATATGTGTGGGACACAGCTATAAGGCCATGAGGAAATAGCATTGAGTATTTCTTCCTTTCTAATATCATGATAGAATCCATTAGTTTCTTCCTGTAAGGCATAGTGACAAATATCATATTAGAATTCCTTAAAATACCATAAAATTAAAGATGCTGCTGGTCAGAAAACTCTAGATCACACTTATTGAGTCTTTGCTAGATGTTGGAAACTATTCTAAATATTATGCAAGTATTAATTCCTGTTAGTGTCCTAGTAACCATCCAGGAAACAGTTCTGGGTTTCATGCCTATCTTACAAAGAAGAGGATTGAGATACAGACAGTGGCTTCTTGGATCACCTCAAAATAAATGGCCAATAAAAACAATTACAGCCCTCTGGTTTTTCCAGTCATAGGAATGTATGAAAAAAAGAAGAAACTAGAGAAATTTCTGAGGTTGCATTTTTTTTTTTTCAGTGCATGTCCAGTGCTGGAAGCCACTGAAGGGACTACATCAATTCTCTCTTCTAGATGTGTTCTTCTTCTGACTTTATAATATCATTCTAGGCCACAGGATTCTATTTGTTTGTGTGTATCACTGGCTGTACACATACATTTTTAAGGTATATGTAGTCAACGAATAATCTCAAGTAAATAAATTTGCACACTCTCAACTACCACATAAGATAGTCTTAAAATCGCTGTGCCAAGGATAACACCCAAGTTGGAGGAGACATTTCCTTTGGTTCTCCATTCCCAAATCACCTCTCATAATCAACAAAACAGAAGACAAATTCTCACCAACTATCTTTTTTTGTGTTGCCCCATGAGTAGAAATCCATGGGCCAAAAGAAAGAGCTGTGATTATTGGTGCCCTTAAGGCCATTTTTCATATTTTAGTTCCTCATTCAGGGCACCTGCAACTCATGGCATGCATCTCTCCCTCTTTCCATTTTATACAATTTCTGTTTCAGGTTACAACTTCTACCAACTTGTAGAAGTTAAATATTTTCCTTACTTGGTTTTCTAAATATTTGCTAAATATTTGCCTTACTTGGTTTTCTATGTTCCATTAGTAAGTGTTTTTTATATATTATGGGCACACATCCTTTCTCAGCTATAGAACTTGCACTTTTTGCTCCCAAATTTAAGTCTATGGTCTGTTTTGAGCTAATGTTTGTGCATGGTGTGAGATAAGTTGAAATTTATCTTTTTTGCATATGACTAACCAGTTGCTCATTTCCATTTATTGAAAAGACTGTCCATCTCCAGGAGACTGCCTCAGTAGGTTCTCAGAATCAGTCAACCATAAATCTGTTTACTTTTGGACCCTCAATTCTATTATGTTTTAGGATATGCTCACCATATGCCAGTACCAAGTATAATATTTTTTAAATTTCAGTTTCTCAGTAGTCTTTTGTTATTCATTTCTAAGCACTGAAATATTTTGACGTTTTCAAGAACTTATTTTCTTAGTGTTACATTGGTATTTTATTGTTTACTGTGAAGAAATAAGATTATTTTGAAATACTTATGCTATATTTTGTGATCATGTTGAATCTGATTATTAGTTCTCATAGTTCTAATACAGTGCACACACATGTGTGTTTGTGTGTGGATTGCTTAGAATTTTCTTCATAGATCATGTATAATGTGAATAAAATCAGGTTTACTTTAAATCTGGGTGACTGGTGGACTGATTGATTTATTAATCAGTATATTTGTTTTTCCATGTATAGTTATCAATCTATTAACACCTCAGTCTGTCTGTGAGACAGACATGGGCTCTTGCTGGGGGTGGGGCTGGCTTTTCTGGCTTTCACCCTTTTTTTTCTGAGGAGCTGGCCTGCTACCATGGCAGCCCCGGGACTCCAGCCTCAACTTGGCGTTGCTCTGCTTCATCTTTGACCTTTTAATCTGTCTATGAGTGCTGAGAGTAGACATCCTACATAGATTGAAATAATTTCTTCTATTTCTCCTTACTGCTAAATTTTATCTTGAATGGGTGCTGGTTGGTGCCAAATAATTTTTCTGCATCTATAATGTGGCCTTGTGATTTTGTTGCCTTTAATTGTATGTAAGTGATGTATTACATTGTTTTTCATATGTTAAACCAACCTTGCATTTCTGGGATAAATCTCACTTGGTCATGGTTCATAATCTTTTTATATGTTTTAATGCATTTGTTTTATTTCATGACTGGTTATAATATTTTTTTTTGAGAATTTTTGTGTTTATATTCATGAGGGATATTGGTTTGCATTTTCTTCCTCATTTTGTCTTTGGCTTTGGTATGCTGGAATACCAGGATAACTGCATGAACTGGAAAGAACATCATGTCCTCTGTCATCTAAATGAGGTAATTAACAATTGATGCTACTGTTTATAACCCTGAAACTAATAATACATTATATGTTAATTTAAAAATAAACATAATTATACTATTGTTATATACTTATTTAGTAAAAACAACTCAGTCAAAGACAACTATCATACGCTCTCTCTGTTAAGAGGAATTTGAGAGGCAGGGCAGGGGGTACTGGCACATAGGGAGGGAAAAAATGAAATAAGATGAGATCAAGAGGGAGACAAACCATAAGAGACTCTTGATCTCAGGAAACAAACGGAGGGTTTCTGAGGAGTGTCAGGGTAAGGATAGGGTAGTTGGTTTATGGACATTGGGAAGGGTATGTGCTATGGTAAGTGCTATGAAATGTGTAATCCTGATGATTCACAGACCTGTACCCCTGGGGCAAATAATACATTATATTTTAATTAAAGAAAAATGAAAACAAAAGGGAAGCCATCTGTGCCTGGACATTGGTAGGGGGAAGGAGGAAATTTTTTTTTTTAATGTTTCCCATCTTTTTTTTTTTAAATTTTTTAAAATTTATTTTCAGCCTAACAGTATTCATTGTTTTTTGTACCACACCCAGTGCTCCATGCAATCCGTGCCCTCTATAGAAATCAAATTTATTGTTACATGTCTATTCAGACTTTTTATTTCTTTGTCAATTTTGATAAATTGATCTTTTACAATTTTTTTATGTATCATCTAACTTGACTAAATTTTTGGCATAAAATTTTTTATACTATTCATTATTCTCATTTTAATTTACTCAAGATTACTTTCCTCAATGATTGTGGTAATTTGTTCCTTGTTTTTGATTTTTTTTTTTTGCATAGTAATTCTAGCTAAAATTGTGTCAATTATATTAATCTTTTCACAGTACAAACTTATTGGTCTGGTTTGTTCTTCATCTTCTTACTTTATTGGCTTGTGCTCTAGTCATTATTTCTTTCCTTTGTTGTTTCTTCTTCTTCTTCTTCTTCTTCTTTAATTTCTTGATGTGGAAACTAAGTTTCTAGTTTTAAGAGTTTTCTTCTTTTCTAATATAGTTATTTGAAGACCTAAATTTCCTTGTAAACCCTGGGAAGTACCTATTAAAATTCCATAGTTTAGTTTTCATTTTCATCATTGATTTCAAACAGGAGCACTATAATCTTTGTTTCTTCTCTACAGTGTTCCAGTTAAGCACAAATCAATTAAGTGATAATGTGTAAAGGAAGGCAATTTCATATATGTGAATATATATTATTATATAAAATATTGTAGGATATAATTTTATATATAAATTTCTGAAATAAAGTTGTTTTAATTTCTTAGTGTATTTTTAAAATCATATAACCATTAAAATTGTTTCATGAACCAATATAAGATTATTATGCAGGTTTTATTTTATGGTAAGCAAAATAGTGAGTAGTTTTTCTCTCAATAATTTTCTGAACTAATTTGGGAGTTATTAAAAAACAAATAATATAGGTCAAAGAATATATAAGTAATCCAAACAAAACTGATGATAGAAGAAAGGCAAATATTGTGTCATAAAATTTTTGAGAATTAGAAACTCATATCTATTTGGCCATTTCATAATAAATATTACTAGTACTAGAAAAAAATTAATCCTTCCTAATAAACACAATAATCTAGTTTTGATTACTTATCTGTTTAGGTTATCATTAAAGATGACAAGTAATTTAAAACATTTAAGGGGCAGCTGTGTGGCTCAGTTGGTTAAGCATCGGATTCTTGATTTTGGCTCAGGTGTTGATCTCAGGGTCATGGAATTGAGCTTTACATGGCCTCTGAACTCTCTATTCCTCTCCTTTTGCCCTCTCCTGTCTGCACTCTCTCTTTCTCTCTAAAATAAATAACTAAAATATTTTAAAAAATAAAACAACATTTAAGAAAAGCAAATGGCTCTCAATATTTACAAGAAATCTATTCAATAATTACATGAAGACTGCCTAGGGAGTTCTTATGAAGAAAATTGAGATTGCTTTTGTTCAAGTGACCAATAAATTAATAATATACTTATGCTGATTGATAGTGGTAAAAAAGGAAGGATGAAACAGAATACGAATACATTTTCTTTGTTTTTGTTCTCATTATTAGCTTGCGAAACTCCTAATATTTCTAAACTTGTAAATATTTGTATCCCCCACACTGAAATTATTTCTGAAAAAAATTAAACTAGTTAGGTTTAGCCTATTTTACTTTTTATTACTTTGAGCACCTAACAACATAACTTGTATGTATGCGGCATCAAATAGTAGCTCAAAAATTTGTTGAATCATTTGGTATATTGTATATGTGCAATAAATGCTAGTCCTATTCTCTTTTTGTCCCTGCTAACTGAGAAATTGTAGATGTTAAATAAACAATCATTGTATTTAAAATTTAGTGAAATAGGTGACAAGGAAAGGTATACATAGTCTTACGTTCAAGAACCTCACAAGCCAGTATTATTAGTAAATATCATAATAAGGTTGGTCTTCAAGTTTTTATTTAAATTCTGGTTAGTTAACATACAGTGTAATATTAGTTGCAGGTATAAAATTTAGAGATTCATCATTTACATAAAATACCCAGTACCCACCACAAGTGTCCCCCTTAATACCCATTACCTATTTCAACCATCAGTTGCTTGCCCCTACCCCAGCAACCTTCAGTTTCTTCTCTAGAGTTAAGAGTCTGTTTTCTGGTTTGATTCTCTTTTTCTTCCCCTATGTTCTTCTGTTCTGTTCATCTGAGTAAAATCATATGATATTTATCTTTCTATGTCTGACTTATTTACCTTACCCTAATACTCTCTAGTGCCATCCACAACATTGCAGATGGCAGGATATCATTCCTTTTGATAGCTGATTAATATTTCATATACTATGTACACTACTCCTTTATCCATTCTTCAGTTGATGGACATTTGGGCTCCTTCCATAATTTTCCTTAAAAATGAAATACTTATGTGTTCTACAAATAGGTTAGAATTTGCCTTTAAGTGACAGCATTCTATTCCTGTGGAAAGTTAGAATGGAGACTTAGAATGAACAAACAAACAAACAGACAATGTAATGATGGCCTAAGTCAGAGATGCAGGTACTTATAGGAATGATTATTTATTCAGTGATGGCAAGTATACCTGTGGGGGGAGATTTTTATATAGACACACTCCTATATATGTGTGTATATGTGAGTCTGTGTGTGTATATATATAAGACAGACAGTAGATATGTAATAAAAGTACAATATAAGAAATGGAGGGTGGGTGAGTGGGAAGAGGAGAACTAATTGTGAGCCAGAGGTCATTCTAGACTCTTTGCACATGACATATAACTTCATGGGAAGTAATTAGTATTATTCCCATTTATTTCAGTTGAGATCATATCTGAAGTTCCAAAAGCACTGGACACTGCAACATCAAAAACAAAAATAATAAAGAAAACCAGAAATAATCAATAAAGCTTTAAAAAAGATTAAAAAGACACATACCCATATGGAAATCTCATTGCATATATAAACTGTTGGGAAAAGATGTGTTCTTTATTGGAAAATAGGAGGAATTCAACTTTGAAAGGATTAACATTTCCATAATACATAATGAAAGAAACTGTTATTTTTAAGCACTGTTCATTAAGCTCATAAAGGTTAAAGAGTAAACTAAACGTATCTTAAGGATCCATTACTAATAACCATTTAAGACATGAAAGACTGAAAGAAAGTGAAGACATAGACTTCAAGTTTGAAATTGCTCAATCCTACCCTTGAGGCCAAGTGAAGAGACACAAAAACAAATGAATCAAAAAGAATCACTCAGAAACACCTACCTCCTGGCTCTTCCCTCCTCACTCAAACACTACAGTCCACACATTCACCCCTCTACCAGCCTCCAAGCCTCCACTTTGGGAACCTGAGTCCTGTTAAGAAAATATTTTCTAGGAAAATATTTTGGAGCTCACCACTTTTCTGAGAGCTGCTTTTACATCCTTGTTCCTCAAGCTGTAGATGAGGGGGTTCAGCATGGGTATCACTATGGTGTAGAACACCGTGGCCACCTTGTCGGTATCCACACTGTTACCAGAACTGGGCCGGCAATAAATGAAAAGAATAGTTCCATGGAAGACAAGGATGGCTGTGAGGTGGGAGGCACAGGTGGAAAAGGCTTTGTGCCTTCCCTCTGCAGAGCGCATCCTCAGGATGGTGATGAGAATCAGCAAGTAGGAGGTGAAGATGATCACAATGGTGATGATCTCATTGGCAGTGGCCACAATGAACACCATGAGTTCGTTAACAGAGACATCAGAGCAAGCAAGTGATAAGAGAGGGGGTAGATCACAAAAGAAGTGATTAATCACATTTGATCTATAGGATGGGATCTCAAGAGCTAAACACAAGTGGATCAGAGAACACACCATCCCCCAGAGGTAGCAGCAGGAAACCAGCTCCATACAGAGATTCTGGGACATAGTGACAGTGTACAGCAGTGGGTTGCAGATGGCCACAAAGCGGTCATAGGCCATCACAGCCAGCAGGAAGACCTCAGTTATCACACATGTGCAAAACAAGTAGAATTGCACCATGCATCCTAAGAAGGAGATGGCTTTGTCCCTGTTTAAGATACTGGACAGCATCTTTGGCACAATGTTCGTGGAGTAGCAGAAATCCACAAAGGACAAGTGGCTGAGGAAAAAGTACATGGGAGTGTGAAGTTGAGAGCTGACCTGAATCACTGCAATCATGCCTAGATTTCCCCAAACTGTGACTCCATAGATGAGGAGGAACAGCAGGAAGAGGAAGACTTTCAGCTCAGGGGCATCTGTTAACCCAAGAAGGATGAACTCTGTCATGGAGGTGCAGTTCTCCTCCTTAATTTCTGCCATGTGTCAGGTTCAGGAAAACAAATGTTAAATGTTGTTTCTTCTAAAATGGGAAGAAAAAGAACAGATTTATGTTAACCTCAGAGAAATATAGCATTGATATCAAATATTGTATTTATACAATATAACAAAAACACAATTGCCAAATAATTCAAGATGTTAAGTGTCTGACTGGATCCCAATGATCAAAATTGACTTTAGCATCAGAAGAAACATTAAAAAACTTAAATGATTCCAACTTTTACCACAACATATTGAGATGATTAACTAAGTTCGATTATTGGGTGGGTTTCAAAATAGAGCTAATGGTACATTTCAAAGCCACACAGAAATGTTCCTCTGTTCTCTGAAAACCCTTAAGAAGCTCAGACAGCAGTACCTACTGTGATTCTATAAAAGATATACTTTCTTTTTTTTTTTTCACTGAGTCTTTCAGGATCAAATATTTGAAGCAAAGTTTCTAACAATCCTCTTTAGAGATTGTGACACATTTTTTGAGGTCTGCAGCTCACAAAACCCTTTTAAATTTTGAGGGTTTTGAAGGGGCGGGGGGGGCAGATAGTGGGTATTATGGAGGGCACGTATTGCATGGAGCACTGGGTGTGGTGCATAACAATGAATTCATAACAATGAAAAGAAATTTTAAAAAAATTGAATTATGAGGCAGGAGATTTAAAATATACACTGAAAATGAAAATTTTACAAACCAAATGAACAAAGTAGTTATATCAATTATCGTAGTAATGATCTGCAGTAATAAATTCTTAATCCGGACAACAATAAAATCTATGTAATTTTATAAGAGATTTTATTCTTAATAACCTGTCATTAGAGGGGGGCTAGGGTAAGCTCATTCAGTTAAATGTCTGCCTTAGGCTCAGGTTATGGTCCTAGGGTCCTAAGATGTAGCCCCACATTGGGCTCCCTGCTCAGCAGGGAGTCAGCTTCTCCTTCTCCCTCTTCTTCTGCCCTTCCACCCCAATAGTGCTCACTCACTCTATCTCCCAAATAAATAAAATAAAAAGTTAAATCTTTAATAATATAAGCTGTAGTTAGAAATATTTAACCACATTGATAACATCATGAAAAACTAATTCCAAAACTACCTGGCAGAACTGTTTATAACAATGGAAATACTAATGGAAACAATGGAAAATACTGATGATCAATAATAGAGCAATTATTTAATTACAGTGGGTCGTATCTAGGAGAGAAAATTATCATGCTGGTGATTAATTAAAAAAAAAAAAGAAAGAAAGAAGATACCAAATAGACTACTTGGTGTACATATGTAGATGTATATAAAGAAGTACAGAGAGAGGTATGAATACATCGGGTAGGTCTGTTACCAATTTGGCTATAACTGAAATATTCATCCTTTACCCACACCAAAGAGAGGACCTGAAAACTCTCTCAAGTTCTCTAAGCAGTTGGCTGGGAAAAGTGGTTATTTAGTTTACTCAGTACAGTGGGATCTAGCACTCAGATCTTTCCTTAAAGAAAAGGCCAATAGACAGAGAGGGACTCTATTCTCTGCCCTCCCTTCTAAAGGGCAGGAGGAGGATACGCATGACCTCTGCATATACGTGTAATGAAAATTAAGTGAAGACGTTCTGGACTAGAAGAATAACTTGGTATTTTCTCCATGTAGTGAACTATCTTTAAAGAAGTAGAAGCATATCACTTTCCTGAAGTCATGTTTTTTTCATTATCCAGCCAAGAACAGAGATAAACCAAAACCAAAACCAAAACAAAACAAATTACCTGAGTTATTTGCGGGCTTCCCAGTTAAACAGGAAAGCCAGCTTGTTAAATTTTTTTCTGAATGTTCTAGGCTGTTGGTAAGAAACTATTTCATGTCAACTTCTAAACAACTCCAAAAGAATTCATCTCATTTTCTGAGCAGAGTGAGTTCCCAGGTCTTGACTGTCTGTGGACAGTGTGGTGGGCAGGTGACTGCAACCCTCAGCAGTAGCATGACAATGAAAGAGCCTCTCCATGATCACAAATGCTTGATTTCATCACAGAAACTGGTCTGAAATAAAGGTGTTAAGAGCAATCAGAAAGAGAGAGAAAAGATGGTTACCATTTGATTATTCAGTATTCTTTCATACACACACCTGTTTGATGTTACAGAGAAAATGTTCTAAATTCAAAAATAAGTGTTTCTGAAAAGTAAAACACAAAATAATTTTAAACAGTAACTGCATACAAGTAGAAGTCCTGTTAAAACATTATCTAATTAGAGGAAAGATGGCTTCAATACATCTTTAAAATAACTGTGGATAGGGAACATACATTCATTTTTATTGAATGTATGTTCCCTATCCACAGTTATTCATTTTTATTTTCAAATAACCAGAGTCTAGCTCTAGCTAACCGACCTGAGTGACAGACATTTTCTCCCTGGTGTTGAAGACGTTAAGACATATAGAGTAGACAGAGACTTATACTGTAATTTAAGCTCCTGGGAAATGAGCTCCTTAGGCCCCAAACAATTACTAATCCTTAGGGCAAAATATATAAAAATCAAGTTGAGACTCTAGGTCATGTAATATATCTAATAATTAATCTTTAGGACATATCATCAGAAAATTTATTTTTTGAATTATCCCAATTTGCAAAACGACTGTTTAAAACTAAACATGTTCCTTCCCAGCCTTCATGGTGCTATGTGATATTAAATCTAAGTGTCATAGGTGTGGGACACAGCTTTAAGACCATAATGAAATAGCATTAGTATTTCTTCCTTTCTAATAACATGATAGAATCCCTTAGATTCTTCCTATAGGGCATAGTGACAAATATGATATTAGAATTCCTTTAAATACTGTAAAATTAATGATGCTACTGGTCATATAACAATAGAATAGATCACATTTATTGAGCTCTTGCTAGGTGTTGAAAACTATTCTAAATATTATGTAAGTGTTAATTCCTTTTAGCTTCCTAATAACAAGCCAGGACAGAGTTCTGGGTTTCATGCTTATCTTACAAAGGAGAGGATGGAGACACAGACAGTGGCCACTTGAATCAACTCAAAATAAGTAGCCAATAAAAGCAACTACAGCTGTCTGGTTTTTCCACTCATAGGAATGTATGAAAACAAGAGGAAAACCAGAGAGATTTCTGAGGTTGCATTTTTCTTCAGTGCATGTCCAATGCTGGAAGCCATTGAATGGGATTACATCAATTATCTCTTCTAGATGTGTTCTTCTTCTGACTTTTTTTTTTTTTTGAAGATTTTATTTATTTATTTGACAGACAGAAATCACAAGTAGGCAGAGAGGCAGGCAGAGAGAGAGAGAGGAGGAAGAAGGCTCCCCGCAGAGCAGAAAGCCCCATGCGGGGCTCGATCCCACGACCCTGGGACCATGACCCAAGCCGAAGGCAGAGGCTTTAACCCACTGAGCCACCCAGGTGCCCCTCTTTTTCTGACTTTATAATATCATTCTAGGCCACAGGATTCACTGGCTGTACATATATATTTTTAAAGGTATATGTAGTCAACAAGTAATCTCAAGTAAATAAATTTGCACACTCTCAACCACCACATAATATAGTCCTAAAATTGCTGTGTCAAAGGTAACACCCAAGTTTGAGGAGATATTCCCTTTGGTTCTTTATTCCCTAATCACCTCTCACAATTAACGAAAGAGAAGACAAGCTCTCACCAACTTTTTCTTTTTTTTTTTTTTTGAGTTGCCCCATGAATAGAAATCTGTGGGCCAAAAGAAAGAGAGAACTGTGATTATTGGTGTTCTAAAGGCCATTTGTCATATTTTATTTTATTTTAAATATTTTATTTTATTTTTTTGACACAGAGTGAGATCACAAGCAGGCAGAGAGGCAGGCAGAGAGAGAGGGGGAAGCAGGCTCCTTGCTGAGCAGAGAGGCCCGATGCAGGGTTCTATTCCAGGACCCTGAGGTCATGACCTGAGCCGAAGGCAGAGGCTTAACCCCCTGAGCCACCCAGGCACCCTCATTTTTCATATTTTAATTCCTCATTCAGGGCATCTGCAATACATGACATGTATCTCTCCTTCTTTCCATCTTACACAATTTCTGTTTCAGGTTATAACTTCTACCAATGTCTAGCTAAATATTTGCCTAACTTGGTTTTCTATGTTCCATTAGTAAGTATTCTTTATATATTATGGGCACACATCCCTTCTCAGCTATAGAACTTGCACTTTTTGCTCCCAAATTTAAGTCTATCGTCTGTTTTGAGCTAATGTCTGTGCATGGTGTGAGGTAAGTTGAAATTTATCTTTTTTGCATATGACTAACAAGTTGCTCATTGCCATTTATTGAAAAGACTGTCCATCTCCAGGAGACTGCCTCAGTAGGTTCTCAGAATCAGTCAACCATAAATCTGTTTACTTTTGGACCCTCAATTCTATTATGCTTTAGGATATGCTCACCATATGCCAGTACCAAGTATAATATTTTTTAAATTTCAGTTTCTCAGTAGTCTTTTGTTATTCATTTCTAAGCACTGAAATATTTTGACATGTTCAAGAACTTATTTTCTTAGTGTTACATTGGTATTTTATTGTTTACTGTGAAGAAATAAGATTATTTTGAAATACTGATGCTATATTTTGTGATCATGGTGAATTTGATTATACTCATAGTTCTAAAATGTGCACACACATGTGTGTTTGTGTGTGGATTGCTTAGAATTTTCTTCTTAAAAATCATGTATAGTCTGAATAAAACAAGTTTTATTTCAAATCTGGGTGACTGACTAGTGGACCAATTAATTTATTAATCTATTTATCCATCTTTCTATGTATACTTATCAGTCTATTGATATTTCAATCTGTGATTACTGACAGGAGACATTCTGCATTGTTTCCTCACAATAGGGAGGGGAGTTCAGTCATTCCTTACCCATTAATTGGGATGATAACAACAGCTTTGGTAGATTGAAGTAATATCCTCTCCTTCTACTTAATTTGTAATTTTTACCTTGATTGGTTGCTGGATGGTGTCAAATAATTTCCCTGTATCTATATGGTGGACATGTGATTTGTGTTGCCTATTACTCTACATTAGTGATTATTACATTGTTTTTCATATGCTAAACCAATCTTGCATTTCTGCAATAAATCTCACTTGATCATGGTTCATAATCCTGTTACTAAAACATGTTTTTTTGCATTTATTTTATTTCATTATTGGGTATAGTATTCTGTTGAGAATTCTTGTGTTTATATCCATGAGAGATATTGGTTTTTGTTTTCTCTTTTCTTATAGATTTTATTTATTCAATTGAGAGAGAAACAGAGCAAGAGCAGGGTAGAGGGTCAGAGCAAGAGGGAAAAGCAGGCTCCCTACTGAGCAGGGAACCAGATGCAGGGCTCAATCACAAGACCCTAGGATCAGACCTGCACCAGTCATTTGCTTAATCAACTAATCCACCCAGGCACCCCTGTGTTTTCTTTCTTATGTTGTCTTTGTTTTGCTTTGTTATCAGGGGAATACTGGCATAATCCAATGAACTCAAAAGAGCATCATGTCCTCTATCTTCTATATGAGTTAATTAACAATTGGTACTATTGCTTATATACTTATTTAGTAAAAACATCTGGTAAAACCATCTATGTCTGGATATTGATGGGAGAGGCAGGAAATATCTTCATTATAAATTGAATTTATTGTCTACACATCTATTCAGATTTTCCATTTGTTTGTCAGTTTTGGTAAATTTATGTTTTTCAGATTTGTGTCATCTAAGTTGACTAAATTGTTGGTAAATAGCATACAATTGTTTATACTATTCATTATACTTATTTTAATTTACTCAGGATTACTCTCATCAATGACTATTAATTTTGTTTCTTGTTTCCTTTCTTCTTATTAATTCTAGCTAATTTTTTTCAATTATATTAATCTTTTCATAGTATAAACTCACTGATCTCTGATCTTCATCTTCTTACTTTATTGGTTTGTGCTTTAGTCTATTATAAACTTCCTTTGTTTATTCTTTTGTTTGTTTTACTTTCTTAATGTGGAAGATATGTTTCTAGTTTCAAAAGTTTTTCTCTTTTCTAATATAATTATTTGAAGACCTAAATTTCCTTGTAAACACTAAAAAGCATCTATTAAAATTTCATAGGTTGTTCTTCATTTTCTTCATTGACTTAATCAAAAGCAACATAACATTTCTGCTACTTTTCTACAAGTGTTCCAGGTGAGTTCAAATCAAGGAAGTGACAATGGGTAAAGGAAGGCAGTTTCATATATGTGAATATATATGATTATATAAAATAGTGTGGGATATAGTTATATATCCCAATTTGTGAAATCAAGTTGATTTTTAATTCATTACTATAAGTTTAAAATCATAGCACTATTCCAAATTGTTTCATGAAAGAATATAAGATTATGGTGAAGTTTTTACATTACCCTCAAAAAAAACAGCTAGTATTTTTCTCTCAATAGTTTTCTGAACTAATTTGAGATTTATCCATAAATGGAGTACAGAACAAAGAATATATAAGTCATTCAAGCAAAATTAATGATAGAAGAAAGATAAACATGATGTCATGAAATTTTTGAAAAGTAAGAACCCATATCTATTTAGACATTTTATAATAAATATTGCTAGTACTAAAAAAAAAAAAAAATCCTTCCTAATAGGCACAATAATCTAGGCTTTTTTTTACTTCTTTGTTTAGATTATAATTAAAAATTACAGTTAATTTAAAACCACTTTAAAGGGGTACCTGGGTGCCTGGGGTGGCTAAACTATGAACTCTTAATTTCAGCTCAGGTCATGATCTCAGATTTCTGGGATGGAATCCCACAACTGGCTCTGCAGTCAGTGCCAAGTCTGATGAGATTCTCTTTCTCTCTCTCGCTTCTTGACACCTATCACCCATTTAACCCATCCTGCACCCAACCCCTCACCTTCAACCCTCAGTTTCTTCTCTATAGTTAAGAGTCTGTTTACTGGTTTGCATCTCCTTTTTCCCCCCTATGTTCATCTGCTTTGTTTCTTAAATCCACATATGAGTGAAATCATATGCTATTTTTCTTTCTCCAACTGACTTACTTTGCTTAGCTTAACTCTCTCTAGCTCCATCCACATCTTTGCAAATGGCTAAATTTCATCCTTTTTGATGGCTGGGTAATATTCCATTGTGTATATATACCACATCTTCTTTATCCATTCATCAATCAATGGACATTTGGGCTCCTCCCATAATTTGGCTTAAAGATGAAACATTTATGTGTTCTACAAGTAGGTTTAGAATTCAACTTTAAGTGAGCATTTTATTCCAATGGAGAGTTAGAGTGGAGACTCAAAGTATAAAACAAACAAACAAAAAATAAAACACAATAAAATGAGAGATCTAGGTCAGAGATGCCTGTGTTTGTAGTAATGTTTATTCACTATGTCAACTATATGTGTGTTTGTGGAGTTTTTACATATAACTACACTTTTTTTTTTTTAAAGATTTTATTTATTTATTTGACAGAGAGAAATCACAAGTAGTCAGAGAGGCAGGCAGAGAGAGAGAGAGGGAAGCAGGCTCCCTGCTGAGCAGAGAGCCCGATGCGGGACTCCATCCCGGGATCCTGAGATCATGACCTGAGCCGAAGGCAGAAGCTTAACCCACTGAGCCACCCAGGCGCCCCCATATAACTACACTTTTATATATGTGTGTAAGTGTGCATATATATTCTATATACACGTATATATAAGATATACAGTAGATATGAAATATAAATACAATATAAGAGAGGGAAGAGGAGAAAAGGACAGAAAGGGAGAGAGAGATTGTGAGCCAGGGGTCATTCTAAGCTCTTTACACATGACATGTAATTTAATTTTCCTAACATTCATGGGAGTTAATTAATACCATCTCCATTTTTTTCAGCTGATTTCATATCAGAAGTTCCAAAATCACTGGACCCTCTAACAGCAACAGCAACAACAAGAATAAAGAAAACAAGAAATAAGTAATAAATATAAAAAAAGACAGAAAGGTAAAAAGCATCACATACTTTTGTGGAAATCTCATTCTATATATAAACTGTTGGACAAAGATGTGCTCTTCATTATAAAATAGGAAAAATCCAATTTTGGAAAGAATCAAAATTTCCATAACAGATACTGAGAAAAGTGTGATTTTCAAGTGCTCTTCATAAAATACATGAAGGTTATAAGCAAACTATATGTATCTTAAGGATCCATTACTAATATTCATTTAAGACATTTGAGATTTAGGAAAGCAAAGAAGTAAGCTTCAAGTTTGAAATGGGCTCAGTCCTACACTTGAGGCCAACTGAAGAGGCACAAAGGCAACTGAATCAAAAAGAATCACTCAGAAACACCTACCTCCTGGCTCTTCCCTCCACTCGACCACTACACCCCACACATTCACCCCTCCACCAGCCTCCACTTTGGGACCCTGAGTCTTACTAAGAAAATATTTTCTAGGAAAATATTTTGGAGCTCAACACTTTCCTGACAGATTCTTTCACATCCTTGTTCCTCAAGCTGTAGATGAGGGGGTTCAGCATGGGAATCACTATGGTATAGAACACCGTGGCCACCTTGTCAGTATCCACGCTGTTGCCAGAACTGGGCCGGCAATAAATGAAAAGAATAGTTCCATGGAAGACAAGGATGGCTGTGAGGTGGGAGGCACAGGTGGAAAAGGCTTTGTGTCTTCCCTCTGCAGAGCGCATCCTCAGGATGGTGATGAGAATAAGTGAGTAGGAAGTGAGGATGATCACGATGGTGGTGATCTCATTGAAGGTGGCCAGGATGTACAGCAGCAGTTCATTGACAGAGACATCAGAGCAAGAAAGGGATAAGAGAGGGGGTAGATCACAAAAGAAGTGATTAATCACATTTGATCTATAGGAGGGGATCTCAAGAACTAAACACAAGTGGATCAGAGAACACACCATCCCAGAGAGGTAGCAGAAAGACACCAGCTCCATACAGAGATCCTGGGACATGGTGACCATGTACAGCAGTGGGTTGCAGATGGCCACAAAGCGGTCATAGGCCATCACAGCCAGCAGGAAGATCTCAGTGATTGCACAGGTACAAAATAAATAGAATTGCACCATGCATCCTAGGAAGGAGATGGCTTTGTCCCTGTTTAAGATACTGGACAGCATCTTTGGCACAATGTTCGTGGAGTAGCAGAAATCCACAAAGGACAAGTGGCTGAGGAAAAAGTACATGGGAGTGTGAAGTTGAGAGCTGACCTGAATCACTGCAATCATGCCTAGATTTCCCAAAACTGTGACTCCATAGATGAGGAGGAACAGCAGGAAGAGGAAGACTTTCAGCTCAGGGGCATCTGTTAATCCAAGAAGGATGAACTCTGTCATGGAGGTGCAGTTCTCCTCCTTAATTTCTGCCATGTCTCAGCCTTAGGATAACAAACGTTAAATTTGTGTTTCTTCTAAAAAGGGAGTAAAAACAGATTAATAATAACTTTAGAAAAATATAGCATTGATATCAAATATTGTATGTATAAGATATAACAAAAACACAGTTGTCAAATAATTCAAAATGCTAAATGTCTCAGGGGATCCCATTGATCAAAATTGTCTTTGGCATTAGGAGAAACCTTAAACAAATTAAACCTTGTCTATCACAATACATTGAGATGTTTAATTAAGTTCAGTTATTTAATGGAATTTAAGATAGATTTAAGGATACATTTCAAACCCATAGAGAAAATGTCTCTGTTCTGCAGAAACTTAATAAGTGCTGTCCAGGAGAGTAAAACCTACTGTGATTCTAAAAAAAATTAAAAAATAAATAAATAATAAATCTTTTTTTTTAAATTTGAGTTTATCAGGAACATAAATTTGAAATAAAATTTTCTAATATTCCATCTTGGAGAAGTGTATTAATTTTTTGAAGTTTGTGGCTCACAAAAATCCTTAAAATTTTGAAATATTAAACAAGAGGTTTAAGATATACTTTGAACATGCGAATTTTATTTATCAATTTAACTGTTTCATTTATTATAATCATGATGATCTATATTAATAAAGATTCAGAAAGATAGAACTCTTGAATACATTGTTTCTGGAAAGTAAGGTGGCATCTTTTATCCAAAGTCTTAACCCCGACAACAATAAAAGCTATATTGTATTTTTTATGAGAGATTATATTCTTAATAAGGTGTTGTAAGAAATATTTAGTTACATTGATAAAATTGTGAAAAACTATGTTCAAAACTATGTTGCAGTACTGTTTATAATATTAACAATGAAAAAGTTGACTCTCAGAAATAGTAATTTTTAAACTGTGGTCCATCATATCCAGGGCATAAAATTATGAAGCTATTTAAAATTACATTTTGAAGGTGGTTAATTAAAAAAAAGGACACTGAATAGTACACTTGGTGTATATATGTAGATATAAATAAAGAGGTACATTTAGATGTATGAATGCATATCATTAGAGATCTATCTCTAACTTGAAGATGAATCCTTTACCCTCTTCAAAAAAGAGGTGCCTGAAAACTCTCCCAAATTCTCTAAGTAGTTGGTTGGGAGAAATGGTTCCATTGATTATCATCTAAGAGGGATTGAGACTCCTTGAGACCGTTCCTCAAATAAAAGGCAAATAGAGGTTGAAGCATTCTATTCTGGGCCCTCCCTTCTAGACAGCAGAGGGAGTATACTCTTGACCTCTATGCATATGTGTAATGAAATTTAAGTGAAGAGGTTCGGAACTAGAACATAACTTGCTATCTTCACCATATCTTGAACAAACTTTAAATAGAGGAAACAAATCAATTTCTTGAAGTTATGATTGTTTGTTTTCATTACCTGGCAAAGAACAACAACAAAACAGAACAAAATACCTGGGTTATTTGCCTGCTTCTTCCTAATATTCTAGGCTGATAATCAGAAACTATTTCATGACAACCCCCAAACAAATCCAAAATAATTCATTTCATTCTCTGAGCACAGAGTTCACAAGTCCTGACTGCCCATGACCATCTGGCAGGCACATTAATGCAACCCTCAGCCTTGGTAGGACAATGAAGGAGCTCTTCCATGATCATAAATTCTTGATTTCATGAAAGAAACTGGTCTGAAAGGAGTTAGGAGGAAAGAGAAAGAGAGAGAGAGAGAGAAGAGAGCTACCATCTGCTTATTCTATATTTTTTCATACATACCCTTGTTTGATGTTAAGGAGAAAATTGTTCTAAATTCACTATTGAGTGTTTCTGAATATTGAAAAGCAAAAGCATTTTAAACAGTAACTGCATACAAATAGAAGCCTTGTTAAAACATTCTCTAATTAGAAGAGAGATGAGTTCAATATATCTTTAAAATAATTGTTGACAGGGAACATTTTCTATTTTCATTTCTATTTTCAAGTAACTAGAGGCTGGTTCTAGCTAGCGAACTTGAGTGACAGACATATTCTCGCTGGTGCTGAAGATATGAAAATGTGTAAGCAGACAGAGACTTATACTGTAATTTAAGCTCCTGGGAAATGGGATCCTTAGGCCCCCAAACAATTACTAATCTCTATGGTATAAAAAAATAAAATAAAATAAAGCTTAAAAATTAAACCTAGACTACATGTGATATAGCAGAAATAAGATTCATCTCTATGGCATATCATCAGGAAATTCATTTTTTAAATTATCCTAATTTAGGAAATGACTCTTTAAAACCAAACATGCCTCTTTCTGTATTTCATGGTGTTATGTTATCACAAGTGTCATATGTGTGGGATACAGCTCATAAAGCGATTATGAAATAACATGAAGATTTCTTAGGAATTCTTCCTTTTTCATAACATGATAGAATCCCCTATATTCTTTTTTTTTTAAAGATTTATTTATTTGACAGACAGAGAGAGAGAGGAGGAGGAAGCAGGCTCCCTGCTGAGCAGAAAACCCAACTTGGGGCTTGATCCCATGACCCTGGGATCATGACCCGAGCCAAAGGCAGAGGCTTTAACCCACTGAGCCACCCAGATGCCCCAAGAATCCCCTATATTCTTGTAGGACACAGTGACTAATGCTATATCAGAATTCTTCTACACATTGTAAAATTAATGATGCTAGTTGTCATAAATATAGACAAAAATATTGTCTAGTATAGAATAGATCACACTTACTGAGCCCTTGGTAGGTGCTGGAAACTGTTCTAAATATTATGCAAGTATTAATTCCTTTTAGCTTCCTAGTAACTAGCCAGGAAACAGTTTGGGTTTCATGACTATCTTACAAAGGAGAGGATTGAGACACAGATAGTGGCCACTTGGATCACCTCAAAATAAATAGCCAATGAAAGCAATTACAGCCCTCTGGTTTTTCCACTCATAGGAATGTATGAACACAAGAACAAACCAGAGAGATTTCTGAGGTTTCATTTTTTCAGTGCATGTCCAATGCTGGAAACCATTGAATAAGACTACATCAATTCTCTTGTCTAAATGTGTTCTTCTTCTGACTTCATAATATCAATCTAGGCCACAGGATTCTATTTGTTTGTGTGTATCACTGGCTGTACACTAAAGGTATATGTGGTCAGCAAGTAATCTAAAGCAAATAAATTTGTGCACACTCAACTACCACATAATATGTTCCTAAAATTGCTGTGCCAAAGATAACAGCCAAGGCTGAGGAGACATTCCCTTTGGTTCTCCATTCCCAAATTACCTTTCACAATTAACAAAAGAAAAGACAAATTCTCACCATCTCTCTGTTTTGGAGTTGCCCCATGAGTAAAAATCTGTGGGCCAAAGGAAAGAAAGAGCTGTGATTACTGGTGGTGTTCTTAAGGCCATTGTTCATGTTTTAGTTCCTCATTCAGGGTACCTGCAACTAACTCATGGCATGCATCTCTCCCTCTTTCCATCTTACACAATCTGTTTCAGATTACAACTTCTATAAATATCTAGTGAAATATTTGGCCTATTTAAAAATTTTTTACTTGGTCTTCTATGTTCTATTAGTATGTGTTCTTTATATATTATGGGCACAAATCCTTCCTCAGATTAATAATCTGCATTTTTACTCTCAAATTTAAGGCTGTGATCTATTTGAGTTAATGTCCATGTATGATGAGAGTTAAGATTGAAATGTATCTTTCTTGTGGTCACTGCCATCTTGGCCTTGAATGGCTGGGCAGCTGCTTATGGTCTGAATGCTAAGGTTCAACAGTGGGCATGGACTCTTGCTGGGGCTGGCTCTGGCAGCATTGGCATGGTGGATGGGTTATTGGATTGGTGTCACTGGCTTTCACTTTTTCTTTTCAGAGGAGCTGGCCTGCTAACATGGTGGCTCTGGGGACCCTGGCCTCAACTTGGCATTGTTTTGCCGCATCTATGATGTTTCAGTCTGTGAGTACTGAGAGTAGACATTCTGCATAAATTGAAGTAATTTCCTCTATTTCTACCTTACTGGTAAATTTTATCTTGAATGGGTGCTGATTGGTATCAAATAACTTTTCTGTATCTATAATGTGACCATGTAGTTTTTGTTGCTTTTTATTGTATATAAGTGATGTATTACATTGTTTTTTTTTTTAAGATTTTATTTATTTATTTGACAGAGATGATAAGTAGCAGAGAGGCAGGCAGAGGGAGAGAAAGAGAGGAGGAAGCAGGCTCCCTTCCGAGCAGAGAGCCCGAGCGGGGCTAGATCCCAGGACCCTGGAATCATGACCTGAGCTAAAGGCAGAGGCTTAACCCACTGAACCACCCAGGTGTCCCTACATTGCTTTTCATATATTAAACCAACCTTGCATTTCTGGGGTAAATCTCACTTGATAATGGTTCATAATCCTTTTATATGTTTTAGTGCATTTATTTTATTTTACTATTGGATATAATATTTTTTGAGAATTCTTGTGTTTGTATGCATGAGAGATATTGGTTTGTGTTTTCTTTCTTACCTTGCCTTTGTTTGGCTTTGGTAAAAGGGGAATACTGGCATAATCACATGAACTAAAAAGAGCATCATGTCTTGTATGTTCTCTATGAGTTTATTAACAATTGGTACTAATGCTTATATACTTAATTTAGTAAAAGCCACTGCTGAAGAAGTCTGTGTCTGGATATTGGTAGGGGTGGAGGGAATATTTCATTACAAATTGAACTTATTCTTACATATCTACTCAGCTTTCCTATTTCTTTATGGGTTTTGGTAAATTGAGCTTTTTCAAATTTGTCTAATCTAAGTTGACCTAATTGTTGGCATGAAATTATTTATAATGTTCATTATACTCATTTTAATTTACTCAACTTAACTCTCATCAATTCTCTTTTTTTTAATTTATTTTTTATTTTCAGCATAACAGTATTCATTATTTTTGCACCACACCCAGTGCTCCATGCAATATGTGCCCTCTATAATACCCACCACCTGGTACCCGACCTCCCACCCCCCCGCCACTTCAAACCCCTCAGATTGTTTTTCAGAGTCCATAGTCTCTCATGGTTCACCTCCCCTTCCAATTTCCCCCAACTCCCTTCTCCTCTCTAACTCCCCATGTCCTCCATGCTATTTGTTATGCTCCACAAATAAGTGAAACCATATGATACTTGTATTAATTTTGTTTCTTGTTTCCTTTTCTCTTAGTAATTGTAGCTAAAATTTTGTCAATTATATTAATCTTTTCACGGTACAAACTCATTGATCTCTTCTGCTCTTCACCTTCCTACTTTATTGGTTTGTACTCTGGTCTTTATTATCATATTATTAACTTTGTTCTTTTTAATTTTTTTTTTTTTTTTTACTTTCTAAATGTGGATGCTACGTTTCAAGTTTCAAGAGTTTTCCTTTTTTCTTCTTTTTTTTTTAAAT
The DNA here is from genome assembly GCF_009829155.1 of Mustela erminea. Lineage (NCBI taxonomy): Eukaryota > Metazoa > Chordata > Mammalia > Carnivora > Mustelidae > Mustela > Mustela erminea. The sequence goes on along the minus strand of NC_045622.1, from coordinate 99,784,625 downwards.
ATTTTTTGTTTATTTATCTGACATACAGAGATCACAAGTAGGCAGAGAGGCAGGCAGAGAGAGAGGAGGAAGCAGGCTCGGAGCAGAGAGCCCGAGACAGGTCTCGATTCCAGGACCCCGGGATCACGACCTGAGCCGAAGGCAGAGGTTTTAACCCACTGAGCCACCCCGGTGCCCCCAAGAGTTTTCCTTTTTTCTAATATATAGTTAGTTGAATACCTATATTTCCTTGTAAACACTAGGAGGAATCTATTAAAATTTTATAGTTTGGTTTTCATTTTCATCACTCACTCCAGTTAAAGCAATATAATATTTCTGCTACTTTTCTACAAGTGTTCTATGTGAGTTAAAATCAAGTAAGTGACACTGTGTAAAGGAAGGCAGTTTCACATATGTGAATACACTCAAATATGTAAAGTAGTGTGGGATATAATTATATATCCAAATTTGTGAAATCAAGCTGATTTTAATCCATTACTGTAAATTTAAAATCATAACCATCCCAAACTACTTCATGAACCAATATAAGACTACCGTGCACTTTATACATTACCTTCAACAAAAACAGCTAGTTTTTTTCTCTCAATAACTTACTGAACTAATTTGGAATTTATCCAAAGATGAATACAGAACAAAGGATATATACATTTTCAAGCAAAATTAATGACAGAAGAAAGATAAATATGATGTCATAAAGTTTTTGAAAAGTAGGGACCTGTACCTATGAGGCTGTCTTATAATAAATATTACTAGTACTAGAGAAATTTAATCCTTCCTAATAGTTACAATAATCTAAGTTTGACAACTTATTTATATAGATTATAATTAAAAATAACAGTTAATTTCAAATGACATTTAAGAAAAACAAATGTCTCTCAATATTTTTTTAATTTTTGTTTATTTATTTGAGACAGAGAGAAAGAGAGCATTAATGGGGGAAGGGTCCGAGAGACAGGGAAAAGTAGACACCACCCTGCTCAGGGAGCCTGAGACAGGGCTTTATTCCACGACCCTGAGGTCATGACCTGAACCAAAGGCAGACACTTAACTGACTGAGCCACACAGGGGCCCCTGAATGGCTCTCAATATTTAAAAGAAATCTACTTAATTATTTTATGAAGACTACCTAAGGAGTTCTGATGAAGGGAATTGAGATATGAATTTTATCAAATGGCCATATAAATTAATAATATATTTATGTTGATTGATAGGTGATTGAAAGGTAGCATAAAACATAGGACATGAATATATTTTATTCCTAATATTCTGAGAAACAATCTATATTTCTAAAATTCTTGTCAATATTTGTATCTTCCACACTAGAATTTTCTGAAAGAATTAAGAATAATAATTTTGTCTTATGCAAATTTTCATTCCTTCAAGTGCCTATCATGTTACCTTATATGCTTATGGCACAAAATAGTAGTTCAAAAATATTATTGAATCATTGACTTAACTGTATATGCTCATTTCATGACGTTGCTCATGTTCTTTACTCCCAAATAAATCTTGTGTGTTTCTCTCTTATTTCTTCTAAAAATTTGCCCACCCTTCAAGGTCAAGCAAAAGATGCATGCAATGATGAAACAATCTCTGATATCCACCAATGACTTTGAACTGTGTCTCCCCACCAACCATATTGTGATAATAATACTGGCTTGTGAGTTTCTTGAACATGAGACAATGTATATCTTTCCTTGTGATCTACTTCACTAAATTTAAAATACAAAAGTGATTATTTAACATCTACAACCTATCGGTTAGCAAGGAAGAAAAGGGAATAGAACTAGAATTTACTGCACACATTCAGCATGCCAGATTTGTTGTCTACATTTCATCTTCCCCCACATACCACCTTATGAACTACATCATATTATATCCTTTTGTAGATGATAAAAACTGGCTCATATAAATCAGCTGGTCTGGTTTATATTATCAGGGCCAGGTATAATTTCTCTGACCTAAAATTCATAACTTTCCATTGTAAATACCTGAGGTAATTTTTTTTTTTTTTATGTGAAGTGATTTTTTTTTTTTTTTAATAAAAAAATGAGCTTGAGGTGCCTGGGTGGCTCAGTCAGTTGAGTGTTTGACTTTAGCTCAGGTCATGGTCTTAAGGTCATGGGGGAGAGAGTACATGCTCCCAGCTTAGTGGGGAGTCTTCTTGTCCCTCTGACCCTCCCCCTGCTCATGCTTTTATGCATGTGCTCTCTCTCTCTCAAACGAATAAATAAAATATTTTATAAAAAATGAGCTTGAGACACAGATTATTCAACGATCACAGAAAGATGGCCTATAATAACAGAAGTAAGTTTTACCAGTACATACATTCAAAATGAAAAAAAAAATGTGTTTTTATTATCTGACTGTGTCTTTGATGCCCTTATTTCTCAGGCTGTGATGACAGGATTCAACATGGGGATCACCATTGTGCAAACACAGATACCGCTTTGTGTGCTTGGGGTTTTGGAGTTATGGCACACACTAGAAGAGAATGGTGCTGTGGAAAATGCTGATGGCAGTCACGTGTGAAGCTGATAGGTCGAGAAGATTTTGGGGTGCCCAATTGCTGAATGCATCTGAAGGCTGGTGGCAATGAAAAACACATAAGGCAGGAGAATGAAGAGCAGTGTGTTCACCTCATTAATAGTTGTGGCAGTGAAAAGAAGTAACTGGTTGAGATAAGACTCAAAACAAGAAAAAGACTTTAGTGGAGAGGTGTAACAGAAGAAGTGATGATTTTCAACCACAAAAAGATAATTTGAAAGCAGAACATGTGAGGATCAAAGACATTCTACTCCCCATGCATGTGATATGGCCACTAGTATGGAACAGGGTTTCTGGGACACAGAAACTGCATAGGGGGAAGGATTGGGGATGGCTACAAAGCTGTCATATCACATACCATTAGAGCAGATAGAATTAATGCAATAAGCACAAAGATGACTAAAAAAGAAGTGCATCATGTACCCTGAAAATGCATTTTTACCTCTTTTTTCTTCAAGTTGTTTTTTTTTTTTAAGATTTTATTTATTTGGCAAAGAGAGCAAGAGGGCACAAACAGAGGGAACAGCAGGGGAGAGGAAGAAGCAGGCTCCCCACTGAACAGGGAGCCTGATGCAGGGCTTGATTCCAGGAACCTGGGATCGTGAGCTGAGCGGAAGGCAGACGCCCACCAGCTGAGCCACCCAAGCGCCCCTCTTCTTCAAGTTTTTATTTAAATTTCAGTTAGTTAACACACAGTATAATATTAATTTCAAGTAGAATTTAGTGAGTCATCACTTACATACAACACCTAGTGCTCTTCACAAGCACCCTCCTTAACACCCTTCACAGATTTAAGGCATCCGCCCCACCTCTCCCCTCCAGCAACCCTCAGTTTCTCCTCTATAGTTAAGATTCTGTGTTCTGGTTTGTCTCTCTTTTCTTCCCTCACTATGATCACCTCTTTTGTTTCTTAAATTGCACATATGAGTGAAATCATCAGATATTCGTCTTTCCTTGACAGACGTATTCCGCTTACCATCGTACATTCTATCCCCATCCAAATCATTGCAAAGGGCAGTATTTCATCCTTTCTGATGGCTGAGTAATATTCCATTTTACAGATATCCCACATTTTCTTTATCCATTTATCAGTTGATGGGCAACAGGGCTCCTTCCATAATTTAGCTAGAAAAGGAAATATGTATGTTTTCTACAAGTAGATTAGAATCCCACTGACATGTGACAGTATTTTATCCACAATGGAGAGTTAGAATGGAGAAACAAAATAAAAGCAAGCAAAAAACAAAAATGTGTGATGAGCAACCTAAGCCAGAAATGCAGGTACTGGTAGTAGTGGTTATTCAGTGATGGAAAGTTTGAAGAGGGACAAATGCAAGTGAATTAAAAGGAATCACTCAGAACTCTCTACTTCCTGGCTTTTCCCTACACTCAAACACTACAGGCTACCCATTTACCCTTCCACCAGCCTCCACTTTGGGACACTGAGTTCTGTTAAGAAAATATTTTCTAGGAAAACATTTTGGAGCCCAACACTTTCCTGACAGATTCTTTCACATCCTTGTTCCTCAGGCTGTAGATGAGGGGGTTCAGCATGGGTATCACTATGGTGTAGAACACCGTGGCCACCTTGTCAGTATCCACACTGTTGCCAGAACTGGGCCGGCAATAAATGAAAAGAATAGTTCCATGGAAGACAAGGATGGCTGTGAGGTGGGAGGCACAGGTGGAAAAGGCTTTGTGTCTTCCCTCTGAAGAGCGCATCCTCAGGATGGTGATGAGAATAAGTGAGTAGGAAGTGAGGATGATCACGATGGTGGTGATCTCATTGAAGGTGGCCAGGATGTACAGCAGCAGTTCATTGACAGAGACATCAGAGCAAGCAAGGGATAAGAGAGGGGGTAGATCACAAAAGAAGTGGTCAATCACATTTGATCTATAGGAGGGGATCTCAAGAACTAAACACAAGTGGATCAGAGAACACACCATCCCAGAGAGGTAGCAGAAAGACACTAGCTCCATACAGAGATTCTGGGACATAGTGACAGTGTACAGCAGTGGGTTGCAGATGGCCACAAAGCGGTCATAGGCCATCACAGCCAGCAGGAAGACCTCAGTTACCACACACGTGCAAAACAAATAGAATTGCACCATGCATCCCAGGAAGGAGATGGCTTTGTCCCTGTGTAAGATATTGGACAGCATCTTTGGCACGATGATCGTGGAGTAGCAAAAATCCACAAAGGACAAGTGGCTGAGGAAAAAGTACATGGGAGTGTGAAGTTGAGAGCTGACCTGAATCACTGCAATCATGCCTAGATTTCCCCAAACTGTGACTCCATAGATGAGGAGGAACAGCAGGAAGAGGAAGACTTTCAGCTCAGGGGCATCTGTTAATCCAAGAAGGATGAACTCAGTCACATTGGTGCAGTTCTCCTTCTCCATGTTTCCACTTTATTGAGGTTGGAGAAAATATTAATAGTTACTCTCCATTATATGATCCCAAATTCAATTTTTGACTGTCTTCTAAAAAAATATGATAACAAGTATGTTAGGTAATGTTTTCAGTGAAGAAATAGGACCTTGCTTTCCTGCAGGCATTGTGGCAAAGATGCACAAGACACCAGTTTAATCCACAGATCACACAAAAACATACACATCCCGAACAGTTTATATGACTCCTTAAACGAGGCCTACACAATTCAGAGCTAGAAATTGAATCATTGGAAAGACTTCAAACATTATTTAATTAGCCATATTGTTGAAACTCAAATCCCTCTTTCCTGGCAGAATGTTTAATGAGTACTGGGAATATTGAGATCTCAGGAAATAATTTTTTAAAATACACAGAATTCTCTGTTTTCCACAGAAATAATGAAAAGTCTATGTATTTAAGATTGTTAATTCACCAAGTGTTCATTTTTTATCACTATTTTAAAATAGAGAAGTAGCTTTTATGGTACTTACCGGCATTTTTTCTGTAAAATTAGCATAGTGATTTTGTTAATTATGCTATTCAATGCGAGCCATTTTTCAGGGAACTGGCCCTGGATTCAAACTTCTTATAACTATGACTCTGAAGCCTTATAATGACCTTTGACAAATACGTTCACTGGTTTAAATCTATTTGAGGAACTAATCAGAAATGTACCATGAAAGTATTAAATGTTTGGTGGTGCATTGCAACATTATTTGTGATAGTAAAACTCAGAAAGAAAGTGTCAAACAAGAGGGAAATGGTCAAAGCTATGGTACCTATATATTATGCAAAACTATGCAGCTATTAAGGGGATATTTTTTTAAAAACTTTTTTTTAAATTTTTTTTTAAAGATTTCATTTATTTATTTGACAGAGAGAGATCACAAGTAGGCAGAAGAACATTTAATGACCTGACAAATAGCTATGATAAAATGCAAGTTAAAAAACAGTAAGCCAGAGGCATCTGGGAGGCTTAGTGGGTTAAAGCCTCTGCCTTTGGCTCAGGGCATGATCCCAGCATCCTGGGATTGAGCCCCATATCAGGCTCTCTGCTCGGCAGGGAGCCTGCTTCCTCCTCTCTCTCTGCCTGCCTCTCTGCCTACTTGTGATCTCTGTCTGTCAAATAAACAAATAAAATCTTAAAAAAAAAAAAAAAAGGAAGGGCTGATCCTTAAAAAAAAACAAAACAAAAAAAAAAAACCAGTAAGCCAGATGGCACAGATAGAATATTATATACATGTATACATAAGTTGCTTTGAGTATTTAACACTCATGAAATCCATCAAACCTAAATATTTTATTCTAATCATTTGAAAAAAAAAATGTAGAAACTTGCCTTAATTCACGACATGGAGACACATTGATTATTCCTGGAACAAACAGAGTCTACACTAAAATTCAATGAGGTCAGGCATTTCTTCTTTTTTGTTTGTTTGTTTGTTTGTTTTTCAAGAAAGGTATGAAATTTAAAATCATTTTTTTCATATGATTTCAAAGAGTTAAAGCATATGTGCCTTAAGAAATCTCAGTTTGAAAACAAATAATTATTCTGATAATATGGTTTTCTCTCTTCAATAGCCAACAGAAGTCAGTTGTCTCTTTCTCAGTTCAACGTAGCATATAATTTTGAAAACCCCACTCATTTTCAAGACTAAAGGTGAAAAATCAGGCTGTTGATTACTATTTATAGAGAAGTGCCTCTTAACCAGCAGCGATTTTGATCCCTCTGGGACATTTGGCTCTCTGAAGACATTATTGGTTTTGACAATAGAAAGGAGTGCTAGTGACATCTAGTGGCTAGAGACGAGGCTTGCTGCTGGACATGCTAAGATGCCCAAGGCAGCCCCAAACCCTGCCTCCCTTCACACACATACCAAGAACACATGCAAACATAAAAATAGTATGTGGCTTAAAAGGTCCATAGTTTCGAGGCTAGGACACCTGCTGTGGAGGGACATTTCTAAGTGTGGTGCCCAAGAATGAAATAATTCCTTTCCTTTCTGCTTCAGAGGTGGTCCCTACTTCTGTGTCCCTCCACAAACAGTCCAGAGGACCCTTTCCTGCTATTCTCAGCATCAGAGTGACCAGGAGGGGTATCTCCATGTGGTCTTTGCCAGACTCCATGGATGGAGTCAGTGTGAGCGAGGGGAAAAGGAAAGGAGGGGCCAGACATTCTTCCCTACTTCCTTACACTCTTTTCCCTCTTATTCCAGCACCTGTTACAAGGTATTTGGTCATGCAGATTAGACTGTTTCCATTCCTCATTGAAACTGTTTCTCAATGCACAAATAAAAAAGATGTTTTCATAAGGGAATAATCCAAACATGGCATTTCTTAAAATATTCTCTAATTAAGAAAGAGCAAAACACAGGTTTTTTTTTAAACTTTTATTTATTGAATTTCTTCTCAGTGTTCCACAATTCATTGTTTATGCAGCACACCCAGTGCTCCATTCAATACGTGCCCTCCACAATACCCACCACCAGGCTCACCCAACCTCCCAACCCCCTTCCCTCCAAAACCCTCAGTTAGTTTCTCAGAGTCCACCGTCTAACACAGGTTTTTTAAAAATATGTTTAATACTAGTGTCCTCCTCTATAGTTCCTCATTCTCATATACATGGCTATAATAACTTATCTTATAAGAAAAAGAAAAGAGAGAAAAATCTTCCAGCTTCCAGAAAATATCACTTAGTGAAGTGCAACTAACCTCTGTGTAAATATTGCTTCCTCCGTTTCTGAAGATGCTATCGTGGAAAGGTTTATGCTTTTGTGTGTATGTATTTCTGGGACTCATGTTCCCTAAGGTCTCCAAAGTAATTAATGATATCTGTAGCATATAAATCAGATATCAAGAAAACCATACTATCCTGACACTCAAACAACTAATGACCTCTATGAAGTATAAAAAAGGAGAAAGGCTCTCCCAGCTTGTAATATCCCATATTACAATATAGTAAGATTCCTTCCAGAGTCCATGATAAATTGCAGAGAAATGTGTGCTGGATCCATTCATTGCTCTGAGGACTGGGCATCATGAAATCTATGTAGTCATAAAATATATGAACAAGTCTTATAAACTTTGCCTGTGCTATACTCAAAAGCTCTTTCTTGGAAGGCATGTGGTCTGAAGTCAAACCAGAATTCTGCCAAATGCCAGAAATGGGTGGGAATAACAAGCCTCCTTTCCTGAGAACAGTAATAAATGCTCACATACATTGAACACTTTCTCTGTCTTAGGTACTGTTCTGAATACAACTATTAACACATTTTGTTTATAAAAATAAGTGAGATCAGTATAGTTATGCCCATTTACAATAAGGTGACTGAGGCCGAGACTGTTCTAACTTGCCCAAAGTCACACCCAAAAGTCACAGATAAAATGAGGCCATATGCTGCTTCTTGATCTGTGGCACCAATATGACCATGTGAGGAAGCGCAGAGCTTCTGATTGTGCTGGGACAGCAGCATCTCCCTGCTGGATGCCAGACGCCATTAAACAGAATTGGCACAAGGATTTCCCCCAGCTCTGCTCCTTTACTGGCTGTAGAATGCCTCCTGACCCAACGGGGTACAAACCACAGCCTGTGTTTGTATTCTTGCATATAATCACACATTTCAAGAACTCCATGGATGTAATTAGTTACAGATAATCATTTTTCAGATTTTCATTATCTTGCATGGATTTTCCTAAGATGGATTCATCTGATAATTCCCTGAGTTTGAGGTATTTTTCTGGGTGTCTTTTTCACCTACCACTCATCCCCTGTTGTCTCCTAAAACTCTGTCCATCCTGTCATCCAAAGCCAAGATCAGACAAAAGCTATTTTTGAAGGCATTACTCTAAAACCCTGAAATGGACTTGAACTTTTCTTTCTTTCAAACACCATGGCTGCCTTCTTCACTGCCTTACTGTCAACACTGGATTTTGCATTCCTTGAAGATGGAGACTGTGTCTCATTTTAACTGCTACTTGTATTTTTGTGAGATAAATTCACATGTTTATTGAGAGCCAAGTGTACTGCAGGTATGTTATAAGAAAGGGCAATGAAATTAATCTTTACTGAGATCATATAAAGTATTCTACATGATATCTATATTATCATTTGGTCTTCACAATCAGATAAGAGCTAGATTATGTTACAATTTTGTAGTTTAAAAACTAAAGATGAGAGAGGCTGTTTTTTTTGTTTGTTTGTTTGTTTTTTGTTTGTTTTTGTTTTTTCCCAGTGAGCAAGAGACAAGGGTAGTCTCTTTGAATCAAAATCCACATCCTTCCCATGTACCTTAACTCTTCATTAATTTTAAAGTTACCTTTACAATCAACCTTTATGGGCACGCTGTATTTACATCTCAGGGATAAATACTACTAAAATCATATGCTCAAAAAGAAAAGACTTTAGTGCCCATTAACTTGCCTACTGTACCCTTGACATCTTTATTTCTCAGACTGTAGATCAGGAGATTCAACATGGGGATCACCACGGTGTAAAACACAGATGCCACTTTGTGTGTCTGGAGTTCTTGGAGTTAGGCACACAGTAGAGGAAGAGGATGGTCCCATGGAAGATGATGATGGCGGTCAGGTGGGAGGCACAGGTGGAGAAGGCTTTACGGCGACCACTGGCCGAACGCATCTTGAGGATGGTGACAATGATAAATATGTAAGACAAGAGAATGATGAGCAGAGTGATGACCTCATTGAAGGTGGCAAAAATGAAAAGCAACAACTGGTTGATATAAGTATCAGAGTAAGACACGGAGAGCAATGCAGAGAACTCACAGAAGAAGTGATTGATTATGTTGAAACCCTGAAAAGATAATTTGATAGCAGAGCATGTGAGTATCAAGGAACATGCTACTCCCCATGTATATGATCCGACCACCAGCATGGCACAGAGTTTCCCGGTCATGGCAATGGTGTAGAGCAGAGGGTTGCAAATGGCCACAAAGCGATCATAGGCCATCACAGCTAATAAAAAGGATTCAGTTACCACAAAGGTACAAAAGAAAAAGAATTGAACTACACATCCTGAAAATGAAATGGTTCTGTCTTCTACAGTCAGGTTTTCCAGGGCCTTGGGAGCAATGATGGAGGAGTAGCAGAAATCCACAAATGAGAGGTGGCTGAGGAAGAAGTACATGGGGGTGTGCAGTTTGGGGTTAATCTTGATTATGACTATCATCCCAATATTCCCTACAACAGTGACACGACAAATGGTCAGAAAAATCAAGAAGAGGGGGACTTGCAGCTCTGGATAATCTGAGAAGCCCAGGAGGGTGAATGTAGCCCCACTTTTATTTCTCTCTGACAGTAACATGATGGTTTCTGCTTGTCAGAATCTGAATTGGTCCTGAAAACAAAATTATTAAGGAGAGTGAGGATATGAGAAGTTTGCTTAGCTACCCCTTAGCAAGAGTAGAAAAGGAAGAAAAATATCTTTTCACAGTTTCTCTGTGCTATGTGTTTATTATGCAAGGTATGCTAAAGGTTTTATTTTTTTAAAGATTTTATTTATATATTTGACAAAGAGAGAGAGAGAGAGAGATCACAAGTGGGAAGCAGGCTCTCCGCTGAACAAAGAGCCTCATGTGGGGCTCAATCCTAGGACGCTGATATCATGACCTGAGCCGAAGGCAGAGGCCTAACCCACTGAGCCACCCAGGTGCCCCCCTTTTTTTTATTTTATTTTTATTTTTTTTTAAGATTTTATTTATTTATTTGACAGAGAGAAATCACAAGTAGATGGAGAGGCAGGCAGAGAGAGAGAGAGAGAGGGAAGCAGGCTCCCTGCCGAGCAGAGAGCCCGATGCGGGACTCGATCCCAGGACCCTGAGAATATGACCTGAGCCGAAGGCAGCGGCTTAACCCACTGAGCCACCCAGGCGCCCCCAGGTGCCCCCTTTTAAAACATGAAAATCATTTTTAAAATTTTCTTTAAGTAAAAAAGCAATACAATTACTGACTTAAAAATTTGTAAGTTCTCAACTGTAATGTTTAATATTTACAAAGAAGAATATGAGATAAAGGGATTTGTGGTTATTTTAAATCAAATCTTCCTATAGCACATTTAGCTGTCCTTGAACATTATAAATTCATAAATGGTATGGCTAGCATAATATGATGATTGATTTTGCTGGTCCTAAAAACAGTACAAAAATGACAAATTTCCAAACAAATTAATTTTTTGTCATAGGTTCATACTGTGCCATGAAGAATAAACACCCTCTTTGACCTTGACTGCAGGAACTTCTTGCAAGGCACGTCTCCAAAGGCAAGGGAAACAAAAGCAAAGATAAACTATTGGGCCTTCATCAAGATAAAAAGCTTCTGCACAGCAAATGAAACTGTCAACAGAACTAAAAGGGAACTTGCAGAATTGGAGAAGATATTTGCAAATGGCATAACACATAAAAGGCTGGTATCCAAGATCTATAAAAAACTTCTCAAACTCAACATCCCCCCCAAAAAAATATTTCAGTCAAGAAATGGGCAGAAGACATGAACAGACACTTCTTCAAAGAAGATATACAAATGGCTAGCAGACACATGAAAAAATGCTCCACAGCACTTGCCATCATGAAAATACAAATCAAAACCACAATGAGATACCACCTTACACCAGATAGTGAAAAGAAGGGACACATGTACCCCAATGTTTATAGTATCGATGTCCACAATAGTCAAACTGTGGAAGGAGCTGAGATGTCCATATCAGCTGATGATTTTATATATATATATATATATATATATATATATATATATATATATATATATAAATAAAATAAGATGCGGTTTATATATACAATGGAAAATTATGCAGCAATCAAAAAGGATGAGTACTGACCATTTGCATTGACATGGATGGGACTGGAGGGGATTATGATAAATGAAATAAGTCAAGCAGAGAAAGACAATTAGTTTCACTCATATGTGGAATGTAAGAAATAGCACAGAGGACCATAGGGAAGGGAATGAAAACTGAATGTGAAGAAATCAGAGAAAGAGACAGAGAAACCATGAGAGACTCTGGACTCCAGGAAACAAACTGAGGGTTGTAGAAGGGAGGGAGGTGGGGAGATGGGGTAACTGGGTGATGGCCATTAAGGAGGGCAAGTGATCTGATGAGCACTGGGTATTAAGCAACTAATGAATTGTTGAACACTACACCAAAAACTAATGATGGACTATATGTTGGCTAATTAAACTTAAATTTAAAAAATATATAAGAATAAACACCCTTAACAATTTATATTTGTGCCTTTACTTTTCATTTCATATAACACTTTAATCTTTTTCTTTCTGACTCAGTAAATCTGATATCCAAAATAAATCTTAATTAGTTTTCCCAGAGTAATCCTCTCAACTGCTGGGCTCCTGTCAATCCTTCTGCGTTGCTTGATGAATAATAAAATTAGAATAGATGATAAATATAATAATGTCTACTTCCTTATTCTAGAGATGACAAAACAGAAGCTGGAGAAAACTTGACTTTTCCTAAGACATGTAAATAAGGATCAGTCTACACATCTGTGACTAGAGCCCTGATTGGAATCCCAACATGTGTCCATTCCTCCACATCAGACTCTGACTGATGTTCTAATAAATAAAATCTTAAAAAAAAAAAATACGGGGCACCTGGGTGGCTCAGTGGGTTAAAGCCTCTGCCTTCGGCTCAGGTCATGATCTCAGGGTCCTGGGATCGAGCCCCACAGGGGCTCCCTGCTGCGCAGGGAGCTCTCTCCCCCTCTCTCTCTCTGTCTGCCTCTCTGCCTACTTGTGATCTCTGTCTGTCAAATATATAAATAAAATCTTAAAAAAAAGAAGTTATTTTAAACCAATGTTACATTTAATGTGATGCTCCTGGTACCCCAAATGCTATTATTAAATTGTTGGTAAAAATATCCCGTATCACTGAATCCAATAAACATAAGAGCTGTAATCTTCTTACCTATTTTTCCCCCGTTTTTTTTTTTTTTTTTTTTAAAGATTTTATTTATTTATTTGACAGAGAACACAAGTAGGCAGAGAGGCAGGCAGAGAGAGAGGAGGAAGCAGGCTCCCTGCTGAGCAGAGAGCCCGATGCGGGACTCGATCCCAGGACCCTGAGATCATGACCTGAGCCGAAGGCAGCGGCTTAACCCACTGAGCCACCCAGGCGCCCTTTTCCCCCGTTTTGTTGTAATTTTTGTTTAGACACATGTGTTTCCTGTTTTATAATCTTAATTAAAGCTGGTCCCTTTCAGTTTTTTTCACAATAGAGTCTGTTCCAACTCTGCTATTCTCATTTTATTTAAATCTTCTCTATTCTACCTTGCCTATTTATTCAGTAAATTATAGAAACAAGACAATTTACATCCCCAGTTTTCACATTTCTTGTATTCTCCCACAACAGGTACTCCTTGTTCATCTGAGCAAGCCCCTCTAACACAAAACTGTGTGAATAAATGCACTTTCCCTTCCTTGCATATTTAGATATGTTACTTTTGCAGTGACTAAATATTTCTCAAGAACTGTCTATATCTAAAGGGTAAATTTCCACCTCCCATGTTGTTTTATAGATACCCTATCCTGAAGTTAATATCAATCTGTCTCTAGAATCTTAAAACAAACCTGATGATGGCACATGTAGGGCCTCTCCTGGCTGGAACTGATGGATATATGCTTATATCTGTAGTACAACCTTTGGGATACGAACTCAAGGGATTATGACTTGCCCATTCTCTTGAGGTCATGAAATCCACAATTAAAATTAATCACCTTTCTCTGATGTAATTCTTACAAACCTGGAGAAGCACTGGGAACATTTCAGAGAAAAATTTATATTTTATTTTATTTTTTAATTTTTTATAGATTTTTTTTTTAATGTGAGAGAGAGAGAGAGGGAGAGAAAACGGAGAGGGAGAGTGAGAGAAAGAAGCAGACTTCCCAATGAGCTGAAAGCCTGACATGGGGCTCAATCCCAGGACCCTGAGATCATGACCTGAGCTGAAGGCAGATGCTTAACTGACCAAGCCTGCCACGCACCCCCAAAATTTATGTTTTAAAATCACTTCCTCAACTTCTAATTACTCCCATACCATCTTACAATTATCAATATTATGGAATTATAAAAATCATCTTTACCAAATACTGAGTGACAACTATATGCTGGGCATGAGCCTCTTTCTACCATCCACTCTAACCTGTTGGGTAAGTGTGAAGATCTGTATTTTAGGTCTTTATGATTCATTGAGAATTAAAGCAGAAATATTTACAAAGTTAAGTATCAAGTTGAGAAAATGACCTAGCCCCTTTGAAATCTTGTCCTATTCTATTACTTTTTCCTACCTCTGCTTCCTGCAGCTAGTCTGACCTCCTTGCTTTTGTCCCTTGCTTTTTTTTGTTGTTGTTGTTTTAATATTACCCACTCCTTCTCTATGGTCTTTTCTACTCACGTTTCCTGCATGCTGAAATGCTTTCCCTTAAGTTTTTGTTGAAATGTACCTTTTCAGTGAATTCTTCCAGGAACTTAACTATATTCCTACAGGACCTACTCCATTACCTAATTGAGTGTTTAAATTACTTCACACAGTTCAAATATATTTTAACCTTTATTTATTTCTTTTATTGTATATTGTTTGGTTCCCCTTACTAAGACAAAACTTCCAGGAAAGCAGAGACCATTCATTGCTTTGCTCACTAATATATTCCAAGCTCCTAGGTGAATGACCAACATAAAGTCAGTGTACCATGAATCTTTAATGAATAATAAATATGACTTTCCAAAGGAACTGGAAATAGAGCCAAACTACCAGAACTATGAGGAATTTCACTACAGAGAGGAGATAGTTCACAGAGAATAAGAATGTTTCAGAAGTAATTATTGAAACTGTGCAGTCAAAATAAAACAAAACATAAACCTAAAGAAATGCCCACTCCACTGAACTTCCTATCTCTAGTCAGGTTTATTACAACAAAAATCTTGAAATTTTCAAGATCATGTACTGCATGGTAAAATTTTATATAGATATGCCACATCTTTTTTTCCCCAAATTTTCATTTTAAAATCTAGTTAGTTAACATATAGTGTGCATGTAGTATAATACTGGTTTCAGGAATAGAATTTAGCATTCATCACTTTCATGTAATGCCCAGCGGTCATCATAACAGGTGTTTTCTGTAGTAGCCAACACCCATTTGGCCCATTCCCCACCTACCTCCCTCCATCAACCCCAGTTTGTTCTCTATCATTGAGTGTCTTATGGTTTGCTTCCCTCTTTTTTTTTCCTTCCCAGATGTTCAGCTGTTTTGTTTCTTAAACTTCACATATGAGTAAAAGCATATGGTATTTGTCTTTCTCTGATTGACTTATTTTCCTTAACATAATACACTCTAGCTCCATCCATGTCAATGCAAATGACAAGATTTCATTTTTTTTGATGGCTGAGGAATATTACATTGTATATATATATATATATATATATATATATATATATATATATGCTACCTCTTCTTTATCCATTCATCATTTAATGGACATTTGGACTCTTCATAGTTTGGTTATTTTTGATAATGCTTCTATAAACATTGGGGCTCATGTACCACTTTGGATCTATATTTTTGTGTCCTTTAGATAAATATGCAGTAGTGCCGTTGTTGCATTATAGAGTAGTTCTACTTTTAAGTTTTTGAGGAACCTCCATAGTGTTTTCCAGAGTGGCCTCACCAGTTTGCATTCCCACCAACAGCATAGGAGGGTTCCTCTTTCTCTGCATCCTTACCAACATCTGTTGTTTCCTGTATTGTTAATTTTAACCATTCTGAGAGGTATGAGGTACTATCTCATCATGGTTTTGATCTGTATTTCCCTGATGATGAGTCATGTAGAGCATCTTTTCATGTGTCTGTTAATCATCTATATATCTTCTTTGAAAAAATGTCTACTCATGTTTTCTGGCCATTTCTAAACTAGATTGTTTTATGGATATTGAGTTTGATAAGTTCTTTGTAGATTTTTGATACTAATCCTTTGTCAGACATGTTATCTACAATTATCTTCTCCCATTCCATAGGCTGCCTTCTAGTTTTCTTGATTGTGTCCTTGGCTGTGCAGAAGATCTCTCTCGATGAAGTCTCCATAGTTCATTTTAGCTTTTGTTTCCCTTGCCTCCAGCTATGAGTCTAGTAAGAAGTTGCTGTGACTGTGGTCACAGTTTGCTGCCTGTGTTCTCCTCTAGGATTTTGATGGATTCCTGGCACACATTTAGATCTTTCATCCATTTTAAATTTATTTTTGTGTATGGTGTAAGAAAGTGGTCCAGCTTCATTCTTCTGCATACGGCTGTCCATTTTCCCCAACACCACTTATCATTGAAGAGACTGTCCTTTTCTCCATTGGATATTCTTTCCTGCTTTGTTGAAGATTAGTTGACCGTAGAGTTATATATATACCACATCTTCTTCATCCCTTCAATTCATGGACATTCAGGCTCTCTCCATAATTTGGCTATTGTTGATAATGCCGCTATACCTATCGGGGTGCATGCATGCCTTCAAATCAATATTTTTGTATCCTTTGGGTAAATACCTAGTAGTGTCCTCACTGGATCATAAAGTAGTTCCACTTTTAACTTTCTGAGGAACCTACATACTGTTTTCCAGAGTGGCTGCACCAGTTTGTATTCCCATCAAGTGTAAGAGGGTTCCCTTTCCTCCGCATCCTCGCCAGCACCTGACATGGATGAAGCTAGAGGGTATCAGGCTGATCAAAGCAAGTCACCAGAGACAGAGAAATACCACATGACTTCATTCATATGTGGAATTTAAGAAACAAAACACAGGAACACAGTTGGGGGGTAAAAGAAGCAAACCAGGAAACAGACTCTGAACTATAGAGAACAAACACAGGGTTACTGGGAGGGGCGGCAAATAAGTGGTGGGTGTTCATGAATGCACTTGCGATGAGCTCTGGGTAGTCTATTGGAATGTAGAATCACTCAGTTATATACCCGAAACTTGAATTACACTGGATGGAAGTGGATTTAAAATAAAAACTAGAAAAAGCATACACTCAGTTTTATTATGCATCTCAATAATTCTGCAGTTGAGGTGATGTTCTCTGCTGTCTAAACCTGCTTGCAAAATTATAACTTGGATATTTCAGGGTGACATTATTTATGGCAGAATGAAAAAGAAGGAAACCTACTTGGGTATATCTGTGGGTGTCCTTTAAAGCCCTATTTATGACACTAGGTTGGTATTTCTTAGAACGACAAAATATCAGATGCCGTTTGTTGAGTACTTCTGTAGTACATTTTCATTAAAAAGAAAATCACTGAGTAATTTCAGGTCTGCAGAAATAATCTGAGACAATAAAACTTTAAAAAGACTTATCTGTGAAATTTTAAAACTTTAAGTCTTTGGGACACCTGGGTGGCTCAATCCATTAAGCATCTGTCTTTGGCTCAGGTCACGATCCCAGGGTCTTGGGATAGAGTCCCACATTAAGGAGCCTGCTTCTCCCTCTGCCTGCTGCTCCCCTGCTTGTGAGTGCTCTTTCTTTCACTGACAAATAAATAAATAAAATCTTAAAAAATTAAGTCTTTTGAAAATAATCAAGGAAACAAAAATGTGAAAATATGTACCCTTGCCAAAATAGCACCTCACAAAAATATATTCTTAAAAATTCCACACACATTTAGCTGTTATAAATAAGTTTCCTTTCTTATGAAAACAGTGTATTATGTAACATTATGTTCCATATCTTATGTAACAGTTCTGTGTGTGTGTGTGTGTGTGTGTGTGTGTGTGTGTGTGCGTGTGCATGCGTTTGTGTGTTCAGGCACATGTGCACCTACATGTATGTGTGTTCAGGTAATCTTATGCAAAAATTAGACCATTTGTGGAATGTTGCATGTCCCTCATTTGGTTTACTGCTTTGTTTGGTGTCCTTTGACTTGTTCCTGATCCAGCTCTTTAAAAATGATACACCAAGAAATCTTACTAGTTCTAGGTCTCTCTTGTTGTTTCCGTTAGGCAAGAATTCTTCATATGTGGTTCTGACGACTCTCATTGCATCAAATTTCAAAGCACCTGTTAACTGATTGTCTGACTCCTAGTGATTCTCAGTGTGATCTCTGAATTCAGGTAGTGTTAGCTAGATTACTTCATTTTAGCATTTCCCACCAACACTTTGCTTAATGATTTTAATACTTATTGAGGCCATTGCCTTGATCCATAATTTTTATTCAGATCGCAGAGATAGTGATTTTCTAATTCCATCCTATTTTCTACTTTTCATTCTTTCTGAATTTCCCCTCATAGACCATTAGGTGACCCCAAAATACAATTCATAAAGGAAAGACAGAATAAATATGTATCTATTTACTAGTTTTAAGAGTAATGCCTTGAACCCCCCAACAACCCTTAATAGTAGTCAATGACTTTTTTTTAAGTATCTAGATTTTAATTTTTAGGCTTAAACACATTTTATGGCTTTAAATTAATTGCAGTCAATATTTATTTGCATGTCAACTATAAGCTAGTTGGAGCCATTTCACATTGTCTCCTATGTCTCTTTGAAATGATCCAACTAGCTGTTAATACTATTCTTGCTTTCTGGAAAATCAAGTTGCACAACGTTCATTAAATCTCTGCCTCAGATTTCAGATCAACTATTTGTCTAAACAAACAAACAAACAAACAAAAAAGCCGCCACCACCACCAACAAAAAACCAGTTCTGTTTACAAAGCAAATATTTCCTCTCAGAGAAATTTGGGGAATAAGGACACTCATTGCTACTGAGTTGTCATTATTGGTGGTATTATTTAGAAGGCCAAAAATAAACAAATAAATTAAAATTAAAATTAAAAAGTAGTTTCTATCTAGATTTCTAATTCAAATTAAGATGAAAAGTTTTTTTTTTACTTACCTTTCCATACTTTAAAGCTGTAATTTTCCCTCATGCTGATAACTTTGGTTTCAATGGTGTTTTAATAGTTACTTATGTATACTAAAATAAACATCGTATATAGTGGGAAGATATACTCAAAGTGCTGTCCTTTAGAAAAAATGTTTACACCGTTTGATCATGTTTCCAGTATTATAAATAGATTCGTGATTATCTGTTTTCAAGTTTTAAATATTTATTTTTACCTTTTGATCTAAATATATCTCTTTTAAGACATGTCCAATATCTAATTTCCTCTAAGTCAAAGCTACAAAGTAGGGGTGCCGGGGTGGCTCAGTGGATTAAAGCCTCTGCCTTCAGCTGGGGTCATGAGCCCAGAGTCCTGGGATGGAGCGCCCCCCACACCCTTGTGTCCAGCTCTCTGCCCAGCGGGGAGCCTGCTTCCCTTCTCTCTGCCTGCCTCTCTGCCTACTTGTGATCTCTGTCTGTCAAATAAATAAATAAAATATTAAAGAAAACTAAAAAGCTACAAAGTATATTCCTCAAAGTTTTCTTTCACCTCTTCCTAGAAAAAATATTCCACGTCTTGTCTTTATTCCTTTAAGAAAATGAACTGGAGAACATGGAAAATGTCCTTCACAGCAATAAATAGAAAGGTTTCTCTTTCCTCATGACCAGATACTTTTTACTGTGACACATAGGTTACTCAGCCACCTTTATGCTGGGTTGCACCCAGTATGTTGTTATTATAAATAATGCTAGTGAGTATATTATTTACAGTTTATCTGCTACTCTGTCTTTGGGAATGATTCCTAGAACCATCAATGTTAGAAGAGGATGAGTGTGTATGTAAGGTTGCTTGTAGCTCCTATCACTTGAAACATGTGACTTTCCTGACCCCAATGTATAAAATGTCTATTTCCCTGCAGATTCACTTACCTGATATATCAGTAAACTTTAGGATTTCTGTCCTTCTAATAGGTGAGAAGTGATACCTCAAGGCAGATTTCCTTTGTATTTCTATTAGTTTGAGGCTAAAAAAAATCCTCAAATATTTAAAGGGTATTTTTTATTCCTTTTATATAGACTACTTAATTATATTTCATGTCAACTTTCCTTTAAGACTGTCATTTTCTTCTCTACTATATGTGATATAAGTAGTGACTTTTTCTCATTTTGTCATTTTAATTTCCTTTATGTTGTTTTGCAAGAAGTTTTGTATATTCATGTAATCCAAGTTTCAAACTTGCTTTTAGAACTCTCTTTTGGTGTGTGAAATAAGGAAGACATCTAGTTTTATCTTTTTCTTCATATGGTTCTCTATTTGTCCCAATATGACACTGCTTTTAATAATAATGACTTTAAATTTAGCCTTCCTATTACCATTTAATTTTTAAGGTATTTGTTCTTGTTTAGTCATTCGTATAAACATTAGAACAGAAACTTCGAAATATGATTCTTCAGTACGCCCCAGTAGAACATAGATTGCCTTCATCCCAGGCCTAATACATATGAACTAGACTATCTTGTAGAGATTTCCAGACCTGATAATACTGAGAATGCAGCCTTCTGAGTAATCCTATCCAAGCATAATGAAAGAATATTGAAATGACTCTAGAGATTGTCCCAGACAATCTAGGAGAAAATGAACGTCTGTGACCTCTCAGACTAATAGCCTTGACAATACCGTGAAAGGACACTAGATTTGTAGTCCACAGAGTTGAGACCCTTTAATCATAGATCAATCATTTCAGTCATTTCTAGACTAGTTTTTTGAAACTCTGTGTCATTATCTACACAACAGATAGAATTGTCCTTGCCCTGTGTACTTCTCAACACAAGCTGTTTGAAGTGTAAGACCGTCTGTTCATAGAATTCATAAAGCCCAAGGATGAAGGTGTCAGAAAAGAATCAGCATCCTTTCCTTTTATCACACAGCATATCCATCTGCATCTCCCCAAAAAGACAGTGCTTTAGTGACTACACACACGTAACTTTAAAAACAAGTACTATGATCTCTCTGATATAAGGAATTTGAGAGGAAGGCAGTGGTCATGGAGGGTAGAGAGGGAAAAAATGAAACGAGATAGGACTGGGACGGGAGACAAATCATAAGGAACTCTTTATCTCAGGAAACAAACTTAGGGTTGCTTGGCAGGGGGATGGATAGGGTGACTGAGTTATGGACATTGGGGAGGGTATATGCTATGGTGAGTGCTGTGAATTGTGTAAGACTGATGATTCACAGATCTGTACCCTTGAAGCAAATAATACATTATATGTTGATTTAAAAAAAAAAAAAAGCAAGTAACTAGTTTTCATAAGAAGTAACAAATCAGAAAGGCATTTTCTATGGCAAGTTAACATGATCCTTCAGTACCTTTATTCCCCACACAGAATCATCTCTTGGGATTTGTAATATTTTATGTGTTTGCTTTTAGGCAATTTGAAGAAATAAAAACTTTATGAATCAAAATCCAGAATTACCTTGCATCTTCAGGAGATTTGAGCTTACCAATTCACAATGCAGTAACATTAAAGTCATTTAAAAAACCTCATGCCAATGTACGCTAAAGGTTTTACAAGCTTCTGTTACCATTGTTCATTGGGATTAAAAACATCTGTTGTGATTAGTTCAGTGGAATGGGACTTTGGGGTCTATTAATTTCTGGAGGGCATCCTTCACATCTTTATTCCTCAGGCTGTAGATCAGAGAATTCAGCATAGGGTTGGCCACTCTGTAAAATACAGAGGCCACTTTGACAGTGTGCCTGGAGTTCTTGGAGTTGGGCACATAGTAGAGGGAAAGGATGGTCCTGTGGAAGATGGTGATGGCGGTCAGGTGGGAGGCACAGGTGGAGAAGGCTTTGCGATGCCCGCTGACAGAGCGGATATTAAGTACAGTCACAAAAATAAAAATGTACAAAGTAAGGATGATCAGTAGTCTACTCACCTCATTGAAAGTGGCAAAGCCCAAAAGCAGCAGATGGAGAATGAGTAGGTCAGAGCTCGAGGCAGAAAGGAGAGCAGTATATTCACAGAAAAAATGGTTGATTATGTTATGTCCAGAAAAGTTTAGCTGGAGAGCATAGAGCATAGCAGAGGAGTACCAGGGGACCAAACATACCCCAGAGATATGAGCCAGACACCAGTAAGGCAGAGGGTTACAGATGGCCACAAAGCGGTCATAGGCCATCACTGCCAGCAGGAAGGATTCGGTTTCCACAGCGGTGCAGGACAGGAAGTATTGCACATGCAGCTAAAGTAGTAGATGCTTTTATCTGCCATGACCAGTTTCCCAAGCAGCTTGGGAGTCACGATAGAAGAGTAACAAAAATCGACCAAAGAAAGGTGGCTGAGGAAAAAATACATGGGCATGGGTAATTTGGGGTTAATCTTGATGATTACTATCCTCCCAAGATTTCTTACCACAGTGATAATGTACATGATCAGAAACACAAGGAAAAGAGGTATATGAAGTTCTGGGTAATCGGTGAAACCCAGGAGGGCAAAGGTTGTCTCCACACTCAGATTTTTTACCGCCATCACCACAATGCCCTCGAAAGGCGTTGAGGGGGGCAGGGTACAGGAAGAGGTCGTTTCTGTCAAAGAGAAGCTTTGGGGAGTTAGTGACAAAAGTACATGTTGCTTTATGGTACATACAAACACACACACACACACACACACACACACACACACATGGTGGGAGAGACAGAGAGAGAGAGAGAGAGAATGAAGCTAGAGTTATCAGTCTTAGTTTCTTCCATACAGAACATGCCTCATGCAGATCTCCTATGGATATAACTGGGTCTCTGAGCTGAATCTCTGAAATGTCTCTGAATTTCTACTGCATTTTGTGTTTCCTTAGGAAATAATTACCAGGGGTGCCTGGGTGGCTCAGCCAGGTAAGTGTCTGCTTTCAGCTCAGGCATGGTCTCAGGGTCCTCAGATCAAGTCCCACATTGGTTTCCCTGCTCAGCAGGGATCCTGCTTCTCCCTCAACCTCTGCCCCTCTCTGTGCTCCTTCTCTCTCTCTTCCTCTCACTCTCTCTCAAACAAGTAAATAAATAAAATCTTAAAAAAAAAATTACCGTATTGCAGTCCGTACATTCACACATTAGCTAGTGGGGTAATATGTATGTAACTGATAGTGTTTGCATATAAATGCATAAACTAGTGAAAGAGTTTTAAAAAACATGCAATGGTTGCCCCAGAATTTACATTGCTGAGATAACTTGCTTGTATACACAAATCAATAAACTCATTAAGAAGATATGTTTCTAGTCTAAGGCAAAGCAAAATATTAGAGAAATCTAGGAAAATAGCATTACAATCCCCTTTTAAGACCTTTTGTTTAGTAAAGGCTACTTCTCTAGCTGAATGGATTAGCTCCTGAGGGGTTTAGAAGGACAATGCTTCCTTTTGATTTCTGAACAGAGGTTTATTAGGTTTACACCCAAAGGCTTAGTTTCCCTTAGAGCCCAGACATTATGTATATAAGTCTGTGGTTCCCAAGATTTATTAGGTAGGAATCTCTTAAAACCAACTCATTTGTGAAAGTTTAAATGCCAGTTTCAAGTGCATTTAAAGAGGATGTGAATAAATATCCATTTCCAGCTGGTAAGTTCATTCTATTCTTTGTAAAATGGCTGGAAATAGACTTAAAGCTGAGTATTTCCATGAGGATTAACCTTTCTTTAATATTGTTGGGTTCACAATTGGATAGCATTTACTGTGACTTAACATGAAAAGTAAAATAAAAGAAGACCTTAGTTACCATATCAGGAAAATAATAATCCCACAGTTTCATAGAAAACCTGAATAAACTTACCTACTACAGAGAAACAGGCCACCACCCTCCTGTTTCTCTGTAAGCTGAGTATGACTGGGCCACCAAGGCTGTTGTACCAAACACTTTAGCCCTAGGGACTCAACCTCTGGAGAATCACAAGCAGCTCATTCCTCACAAGCATCAAAACAGGTAATTAAGGCAAATGCCAGGTGTCATGTACAATTTTTAATGATTAAAATTTCCTCAAAATTACATGGAAAATTGCAGCTTCAAATTGACTACCAGACTTTGGTGGCAGGTAATTAAAATGCCCTCTGGATGAATAAAACCAGGGTGAGCTATTATTTTCCTAATCCTGCCTCATCTACACCAAAATTCAGTGGACTCCTTGATTTTGCAGGGCACATATACTAATTTTAGACAAGTTACAAAAATCCACAAAAAAGATACCCAAAAGTCTGTCCATTTTGAGTACATCCCAGATCAAGAGAAAATTCTATTAAGTTCAGTCCTCCATGCCAGCTGCTGCGCTATTTGGGTCATATGACCCAGCATATGTAATTGTCATTGATGTATATTTGCAAATAACAAATTCTGTAGAATTTTGGATGAGACTTTATAGTGAATTACAAATCAGACTTTTGGGATTTTAAAACAAAGCATTGACTCCTTTTGCAAATAAGTATTCACCTTCTTAAAAAGAGCTTCTGGTCTGTTCATGGACCCTGATAGAGACTGAATAATCTGACAATAGGCTACCAAGTTACCATGCAGTCCACACCCGTAATCACAAACTGGATGTTGTCTGACTCACCAACACATAACATCACAGCACTCCTGTTCCTGAAGACAGAAGTGAATGCAGGAGCAAGTGATCCAGATACCTACAGTCCAGGATTGCTTTCTCCTTCAAAGCTTTGAGCTTGTAGCCTCATGACGTATTCCCTATGACAACCCAAATATGGAAGAAAATGCTGGGCCTTATTTTCAGACGATTCTACACAGCACGCTGGCAACACACACACACACACACACACACACACACACACACACATATACATACACACACACACACCATTATATCTCTATAGTCCTGCCCTGGGGTGTTCCTGAAAAACAGCATTTAAGGAAAATTCATCTAATATTTAGAAATTCAAAAAGTATGCCTGGAACACTGGAATAGTTTTTTTTTTTTTTAATACTTGATTATGGGCTAGCTTTGTTGTCAATACTTGATAGGGATAGAAGAATCACCTCCAAAATGTGTTATGTGCATTAAATCTGAAACCAGGAAACATTGCTATTTCTCCAATAATTTGTGGGACCCAGAACTGGAGGGTGCAGGGTGGGAATGAAAGTGGATCTTCTACGTATTATCCTTAATGACCCACCTGCTAACCCTCTATTTCCAGTAAGAAACCATGAGCCTCGGTAGTTTAGAGGAGTAATGTTTCTACTAGGAAACACAGTGATGGATCCATGAAGCTGGAAGTGTGACTTCTTTAACCCCCTCCAAAAATAATAAAATAATAATAATAATCAAATAGAAAATGCAGTGGGAATGATGGCAAGTAGGTTCTGGAGTAGAGGCATGGAAATGCCTTACAGCTTCTGCTTCCAGTCTTTACACACTGTACTGAGATCACCGTATAAGGAAGCCAGTGTAACTTACCAGCAGATGAGAGACTGTGAGAGAAACTGAGGCACTCCAACCAGGTCAGCACCAAGTCACCCAACAAAAGAGTGACTTCATTTACAGTTTTAAGCCCCAGCAGAGCTCCCAAGTGATTGCAGCCACATGACGAGCCAAAGTGAGACTGGCAGAAGAATCCTGCAGTCAGGGGCACTTTGATTTCAGCTCATGTTATGATCCCAGGGTCGTAAGATCAAGCCTCACATCAGTCTCCATGCTAGGGCATGGAGACTGCTTAAGATTCTCTCTCTTTCTAGAGAGAGAGGATGGCATGTGGTTTATAACTCAAGAGAGAACAATAGAATCCCTCACGTTTTGTCCACTAAACAGACCCCTAAACAATTTCTACCTTTTCTACCCTTTTTCTCATCTCACAGCTTGTTCTCAACATCGGCCAAGGTTTTTCTTTTAAAATTTTTGTTAGACCAAATCACTCTTGTAAACCCCTGTGGTGTTTCCCCATTTCACTCAAAATAAAAGCCAAAGCTCTTAAAATGTACTACAAAGCTCTGCTTGATCATGTTTCCTGTCTTTCCGACTTCCTATCCTGCTGTTCTTCACCTGGCTCACTCTTGCAGGAAATTTGTCTGCAAAGATTTGAATGATTCAGAGGAATTTTAAAAGGAGAGTATATTAGGCACTCAAGAATGATGAAAACTTTATTTCTTTAAGTGTTGCATATATTCACAGAAGTGTGCTTGTTATAAAGTTTGTGCAGTTACTAAAATTTCATAATTAAAATCTTTCATTTAACATGATCAAAATGATTTTAATAATTATTCAAATTGTTGTCAATGGAAGAAAAGAGAAACAAGTTCATTCTATAGGACTCTATGGACTCCGCACACAGACGTGAGTCCACACCAACTGAACTTCATTTAAAATCTGTTGGTTAAAGTCTTGCTACCCAGAGTCTGTCTGGTCCAATGCCTAGGATCACCGACATCACTTGGCTGTCTATTAGAAATGGAGAATCTTGGGCCCCTCACATGCCCGCTGCATCCAAATCAGCACTTGATAGTACCTCAGATAATTTGTGTGAATAATAAAGTTTGAAAATCACTGGTTTGATACTTTTGGTTTAATGGGAATTCTGGTGATTTGGCTAGATATTCCACTAAATTAAAAATAAATAAGTGAATAAACTCACATATATTTTCTGCCTTTCTCTTCATGGTTGCTGATCACCTGTTTTCCTTTTTTATTCACAAACAACTTAAGTCCAAAGATAATTCACCCTTTCTCCATTCATAAGCCAAAGTACCACAACATATGTAATAAATCAATTAGTTCTGAAGGGTAAAGATTGATAATGGTTACTTTGTCATAAAGGTCTTAGAAGAGGAAGTATATATATTTTGTATCCTTTATAAACACAATACCACACAGACATGGAGAAAGAGAATCACAGTCCTCCTTGGTAGAATTAAAACAGAAAGTTGTTTCATTTCCCAGAGTGAACAAAACTTGAGTTGCATTATCAGGAAAGTGTACAATATAGTATATTAGTAATTGGTCAGAATAATATGGTAAAGTTATATGGAATCTCTGATTTTATAACTGAGGAAAATTAGAAGTAGGATACTTATTTATTTTTTATAATTATTTACTTTCGCATGTAAGACAAAGGTTTGTGTTACTTTTACAGCATAAGATGAAGTTAAAAAGTCATATTTAAGATAAACACACTTGTTCTTGGAGATGTGATTATCATTCAATTACAGTAACAATGTTGCATATCTATACTGTGCATATCCTAGGAACCTTGTGTGATACAAATATGATTAGCAAGAAAGAAACAGAGAACATTTTGATTTTTTTTCAAAATTCAATCAGTGGGTTAAGACCAACAAATGAATAATTAATTTTTTAAAAATTTTATTTGTTTGAGAGAGTGAGGAAGAGAAAAAGAGAGCAGGAATCAAGCCAGGGAGGAGCAGAGGGAGAGGGAGAGGAAAAGGGAGAAGCAGATGCCCTGCTGAGCAGGGATCCTGACAGGCGGCTGGATGCCAGGACCCTGAGATCATGACCTGAGCTGAAGGCCAGGGCTTAACCCACTGAGCCACCCATTATTCAGGTGGCCCTGAATAATCAATTTTAGAGAACATTTCAGTCAAAATAGTTATAACCATTCCATATTTGTCTGGTAGATGAAGCTATGCCAGCAGGTAAAATGTGTAATTAACTAAAGATTAAGCTTTAAAAGCAGAAGTGGAATTATACAAACTATGCTTGAAATGTATTACAATATTCACTCTATTAGTAAATAGCATTTACAAAAATCAGTTTTGACACACCAGGTTGTGAGACATGTGAGATAAATAACTGATTTTTTTTAAAGATTTTATTAACTTATTTGACAGAGAGAGATAACAAGTAGAAGAGCAGCAGGCAGAGAGAGAGAGGGGGAAGCAGGCTCCCTGCTAAGCAGAGAGCCTGATGTAGGGCTCAATCCCAGGACCCTGAGATCATGACCTGAGCCGAAGGCAGAGGCTTTAACCCACTGAGCCACCCAGTTTTTTTTTGATCCCTGTGGTAATCCTTTTGTAAATTTGTGTAAAATAATTTTTATTTGGTATTCAAAGTCATCATGTTTCACATCATTTCCTATACTATAATAAAAGTACAAGAGAAGGAGCAAAGAAGTTGGCCAGATCTTAGAAAAAGCGCCTCCAGAGTCATTGCTAATCTTCCATATTTTCATTCTTAGTTACTTATCAGTTTTCAGAATTTCTCCATAACCCTAAAATTCTCTTACATAAAACTGAAGAACGTTTTTATTTTTATTTATTTTTAATTTTTCATTTTTTAAAAGGATTTATTTATTTATTTATTTATTTGACAGACAGACATCACAAGTGGGCAGAGAGGCAAGCAGAGAGAGAGAGGGAGAAGCAGACTCCCTGCCAAGCAGAGAGCCCAGTGTGGGGCTTGATCCCATGATCCTGAGATCATGACCTGAGCTGAAGGCAGAGGCTTAACCCACTGAGCCACCCAGGTGCCCCAAACTGAAAAATGTTTTTTAAAATGATGTACCATGCCAATATGCAATTTAAGAGACTTGGATGTTATGGCCTGATATTTACTGTTAAATAAGATTTTAGAAAAATTGTAGTAAGTTACCACAAATGTGGTGGCTTAAAACAGTAGAAATGCATTTCTTCATAGTTCCTGTGACCAGAAACGTGAAATCAAGGTGCTATCAGTGTCCTGTTCCCTCTGATGTTGCTAGGGGAAAATCCTTCTTTACATCCTCCTAGAGCCATCTGGTTGGTAGTCACAAAACACCAGTCTTCACATAGCCTTCCCTGTGTGCCCTTTTTTCTGTCTCTTATATGGACATACTTGTTGGATTTAGGGCCTGACCTAATCCAGCATGATCTCATCTTAAACCTTATCTTAATTACATCCACAAATATCCTATCTTCAAATAAGGTCACATTCTGAGCTTCTTAGATGGACATGGAAATTATTTGGGGGTGGGGGGTTCTATTCAATCGGCAATACTATGTTACTTCACATATGATTCATAGCTCTTTTACCAAACTTTGGGGTGAATAGAAATAAAATAATCAAATAACTGGTTTATTACAACCAAAGATTTTAAAATTCAGTCAATTGACTAAATAATTTGAGTCCATCATCTCTACTAGAAACATCAGACAATTCTCAATACAATAAATCAAATCTCTTTTGGAAATAAGAAACTCCGACAAAATCGTATTGAGTGATTCATTAACTTCCTTACACTCTCCTTTACATCTTTGTTTCGGAGGCTATAGATCAGAGGGTTCAGCATGGGAATCACCACTGTATAAAACAAAGAACCTACTTTTACTATGAGCCACGAGTTTTGGGAGTTGGGTACACAATAAAGGAACAGGATAGTCCCATGGAAGATGGTGATGGCAGTCAGGTGGGAGGCACAGGTGGAGAAGGCTTTTTGGCGCCCACCAGCAGAAGACATTTTTATGACCGTGACAAAAATGAAAATATAAGTCGTGAGGATGATGACCAGGCTGCTCACCTCATTGAAAATGGCGATGATGAAACAAAGCATTTGGTTGATGTAGGGGTCAGAGCAGGAGACAGAGACAATGACAGAATGCTCACAAACAAAGTTATTTATGATGTTAGACCCACAGAAGGATAATGTCAGGAGAAAGTAGGTGAGGGTCAGGGAAGAGACTAGACCCCATATGTATGGCCCTGCTACTAAGGATGTGCACAGCTTTGGGGACATAACAACCATGTAGAGAAGAGGGTCACAAATGGCCACGAATCGGTCATAGGCCATTACGGCTAACATGAACGTTTCTGCCACTGCACATGCACAAGCCAAGAAGAACTGCATGACACAGCCTATGAAGGAGATGGTTCTGTCTTCCACCACCAAGATCTCCAACAGTTTGGGTGTGACTGTGGTTGAATAACAGAAATCCACTAAGGACAAGTGACTGAGGAAAAAGTACATGGGCGTGTGGAGTTGGGGACTGACCCTAATGGTCATGATCATGCCCAGGTTACCCACCACAGTCACTGTGTAGATGGTCAGGAAAACCAGGAACAAGGGAATCTGGAGGTGTGGGTACTCTGAGAAGCCCAACAGGGTGAACGTGGCTCCAGTACTCCAATTTCCTTCTGCTAACAACATGACTGTGCTTGGAGAAAAGCCTGAAATAAAATAAAAATAGTAACAGTGATAATAATGATAGCACATTACTATGACATTTACCATGTGGCAGGCATTGTGCTAAAACCAAAATATATTGACTCAGATCCTCAAATAACAGGATTTTATTAAATCCTGTTATAAAATAAGTGGCCTCATATTTTACTTAAGGATGGGGAGGCGTGTATAAGGTCAGGAACTTGACTGAGGTTACACAACTTATTAGTAATGAGCTGGGTACAGAAGTTGATCCTGAGTGACAGAGCACAAATTAAGTTCAGGAACAGATGGAAAATTACTGTACATTGTTGTAGAAAACACATATCTTTCACAGCTCCATCATTCTGAAGATCTGTGCTTTTTCAGAGCACTGACATAACCATGAAGATAAATTTAGCAATCAAGTTTATAAAGGAAGGATCAGAAGTAAAACATTAGAGGCAATAGTATGTCTCGAACTAGGATATTCAAACCGAAACTTATAGGAAAGACAGCCTTTAGAAGCCACCATAAGATGTTGATAGAACATAGCCCTAGCTGCATATCCTTAAGCTTTCTACTGAATCCATCCAATGGCTACAAGAATCCCCTCAGGGTTCCAAATACAATGTAACAACCTGGTAAAATAAATATATTTGCCTTTGTGTCATGCTGTTCCCCCACTCCTGTGTTTCCTTTCCCACTTAACTATTTTCTCACTTAGTGTCATGGATGCTTTCAGCAGACTCCTCTAGATTCCATAATTATACCTTTTAATATTGTATTAGTTTTTAACCTGGTAACTTTACTAAACATAAACAATATTAAATACTCATAGAGTATCTGAATTGAAGATTAACTTAAAATGTGTTTTGCTCAAGCTAGAGAATATGACAATAAACACCTGTGGTTACATAATCACCCTATAAATTTCTAGTAGAGACATTGGTTTCGATTAAAGCTACATATGTGATTATCTTGTTGTGAGTCATATAATCTTTGTTTATTTGTACCTGTTATTTTGAGAAACCAAAGCATATTGTATTCATAAGCAGTTTATAACCACAGAAGTCTCTTTAATCGGGGAGGCTGGGTGGCTCAGTCGGTTAAGCCTCTGCCTTCAGCTCAGGTCCTAATCCCGGGGTCCTGGGATCAAGCCCTACATCGGGCTCCCTGCTCTGAAGGGGGGAGCCTGCTTCTCCCTCTGCCTTTCTCTCTCTGTAAGTTTCTCATGAATAAACAAATAAAACCTAAAAAAAAAAAAAAGTATCTTTAATCATTCGACAATAAAAATAGCTACATGTTTGAAATGTTTAGATTTTTTTAAAAAACCTATTAGCATGAATCTCATAAACAAAGACACTATTTTAATTTTATCTGACCAGATCAAGGTAGAAAGAAACTATTATTTTATTCATAGCTCACTGCTATTTGATAATACTCCTGAAAATATATTTTCTATATGCAGAAAAAGAATCTGTGGGAAAGGGACAAAAAGCTAATGAAAGAAGCATGTGCTTGAAACCTAGATTTAAATTCAGTTTCAGGTTTTGTCACTTATTATGTGATCTTTGGTGACTGACTCAAATTTTCTGAGCTTCAATTTTGTCAATAATAATGATGGAATTATACATATTGCACTGGTATCCAAGCATTAAATTAGGAAATGATATTCATATACTTAGCAGAGTCTAAAAATTGTGGAATCCAGGAGATGTGGCCTTACACACTCTCACCTTAAAAAAAAAAAATTCTTAAGGCAATGACTAATTAATATTATTTTCAACCCTTATATTATTAAAAGTATAAAAAATGAATTAAGGGCCAAAGTGGGCTGCAATAGACATGTGGGTGCCATTTGGGGCACATGGGGAAGCCCAGTTTTCTTTCCTGAATCTTCTTCTGACACTCTTCATCTCATTTTGCCAATTACTGTCCTTCAGTAAATTCTGTTTCCCCCTTCGCTTTCTCATTATTGTCTGACTCTTTCTTGTCTTCCTTATCTAATCTCAGGTTGGCACATACAGAGACCTAGCAAATTGCAATCATTACTCTGGGGGACATAGCAGCCAAGGCACAGCCAGCGTCCCTTAGCGCTGCTAGCTTGCACTGGGAGAATGTCAGATTCTTCTTCCTGTGATTACTGCGGCTACTGGGACAGTCATTAGCTCTGAAATTAGTTCTTTCCATCAGCTCATTTATCAAATTTCAGTGTCTCTGCTCAGATTTACCTAAAGCCTGACCCTAGCCATTTCCTAGCATCCAACCTTCTTTAAAGCCAGGATTCCTGACTGATAATCAACAGCACATGCTCGTTTATTGTGGCTTATTTGGTTTTTCTTTTCTTTGACCTGAAATAACCTCTTTTTTTTTTTTTTTTCTGGTGTGCTGATGCCACACTTGCAGTATATGAAGCATTAAATGAAAACTATTATCACAAAGAAACTGTCCCCTTTCACTCCAGCAATATTTTCCACATTCTTGGTATGCCTACAAACATTACTCTCAGGAAATCAAAGTTTCACGATCTGTTGTGTTTACTATTACTTTGTACATACTATTCTTATCCTTCTATAAGATCTTGAGATGTTGAGGACAATCTCAGATTTTATAAGATTCCTCTTAAATTTTCAGTGTGACTATGCTACGCTAGACACAGGTTGATATCCTCAAGTTTAAAATCAGGATGATATGCTACCTAGGGAAGGGGGAAGAAATCAAAGCTCAACAATGTGAGCTTGCCAAAAGATGGTCCCCAGAGATATCGTGGCATTTAGACTAATGAAGAGTGTTCCCTATCTCAAAGACTGTAGGACTTCAATGTCCCCCATATAAATGAAAGATGACATGAAAAAGATCAGTCTGAGCCCAACTCACCTGAAGATCCTTTTCCTCTTATTAATGTATCCAAGGAAGTTCCCCTTTAGAATTCAAACATTATTAAAAATCTTAAGATGTTTGTAAATATTGCAGCAGTAGACTATAATTTTTAATTAGTATGACAGGAATATATTTTTCTTAGTATCTAGAAAAACTCAGACATGCGTGAGAGGGAGGGTGAGAATCTGAGTCCTAGGTGAGTGAGAATCTGAGGGAGAATCTGAGTCCTAGGAACAAAGTGTCGGGTTTATGTATGACTCCATGACCTCAGGGAATTAGGCCCTAGAGAATTTGTAGTGAACTTTTTTTTTTTTTTTTTGACATAAAAACACTCAGAAAGTAGATTGAATTCTAGCTTGGGTGGTATTTTACAGGAATGTAATTTCTTCCAAATCACTGGAGACAATGTTTCATCAAACCTACCTCATGAATTTCCTCTAAAATGTAATTATAGAAAATACACAATTTGACTTAGAAAATATGGTGACTACAGTAAACACAGGAAGGATAAATTATCTCATATACAACCATTCAGAGATAACTGCTGTTAGCATTTGCCGTGTGATTTTCCTCTTTTTCTCTGCAAAATGTGTTGTCTTGAGATGTATAAACAACATAATTTGAATTTGGATTCTAGCCTTTTCATTTAACACAAAATGGTCTTTTTTTTTTTCTTTATTTTTGTCCATGGAAACACTGATTTACTTCATTGAAACTAATTTGTGTTTTTTTTCCCAAATATGGTCAATCTATTCTTCCAAGGTTATATTAACATAATTGAATATTATAATCTTTTTGTGTCCATACATTCTGAAAACTGACAAATGTATTTTGGAAGTGTGTTTCTTTCTAAAACCAGTGGATGTCAAGCAATCCATTGGTTCTACTTTGCCCAAATACCACCCATTTAGATTCATTCAACACTTCCCTTGGGCCCTGACAACCTGAAGAACTCTTGCCAGACACTACCAGGAACCCCTAACATAACAAGCCTATTTTATCACAAAGAGTAGAATTGTTTATTGTAGATGACGTGGCCTTTCTCCAGAATCACAGGGGTCTGCATTGTTTTTCTTCCACTTGTACTGGCATCTGTTCCATACTCTCCCTGCTCCTCACCATTGGCATCCAACTCTTAGATTTTGGTTCAGGTCATGATCTCAGGTTCATGAGATGAAGACCCACCCTGGGCTCTCTGCTCAGTGGGGAGTCTGCTTGAGATTCTCTCTCTCTCTCTCCCTCTCCCTTTTCGTCCCTCCCCCTACTTTTTGTCTTTCCCTCAAAAATAAATCTTATAAGAAAGGAAAATAATACATTTGCCAAATCAATGATTGCCTACTATGTGCTTTAAGCCATATTCACCTGCCAAGGGCAACTATGTGGTTGAGTTTTCCATGTTCTGTGCTTATTTCCCAAGATCTATTTGTTTTCCCTCTGCTTGAAGAAATCTTCTTATGACTTCTTTTCCTGGCAGTCACCAACTTTTTCCTTCACCATCACATTTTTGCTGGTTTTGGGCACAGGCTGAGCACATTTGGCCCTTGCAGAGGGACAGCACGGAGAACACAATCTAGCAGTACTTTGTGGACACAAGAGAAATTTATTTGATCAATTTATTTAAGAATTTAGTGATAAATTGAAAACTAAAGAAACCCTAAACTCATGACTCATTTTCCCTACAAGGCATTTGTTGTGTTCTAGATTGCTGTGTGAGGCTGGGTATCTGAACCAGAGAGAAAGATTGAAATGCCCTACAGAAATTTTATGGTGCTGGGGTGCCTGGGTGGCTCAGTGGGTTAAAGCCTCTGCCTTCGGCTCAGGTCATGATCCCAGGGTCCTGGGATGGAGCCCCCCATTAGGCTCTCTGCTCAGCGGGGAGCCTGCTTCCTCCTCTCTCTCTCTCTCTCTCTGCCTGCCTTTCTGCCTACTTGTGATCTCTATTTGTCAAATTTAAAAAAATAAATAAATAAAAGAAAAAAAAAAGAAATTTCATGGTGCTTAAAGAAAAATAATTAAAAATCTCACCAGAGAATTGAGACCTCTCACAAAATCTTGACCATCTCTCATCTCCCCTCACAATGTTTGTCTGACTATTAGGGTGCATTGGGAAGGAAAAGAAAGAACTAAAGTCCAAAACTGGGGAGGTGGGGGGAGCACAAGCATTGTACCCTTTGAGATCTGAGGGAGATACATAGTGGTTAGGTCTCAGTCAAAAGCCAACCACTCTTGAGTAACAGGGATGAATCACAGGATGGCTAATTTTAATGGTCTCTTTGCTAATTTCTGAAATACCTCTCTTTCCCCTTTTATATCAGTAAGCTTTCTAGGACCATTATGACAAATCATTCTTCTAATCTTCCTCTGCTTAAAGCCAAAACTAACTGTTTTCTTGGGATGACCTGACAATTTACTCATATATGCCATGCCTGTCTTTTCTCAGAATTAATAACAATATGAAAACCATTCTGTTATAAACAAATTGTACCCTTACCTTGATTCCCAAAAGGACAATTACATCAGAACACTTATACCTCATCAGTACATTTTTCAAAGTCTTGGTATAAGAAGGTCATCAAAGGGACAATGAGAAGATCATTAAAGGCACATGCATTAACTAGTATATCTATATAGTACCATACTTCATTTATATATATAAATATAAATTCCTCTATGTTAAAGTGACAAAGACTTTCCGTATCTTTCCTGCCATCTCCTGTTTACTTTTTAGTGGTCAATAGAAAAAAACTGTTTATGAAAGCAAAGCTACTCCTTCTAGAAAAATCACTTTTTATTGTATTTTATTATTTATTTTAAAGATTGTATTTGTTTATTTGATAGGGAGCCGAGCAGGGGGAGCAACAGGCAGAGGGAGAGGGAAAAAAATGTCTCTGTGCTAAGCAAGGAGCCCGCCGTGACACTCAATCCCAGGACTCTGGAAGCATGACCCAAGCCAAAGGTAGAAGCTTAACTGACTAAGCCACCCAGGTGGCCCTAAAAATCAGCTCTTAAAGGAACAAAGTAAAAAAAAGTTCATAAAAGATCAAAAATATCCTCTACACACTGCTTTTCTTACTCTTCCATTCTCTGTGTTATTTCACATGCAATAAGAAACTTCAGTTAAAGTACGTAGGATTTCATTTCTCATGGATGAACACCTAAAGAAGGAATTGTCCAGGTGTGTGGGAAGTGTCCACATAACTTCAGAAGACTCTGTTAAACTGTTTTCAAGCTCATTTTACCTTTTATCCCCATCTGAAACGTGTGAGCATTCTCTTTGCTCCGCATTCTCACTGATACGTGGCATTTCAGTCATTTGTTTTGGCCATTCATATTGGTGTTCAGTGGTAGCTCACTGTGATTTTAATCAGAATTTCACTGATGATTAATAATGTTTATTGTATTTTCATATATTTATAGATGATTTGTATGTTTGTTTTTGTCAAGTGTCTGCTTAAAATTTCACCTTTAGCTAGATTGTCTACCTGGTTTTTATTTTTTTATTTTTTTTATTTTTAAGGATTTTATTTATTTATTTGACAGAGAGAGAGAGATCACAAGTAGGCAGAGAGGTGGGGGGTGGGGGGGGAAGCAGGCTCCCTGCTGAGCAGAGAGCCCCAGGCAGGGCTTGATCCCAAAGATCATGACTGAGCCAAAGGCAGTGGCTTAATCCACTGAGCCACCCAGGTACTCCTTGTCTATCTATTTTGAGCGTAAAGAGTTTTTTATAAAATGTTCTACAAACAAATCCTTTTTTCAAATGTGTATATACACATATACGTGGCAAACACAGACACACAGACACACACACACACATATATATAAAATATTTACTCCCAGCCTGTGTTTTACAGTTGTTGTTGTTGTTGTTTTTTTTTTAACCAAGATCCTTTACCACTAAAACACTTTCATAACCAATTTTTATGTTGGTGAAGTTCTTTTTGTCAGTTTTCTGAGAATCCATCCCTTTTGTGTTTTATCTTAAAAAAAATGAAGGGACGGGGGGTGGGAGGTTGGGGTACCAGGTGGTGGGTATTATAGAGGGCACGGATTGCATGGAGCACGGGGTGTGGTGCAAAAATAATGAATACTGTTATGCTGGAAATAAAAAAAAATAAAATAAAATAAAATAAAAATAATAATAATAATAATAAAAAAAATGCATTAGCAAAAAAAAAATGCACCTCAAATTTTAAACTATTATTTTTTCATGTTTTATTCTAAAATTCTTTAGTTTTAATTTTTATGCTTAGCACTCTGATCCATTTCATTGAATTCAAGTTAATAACGGTGTGTGGTGTGAGATAAGAGTTAAGCTTCCTTTATCCATATGGATATCCAGTCTCTGTAATGCTTGTTGAAAAGCATCTTTTTTCCATTGAATTATGTTGACATGTTTGCTGAAATTTGAATAACCAGATATGCTTGGGTCCATTTAAATTTTTCCTGGGGGCGCCTGTGTGGCTCAGTGGGTAAAAGCATCTGCCTTCAGCTCATGTCATGATTCCCAGGGTCCTGGGATCGAGCCCCGCATGGAGCTCTCTGCTCCGCAGGGAGCCTGCTTCCCCCTCTCTCTCTGCCTGCCTCTCTGCCTACTTGTGATCCCTGTCTGTCAAATAAATAAATAAAATCTTCTAAAAATAAATAAATAAATAAATGAATTAATTAATTAATTTTTCCTGAATAAAAGTCATCTTCTCTCATTCGATATAAGAATAGCAAAATGTTGATGCTGTATAAGGTGCAGTGAGCTGGAACACTTGTTAAAGTGATCTCCAGAGCAGAAGCAGCCTGATTGCAATTCTAGAGGAAACTTTCTAGATCTGCATGTATTTGATGAATGGTTGATTAGCTTTATTTTGGAAACATACCTATACAATTACACTAAGTGATAAAATATTTTAAAATAACTTACAAATATCACATAATACAATAAAATAATTTTATTTTTAAATTTTGGTTTGCATGTCTGGAGATATTTCACTAAAATTAATGCACAGAATATCACTAATCATAAAATGTGCTGCTATAAGTATATTAACTAATAGCCTGTTGAAAAGTGATTTTTTTTTTAAGGATTTTATTTATTTGACAGAGAGAGATCACAGTAGACAGAGAGGCAGGCAGAGAGAGAGGAGGAAGCAGGCTCCCCGCTGAGCAGAGAGTTCGATGCAGGACAGGATCCCAGGACCCTGAGATCATGACCTGAGCCGAAGGCAGCAGCTTAACCCACTGAGCCACCCAGGCGCCCCTGAAAAGTGATTTAAATCATCAACTGCCCAACAAGCTTTGAACAATCTCTAGTTTAGTAAATCAGGTTTTTTTTTTTCAGAAATAAAATAATGAATCTAACAATATTTTAAAAAATATTTTATTTATTTATTTGACAGACAGAAATCACAAGTAAGCAGAGAGACAGGCAGAGAGAGAGAGAGAGAGGAGGAAGCAGGCTCCCCGCTGAGCAGAGAGCCCAATGCGGGGCTGGATCCCACATGACCCAAGCGGAAGGCAGAGGCTTTAACCCACTGAGCCAAGCAGGTGTCCCTGAACCTTACATTATTATATTGAGTGACAAAGCAATTTTGCAACAACTGATCTTCTGAATATATCTTTCATGTCTTTGGTCCTAAGGCTGTAGATCAAGGAATTCAGCATGGGAATCACCACTGTGTAAAACACAGAAGCCACTTTATGAGCCAAGACTTTTTAGGATTAGGGATAGAGTAGAGGAAAAGGAAGGTCCTGTGGAAGATTGTGATGGCTGTCAGGTAAGAGGCACAGGTGGAAAAGGTTTTCCGGCACTCACTTGTAGAAGACATCCTCATAACAGTGAAAAAATGCGTATATAGGACATCAGAATAATCATCAGTCCGCTCACCTCGTTGAATATGGCAATAATAAAACACAGCATGGGGCTGATCTAGGGGTCTGAACAGGAGGCAGAAACAATTACAGAGAGGTCACAGATAAAATTATTTATGATGCTAGATTCACAACAGGATAATGCAAGAAGGAAATATGTGAGTGTCAGGGAACACACTATACCCCACGAGTAAGATCTCGCCACCAGCAGAGCGCACAGCTTCTGAGACACAGTGGTGTTATATAGCAAGGGGTTACAAATGCCACAAAACGGTCATAGGCCATCACTGCTAACTTTAAAGTTTCTGTTACTCCAGATATGCAAGTAAAGCAAAATTGCCTAATGCAACCAAAGGAGATTGTTCTGTCCTCCACAATCAAGTTCTCCAACAATGTAAGTATAACTACGGTGGAAAAACCAAAATCCACAAAGGACAAATGACTAAGGAAAAAATACATGTTCCTGTGGAGATTTGGATTGATCTTGATGATTATTATCATGCCCAAATTTCTCACAGTGGTGATCATATAAATAGACAAGAAAACTAGGAAGAGTAGAACCTGGATATTCTGAAAATCCCAAGAGAATAAAAGTGGGTATGAGACTTTGATTTCCTTCAGATTACATCATGATTGCTGATGAATAAAGACCCAACGGTTAGTTCTGAAAAGTAGAACTGAATGGAAAAGAGGAAGAGAGAAGAGTCTTCATAGGCAACTGTGAAGTTGCCATAGAATGGTGAATCTCAAAGTATGGTCCCCAAACCAGCAACAGCAGGAGTGACTGAGAAGTTGTGAGGGGTGCAAATTCTCTAACCCCATCACCAACTTTCAGAATCAGAAACCCTAGGATGGGGCTCACAGTTCTTGACTTAACCCATTCTCCAGGCGATTTTGATGTGTGCTAAATTATTGGAATCACTGGTATATAAAACATATTAATCATTCTGCTGCTTAAAATTTAACCCTCATCAGTATTATTACTTTGAACTGAAATACAAATTTAGACCACAAAAGTAATTGTGTAAAACAGGAGGAAAAGAGGCAGAAAAGAAGCACAGAGAACTTTGTTTTGGTTTTAAGAATTACACAAAGGATCAAGATCACTTGGCATTGCAACTGGTGCCGCATAAATCTTCGTATTAATATTTTATATATTCAGAGTTTTCTAGGCATTATACAGAATTAAATACCCATGGAATTTAAGAGGAGAAGGGAGTTGAGGGAAATTGGAAGGGGAGGTGAACCATGAGAAACTATGGACTCTGAAAAACAACCGGAGGGTTTTGAAGGGGCGGGGGGTAGGAGGTTGGGGGAACCAGGGTGGGGAACCAGGTGGAGAGGGCACAGATTACATGGAGCACTGGGTGTGGTGCAAAAATAATGAATACTGTTACGCAGAAAAGAAATTAAAAAAAAAAAAAGAGAGTGGAAATAAACCTTAAAAGGTATCTAGTCTATCCCATATACCTAACACTTGAGAATGCGTTATAGACTCTTATTCCTGAAATAATCATCTAGCTTCCGTCCAACTTCTACTAAGGGTATACTGCCTTCAGGGATAGTTTTGTCGGTCTTTTATTGACATTTTTCCCAACATATATTATTTTATCAATTAAATGTAATTAATTAACATTTCATTAGCTATTTAATAATATGTCTTACATCATTCATTCCATTATATATTATAAAATTACAAATATGTAATTAATTTGAATATACACAGAGGAACAGGAGTATCTCATATTCACCAACAATGGTGAATGGCTCCATACAAAATATGTTCTATGATACAATGAAAATAACACATTTTCTGGACCAATAGAAGTAAGCCCTTTCCTATGATGAGGAAAACCTGGGCAATATTAGGAAATAAGAGGATAGACACATAAAATGAATAGTCTCGAGATTCAGACATTAACTGCAACAGAATTAGATGAGTTATCTGTCCCATCGTCCTAGCTTTGCCTGGAAGCAGTGTCAGCCTCAATGTGAGTGCCTAAACATGTACTACAAGCAACCCCCAAGCCTAGAGCATCCATCATCAGCATATTCTTTCCAACAGCAAGTGAGACCAGGCAGATACATTGTAAATATACATTATTATTCAGGATATTTTAATAAATGAGCTTCCTCCAACATTCGAAACTATTAGCAAAATTGTGGCTTATTAGAGAGATTGCTACACTGTTCTGGCTTAGTGGAGCACTTATGAGGTCAATGAAAAAGACTTGGTATCCCGACCCTACCAATTTCAAGTGATTTTGGTGAAAATTAATGGAGTAGGATTTGGTTTGTATTCATACTGAGACTAGGCATACGGGATTACAAAATTAATAAATAACCCATAATTTTCTGTGACTTCCAAATTGCTCACTGCTGCCAGTTTCTGTAATACAAAATTTAGTTCTCAGAAACACTTTATGCTTCGTGAGTAAAAATATCTCTGACCTCAAAATGGGTTGTATATAATTTTTGGAATAGTCTATTTGAGCTGGAGTTCCATGTTTCCCACCTAAATTGAAAGCTACCAAAAGAGAAATGAACTGACCTGAAACCAGAAGTTCTTAATTTACTGAGAATTTCTTCTTATGGTTAATAAATCTCAGGCCAAAGGCAGATGCTTAACAGACTGAGCTACCCAGGTGCTCCTGAAATAATATGTATTAATTGAAGAACACATGAACTGTTGAATTCAAAATAAGAAAAGAGAAGAAGAACAATCCAAAAGTAGTTGTTATTAACTCAACTGCATTTCAAATTCCACACTGGTGTGGAATACTTGTTCAACACTACCTTAAGCAAAAGGATGAAGGCGACCATCATCAGTGATATAATGAGGATATCATTTACCTCCTGATACTATATGAGGAGAAAGGTTTTATCTCTGATATTCTTTCCCCAAACCCATAATCCCAGCCTAAAATGAGAAAATCATTATGCAAACTCATATTTGGAAGCATTTCACAGGATACCTAGCCACTATTCCTTAGGATTGTCAGAGTCAAGAACGAGAAGAGAATGAAAAACTTTCACAGACCAGAGTAGACTGAAGACACACAGCAATTACATGCAATGTGGTTGTAATCCAAGCCTGGATTGGACCTCAGACAAGAAAGAAAGCACTGATGGGAAAAAGTTTAAAAAATGAAGAATCTATATAAAGTTAAATTTTAGTGATCATAATGTACTACTAATGCTTCTTTTTACAAAGAAAATTTATTTATTTATTTATTTATTTATTTATTTATTTATTGACAGATTACAGCAGCTGATGGAGAAACAAAGGGAGAGGAAGAGAGACTCTCAGATTCAGTGTTGAGTATGGAGCCCGACACAGGGTTCAATCTCACATCCCTGAGATCATGACCTGAGTTAACATCGAGAGTCAGAAGCTCAACCAACTGGGCCACCCAAGCTGCCCTGTAATGTACTAATGCTTCTTTTCAAATTTTTCATTTTATCATGGTAATAACACTTGATGTGATATTTACCTTCTTAAGAGATTTTTAAGTATAGAATACAGTATTGTTGACTGCAAATATAATTTTATGTAGCAGATCTCTGGAACCTACTCATCCTTTAAACTGAAACTTTATTTTTTCTTTTTTTTTTCTTTTTTTTTTTTTAAAGATTTTTTATTTATTATTTATTTGACAGAGAGAGATCACAAGTAAGCAGAGAGGCAGGCAGAGAGAGAGGAGGAAGCAGGCTCCCTGCTGAGCAGAAAGCCGGATGCGGGACTTGATCC
Source organism: Mustela erminea (assembly GCF_009829155.1). NCBI lineage: Eukaryota > Metazoa > Chordata > Mammalia > Carnivora > Mustelidae > Mustela > Mustela erminea. The sequence continues at coordinate 99,742,123 of NC_045622.1, read as the reverse complement.
CAGGACCCTGAGATCATGACCTGAGCCGAAGGCAGCGGCTTAATCCACTGAGCCACCCAGGCGCCCCAAACTGAAACTTTATACCCACTAATTTGTAACTTCTTTTCTTCCCTTCCCCCAGTCCCTAGCAACTTTCATTCCCTTCTCTGATTCCAATAATCTGGTTATTTTATATATATTGTTTAAGTGGAATTTATTTTCTGAGACTCACTTATTTGATTTACATAATGTCCTCAGAGTTAATCCTTGTGGTCACATATTATGGAATTTCCTTTTTTTTTAGGGATGAATTGTATCCGATTGCATATTTTCTTTATCCATTTATCTATCCATGGACATTTAGGCATTTTTCCACCTTGAATATTGTGAATGGTTCTTCAATGAACATGAGAATGCTAAAATATTTTTAAAATCTTGAATTCAATTCTTTTGGATAAATATCAAGATACAGGGTTATTGGATCACATGTTACTTAAATTTTTAATTTTTTGAAAAACCTTTATATGGTTTTCCATAGCAACTGCACTATTTTGCATTCCCATCAACAGTGCATAAGGGTTCCTATTTCTTCATAGCCTTATCAACATGTGTTATACATATAACAATATATATAACAATATATATGTAACATATATATCATTACATATATATATATATAAATACAAGTTTGAGGTGAGTCATTGTTTTGATTTGTATTTATTTTCCTGATAATTAAGTGACATCAAACTTTTTTTCTTTTTCTTTTGGCCCACCTTTTGGCTGTTTGTATATCTTAGAAAGGATGTCTAAATTCAGTCCTTAGCCAACTTTCTAATTGGATTATAAGTTGTTTTTTGTTTGTTTGTTTGCTTGCTTGTTTTGTTTTTTGTTTGCTTGTTTGTTTTTGCTATTGAATTATATGAGTTCCTTATTTGTAGTATCAGAAATTAATTCTTTATCAGATACATGTTTCATACATGTGTTCTACCATTCAATAGGTTTCCTTTTTATTATTTATTGTCTCCTATGCTGTGCAAAGGCTTTGACAAATGCATCATGTTAATTGTATAAGATGTTAACAATATGGGTAATTGAGTAAGGTGTGTACAGAAACTCTGAAATATTTTTACAATTTATTTTGTAGAGTGGAAATTATTTAAAAATTTAAAACTTATATTAAAAATATCAACATTCACATTAATAGGCTCATTTCATGGACTTCCCACCATCACAACTGTTGCTGCCAAGGCACTATCACCTGAAATAGTATAAATGTAACAATTAGCCTTTCAACATCCACATTTGCTTTCACTTTGAGTCATTTTGCTACACCTTTTGTCACTTGCTTTTTTAATGTCTGTGGCTGTGGATGTGAAGGGAGAGGTGGGCGATGTAACAGGTAATAATTAGCATTTCCAAACACTTAATCACTAAAAAAATAGAATTTATTTAGCGAATCCAAACCTACATAACATTTTCTAAAACTGCACATGCTTCACAAAGAAAAAAACTAAACATAAAAAAATCTAATTTTCTAGGTCACAAAATTGGTATGTAGAATAATCAGGATTCAAATTTCATCCCTTCATGTAAAGAGATACTAATGTCACAACAGACTAAAGACATTTCATTATATCAATTTTCTTTAGGTGGTGCTTTAATTTGATTGTTTTCCTTGTGTATCTATTTTATTTGGTGTCTAGCTTAGTTATATATTCAATATTTGTGAAATGAAAATAAGAAAATAAATATTTCATAGTATAGTTTTAGTCATTTATATTTGCAAATTATAATTACAACTTAAAAAGAATTCTATACATATTATCTCTGTTGTTTCTTGAATTAGCATGAGATTCTAATGTCTACTTTGTCATAGAATGTGATTTTCATAAAGATAATTGTATTTTGGATATTAACAATCTGGGAGTTATTTTAAGTACTCCAAACCTGTGTTGCTAATTAGAAGTAGGAATTGGACCATTCCCCAGACCATTAATTCTCTGTAGTATTTAAAACTCCCTGTCACTCTTCACACAATACAGTACAATGAAAAATTTCTGAAAGTCTAACCTAATTATAAGCAACAAAATAACTCAAACCTGGAAACAGGTCAAAAGTTTATAATTTCATGAAATAAGCTGAGTGTAAAATATGAACATTGCCAGAAATGGTTAAAATAATTCTTGAAGCCAAAGTGATGCATAATATTACAGTTCAAAGAAGGCAATAGCACTTCTAAAATCATGGAATAAAAGGGTGATGATGAATTCTCAATGAAATTTTAATTAATTTTTACAAGTTCAGTATAATCTGGCTCTCAAAATAATATACTGATATTTGTAATATAATATATTTACAATCCAAAATACATAGATTAAATATATAAATATTGAAATACTCAAAACACAAAAATATTAATATATATTTATATCTGTTATCTGTATAACATATATTTATATCTGTACCAATCAATCTATAAAAAAGAGAATGATAGAAACAGATACCTTGGTGATTATAAAATTGAGAGATCATGCCAACATTCTGAGGCATCAATTTCTATATTAGCAACATGGACGGGACTGGAAGAGATTATGCTGAGTGAAATAAGTCAAGCAGAGAGAGTCAATTATCATATGGTTTCACTTATTTGTGGAGCATAACAAATGGCATGGAGGACAAGGGGAGATGGAGAGGAGAAGGGGGTTGGGGGAAATTGGAAGGGGAGGTGAACCATGAGAGACTATGGACTCTGAAAAACAATCTGAGGGTGTTGAAGGGGCAGGGGGTGGGAGGTTGGGGGAACCAGGTGGTGGGTAATATAGAGGGCACGGATTGCATGGAGAACTGGATGTGGTGCAAAAATAATGAATACTGTTGGGTGCCTGGGTGGCCCAGTGGGTTAAAGCCTCTGCCTTCAGCTCAGGTCATTATCCCAGGGTCCTGGGATGGAGCCCCGCATTGGGCTCTCTGCTCCGCAGGGAGCCTGCTTCCTCCCCTCTCTCTCTGCCTGCCTCTCTGTCTACTTGTGATTTCTCTCTCTCTGTCAAATAAATAAAATCTTTTAAAAATTAAAAAAAATGAATACTGTTATGCTGAAAATAAAAAATTAATAAAAAAATAAATAAAACCATTTATGATAAATTAAATGTAATGGTCTTTCTTTACATGACACATTTACCTAATGTGATTCCAAAGATAGTTTAAAAGGAAAATCTCCCTCCTTCCCTCCCTTCTGCCTGTCATCCCATCAACTTTTCCACTTGCCACCTATTTTTGCTTGTTTTTTGACTCTTTTGAATCCTCAAGAAATAATACTGAATATCTATATTCATATACAGAGAGACATGCATACGCACTTCTTACATCAATGATGTTAAATTAGGACGACTGTGTGGTTCTTGCTCAATTTTTCTGGAACACTTTATTTGGTCCAAATGAGTACATATAAAATGACAACATTTTTAATGGCTACATGGTATGTTCCTTCTAAAAAAAAAATACTACAATTTATAAGCCAAACAATAATGAGTATTTCAAATTCTATATTCTTTTGTTACTATAAATAATACTTCAAAAATATCCAAAAAATATGTGTATCTCTTTCCTTTTCTTTTCAAAGTAACTCTAGGAGGACTTCTCAGAAGTGGTATTGCTATGTGCATTTTCTTAGGATAGGTATTAACCAAATTGCTCTCTAAAGTAGTTCTGCCAATTTCTATCCTTAACAACAATGTAAGAATATGGGAACAAACTAATAAACTAATAGAATAATTTATTATATAACATTTAAAATTCATGTTCTCAGGACAATAACCATTTGATTTAACATTAAAGAATCCAAAAAATATAAGTTTCCATATGAAAATATTAAAGGAACTCAGATGTAGAGAAAGCAGCTTAATGAAATTCCACATCTACACTCCAAAACATTGCAAAAACATGGACAAATAAAGCAGATAACTTTGTTAATCTGGAAAAAAGAGGAATGTATGAAAAACCTATCAGAAACAGCATTCTATTTCTTTTTTTAAGATTTTACTTATTTATTTTTTTACTTGAGAGAGAGTATGCAGGAGCAGGGAGGAAGGGCAGAGGGAGAGGGAGAAGCAGACTCCACACTAAGCAGGGAGCCAGCCGGATGCAAGGTTCCATCCCAGGACCCTGGGATTCACAACCTGAGATGAAAGCAGAAACTTAACTGATTGAGCCACCCAAGTGTCCCTAGAAAACATCTTAAATATGAAATATTAAATGCTTTCCTTATGAAGTGAGAAAATCAAGGATGGCCATTTTTACTATGTTTATTCAAAATTACACTGAACTTCTTAGGTAGTTAGACAAAAACAAAAAATAATGAAAAGGAATAATATTGGAAACAGCAAAATCAGAATATATTTAATCAGAGATTATATGATATACATGTTGAAAATCCAAACTAATCTACAAAAATTATAAAATTTTCATGAGATTTAGTAGAGTGTCCCAAAGTAAAATTAATATGGCAGTAAATTAGATTCTGATCTAAAAATGATACACATCTTACAAATGAAATTTAAAATAGTATGAAAAAGATCACACACTCAGAGATTAATTTCACAAAATATTTGCAAGAACTTTACAAAAAAACAATGTGGTAAAATGTCTATTGCAAAAATTGAAACAAATCTAAACAGATAGATATAGCATTCTCATGATTTGGAAGACTTAAGAATGCAAATTGTCATTTCCTTCAAAATGGATCTATATTTCTGATGTAATTCTGTCTTAAAACTAAGGAAGAATGATTCTAAAATTTGCTTGAAAAGGTAAGGATCAAAAGACATCTCAATTATCCTGCAGGAAAGGGAGCAACTTTTCAGGAGTGACTTTACTAGATACTGTATCTTATTAGTTACATATAGTTCTGACTATGAAGCAGAGAAGCATATAGAAAGTTTGTATGCTATACATGTAGTGACATTTACATGTGAAAAAAACTGCACTTTAGGTCAGTCTAATGGAATGATTTTGAAATATTTCTGGGAAAATATACATCCATAGGTTAAAACATAAAATCAGCCACTTTTCATATCACACCAAAATTTAATTCCAGTTTGATCTTAGAATAAATTTAAAAATCAGCATAAAAGGAATAAAATAAGATCTAGAATCCAAGAGAAAATAGAATACAATATCAAAGATAATAATGTATGAAATTTGGGACAACTTAGCACATAAAATGTGGGAATATCTTCATTCATTTAGAGGAAATAAATATATCCTGAATAGGACATTAGAAGCACAACACTGTAAAGGAACACTCTGATAAACTCTGCTTCAGTAAACATTAAGAAATCTGTGTCATTAAATACATCATCAAGAGAGTGGACAGACAGCTATAGTCTAGGAGAAAATACAGTCATGGTACATCTATCAAACAAAGGGCTTTTATTTAAAAGGTATAATGAACTACATATGTATGACAGAAGACAAACAACCTATAGAAAAATGGGCAAAAAACCAAAATTGGTTTGTCACAAAGGAAAAAGAGCCAAATGACTACTAATAATCATATTAAAAAAAATGCAATTTTCACCGGGGAGGCTCAGTCAGTTAAGCATTGAACTCTTATTATATTTATGTTCAGTTAGCCAGCATATAGGTTATCATTAGTTTTTGATGTAGTGTTCAATGATTCATTAGTTGTGTATAACATCCAATGCTCATCACCACATGTGCCCTCCTTAAGCATTGGACCCCTGATATTGGCTCAGGTCATGATCTTATGACCTGGGTCATAAGAATGAACCCTGGGTCGTGAGAATGAGCCCTGTGTCCAGCTCTGCACTCAGTGGGGAGTTTCCTTGAAGATTCTCTCCCTCTGTCCCTCCTCTTATTCTCTCTCTCTCTCTCTCAAATAAATAAATAAATAAATAAATAAATAAAATAAAGGAAATTTAACCACATTGATAAGAGGAATTTAAATTATAACCAAAGTGAGATAACCACTACTCACCTATCAACATTGAAGATATTAACATATCTAGTGTGACAATATTGAATGTTGGTAAGAATGGGCAGTAATTAGAAGTCACCCATGATATAGGGAGAATTTAAATTAATTCACTAACTTTGGAATATTGTTTGATGGCATCTGATAAAAGAGAAGAAATCAGCTCCTTGTGATCCAGAACTTTCAGATACAGGACACATCTCACAGAATGAGAGCTTGCTTATGTGTAGAAAAGCAGATGTCTGTGAAAAAGTGTTCATAGCAGCATTTTCATAAAGGCCAAGAAGATGAAATAATCAAAAGTTTATTAGTAGTATAAATAAACCAACTATGACTTTTTTTTTTATGGAACATTCTTCACTAATGAAAATGAACTACTGTTACAGCTAATAATTTCAACATCCATTCAAAACAAATGTTGAGCCAAAGCCAGATAAAATTGAATATATACTCTAAGATTACACTTATATGCACTCCAAAAGGAGGCAAAATTAGCATTTATACTCTCATAACCAATTCTTAGGAGTTGTTGCTAAACAGAAAGAGTTCTGAACACCACAACGAAGTCTGCTCCTAGTGGTGCTAGAGAGGCAGTGATTAGAGACTACTTACAGATATTTTGAAAAGTACTGATAATGTTTTGTCTTTACTTTCTTGGAAAAGGGAACACATGGAAAGGAAAAATTATTCAAAATTACTTCTTTATGTGTTTGTCATATTTCATGATTTGAGAAAGAGGAAGAGAAGAATAAGGAGAAAGGGGAGGGAGGGAACATGGAAAGGTAACATATTCATAGACTCTGGGAGTTAGGATGAAGGCTTCTGTAGAGGATCATTATTTAACATACTGTACTCTGAGAGTAGAACTTGAGCAGAATTTTCTTTCTTTCTTTTCTTTTAATCTGCAAGAGATTTCTTCTCTCTCTCTCTTTTAGATTCTATTTATTTATTTGTCAGAGAGAGAAACAGAGCACAAACGAGAGGAGAGGCAGAGGCAGAGGGAGAAGCATGCTCCCCATGGAAAAAGGAGCCTGCTGTGGGGTTTGATCCCAGGATTCTGGGATCATGACCTGAGCTGAAGGAAGACACTTAACAGACTGAGCCACCCAGGTGTCCCTGAAAGTGATTTCTTAAAGTACAATGAGACATAATAATCACAGTTGTATATAAATTAACTAATTTTCTGAATAAATTTTTTCCAATTACTTGAAGAAAAAAATGAATACCCATCAATGCAAATGCAATGAATAAAAAGTATTTAAAAGTGTGTGTGTGTGTGTGTGTGTGTGTGTTTGTAAAAATCAAAATTACATTGAGTGAGAAAGCAGTTTCGTATGGATTAACTTTCTGGCCGTGTCTTTCACATCTTTGTTCCTCAGGCTGTAAATAAGGGGGTTCAACATGGGGATCATGACCATAAAAAACACAGTAGCCACTTTGACCAGGAGCCATGAGCTTTTGGAGTTGGGCACACAGTAGAGAAGAAGGATGATCCCATGGAAGATGGTGATGGCCGTCAGGTGGGAGGCACAGGTGGAGAAGGCTTTCTGGAGTCCACCAGTAGAAGGCATCTTGACGATGGTGACAACTATGAATAAATAGGAAGCCAGGATAATCAGGAGGCTACAAGCCTCATTGAATGTAGAAATGACCAAACACGTCATCTGACTGAAGTAGGGGTCAGAGCAGGATAAAGAGAGGATTGCAGAATATTCACAGCCAAAGTGATTTATAACATTGGGACCACAGTAGGATAGTTCCAAAAGAGAATATGTGAGTGTCAAGGAACATATTCCACCCCACGCATAAGTTCCAGCCACTAAGAGGGCACAGAGTTTCTGAGACATAGCAACTGTGTAGAGCAGAGGGTTACAAACAGCCACAAACCGGTCATAGGCCATAACTGCTAGCATGAACATTTCCGTTATCACAAATGCACAAACAAAGTAAAATTGAACCATGCATCCTTTGAAGGAGATGGTTCTGTCTTCCACGACCAAGATTTCTAGCAGTTTAGGTGTGAAGACACTGGAATAACAAATATCCAAAAAGGACAGATGGCTGAGGAAAAAGTACATAGGCGTGTGGAGTTTGGGATTGAACCTTATGACCACAATTATGCCCAGGTTTCCCACCAGAGTGACTGTGTAGATGATCAAGAACACCAGGAAGAGGGGTATCTGGAGGTTTGGGTATTCTGAGAAACCCAGGAGGACGAATGTGGTCACAGAGCTCTGATTTCCCTCACCAAGGGCCATGGTTCTTGATTTTAAAAAATAAGCAAAGGAGAAGCAAAGAGAATTGAGCGGCAGAACTTGAGAAGGAAAAGTAAAAGACAATCAGGACAGGGAAGGCAATGCAGTCAGTGGGTACTCATAGGTCTTCTGCTTCACTTTGGAATCTTGCTTCATGACTTTACTGAGTTTTTGATTATGTTCAATTAGCTGTATCCTTCAGTACTTTAGTTTCCTCATCTGGAAAATAAGAAAAAAACATAGGACTTACCAGTAGTATGTGCTATAAAAGATCTGTAAATACACATGATTCTTAGAGCGTTCAATGCCCTCAAGATAAAATAGAATTCAGTAAGAACAAAGGAGACACAGAGCATAATCTGAAAAACACTGAGCATATCTTAGTAGCCATATGACCATGGCAGAAGTGACTTTGGGAAAATTAAACACTTTTAATACATAAAGAAAAACATAATAGGAAATTTTGGGGGTGTAATATATCATTAGACACTCACAAATCTGTTTTGATATATAGAATGTTTACTATTCTAGGTATATCCCATTATCAGGGATGCATAAAACGTCTACCTAAGAGGCTCTTTAAGTGGAGTGGTCAAAAATTCCACAGATAACTACATTCTGCCAATTATATCCACACCATATCATCATTTTTAAGGCTCAAAATACTCTATGATTTAAAATTGTTTTCTGAGGGGGGGTGTTTTGAAAGTAGTTTTGTACGTTTCACATCAAGTATCATCTGTCGGTTATGCAATCTGTAGTGCATATTATATTGAAATGGAAAAAGAAGTCTGCTTATTTATCAGTGATTATAACACATACACACACACACACACACACACACACACACACACACACACACACAGAGTACTGAAAGAGAAATACCTCTTAGAACAACAACCAAAAACCTTTTTCTGATGTGGCAAGAAAAGTGGAAACAATGAGTTAGATTAAGAAATATAAACATTTTGTTTCTGTAAGCCAGCAGAAGTTCAAGTAATACAAATTTCACACAATTAAATCTAAAAAGTGTCTTCACATGATTAAATCTAGAATTGGAAGTGGAGACATAGTAAATATGCTAGCATCACCTTGAACACATCCATGAACCCACACAACTTTTAGCTTTGTCTGTAACAAGCAACAGCTTATCATTAAAGCTACCACTAATCCAGGGATAGTGCATCAGTCATGTGACCACATTTTCCGTTTCATAGAAAACTGGGTCGACCTGTTGTGAACGTCATGTATTTAGTTATATATATTGATTTATTAAAAAAAAAAAAAAGCTTCTCTATTCAGGAACTTAGATGGCTTTTATTAGGTGACATTCATGCCCGTTAAGAATTCTGAGATATGAACTGCTGTTACTGCTAGAACATTAGAGGATATCATCACATCATCTTTCTGAGGACTCTAAACCAAGATTAAGACAAGACTTGGTGCAGTTGAAGGGCAGAGGATGCCTGATTATTTCCATGTGTTATAATGTGCTGTCTTTAGGGATAATTTCCACTGCCCCTTCCTCATATTAAAGCTCCTATCCTCATGATCTCTCTTCCAAGTCTGTCAGTGGAACTTACCAAAGCAATAACCATCATAGTCAATGCTATGTTTGAAAGTTTATCATGAGTAGTATTCTTCCTATTATATTTTCTTGTGCCTTCAAGGTCCAAATGGGTCTGACTCTTTCCAGAATTCACAGAAATTAAGGCTAACCCTCTATATAAAGAGACTTTCAAATATCTGAAGACATTAAAATAGATCTTTTGTTCTTGTACTCTCTAGGTAAACATTTTTAGTGTTGGTCTTTTGTTTTGTTGTGCTTTGTTTGTTTGTTTGCTTTTCATTTTTTTCCTCACTGATTTCTACATATTCTGGAGGACTTTCTCAGTATTCTGGGTATAGCATTGGCCTGTCTGAGCCAATACTGAAACTAAGAACTAAACTAATCTTTTCAGGGATATCTTGTCATGCCAAAAGGTAATGAACTCTGCAATTTTCTTTCATTTGGTATATATCTAATAATAATGCTGGAGTCCTGTAGTCACATAGTTGAACTGTGTTAGGTCAATTTACTGCCCTGCCAAGCTCTGTCCAGGATTTACCAGTAAACAACAAATCTCAGACTTGGAATATTCAAAGTTGAGGATTGTGCATTTATTATTAAATTTCATGCACTGTTAAGTCCTTTCTTCTTTTCACTGCTGGCATGGACTTTCAGCCTAACTGAAAGATGACAGACTGGGCTAAAGATGATACTACTTCTTGCCTTTCCTCAGGCCACTGTCTGCCCAGAATGTCCTCCTGTTCGGTTCTTATTACCAACCACCAGTGCCCATCCCATTCATGTTATTATTGGGGCTATTTGTTAAATTTTTGGTAAATAGTCTTTCACCTCCACTTCTGAAGAATGCACATGTGGTATTAAACACATAGTCCACGTAAATTTTAAGTGAAAGAATCACAGGATGTCTTAACGACCTAGAAGAGTTCAAGGTCACTTACAATGAATGTGAGACTTCTTCACCCATTCCACAATCCTTTTGAGGGTCAGGCTCACATTGTATATTTGTTATTTCACAAAGTATATAGGTACAAAAATGCATCAACAAGATAATAATTGTTGAGATAATGTTATGTCCATGATTTTGTCAAAGCAGTCTGGGTATTGTTTCTAAGCAACTTAGCTTGGTATCTGGGAGTGTAATTGGTGTTGAATTAAAAAAAAAAAAATAACTATACCCTTGTTCACAGCACAAAAAAGGGAAAATAAAATATCCCACTTACCTTTTTTTTTTGGGGGGGGGGGCAAGAGCAGGAGGTGGGGTAGGGGCAGAGGCAAAAGGAGAAGCAGACTCCCCGCTGAGCAGGGAGGTGGACACAGGGCTCTACCCCAGGACCCTAGATCATGACCTGAGCTGAAGGCAGTCGCCCAACTGACTGATTCAGGCAGGCGTCTCCTACTTACCATTTCTTATCAGAAACTTTTCTTACAAAACTCTACTATCTACCTTTTTTCGTTTCCTTATTCAGAAGAAGGAGCTAATTTGAATGAGTGGAGAAAGAGCGTCTCATTAGTTCAGATTCAGCCTGTCTCACCTATCAGACAAGCAACTTTACCAAATTATCTAGTTTTGTGAGCCTCAGTTCTATCATTTATAAAATGTGGTTAATACTACTATGTTAGTTCATTTAGGGTTTAGTGTGAAAGTCTTAACTGAGGTCTGACTTTAAAATATCTGGGAACAAATCCTGCACTTGGTTAAGGCATCCACAAAAACCAGCTTCTTTCCATCTTAATTGTCTAATGCTGTTAATTATTCTCCATGAGAATAGTATAGATTTTGAGTTCTTAGATGCTTTTGCAGTGCATATTTGGAAAATAATTGTATATCCTGGGCTCCTTTTAATTTTAGATTTTTCTCTGAATCTGGGATTCCCAATTGTGTCTATTTGTAACCCAGCAACATATAATCTTAATTTGCCTTTGCTTTCCTAACGCTGTCTGCTCTTTCTGACTCTTCTGCCATTTCATATCCGTGACTGTGGGAAAGGCAATCAGTGGAAGGTGGAAAGAGAGAAATAGTCGAAGCGTACCTCCCTCTTCATTTCCACTATATTCACTATCTACTCCTCTGGATATAAGATTTCTAACTGTGCTGTCAAACTGCAGTCCAATCTGTAAGATTAATTTTTGTTGACTCTCACTTAGCCTGGAATGCAACACTGTAAATATTTTGGAGGGCATTTTATGCTAAATGAATCAAATTGAAACACTGCTGCCCAGATGTATTTAATATCTCCAGGCACTGTATAACTACATCCTTCTTCTACTATAATACCACTTCATTCATTGTAAGGTTTTAAATCTTTATTGTACAAAAAAAAAAACATTTGTGTCTTCTAATCTTCCACCATTCATCCCTCTGAAATGGCTCCTTTACCCTCATTTTATATTGTGTCACCATTTCATGAGGTACCACGGAGCTCTTCCAAGAAAACTGCTAGTTAATCTGCACGTTTTTCTCTTATTCTATGTTCTTTCCAATTACCTCACAACAATATTTGTGCAATGCTAAACATTTGCACATTTGCTACATAAATGTGTATGTGTGTGCGTGTGTGTGTGTGTGTGTGCATTAGCTTTTTCCCTGAAGAATATCACTACTGTAGGAGGACACTTACATTTAACATTTCTATGATCCCCTAACGTGGTTAGTTTAGCAATTGGAGACACATTTTCAAGTTCAGGACAATGGTCATGGGTATAAGGCAAGCAGAATGCAGCCAGCTGAACAGAAACATAAACCAAGTAGACATTGCTGTTACTCAGCTCAGGTAGGTTGCTCCTGCCCACCATGTGCTGGATTCCAGCATCCCTCACATCAGAATGATGTTGGTGTAAGTTGAATTAACTCACCAAAAGCCAGATTTTCCTGATGCATTTTTATTGAAGGCTTCCTTGCTTGTATGAATAAGCTGCATATACTTTATGTCTCAAAATTTCTTTTTAAATGTTTCAGTTCTATCATCAGAGGGTTGATGATTCTTACAAAATATCATTCAATAAAGATATCAAGACATTTCATTTTTGCTATGGTCAAGAAATTTTAGAGGAAGTATAGAGATATCCTTCAGGACTATACAGACCTGGAAACTATACTCCATGACGGTGTTTGTTTTATTCTAAGTACTGAACCTTGGGGAAACAAACCCCAGAGAATCCTGATGACATGTGTTGTCATGAGCTACAAGCAAAATAATCAGGAGGGACTTTTCTGCAACTTGGACTATAATTTCTTCTAAATCATTGACATGTTGATCTTCATATCTTAAAAAATAATTTGTGCTGGGGCCACCTGGGTGGCTCACTCAGTTATGTGTACAGCTCTGGATTTCTACTCAGGTCATGATCTCAGGATTCTAAGATCATCCCCTAACTGGGCTCTGTGCTTTGCATGGAGCATGCTTAAGATTGTCTCTCTCGGAGCAGCTGGGTGGCTCAGTGGGTTAAAGCCTCTGCCTTCAGCTCAGGCCATGATCCCAGAGTCCTGGGATCAAGCCCCACACTGATGCTCAGGGAGCCTGCTCCCTTCCTCCTCTCTGCCTGCCTCTCTGCCTACTTGTGATCTCTATCAAATAAATAAATAAAATATTAAAAAAAAAATATTGTCTCTCTCCCTGTTCCTCTGCCCCTCCCTGCTTGCACTCTCTCTCAAAAGTAAAATATAATAATAACAATTCACCCCATAGATGTAATACTTACTAGAATCATGAAAAAAATTATAGTCCTATCTATCCCAATGACCCCAGAATAATTATAGTTGCTATGATATGGTTTTTTAGTCTCCTAGTTCTACGTATTTTCTCCTACATGGGTTTATACAGAAGCATACTTAGCATTATACTATGCATGTTTTTACATTCAACCATTAAGACTTATTGTTTGTGATATGCTGATATGCTTGCCTCAGCAGAGGTTTGGGAGAGTGGGGATATGTTAGTTATCCTGATTTTAGCTATAGGTCCAGCCGTATTCTTTAGTTCATCACAAAGTTCATAGTGCTGATATTCTAAGTCCATCTACGTCATTCCTGTAGTTCCTTTTCTAAGCCACATATTAAGAAAGGAGGGAACTAGCATTAAATGTTAACCTGTTCTGCTACAGACATTGGAGGAGAGAAAATCACACTTATGCCTCCTACTGCATCCAAAATTTTAAAGAAGAATAACATGTAAATCCCCTGGAAGAAAAAAAACAAAACAAAACAATAGCCCATAACCATCACTTAACATAACCATTAGTGAACTAGCATATTACCCAACATACCTTTAGCTTCATGGTTAGAATGTCAACTTTTAGACTCAAAGTACAACCTGAGGCTTTTTGAAAAGGATTTTGCATTATATTTATGTAAATAAACTGCATATGCAAGATAGTTTACAAAATAAAAGAACATCCTGTTCTAAAAGGATTTTGCAACTCTTCCCTTTTTCTTGTTTTTGTTTTGTTATCTACTAAAAGACAGAAAACTAATTAAAATACCAAACTCCAAGTTACAGAACCTCAAAATCAGCATTTTAAAATAATATATTCTAATTTTTAATCTTAGAGACCTTGCTGAATATACCAAATATTCCATGATACACCCTTAAGCTTCCTAACTTATTTTTTTTATTCTTAAAAAAGATCTTTCTTAAATCACACACACACACACACACACAGGCACACACACTTTAAAAGTACCAGATGGGAATATTTATTTATGATCCCAGATTGACAGTTAAAAAGTAAAATAACTCCTTTTTTACTGTTGCGTTAAACCATGAGTATTGATAAGTTTGTTATATATCTTTGATTACATAAGATACCTGATTCAGCATAAAACATTATGGTAAAGAGCATATAATTTCCAAGTGAAAATAAAACTCTAAAAAATGGAGGGAAACAAGTAATGTTTAAATGGTTGGATGAGACCAACCACACATGGACATCTCCCTTCTCTTTGCTTGTAAACCTTAATCACGATTAGTAAGACACAAAAGAAAAGGGAAGTTCTTTTATTTATTCTCCATTAGTTATTTGCTTAAAACAATCTAGTGACTCAAACTTCTCAACTGTTAGAAAACTTGGGTGAAACATACCCTAGTCATGGGTTATCTGTTAGAAGCCATCAAGTTACTGGCATTATCAAGGAAGAATGTGTTCATTGAGGTAAATGTTTTAATCAGTCTTTGTAGATTTTGAGCCAGATTATTCACTTTTCCCCATACCCTGACTGTTGACTTATCACCTAATAGTCTCACAAGAGGCAGATACCGTTCTCTCACCTTGACTTTGGGCTAAGCCATGTGATTTGTTTACCTCATAAAATTTTACAGGTGAGACTCAAATAGATACTTAAAATATGCTTTCTTTTTGCATACTTTATTGTGACTCTACTTACAACATTGACCATTAGCCACCTAGTCCAACAAAAATGACCTACATACAGGCCTGTAGACTCAAGTTTGGCTGATCTGGTTAGCTCAATGTTGATGCTCTAGTGACCCTCACTTAGTATCACTGGTCTTAGCAGAGTTATTTTACTCAAGTCACTGCTTCTAAAGGATTGCTATTGTTACAACCCTCTGGAATTTACGATTGTTTCTTTTCATCAATAACTAATTGATGCCTGGGTAGCATCTATACGTTATATCATTACTCATAACCTGGTTGTTGTTGTATATGATCATAGGGGAAGCTGGGTAAAAAAATCTTGGGATCTCTCCATATCATTTCTTACAACTTAAAATGAATCAAAACCATTCCATCATAATTTTGAAAAAATGAGTAAGTACAACCCCAATGACATAACTAGAAAAACTAGCATTATGGGCTACATTTCAAATATACATTTCTAAAATGTATATTATTTTCTTGTGTGGTACATAGAAAATATTTTCTAATTGGTTGTATTACCAGTATAATTTACATTGTATTATGTATATTTTAAGGGAGCTATAGCTCCTATTTATGTTTGTTTTCCTTGAAATCTTCCAATACAAAGATAGTTCTTGTGGAATTAAATATAACTTTTGTTTTCAGAAATTTAGATTTTTATGTTGAATAGCTTTTAATGTTCTACTTTTATAAGAAGAATTAAGCTCCATTGTGATAAGTCCTAACTATTCAAACCATCTCAAAAATTTCAGACTTCACATGACTTAAACTGAAATTTGGCCTGAGCAATCATGTGGTCATGTATATTGACACAGAAACCTTTGTATTCCAATTTATGAATCAAAAACTTGGTTTAAATAGTTTGATCTTTTATCCCAGATATATGCAATTTTAAAGTTATTTTATTAAACATTAGAGTGAACAGATCACAGACTGCCAATTGACAGATTATCATAGACTTATATGTGATACTACTATTGAACAACTCATCAGTACTCTAAAAAGAACTAATGAACATTTCTGGCTTTACATTGTATCCCAGAACAATTTAACATTGATTAACTTCTTGACTGTCTCCTTCACATCTTTGTTCCTGAGGCTGTATATCAGTGGGTTCAGCATGGGGATGACCACAGTGTAAAACACAGAAGCCACCTTGACCATGAGCCATGAACTTTTGGAATCAGGAACACAATAGAGGAAGAGGATGGTCCCATGGAAGATTGTAATAGCAGCCAGGTGGGAGGCACACGTGGAGAAGGCTTTGTGGCGTCCCCCTGTTGAAGTCATCCTCATGACAGTGACAAAAATGAAGACATAGGAAGTAAGAATGATCATCAAGCTGCTTATTTCATTAAACGTGGCAGAGACTAAAATTATCTTCTGGCTCATGTAGGGGTCAGAGCAGGACACAGAGACGATCGCAGCATGCTCACAGACAAAGTTATTTATGAAGTTAGTCCCACAAAAAGATAAGGTCATCAAAAAATATGTGTATGTTAAGGAGCAGGCAATACCCCAGAAGTATGAGGTACCCACCAACAGGGAACAAAGCTTCTGAGACATGACAATCATGTAGAGAAGAGGTTTACAAATGGCCACAAATCGGTCATAGGCCATCACAGCCAACATGAATGTTTCTGTCACCACAAATACGCATGCAAAGAAGAATTGCATGATGCATCCTATGAAAGAGATGGTTCTGTCTTCCACAACCAAGTTTTCTAATAGTTTGGGTGTAACTACTGTAGAGTAACAGAAATCAACAAAGGACAGATGGCTGAGGAAGTAGTACATGGGGGTGTGAAGTTTGGGATTGATCTGGATAATCATGATCATGCCCAGATTTCCCAGCACAGTGACTGTATAGATTGTCAGGAATATCAGGAAAAGTGGCATCTGGAGTTCCGGGTATTCTGAGAAGCCCAAGAGAATGAAAGTGGCTTCAGCACTCTTGTTTTCTTGGTTCCTGTGGACAAAACAAGAAAACTGATTCAGAGAAATGAGAAGCAAAATCTGGATAAGACAGATTAAAATGAGTAAATGATGAGAAACTTAGTGATTATCCATAAATAGTATTGTAGAAAATACTTGATTTCAACCTTTAGTTTTAAAGTTAGAAAAATGACATATCAGATAAAAGGTTAGTATCCAAAAAACATAAAGAACTGATAAAACTCACTGCCCCCCCAAAGAAAAACAAACAATCTAATTTTAAAAAGGGTAAAAGACATGGACATTTCTCCAAAGAAGACATACAGATGATCAACAGACACATGAAAATATCCTCTACATCACTCTTCATCAGGGAAATACAAATCAAAACTACAATAATATACACCAATCAGAATGGCTAAAATTAACAATGCAGGAAACAACAGAGAAAGGGGAAACCTCTTGCATCATTGATGGGAATGCCAACCATTGTGACCACTCTGGAAAACAATATGGAGGTTCCTCAAAGATTTAAAAAAATAAAACTAACCTCTGATCCAGTGATTGCAGCACTAGGTATTTACCCAAGGGATTCATAAATACTAATTTGAAGGGATTCATACCCCCCTGATCTGATGCTTATATCGGTATTATTAAGAAGAGCCAAATTATGAAAGAAGCCCAGATGTCCATTGACTGATGAATGGTTAAAGAAGATGTGATCTATATACAATTAAATATTAGTTGGCTAAAAAAAGAATGAAATCTTTCCATTTGCAACAACATGGATGGAGCTAAAGAGTATTATTCTAAGTGACATAAGTCAACCAGAGAAAGACAAATGATTTCACTCATACGTGGAATTTAAGGAACAGAACAAATGATCACAGGGGAAAAAAGGAGAGGGGCAAACCAAGAAAGAGACTCCCAACTACAGAGAACAAACTGATGGTTAGCAGAGGGGAGGTGGGTAGGAGGACGGGTTAGATAAACGATGGAGATTAAGAGAGTTGTGACGAGAGCCCGGTGTGGTAGGTAAGTGCTGAATCCCTTGTCTTGGAGGAAATACATATCCTAAGTTTCTATGAGCTCTTCCCTCCCTAACCTGTAAAACTGTGAAAACTTAGAACTCAAAAGAAAATTAATGACCCGGAGAACTGACTTTTTTTTTTTTTTTTTTTAACTATTGTTGCTGCAATTATTTTTGAATTCTCTTTCCAGTTAATTTCTACTCAGTCACACATTATCTCCCCATATTTTAGCTATGTCCTGCAGATGAATAACATACTTGATCAGCCACATTTACCTAGTTACGGAAAATTGTAAAAAATCTATTACTCTGGAAAACAATCTGAGGGTTTAGGAGGGGTGAGGGGTGGGGGCTTGGGTGACCCTGGTGGTGGGTATTATGTAGGTTACGTATTGCATGGAGCACTGGGTGTGGTGCATAAACAATGAATTCTGGAACCCTGAAAAGAAATTAAAAAAAAAAATGTATTACCCTTTCTTGGTGTATTACAATGTAATACACCTTTCTTGGTGTATTACAATATCAGGTATTTAGCAAAATGTGTGAAGAAACAAACTTACTTATAATAGGTACAGACTATTTTTATTATGGCGGAGATCTTTTTATCACATTATCATCAAACTTAGTCTACCATAAAACCTCCAAAGATGGGCCACTGCTTCCTGAAGTATACAGTGTGATTATTATTTGGCTAGGGATTTTCTTTTTGGCTTTGAGATGGTTTCATAAACATAAAGATAATCTTTCTAATGCCCTATTCTCTTAATTTCTTGATCTTTTACAATAATTTTACCTCCACATGATCCTTTAGCCATAGCCATAGTCATACTCTTCATGCCATTATCAAAAAGTGTAAGTCCTCAAAAATACAAATTTCATCTTCATCTGTAACATACTTGTATTTTGCTTCTTTTTAAATCATTTACCATTTTAACACTGTCTGTTTCACAGCAAAATAAATTTGTGAAAGCAAATTTGGGACACTAAAACAAGACTGAGTATTCAATAACATTTACTGAATAAAGAAAACACAATCATGTGAATGAGTGAACTCTAGACATATAATATACATGCATTGAGGTGAAAGCTTATAATAATGCTAAAGAACTTAGGCTTGTCTATTAAATCAGCATCATACACAATACACTGGGACACATCTTGAGTTCTACAAAACAAGTACAAACAGTGAAACCCCAAGGGACTGAAACTTCCTTAATTAGCATAAAATGGGGACTTGGGGGAAGGAAGCGCTGAATTCTTTTCTGAAATCGTCCCATATTACTCCAAAATGACTGAACTGCCTTTTTCTGCCAATGCAATTATTCTCAAAGCCACTTTCTGACCACTTCCTGAAATATGAAATAGCACACAGCATAGAAGGGTAGACCATTCCACATAGAATTCTGGGAAAATTCTACGTCTTATTATGAGCTGAAATTAAAGTCTCTGTAGTTTTCACTCAGTTGTTATGACTTTATCCTCCTCTGCACTTAAAAGTGTGTGGGAAAGCATATATAAAGATATCATTCCCACACCCCTGCACTTTTTTCTCCAATTGCTCTTTTAAGAGTCCTTTGATACTCGTGACTTCATCTTCCATCACAGTAAGCATCACTTCCTGGATATATTTTTCAATTTAATATAAAACTGGTTAAGTGCAAATTCCATAACCAAACATACCTCTTCCAAAATCTGTATTAGTTCCATATGGCCGTGGCAAGAAAATCTGAGCACTTCAGGATGGAAGGGGAAATCATCACCATCACAGATAAGTATTAGTGGAAGGCTGTTATCTCCCACTCCCCTCACCCATTCTGTCTATACTTCCAGCCTTTCAGTCTGGCAACCATCAGTTTGTTCTCTGCATTGATAGGTCTGATTCTGCTTTTTGTTTGTTTACTCATTTGCTTTGTTTTTTTGGATCCCACATATGAGGGACATCATGTGGTATTTATCTTTCTCAGTCTGACTTCTTCCACTCAGCATCATACACTCTAGCCCCATTCATGTATGATATTCTGATATGCTCGTGGTGAGTGCAGCATAGCACAGAGGTGTTGACTGTATTGTACACCTGAAACTAAGCCAATGCAACATGGTAGGTCAACTATACTGAAATTAAAAAAAAATTAAAAGAGAAAGAGAAATATAATTTCTAATGTATATTTAGCTCACTCTTTATTATTATTTATTTATTTATTTATTTATTTTTAGTGCATCTCTTTCCCACACATATGGCTTTCCACTCCACTTCCTCACTCTGTATTTATACTAATAGACTTGGGGTCAAAGTTCACAGTCCCCCATTTAGCTCTAAGAAATGTGCACCATGTTCAGCTGACTGACAGCACAACATGCTGTGCATACTCACTCCCTCCTTTCCAGGGACATCTGTCATGCTTTCTCATTGCATGAGAAAACATCCACTGTGTACTTAGCACCATAAGGGACAGTTTAAAAACTATAAAATTACAAAATAGGGGCCTTAGCTTCAAAATTGTTTTTCTCCTGGGAATTATTCTGAGGAATGATACATATCACAAACGATATATTACAACATATGATTCTTATTGTTATTAAAATTTAATTTGTGTTTATAAAGACAGATAATATCATGATCCAGAAGAACTGAAATGTCCTTTTTAGTGATAACAATTTGGTGAATAATAATAAAGGTGGTTAAAGATAAAGAACTGAGTATTTCAACTTAGCTGAACTAAGTCTCAGGGATATAGTTGAATTTACATGTTGTGTTTGTCTTCTACAAAGATTATTGGAACACATTATTTTCTTTCTAAAGTAAAATAAAATAAGAATGAATCAACTCACCTGAATGCAGAATAATTTGGCTTATTCATTTACTGATGTTTATTTCACTGTGATTAAAGGACTCCAGGAAACTTCTTGTTGAGAATTCAACTTAAAAACAGATAGCAACAAACATGAAAAAAAATAGTTAAAAAAAAGTCTACAGTATATTGTAATTAATATTTCACGGAAATGGTTTTGTCCCCTCTAGTCTATTAAAAATAAACTCAGAAGACAGAGAAAGAGAGACCAAAAAGCTGAATCCTAGGACCAAACTTATCTTACATATATGCCACTAGGACCTTAGGGGTGTCAACCCTTGAGAATATCACTGATACTGCCCTGGAGGGCACAAACACAACAATTAGATGAGGTAATGTCCCATGTGACATTTTGGTGATATATATTTGTTATGAAGACTGGAGAGTCATTTCATCATGAACTTTTACCCATTGATCATATGGCTGTGTTGGTTTATCCATTGATCATATGGTTGTGTTTCTTTGTTTGTTCTTTTTTTTTTTTTTTTTTTTTTAAGTATGTTCCCACACTCAGCATGGAACCCAACACAGGGCTTGAATTCACAATGGAGATCAAGATCCTTAATCGACTAAATCACCCAGAAGCCCCTCCATTGGTCTTTTAAAAATGTTGAACCAGGGGTGCCTGGGTGGCTCAGTGGGTTAAAGCCTCTGTCTTCCGCTTAGGTCATAGTGTCCTGGAATCGAGTCCCACATCTGGCTGTCTGCTCAGCGGGGAGCCTGTTTCCTCCTCTCTCTGCCTGCCTCTCTGCCTACTTGTGATCTCTGTCTGTCAAATAAATAAATAAAATCTAAAAGAAAAAAAAATGTTGAACCAGACAATGTATCCTAGGGGGTATAGCTCAGTGGTAGAGCATTTGACTGCAGACAATGTATCCTGAAATATCTGTAAAATACAGAAATGTACAAAGGAAAAGCCAGCTGCTGTGCAACAATCCAGAGATAAATACTCTTAATCTTTGTTGTATTTGTGGATTTCCCTCTCCATAAGGTTAGGTATATATTTATCAGTGTGTATCTGGATATAAAATTTATACAGTAAGTACCATATTGTATAATTATATTATTTATTATCTTTTTAAAAGTTAACATCATATTTATAACATTCATTATAAAAAGTAATTATATTTCCCTTTCTATGAAAACCGTTGATTTTTTTAAGCTAATAACAGTTTGCCTCCTTCTTACAAATGGGACCACGGTACTCTTCAATGCTTACATTTATTATTGAAACTGAAAAAAAGCTATTACTCTATTTTTCATTTTATAATCTGTGTGTATGGAGAGAATGATATATTAATTAAGGTGTTGCCTTGTCTTAACATACCAACATCTCAATCTTCTATGGTGGAAAAAAAAGCGTTTCTTTTCCTTACAAGTGAAACAAAGAGAATATCCACTAGATGGCAGGATGATACCATAATTTAAATCAAGACGTTAAAGAATTAGAGAAACTAGACCAGGATCATACGGGAAAGGGGGGAAAAATGAAACAAGGGAGGGAGACAAACCTTAAGAGACTCTTAATCTCAGGAAACAAACTGAGGGCTGCTGGAGAGGACAAGGGTGTGAGGGATAGGGTGGCTGGTTGATACACATTGGGGAGGGTCTGTGCTGTGGTAGGCACTGTGAACTGTGTAAGACTGATGAATCACAGACCTGTACCCCAAAACAAACAATACATTACATGTTAATTTGAAAAATAAGCAAATAAACACAATAAAACCTCTGTATTTGCTCTAAAGACAGGAAGAGAAACAAATAGAAAACATGTTCATAGCTTGAATATACCTTGAGGATTGTTCATTCCACATACTTTACCTTAGGAGATAAGGGAACAAATGTTCAAAGATGATAAATCACTTGACCATATGTAAGTTCTGACTCACCTTTATCCTTGTTTTCACATTTATTAATTTTGAGCTAGAGGTATTGTGTGTTGGCTTTTGATCACTTACACACTCACAGAGTTTGGGGACTAAAGAATGTTATCAGTCAATTGCAATTTACTTGTAATAAGTAAATACATAAATCAAAGAAGTATTAATAATATTTAAGGATTTTAGCATAAGGGTAAAAATCCTTACAAAAATACAAACCTTCCTAAAAACAAAGAGCAAACAAAACAAACTAAATGGTGAAATAAACATTTATCCATTAATATATACACATGAGTGTCATATCCACATACATATATATGCATGTATATGATGTAAAATATCAAGTCTGACATAATACATTATGAAATGGAAACAGAACATATTGATTGTATTAATAGATTTAACGACAAAGTTAAATCCAACACTGTTCTATATACCAGAGAAACTCACAAGCAGAAAGATTCAGCAAAGTTAAAATTAAGAAATAAATTAGTGATTTCTAAATTAGTTTCTTTGTTCTCACAGAAAACATTGGACTGATTTGAGGCCTTTGAAATTTGTTGTGGTTTGCTTTATAATCCAGCAAACAATCAATTGTAATAAATTCTCTATGTGCACTGAGAAACACGTGTGTGTTTTATTTTTATTGGGAGTCATATTCTGTAAAAGTTAGCTGAGTCAAATATGCAAATTATGTCATTTAGAACTTCTATATTCTTAGACATCATGTTTTCTTGTTTATTCCCTAATTGAAAAAATATGTTAAAATCCCACACAATGATGGAGGGCTTTTCTATTTCTTCTTCCAGTTCTGGATTTTTTTTTCTTTACTTATTTTGAAGACCTGTTCTTGAGTGCATGGACACTCAATTGTAATCTCTTCTTACTAGGCAAATCCCTATATCATTGTGAAATAATCCTCTATCTTTAGTAATTTTATTTTACTTAAAACCTATAATGTCTTATATTATTATAATTGCATGAGCTTTCCTTAGGTAGTTTACTTTGTATACATTTCTAAAACATTTAAAATATATGAACACATGCAACATTTACCAGAACATTTATCAAACTATAAAACCCACAGAAATATATTTATGTTCACCAAACAATATGGCAAGATTCTTCATAATGTCATTATTAATAATACTTATAAAACTTAGAAAGCCCTCAATATTTTTATGAATAAAATTTGAGGTATATTTATTCAGTGAGTCTTATACTACAAAGAGAATAAAGGAATTTGCAAACAACAAGATGAATAAATGTTATATACAATGCTGATTGAAGGAAGTTAGATACAAAAACTTAAATAAAATAAAAAAGACATGTTCTATATAGTTTCATTTATAAAAAGTTTAAAAGAGTGAAACAAACTCAATCGCAAGAGGAAATTTGGAAGAAACTCAAACACTTGAAGGTTAAAGAGCATCCTACTGAAGAATGAATGAGTCAACCAGAAAATTAAAAAAGAATTTAAAAAATTATGGAAACAAATGAAAATGAAAACACACTATTCAAAACATTTGGGATGCATCAAAGGCAGTCCTAAGAGGGAAGTACATAGCAATACAAGCCTTTCTTAAAAAATTAGAAAAGTCTCAAATACATGAGCTAAACTAACACCTAAAGGAGCTGGAGAAAGAATAGCAAATAAAGCCTAAACCAAGGAGAAGAAGAG
Source organism: Mustela erminea (assembly GCF_009829155.1). NCBI lineage: Eukaryota > Metazoa > Chordata > Mammalia > Carnivora > Mustelidae > Mustela > Mustela erminea. The sequence goes on along the minus strand of NC_045622.1, from coordinate 99,717,576 downwards.
AAATAATAAAGATTAAAGAAGAAATCAATGATATAGAAACCAGAAGAGCAGTAGAATAGATCAGTGAAACTAGAAGCTGGTTCTTTGAAAGAACTGATAGGATCGATAAACCCCTAGCCAGACTTACCAAAGAGAAAGGAGCCAAATTAATAAAATCATGAGTGAAAGGGGAGAAATCATTATCAATATAAGGAAATACAAGTAATCTTAAAAACATATTATGAACAACTGTACACCAACAAATTAGGCAATCCGAAAGAAATGGGTGAATTCCTGGAAACTTGTAAACTACCAAAACAGGAACAGAAAGAAAAAAAAAATCTGAACAAACATAACATAACAGCAAAGAAATTGAAGCAGTAATCAAATATCTCCCAACAAATAAGAGTTCTGAGCCAGAATGGCTTCTGAGGGGGAATTCTACTGGTCATTTAAAGAAAAGCTAATATCTGTTCTTCTTTTGAAGAAGAACTAATACCTGTTCTTCTTCAAAAAATGTAAGGGGAAGGAAAACTTCCAAACTCATCCTATGAGGCCAGCATTACCCTGAACCCCAAACCAGAAAAATATCCTATCAAAAAGGAGAATTACAGACCAATATCCCTGATGAACATGGATGTAAAATTCTCACCAAGATATAATCCAATAGGATCCAACAGTATGTTAAAAGGATCATTCACCATGACCAAGTGGGATTTATTCCTGAGCTGCAAGGGTGGTTCAACATTTGCAAATCAATCAATGTGATACATCACATTAGTAAAGGAAAGTACAAGAACCATATGATCCTTTCAATTAATGCAGAAAAAGCACTTCACAAAGTACAGCATCCTTTCTTGATTAAAATTGTCCACAGTGTAGGGATAGAAGTAACATACATCAATATCGTAAATGACATTTGTGAAAAGCCCACAGTGAATATCTTTCTCAATGGGGAAAAACTGAGAGCTTTTCTCTTAATGTTAGGAACATGACAGGGATGCCTACTCTCACCATTATTGTTCAACATAGTACTAGAATTCCTAGCCTCAGCAGTCAGACAACAAAGAGAATAAAAGACATACAAATTGGAAAAGAATAAGTTAAACTCTCACTCTTTGCAGATGATATGGTACTCTATGTAGAAAACCCAAAACACTCCACTCAAAAATTGCTAGAACTCATACAGAAACTCAGCAACATGGCAGGATACAAAATCAATGCACAGAAATCAGTTGCATTTCTATACACTAACACGTAGACAGAACAAAGAAAAATGAAGGAATTGGCCCCATTTACAATTATACCCAAAACTGTAATATACCTAGGAATAAATCTAACCAAAGAGGTAAAGGATCTGTACACTACAAACTACAGAACACTTAGAGAAGAAATTGAGAAAGACACAAAAGAGTTAGGAAAGCATTTCATGCTCATGGATTGGAGGAATAAATATTGTTAAAATGTCTATGCTATCCAGATGAATTTCATCCCAAGCCCTATAAAATACCATTGACATTTTTCACAGAGCTGGAAAAAATAATCATAAAATTTGTATAGAAAAGAAAAGACCCCAAATAGCCAGAGGAACATTGAAAAAGAAAACCAAAGCTGGTGCCATCTCAATGTCAGACTTCAAATTATATCACAAAGCTGTAATAATCAGGACAGTATGATACTGGCACAAAAACAGAGACATTGATCAATGCAACAGAATAGAGAATCTAGTAATAGACCCTCAACTCTATGGCCAACTAATCTTATAAAGCAGGAAAGAATATCCAATGGAAAAAGGACCGTCTCTTTAATAACAGTGCTAGGAAAAGTGGACAGCTATATGCAGAAGAAGGGACCTAGACAATTTTCTTACACCATACACAGAGATAAACTCAAAATAGATGAAAGATCTACATGTAAGACAGGAATCTATCAAAATCCTAGAGGATAACACAGACAGCAATACCTTGACCTTGGCCACCACAACTTCTTGCTAGACATGTCTCCAAAGGCAATAAAAACAAAAGGAAAAATGAATTATTGGGACTTCATCAAGATAAAAAGATCTGGGATGCCTAAGTGGCTCAGTTGGTTAAGCAGCTGCCTTCAGCTCAGGTTATGATCCCAGGGTCCTGAGATCGAGTCCCACATCAGGCTCCTTGCTCCACAGGAAGCCTGCTTCTCCCTCTGCCTCCGCCTGTCACTCTGCCTGCCTGTGCTCTATCTATCTCTCTGACAAATTAATTAATTAATTAATTAATTAAAAAAAAAGAAAGAAAGAAAGAAAAAAGTCCTGCACAGCAAAGGAAAGAGTCAACAAAACTAAAAGTCAACTTACGGAATGGGAAAATATATTTGAAAATAACATATCAGATAAAGAATTAGTATCCAAATCTATAAAGAACTTCTCAAACTCAACACCCTCCCCCCAAAAAAAAACCAAACAATGCAGTCAAGGAATAGGCCAAAGACATAAACAGATATTTCTTCAAAGAAGACATACAAATGGCCAACAGACCCATGAAAAAATGCTCCACATCACTTAGCATCAAGGAAATATAAATCAAAACTACAATGAGAAACTACCTCATATCAGTCAGAATATCAAAAATTAACGACAGGAAATAACAAAAGTTGGCAAGGATGTAGAGAAAGGAGAACCTTGTTTCACTGTTGGTGGGAATGTAAGCTGGTACAGCCACTCTGGAAAACAGTCTGGAAGTTTAAGACTTTAAAAATAGAACTACCTTATGACCCAACAATTGCACTACTAGGTATTTACCCCAAAGTTACAGACGTAGTGATCTGAAGTATCAAAGTTCATAGCAGTAATATGCACAATAGTCAAGCTGTGGAAAAAGCCAAGATGTTCATTGACAGATGAATGGGTAAAGAGGATGGGATATATATATCTATAAACAATGGGATATTACTCAGTCAACAGAAAGGATGAATACTTACCATTTACAGGGACATGGATGGAATGGGAGGGTGTTAGGCTAAGTGAAGTAAGTCAGTCAGAGAAAGAAAATTATCACATGGTTTCCTCACATGTGGAATATAGAAAGAAAGAGGTTCATAGGAGAAAAGAAGGAAAACTGATTGGGAAGTCATCAGAGAGGGAGAAAAGCCATGAGAGACTTAACTATAGGAAACAAACAGCGTTCCTGGAGGCGCGGTAGGTGGGGGGATGGGGTAATTGGATGATGGGCATTAAAGAGGGTATGTGATGTGATTATCATTGAGTGTTATACACAACTGATAAATTATTGAATGTTACACCTGAAACTAGTGATGTACTACATGTTGGTTCATTGAATTTAAACAAATAAACGGTAGATAAAGGTCTTAAATATTTCTCAAAAAAAAAGATGTATAAATGGGGGAAAAAAAACACATGAATACGCTCACCATCATTATTCACTAGAGCAGATCAAAACCACAAAAAGAAACCATTTCACACTAAGATGGCAATAATAATAATAATAATAATATAGGTGTGGACAAAGATGTCTAGAATTTTGAACACTTATACAGTGCTAGTGGGAATTTAACTGGTGCAGCCACCATAGAGTAGGGTCTGTTGGTTTCTCAAAATGCTATAAGTAAAATTGCCATATAACACTACTAGTTATATGCCTAAAATAATTAGAATTAGGGACTCAAATAGATATCTGTATATCAATGTTCACACTTGATCTTAGCCAAAAGGCCGAGAAGCAATGTATATCAATGTTCATGGCAGCATTATGCACAATAGGCTAAAGGTGGAGACAACCCAAGCATCCACCTACAGGTGATGGATAACAAAATGTGTAATATGCATACAATGGATTACTATTATTCCATAAAAAAATGAAATTCTGACACATATGTCAATATAGATAAACTTTAAAACTATCACGCTATGTGAAGTAAGCCCTATGCAAATGGACAAATATTATGAGATGCTCTTACACGAACTATCTAGATGAGGCAAATTCATGGAAACAAGTAGATCAGAGGATACCAGGACAGAGAAAAAGAAGATGGGTACATAGTGTCTGTTTGAGATGATGAAAAAGTTTTGGAAATACACTTTGGGGATCATGGCCTAACACTATAAATGTAATTAATGCCCCTGAATTATGCACTGAAAGTTGCTGAACTGCCAAATTTTATCTGTAAACAAATGTAGGGAATATGTCCTATGCCTCTTGAGAAAAATTGTATCCAAGAAGATATGGTTACTGAGAAATCAATTATAAGCCAAAAATAAAGCAAGAAAAAAAAGAAAAGAAAAGAAAGAAAGAAAGAAAAGTCTTGGGAATTATCTCCCATTCCAGGGATGAGTTGTATAAGGAGATTACTTGAATGTTTTGTTTTGTTTTTTTATTTGGTTTTTTTTTACAATTTTCATTGTGTTACGTCAGTCACCATAAAATATATCATTAGTTTTTGATGCAGTGTTCCAAGATTCACTGTTTATGTACAACACCCAGTGCTCCATGCAATACGTGCCCTCCTTAATACCCACCACCATGCTCACCCATCCCTCTACTCCCCTTCCCCTAAAACCCTCAGTTTGTTTCTCAGAGTCCACAGTCTCTCATGGTTCATCTCCCTCTGAAATTTCCCCCAATTCACTTTTCTTTTCCTTCTCCTAAGGTTCTCCATGTTATTCCTTATATTCCCAAAGTAAGTGAAATCATATGATAATTGACTTTCTCTGCTTGACTTATTTCACTCAGCATAATTTCCTCCAGTCCCCTCCATGTTGAACCAAAAATTGGGTATTCATCCATTCTTTTTTTTTTAATTTTTTATTTTTTATAATATTATAATATATTTTTGTATTCATCCTTTCTGATGGCTGAGTAATACTGCGTTGTATATATGGACCACAACTTCTCTACCCATTCATCTGTTGAAGGGCATCTCAGTTCTTTCCAGTTTGGCTATTGTGGATGTTGCTGCTATGAACATTGGGGTACAGATGGCCCTTCTTTTCACTACATCTGTATCTTTGGGGTAAAGGCTCAGTAGTGCAATTGCTGAATCATAGGATAGCTCTACTTTTTGTTTTTTGAGGAATCTCCACACTGTTTTCAAAGTGTCTGTATCAACTTGCATTCCCACTAGCAATGTAAGAGGGTTCCCCTTTCTCCACATCCTCTCCAACATTTGTTGTTTCCTGCCTTGTTAATCTTTGCCATTCTAACTGGTGTAAGGTGGTATCTCAGTGTGGTTTTGATTTCAATCACTTGGATGAATTTTTGACAGAAAAAGCAACAGTCACGTAAGGACTTTGACAAGGAAAACAAAAAAAGAAAACTTTTTTATCAAAAAGTTTTTTTTAGGGGTGTGTATGTGGCTTGGGTGGCTAAGCACCTGACTTTTGCTCAGGTCATAATCTCAGGGCCCTGGAATGGAGCTCTGCATTGGGCTCCCTGCTCAGTAGTGAGTCTTCTTCTCCCTGTCCGTCTGACCCTCCTCCCACATGTGCTGGCTTGGTCTCTCTTTCTTTCTCTCAAGCTAATAATAATATCTTAAAAAAAAAATATGGGGCACCTGGGTGGCTCAGTGGATTAAGCCTCTGCCTTCAGCTCAGGTCATGATCTCAGGGTCCTGGGATCTAGCCCCTCGTTGGGCTCTCTGCTCAGCGGGAGCCTGCTTCCCCCTCTCTCTCTGCTTGCTGCTCTGCCTACTTGTGATTTCTGTCTGTCAAATAAATAAAATAAAATCTTTAAAAAAATATAAAAAATAAAAAGTTTTTATTAGACAACAGGAGATGCCCACTGGAATATTCAGTCTACTCTGCAAACTGTAAAATGAGGCAACATTAATGTTTCCTTCTATCTACAGCCCAGAGTTCTCTTCTCTTTATAATTATTTCTGAAGTGCCAGGTCTTTCAAGTCATTGGAGTTTCTGTATAACTATTCCCATATTCAATGGAATATGAGCTGGTCTTAGTTTCCATATACACACTGGAAAAATTTGACTTGATTAAAAGAAATATTTTTAGGTATTGTAATAAATTTAAAACATTATTCAACATTAAAAAAAAAAAGTTCAGCTTTACATTGGTCAAATTATCCCAGTGGGAATTTCTAACCTCACAGATAGACTGCAATAAATTTCAGCAGGTTAGATATCTCCCAGGTAAAGCTGGTTGGGAATTAGACAAGAACCATGTATATTGTCTTTCTTTTCATTTCCCTCAGAGAATGCCATAAAATTGGTATTCGAGGATCAATAAAGAATAGCTGCCAACATAAATGCTGAAAATACCAGTTTCTTCATCTACTGAGTATTAAAATATAACTGGGAAGACTCTTGAATTTGCTTTAGGAGAAAACTAGACATCTTATCTTGGAGAGAAGGTAAGTTGTAGCTTTAGGATTCTTTGGAATGGTCTACAAAATGAAACTTATTAAGAGATTCATTGACTTTATTGGTTGATTCTGAGTGTGGTAAATTTGAATCATTGCATGTACCCTAGATGTAAGCCAAACACCTGGTGACTGGGATACAAGTTAAGTTTTATTTAACCAACCCATAATGATTCACTGGCCTTAGATCAGTACAAAATATTATTTTAGAATTTATTGTTAAAATATCAATTTAATGATTATTTATGTCTTGACTGATGTTTATTAGAAAACTTTGGCCATAATTTGTATATTCAAAGCTATTGAAAGTATTGCTTCCTCTACTTGGTAATATAGAACATCTCTTGGGGTTACATATTTTTGATATACTCCATATATGGTCATTTACCCTTTCTGTGTCTATTGCATAAAGGAAATCAAAACATCATAGTGCTTTTTTTTTTCACGATGAGATAATTTCAGGTGAAATAAATAAAACAGAAAGTGGTTTGTATTTTGGTGAAGGGTACATAGAAAATATGAAAAGGAAAACTTAAGAAACAGAGTGTATCAAATGACTATTCCTACTTCTTGTTGATAGTCTAGGTCGTATTTGCAGTCTGTGTTTTTCAGTTTTGTATTTAAACACCACCTAGTCTGATTCTGCCAAATCTCGGCTATCTGTTAAAATAGGAAATGAATAAAAGATGATCTTCATATGCCTCCAGCATTGTCAAAAGAATGGAGAATAAAGTACAGCCAGGTTTATATCTGTGCATTTTGGGGACCACCAAGGGAGAAGACCACCCCTTTTGGGGAAGGTGGCATGAGTATTAACATATATTAACATATAAGACTCAAGAGTATCATCTCCACAGTAAGCCAATGGACTAAGTAAGGAATGAGGGACTGTTGCCAGAAGATTTATGTGACTATCGAACAATTTTTACAACAAACATGTACTGGTAGAATCAAAATCTAATGGCTTCCTCTCTATATCTATCATTTGGAAGTAAATTTGATTACAAACATTCTGTATTTTATAACTCCTCAATATAAGAAAAATGATAATGATAATGATATATAATTAAAATGAACTTCCATTCCATTCTTTTAAACATTGAAAGTAAATTTATTCATTAATTTTGTAAATGCAAACTAATTACTTAAAATGAGCAATCTATAATATACAGCTACAGAGAGGAATGAAATGGAATAAATATTTTAATACATGCTGGGGCCAGCTGTCATCTAGTTGATTAAATTATAAATGTATTATCTTATTCATTGAATTCATGAGTTAATTAACCAGTCACAGTCTTAAACTATGGAAGAATCCAATAACTATCTTACTAAATAAGAACTTAAGTGAAGCAGAGATGACTTCAGGCTTTTGCCCATCAAGCACAGTACCTGGCACATAGCAAGCATGAATTCATTCCTTCCTTCATTCATTCATTCATTTGACTTTTTCCAAAGCGACAGAAGATAAAATTTATCTAGGGAAGAATACTTACGTTTAAGCCTATAGGCACGACTGGAGATTTCTGCCTGCCACAATATGTAAAGGAAACTGTGAATAGGGAGTTTAAAAGTAGCAAGTTATGAAGTATCCACGGAAAGAGATCTATCTGCTCCTTTCAGGGAGAAAGGCCGTTTTGTTGACTGTGCAAATTAACTTACTTGACCTGAAGAGAGATAAGAGAAACAAAACCCTGAAGCTGTACCAGTAAATTTATTCTGTGTGTTTGGAAGAAAGGCAATGAGCCATCCACAGCCAGCTGCTGACTCCTCCTAACTGAGGTCAGAATCATGGGCACATCAGTCCCAGAAGTTTCCTTAAAGATCCTGTTTAACACCACAGTTCACTTAGGGTTAAACTGAATCCATAAAAGGAATACAGCATATTAACATCATCCAGTTAAGAAATAATAGAGCCAGATGAAGGAGATAATGTTTTGTTCTATTTTACAAACAGCCCAGTGTTTCAAGGGATATCTACTGACACAGTGATATTATTATCTATGTTTTTAAAATACGAAATGAATCTTATCTTACATAGGAGTCATGCCTTCTTAACTTTCTATAGAAATACTTGAAAATAGGGGAAATGATATTTTCAAGTGATTCAGGAATATAGATTATAGTTTTTGAGTCATGTATGAAATATACTTTGCATTTTGAAAAATAATTTAAATAATAAGTCTTTTTCACATCTTTTTCCCCCACCTTTCTAACAAAGTAGACTGGGTGAATTCACATGGTTATACTTTTTAAAAGTATAGTGTATTTTGTCTGAACTATTTGCTAAAACAAAATAATCTGCATTTTAAAAAGTCTTACTTATTTTTCCTGATAATACCTAGTCATTCTATGTATTTTCCACTTTGGGTCTGAAAGCATACTTTCAACAAAATTGCACTTGCATCATATTTTTCAAATGTGATTTAATCTGTTCCCTGACAAAAAGTCCCCTGCAGATTAGATCTAGCAGAATTTTAGACTGTCATTAAAAGAAAAAATATCGAGGGAAACTTGGTATATGATCATCTCATATAACAAATTAATCATGAAGTAAAGACTAGACTGTAATTAAAACTTTAACTTGCACTTCCTTTCTCTAAATCACAAGAATAGAATTTTTGAAAGAAGTTATACTAGAGCACTGAATTCTTTTAAGTTATTGGGAATATTTTTAAAAGCCCAAAATGTACTTGTTAATTGAATGAGATGGTTTATTTGACCACTATCAATACTCCTTCTTCAGATACCAAAATATCAGTTTGTGGCAATCGATGTTAACTCTTACACACTAGATAGATTTATATGTTTTTCTTTTCAAAACCCTACTTTAGGAGTATATGTACATAAATTTGAATAGGCAAAGGGAAGGGAAGGGTTATAGTTTTGAAAATCAATTGCAAATATATTGGTGTTGAATTTATGAATAATTAACACAAAATGTTTTAAATATGAAGTTTCAATGTTCTATAAAGCTAAAGCAGAGAATCGATGGTGTAATTTAGTAGGAAGTTGAAAGCTTATTTCTCAAAAATTCTTCCTTAGTCTCTCAATGACATTTGAAAGTCTACCAGTAGAAAGGTAATTCTCTGTCCTGAGAGTTAAAAGTTGTTACCAAAGAGACATTAATAGAACTGGTTGTACATTATTAGTGAGAGGGAAGTAAATTCAATGGGAGTGAAAGAAGAAAGGAAGAAAGAGATGTTAAGACTGGCAGTGTGCCAAGTGTAAGGGAGCACACACTTTCAAGATGGGTGGTTAGGAAGAAGTAAACAATTTATGTAAAACAATTAAAAAGAAGTTAGTTTGTGCAAGTGAGTAGGGCACTACAAGGAGACTCTAAAATCCAAACTATACCTACTACCATTATCCTCAAATTCCTTGATTAATGTCAAAGGCATTTGAGATGATAGTGTTTTGAAAAATAGAGATATTCATACTTCTCTTGTTATCCATTTATTGACTATGAAATATAATCAATCCTTCATTTGTATTCAGTATATTTTCAAAGTAAAATTAGGTATATTTTCAAAGTAAACACAAAAGAAATATAACTCATTATACCCATATATAAATACCTCACAGTTCTGAATATATTGGTTGGTTTTTCTATTTATTCCCTTTCCCCATGGAACATAAGGCAGGAAATTTCTCCCATATTATATTATTTACCGACTATACTAATTAAATTTGCATTTTTGTGTGTTTTTTTCTCAATGTTTCATTTGTGTGTCTATTTTCTCAGTAATAATGAGAACAGCAAAGATATTTTTTCTTTCTTTAAAAATACCATTTTTGTAATTTTATTGAGACATAATATCTGGTGACGTTTTATAGTACATCTTAAGAATTATTACATAATGCAGCATAGTTTGCAATGTTAGTCTTCACCTTGGGCACCTAAGATGTTTATCACTAATTAATATTTTCAAGAAAGGGACAAAAAGACCTCCAAAAAGCCTTCATTGATAAAATTTAGATTTCTATTTTCTTCAACCTTTGAATGCTTTCCATTACAATCTGCTCCTTACCAAAGAGTGATATGTCTCTTCATATTTAAATATATATCATAAGCATTCATAATTTATCTAATTTCAGGGGGCTACAAACCGGTCTGGATCATGGAAAATAGGAATAACATCACAGAATTTATTCTTTTAGGACTTTCACAGAAAAAGGAAATAGAAGTCCTCTGCTTTTTACTGTTCTTACTTTGTTACATTGCAATTTTGACCGGAAACCTGCTTGTCATGATTTCTATCGCCTGCAGTCACCTTATTAACCATCCAATGTATTTCTTCCTGAGTTTCCTATCCCTGGCAGACCTTTGCTACACTTCCACTGTGACCCCCAAGTTAATCATTGACTTGCTGGCAGAAGAGAAGGTCATTTCCTACAATGGGTGCATGACACAGCTCTTCACCATGCACTTCTTTGGGGGTATCGAGGTCTTCATCCTCACGGGGATGGCCTATGACCGCTACGTGGCCATCTGCAAGCCCCTGCACTACACCTTGATCATGAGCAGGTGGAAGTGCGACGCCATGATTGCAGCTTCCTGTTTTGGTGGATTCCTACATTCCTTTGGGCAGTTTCTCCTCGCCATCGTTTTACCCTACTGTGGCCCCAATGAAATAGATCACTTCTTCTGCGATGTGTATCCTTTGCTGAAGCTGGCCTGCGCGGATACAAGCAGGATCGGTCTCCTAGTCGTGGCCAATTCGGGACTGATGGGTCTGGTGACTTTTGTGGTGCTGCTGGTATCGTATGCTGTGATCCTATATACTGTCCGGTCCTACTCTGCAGAGAATCGTCACAAAGCTCTTTCCACCTGCAGTTCCCACATCACTGTGGTGGTTCTCTTTTTTGCTCCTTTGCTCTTTATTTATATTCGACCAGCAACTACCTTACCAGAAGACAAAGTGTTTGCGCTTTTCTATACTGTCATTGCGCCCATGCTCAACCCTCTCATATACACACTAAGAAACATGGAGATGAAGAATGCCATAAGGAGACTTTGGAGCAGGGTCACGGGGAGTAAGGACATAAATTGAAAGGCATCCCTGACTTTCGCCACCGAGTTTGTTGAATAAGTGATTTCTCTACTCTGAAACCTTTAAAATGCATAATGCTTGCCTCTGTGTCTTGTGTGTAGCAAGGTATGTATTGCCAAATATGACCAAAAGATTAGAATTCCCCAGATTTACCAAGGCTCCTCTCTGCTGTGCTTTCTTTTCTAGTTTTCCTATTTATATCCTCTCTGACCCAATGATCCTTTGTGAAACTAACTTAGATATTTATCAGCAGACTGTCCAAGGCTGAGTGCCCCCCATATTAACCCTACAAGTCTACATAGCTCATTTTGGGGTATGGTTGCATTCAATGAAGCCAATTCTAGTCACTAAACATTGCCAAAAAACAAACAAACAAAAATAAACAAAAACAAAAACCTGAACTTTTTATTTGCATCTATTATAGAATATCCTAACATGTCTAATTCAAGGGCCACAACACTATTTCTCAAAAAGTCTCTTTCTATTCTGATCATTTTGTAGCCAGTGGCATTCTGGCGCATCTCACATGCCCAACACCAGCAGTTCATCCCAAGCCCCATATCAAAACTTTTTCTTGTGCTTTAAGGCACGTGTTCTCCTAGCTCCATCATATATAAACTAACTGCACCTCCCTGTTTAACTCTAGCAACTCCCTCTGCAGATGTGTGGTGTAAAGATGGGAAAAACTGAGGAACTTTCACATGTTAATGTCACATTCTTGTTACTGGTGAACTTACATTTCTCTCAGAACTTACATTTTCTCAGCAGCTCTCAGAATGCTTTTTAGCACTGTAAAAGTTAAAGGCAGGTTTGGTTTTTGTTTGTTTGGTTTTGGCTTTAGTTTTAGAGGTAGAAAATTAAAGAAGAAAATTAAAATTTGCACCAAATCAGAAAGGGCTAGGATTAAGATCAGTCCACTGGATAATTAATTAGAATAGAGGAGAAAATCAAAAGTTGTTTGGAAAATCTTTCAGATATGAAATGCTTGCAGAAGTATTTGTTTCAGGCTGTGATGGGTTACTATTTATTGTTGAGGTTTTCCTAAAATGGGTGGAGAACATCAGAAAAATAGCAGATTGCTGTGACTCAGTTTAAAATACCCAACGAATGGAAGTGAAAACATCACAAGCTAAAAATTCTTGGAAAATAACCGACATACTTTCTTAGTTGTTCTTCATCTAATTCTTGACAGCTATACCAGAGCTCCTACGAAGTGATGTGGGATACAAGGGCAGAAGAAAAATGATTTAACTTCCTTACTACCTACAGCCTATTGACAGACAAGTCCTTGAAATATGCAGAGTGAAATTTTTTGAGGAACTCAGCTGCTTTTATGCTAATTACCTTGCTAAGTGCAAAAGGCAATCTTAACCCAACCATAGGACCCTGTAAGTCTGTCTACCTTAGCATGAAAGAATTCCTTTGGAAACTTCCTTTATCTCTACCCACCAAGGTGTATGTTGGTTATCATCCTCAGAGCATGTGACCCATTGATAAAGATCTGAAGAGTTTCCTGACTGAGATTTTACTGAACAGTAACAAATGACCTTTCCTAACAATAGCCAGCCCCTCAGCATCCAGAAAACCTTGTTTCCAAAATACCCAGAGGGCTTTTGCTATCCTTAACCCCTCCCCAACTTGAAAGTATATAATGAGCCCCTCCTCATAACCCCAGGGCAGCTCTTTCTGCTCCTGGGTCCTGTTCTTATGCTTTAATAAAACCAACTTTTTTTGGAACAAAAGGCGTCTCAAGAATTATTTTCTGGCCATTGGCTTCAGATATCACATATGTTCAAAACTACATCAGAAGGACTTGAACAGGTGCGTGTCAGAGAATAGCAGCAGAGCTGAAATGTGAAAGATCACTTTCTGGTATAAGGAGAATCTCTGGGGTTCCTGGGTGGCTCAGTGGGTTAAGCCTCTGCCTTTGGCTCAGGTCATGATCTCAGGGTCCTGAGATTGAACCCCACATCGGGCTCTCTGTTCAGCGGGGATCCTGCTTCTCCCTCTCTTTCTGCCTACTTGTGATCTATCTGTCAAATAAGTAAATCAAATCTTTAAAAAAAAAAAAAAATAAGCAGAATCTCTGGCAAGAAGACCAGAAAAACCATGAACTTTGATATTGTTTCAGAAGCTCTTCCAGGCTAGTCAGACTTGTAGTATTGAAAAGTAAATTTTCTCACCTTCTCAAGACCATGTCTTTCTCATCACTTCATTGGTTCTCCTGCTGTTCTCGGCAAGAGCAATTATTCTTCCTCTAATAGGATCTCTAATAGGATCATTGATATCCGCATAAAACTGTAGGGAAAAATGCTGAGATTCTTTGAAATTTAGTGGATGTTCTTTGTAGTTCTTCCATTCAGATTATCTACCTTTCATTGCCTCTGACTAGGATATTTTACAGTGCTATAGAGATAGAAATTACCTCACAGAAAATAATAGTAATGCCAATAATGCCTGTCCCTAGAAATGCAAATTATGTCCAATGAAATGCAATTGATTGGAGTCTTGTGGGTATTTTTCTAGCTTTGCATCCACTTGTAAATTCATCTCAGCATTCTTTCCCAGACTATAAATGTGTGGAACACATTGTTGTTGTTTAAACCAGTGATAACATCTTACTGGTTTCTGCGTTCAGTACTGAGCTTGATGAAACCTTTGATGTGTTTGTTCATTATTTGTATAAAAATTATGATTATATCGTCTTTTAAAATTTATTCTTTATCATATGGTTTCACTTATATGTGAAACATAATGAATAGCATAGAGGATATTAGGAGAAGGAGAAGGAGCTAAAAAATGAAGTGGGTTGGTGGGCGGGGGGGGGGGGGGGAGGGAGTCAGGGGAGGTGATGAACCATGAGAGACCATGGACTCCAGGAAACAAACTGAGGTTTCTGAGGGGAAGGGAGGTGGAAGAATGGGTTAGCCTGGTGATGGGTATTAAGGAGGGCATGTAGTAATGACCACTGAGTGTTAAATGCAAACAATGAATCATGGAACACTACATCAAAAACAAATTTAGTACTGTATGGTGACTAATATAACATAGTAAAAAATAAAAAATAAATAATAAATAATAGAATTTATTCTTTAACAAAATGAACTTTCTTTCATGTAAAATAAAACAGGGACACCTGGGTGACTCAGTCGGTTAAGCATCTGCCTTCAACTCAAGTCATGATCTCAGGGTCCAGGAATGGAGCCCCATGTTTGGCTCCCTGCTCAGCGTTGAGTCTGTTTCTCTCTCCCTCTGTACCTATCTCCATTCTTGCTCTCTCTCTCAAATAAATGAATAGAATCTTCATCAAAAAAAGAAAATTACATTTGTATGTTAATTCAAGAAATTGCTGTTTTTTGCTCCTGATCCAAATCTTTGAGATCTGATTCTGTCAGTGTTTATTTTATGGCTTTAATTAAGGTTATATGATTTTCTTCCTATTCATCCACAGCTTCTCTTAGTAAAATGTATTCGTAAATAACTTATTGGTTTTTTACTATTGTAAATAGAACCTCTTATTTCCTTTTCTATGTATATCCATAGGTTAAATACAATCTATTTATTTAGTGTATACATATCTTAGATCTATGTTACCAATGTTCTTATTAATTCTAGATATTTTTACCATTTTTTTCCATTTCATAGAATTACAATCTACCCCATTTTATAGATGAATAAAGCTATCTCACAGAATATTCGTGTCTTTCTCACTAAATTAATAGCAAAAAATTTATCTTTAATTCTCTGTTCAGAGGATGCTTCACCAAATCATAGCAGTGGCTGATTTAAAAAAACTCACATAGAGATAAACTTGTTTCTAGCCTGAAAGCACAATATTGTAATTTTATAAGATACATTATTTACTTCTGGAGCATATAAACATATGTAAAAATCTCACCAGGAAAATTTCAGCCTGAAGGGAAGAGACCACAAACTAAGTTGGGAAACAATGAAGGAGTTTTAACACTACAACACGTGATCCTTAGGGCACTGAGATAAACTTAAGAGAAGGGAGAATTTAATGCTATGGTCAAGGAACTGAGGAAATGGGGTCTGGAATAATATAATTGTGTAAATTTACCAAGCTCTGAATCAAACCTCTCCAACACTATTTTGAAAACAGAAAAAGAGGAAAAGTGAAAACAAATGTTACTTAAAAATGAACAGATTGTACTCATTTCTCTTTCGTAAAGGATAAGGTGTTAGAATTCAAAGCTTTCCCAATTGTTTTGTATTCAGAATACAGTGAGCTAGAATTGACGAAACTTAATTTAGTGAGCAAAAGTAGACACAGAGGAGAGTAGGGAGTAATGAGTTCAATGAAGAAAGTAGATATTGGCATAGAGCACGGGGAGTTATACACAAACAATAAATCATAGAAACGACATCAAAAACTAATGATGAAACAAAACAAAACAAAACTAAACTAATTATGTGTTGTATGGTGACTAACATAATAAAAAAAATTAAAAAGATGAAAATAGAACAAAATGGTAAAGGTAAGGTACTTGTAAGAGAACTTCAATATTGAAAAGTTTTAAAATACTTTACTATAATTAAAATACCTTTATTACTTTAGGCCATAAGAAAGTCTCCCAGAAACAGTAGAAGAGTTGGTGCTTGAAACCAGACATTCTGGGTTTAGAGGCCCCCACACCTCCCAACACACTTATTGCCTAGGTAGGGTACATAATAATTAATATTTCTAATAAATAAATTGAGATATACTGTAAGAATTATAAGTCTTTGAGTTATTACATTCAGAAAACAAAGGACATTTCCACTAAAGATAACTTAAGTTGAAATGAGGAATAATACCTGAAAATTAAAAATCTGAGCATGCAGATGTCTTGAAATATTCCTGAAATTTGGAAAAAAAACTGTAAAAATGGATGCATTCATAGACATTTGCTATTTAAATCAATTTCAATAATAAGTAAAAAGATCTAACAAGATTTCAGGCAGACAATAAAGACAAAGTATACTTTTTAAAAGTTCCTTAAATCATGTAATTGCAGTTTTAGAATGAATCAAAAGACAAGATTTTTTAAGTATAAAAAGGGTGAGAAAATACAAGTGTCTTGTAGAATTACTTAAACATTAATTCAAGAGATAAGCAAGTAGCATTATCTGTATAATATAAAACAGTCAGAGATTTACTATTTAATAAAGTTTCCATAAATTAAAAGAAAAAATACTAACAGCACCCTGTTCTGCGTTTTTGAATATGCTGTTTATAATCATTTGATTTTTTTGTTGTTGTTTATTATATGGCCCCTCCTTTAGTCTCTAGCCTCACTGAAGGCAAAGACTGTCTTTTCACCACCATATGCATTTTCTCCACTAAATTTTTCCAGTTGACAATTTTTGTTTTATCTTTTTAAAGATTTATTAATTGGGTGCCTGGGTGGCTCTGTTGGTTAAGCCCTGGTTATGATCCCAGGGTCCTGGGATGATTCTGCCTCAGGCCCCCTACTCAGTGGGGAGTTGGCTTCTCCCTCCACCTCTCCCCCTGCTCACGATCTCACTCTCTCATGTTCTCTCTCTTTCTTTCAAATAAATTAATTAAATCTTCCAACGTTTATTTATTTATTTGAGAGAAAGAGAGATGGAGAGTAGGGGAGGAGCAGAGGAAGACAGAGTCCCAAGCAGACTCCACACAGATCAGGAAGCTCCACAGGGGTCAATCCCATGACCCTGAGACCACAACCTTAGCAGAAACCGAGAACCAGTGGAGGCTCAACTGACTGCACCACCCAGGCACCGCAACTGACCCTTTTCAGAAGAAGGTGAAAGTAAATAATTTTTTAAAGGAAGGAATTGACACCTTTTTATTTATTGCAATATTTTTCTGTATGAACATTACACACAGTATTTTCTTACGGTCCTCTCTCCCATGCCGAATCTCAGTGCTTTACATACTGATGCATTAGGGAAATATAATTATGGACTTTGGCATTGCTGTTAGGGAGAAATTTAAGTGATAGCTCATATCTGTGGCAAAAAGTATACTGATGGGAAATTTCTAAACCCTCAGAGATATGAGAACTATTCTATATAACAGGTTTTCTCAGAATTTGCTCTAAATACCAATTTGATATCAGGAAGTATGTATATACAATATATATAAAAATACATCAATATATATAAACATCAAAATATATATATATATAAATACAAAACTATATATAATTTTTCAAGAGAAATGAATGTCAGAGAGACAATTCTTTTTTTGAAATGGAAAAATAATATGCTAAAAATCTCAAATTTGGTTCAGTACCAAATATATCTCCATTAATGGTATATCACAGTTCCTTCATAAGACTTTATACAAATTGTTATTTATTATTATACAGCAATGCTAATTTTTATTTTATTCTGACTTCATCTTATGTGTGAAGCCTCAGCTTACAAGAAATCTGTTTGCTGAGTTCAGCAGCTGGTAAGTTAAATCTAGTTCATAAATATACCAGCTATTTAACTTCAGAAGAATACTTGACTCTTTCTGATTATGATTGTTACATAATGTTTTTAAGAGACCTTTGGATGGAAAAGCTTCTGCTTTTCTTCCATCTATAACAAACTGTAGCTACGGTGGACCTCAGCTTTTTGTGTTGGATGTTTGAGTCATCGGTACCATTTTCTGAAGTGCTATCAAAATTTTAGTAGATTTATGTGTTTTGTCTTATTTAGAATGTCATAAATGTAGCCATAGCATTAGCCATCCATACTCCATGATCAGAGACAGTTGAATATGCAGGACTTACTGGCTCAGCAGGTCACTGGACAGTTTACTGAAGGAGGTGAACATAAAATGGTTGAACAGCAAAGACCAGAATGATCCTAAGACTGAAGAAACAAGCTATATGGAAAAATTTTCAGTCAACCTACTCAAATGTGTCTACTCAACTGTATCTATGGGGTATGTTTCTTTCTTTCTAGGTTCAATATAGAGAACTTTATTTATTTTTATTTTATTTATTTATTTTTAATTTTATTTATTTATTTGACATAGAGAGATCACAAGTAGGCAGAGAGGCAGACAGAGAGAGGAAGGGAAGCAGGCTCTCCGCTGAGCAGAGAGCCCGATGCGGTATTCGATCCCAGGACCCTGAGATCGTGACCTGAGCCGAAGGCAGCGGCTTAACCCACTGAGCCACCCAGGTGCCCTAGAGAACTTTTTTTTAAGTGAAAGAGGGGTATGAACATCCAACGAATGTAGAGAGGGTCAATGAATCCAAAGGAAAGAAAAGGAAATCATTAAATGACTGTCTTAAGCAGCACATTGACCTTCAGTTTTTTGGGTTGAAAGCTGACAAGGAGGGAAATATTTTGCTTAAATGAGAGAATGTAAATCCTGATGTGAGAGACCCAGCCCTCCAGTAAGAAAGAACAGATCGTTCATGGCAGGGAAACTATGCAGTCTCACCTACCTACCTGAATTTACTCATGTTGAAATATTATGTGTTTTTAATAAGCTATTCAAAATTTTTAAGAAGAATAATGATATGACGTATTATTCTTAATTTATATTTATGTCCACTGGTATGGCAAAATGTATAATATTAATGCTCGAATATTTATTTTTTTATTTTTAAAATATTTTACTTATTTATTTGTCACACAGAGAGAGAGAGAGAGAGATCACAAGTAGGCAGAGAGGCAGGCAAGAGAAAGAGGGGGACACAGTCTCCCTGCTGAGCAGAGAGCCCCATGTAGGGCTCGATCTCAGGACCCTGAGACCATAACCTGAGCCAAAGGCAGAGGATTAACCCACTGAGACACCCAGGTGCCCTAAAAATATTTATTGAGTATCTAATTTTTATATAACATGTTCTGTACTTAGCTTTTATGTAAATGAAGTCACTGAATCCTTATAATAGACCTCAGAGTTATATTATTCATTTTATAAATGAAAATGAGGTTATATATTTTTCCCAAGATTTTTCCATGAATTTTGGAGCCAAGTTCCTATCTTATTTTACAGAGATTAACTTCTTAATTACTAGGATCTCCTACCACTTGAATATCTTGAGTACCTCCTGCATTTATAACACCATAGGACATTCCAATGAGGAAACGGGACCAACTAGTAGGTTTTTGAACATTGAGCTTCATATGCATTATTTTATTTGAGTTTCACAGTAATTCTCTAGGTGAGCCATGGCAATGCTCACTTTACAGAAGGAGGAAGGACTTGTTCAAGGACGTAAAAATTTTGCATCTAAGTATCAGGGCTATTTTTAGAACTAGGTTCAATCTCCAAGGTTCCTATTATTTCCAATATTGTGAAGAAAGGGATGGTTAAGGTACAATTTCTGATCTGATCTACTTACATTTTCTCTAGGGCTTTGAAGTTGCATTTTGTAATTGTCGAAGGTGGTTAACAGTTGTTGAATGTGTAATACTTTCAAGGTACTGTTCTAAGAAATTTCACGTGTATGAACTTCATTATTTCAAACATGACTCTATATGGATGTATTATTGTTACTTCAATTTTACAGAGAAGGAAATTGAAGCATAGATATGATAAGAAACTTGCCAACACTACATTTTCTATAGTTTCAATGTATCCAAAGGAGCTTGGAAAGCATGAGGGAGGCAGACAGTTGTTTTCCTCAAACTAATGCAGA
Organism: Mustela erminea; assembly: GCF_009829155.1. Taxonomy (NCBI): domain Eukaryota; kingdom Metazoa; phylum Chordata; class Mammalia; order Carnivora; family Mustelidae; genus Mustela; species Mustela erminea. The sequence continues at coordinate 99,697,541 of NC_045622.1, read as the reverse complement.
ATCAGGACTCACAGAGTCAAAATCTGGGAAGAGATCTTCAGAGATCATCTCTTCCAATCCTTTATTGTATGGATGAAAGCCCAAAATCTAAGGGACTCAGCAATTAAGATCTACTGCTATAACTGACGAATTATTGAATCCTACATCTGAAACTAATGATGTAGTATATGTTTGCTTATTGAATTTAAATAAAAAAATATAAGCAGCAAAAAGTAAGTTTAAAAAATAAAACAAATTCTAGTTAGTTAACACATAGTGTAATATTGGTTTTAGGAGTAGAATTTACTGATTCATCACTCACATATTCAAAAAAGTATCTATTGCTTTAGCACATTTATTTACCACACAATTACCACGAATGCAGTAGAATTCCTTCCACTTGACACAATACAAGGAAATTAAATTATTTTCTAGAATCATGCCACCTATGAAGATGGATTCTCTAAGAAGGTAAGGGAGAAAATGAAACAAAGCAAGCTTTTTATTTTGTTGTATTTTGTTCGAGGGCTCTATTTTGAAATTAAGGGAGTCCACTCTTTTGTATGATAATTCCAATTTAGGCAACCATAATTGATCACCTGATAAAATGGCCTGGAGATAATTTTCCTGAAAAATTAATTTTTTTGAAATAATAGGTAATTATAAAAAAAGAATTATGGGGGCACCTGGGTTGCTCAGTGTGTTAAACCTCTGACTTTGGCTCAGGTCATGATCTCAGGGTCCTGGGATCCAGCCCAGCATCGGGCTCTCTGCTCAGTGGGGAGCCTGCTTACCCCACTCTCTCTGCCTGCCTTTCTGTGTACTTGTGATCTCTCTCTTTCTGTCAAATAAATAAATAAATTCATCTTTAAAAAAAAGGAATTATTAAAAAAATTTTTCTTGATCTTCATAGCATTTCTCCATCCTGTCCTCAGTCACATTCTTGTGACAACAATATTCAAAATTGTGTGATATTTTGGAATTTTTTTAAAAAGATTTTCTTTATATGTCAGAGAGAGAGTGAGAAAGCACAAGCAGGGTCATGGCAGAGGGAGAAGCAGGCTCCCAGCTTGGCAATAGAGTGCCAAGGTGGCACTCGGTTCCAGGACCCTGGGATGACCTGAGCCGAAGGCAGACACTCAAATCAGTAGAGCCAATCAGGCATTCCAAAATAATCTGAGCCCTTAGTGTTTGTCTGACATTGGGAGATCTTTGAAATTATTGACATAGAAATTGAAATATCCCTTTTGTTTAGCAAATTCGAACAGAATTCATGGGTTTCTCAATCATTCATCTAAAAGAAACCTGATAAGAATCAATAGAATCAATGCATTTTTGTTTCTCAATAAATTCTCACTTGAGGATAATTTTTAGTGTGACCTTCTGATGTTAGTTTCCTATAAAAACCTAAATGGGCATCTGGACTCTAGTGGACATAATTTTTCAATATATTAAACTGAATTTAAAGGATAAATGGATAGTCATATTTACAAAGATACCTCCAAAAGAATTTAAATCATATGCATTACTAATGTAAAATAAATGTTTATTTATAAAATATACCTTCTCTAAAAATGAATAGAAGTTCATGGTAACTTATATGTTGGCTTGTTGAATATAAAGAAAAAAAAAGTTTGGGCAATAAAAAAAAGAGTGCAAATTGGAAAATTTAAATCTCCATAGTGTAATTGTCATGAAATAGCCATTGTTAACAATTTACTTAAGCATTTAAATTAACTTCTCTTGGACATAGCGTAACTAAATATAAACTGAAGAACTTTTTCACTTTGGATATATACTTATAAAAAAGTAACACTGACTTTTAACTGATAATTCTAAAGTTAAAAAATAAATAAATAATATTTGTCACCTACATGCCTCTTACTTAACATTAAGTTTAATTTTACTGGTAGTGGAATACATCCAGTTTTATATAAAAGCAGAAAGCATCGATGATTTATATACATTTTAATTCCTTTAAAAATTGAACCAAGAATAAAATTTTAAAACTAATGTTGATTCTCCTATAATCCTTTAAAAGACAGAAATGGGAAAAGCTGAACTGTAGATTCATTATTCTACAAATAACTCTTAAGTAATACTAAAATTTCATGGAGTAATTTCTGTAATTATTTCCTCTTTTACATCCAAGAATATTACAAGTCAATGTAGAAAGATAATTTCTTCTTTGGTTCTATCATGAATTACCTGATTAATGGTTATTTATAATATTGTGTTACTCCTCCAAGTCTATAACATGCACTTTACTTTCAATTTTTTCTTTAGAGAATACTTATTTAAGATTGACTAATGCCAAGCACTATATAAATTACTTACATGACCTCCACCATTTTTGTGATCTCATTAGAAAACGTCTGTTCAGGCAATTCTTTTTTTTTTTTTTAAGAGTTTATTTATTTATTTGACAGAGATCATAAGTAGGCAGAGAGGCAGGCAGAGAGAGAAAGAGAGAGGGAAGCAGGCTGCCTGCCGAGCAGAAAGCCAGATGGGGGGCTTGATCCCAGGACCCTGGGACCATGACCTGAGCGGAAGGCAGAGGCTTTAACCCACTGAGCCCCCAGGCACCCCATGTTCAGGTAATTCTATGGTTACTTCCAGGCTTGATCCCAGGACCCTGGGACCATGACCTGAGCCGAAGGCAGAGGCTTTAACCCACTGAGCCCCCAGGCACCCCATGTTCAGGTAATTCCATGGTTACTTCCAGTTTATACCCTAAGATGGCATACTATGTTTCCTTAACAATAATTCAATTAATAGTTAACATTATTTGCACCAATATGTATACTTTGAACTTAGTATTTGAACAAATACTTAACATTATAAAATATCTCTTTTCTTCCTCTTAATGAGCATAATTTCCTTCTTTCTCACACAAGAATTTAAATTACACAAAAGCTAGGACTTGTTTAATTCATCATTATGTCCAAAGTTCTTGGAAGGGTATTGGCACTAGATATGTGAAAGGATTTTATTAAATGAATGAATGATTTCAATGAATCTTAAAATGGCTAAGGTCTTAAAACATGCATTAGATCATGTTCATTGAATATTAGATTTTCATTTTCTCATCAATGATTTCCTTCATTATTTTTGTCATTTCAGATACCTTTCTGGAACATCAGATCATGGAAAATAGGAATAATGTTACTGAGTTTGTTCTCTTGGGACTTTCTAAGAATAAGAAAGTCCAAATTCTCTGCTTTCTCTTTTTCTTACTCTGTTACCTGGCTATCTGGTTGGGGAATTTGATTATTATGACTTCCATCACATGCAGTCAGTTAATTAATCAGCCCATGTACTTCTTCCTTAATTACCTTGCCCTCTCGGACCTCCTCTACACCTCCACTGTGACACCCAAACTCATGACAGACTTACTGACAGAGAAGAAGGTCATTTCCTATAAAAACTGCATGACACAGCTGTTTACCACACACTTCTTTGGAGGGGTCGAGGTCTTCATCATCACAGGAATGGCCTATGACCGCTACGTGGCCATCTGCAAGCCACTCCATTATGCCATCCTCATGAGCAGGCAAAGGTGTAACTCAATTCTCAGGGCATCCTGTGCAGGGGGCTTTCTGCATTCCCTTGGATTGTTTCTTCTTACAATTTTTTTACCGTTCTGTGGCCCCAATGAAATTGATCATTATTTTTGTGATGTATACCCTTTGTTGAAACTGGCCTGCACTGATACACACAAAATCGGTTTCTTAGTCATTGCCAATTCAGGCCTGATGGGACTGGTGATCTTCGTGGTTTTGATGGCCTCCTACTTTATGATTTTATATAATGTGAGAGCATATTCTGCCGAGAACCGCCACAAAGCACTTTCCACTTGCAGCTCGCACATCACGGTTGTGATCCTGTTTTTCGCACCTGTCATCTTTGTTTACATTAGACCCCCCACAACTTTACCAGAAGATAAAGTGTTTACACTCTTCTACACAATCATTGTCCCCATGCTCAATCCTCTTATCTACACACTTAGAAATACAGAAATGAAAAATGCCATAAAGAAAGTTTGGTGCACTGGAAGATTTTGGAAAGGGAATCCAATGATTTGAAGGCTATTCTTCTTTGAATGTGTATGGGTGTCATGTTATCACACATTCCCTTTCTTTGATTCCTTGTCGGTGGAACAATTAGACAGAATATGTAAAGGCCAACCCTTAAGCATCAACTTGCCATCATTGGGTTCCTCCATATTTCTTTGCTGGTGGGCTTCACTTGTTTTCATCCTTCACTAAGCTTTAAGTTCCATGAAAGCAGGGGTCATGTCATAGTTTTTTCACTGCTAATTCCCTAGTAGCCAGAGAAGTGTACAGCACATATATGATGCTCAAATAAATATTTATTGACTGAATCTATAAATCACAGAGCTCGGTTTCTCATTCCTGAGAACAAGAACTTCATGAAGGAATCACCTTCATGGTTTAATGACTCACTTGGACATTAGACACCACCATTGTCCACCATAATCTTCACATATTTCTCTATTTCTATATATTTTGGCTCAATAGAGCCAAGAAGGGATTCCACTCTGGATCCAATCAGACAAGACATCTCAAAAAAGTGTATGGGTAGCAAAGATGAGTAGGCTGAAATCATGCTGTTTTAACAGGTTTGGCATTCAATATATATATGATCAAGGAGCAAACCACAGCTACCCGTCCGTGGAAAGTTAGAAAATATAAATCCTTCAAAATTAAGCATTTTTTCAAAGTAAAGGATTTTTATTTACTATCTAATTTCAATTTTTAAATAATCTGAAAATAATACCTGACATGAACTCTAGCACAGATTTATTGGGGTAGATAGTGATGATGATGGCAGATTATAGATAGATAATAGAAAGACAGATGAGAGAGTGAGTACGTGAGAGGAGGGGGGAGGGAATGGGACATGAAGCAGCTCTCTGATGGAGTTTAATGGAAAGAAGTACATCTTTGGAGAAGTTGGATTCACTCACCCAACTCTGGGTTTGGATGATTTTTTTGTTTGTTTGTTTGTTTGTTTTAAAGCAGACATTTCTCAGTTGTATCTAGTCTGAAAAGCTCATCTGACTCCATCTTCTACTCTTTCTTTTATATGTGTTACTATCAAGAGTGAAATCTTTGATCTGTTTTTTTTTTTTTTAATTTTACTTTATTTTTCCAGTGTTCCAAGATTCATTGTTTATGCATCACGCCCAGTGCTCCATGCAGTAGGTGCCCTCCTCATTACCCACCACCAGGCTCAAAGACTTCTTTCTTACTGGAAAGCTCGAAAACAAACAACAACAACAACAAAACTTTGACATTTGTTATCAGTTTATATAAAAATTATCTTTCTTTACAGAACTACTTAACTCCCCTTCTAGGTTCTGGTTTGATATTTAGAGACATTAACCTCGGAATTTCAGCTTACTCATCTGTAAAATAAAGCAGATAATTAGATCATTAACTCAAAATTGTAGTTTCGGAGTTTGCTTTTTTTTTTAATAAGAAAAAATCCTCACAAATACCATGAATTGATTGAAATCATGTTTTATTATAAAGTTATTTAAACATGTATGAAATAAAATCTTTAAAAAAAAAAATGGGACACTTGGGTGGCTCAGAAGGTTAAGCATCTGCCTTCAGCTCAGATCACAATCCCAGAGTCCTGGGATTGAGTCCCACATTGGGGTTCCTTGCTCAGCAAGGAGTCTGCTTCTTCCTCTGTCTGCTACTCTCCCTGTTTGTGCTCTCTCTCTCTGTCAAATAAATAAAATCTTTAAAAAAAAAAACATGAATTGACATAAGTCACAAAAATTTTATGCTTATCATTCTAAACTAAAAATGTCAAAGTATAAAATGAAATATTTATGTTAAAATTTTAATTTGAATGCTTCACAGAAACTAATGTACAGATGCTAAGCATGATAACAAAAATAAAAATTTATTCTGAGCAGTTTCCTTTCCTAGAACAATACCCACTTCCTTTAATTTTTTTTTCATTTCCTTTCATTTTTAAAATTACCTTATGAGGTAGTTTCTATTGCCTGCAATGTACAGAGGGAGAAAAAGAGGAGGAAAGTGTATTTACCTTTTCAGGATCCCTCAAGTAGGAAGATTTTTTTATCTACCTGCTTAATTATCTGCTGTTATCAACATCATAATTTTTTTGAGCATTAGGAGAAATCATTTGAATCTTAATTATCATCTCTATTATTAGTTTATTTTGCAATACCAGTTATATATAATCAAAACCATTTCATTAGACAATACATTTAAGAGTTTAACCCAAAATCAAGTTTTAAAAATAAAGTATTTGTTAATTTTCTCACTGTTTCAAGAGTTACCTTTAGGGACACCTGGGTGGCTCAGTGGGTTAAAGCCTCTGCCTTCCGCTCAGGTCATGATCCCAGAGTCCTGGGATCCAGCCCAGCAACTGACAATCTGCTGAGCAGAGAGCCTGCTTCCCTTGCTCTCTCTCGGCCTGCCTCTCTGCCTACTTGTGATCTCTCTCTCTCTGTCAAATAAATAAATAAAATAATAAAAAAAAAGAGTTACCTTTAATGAATTGGTGTGAACTGACAAGTATCATTATGTAGGCTGTATAATGATTACACTAAAGATTCAGTTAGGTTATCAGCTGCTCTAGTAACAATTCTCTTGAATTTTTAATACATTTATGAACATGCCCCTTATAAACATAATTCTCCAATCATATTTTCTATTTGAACTTCTTTAAAGCTTTTCTTTACACACTGTGCCATGACCTTTTTTTGCTGCTCCATTTACGTATTCCTTCACATATTGGGTCTAGGTTCATTTTCCCCTATAACCTGTGCAATATAACACCTTGTTCTATTCCATCATACTCATTTCATGATGTCCAACGAGCCCACTGTCACTGACTTTACCTATTTGAAAAACTTTTCAATTCTACAGGCATCTATAGATATCCAGATGTATAGATATATAGACATTCTCTAGAAATTGGAAATTTATTGTTTTCATTTTGATGGCAATGGAAAAAATAAATTTAAACATATTTTAGGGCAAGTAGTTTCAACACTGGCACTTCCATTTTCTCTTTACAATCGCATTGGCTAAAAGTATAATAAATGGAGATCGTGTAATTTAATTGCCACTAACCTTTCTACTAGGGCATCCATGCTTCTCAGACATTTAAGAGCAACCAAACTTCCTACTCTTCAGACACCATATCATCTTAAGTCTGTTGTGTCAGCACAATTGTCAGTGGGTCTCATTTTACACTCAGACAAGGTTTTGTTTGGAGAATGAATTATATAAATATCCTATTTTTTACCAATACAACTTTTTCATTACTATTTTATAGCAAATATTTCTATAATTTTTGAAATGCTGTGATTTTGAAATGACTATGTAAGTTATTTTAGAAAAACTTCTCACTTCTCACTTTTATAAAGCTATTATTTCATAGAGTATTTTTTAATGCTAAGACCTTATTTAAATAACTTTTGCTTTTTAAATTATTGCAGTGAATATGGAAACTCATGACCTGAGTGAAAACATGAATCTGAGTTTCTGATGCTCCTTACTGGAGGAAAGCACCAAGGACACTCTATGCCTGGGATGATTAACACGAATGCAGTTATGTACATATGAAGAGTCATTCGTGAATCTGAAGCATAGGGAGATTAAAGGAGGACATCTAGTTAGTAACTTAAGGATAAAATCCAAAGGAAAAAAATGTATCAAAGAAAAATGTAATAGAACTTCAAGAAGAAAATGATAACTCAGATTACTAAGGAGAAATGTGAATAAGAAACAAATCAATAAATAAAGAAAAAAATACTTCAAGATAAATTATCACATAAATGCAGTGACACCAATTGCTATGCTTATTTTTCTTACAGCAAAGTTCATGCTTTTTCAAGTACAGTAACTATCATTTAAGTAGGCTATATAATGATTTGCCCTCCACTCAAACACGGTTTCTGGCACCACACTTTCCTCAAGGTATTCTTTATCTCTTTGTTTCTGAATGTGTAGATCAGAGGGTTGAACATGGGGGCAATGATGGTGTAGAAAAGAGCAAACACTTTGTCTTCCGGAAAAGTCGTAGCCGGTCGAATGTAAATGAAGAGAACGGGCACAAAGAACAGAATCACAACTGTGACATGGGAACTGCAAGTGGAAAGAGCTTTGGAGCGGCTCTCTGCAGGGTAAGCCCTAAGGGTGTATAATATCAGTAAGTAAGACAGCACCAAGACCACAAATGTCACCAAACCCATCATGCCTGAATTGGCAACCACGAGGATCCCAACTCTATAGGTATCTGTGCAGGCCAGTTTCAGCAAAGGGTACACATCACAAAAGTAGTGATCTATTTCATTGGGGCCACAGAAAGGTAAACTGATGGTAAGGAGACATTGGACGAAAGAATGCAGAAATGCCCCAGTACAGCTAGCAATGACGATGGCATAACATCTCTGCCTGTTCATGATGGCGGCATAGTGCAGGGGCTTGCAGATGGCTACGTAGCGGTCATAGGCCATCCCTGTGAGGATGAAGACTTCAATCCCCCCAAAGAAGTGCATGACAAAAAGCTGTGTCATACAGCTGGTGTAAGAAATCATGTTACTTTCTGACAGCAAGTCGGTAACTAGCTTGGGTGTCACCGTGGAGGTATAACACAGATCTGAGAGGGCAAGTTTATTGAGGAAGAAATACATGGGTTGGTCAATAAGCTGACTGCATGTGATTGAAATCATTATGAGCAAGTTTCCCATCCAAATACCTATGTAACAAAATAAGAAGAGTATAAAACACAAGTGTCTAATCTTCTTATTCTGGGAAAGTCCCAAAAGAACAAATTCAGTGATGTTGTTAATATTTTCCATGGTCTAATGCAGTTAAGTCTCAAAGGTTTGCCTGGGTGGGGGGAAAGATGACAAGTCAGTGTGAGAAATACTGAACAAAGTATAGTGTGAATTAGAGAGAGTGTTGTAAAAATAAATTCATTTATTTAATTGGCTTCCTATAGTATATTTTAAAGTAATTCTAAGCTTTGTATGGACAAATTACCATACAGTATAACAGATCAGGCTATTTTGTAGAGTGAAACAGAATACTATTAATAGTCACACTTCTTCAGGATCCTAAACAAAGATGTACAGTCATCTTATGTAGGCGTTGCAAAGGAGAGCTTAGGGAGGAGGCACTTATTTTCCTGGAGAAGTTCACCGGCTTGATAGGTTGAAATAGCCAGACTTGGACGCCTGGGTGGCTCAGTCTTTAAGCATCTGCCTTTGGCTCAGGTCATGATCCCATGGTCCTGAGATCAAGTCCTGCATCCAGCTCCCTGATCAGTGGGAAGCCTGCTTCTCCCTCTCCCACTCCCCCTGCTTGTGCTCCCTCTCTTGCTATCTCACTCTCTGTCAAAAATAAAAATAAAAATAAAAATAAAAAATAGCCAGACTTAAATCCAGGTAAGTGAGAGGCTGTGAAATTGCAAAGTACCATCTTGTCTTTATTTAACATTCCATTTTTTGTTGTTGTTGAATCACTAAATTCTACCCCTGAAACTAATATTACACTATATATTAACTATCTAGAATTAAAAAAAAAAAAAACTTGGAAAAATAGATAAATAGGGGCACTTGGGTGGCTCAGTGGGTTAAGCCTCTGCCTTCAGCTCAGGTCATGATCTCAGGGTCCTGGGATCAAGCCCGGCATTGGGCTCTCTGCTCAGTGGGGAGCCTGCTTCCCCCCCACCCCTCTCTCTCTGCCTGCTTGTGATCTCTTTCTGTCAAATAAATAAATAAATAAAAGAGAAAAATAGATTTAAAAAATTCAATTTTATGGTGGAATTTGCATTTTTAAAATATTGCATAAAAATCTTATCGTCTTCATTATTGAATTGTTTACACACATGGTGAGTAACCCATTTATCCCACTCTAGTCCTGACCCCCGCTTAAAACCACTTAATATTTACCAACATTATAGAGGGCAATAATGAAAATATGATAGCAGCTAAAGCTTAAGTGTCAGTGACATTTCTATTGAAGTAAATAGATGTATGAGATTAATTAATTTAATTAATGAAATACTTAATATTGAGAGTTAAAGACTTTCTGCAGGACTAAGCTAGAGCAATACGTTAAGTAACAAATGGCACATGCTTGAGATACACTGGATTTCAATCACTGCTTTTTAAATAAATAAAAAAATACAAGTCACAAAATTTCATTAATTAACAAGCAGCCTAGTTTGAAACTCTTTTTGTCTCTTGCTCTTTCTCTCATGTTAACTAGAACCCATATTGGCAAGATAGGCAAATATTTCAGTGACTTCCCTTATTTCCCTCGCTGAATATTCTTCTTGGTAATTCTCCAAAGTATCATCAGATACCCAAAGAATTCATAATCATGCCATTTAAATTAGAACATTTCCAAACCTTCACATTATTTACAATGTTTCCTTTGTTAATATTAAAGTTACTGAATTTGAGATTTACAAGATCCTGATTTCATGTCTGTGTGATTTAACGAGAGAACTCTTCAGAAGCTATAAGGAGGGGCGCCTGGGTGGCTCAGTGGGTTAAGCCGCTGCCTTCGCCTCGGGTCATGATCTCAGGGTCCTGGGATCGAGTCCCACATCGGGCTCTCTGCATCGGGCTCTCTGCTCAGCAGGGAGCCTGCTTCCTCCTCTCTCTCTCTCTGTACCTGCCTCTCTGCCTACTTGTGATCTCTCTCTGTCAAATAAATAAATAAAAAATCTTAAAAAAAAAAAAAAGAAGCTACAAGGACTAATTCTGCTGTTAAGGATGGCACGAATTGCATGGAGCACTGGGTGTGGTAAGTAAACAATGAACCTTGGAACACTGAAAAAATAAAATCAAGATGTTAAAAAATAAAATTCTGGCACGAGGCAAATTCATGAGCTATAACTATAGCTGGGTTACTTTACTTCCTCCCAGCCCCTTCTTTCCCTAACACTTACCGTGATAAGCACTGAAAAATACTGAACAAATAAATTTAAAAAGACAACCCTTTTTGTCTACCTCCAGGAAGACTTCTTTTTGGCTCTTTCAATCTATAGAAATCTTTCTTATTTAAACCTCCCTGAAATACTTCCATTTATTTCATTATTACCCTTTAAACTTGAGCACCCAGGAAATTAGTTTTCATTTAATTGGTTCAAGGCAGCTCATCAGACAGTGGTTATGCCTTATATTCTTCTTTCCCTTAATGATTTGGTATTATAGTAAGTAGATCAACTTTGGATTCACACAAAAGACCAGGATAGTCTGGAGTAAGGTAATTAATTTGTCTGACAATCACTTTCTTCCATTTTAACATGGGCATTCCTAACAATGATATTCCATAGTTGTATGTCAAATAATATGGTGCAAAGTGTACAATAGGTCTTTTTCACATTGTTTTTCCTCATATCACTATGTATAAATTAGGTACCCCGTATATAAAATAGAAAATAAGCAAATGTACACTAAAATGTTAGTAAATAAAAATGCAGGCAGTTAAATTTATATCAAATAGGCTGCTATTATCAGCAGTCTTGCACAGACATGAAAGAAATAATATCTAATACTACTTAGTGCTCACCATCCTCTGCAGACAGTTCTAAATCTTCTATATGTATTAAATTGTGAATCTTAAAGGGCCCAATGATTCTTTTATTATCTCTATTTTGCAAAAAGGAAACCAAGTCTCTTTAAAATTTGGATAAAACACTGATGTTCTAAACACTAATTTTAGGCATATTTTAATTATTTTTTATTAAGTGATACTGATAAATTTGGTTGGCAAGTCCAGATTATTCTTAGAATTATTCAAGGGGCATATTACCCTTTTTTGTTTTTTTCTTTCTGTAACCAAGTTGCCTCTCCCCAAGTCAAGGTCCAGCTAAATCTTTGCCAACAGCTTCAGAGTTTTCTCCCAGCACCGGTACCCAGGCTTGACTGAACTAATTCTATTTCCTTTCTGTCTTATTGTTTACCCCTTTCTCCTTCTTCCTTATCAGATTTGCCCCACATTGATGTGCAGGATCCTCTGGTTGATGTTTCCCAAATCACAACACATCATACTCTTAATTATTCACTGTACTTACAGGGTAGCAAAGGAAGTAGAGAAGAAACATGTCTCTATTCTAGTGCATTCCTTTCATCATATTTAATTTGTACCTCTTTCCTCTTTATTTTTCTTTCTCCTGCTTAAAATTCAGGTTGCTCACTTGATTTATCTACCAATTCTTTTTCAGATATGCCCCATATAGGCCATGAATAATATTACTATTTCCTTCGTGAATGTCCCAAAATCATGCCAAAAAAAGGTTCTATTTCATTTTGACATCTGCTGAGGGACATAATATTAATCAGTCATTGAATTGTACTAATATAATGCAAAGTTATGTTATAAAATATTTGCAAAATTTGAAGAAGGAAATGCACCTAAAAAATCAATATGTTTACAGGTAAAATTTAATTTAAATATATAAACATATATATATATATATATATACACACACACACATATATATAAGCTTTTTAAAATTTGAAAATCATGTTTGTTTACTATATGTTGGTTGCATTTTTACTTACCAGGTGATTATCTCATTAGATAAATTTTGTTATCTCTGAGTAAAAGGTGGAATCTGGTGTTTTCAATACAGTTAAAATAAATGATTAATTTTGCTGCTGACGATTAATGAATTTCACCATGAACGTAGCCCACATAAGTCCTGGTTCTGGGACTTCCCTATTTCCCTTACAAAGAGAAGCATTCTCTCCTTATTTTTGAAGCTAAAGGGAAATAAAATCATCATTGGCATTTATTTTGAAAAATACTTTTGTTTGTTTTCTATCGCAAAGTTGTGTAGTCATTGATTTTAGTGTTGGAAATATATACAAGTTTTCTGTTTAATTTCCAAGTGTCATTTAAAGTAGATTACCTGGGAGAATATAACCCCAAACCTCCCTCTCACTCTTTCTATGGGATGAGATATTTCCCAAAAGAAAAGTTGGCCAATGTACAGCTGAACAAGGCTTAGTTCCTTTCCAGTCTTAAAAAAAGTAGCTGTGCCATGGTTAATAACTTTTTGTACCCTGAGGAGTTGGAGCACAAACTAAGAGTTCACTTCTATTCATTATAATAAGCCATAAATCATGTGCTTCCTATTGAAACAGATTCTGAGGAACAGTAGGGAACAATGTCTCAGCAGAGGTTAAACTAGAAAATGCCAAAGATACTTAAGGCCCCATTTTGAAGTCTGCTTAAGCACAGAATAAATTAATCGAGGAGTGGGTGGCAAACTTCTGTGTGTGTCTTCATACCCCAATGGCCCTACTTTTTCCTCCAGCTCCCACATTGGCAACTGGTTTCACAGACTTAATGCTGAAAGCTGGTGTAAATTTATACACTTTCTCCTACAAATACCACAATGAGGATTTTGTTCAAAAAAATGAAGAAAGGTGCACCTGGGTGGCTCGGTGGGTTAAAGCCTCTGCCTTCAGCTCAGGTCATGATCCCAGGGTCCTGGGATTGAGCTCTGCATTGGGCTCTCTGCTCAGCAGGGAGCCTGCTTCCTCCTCTGTCTCTGCCTGGCTCTTTGCCTACTTGTGATCTCTCTGTCAAATAAATAAATAAAAATCTTAAAAAAAAAAAGAAGAAGAAGAAAATATTCCCCTAAAAGAAATAAGATGTTTTTGTCATTCAGGCAATCCAATTCCAAAGAGATATACAGTGGAAAACACAGTTAAAATAGCTAGAAAGGGGCGTAAAACTGAGTGAAGCTTGCATAGCACATGATAATACCATTGACCCTTGAACAGCATGGGCCTGAACTGAGAGTTGTGTACTTATGGAGTTTTTTCAATAAATACAGTACAGTACTATATTTTATCTTCCTTATGAGATTCCAACTAATTATTTTCTTATAAAAATACAGTATATGACACATATGTCATGTACAACATACAAATGTGTTAATCAACTGTTCATGTTATTGGTAAGGCTTCCAGTCTACAGTAGATGCTTAGTAGTTAAGTTTAGGGCAGGGCTCAAAAGTTATACATGCCCCTAATCCCCACATTGTTCAAGGGTCAACTGTAGATTATGAAAGATACAACTGAGAGACTTTCTGATCTGAGTGAACAATATGAACAAAGCCTTGAGGCAGGCTGAGAATGTCTGAAAATGATGCGTCGGTTATGATCAGGACCAGATACGGGCTCATTTGGGAGAGAAGTGAGGAATTTGGTTGTTATGAGGGCAACCATAGTCTAAATAACATTGAAAACCATAGAGCTGGTTAGTCTTCTCTGTAGGGGAAAAAAAAAATGTTAAATGGAAAAACATACAAGTTAGTAATTTGAGAGAAAACTCTTATAATGCTTGTCTATGAAAATGATGACCTTGCGTTTGAAAGAACATTTTTCCTATTTTCCACAGAAAAATATTACATATTTTCCACAAATAACATTGATTTATTGGGATTTCCAATGACTGTGGGGTTTGAATGGTACGTGGGCAAGACACTGTTATAAGGACTGTAGAGTGGCCTGCCTTCTGTTGGTGGTGTCGGTGGGCTAACATAAAGGATAAGGTAGTTACTACTTGGTCTACACAACTTCAGGCAGACCATCAAGATGAGAGCTTTTTTGTTGCAGTTTGGTCTCCAGAAGCCAAAACACAGACCTTGACGAAAATGAAGTCATGTGTTTGATCATAGGCATGGGAGGGCTGTAAAGAGAACAGAAAATGCAGCCTCTGTGGTCTTGTTATTTTAACAACAGAACCACAAAAAGAAAAAAAAAAAAAAATGAAACCAATCCAAGATGATGAGGTTTGGGGTGAATCTGAGAATTTTGAGAAGTCAAGTGCCCTGAAGCCTCTGCACAATCAGAATCCCCTTCCTCCATATTGCTAGAGGATAACAGATTCTCACGGCCTGGGGAGGATATAATAACATCACCTGAGTTATTTCCTTGCAAAACCATGCTTATTTCCTTAAGGTCTGATAGGCTCAAGAAATTTTGATAAAATTCCTATGAAATTATCTCTTTCCTCTCAGTCAATTCCTGTTGCTTTATAGGAAGTTGGCCAAAGAGGAAATATATGATTGTATCTGTTTATATTTAGTTCTTTCTGGCACCAACTGAAATGGAATGTTGTAGCATTAAAGCCCCAAATACGAAAGCACTAAAAAAGATAGGGGTTAAGGAAAATCTCGTTAACAAATCCACAACCAGTGCATTTGATTGTCTGCTTTGGACAGACCCAGAGATAACAGGAGGCCTAGATCTATTCCAATTCATGACAGTTGCTAAAGGTTTTACTTGTGTTTAGGGACTTAGTGTGGGTAGAATCTGTGACTATATGGGTAGACTCAGGGACAAAATATAAGTCATACGAATGCTCACTACATGTTGTACACTGTGGAGGAAATTCTCAGTGGTGGTAGAGGAGATGATATATTTTGTGGATCTCAGCCATCCTCTTTTCCCAGCTACCCAAGTTCTAACTAATTTGGTCTAGGGCTAAAGCAGCCATGGATGGGGCCCCTGGGTGGCTCAGGAAGTTAAGTATCTGACTCTTGGTTTCAGCTGAGGTCATGATCTCAGCATTGTGACGACAAACCTAGCATTTGGATCTACTGTCTGTGTGAAGTCTGCTTGAAAATCTCTTGCCCTCGGGCGCCTGGGTGGCTCAGTGGGTTAAAGCATCTGCCTTTGGCTCAGGTCATGATCCCAGGGTCCTGGGATCGAAGTCCACATCGGGCTCTCTGCTCAGTGGGGAGCCTGCTTCCTTCCTCTCTCTCTGCCTACCTCTCTGCCTACTTGTGATCTCTGTCTGTCAAATAAACAAATAAATAATCTTAAAAAAAAAAGAAAAGAAAAGAAAAGAAAATCTCTTGCCCTCTCCCCCAATCCTCCCCTGCCCTGCTCTAAAATAAATTAATAAATAATCTTTTAAAAAAATAAAACATAAATCAAGTGGTCAAGGTGGTTCAGGAAGTAATCCCTATGAAGGCCATTGCTAGGGCTGAACAATATGAAATTTACCTCTAAAATTTCATCTGACTTCTGTGACTACTGAGTACCAAATGTTTGTAGTTATTATGACTACAAGAGATAATCCTAAATTTTGTGCGTAAAACAACTAATTTACTGTGCATTTGGGCTCTGTGGATCAGAAATTTAGACATAATGAAGATGGCTTGTCTATCCCACATGATGTCTGAGGTCTCAACTGAGAAAACACAAGGACTGCGAATGCCCACTGGCTAGCAACTGAAATTATTTGGGGTCATCTTAACTTACAGGTGTGGCAGTTGCCACTGGTTGTGGGCCCAGACATCAGATGAACTGTTTGCCATAAAATTCTGTGTCTGGCTTCTGCATATGGTCCCTCCATATGGACCATATTGCTGTGGCCATGATTGGTCACTTTCTGTCACTCCAACATTGAACCTCAACATATACACTCCTCAGGGAGTCCACTCACTCCTATGGTAGCAAGTTGATTACACTGGAAACCTTTCATCATGGAGGAAACCAAATTGTCTTCACAGAAATAGACACTTTTCTGGATATAGATTTGTCTTTCCTGCTTATAATACTTGTAACAGCAGCACAAAGCATTGACTTATGAAATGCCTTATTCACCATCATACTATTTCACTTAGGGTTGATTCTGATCCAGTAATGTATTTCTTCCAGTCAAGAAGCTTGGTAGTGGACATACACACTAAAGTTCATTGATCCTACCACATACTCTGTTCTAGGCTGAACTGAGTTCCTGAAAATTTATATATTGAATAT
Source organism: Mustela erminea (assembly GCF_009829155.1). Classification (NCBI taxonomy): domain Eukaryota; kingdom Metazoa; phylum Chordata; class Mammalia; order Carnivora; family Mustelidae; genus Mustela; species Mustela erminea. Next base: position 99,680,746 of record NC_045622.1, on the reverse strand, counting down.
CTAGATCCAAGTAACTCAGAAGGTGACTATTTAGAGTTAGGGCCATTAAAGGGGCAATTAAGTTAAAACGAGGCCTTTAGAGTAGGCCCTAATCCAATGGGGTAGGCATCCTTATAAGAGAAAATTTGGACACACAGAAAAAACATCAGGAATTTGTGTTCACACAGAAGACCATGTGAGGACATATGGAAAAGGCAGCCTTCGGTTAAGCCAAGGAGACAGACCTTTGAAGAAACTAAACCTGTCAGTTCTTTGACCATGGTCTTTCAGACCCCAGAAGTGACAGAAAACATATTTTTTGTTGTTTAAGCCACCCTATGTATGGTATTATTTTATGGTAGCCTTAGTGAACTCATTCATACCACATTTATCTTAGGTAACTGATTAGATACAATGAAGAAATGGCTTACCGAACAGACCGTCAATCGAGAAATAGCACCCTGAAAAGCTTGAGTTATATTTTCAAGGATGTGTTGACCAACAGATGAGTATATTTCTCCCATAGCCATCATAAAGAGTTATAGATCCTATGGAATTGAAGGATGTATATGCAAGTACCTCCTTTATAATTATACTAAAGTCCTTTATGGTTCTGCTTCCTGTACCAACAGTTTTGAGTTCATCTGGCTTTTAGGTTTTAGTTATAGATGTTATGGTTTCATGAGGGGCCACAACAATTATTTTATTGAACTGGAAATGTATTTCCAGTTGTCACCTGGTCACCGTTTGGTGTCTTCATGCCTTTACTAAACCAAAAGATAAAAAGAGCTGGAGGAGAATTGGTATTGATGATGAGGTGATATCTGTTTGTTTGACACAATGGACATGAATGATCACTATTTGGACCCAGCCCATCTCTTAAAATTTCTATAACCAATAGTAAGTGTTAATTAAAAAAAAAAAAAAGAGAGAGAGAGAGAGAAAAACCCAACAGAACCATTAAAGATTCAGAATGTCATGAATGAAGATTTGGTACACATTAGTAGATAATGAACCTCAATAATGAAGGTTAAAACCTTAAATCAAAGGGAAGAGTGAGTAGGCAGTGCAAGAAAGTAATGTATAAACATTACCTAAAGTCTCATGACCAATTATAGAAACAAGGACCCTTATAGAAATGTAAAAGTATATTGAGTAATTTTATAGCCTGTTCTTAATTTTATATATTTTTCAGGAATGATTATATCCTGAAGTAGAAGAGAAACTAAGATAAAATTAACTTTGTCCAAATGTTGAGGATACTATCCTTCTTTTCTGGAAGGGAAACAGTGATACTAGGTTCAAATATCATATAGAAGAGTGTTTATGAATGCTGAATAGCTCATGTACCTATTACTCTCAGCTCAAAAACCTACTTTATTTGCTCTCCTCTGAGATGCTGGAAATAAAATCTACCTATAATTCTTTATTTTAAAAATTTCTTTTCAGCGTAACAGTATTCATTGTTTTTGCACCACACCCAGTGCTCCATGCAGTAGGTGCCCTCTCTAATACCCACCACCTGGCTCACCCAACCTCCCACCCCCAGCCCCTTCCAAACCCTCAGGTTGTTTTTCAGAGTCCATAACCTCTCATGGTTCACCTCCCCTTCCAATTTCCCTCAACTCCCTTCTCCTCTCCATCTCCCCTTGTCCACCATGTTATTTGTTATGCTCCACAAATAAGTGAAACCGTATGATAATTGACTCTCTCTGCTTAACTTATTTCACTCAGCATAATCTCTTCCAGTGCTGTCCATGTTGCTACAAAAGTTGGGTATTTCTAATCATACAGTTTCCTATCATTTCTATCAATTGGAGTGCAAACTGTAGTGATAATAGAAGTCAAGAGGAGGAGAAAGAAGACTTCATTACATGTTCAGCATAAAGTATCAAATTGAGGATTAATTGAAACTAGTATTTGAGGAGATTAGAAACAAAATGAAATGAAAAAATAAGTGAAAATTGTCCAATCATCAATAATATTATAATATTATAATAATATTATAATAGATGATAATTAGACTTATTGTGAAGATAATTTCAAAGTGTATAAAATATTGAATTACTGTGATGTATACATGAAGTGGACAGGATGTTGTATGTCAATAATAATTCAATAAAAAAGAAGAAAAAAACACCTTTAAAAATAATAAATTTATCCAGTCAGGAGAGTTCTGAGGAAATGCTAAAGATTCTGATCTCCAACCTGTGGTTGGCTTTTGCAGTCATGATGTCATTTCTTCTTAATTCTAGATAGAACCCTAAAATGAAATTCTAGAATGCTCTTAATACAAGTTACTTCCCTTCTCAAAACAATTCAAGATAGAACCCTAAAATGAAATTCTAGAATGCTCTTAATACAAGTTACTTCCCTTCCCAAAACAAATGATGATACCACATTTTCTTCATGGCATTCTTCATCTCCATGTTTCTCAGTGTGTAGATCAGAGGATTGAACATGGGGGCAATGATGGTGTAGAAAAGAGCAAACACTTTGTCTTCTGGGAAAGTTGTGGCGGGCCGAATGTAAATGAAGAGAACAGGCACAAAGAACAGAACCACAACTGTGACATGGGAACTGCAAGTGGAAAGAGCTTTGGAGCGGCTCTCTGCAGGATAAGCCCTAAGGGTGTATAATATCAGAAAATAGGACACCATCAAAATCACAAAAGTCATCAGAGCAATCAGTCCTGAATTAACAACGACCAAGAGACCAATTCTGTATGTGTCTGTGCAGGCCAGCTTCAGTAAAGGATACACGTCGCAGAAGTAGTGATCTATCTCATTGGGGCCACAGAAGGGTAGGAAAATGGTGAGGAGGAACTGACTGGCAGAGTGGATTAAAGCCCCAGTACAGCAGGCTGTGATGATTGCGTGACACCTCTCTCTGCTCATGATGACGGTGTAGTGCAGGGGCTTACAAATGGCCACGTAGCGGTCATAGGCCATCCCTGTGAGGATGAAGATCTCCACACCTCCAAGAAAGTGCAGGATGAAAAGCTGTGTCATGCAGTTACTGTAGGAAATGGTCTTCCTTTCTGCCAGTAAATCAGCCATTAGTTTAGGTGTCACTGTTGAGGTGTAGCAAAGGTCGGAGAGTGAGAGGCAATTAAGGAAGAAATACATGGGTTGGTTCATTAGTGGACTACACATGACAGAAATTATTATGAGCAGGTTTCCCACCCAAATAGCAACGTAGCAAAATAAAAACAATACAAAGCAGAGGATTTCAATGTTCTTGTTTTGAGAGAGTCCCAAGAGAATAAACACAGTGACGTTATTCTTATTTTCCATGATCCAGTGCGGTAAAAACGCTTAACAGTCTCCTGAAAAGACATAATGCACAAGTTAGTGCCGGACATGTGCATGGAGAATATAGATGATGACCCTGACATCATGAAGCTCTAATTAATGGATATGACAGCAGCATTTTAGAAAATAAAATCTGATATTTAATAATTTTTTTCAGATTAGTTTTGTGATGATTTCTCATAAGTCAGTTTTTTAGAACATTATGTTCAATCTTAACATGCTTTATGAATGAATTCAACCAGTAAATTAAAAAAAAATTATTATTAGTTGACAGATGTTTCTCAATTCTAAAGGATATACAACAAAGTCCTCAGAAAGAACATTTTTCTGGGTCCTTACAAATATACATTTGTTAAAGAGGCAAGTATAAGTCATTAAAGTTGCTGTTAAATGATACAGAAGCAAATGTAAAGCTTGGCAGTGGTCACTAGTGGACTATGTGCTTCCCCAAAATAGTTTCAGGGTGAGGTAGAAAATGAACTAGAGATTTATATGATAGAAATATATTTACAAAGTGGAAGATAAAAAATCTCTGCAGGAGGCCTCTGAGTTGGTTTGAATAATTTTTTGATTGCTTGTTTTTCTTTATGTAGTGATTTAGGAAAGTAAGATCCTGACCTTTTGGATTAAATGTTTATTTTTATATAGGATATCAATACAAATCATATACTTAAATGAACCACAGAATAAAGAGATGGTTAAAACTAAGATGGGCACCTGGGTGGCTCAGTGGGTTAAAGCCTTTGCCTTAGGCTCAGGTCATGGTCTCCGAGTCCTGGGATCTAGTCCCCTGATGAGCTCTCTGCTCAGCTGGGAGCCTCCTTCTTCCTAGCCCTCTGCCTGCCTCTCTGCCTACTTGTGATCTCGCTCTCTGTCAAATAAATAAAATGCTCATTTAAAAAAATTCTAAAATTTGTATGAAATCAGAAGAGACCCAGAATAGCTAAGGAAATGTTGAAAAAGAAAAACAAAACTGGGGGTATCCCATTGCATGATTTCAAGCTTAGCTGTGATCACGAAGACAGCATGGTACTGGCATAAAAACAGACACATAGACCAGTGGAACAGAGTAGAGAGCCCATATATGGACCCTCAACTCTATGGTCAAATAATCTTTGACAAAGCAGGAAAGAATATGCAGTGGAAAAAGACAGTCTCTTCAATATATGGTGCTGGGAAAATTGGACAGCTATATGTAGAAGAATGAAACTCAACCATTCTTTTACACCGTACACAAAGATAAACTTGAAATGGATAAAAGACCTCAACGTGAGGCAGGAATGCATCAAAATCATAGAGGAGAACCTAGGCAGTAACCTCTTCAATATCAGCCACAGCAACTTCTTTCAAGATATGTCTCCAAAGGCAAAGGAAACAAAAGCAAAAGTGAACTTTTTGGATTTCATCAAGATCAAAAGCTTCTGTACAGCACAGGAAACAGTCAAAACAAAGAGGCAGACCACTGAATGGAAGAAGATATTTGCAAATAATAGTACAGACAAAAGGCTGATATCCAGGATCTAGAAAGAACTTTTCAAACTCAACACACACAAAACAGATAATCATGTCAAAAAATGGGCAGAAGACCTGAACAGACACTTCTCCAATGAAGACATACAAATGTCTATCAGACACATGAAAAAGTGTTCATCATCACTAGCCATCAGGGAGTTTAAAATCAAAACTACATTGAGATACCACCTTAAGCCAGATAGAATGGCCAAAATTAACAATACAGTAAACAATATGTTTTGGAGAGGATGTGGAGAAAGGGGAACCCTCTTACACTGTTGGTGGGAATGCAGGTTGGTGCAGCCACTTTGGAAAACAATGTGGAAATTCCTTAAGAAATTACAAATAGAGCTTCCATATGACCCTGCAATTGCCCTACTGGATATTTACCCCAAAGATACAGATGTAGTGAGAAGAAGGGCCATCTGTACCCCAATGTTCATAGCAGCAATGGCCAGAGTTGCCAAACTGTGGAAAGAACCAGATGCCCTTCGATGGATGAATGGATAAGGAACATGTGGTCCATATACACTATGGAGTATTATGCCTCTATCAGAAAGGATGAATACCCAACTTTTGTAGCAACATGGATGGGACTGGAAGAGATTATGCTGAGTGAAATAAGTCAAGCAGAGAGAATCAATTATCATATGGTTTCACTTATTTGTGGAGCATAACAAATAGCATGGAGGACATGGGGAGATGGAGTGAAGAAGAGGGTTGAGAGAAATTGGAAGGGGAGATGAACCATGAGAGACTAAAGACTCTGAAAAACAATCTGAGGGTTTTGAAGGAGCGGGGAGTAGGAGGTTTGGTGAGCCTGGTGGTGGGTATTATGCAGGGCATGTATTGCATGGAGCACTGGGTGTTGTGCATAAACAATAAATTCTGGTACACTGAAATTAAGAAAATAAAATATATATATATATATATATAAAATAAAACTAATAAGAAGAACGGAAGGCAGTTTACCTTTATGGTTTTTCTCCTGACTCACTGTACCATAATTCACAAGTCAATTTCTTCCCATCGTCTGAATTATAGTATGGAGTTCTTTTCGATATTTATCCAAATCATGTCTTTTGCCAGACCCTTAAAGAATCTTGACACTGCATAATTCAAAGAAAAAATGTGTAGGAAAATGTTTATATGAAGAGAAACAGTTGGGACCAAGCTTCCATTACTAATTATACCTGTGTGTGACTTTGGATACCAAACTTTAAAAAATTTAAATGATCTCATTTGTAAAATATTAAAAAAAAAACTGACTGAATTTTGCCACAAAATGGTTGAGAAACTAAAAAAAAAAAAAAAAAATCAAGAAATGACCCTTGCTTTATTAACCATAAGAGTATAAGTGCTAGTGTTACCAAATCAGTAAAGCTGTCAATAATGAAGTGAAGTAAATATGGCTCCCTGTAGAAAATGAAATTTTATTTATTTTAAATATTTTAAAAGATTTTATTTATTTATTTGACAGAGAGAGATCAGAAGTAGGCAGAGAGGCAGGCAGAGAGAGAGGAGGAAGCAGGCTCCCTGCTGAGCAGAGAGCCCAATGCAGGGCTCAATCCCAGGACCTTGGGATCATGACATGAGCCGACGGCAGAGGCTTTAACCCACCAAGCCACCCAGGCACCTCAGAAAATGAAATTTCAATGCCATAAAATTATTTTGACCAGGAAGGTAACTGTACTAACCTAATCTCCTTGTTCTAAATAGAACTGATTTTAATTAAAAGTATGTAGAAAATACAGGGACACTTGGCTGGCTTAGTGGAACATGAAACTCTTAATCGTGATGTTGTGAGTTTGAGCCCTATGTAGAGCATAGAGATTACTTAAAGAAAATCTTAAAAAATAAAAAAATAATTAACAGTATATAGAAAATACATAGAATGAATGAAGATAGCTTCAGTCTCTTCATCATTCACCAATTATATTAAACCTACAGGACTTGATATGTGAAGAGACAGGCAATTTAGTTGCGGTTGACCATAGCTTCTGCTAACTTAGTTAAAGTCTCAGTGCTAATGAAAAAATAACATTGAATTGGTAACCCATGATACAATTGTTTTTCTGTAAGTTTTGACCTCAAAAGGCATCATTTATATTTACCATCTTTCTTTAGAAGTTTTGATATATCTTCTGCTCTGATATTATTGCTACAGTCTCTCATCAATTAATTTTTAAATTCTCCCCCATCATCCTTTTTTAGAAATTAAGTCAACTGTATCACCCACCAAATATAAAATTCCTTTGTAATGGGTCCTTAAAACAAATGAATTTATTTCTTTGGTACAATTTTAAGATTTAAAATTAGCTTAGCGAGAATCATTGTAAAGTTAGTTTTCATGCCTCCAATGATGCCATGAAAATTTCTTCTTACCTCTAAATAAACACATTATTTTAAAAATAATATTTGAAATACTTGTTTGGTCATTTTTTAAAGTAATTGCTTGTTCCTTTGGATGGACATAAATAAAACCATTATCTCAATCATGTGCATAGAAATACACAACCACCTGAATTGTCCTTCTTTTTCCCCTTCCCCAAAATTAACCAAGAAAATTCTACTACATACATGAAATTAATCCTCAATGCAAATTAATTGTTAGAATATGTAGGAAAAGTCCATCATTCTGTCTCCATTTGATACGAAATTAAATTTTCAACTGATGAAATGTGGTATAACCTTATAACAAAACTGTAATGCTAAATATGTGGTTCAATTTATTTTCTCCAAACTTGAGTCCACAGATAATGCTCATTTGCCTCTTTTTCTTTTTTTTTTTTCATTTCACTATTCCACAATATCATGTGGTTCATCAAGTAGGAACTACCGCATATATTTCTAGCTTCTCAATATTATTTCATTAAAGATTTATTTATTTATTTATTTATTTATTTATTTATTTATTTAGGAAAGAGCACAGGAACGGGGAGGGGCAAAGAGAGAGGGAGTGAATCCTCAAGCTGACTTTCCACTGAGCCCAGAGCCTGATCTCAGAAGCTGAGATCATGACTTAAAGCCAAAACCAAGGAGTTGATGCTTAGAAGTCTGAACCACCAGGTGTCACTCTGGCTTCTCAGTTTTAGAGTGCAAGAGGACCTCTGAATTCTATTGTCAACTCAGTCATCAATTTTCAATGAGAAGTCCAAACTTCATTTCCCTCAACACTTTTGTTTGTCTAAAACATAAGCAAATTATTTGTTCCCTAAATAAATCAGAGAGTTATGAATTTCAAATTTAGAGATAGATGCATGAGAACTTTGAAAAAATTACTATCTAAATGAATATGGTATTAAGATCAGTGTGATGCATGTACAAGAGTGGTAATACCTTATGGAGATAACAATTAGTTGAAGATTTCCTGATAAAGTATACATAGATCACCTAACTAGTATTTAGCAAAACAGAATTTGAAATCAGAGTTTTCTGGATCTAGAGCCTGAGTCCATACCTGGAACAGAAGAAATTTAATGTTAAAGATGTCTTTCCTCCAATTACCTAATTATTTCATGCAAAACCAGATAACCTCCAAAATCGTGATCCTTAAACTATTTCAGCCATTCTAATATTGATATGCAGATGACAAAATGAGACAATAAATTACAACAAACTATCTTAGTCTATAAAATGCAGAAAATATTCAAACAAAACTGCAATCCCAATCTGTTCCTCTCTCCTGCATATGTAGCCCAATTACAAAGAGTGAGAATAGAGAATTAAAAAATCTCTATTGGGCGCCTGGGTGGCTCAGTGGGTTAAAGCCTTTGCCTTTGGCTCAGGTCATTATCCAAGAGTTCTGGGATGGAGGCCCACATTGGGCTCTCTGCTCAGCAGGGAGCCTGCTTCCTCCTCTACTTCTGCCTGCCTCTCTGCCTACTTGTGATGTCTGTCTGTCAAATAAATAAATAAATAAATAATCTTTTTAAAAAAATCTCTATTATTTTAGAGAATGCAACTTACTCTTCGGGAAGAAAATGCACTAAATCTTGTCACGTCCTTGGATATGCTACTCCAGCCACAAATAGTCCTTCTGTAAGAGCAGTGGTTAGAAGAAAGAGGTCATCATTTACTCTCTGCTGTAGTTCTTCCTTCACTGTAGGAATTTGTGTTCACTTGTTCTAGAGGCCCCTTCTTAAAAAGGACAAATCTAGTCTTGATGATTTATATCTTTCAGTTAAGACTTTGCTTAAACTTTGGGCTCTCTGCTATTGTCAAAGTTTTGAAATACCCTGATCATAATGAATATAATAAATTCTGGGTTTGTTATGAATGAGCGTATGATCTCATTTCATTACTTTACTACACTGTCAGTAGGTTTAATAATTTGTATAAAAGCTTGCAATTTGAGCATTCCACATGCATAACATAAACTTTTTAAATTCTCCCAATAATTTTGAGAAGTAAATATTTCTAATAAGCTCATTTAAAAAATGAAACTGAATCATAGAGAAATTAAGTAATTAGCTCGACCACAGACATAATTAGTAGAGTCTAACAATCTGAAACAACATGTCTCATTTAGTAACATACTTAGCAAAACATTATGTACTTAGCATAGTTACTGATACATAGTGAATACTCAATAGGTATGAGATACTCTAAGGACTTAAATGAGTGCCTCACTGACCCCAATATTTTCATTTTTAATTTATGCCAAACTAAACCCAATATAGTGTTAAGTTTTGTGATCCTAAGTTTCCAAAGAACAGAGAGACAGTCTTATATTCTGTCTTGAAATACTAAAAGGTATTTGCACAAATTAAGCTTTCAATTCTTGCTGGGTATCCCCGATCTGTACGATCTTTGGCATTTATTGTTTTTATCTCAGATCTTCGTACTGGCAATAGATAAGTACATCACTGGTGGGTACATCTACCTCCTGAGACTGCTGTGAGATAAAATGTGAAAGTCACCCAGTACATTGTATGGACTTGATAAATATTTCTAATTATTTTATCTTTGTCCTATATCTTGTCAAATACAGGCTACCATTAATTTAACCAATACTCAGCAAATGTTTGTAAATAATTAAAATAAATAGCTTCAATGATTTCAAATGGTATATAAATACAATACTCCATAAATGAAATTATTGTCCTGAGGCTTATTCCCAGAAACAAGGGCAGGCAACAAAATAAACAGAGATAAGATAAAACGAGACTCAAGTTTTGAGATATTTTCATTTGATTTTTTTGGTGACCTGCGTAGGGTCATAGGTTCACTTAATTCTTGAATTCTTGGAGTTTGTTTGTTTTGAGGAAGGAGTTATCAATAATCATGATAGGGTTAGTGCAGGGAGTTTGTTTTTTCAATTTGGGCTTTATCACTTTTCTAGCAACCTGTGAATCGCATTTTCTTAATCAGTTCTTTTTCAGCCCCACCCCCACAAGTTCTAAAAATGATTTTTTGTTTTGTTTTGTTTTTGTTTTTGTAATTTAAAATTTGCTGTCCACCTAAACATCACTCCCCATTGCTGTCTGCCTGTATCTTAGAATGTCGTATATCAATTTCAATGGGCAGCACTTTGAATTTATCACTGCCTCAACCTCAAAATAAGCTAGTCTATAAAATTCAGAGAAGATGCCTGTATTTAGCTTTAACTGAAAGTCAGTCAGCTAGCTGTACAGTGGAGGCAAAAATATACTTAGCAAATCTCAGACAGTCAGACAGATAATGGGAAGGGAAGAGAAATAATTCACCTCATGTTCTTTCACTTTTTGTGGATCCATTCCTACTTCTTGCTTCTGGTGTCCCCTCTTTCTTCACTGAAATTCTGGTCATTCACCTACTGTCCAGAGCATTTCATTTCAGCTTCTTGAATTCACATTTCACTCAGTATAATTCATCAGCCATTCACAGAAAGAAAGCTGGTATTATTTTAGAGACAACTGACATCACTCAACCAACATTCTCACAATGAGTCATATATTCAGAGCGACAGTTGGAAGTCTAATGGAATAATTTTATATCCAAAGGGATCAAATCACAATCTATATTTTCATCATTAAAATTAGCCCTAGAGATGCCCAAGCTCACATGATTAATTAATACTTTATAGAGAGTACATTATAAATTACGTTTCCCTTATCCTAGAGCACTATTCTTTCTAAGAAGTTTGGATTTACCTTCCCAAACAGAAGTTCACCAGGTTGATTTCCTTTAGATCTAAGTTGACAAAGTGCAGCTAGGATTGGATCCGGATTATAAACAGTGTGCAAGCCACAATTAATGTTGCATGCCATTTAGGAATTTGTCATTAGAACTTGCTCCGGGGCCCCAGGGACCATATTCTCCTGCACTTAAGGAATTCTGTCTTGGAAACAAACTTGAGGGCCTAATCCTTTCTTTGATCTCTATAAACTGACAGAAGTTTAGACAGCCTTGGCCCTCATGGTAGATAATGATCTTCACCTCTCCTTAAAAACCATCTTTATTATAGTCTCTAAAAGAATGGCAATGAGTTATAGAAGACTTCCAAATATGTAGGTAAATTTCTGGGAAAATTATAAACTAATAAAGCTTAGGATTATTTTGTATTATTTTTAGCTTAGAGAAAAATAAAGATTTTTTAAAGACGGAATGAAAAAGAGCAGGAGCAGGGGTAGGAGCAGAGGGAGAGGGAGAGAAACCTCAAGCAGGCTCCCCACTGACCCAGGGCTTGATCCCAGAACCGTGAAATCCGGAGCTGAGTAGAAATCAAGGGTTGGATGCTTAAGGGACTAAACCACTAAAGTGTCTCTGATTTAGAACATTTTTTAAAAGTTATTTGAAAATGAAAATTTGCACGTGAACAAAATTTGCCTTTGAAAATCTTTAAATGAGGGTTTGCAGGGTGTCCTACACTAAGTGCTCCTGTTTAATCTTCACAAAGACTCACTGTGTTCTTATTTGACCCACAAGAAAACTCTGTAATAGCTAAGATAAATACTTGACTGATTAAGGTCACTAGGCAAGAAGGAGATTGCAGATCAATGTCAAGAGACTATTTAGTTCTGGGAAGGGGAGCGGTGAGGACAGGATGGTAGACTGTGGAAATGATGGCCGTGTTCTACTTTTGACTCATACGGAAGTTACAGGGGTATTTCCTGTCCAGTTCTCTACCCCAACCCCAGCCTTCATCTCTCTCTGTCTAAGTGTATTCTATTTCACAAGTTAAATATGAGAATACATAATGAGACAACCCTAAAACCATATTCAAGGCACTGAGGCAACCCAGGGTAGAGTGTGAAGTTGGATTTGCCTTCAGAGAATTAACTTGAAAGCAAGTCTAGGTGTTTCCTTTTGGTCCAGTCTATTCCCACTCTCCTAAGGAAATCGGGTTTTTTTTTTATTTGTTTGTTTGTTTTTTAAACCTTATTGAGGACTCATTGACAAATATATTGTGTATATCTGAGGTGGACAGTGTGATGATTTTATATGCATATACATTGTGGAATTATTATGAATACATTATTACCATCCCTTTCTATAGTTCACTACTGTGTGTGTGTGGCAAGAATGCTCCACTCTCAGCAGCTTTGAAGTAGACAAAACTGTATTATTAACTGTTATCACCGTATTGTGGTTAGGTCCTCAGAACTGATTCTTCTCCTAACTGGAGGTTTCTACCCTTTGACCTAGGTCGCCCCACTGAAACCTGATTTAAGGCATTCTAATACTTTAATCAAAGAAACCTTCCCCAGACGAGGTCATGTGTTCACCATTATTCCTATTCTCAGCCCAGAACTTCCATGGATGTCCATTGAGTTCCTAGTCACCTCCAAACCATGCCGTCATTTCCAGGCTCTGCTCTGCAGCCCCTACCCCTGAATCTTTCTAGCTTTACTTCCTCACCAAGGAAGAGCATTTGCTCCCATACACCACTGTCCTCTAATATAGAGGTGTCATTACAAAAGTCTAAATAGTTATGGTAACACTTAAGAGGTCAATGTACCATAAATGGGCTATGACTTAAAAATGATGAATGAGTTAATATTCAGTCATAAAGCACAGCAGAAAGAAAGTTGTTGAAAGAAGACTATGCTCTTGATAAAGGCTGATGTGATGTATTGTAAAAAGTCTAGCTGTGTTTATTCACAAAATACATTTTGTATACGTTAAGTTTGGATAGAATCCGGGCAACTCCAAAGGTAATTAAACATGCATTTGCTAGCTGCCTATCTTGTGTAGTTAAACATCAACTTTAGCAGTTTGGAAGAATTTATTATAAATTAAATTTCTCTAAATAACATAGTATCTTCTCTGTGAGTTCCTTTCTTCTAGAAGATGGTCAAGAAGAGAGCACCATGAAGACAGTGCCATTGAGAAAAGAATATGGAAATAGTCATAGGACTTCTGTTGTAGATGATTAATGTCTTAAGTAATAGCTATCCCATGAGTCCTAGCCACTAATCAATTTCTCAAATGCCATTTCAATTTATCATTTCATATTTAAGTGACATTAATAACTTTACTTATCAGTTTTGTATTGTAAATGAAGAATATAAGATGCTAGTTGTTTGCTGATATGAACAAGAGTCAAGCCAATACAAAATGGTGGTAGTATATCTTTATTATCACAAAAAACTGTGTTTTCATTTATTACTTCCTTTCTCACTTTAAGATGAAAAAAGTATATATATATACAAGAATTATATTGAAGTAAAATTTCTATCTTGAAAAAGTTCAGTTGGCCCTATTGGAAATGGAATGTATTTCTCAGGTCTACGTGACAAGGCAAGCTGATATGTGCTTTTTCTCCCAAACGCACAGTTTTGAGGTCACTCAACTAACCCAGCTCTACGGGAATGGGATATGCTGTACTACTTTTCTCATCTTGTCTTTCCACATTGTGAGTATCTGTGATGCAATAAACATGACAACAGAAATGAAAATTTCACCCTCTCCCTTTGTCTCTATCTATGACACGTTAAGGGAGACGGGGTCGGAGGGGGTGCGGCAGTTCCCACAGGGCAAATATGAACACACCTTTTCCTTTGCTTTTACTTTGGTTTAGAACCAAATTATCATCACATAATTTATGTGATGGATTTTTTTTCATCACATAATTTATTTCACATAAGACTTAGATGAATATCCTACAGAAAATAAAGTTCAATAACAAAAAAAAATCTTTTTTTTAATTTCTGAAAACCACTTTTAATCTCCATCTCTACAGAATAACCAAATGTTGTCAAATCTATAAATTTCATATGCAAATAAATATTAAAGTTCATAAGCAGCCTCACAGCTTCAGAAATGCTTACTGTATGTGACATGGCCGCCGTCATTCCTTTAGCCTAGAATATTTTTAATATACTTATGTTCCTACCCAATCCCAGTTCCACTAGTAAAATTGTCACCTTACCCATAATTCCTCAGCTTATCATCTCCAACATTCATTAAGTAAAGGTTTGGTTTCAATGATCTGAATGATCAGAGCTCTCTGATTTCAAGTTCATTTTTGCTCCTGCCTGAAGTTTTTAGCATTTACTGAGTAGGACAAGTCAATTGTGCTTTTCTTCTGAAAATATCCTTTGACACCAAACGCTTCTCATGGCTTTTTTCATCTCTGTATTTCTCAGAGTATAGATTAGGGGATTGAACATAGGAGCAATGATGGTGTAAAATAGTGCAAATATTTTGTCCTCAGGGAAAGTGGTAGGAGGTCGAAGGTAGGCAAAGATTGAAGGTCCAAAAAATAAGATGACCACAGTGATATGAGACCCACAGGTAGAGAGAGCTTTGCGTCTTCCCTCAGCTGAGAGATTTCTTAAACTCAGTAATATAACAACATAAGACCCAAACAAGAGAACAAAGGTTACTAAAGCGACCATTCCTGAATTGGCAACCACAAGGACCCCAGTGATGTAGGTATCAGTGCAGGCAACTTTCAGCAGAGGGAAGATATCACAATAGTAGTGATTGATTTCATTGGGGCCACAGAAGGGCAACCCAATTATCAGAGAAAACTGAGAAAAAGAATGGAGAGCCCCACCAGCCCACGCAGCCAAGAGTAGGAGATGACACCTTGTCCTGTTCATGATAAGCAGGTAGTGGAGAGGTTTGCAGATGGCAGCGTAGCGATCAAAGGCCATGATGGTAAGGATGAGGATTTCAATCATTCCCAGGAAGTGCAAGGCAAAGACCTGTAACATGCAGTTATCATAAGAGATGGTTTTTCTAGCCAGTAGCAGGTCACCAATCAGTTTCGGTGTCACACAGGAGGTGTAGCAAATGTCCATAAAGGATAAGTGGCTGAGGAAATAGTACATCGGTTGGTAAAACAGGTCACTGCTTCGAACAGAGACAAGAATTAGGAGATTTCCCACCAAGACGGAAATACAACAAAATAAGAAGAAAACAAAGCAAAATTTTTGTATGTTTTGGTTATAAGAAAGTCCCAAAAGGATGAATTCTGAGATGTTTCTCTGACTTTCCATAAATTGTGGGTTATGCACAAATAACTGAGCATCTGAAAAAGAAAAAATATTTGGATGAAAACATTGACAATATAAACACAATCATTTAAAACCTACTAACAAAATATGAACCTAATGAAACAAATCACAATGGCTAATTTATAAATCAATATTATTACTTTTTTCCCCTTTAGGAATCATTACTGATTTTGGGATGATTTTTTAATCTTTTCAAATATTCTTTTATTTTGAAATACTAAAAAGTACTTTTGATTAAATTTTGAAAATATAATGATTTAAAAATTACTATTTTCTAGGAAGAAATTGTGCCACTGTTCTTTATAACATTTAGATAGTAGTGGCATTAATTTAATCCAGGAAATTTATTTTACTTATCATTTTCCATTGTGTTCTTTAGTCACGGCAGGTTTCAGTTCCAAGTAAAGTTCCATTTCTCCACAAGTTATGGGACTTCCTCCTAAATTGGCTGGAGGCAGAGGATGGAGGAAGGTAGTTGCATTTAAAAAAAGAGAAATAAAAACATGTCTGCTTAAATTGTGAGTTTGGTGATAAGGATTTCAAATAATATTCTTTGAACTATAAAGGTGGGTGTGGGGTATATACTATTGATTGAGCTTGAAAAACCTATTGTGCTAGCTATGTTATAAGGCAAAAATAGTTGAACATATTAAAAAAGTAGATTTCTTTTGTCAGTGAAATTTTGAAAAATAATTAAAAAATATGTCTGTTTCTTTTTTTTTTTTTAAAGATTTTATTTATTTATTTGACAGACAGAGATCACAAGTAGGCAGAGAGGCAGGCAGAGAGAGAGAGGGAGGAAGCAGGCTCCCTGCTGAGCAGAGAGTTCCCTGTGAGGCCTGACAGAGCCAAAGGCAGAGGCTTTAACCCACTGAGCCAAAAATATTTTAAGGTAAATTCCACAGCAATTAAACTTCATAGTGTAAATAAATAAAGAAAAAGACACTAATGGAAATTGAAGACATTCTTGTGAGAGAGGGAACACAAGTAGGGAGGGGGAGAGGAAGAACGGACTTCCTGCCAAGCAGGGAGCCTGATGTGGGGCTCAATCCCAGGACCCTGAGATCATGAAGTGAGTCGAAAACAGGAGCTTAACAACTGAGCCACCCACGTGCCCCACTAGTCTCCCTTTTTAACATGAAAGCATCAAGTCGTATCCTCAAAATTATATACAAGTTATAGTTCTACCATAATTTTTTTAAAGATTATTTATTTATTTATTTACAGAGAGAGAAATCACAAGCAGGCAGACAGGCAAGCAGAGAGAGGGATGTGTAGCGCTCTATCCCAGGACCCCGAGATCACGACCGGAGCTGAAGGCAGAAGCTTTACCCACTGAGCCACCCAGGTGCCCCTTAACACTTAATTTTAAATAAATAATCTTTTTCCATGCTACCAAAATTAAATAAGCCAGTTTGTAATTTTGTAGTACTGCCTAACAGTCCTGTTCTTTCCTTATGAGTTACCACCAGCTTTGTAAAATGGCATTCTCTTATACGTAAACCAGGGTAAGTATATACTAAATATATACATTTCTTTTTTTTTTTTTAAGATTTTATTTATTTATTTGACAGACAGAGATCACAAGTAGGCAGAGAGGCAGGCAGAGAGAGCGAGAGAGAAAGAGGGAAGCAGGCTTCCTGCGGAGCAGGGAGCCCGATGCGGGGCTCGATCCCAGGACCCTGAGATCATGACCCAAGCCGAAGGCAGCAGCCCAAACCACTGAGCCACCCAGGCGCCCCAATATATACATTTCTATTGAGGTACTCAACATGTGCCTTATTACAAACTTACTTTACCTGATTCAGGTGAATCTAAACAATTTTAAGAGATGCTAATTTCAAGGATGGGATTTTCTTCAAGATTTTAGGCTGGAAAGTCACTGGCAGCCTAAAGATTTTATTATTTTTACATGCATTTTTCAAAAACACAAATTCTTTTATAATATACAATATAAACTAAATATTGCTTTTTTTTAAAACTCTTGCTTAAATTTTAATACATCACACCAGACGGTATAATCCTTAAGATAACAGAATAAGTGTCAAATAGATCTGATGAACCTAAAATAGGAGGTTATAAGTGCGATTACCTGAGCATCAGTTGTGGATGGTCTTCAGGTTTTCAGTTAGTCAGGAAAATGTCTTGGTCACACATATGCCCCCTTTAGTTGCATAGTTTGCTAATCCTTCACTGGCATTTACATCTGAAAATGTGAGACTGGAAAGCACTGATTCAAACAAATCTCAGTAAATTCTCTAAAAATATCTATTATTATCACTTTCCTTGAATTTGTAGAAAGGAAAGTCCTATCCTTTTGCAAAGTGGGTGAAAATATAAATACCACTGAAAACTATCTTGATTCACAGAGAAATACATGTCCACTTCATAAGAAAGTGATCTAGGATTTTAAATATGGATATAATTCCCTGACCCCTGTTCATACTTAGAAGTAAACAAGAGCATTTTGGATTGTCTGCTAAAGCATCCTACATATCTATGCCTTAGAAGTCTGGTCTTTCAGGTGTATGCCTGCAAGTCATTTGCTCCCCAAAAGCCAAATACAGACTGAGAAGAGATCATAAGAACTTTTTGATTTTGAACTTTACAGACATTGTTTTCCCAGAAGCAGTTCTTAAAAGATCCTCAGCAGGGGCGCTGGGTGGCTCAGTGGGTTAAAGCCTCTGCCTTCGGCTCAGGTCATGATCTCAGGGTTCTGGGATCGAGCCCCGCATCGGGCTCTCTGCTCAACGGGGAGCCTGCTTCCTCTTCTCTCTCTGCCTGCCTCTCTGCCTACTTGTGATCTCTGTCTGTCCAATAAATAAATAAAATCTAAAAAAAATAAAGATCCTCAGCAAAGAACACTAATCAATTGTCTAACCCTCCTGCCCTAACCTCCTGGGAATTTTCAGGCTTTAAATTTATTTTCCACTTTTGCATTAGCCAAGCTCTGGGTACTGTGTCTCTAGAGGTCACTATTGTTATTCAGATCCAAAGTAGTTAAAGAACTTCTGCCTGTTCTGCCTAATTTCTTCCTCTGAAAATCAGGAGGGAAAATATGTAACCTATGAGAGCATTGGTTTGTTTTAGAGAAATCTCTATTTCTACAGTGGAGAAGGTAAAAGAAAATCAGAGAGAGAAATATCCAGAGTCCCAACAAGAGTCATTAACAAAAGAAACATGAGATGAATAACAGTGAAAAGTCAATGACCTGTCACACCACTTTTCTCCTGGACCAGTACCCACACCCACTAGTAATTAACTCTCACTGCTGCAATAAAGGGTTGGATTGATAAGAAGAAAAAAAAATAGCAAAATAAATGAAAAATTAAAATAAATCCCCACTCTTATTTGTAGGTTGGAAAAGGACTCACAGGATTTGTTGAAAAATATTGGAGAAGATAACCAACCAGATAGGTACTACTCTTATTCTCATTACTACCAGGCACTTTGCTTTGTGTGGTTGCAGTGCTGCAAGGTACACAGACTCAGTATCATGTGCACTGAAATTCAGGTGGCCTCCCTTCTTGGAAGGCAGCTATGTTCACCACTATATGACCCATGCAGGTGGCCTCCTTTCTTGAACAGAAAATCCATGTATGTGTGTACTCATATGACTTCAGAAAATCAGTGTTATATAGCATTCCATCTAGAACAACTCACATAGTAAACGAATCATAATATTTATAAGCATTTTTAAATTCCTATATGTTAATCACTGTATTAAGTATTTCAAGTGGATTATTTGATTTATTTATTAAAAAAATACTTTCATGGGAATTATTGCCCTTATTCCTTAAAGGGGAAAAACAACAACAACAAAAAAGGAATCTTCTAGAGATTAAACAGCTTGCTCAAGATAACAGAGCTGGTTTCCAAAATAATAACCACACATCTGGTCTTCATAACTTTTGTAGAACTAAAAGAGACAGCAACATTACATAAAGGTTGACAGTACAGAAATGGAAGGATAGTATTGTGCTGTTTTTATACTAGGCATGAAGTGGTATCACAAGAATGGTCAATTGATTCAAGGGCAGAAGAAGAGAAAAGAAAAGAACAAATAGAATTAACAGAAATTTATTACAAGATGAGAGACTTACACTCCAACTTATCAATAATCACATTATATGGAATTGGTGTAAGCAGTAAAATTAAAAGGTCAAATAGGATATACAAACAAAACAAAGCAAAACAAAAACAAACAAATAAGCCACGCAACCCAACTATACTTTGGAAACAGAAAATTATATATTTTAGGTATGAAGATACAAATAATAGATTAGAGGTAAAGGGATGGAAAAGATAAATAATACTAATGCCAATGAAAGAGGGAAAGGCGGGGCGCCTGGGTGGCTCAGTGGGTTAAGCCGCTGCCTTCGGCTCAGGTCATGATCTCAGAGTCCTGGGATCGAGCCCCACATCGGGCTCTCTGCTCAGCAGGGAGCCTGCTTCCTCCTCTCTCTCTGCCTGCCTCTCTGCCTGCTTGTGATCTCTGTCTGTCAAATAAATAAATAAAATCTTTAAAAAAAAAAAAAGAGGGAAAGGCTTTTCAATTATCAGAGAAAATTTAAGAGCAAAAAATATTACGAAAGATAAAAAAAATTCATGTCATATGATAAATGTGGCCAACTAATCAAGGAGACATAACTACCTAAATCTTTATTTTCCTAATAACAGGGCTATCAGTTCATAAAACAACTTATAGAATCTGAAGGAAAAAGAGACAAATTCACAATATGGTTGAACATTTCAGAACACATCTGTTAATAATTAATGGAAGAAGTAAAAAATCAGCAAAGATATTAGTTGACTTGAGCAAAACCATCAACTGGCTGCACTTGATTGTCTCTATGAAATACTCTATCTGACTCTAGCAGAATACATATTCTTGACAAGTTAGCTCAGCACATTGACGAGGTTACATAATTTTTCTGGTCCATCAAGTAAGTCTCAATAATAAAAGGACTCTAACCTTTCTAAGTATGTTCTTTGACCACAGTAGAATCAAATGAAAAATATTAGAAGGAAATCTAGAAGATTTCCAAATATCTGGAAATTATATAAGGCACTTACTTCTTTTTTTTTTTTAAGATTTATTTATTTGACAGAGATCACAAGTAGACAGAGAGGCAGGCAGAGAGAGAGGGGGAAGCAGGCTCCCCATTGAGCAGAGAGCCCGATGTGGTGTTCAGTCCCAGGACCCTGAGATCATGACCCAAGCTGAAGGCAGAAGCTTTAACCCACTGAGTCACCCAAGCGCCCAATAAGGCACTTACTTCTAAGTAACCTCCTGGATCAAGAACTAATCAAAAGGAAAATTAGAAAGTAGCTTTATATGAATGAAAATAAAAACAAAATATAACAGACTTTGTGGGATCCTACTAATGCAGAACTTGGAGGTAAATTTATTGCACTAAATATCTAGACTGGAAAAGAATAAAGCTTTCAGATTAATGTCCTCAGCCTCCAGCTTAAAATTAGAAAAAGAAGTGTGAGTTAAGCCAGAGTGAAAAGAATGAAGTAGTGAAGATCAAAATGAAAATCCATGAAAAACAAAAGAAAAAAACAATTAGGAAAATTGGAAGCAAAAACACCTATTTGAGAAATTCAATAATGTTGATAAACCTCTGGCCAGACTGATTGAGAGCAAAGGGAAGAAGACAAAAATTACCAATATCAAGAATGAGAGAAGTGACATCACTACAAATTTTTCAAATAATGAAATATGAACCAGAGAACAGTATAAGCATTTTATGTGTAAAAATTCAACAATTTTGGGGTTCCTGGGTGGCTCAGTTGTTTACGTGGCTGCCTTCAGCTCAGGTCTTGATCCCAGGGTCCTGGGATCAAGCCCTGCATCAGGCTTCCTGCTCAGCAGAGAGCCTGTTTCACCCTTTCCCTCTGCCTGCCTCTCTGCCTTCTTGTTCTCTGTCTCTCTCTCTCTGGAGTAAATAAATAAAATCTTAAAAAAAAAAAAAAAGAAAGAAAACTTTAACATCTTAGATGAAAATCTTTAAGATGGGCAAAAGATTTTGAAAAGACATTTTCCCAAAAGACACTGCACTCTTTACACTATGTCAAGTAAGTGCATGAAAATCTGCTCAATATTATTAGTTATTTATGGAATGCAAATTAAATCTGCAATGAAAAGCCAGTTCACACTTTGTAGGATGGCTAAAGATAAGAAAATTTGGTATAGGAAGAGTGGAAGAGAAGTGGGAACACTCATAAACTTCCTGTGGGGATATTTGAAAAGACAGTTTGGTGGTTTCTTCACATGTGAAACATACAGCTGCATATGACCAACCATTCCACACCTAAGGATTTACCTGACAGAAGAGAAGCCTGCGGTTCACACAGAAACTTGTGCATGAATGTCTACAAGCAGGTTTGTTTGTAGTAGCCCAAACTGGAAACCACCCAAATTCCCAAGAGCGGAACTGTGAAATTTGCAGGGTAGAATCCATTCAGCAATGAACAGGGAATGCACAACTGATGTGTGCAACGATATGGATTAATATCCAAATAACCATATGGAAAGAAGCTAGTGAACATAGGCTATATATTGCATGATAAATTTATGTAAAAATCTAGAGAACACAAACTAATCTATAAAGACCCAAAGCAAATCACCAGGTATCAGGGAAAACTTTTCAGAGGGCTGGATACTCTCCTAGTCTTGATTATGGTGATGGAGTCACAGGTTTATACTTATGTCACAACTTAATCAGATTGTACATTTTATTTTATTTTTATTTTATTTTATTTTTTTTAAAGATTTTATTTATTTGACAGACAGAGATCACAAGTAGGCAGAGAGGCAGGCAGAAAGAGAGAGGGGAGGAAGCAGGCTCTCCGCGGAGCAGACAGCCCGATGCGGGGCTCAATCCCAGTACCCTGGGATCATGACCTGAGCCGAAGGCAGAGGCTTTAACCCACTGAGCCACCCAGGTGCCCCAGATTGTACATTTTAAATATGTGCAGTTTTTTGTAGAGCAATTATAGTTCAATGAGAGTTTTAGAAGTAAGCTAGGACTGAAGAAGAATACCTAAAGAATGAACTTGGAAGAGAAGAGCCTTCCCCAAAGTTGGGAATGGAAAAGGTGAGGTTGTAGGTGTGGCCAGGACAGTCACACTGACCCAGCAAGTGGGAAGTGCATGGGAAGGCAAGACAGTGCAAACAGATAGGAGGCTACGCATAGGCTGGATGGAGAGAACCAGCTAAAAGCAGGGCTATGTGAGGCTATGAGCATGCAGTAGTTCCTTACAGAAGCGGCTAGGAAACAAACTTTCTGGGATGTAGGCTGACAGATACTGAATGGAGAGTGCTCCGATATACTGGAGACTTGTGAACTGGGAGGGTCGAGACCCAGAGGACCAATGTTTGCTTTTGGAGGAGGCTCAAGGGCTAAGCATTTGCCTGCTCTACCCTACCCTTTTCATTTTATCAGTTTCAATTTTCATGCCCTAAAATCTTTTGTAAAGGCGCATTACTGTATTTTCATGCATTATGATAATCTTTGCTTTTCTACTGGAGAATTTAGTCCATTGTGTTGATTTTGTTTTACTCATGTATTTGGACGAAGCTCTATGACTTCTTCTTTTCCTCCCTCCTCCCCCTCCTTCTTCTTCTACTACTTTTCATAATTTGTCTATTTTCTCCCTCTTTTCTTGCTTTTTAATTGGATTGGCCTCCTTTCATTCCTTCACTGCTTTTGTACCCATCTGTTTATCTACCTACCTCCCCACCTTCCTAAGTGTCTACGCCTTTCTTATTACTTTACACTGATGGCCACAACTGCCTGAAGCTTACAGCAGTTACCGTCCTGCTGAACCATACACGGTACTTAAAACCCTTTTATTCGGATCGTTTTCTTCCAACCACAACCCACACGATGTGTGTACAGGATCTTTGTTCTGTCTTCTATGCTTTATCTCACATTTTAGATAAGATTGCCTATTTTTTTTAATTTTTTATAAACATATATTTTTATCCCCAGGGATACAGGTCTGTGAATCGCCAGGTTTACACACTTCACAGCACTCACCATAGCACATACCCTTCCCAATGTCTATAATCCCACCCCCATCTCCCAACCCCCCTCCCCCCATCAACTCGCAGTTTGTTTTGTGAGATTAAGAGTCACTTATGGTTTGTCTCCCTCCCAATCCCATCTTGGTTCATTTACTCTTCTCCTACCTTCTTAACCCCCCATGTTGCATCTCCTATTTTAATATAATTTTTAAGCTTGCAGATAAGCCTAGTACTTCTCTCATCCTACATTCTTTCTGGCATCTATCTTCCTTCTCAGACTTTCTCCCTTTTTAATGAAAACATTCTCTACAACTTCTTTTAGTAAGCATAGGTTTGTGGTCAGATCTTGGTTATTTTTCATTGTTCTTGCATTGTACTGAAAAATCCTCATTTTACTCTTCTTGAAAAATTCAGAAGTCAAGGGTAACATTTTTCTTTTAGTGCTTTCATGAGACAATTCTATTTTCCTCTGTTTTCTTATTATGATTTCAATATTGACTGGAAATAGTGTTTTCTATGATTCTTCTTAAAAGCAATCTTTTTGTGGGTGCCTGGATGACTCAGTTGGTTAAACATCTACCTTCTGCTCACGTCTTCTTGGTCCCAGGATCCTGGGATCAAGCCCTGCATCAGGCTCTCCCTGCTCAGTGGATAGTCTGCCTCTCCTCCATCTTCCTCTGCTACCACTCATGCTATCTCTCACTCTCTCTCTCTCTCAAATAAATGAATAAAATCTTTAAAAAGGGAGCAAATATGTTTCATTCTTGTGATTATTTTGTAAAGATTATCAGTTTTCAAAAATTAACAATAATTATCTTTTAAATTATTTTTTCTGTTACCCAAATCCTGGAGTGTAATAGATACATGTTGTTTTCTCCTACATCATTCATAATGGCTCTTTTTTTTTTATTTTTATTTATCAGAGAGAGAGAGAGGGGGAGAGAGCGAGCACAGGCAGACAGAATGACAGGCAGAGGCAGAGGGAGAAGCAGGCTCCCCGCCGAGCAAGGAGCCTGATGTGGGACTCGATCCCAGCACGCTGGGATCATGACCTGAGCCGAAGGCAGCTGCTTAACCAACTGAGCCACCCAGGCGTCCCAATAATGGCTCTTAATATATCTACTTTTTTCTATCATTTCTTCTTTCTAATTCAGTGTTCTGGTAAATTCTTAATATCAAGATTCCATCCACCCTATTTTTCTTAAAATATAGCCACTCCTTTTTATCTATCAAGTTTCTAATTAGAATATCCTATATTCGTTTCTTAAATTATTTCGTCTTTTAATACCTTGGACAACTTTGAGATTCCTGTTGCTATATCGTGTTTTTATTTATTTATTTATTTATTTGACAGGCAGAGATCACAAGTGGACAGAGAGGCAGGCAGAGAGGGGGGAGCAGGCTCCCCGCTGAGTAGAGAACAAGATATGGTGCTGGATTCCAGGGCCCTGAGATCATGACCTGAGCCAAAGGCAGAGGCTTTAACCCACGGAGCCACCCAGGCACCCTGCTATATCATGTTTTTATTTATTTATTTATTTAAGGATTGTATTTATTTATTTGAGAAACAGAGATAGGGAGAGAAAGCACAAGCAGGGGCTGGTGGGAGAGAGGGAGAAGCCGGCTCCCCACTGAGCAGGAAGACTGCTGCAGGGCTCCACCCCAGGACTGGAGATTATGACCTGAGCTGAAGGTAGATGCTTAACCATCTTAGCAACCCAGGAACCCCTATAACGTACTTTTAAAATTATTTCTTACTTTTATATAATAAACATACTCATATTCTTTTTGTATCTGAGAACTACACTCAAGGGTGCTATTGTATGACATATTCTGTTATAGCTGTTTTCTACATAACTTCCTCTTTTCTCAGTAATTTTTGCTGTGTGATCATATGCTTTGCACAGAAATTAAATATTTCTCTCTCATTCTTCATTGTCTACCCAAATCTGCTTATTCTGATTACAGCAAAGATAGAAGCCCATGGAAGATGTTATTTTCTACACTGTGTACTTCTATGCATGTGTGTGGATGTGTGGCAATTCAACGTTGTACATACAGCATCCCTTCTTCATCTAAAACTACTGCCTTTATTCAAAGCCTACCAAAATGTTTTGTTATTTGTTTTTTTGTTTTTTGGGTTTTTTTTTTCCTTTTTGGGAGCTAAATAAAGAATTTTTCTTGTTTTGCTTATTAGAACAAACAATTTCATATAGTCCAGTGAACATCCTATGTATTAAAATTTCCCAATTGTGATCACCAAAGTCTTCATCTTGCTAACACAATCTAATGCTCTGTTCTGGGAAGTTTTTCTTACCTGTGCTGTAGGGACTATCTTCTTAAGAGTTCTCTTCTTTCTAAGAACTGTGTATCTATGACAGACTGGTTTGTTTGCATTAATAAACATCTTACATACCATGGAACCTAGACGTGCCAGAAGTTTCACATATTTCTAAACCATTTATTGCACTCACCCTAGCATTTTTCTATTAATAATACTTTTTTTTTATTTTATATATTTTATGTCAGTAATATATTAAGAAAGAATACTAACACAGGTATATAACCACTATCCTAAAATTAAGTCTTAATTACAATATAAAACATGCTAAAGCAACAATAGAATATCTATATTAACCAAAAGAAATGCTCAAAGCAGTGCTGCTCATACTGGCCAAACAGGAAATGACCCAAGTGTCTAGCAACAAGAGGATGGATAAATTAGCTGTTACATACTCACACAATGAAATACTATGAAAACACTCAGAAAATCACAAAACATGAGGAATGAATCTCAGAAGCATAATGAAGAGACACTAAGAGTATGATCTATACCATTATTTTTCCACGAAGTACAAAAGTATATCAACCTAATTGATGTAGAGATGAAGAGAGTGAGGGGAGACTAGTGACTACGAAGAGAAACAAGGAGGACTTCAGGTACTGGTAATTTCTAACTCTTCATCTCGTTGCTGATTACAGGATTTTATTGTTCTTTTTGTGGTAATGCATGAACTACATATAAATGTTACATGCAACTTTCTGTGTTCATGGTTGAGTAAACAGTTGACAATTGAAGGTATTATTTTCTTTAGGTCTTTAGTATTTTAAGGTAAAAAAAAATGCATGCTCTGTTTTATCTTTTTTACTTTTCCCAATACAATGGCCAATAGGTGATATAATCTTTTGTACATAAGATATCATCTGATTGTTTTATAACACATAAGCACAATTCTTTTTAAAAAAAATATTTATTTTAGAGAGAGAGGGAGAGAACAAGAACACAGTGGGGAGGGGCAGTGAGAGAGGAAGAGAAAGAATCTCAGCCAGAGTCTCACTGGGTGCAGATTCCCACGGGGCTCGAGCTCAGGACCCTGAGATCATGACCTGAGCTGAAATCAAGAGTCAGATGCTCAACCTAGTGAGCTGCTCAGGTGCCCCTATAAGCCTAATTCTTAATACCTATCTTAGGTGGAGAGGCATGTGAATAAGAATTACACTCCGTTTGTTGATAAGGTGTCAGACTGAAGCATAAAACAACAGAGATGATGCTTCCTGCTTGCCCTCTCATCCCTCCAAGCAGCGGGGCCGGATGATTAGAATGGATCTTACTTAGTATTAGGTTTCAAGGAACCACAGCATGAAAATCAGAAAAGCTTTTGCAAACCTACTTTCCTTCCGACAGTACATGACGACACCACACTTTCCTCAACGCGTTCTTCATCTCCATGTTTCTCAGTGTGTAGATCAGAGGGTTGAACATGGGGGCAATGATGGTGTAGAAAAGAGCAAACACTTTGTCTTCTGGGAAAGTTGTGGCGGGCCGAATGTAAATGAATAATGCAGGTGCAAAGAACAGAACCACGACTGTGACGTGGGAAGTGCAGGTGGAAAGAGCTTTGGAGCGGCTCTCTGCAGGGTAAGCCCTAAGGGTGTATAATATCAGAAAATAGGACACCATCAAAATCACAAAAGTCATCAGAGCAATCAGTCCTGAATTAAGAACGACCAAGAGACCAATTCTGTATGTGTCTGTGCAGGCCAGCTTCAGTAAAGGATACACATCGCAGAAGTAGTGATCTATCTCATTGGGGCCACAGAAGGGTAGGAAGATGGTGAGGAGGAACTGACTGGCAGAGTGGATTAAGGCCCCAGTACAGCAGGCTGTGATGATAGTGTTACACCTCTCTCTGCTCATGATGACGGTGTAGTGCAGGGGCTTACAGATGGCCACATAGCGGTCATAGGCCATCCCTGTGAGGATGAAGACCTCCACACCTCCAAATAAATGTGTGGTAAAGAGTTGTGTCATGCAGTTACTGTAGGAAATGGTCTTCCTTTCTGCCAGTAAGTCAGTCATTAGTTTGGGTGTCACAGTGGATGTGTAGCAAAGGTCGGATAGTGAGAGGTAATTAAGGAAAAAATACATGGGTTGCTCAATTAGCTGACTGCACATGATAGAAATCATGATGAGCAAGTTTCCCCCACAAATAGCAATGTAACAAAATAAAAATAATACAAAACAAAGCATTTCAATGTTCTTGTTTTTGGAAAGTCCCATGAGAATAAATACAGTGACATTATTGCTTTGATCCATGGTCCACTGTAGATAGAATACAATAATCACCTGAAATACAGAATTCATGAAGCCATATTTAGAAGGGTTCCTTGAGTAGAGTGATGATCATATCCTATTCAAGGAATTCACTAGGTTGACTATACCTCATCCAAGTGTCTCAGAGAATAAAAACCAAATATTCAATTAAAATGATTCCAAAGAAGACTGTCGGAGAACACAATATAACGGATTTCCATTAAATCTATGAGCAATTGTCACCAATGTCTGCCTTAGTGAACACAAAGGCCTTTGATCAATCCCCAGTTGAGTATCAAATGTTACTTAAAACACAATACTGATTGCCTAACAATGTGACCCACCCAATACTTTTATAATTTCGGATCAATTCTGACCAGATATCTTCATTACACCTGTATTTTCATGATTCAGGGTCACGATTCAGCCCTAACCTTATACCTGACTTCTTAATCAATTCTGATTTAAACTTCCTCTTCAACTCTATTACTGAGTTAACATGGTCACCCATACAATGAATAATCACACTGTAGTAGAGATGGAATTTTAAAACAAAAATATTCATTTTCATAGTGGAATTTTAAGAACTTGAATTTGTTAAGGATAAATTATTGAGAAATAACTTCATACAATTCTCCAAATCAGATTACAGTGATATTAGCCAGTAAGTTAAAGAGGCTTTTTTTTCTTTTTTTTTGACAGACAGAAATCACAAGTAGGCAGAGAGGCAAGCAGAGAGAGAGAGGGAAGCAGGCTCCCTGCTGAGCAGAGAGCCCAATGCAGGGCTCAATCCCAGGACCCTGGGATCATGACACGAGCCGAAGGCAGAGGCTTTAACCCACTGAGCCACCCAGGTGCCCCTAAAAAGGCTATTTCAATTTGAATAAAATATAATGCTGAATATACTACTGGCTTGAATTATTCATTAAACATATCTGAAATATGTTCTTTATCCTCACTCATGCATAAAGGCTTTTTGCATAATTTTAAGTCCCTAAGTAAAGAAAGTCTTAGAATGTTCTTAGGCAAAGCCATTTCATCAATCTGTATGCATTCATTCAGAGTTTGCTAAAAATATTACTTGAATCTCTAGTTGTTCTAGTGCAGAAGGCTGTAGCTATGCTTAATGTCCTGCCTGGCAATCCTAGGTTCAACCTCCTGACAGTCATAGAGTTATCACCACTAACTATTATAAAATATACATAATACATAATACATAATACACTATGTATTTTAGTGTCTGTAAAAAATCATGTGTAGGGCATCTGGGTGGCTCAGTAGGTTAAGCATCTGCTTTCAGCTCAGGTTATGATCTCAGGGTCCTTGGATCTAGCCTCACATGGAGCTCCTTGCTCAGCGGGGAGCCTGCTTCTCCCTCTCCTTCTGCTCCTCTCCCTGCTCATGCTTTCCCTCTCTCTCTCAAATAAATAAATAATCTTTAAAAAATAAATAAAAAATAAAAATATTTTAAAAAAGCATGTGTATTATCTGATGATTCATTATAGTTTTGAGGAATCCCGTAACATGTCTTAATTGAGCCAGTAACTTCAGATATGACCTTTGCACATCAATTAATTTCTTTTAAGAAGTTCTTATTCCTTTGAAACTCAGAAAAATATATCATGTCTATACAATTCAGACGAAGACTCAACTTTGATCATAGGTGAGAAAGACCTTTAAAAACAAAACAAAACAGGGGACGCCTGGGTGGCTCAGTTGGTTAAGCGGCTGCCTTCGGCTCAGGTCATGATCCCAGCGTCCTGGGATCGAGTCCCACATCGGGCTCCTTGCTCGGCAGGGAGCCTGCTTCTCCCTCTGCCTCTAGCCTGCCACTCTGTCTGCCTGTGCTTGCGCTCTGTATCTCTCTCTCTCTCTCTCTCTCTAACAAATAAATAAAAATATTAAAAAAAAAAAAAAAAAAAAAAAAAAAAAAAAAAAAACAAAACAGTACACACATGACACTATAATTGTATTAAAATTAATATGCACAAGGAAAAATGAAATTACTTTAGGTTTATAGAGGTTAAGGAACTTATGCATAGTAACATGACTAATGTATATAGCCAACTAGAATTTATAACCTGAAGTTTCTGACTCCAGTGCCTATGTTTCTAAACACTTTACTATACAGCCTCTCAAAAGGGAAATACTGAAATAACAATATAAATTTAACATGATCTCTGGCTGTCCCAACTCTGAAATTTGCACACATTTCTGAATCTTCCAGATGAAACCAGAATCACTCCTGAATGGATCGTGGCCCCAATTTTAGTCACTCAAGTTTAAAGGGAAAATGTGTAGAAGGAAACACAGAATTGTAAGATTGACTCAAGTCTCTGTAAGACACCACAAATGAAATCAGTTCAGGGTTCTTGAAATAAATAAGCCAGTTCTAGAAAGAAAACAAACATACAGCTTATGTGCTCCTCTAGTAACCAATGTATTTCCTATTCTCACAAGCATGAGTAGTGATACAGCAACTTCAGCTGTTGGCCAAACAAGAAAAACAGGTAGGAGAAAACCATCTTAGTGCATGCCCTAATACTGCCAGACCTTACACATTTGGGACCTGGTATATTCTTGGCATATAAATGTCCTATCTGTAGAATGAGGGCACTAGCTTCAGTGATCCCATTATGATGTCTTCTGCAGAATTAAAATTACCTTATTCCTGATCAATGTTTTACTGACCATCTTCCTAAAGTTGTAATAATTTGTTCTTTTTTTTTATGTGCAGGCATCTAATAAAACAGGCAAAATTAACACATGACTTTGATCTTATTTCTCTAGTATATGAGATCCTTCCCTTAGTAGACAACCAAGATCTCTGAATTTAGTCCTCTCTGAAACCAAGAAGTCTTATGCTATAGAATTCACAGTAAAATCTACTTTAAAATGAGCTGCTAATTAATATGTTTTCCCAACATAGTAGTTAAGAATATTTTTTCTTTCAAAAGCTATCATTACAGGGGCTCCTGGGTGGCTCAGTGGATTAAAGCCTCTGCCTTTGGCTCAGGTCATGATCCCAGGGTCCTGGGATTGAGCCCCGCATCAGGCTTTCTGCTCAGCAGGGAGCCTCCTCCCCTCTCTCTCTCAGCTGCCTCTCTGCCTACTTGTGATCTGTCTGTCAAATAAATAAATAAAATTTTAAGAAAAAAAAAGCTATCATTACAGATTTGTGCAAATAATGGTAAAAAAAATTACTCACATTTTTTCCTCTGCACTTACTTTGAATGTGTTCTTCTTTTATTGTTTTTTATGACTTATCTTCATTGAAATCACAGGCATTCTTTAAATATTTGAATTTTTTTCTTTAGGTTTCTGACTTGAAATTTGTCTTAACTTAGTGAGGGCTACTGTGAGTTCCACGTTCTAATTTCCTCCAACGTATACATAAAAATAATACCATATTCATGCATTTTTTGTAACTACTTTCACCTGTCATACCTTCAGTTCAAATAAATGATAGGAGATCACCTGCAGAAAAAAAAGTTTGAAGTCAAGAAGAGGACTTCGTTTTCCAAAATTAGTCAAATAATAATTTATATGCTCTGTATTTGTACCACCACATCATTCTTGAGGGTTTCAAGGCTCAAATGCTAAGTAAAATTTTAGGTAATGTTTATATCCTGAAAGTACACTTGTTTCCTCCCAAGGTGTTGCTTTTTTAGTTTGAGTTAATTGTTTTCTGTCCCCAAGTAATCAGTTCACCAGTTAGTATCCTCTTAGATCCAAGTTACCTGGGCAGCTTTACAGCTGGATGACTAATGCCCTACACAAGAGGTCACGGCAGCATGTTGTTAGAATCCCACTCATTAAAGGTCCTTGGTGACTGAGACCTGCTGTTTATGCCCATTTGAGTTTCTTTTTCCCTTTGCTATAATCTGGGGATTGAACCTTAGTTCTGGTCCTTATGTTAAGAAATGATATCCCACATAGAGGTTTTTTGTTTTTTTTTGTTTTTTTTTGTTTTTTTAATTCTCTGGGGAAAAAAGATATATATATATATATATATATATATATATATATATGTATTTTTTAATGTATTTCATTTAAGATATATTTTCTAATTATCATTTAAAGTAAAAATTTAAAGGTGTGTTTCTTAAATCTTTTTTTTTTTTTTTAAGATTTTATTTATTTATTTGACAGAGAGAAATCACAAGTAGGCAGAGAGGCAGGCAGAGAGAGAGAGAGAGAGAGGAGGAGGCAGGCTCCCTGCCGAGCAGAGAGCCCGATGTGGGACTCGATCCCAGGACCCCGAGATCATGACCTGAGCCGAAGGCAGTGGCTTAACCCACTGAGCCACCCAGGCGCCCTAAAGGTGTGTTTCTATTAAGGTAAAGTTCCATCTAAGGTAAATTAATTTCCATTAAGGTAAATTTTAAGGAAATTTACAGATATAATGGACTTCCTTTCATGTCTTTTTAGGTTTGCAAAATGCTCATTAAAATACTTTGTCAACAGTGGAGTTGAATGTTCCGTAATTTTACTCTGGTCTTACATCATTTTCAGTAATCTTTCCTCTTCTTACACTTCTATTCAAAACGCATACTTGATTCTGCTTTGCCTTGAGCTCCACCAACGACAGCAGATATTTAGTGAGCATGTGTTCTTCGTCAGACCTGAACCACTGATGGGGTAGCTATTTCTCTATACAACAAGTCTGTGCAATAGATAGTATCACCAGCCTCATTTCACAGATGAACAAACCGGGGCACTGAAAAGTGACAGCGTAAATGAGTGATTCCCATGAAACAGAGGTGACACGTGTGGGGAGAAAGAGCATGAGCTTCTGGAAGGATAAAGATGCGATTTTTTTTTTTTTTTTTTGGTCTTGAGTAAAAGTTAATGACTTTATAATCATTCATTATTCTGTACATGAATACTCATTTTGTGCCTTATTCAATCGTTAAAAAAGCATAAAAATAGCTCAAGCTCATAGCCTTTGAGAATCAGCACAAGCTTTTGATTTGCTTCTAAAACAGAAATTACAAAAAGGATTGTGGGAGATCACCTTATGATCAATCTGTTTCTTATAATCCAACTAAGCCGTTGTTTTTCTCCCCCAAACTTCTGCTCTTGCAATTAGTAGTTTCCCTTAATCTTAATTTAGTAGGTGTTTTTACGTCTCTTTCAGATCAGACTTTTCTCCATGGAAGCCCCACTATTCCTCTTCTCTTTTCTTGACTAACTTTGACTTCACTGTCTCTCCCCTTCCAATTCTACTTCTTTACTCACAAGCTCATATACTTCATGGATTCTCTTCCCCTTAGAAAAGGTTAAATGTATATCTTCCAGTATCAAAGTATATCTTCCTGAGTTTCTTACAGTGCTTTCATATCTATGATGCATTTTGAGCTATTTTGTGTAAACTGTGTCATGGGTCTAAGTTCATTTTCTGCATATGGACAGCCAGTTGTTCCAGCGCTGTTTGCTAAAAACATTATCTTTTCTCCACCAAAGTACCTTTTCTTTTTTGTTCCATTGATCTTTGTCTCTATGCTTTTTTACCAATACTCCACTGTCCAGTAATAGCATATAATCTTGATTATTCTAACTTTATACTAACTCTACTTTGTGTAATGAGTCCTACAACATTGCGAGGTTTTAAAAAAAATTATTTTGGCTATTGTAGTTGTTTGCTTTTTCATATGAATCTGAGAATCATCTTGCTGCTATCCTAAAACAAACAAACAAACAAAAACAACAAAAAAAACCTTGCTGGGAGTGAGGAAATTGATATTTTCACAGTATTGAATCTTCTAATTATCAAGCTATGTATATTTTACATTTGCTCAGCTCTTCTTTGATTTATTTCATTATTGTTTTATCACTTTCTTAATGTAGATCTTGCACATATTTCATTAAATTTATATGGAAATAGGTTTTATTTTTTTAATTTTATATTTCATTTTTTGATTGCTGGCTATTGATTATGCATGTGGACAGTGTATCCTCTGAACTTGCTAAACTCATTTACTAGTCTCAAGAGGTGTTCATAGATTCTCTGGAATTTTAATTTAGGCAGTTGTTTTGCATAGAAATAAGGACAGTTTTATTTGTTCTTCTACTATGTATGGCTTTTGGAGGGTCTTTTACATTAGCTAGGACTTTCAGAACAATGTTGAATAATTGTGGTGAAAAAAAGACTTTTTTGCTTTGTTCTAGAATACGTTAGTCTCTTACCATTAATTATTGTATTAGCTATTGGTTATTCATAGATATTTTTATTAAGCTAATGAAATTCATTTTGTCCCTAGATTTATGAGGATTTTGATCATAAAAAGATGTTGAATTCTGTCGAAATTTTTTTTTTTTACATCTGTTGATATGATCATATAGTTCTATTTCTTTGGTCTATTAATATGGTGAATTACCCTGATTGTTTTTCAACTGTTGAACAAAGCTTGCAGATGAACACCACGTGGTTGTGATGTATTAGTTTTTATTGTTGTCTCTGATTCATTTTGTTAAAACTTTTTATGTCTGTGTACATGGGAAATAATGGTCTTTCATTTTCAATACTCGCAGTATTTTTTAAATAAATAGTTATCAAAATATATTATTTGTTATGTTCATATTTTCTAATGAAAAAATTTAATGCTGAGTGCTGTTTTTATATTAGCCTGTTACCTCACAGTGAGGCACAGTGAAAAGTGCAGAGATGAGCAAGATAGGCAGATAGATCTGGGTTCAAAGCCCAGTTCTGCAAGAAACTGTAGGTCTTCTTAAGGAAGTCACT
Organism: Mustela erminea; assembly: GCF_009829155.1. Taxonomy (NCBI): domain Eukaryota; kingdom Metazoa; phylum Chordata; class Mammalia; order Carnivora; family Mustelidae; genus Mustela; species Mustela erminea. Next base: position 99,646,116 of record NC_045622.1, on the reverse strand, counting down.
CTACTTCTTCAGACCTCAGCTTTCAACTCTGTAACATGGAGATAATTACATCTACCTTTTAAAGTTACCATTAGGATGTAGCAAGAAAATAAGACTCTCAGGCATCACACAGCATGTACCACTAGAGCGAGCTGCCAATCACTATTAGGCTACTCATAACAGGCACTAACCAATATTATTGTCTTTACAAAAGAAATGACACTTCATTAAGCATTCTATCACAGCAAACTTTGTTCTTTCTTTTATTACTCAATGATGAGAGGTAGTATTACCTTACAGTTAAGAGTTCTGGCAAACTAGTGATGAGATTTGAGTTTGAAACTTTGCTGTATTGCATGCCAGTGAGTAGATGTGGACTGAATTTCTAACCTCCCAAGTTCAGTCTCCTTACCTTTAAAATAGAGATAAGAAATTCATGAAAATTGTGTAATAAAACACTTCATATATATATAAGAAATTATTTTTATCACATCAGATTTTTTTTTAACTGAATTCCTTTAGATGTATATCAGCTGAATCTCCATCAGTTTACACAAAAGCAATGTCATGGCAAAAATACCAGCAGACATCTGCCTTCTTCTGCCTGAAACTGACCTTTCCAGCCAAACAAGTGAAGTCTGCTTGTGGTTTGAATAATTGTAACTGTAACAAGAATAAGCATTCATTGTAGGTTATGTGTGTTTTCTAAGTCATGCCAAGAATCTAAAAAGGACATCTGGCTTCAACACAGTGCACGGACATGTCTGAGACACTGGCTCTCCACAGTGGACAAGGTCTGCAGCTAGCCCTCGTAGTGAAGCTGTAAAATTCTGGTCCATCCCCAGTGAGAATCCCAACATAACAGAAATGCTGAAGCAAGCATAATTTAGAAACCCTCCTTTACATCAAATCAGTATTGGGTCTGGATTAGCATCCAACTCAAACACATTTTGATGAGCCACGTAAACTGGTTTATAGGAAAGATGAATCGGACAGAAAAATTTGATAGAATCAATACTCTTGCAAGGAAGGGGCTTTACTTGGTTACTCCCTTGAAAGACAAGCTTACTTGAGGGTAACTCAGTATCATTCCTGCATTCAGGCATGAAAATGGGAGTGAGAATGATGGGAACATAAAAGAGGCTTGATGAGTTTGCACAAATGGGAGGCCACAATGCGGAGGCAGCCATTTCCAGGGAGAAAAAGAGTCATCAGGAACCTGGCGTTCTCCTCATGCCTCCAGGTGGTAAACCAGATACACATTTAATTTCATCAGTCCTGAGTCCTCACCCCCGCCCTGACACTGTGCAGGACATTTCCAGATTCTGAAATGGAATGTGCAAATGTGATGTAAATAGCTCAGAAAAAAATAAAAATGAATTTCTCATCAAAGGTCAAGAAGAATGAAGTCTTCTGCCTTCTCTGTCCTTTGCCAGTTTTTCTTCTTCTTCCCACTTACTACTCTCTCATTATCTGTACCTGAGTTCCAGCTCTAGAGAGAGGCCAAGTCCAGAAATGGATTCTAGAAGTCAGATACGGAGCATACCTGTTACCCACTTGTCTCCCAGCTGCTTCATTCCCTCCCAGCCCCATCCCGTCAGACACATGCTCTAACCATCCGACTGTCTGGACTGTGGGACTTGAGGCTGTGGGCAGCCTCCTACTGCCTTCCTAAAACCAGTCATAGTAACAGTATTGCCTACATACTCAGTACCAGAGACTGCACAAAGGTTTTCCTTCATTATTCCCAATGCTTGCAAAGACCCCTGGGAGGAAATGATTATTTTGTTACTATTGTTATTAACCCCAATGTCATGTAAACTTCCATTTGGTCATGTTGAATTTTCAGCTTCCCCAACCCCTCCAGCACTGTTCCTTAGACTCCAACCAAACTGACTTCTCATTGTTTTCCCATTCAAGCCTTGTATTTCTTCCCCTTTGATTCTCATTTGTGGTTTCCCTCCAGTAGGCATGCTCTTCTATTTAACATCTATCCCTTTTGAAAACTGATCTCAAACACACCTCCTGCATGAGGACTTCTCCTACCTCTCGGCCAAAAATAACACTTTCTCTTAATTATCAGAGATATTCTTATACCACTTTAGAGACTTCCATTTGATTTTGTGCATCTCTGTCTCTCCTCTGCTAGACTGGCCATTTTTCAGGAGACTGAATGTCATGACACCGATGTCTGTGTTTGGTATTAGACACATAACACATATTTGCTCGAGGAATGTCATGTGGAGAATTATCAACCGTGAGGAGATGAACTAATCTCTGTTTGTCGTGTCTTAGACATCTGTTTCTCTCATTGATTAGCTTTTTCTTTCCTTAATTTATCTTTTCACACGATGTACAAACCAATATCAAAGTAAGCCCCCTACAGTATTATATTATTTTTCAAAGTACATCTAATGACTATTATTTAATTAAGGCTCTGGCTGTCTCCATAGTAATTAAGAGAGAAATCTACACAAAAACTTGCTCTGCTGTACTCAATTAATTTCCCCAAGATTAAACACATTTCAATTTAGACAAACTTGCACATAAGGAGAAATAATTAGTGCTACATCCTTTTTCCCTATCACGTGTAACACCACTGAAGATGGTGTTTCATATAATTCACTGAAGGTATGTTCAGCTTGTTCCTAGGGCTCCATGGAAGTTTAATGGAAATCAATGACCCCAAAACTTAAATTTTTAACATCATTTTCTGATTTTAGTAAGATGTTTTTCACAAGCTGAGATGAACTTACTTACGCCCAGACTTGAAAGTATGTGCAAACATCTGCTAAGCTATTTCTATTAGCAGAAGTGATTAAAAAAGAACTGTTCAAACTTTCGTCATTATTATTCAACAAATAATTGAAGCATAGTGTCTTCCCTAAGTCAGCAAGCAGGCAAGGCAAGAAAAGAAGGTGTCAACACTTAGATGAAGAAAGAGGAATATGTAACCATGGGGTTAGAGGGATTAGATCCAAACTGGCTCTGGAGAACATGTGTCCTCAAACTGGGAATGAAACCCAGAGAGGAGAAAAGATAAGTGACAAATAATGAATGACTGAAATGAAACAGGTAAATTTGAGGAAAACAAAACAAAACAAAACTGAGGAGTTATGAGATAAACCAAGATGGGAGGAATAAGCAGGAAATACAGAGAAAATAAAATCTTGAGAGGCTTAAATTTTTTAATCAGAAAACATAATTGTAGCCAAGGCATTTAGTAGTGGTGTGTTAAGACCAGTAGCCAGAAATGAAAAGCTAAGCAAGCTCAGAGGGGGGCCAGTTCAGTGCCACAGCCATTGACTGAGGTCCTAGTAAGTTCAAGGTGCCATGTTAAGAGCTACGAGACCACTAAGACAGTAAAGAAAAGCCCTTGCCCTCCAAAAGCCCAGAAAAATGAAAAAAAAAAAAAAAGCTATTGCTACACCACAAAATTGTGATACACGACATATTGAGATGACTGTCAGCAGACAAGCACCCAGAGGTACCAAGAATAAAAGAAAGCTCCCCAGTGAAGGAAGTACCTACACACAGAAGTCTTGTATTAATAAGCGAGAAGTACATGTTCTCATTTTAATGGGTTAACCTGAAAAGAAGGAGTTAGGAAATAAGACAACCAAATAAGACAACCAAACCCCCACTTGGCTGTGATGCATTGGTTTCTTTTTTCTTTTTCATTTCTTCTTTTCTTTCTTTCTTTCTTTTTTTCTTTTTAGTGGAGGTGGATTGGTGGTTCATTACAGGTTTTTATGTCCGCATTGATAAGAATAATGGTCTTTAGTGTTCATTTTTTGATGTATTTTTACCTGGTTTTGGTATTGGGGTAATATGACCGCATAAAATGAGTTGGGAAATGTTCCTTTTTCACTTGAAGAGAATGTGTAGAACTGGTACTACTGCTTCCTTGTATGTTTGCTAGAATTCAGTACTGAAGTCATCTGGGCCAGAACTGTCCTTTTGCAGATGGTTTAACTCAATTTATTTAATAGATATAAACCTATTCAGATTATATTTTTCTTCTTTGGTGAGTTTTTGCAGGGTGTGTTTTTCAAGGAACTTGTCTTTTCAATTAAGCTGACAAATTTATGGCATCAAATTATTCATACTATCCTCCTATTATCCTTTTAACGTCTATAGAATAAGGATAATGTCTCCTCCCTCAGCCTTAATTCTGGCAATGTGTCTTTTTTCCTTTTTCTTGGTTAGCTTGGACAGAGGTTTATACATTTTATTATTCTTTAAAAAAAATGGCTTTTTATTTATTTATTTATTTATTTATTTTTATTTCCAGCATAACAGTATTCATTATTTTTGCACCACACCCCGTGCTCCATGCAATCCGTGCCCTCTATAATACCCACCACCTGGTACCCCAACCTCCCACCCCCCGTCCCTTCAAAACCCTCAGATTGTTTTTCAGAGTCCATAGTCTCTCATGGTTCACCTCCCCTTCCAATTTCCCCCAACTCCCTTCTCCACTCTAAGTCCCCATGTCCTCCATGCTATTTGTTATGCTCCACAAATAAGTGAAACCATATGATAGTTGACTCTCTCTGCTTGACTTATTTCACTCAGCATAATCTCTTCCAGTCCCGTCCATGTTGCTACAAAAGTTGGGTATTCATCCTTTCTGATGGAGGCATAATACTCTATCCCCAGGGGTACAGGTCTGTGAATCACCAGGTTTACACACTTCATAGCACTCACCAAAGCACATACCCTCCCCAATGTCCATAATCCCACCCTCTTCTCCCAAACCCCCTCCCCCCAGCAACCCTCAGTTTGTTTTGTGAGATTAAAAGTCACTTATGGTTTGTCTCTTAATTTCATTGATTTTCTGTACTTCTTTTGTGTTTACAATGTAATTGTTTTCCTGATTAATATTTATTATTTTCTTCCTCCAGCTAGACCTGGACTTTATTTGTTCTTCTTCTACTTTTCTAGAATGGAAACTTAGGTTACTGATTTTAAATTTGTTTAAAATGCAGACAGTCAGCCTTTTAAATTTCCTCAAAGCACTGCTTTAACTGCCCCTCTGCATTTTAATATGATGTATTTTCATTTAGTTCTAAATAATTCTTAAAATCTCCCCAGAGAATTCCACATCAACCAATGGATTATTTATAATTGTATTGTTTAATTTCTAAGTACAAACTTTTCCAGATTTCTTTTTTATTATTTAAATCTAGTTTCATCTTATGATGGACTAAGAAAGTGCATTGACGGATTTCTATTATTTTAAATTTGTTAAGTTTGCTTTATCACTCAGAATATAGACTACCTTGGTGAATATCCCATGAATGTTTACCTCTATCTATCATTTATCTATCTAAGTGTCATTTCTCTCTCTCTGTCTATCTATCATCATCTATCTGACTATAGCTATTTTAAAAAAGAGGGAATTCTTGCCAGTTGTGACAACATGGGTGGATCTTGAGGACATTATGCTAAGTGAAATAAGCCAGACAGAGAAAGACAAATATTGTATGACCACACTTGTATGTGGAATTTTAAAAAGCTGAACCCATGGAAGCAGAGATGAGAATAGTGGTGGCAGGAAAATGGAGAGAGATATTGGTCAAGGGGTTCAAATACCTAGGAATAACCAACTGAGCCACCAAAGTGTCCCTTTTTAAAAATGTTTTAAAGATTTTATTTGTCAGAACAAACATCTAGTATAAGATGCATAGATTCTTAGGATCTAATGTTTAGCATGGTGGGTCTTGTTAACAATATGGTATTATATATTAAAAATTGCTAAGGAAGTAGATCTTAGATGTTTCACCCCCCCCCCCAAAAAAAAAGGTAATGTGAGGTTGATGGCTGGATCACCTGACTTTATTAATCATTTTTTTAAAAGATTTTATTTATTTACTTGTGAGAAAATAAAAGAGGCAGAGCATGAGCCGAGGCTGGAGGACGGAGGGAGAGGAAGATGTAGACTCCCCACTGAGCAGGGACTTCCCCCTCCCTAGTGTGGGACTTGTGGGATCATGGCCTAAGCTGAAGAGAGATGCTTAACCTACTGAGCCACACAGGTGACCCTGTAGTAGTCATTTTACAATGTATACATGGACCAAGTAATTGCATTTTGTATTTTAAGCTGACACAATGTTGTAGGTCAGTTCTGTCTCAGTAAAAGTTGGGGGGAAAATAGATGAAATCAAAATAAAGATTAGGGTTTAGTTAATAGTAATGAATCAATATTGGTTTCTAAATATTGAAAAATGCATAATTACAATATAAGATATTAACAGTGGGGAAAACAGGAACTGTACTACCCTTATAGAAGTTCTATATGACTAAAATTATTCAAAATTTTCTTTTTTTTCATTTTTTAATTTCAAGATTTTATTTAAATTCTAGTTAGTCAATATTTCAATTTATATCATACAGAAGTGCTTTCAAAGCTATAGCCCAAATTTTTTTTTAAATTATGCATATAACTCTGCTCACATCATCTCAAGAATCCACACAATTGACTACATTTCCAAACTCATTTTTGTAAGGTAGAATCTGTCTTTGACCAGCATGTACTTTTAATCCATAAATCTTATTTCTGGCATCCATAAATGATACCAATGGAACAGTTACTCTGTGAGATATTTTCCTGGCTCCTTCATCCACATCTAGTTGTTCCTCCTTTTTAAATACAGATGTTTAGGTATGACGTTTGGCACCATATTTTTCTCATAGGATTTTCATCTCTGAATTTCTCAGAAGATAGCCTAAGGGATCAAACATAGGAGAAATGGTGGTGTAAAATAGAGTAAATACTTTATCCTCAGGAGAAGTGGTCAGAGGTCAAAAGTAGGCAAAGATTGAAGACCCAAAAAACAAGACTATCACAGTGATCTGAGCCCCACAGGTAGAGAAGGCTTTGTGTCTTCCTTCAGCTGAGTGGTTTCTTAAAGAGAACAATGACATAGGAAAAAAATACAACCACAAATGTCACCAGGTAACCAATCCTGATTTGCAACTACAAAGACACCAGCAAAGTGGGTATAAGTACAGGTAACTTTCAGTAAAGGGAAAATTCATAAAAGTAGTGATCGATTTCATTAGGACCACAAAAGGGCCACTGGGTTGCCATAAGAAACTGAGTTCAGGAGTGAAGAGGTCCACCAGCCCAAGCGGCTAAGACTAGGAGATTGCACCTTGTCCTGTTCATGATAAATATGTAGTGAAATTTGTAGATGGCAACAGAGTAATCAAAGGCCATGATGGTCAGTATAGAGACCTCAATGTTTCTAGAGAAGTACATGGTAAAGAGTTGTACATGCAATTATGATAGAAGACAGATTTTCTTCCTTCTAGAAGGTCACCAGTCAGTTTGGGTGTCATAGAAGAGGTGGAGCAGTTGCCCATAAAGGGTAAGTGACTGAAGAAATAGTACATTGGTTGGAGAAAAAGGGCTGCGGTAAATAGAGATAAGTTTTCCTACCAATAGGGTAGGAACATAACAGAGTAAGAAGAGAACATGAGAAAATATTTGTATGTTATAATTATAAGAAGATCCCAAAGAGATGAATTCTGAGACATTCTTCTGTTTCTCCATATATATTAGTTTGCAAATATCTGAAAAGAAAGAAAACATTAATTTGTGTAAAGAATTATCAACATGATAATAATATAAAATTTGCCCCAAAAAGGTTGGGCATTATGGAATATTCACATAAATTATTCTTGTTATTTAGAATTAACTTTCCTTTTGTATTATGTATTGTATTTTATAAATCAGTTGTGAAATCTAATGTGAAATGGGTATAATAATATAATTTTTCAGCTTTACTATTAATAAGACAAATGATTATTTGAAGTGTTAGATTACCTTAAAGCAACCAAATATAACTGCTAGTTATATTATTTAGGTAACAAAAGTTTAATTTATTAAAGTTTCAAAAAAAGAAAAATCTTTTGCACATTTTTTTTTTTAAGATTTTATTTATTCACTTGACAGACAGAGATCACAAGTAGGCAGAGAGACAGGCAGAGAGAGGGAGGGAAGCAGGCTCCCCGCTGAGCAGAGAGCCCGATGCGGGACTGGATGCCAGGACCCTGAGATCATGACCTGAGCTGAAGGCAGAAGCTTAACCCACTGAGCCTCACAGGTGCCTGCCTCTCTTTTGCACATTTTTAACTATGGTTTAGGGTTTAGGGTCAAAAAATGGAATTTCTTTTTTTTTTTTTTTTTTTTTTTTTAAATGGAATTTCTGATAAACATATCTGAGTTGATCTTATTTTACGGGTTTTCCTAAAAATTTAAAGGGTTTTATATACAATCTAGACAATAAAAGTCAACAAAAGAAGATGATACAGAATGTGGTTTTAAAAGAATTTTGTTGTTAGCACTCAGTGACTATTTGTTACATTGCTGAATGTACAAAAAAGTCACAAATTTGTATGTTTTGTACCATCTTAATACTTTAGGGAATAGAGCATAAAATAGGGAGAATGCATTCTGGGAACTGTTTTATCCAGTGCACAAATTGATACCCAATGTGAATGCAAACATTTTCAAGCCTAGCTAAAACGTAGCTAGATGACTTTAAAAAGCAGAAGGCTTCTAAAGCAAAGTTCACTAGAAGCTATTAAATCCCAGGATTCACAATTTCAAAACCTACGCTTTCAACACATTTTTGCTAGTGTATATCATGTAGTGTATATCATTTAAAAATGGCCCGTATTCTGAGAAACTGATTCTACTCTAAAATATAATAAAACTCTAATTTCATCAGGGAATAAAGAAACTTAAACTGTTCATTCTATGACTTGAATTACTATAATTACTATATGACCTTCTACCCCTAATTGTTAACAAAGCAAAAATTATTATCAGGCTCCTAGTGTTCAACAGTGAACAGTAAAGTGGAGGTCAATAAATTTGGGAGTCATTGATCAGTCTTCTTCTTACCTTATTACATCTAATGCTGTTCTTTTTTTGTTTGTTTGTTTTATAAATAGATTTATTTACCAAAACAAGTTAATTTAAGCTAACTGTTAAATAAGTAGCTTGGTAAACAACTTAAATGTGGTATCATAGGATATACCTAAACAATTTTCAATATTCAATCAATGAGACACTGATCAAGACAATCTAAGTAATTCCTTGTCATCATAAAATAATACCCTGTGGATATTGGAGGACTAGAGATGCTGATTCCCACTCAGTCTAGGACTGCATCCCATGCTTAAGAGAAGAGCAAAATTGGGGGTCCTGGAGGCCAGCAGGGAGGGGAAGCATTTTGAATCCTAATCCCAACAGAAAGAGCTTGCAACACTCAGTTTGTTCTCTGTAGTTAAGTCTCTTATGGTTTGCTTTCCTCTCTTTTACACCTGAAAAGAATTGAAGACTATGTTCTTTTTAAATGCGCATCTCCCTCCCATTTCTGCTTCTCTGATCTGTTCCACGAATGTGGGGTTTAGGGGACTACAACCAGGATCTGGTCCTACACCAACTTCCAGGGGACACTCCATAGGCAGTCACCAAAGATCTAAGATGTTAAAGCTAAAATGTTTATTCCTGAAAATATGAACTGTGAAGTTTATCTCTCCCAATTCTATAGAGGGTCTGAGTGCTGTAAGGATTGCTTTTTACAAACTAGAGAAAGAAAACCAGAAATAGGAATATGTGAGGGGCACCTGGATGGTTCAGAGGGTTAAGCCTCTACCTTTGGCTCAGATCATGGGTGTTGGGATCGAGCCATGCATTGGGCTTCCTTCCCCGCCTCACTCTCTGCCTCCTTGTCTATAAAAAAAGAAAAAAAGAAAAAAAGCAAAGAAAAGAAAAAAGAGAAAAAAAAAGAAATAGGAATATGTGAGATATTATCAAACATGAAAGAACATTCATTTCTGTTCATTTGTACTTATGAAGTCCTAAATATCACAAATGTGCTAAAAGTTTGATGCATATTATTACTGAAAAACTGTATTTCTTTTTTTTTTTTTTTAAAGATTTTATTTATTTATTTGACAGAGAGAGATCACAAGTAGGCAGAGAGGCAGGCAGAGAGAGAGAGAGGAGGAAGCAGACTCCCTGCCAAGCAGAGAGCCCGATGTGGGACTCGATCCCAGGACCCTGAGATCATGATCTGAGCCGAAGGCAGTGGCTTAACCCACTGAGCCACCCAGGCACCCGAAAAACTGTATTTCTTGTTCCTCCTTTAAAGCTGCTTTATCTAAGAGAAAATGCAGGAGAAGCAGAAGACTATGTATTGACAAATAACATACATTTATAAAGATATGTGTGACAAATATATGATATATAAATATATATGTGTAAGAAAGACTTTCCTTATAGGGTTGGGAGTAACATATGATGTTGCATTAATATTCCTGAACCTTCAAGAGCAGTCAAATATATCCTATAGTCTGAGTGATGTACTATACAAAACATTACCCTAATATTTATTAAATATAAAAGGATGAGGGAAATAATAGAATAAAGCAACATATCTTAATTTTATATTATTGAATTGGCAAAATTAGTCAGAATCATGTCAAATCTAGAGAAAGGTATATATTTTTTTAATTTTTTATTTTTTATAAACATATATTTTTATCCCCAGGGGTACAGGTCTGTGAATCACCAGGTTTACACACTTCATAGCACTCACCAAAGCACATACCCTCCCCAATGTCCATAATCCCACCCCCTTCTTCCAACCCCCCTCCCCCCAGCAACCCTCAGTTTGTTTTGTGAGATTAAGAGTGACTTATGGTTTGTCTCCCTCCAAATTCCATCTTGTTTCATTCTTCTTCTACCCACTTAAGCCCCCATGTTGCATCACCACTTCCTCAATAGACAAACTATGGAAAGAACCTAGAGAGAGGTATATTTGAAGAGTGCTGAAGGAAGGTAAGATACGTGGGACTCACAGCACTCATTGAAGTGGTCATTAAAAATTGAGAACACAGGGGCACCTGGGTGGCTCAGTTGGTTGGATGACTGCATTCAGCTCAGGTCATGATCCTGGAGTCCCGGGATCGAGTCCCACATCAGGCTCCCAGCTCCATGGGAAGTCTGCTTCTCCCTCTGACCTTCTCCTCACTCATGTTCTCTCTCACTGTCTCTCTCTCAAATAAATAAATAAATAAATAAAATCTTTAAAAAAAAAAAAAAAGAATTGAGAACACAATATTGTAGTGAGATGAAAAAAAAACAAAAACACACAGAATGTAGCTGATGAGGGGTATTTATTTTTGCTAAAATATCCCACTATATCACATAGTACCATGAAATAATTTGCTTAAATTATTCTGTAACATTGCATAGAACACTGTAAATTAATTATTTTATTTTTTTGCAAATAAATCTTTTCAAACCTTTCCTTCTCCTCATTCATGATCATGCAGCTGAATAATATGAATAAATTTTTCTGCTTGGGTTGATCCAGGATCCTTTTAGGAAGGAAATAGTGTTTGTCACTTTCTTGTACTTCTATTTGATGATGCTGTTGAGTAACTTTCTGATTATTACTACTGTCAAGAACAGCTGGACACTCAGGAGTCCAATGTACTTCTTCCTTTTCCACCTATCCTAATCTGACATCTGCGTCTGTACTTCCATAACCCCTAGAATGGTTGTGGATGCCCTTTTTTAAGAAGATCACTATTGCTTTCAGTGAGTGCATGATACACATCTTTTTCAGTTCATTTCTTTGGCTTCCTGGGGATCTTCATCCTTATCCTCATGGCTGCTGACCACTACATGTCCATCTGTAAGCCCCTGCACTGCACAACCATAGTGAGGCGACGGGTCTGTGGTATGCTGGTGGCTATGGCCTGGGTGGGGTCCTGTGTGCATTCTTTAGTTCAGATGTTGCTGGCCTTGAGTTTACTCTTCTGTGGTGCCAATGACCAAGGTTATTGTGTCTTTGCAGCCCTTGGTGAAACTTGCCTGAGCAGACACCTATGTCATCGACCTACTCCTGGTATCCAAATTGGGGCCATTTGCCCACTGAGTTCTGTCCGCTGGTATGCTTCTATGTTACCATCTTGCATTCACTGAACACCACAGTGCTGAAGGGAGGAGAAAAGCCCTCTCCCACTTCATTGTGGTCATCCTGTATATTTATATACACACGTCCTGCAAACACCTTCCCCATGGGTAAGATGATAGCGGTGTTTTATACACTTGGAACAGCTTGCTCAACACTCTGACTGACACTCTGAGGAATGCAGAGGGAAAGCTACCATAGAAAATTATGGAGCAAGAAGTGGATTTCTGATGACCAAAGAAAGGAAGTTTCAAATCTTTTCTTCATAGTTTGGAGTTGCCTAGAAGTCCGTAAAAAATATGATCTTAATGTGGTTGTGCGAATATACTCCTGTTTTGGACATGAGCACTAGTTCCTTCAGGAAAATATCAATATGGACACACACCCACTGGTTGGGGTTAAGTCAGTTTTATGTAAAGGAATAGACAGCATAAGCTACAAACAGGTACATAAGGTCTATTGCCTTAGATGTGCTCCACCATTCTGTCTCTGCCTGTCTTGCCTGCCTTATCGCTGGTGGTTTTGATCTAGAGCTTGCTCTGTCCCTCTTCATGTGGACTCCTGGTGTTCTCTGCTGCTCTGTACCACCCTGAATGTTTGCATCCACAGACTGGAGGTTTTTCCTCTTCCAGTTTCCATTATTAGGCACTTCCGTGTTATCGTAGCTGACCATGAAACTTCAATGTAGTTGTTCTTCCTGACTTGGTAGAAAGTATCAGATTCAAATAATTATAGGAGTTTCATGTTGTGAAGGACACTGTGTAATCTAATAATCTTTCTTCCAATTCTTGGGGTGATATTCTGAAATTCCTTCTTTTAAAGATTTTTTTTTTTTTTTAAGTTTTAGAAAGAGAAGGAGAGAGTGTGATAGATAGAAATCTCATGAGCAGGAGTGGGACAGAGGGAGACTCTCAAACAGAATCTCACTGATCATGGAGCCTGAGATGGGGATCCCTGGTCACTGAGATCATGATCTGAGCTGAAATCGAGTGTCAGATACTCAACTGACCGAGCCACGCAGGCACCCTTATATTCTAAAATCTTATGATATGTTTACCTACATTCTTCTAGAACAGTAACAGAACATGGTGAGAAAATTCATGTTTCTGAGGTAGTTCTTTGATATTAAGAAGACCTTAATGGTTGGGTTTATATGCTTAGTAGTATTCTTTTGGTAAAATCTACTTTATGCTCCTATATTGGTCCCTTCTAATTTTGGGAGTGCTAGGTTTCTTTTGAATCATACCAATTATAGTAATTTGTCTATAATATTAATTATTATAATTATAGCTTGATGACCTAAATTAAGGATGATATATTTATGTGGCAGAAGAAGAGTGGATAAGCAGTAGATAATAGTGATATATTAATTACTAAGACAATAAGATAGTCCCAAGGATGATATTTAGTTTTTGAAACAGATATATTTACATCACAGACATGAACTATGAATTCCTTTTCCTGATAATGAAAAGCAGGTCATAGTAAAAAGAAAAAAAAAATCACTGGTTGACAAAAATTCAAGGATAAAGGAGAAGGGGTAAATAGGCGGAACATAGGATATTTTAGGGAAGGAAAACTATTCTGTATGATACTGTAATGGCGGATACATGACATAATGCATATGTCAAAATCCATAAAATTTGGTAACACCAAGAGCAAATCCTAATGTAAGCTATGGACCTTAAGAATACTGTACCCATATTGGTTCACTAGTGGTGAGAAATATATGGCCCCGCTGCAGGATGTCAGAGAACAGAAATTGTGAGGAGCATAGAATGTATATGGAAAATCACTGTACTTTTTGTGTAATGTTCCTGAAAATCTGAATCTGCTTTAAAAAGAAAATCTATTAGAAAACATGTTAGTGATAATGTGTCATTCTGCCATTACAGTGCTTAAAAATAGTTTATTTGAATTTTTAAACAAATTAATTATATGAGCCACACATAACATATTGATGCTCTGAAATCCTTTAGAGTTTATGCTGGTATGCTATGCTAATCTCATTATTGAATATAAAATATCATCTGTGGTTACTTCTTAAAAATTGAGGTACTCAAACATTGCAAGCATGAATTTGAATGCTGTTATACCTTATGAGGAATTTGCAGCAAAAAGCATTAGGTACATTTCACCAGATAGTCTTTAATACTTATGTTTATATGCTTTTTAATTTTTCCCTTATGTTCCTGTCTTATTACATGCAAACTTTGTCAACATTTTCACATCTATAAATGCAGAAGTGCATATAAGTCTCAACTAATAGCAACATATGCTTGGGTTTTCCCATTAAAAGGTCTAGAATATTAAAAAAAAAAAAGGTCTAGAATCTGATATGGAGTAATTCTATAATCTACATCTTCAATATCTCAGGTAGGATTTTGTGTAGTAAAAATGATTGACATCTAAGAAGTTCTTGTCACAAGAAAGTAATTTATAAGTATGTGTGGTGATGGATGTTAGCTAGATTTATTGCAGAGACTATTTCTCAATATATATTCAAATCAAATCATTATGTTGTTTAGAAGAAACTAATATAATGTTATACATCACTTATATCTCAATGAAAATAAAGTTTATGTTCTCAACTTATTAAACATGAAAGCCACAGTAAGAAGTCTGAAGTCATTTCCGTGAAAGTTGTTAAGTTTGTAGAATGCTAATATAATATCTGGTTAATTTGGAAGGTGTGTCTAGATTGGTAGCAGAAAATGGGGGTGCCTGAGTGGCTCAGTGGGTTAAGCCTCTGCCTTTGGCTCAGGTTATGATTTCAGGGTCCTGGGATCGAGCCCCGTATCGGGCTCTCTGCTAGGCAGGGAGCCTGCTTCCTCCTCTCTCTCTCTCTCTGTCTGCCTCTCCGCCTACTTGTGATCTCTCTCTGTCAAATAAATAAATAAAATCTGAAAAAAAAAAAGAAAAGAAAATGTTCTTAGCCATTGGTCAATATTGTGTGCAAATAATAATTTTGAGCACTAATAATGTTCTAAAAGAGAAATTCACACTATTGAGAAAGCAGGATAATGAAAACAAATAACAACCACTATAAAATGAGAACTTGAAAATGAATTTGTTGTTTAAATATCTGAACTTCTATTTCACGTTCAGAGACAGCTTTCTTAGGTCTAGCTAAGTAATGAAAGAGAATAGAATATGCCTAGGAGAAAAGGTTTAATCTGACAACAGTTTTATTTCTTTGTGTATCACTGCTGAGACCATCTGTCCACTTCCTCCCTTCCTGAAACAGCTCTGGTTGATTTCACCTTCTTCATCTATTTTTTTTTTTTTTACTTGCTCTTTATACCTGTTTGTTTCCAGCCTCCAGAATGATTGTAGCTCTTGCATTTTACTTACATATTCTAAAACACTTTTCATGTTTTTACCATCTCCCTTTTAATAAAATCCTGCTATCTAACATCTTCTCTATAATGACATTTGCTGTGTTTCTTAAACAACCTTTATTCAAATCCTATCTCATGCAAAAAAGGTATATATGTATATATTTTTTTCTTAAGCAACCTTTATTTAAATAGAATAACAAGCTTGCAAAAAAGGCCTTTCTTACTTTTTTTTTTTTTCTATAGAAAATCTTTTTCAGATGTCTCTTGTTCATTCCACTTACAAGTTTTGGTATATCTGTCATGCCATAGTGTACATTTTTAATTAATAAACTTTATTTTTTAAAGCAGCTTTAGGTTCACAGCAAAACTGAGCAGAAAGTACAAAGATTTCCCATAACACCCCTGCCCCACACACAGACAGCTCTCCCACCAGAGTGATACATCTCTTACCATCAAAGGAAGCTACTCTCACAAGTTACCATCTCCTCAAATACTCTTTTCATTAGGTTCACACTTGATGTAGTATATATTATGGGTTTCGATATGCATAAGGACATGTATCCACAACTATAGTAACATAGAGACATGCTTCCTGCTCTAAAAATCCTCTGAGTTCTGTCTATCCTTTCTACCCTCCAACTAACCTTTGACAAGCACTGATGTTGTCAATGTCTCCAATGTTTTGCCTTTCCCAGGATTCATATAGTTGCAATCATAATTGGTAGCATTTTCAGATTGGCTTCTTTCACTTAGTAATACACACTTAATTTTCCCGGGTATCATCTTGTGGCTTGATAGCTCCTTTTTTTTTTAGCACTGAATAATATTCCATTGTCCAGAGAAATCACAATTTATTTATCTATTCACCAGTGGAGGGAGGTCTTGGTTGCTTCTGAGGTTTGACAATTATAAATAACCAGTAATAAACATGTATATGCAGCTAAAATGTGCTTGCAAAATGTACTATAATTTTCTTTTGTTGGTTGACCATATCTTAATCTGTCTTTTGCTAAGTTTTTTTTTTTTTTCTTTCTCCCCTCTCTCTCTCTATAGCAGAGAAAGTCTTCAGTTCTGGATCCATTAACTTTCCCCTTACCAACTGGAGATAGGTAGGGATTGTCAACAATTACACTTATTATTCAGTCCCTTAGGTTTTATCAGAAATGTTTTATATTCTGGTCAATGGTGGAAAAACAAGTAATTGTGTTTTTAGCAGCCTGAATTATTGACTCTTTCTCTGTCTTAACTAGGTATTACTATTATTTTTAATACGAATTCAGGAAAACTGATCACCAGGAGCTGATCTAAAATAGGTTCTCTTTTATGGATTTCTTCATTGTACAGCTGATTTCTGAATGCCCATAGAGGAAGTAGAAATGAATGTGCTATCATAAAGATATTTGTGATGATTTAAAGTCATTATTTTAATTTTAGATTTCAACTTCATCACTAGTGAAGAACGTGTATCACTATGAGAACTGGCAAATAAGCCCAAGATTTTTAATAGAACTATCATTAAAATTGTTTTGTCTTTATGATTCACTAACCAAATAGTGTTGCTTTATTTGATTTGGCAGTTTTTTCTACAGGTGATGCTAATCACACCTCCTTAATACTCCATAAAACTAAGTTTTTAATTAATCCTGGTATGTGGGTATTAGGATTCATTTACCTATCCCTTTAAATTTCTTTATATTTCCACTTCCTTTCATGCATTCTAGTCATGATAGCCATGGAATATAAAGACTATGAAATATTTCTTAGCTCCTTTAGTCACATCAACACCCCCCCTTTTTTTTTTTGTAAATTTGCTTAGTTTGCTTGAATTAATTGCGTACTTCCTTTGAAAATAATGTTTGACACAAAACTTTCCTCATGGCATTTTTCATCTCTGTATTTCTCAGAGTATAGATTAAGGGGTTGAACATAGGAGCAACGATGGTGTAAAATAGAGCAAATACTTTGTCCTCAGGGAAACTGGCTGGAGTTCGAAGGTAGGCAAAGATCGAAGGCCCAAAAAATAAGACAACCACAGTGATATGAGACCCACAGGTGGAGAGGGCTTTGCGTCTTCCCTCAGCTGAGTGATGTCTTAAACTAAACAAAATAATGACATAAGAAACAAACAAGACAACAAAGGTAACTAAGGCGACCATACCTGAATTGGCAACCACAAGGATCCCAGTGATGTAGGTATCAGTGCAGGCAACTTTCAGCAGAGGGAAGATATCACAAAAGTAGTGATCGAGTTCATTAGGACCACAAAATGGCAACTGGATTGCCATCAATAATTGAGGAAAAGAATGGAGAGCCCCACCAGCCCACGCAGCCAAGACTAGGAGATGGCACCTTGTTCTGTTCATGATAAGCAGATAGTGGAGAGGCTTACAGATGGCAGCATAGCGATCAAAGGCCATGGCGGTAAGAATGAAGATCTCAGTACCTCCAAAGAAGTGCATGGTAAATAGTTGTAACATGCAATTACCATAGGAGATGGTTTTTGTTCCCCCTAGCAGGTCACCAATTAATTTAGGTGTAATGCTAGAGGTATAGCAGATGTCCATAGAGGATAAGTGGCTGAGGAAGTAGTACATGGGCTGGTGAAAAAGGGAACTGCATCGAATGGAGACAAGGATCAGAAGGTTTCCTGCCAGCAGGGCAATATAACAGAATAAGAAGAGCACAAAGCAAAATATTTCTACGTTCTGGTCATACGAAAGTCCTAGAAGTATGAATTCTGAGATGTTTCTCTGCTTCTCCATATACTTAAGTTTGCTATATGTTCCACACAAATGAATATGTATCTGAAGGAAATAAACAGAAATTTGGTGAAAACTTAATAGTATGAACACAATGAATTACGTTTACCAAGAGTAGATTGACATGAATATTATATTAATATTAATTATTCTTGATTTCTTAAATTAAGCTGCTTTCTTCTGTTTTATTGTGTTTGATTCTCTAGAAGTATTGTAGATTTTATAATGGGAATGATTACACATGTTACTCAGTTTTACTGATAATGATTTTAAAAATATTTAAATGTTGGGCGCCTGGGTGGCTCAGTGGGTTAAGCCACTGCCTTCGGCTCAGGTCATGATCTCGGGGTCCTGGGATCGAGTCCCACATCGGGCTCTCTGCTCAGCAGGGAGCCTGCTTCCCTCTCTCTCTCTCTCTCTCTGCCTGCCTCTCCATCTACTTGTGATTTCTCTCTGTCAAATAAATAAATAAAATCTTTAAGAAAAAAAAATATTTAAATGTTATTTTGAAAATGAAAGACTATTCATTATTAATTATATTAGTTAGATAAGAAAGAAGATTTATAAAAATTCTGCCAAATCAGAAAATACTTTGTTGTATGTATCTTTTTTTTTTTTTTAAGATTTTACTTCTTATTTGACAGATCACAAGTAGGCAGAGAGGCAGAGAGCGGGAAGCCTCATGTGGGACTTGATCCCAGGACCCTGGAATCATGACCTGAGCTGAAGGCAGAGGGTTTAACCTACTGAGCCACCCAGGCATCCCTGTTGTATGTATCTTAAGTGTGTGTGGCTAATACATGAGGTCAACTTTCCTATTTCCAGGATATTACACGTTCTTTGTGATTTTCCTACAACTCTCCACATCTTAACAATCCTCTTACAATACGATCTGTAAAGAATGACATTTGACTGTCTTCTTGATGCATGACCCTGCCTCAGGCATACACTTAGCAGTCTAGTCTCTAAATGCATAAAGCAAATTTAGATAAATCCACATGAAGAAAAATATGAATCCACCTTCACAGTGGGCGATTTCAATGTTCCTTTTTCAATGATGGATGACTAAAGAAGACATTAAGTTCAGAGGGTATAAAAGATATGAACAATAGGGCTTCCTAGGTGGCTCAGTGGGTTGAGCCTCTGCCTTAGGCTCGGGTCATGATCTCGGGGTCCTGGGATTGAGTCCTGCATCGGGCTGTCTGCTGGGTGGGGAGTCTTCTTCCTCCTCTCTCTCTCTCTCTACTTGTGATCTCTCTGTCAAATAAATAAAATCTTAAAAAAAAAATCTGAACAACAGAAATAAAATTTTATGGAGGTACGTATAAAAGCATACATCTAACAAGGAATATATATTTTTGTATGCATAGAAGGAGTATACATAAAATTAGCTATAAAATTATTTTAAAAAGCCTCACCATATTTTTAAAAAGGTGACATTATACAGAACTCTGAGCACAATAAAAGTTATAAGTAGATCCCCATCTAGATCTAGGTAGATATGAATATAAATACACACACAGATACATTATTAAAAATTAAAATTATACTACAAAACATAGTTAATTCATTCAGAAATCATACTGGAAATTTATATTGAAATATACTTGAAATATAAGGAACATATTGCCTGTCAGAGTTTATAGGATACAGGGAAAATGGTACTTTTAAAGAAAATGATAACCTTAATATTTTCACTAGAAAAAAAGAAAATCTGAAAAGGATTCTATCTTTAGAAGATATCAGATATAAATAGAAGACATCTATCTTTAGAAGCACATCAAAAAGTAATATGACACTACTGAGTATTTACCCTAAAGATACAAATGTAGTGATCCGAAGGGGCACATGCACTCAAATGTTTATAGCTGCCATGTCCACAATAGCTAAACTATGGAAAGACCCTAGATGTCCATCAACAGATGAATGGATAAAGAAGATACTATACACACACACACACACACACACACTGGAATATTATGCAGCCATCAAAAAAACTTTCCATTTGCAGTAACATGGATGGAACTAGAGGATATTATGCTAAGTTAAACAAGCCAATCAGAGAAAGACATTTATCATATGATCTCACTGATATGAGGAATTTGAGAAAGAAGACAGAGGATCATAGGGGGAGGGAGAGAAAACTGAATCAAGAGGAAACCAGAGAGGGAGACAAACCATAAAAGACTCTTAATTTCAGGAAACAAACTGAGAGTTGCTGGAGGGGAGGGGAATGGGAGAAATGGGATGGCTGGGTGATGAACCCTGGGAGAGTATTTGTATGGAGAGTGCTGTGAATTGTGTAAGACTGATGAATCACAGACCTATACCCCTGAAACAAGTAATGCATTATATGTTAAAAAAGTAATATATAAAAGTATATGTTAAAAAATTAATACTAAAAAAAAGACAAATTAAAGTAAAAATTAAAAAGAAACAAAATACAGAAGGAAGGCAACAAATTTTCACATGAGATCTTTAAGAAAAACCTTTCAAAATAGTTAAAGTTTCAGCCATATGGTTTAATATAAAAGAAAAAAGATAAACATGTACTATTAATTAATGGTAATATAACTAATGATGAAAAGGGAGAGGAAAAATATAAAATAGTATCAACAACTAAATGCCAATGACTTTGAAAGCATAAACGGAACAAGATGTTTCTACAAACTAGTTTATCAAAACTAACTCCAGAATTACAAAAGATAACTAGTCTGTTACTAGTAAAATTAAAACTAACTAAAAATAATCCTTTAAAAGAAGTATCAGTCTAAAATTGATTCATAACTTTTTAAAGATTTTCTTTTATTTTTTTTTTTTTTAATAAGACAGCACAAGCTGGGAGAGGGCAGAGGGTTAGGGGAAAGGAGACTCCCTGCTGAATAAGGAACTAGATGTGGAGTTTGATCATAGGACACTGGGATTATTACCCAAGCTGAAGGCAATCACTTAACCAACTGAACCACCCAGGCACCAGAGGGATTTATAAAATTTTACTATAATTTTCAAAAATAGACTTTCCCACTCTTGTAGAGTTTCACACAGAGGAGTAAAAATCAAACTATCAATTAATTTTGCAAGACTATTTTTATGAGGAAACACAATCACTGATCCTTGTCTCTCTAAAATTGACTAAAAATCCTTTTTTTTTTTTTTAAGATTTTATTTATTCATTTGACAGAGAGAGAGATCACAAGTAGGCAGAGCAGCAGGCAGATAGAGAGGGGAAGCAGGGTTCCCATTGAGCAGAGAGCCTGATGCAGGGCTTGATCCCAGGACCCTGAGATCATGACCTGAGCTGAAGGCAGAGGCTTAACCCACTGAGGCACCCAGGTGCCCCTAAAATTGACTAAAAATGCTTAATAAAATATGAAACTACTTTAATTTTGTATAAATCACTAAATTTTATCCTAAATATTCTTTCATAGTTTATTTTTATATACTTGATAAATATATCCACCAACCTGGAAATTAAAAGTGAAAAAGCAAATAATTATCTCAATAGATGCAGAAAAAGTATGTGATAAATTCACATGTTCATCATATAAATGTTTACCAGTAACAAAATTCAAAAACACATTAAAATATGAAGAAACTTGCTTACCACTAAAAATAGTATTTCTTAAGAGCCCTACTTAAAGCATTACCCTAAAAATAATTAAATTAGATTAAATAAGATATATTCTCTTTAACACCAAGAATGAGATAAAATGCTCATTTCTACAACCATTTCTATTACAGTGTAATGCAGCACAATGAGAAAAAAAAATCTCATCTGTAAGAAATGGACAGGAGGAAATAAAGCTGATATTATTTGCAGATGACATTATCATTCACATACAGAATCCAAAGATTGCATAGATATTACTAGAAATAGCAGAGCCGAACAGTGTCTGACCATGAGAATAATATACAATATTCAATTAAAATACAATATTCACTGACATGTCCATATGCCATCAACAAAAAATAAGAAATGTAATTAAATGTAATTAAAATAGACAATTCACACTAGTTTTAGATTGTTAAATATCAAGTAAGTAATATTTTCTTTAATTTGCTGTGTAGTTTTCTGCTGTTTGGCTATGCCACAATTTGCACACTCATTTACCTTCTAGTAAACTTTGAGATTATTTACAGTTTTTGGCTATTACAAATAAAGCTGTTGGTAGCATTCATATAAACTCTTTGTATGTATATGTGCTTTTATTACTCTTGCACAAATACCAGTGGACTGTTCTGGCCAATGTTAGATGTTTGCTTGGCTATTTATTTATTTATTATTTTTCTCCAAAAGAGCACATACTTTTGTTTTTTTTGTTTGTTTGTTATTTTATTTTTTATTATGTTAATTTAGCAAACATATAGCACATCATTAATTTTTGGTGTAGTATTCAACGATTCATTAATTGTGTATAACACCCAGTGCCCATCACAACACATGCCCTCCTTAATACCTATCACTCAGTTACACCATTATCCCATCCCCCTCTCTTCTGTAACCCTCAGTTGGTTTCCCAGAGTCTAGAGCATCTCATGGTTTGTCTCCCTCTCTGAATTCTTCCCTTTCAGTTTCCCTTCCCCTAGAATCCTCCATGTTATTCCTTATGTTTCACATATGAGTGAAATCATATGATAATTTTCTTTCTTTGCTTGACTTATTTCACATAGCATAATCCCCTCCAGTTCCATCCATGTCGATGCAAATGGTGGTTATTCATCCTTTCTGGTGGCTGGGGAATATTCCATTGTATATATGAACCACATCTTTAAAGATTTTATCTATTTGACAGAGAGAGATCACAGGTAGGCAAGCAGGCAGAAAGAGAGAGAGAGAGAAGGAAACAGTCTCCCTGCTGAGCAGAGAGCTGATGCAGGGCTCGATCCTAGGACCCTGAAATCATGACCTGAGCCAAAGGCAGAGGCCTTAACCCACTGAGCCACCCAGGTGCCCTGAACCACATCTTCTTTATCTACTCATCTGTTGAAGTACATCTCAGCTCCTTCTACAGTTTGGCTATTGTGGACATTGCCGAGATGAACATTGGGGTGCATGTGCCCTCTCTTTTCACTACCTCTACATCTTTGAGGTAAATACCTATTAGTGCAATTGCTGGGTTATAAGGTACCTCTATTTTTAATGTCTTGAGGGACCTCCATACTGTTTTCCAGAGTGGTTGTCCCAGATTATATTCCCCCAAACTGTAAGAGTTACCCTTTCTACACATCCTTGCCAACATTTGTTGTTTTCTGTCTTGTTAATTTTTGTTGTTTTAACTGGTGTAAGGTGATATCTCATTTGGTCTTGATTTGTGTTTCCTTGATGGCCAATGATGTTGAACATTTTTTCATGTGTCTGTTAGACATTTGTAAGTCTTCTTTGGAGAAACATCTGGTCATGTCTTCTGCCCATTTCTTGACTGCATTATTTGTTTTTTGGGGGGTGTTGAGTTTGAGAAGTTTTTTATAGATCTTGGATAACAGCCCTTTATCTGTAATATTATTTGCAAATATCTTCTCCCATACCGTGGGTAGTCACGTAGTTTTGTTGACTATTTCCTTTGCTCTGCAGGATCTTTCTATCTTGATGAAATCCCAAAAATTCATTTTTGCTTTTGTTTTCCTTGCCTTTAGAAACCTGGCTTTTTACAAAGATTTTATTTATTTGAGACAGAGAGACAGAGAGAGCACAGGGAGGGGGAACTACAGGCAGCGGGAGAAGTAGGTTCCCGTTGAGACTGGAGCTGGATTCAGGACTCGATCCCAGGACCCTGAGATCATGACCAGAGCTGAAGACAGAAACTTAATTGACTGAGCCAATCAGGTGTCCCCAGAGCAATGTCTTGAAAGAAGTTTCTGTGGCTGATGAGTTTAGCTATTTAAATTACTGCCAAGCTATTTCCCAAAGATTTGGAAATAGTATACCTAATGGAAAGACAATGATAACCAGTGGAATGATTAATGAAAAAATAAGCTTATATATTTTGGGGAGCGAACACTTTAAAATTTTAATCTATCCACCATTTCCTACTTTTTGGTCAGTGGCATCCATAAGGATGGTGACCCACATTCCTCATGGGTTTTTTGGTGCCACATGGAACAATACAGACTTTGACCTCAAAGAATTATGATAGTATGTTTTACATTTTTGGTAGCCCCTGAATAATTGGCTCACTGGCTTGACTTTGTTTCATCTGCCTGGGAGACTTCCCAGGGCTGGAAAGGCCTTCAGGGTAGATTTCGTCAGAGTCATTTAAGTCAAATGTTCTCAATATAATTTCTTGAGGCAAGGTATAAGATAAGGAAACCAAGAAATAGACTGAAAACTGTGAAAAGAATGAGGCTTCGGAAGGAGATACATGTGAGAACAGAGCTATGAGAACCACCTGTGTCTATAGCAGGGAATCTAGAAGACTATTCGTATATGCTCAGGGCTGGATGCACACTCAAAAAAGTTCAAGAAGACACTAAAATGATCCCCACTCCATGATCTTTAGGCTCTATGCAAGCAGGAAGGGAAGGCTAAGGCAGAGTTTTAAAGAGCCTAGCAAAGTATAAGCTTATCTCAGGTATTGTTGATTCGTTTTCAGACCACTGCAATGAAGTGAACATATCACAATAAAGTGAGTCAATAAATATTTGGTTTCCCAGAGCATATCAAAGTTATATTTATGCTATATAGCATATATTTATGCTATAATAAGTATGCTATAATTTAGATAAAGTGTGCAAGAACATGATGCTTGTTGTTGTTGTTGTTTTAATATAATACACATTATTGGTAAATGCTACTAACCATCATTTGAGCTTTCAGAGTTATGATTTTATTGTTGATGGAAGGTCTTGCCTTAACGTTAATGGCTGCTGAGCAATGAGTTTGGTGGTTGCTGAAGGTTGGGGTGGCTGTGGTAATTTCTTAAAATAACAATGAGTTTTGTGGCACTGATTGAGTTTTCCTTTCACAAATGCATTCTCTGTAGCATGAGATTCTATTTGATAGCCTTTTACCCACAGTAGACCTTCCTTCAAAACTGGAGTCGATCCTCTCAAATCCTGCTGTGGTTTTCTCTACCAATTTTATGCATTATTCTAAGTCCTTTGTTGTCATTTCAACAATCTTTGCTGCATCTTCACCAGGAGTAGATTCCATCTCAAAAACCACTTTCTTTGCTCATCCGTAATAAACAACTCTTCATACATTAAAATTTGATCATGAGATTATGGCAATTCAGTCACATCTTCAGGCTCCAATTCTGATTTTCATTCTCTTGCTATTTCTGTCACATCTGCAGTGACTTCCAACACTGAACTCTTGAACCCCTCAAAGTCATTCATGAGAGTTAAGATCAACTTCTTTCCAAACCCTTATTAATGTTAATATTTTAATCTTTTCCCATGAATTACAGATGTTCTTAATGACATCTAGAATAGTGAATTCATTTCAGAAGGTTTTCAGTTTACTTTACCCAGATCCATCAAGGGAATCCCTATTTATAGCAGATACAGTCTTACGAAATGTATTCCTTAAATAATAAGACTTGAAATTCAAAAGTATGCCTTGATCCACGGGGGGAACAATGAATGCTATGTTAGCAGATATAAACATGTGAATCTTGTTGGTTATCTCCATCAGAGCTCTTGGGTAACCAGGTGCATTGTTAATGAGAAGTCGTATTTTAAAAAGCTTTCTTCTTCTCCTTCTCCTTCTTCTTCTTTTATGAGCATCAGGTCGTAAAAGTGGATTTAAAATGTTCGGTAAGGGGCACCTGGGTGGCTCAGTGGGTTAAAGCCTCTGCCTTCAGCTCAGGTCATGATCTCAGGGTCCTGGGATCGAGCCCCACATCAGGCTCTCTGCTCAGAGGGGAGCCTGCTTCCTCCTTGTTCTCTCTGCCTGCCTCTCTGCCTACTTGTAATCTCTGTCTGTCAAATAAATAAATAAAATCTTTAAAATAAAAAAAAAAAATAAGGGACGCCTGGGTGGCTCAGTTGGTTAAGCAGGCTGCCTTCGGCTCAGGTCATGATCCCAGCGTCCTGGGATCGAGTCCCACATCGGGCTCCTTGCTCAGCAGGAAGCCTGCTTCTCCCTCTGCCTCTGCCTGCCATTCTGTCTGCCTGTGCTTGCTCTCTCCCGCCTCTCTCTCTGATAAATAAATAAAAAAAAAAATCTTAAAAAAAAAAAATAAATAAAAATAAAAATAAAAATAAAATGTTCGGTAAACCATGTTGCAAACAGATGTGCTGTCATCTTGCCTTTGTTGTTCTACTTATGGAACATAATTTTTCCAATGGATTTAGCATAATTTTTAAGGGCTCCAGGATTTAGCATAATTTTTAAGGGCCCCAGGATTTTCAGAATGGTAAATGAGCATTTTCTTTGTTCATTCTCCACTGATGGACAGTAAGGTTGTTTCCATATCTTAGATTTTGTAAATAATTCTGCGATGGAAGAATTAAAGACTTTTACATGAAAAACTACAAAATGCTTTTGAAAGAAATTAAAGAAGACTTATTGAAATAGAAATATAGCTCATATTCATGGATTAGAGGACTATAATATAATTAAGATGGCAATATTCCTCAATTGATCTACAGATTCCATGCAATCCTGTGAAGCTATCAAAAATCCTTTTTGTTGTTATTGTTGTTGTTGATAGAGGGAAAGTTGTTTCCTAAAATTACATAGCACTTCATGGAACCCTGAACAAAAATAATACAAATTCTACACAGTCTTTCAGAAAACTGAGAGAATATTACAAAATTAATTATATGAAGGCACCATTGCCTGATACTAAGTCATATTACATGAAAAAATATGACAGGGAGCCTGGGTGGCTCAGTGGGTTAAAGCTGCAGCCTTCGGCTCAGGTCATGATCTCAGGGTCCTTGGGTGGAGTCCTGCATCGGGCTTTCTGATCAGCAGGGAACCTGCTTCCCTCTCTCTCTCTCTCTCTCTCTCTGCCTGCCTCTCTGTCTACTTGTGATCTCTCTCTGTCAAATAAATAAATAAAATCTTTAAAAAAATGTATGACAAATATTCCTTTTGAATTCACACCCAAAGATGTTACACAAAACACTAGTAAATAAAAACCCATCAAAGTTTCTAAAAAAAAAAAATTGACCACGATGATGTGGAATTAATTTCAGGCATAAAGGGCTGATTTAACATTTAAAAATAAATTCACTAAGTTAACAGAATGAAGGAGAATCACGAAGTCATTTCAAATGATGTAAAAATTATTTGATAAATTTCAATTGATTTATTATTTAAAAAGACTTTAACAAATGCAGAATAGAAAGGAATTTACTCAACTCGATAAGAAGCATATCTTCAAAACCTACAAGCACCACATTATATCATAGTAAATACTTCCTATGATTGGAATAATTCAAGCATGTTCACTTACCATTTTTTTTTCCCTGCATTGTCCCCTACATTCTCATCATTGCAATAAGATGAGAAAAAGAAATTAAGACATACAGAATGGATAGGAAGAGACAAATTGCTATATATATATATATATATAGATGTGCTGATGGCATGATTATATATATAGACAGTCAGTGTTAAGTGGCCTACCTAATTAGTTAACTTAACAAGGTAATAAGATAAAATGTAAATAAAAATACCATATATAATTTCTATAAGTGAAACAATTAGAATTAAAATGAGAAGCAATAGTATGTAGAATACTATTTTAAAATATGAAATTTGAGTTGCACTGCATTGGTTTAGTGTCTAACTCTTAGTTTTGGCTCAAGTCATGATATTTTGGTTGTAAGATCAAGCCCTATGTTGGGCTTCATGCTAGGCAAGGAGTCTGCATAAGATTCTCTGCCTTTTCCTTTCCCTCTGCACACTTGTGTATGCTCTCTCGCTCTCTTTCTAAAACAACAAAATAAATAAATAAAATTTTTTAAATGAAATTTGAGGAATATTTTTTCTTTTTTCCTTCTTTTCTTTTTAAGAGAGAGAGAGAAAGAATGCGGGAAGAGGCACAGGGAACTGGAGAGAGAGAATCTCAAGCAGGCTCAATGCCCAGGATAGAACTCTCCATAGGGCTCAATCCCATGTCCCTGAGATCATGCCCTAAGCCAAAATCAAGAGTCAGTTGCTCTACCAACTAAAGCACCCAGATGCCCCAGGAATAAATTATAAAAGTATATTTAAGACCTGTACATGAAAACTAGAACACACTGCTAAAATTAAATAGAAAAATGGAGAAACGTACCTTGTCATTGGGTTAAAAGACCAATTTTATCATGTCATTCTATTCTTTCAATACAATTCCAATAACAATCTCAACAGTATTTTTAAGGAAATCATCAGTTCTATTCTGAAATGTATATAGAAATATACAAATTTAAAGGAATCTAGAATATTAGATAATTAAAAAAAAACCCAAAATATAGTTTGGATGTTTACTCTACTGAAATTCAAGAATTGCTATTAAGCTCCCATAATCAGTGTTGTGTGGTATTGATGCAGGGATAAACACCGAGACCTTGAAACCAATAGAATGCCCAGAAATAAGCCTAATTATATGAATTTTTACAAAGATGTCAAGTAATTCAATGGGGGAATGTATAGACTTTTCCACAAATTATACTGGATCTATTAGATACCCATATGAGTAAAAAAAAAAAGATCTAAACCACAACCTCACCTTGTACTATACATAAAAATGAACTCAAAATGAGTGTGGGGTCTACATGTCTACATAGAAATTGCAAAAGAAATCTTTTTGACCTAGGTGGTAGATGAATATTTATTAGACACAAAACAATAATCATGAACCAAGAAAAAAATTAAAAATTGGAATTTGTCAAAGTTTTAAAACTCAGTGCTTGTCAGGTAAAACCATTTTTAAAAATGAAGAGGCAACCATGGATTAGGTGAAAATTTTTTAGATATACATAACATATACATGACAAAGACCTGAATTATATGTAAAGAACATTTATAACTTAGTAATAAGGAAACTAGAACCCTTAGGTTTAAATTATGCAAAGGACTTGAACAAAAGTATACAAAAGAAGGTATACAAATGGCCAATAATAAGATGAGAAACAAAATCTCACCATCATTAGTCATCAGGGAAAGCAAATTAAAAGCACAACAAAACATCACTACATGTCTCCTAGAATGACTCAAAGGAAATAACAGTACCGAGTGAAAATGATGTGGAAAAACTGGGACTCGTCTTGTGTTTTGATCTCTCTCCACAGTTTTAAAGTTGCCTACTCTTCTGTACTGACCAAACCATGAATCCCAAAAAATAATTAATTGGGAACCTTTTCAGGTTTCTATGTACTTCCTGCCTCTTGATGAATGTAAAAACAAACAAACAAGCAAACAAAAAAAAAAGTTTCAGAGTCAAGAACATTAAAATGGCTACCATTGATTTCTTGCCCTCACTGCTCTAGCTCTCAAACAATCAGCAGCAGGCTCCAGAAAAGTTTCATTATTGCTAAGGAAATAGAAGTTCTCTTGGTGACACGAGTCAATAGGTTAACCACAGGTCACCACACTGGAATTAGGCCACTTTTCTATTTGCCTGACATTCAACTTTCTTAGAAACTCAAGGTAGAGAAAATGGATTCCTACATGCTTGGATTCCAAGTACAGAGCATGTAATTCCCTTTCCAAACTTGGGTGTTTGTCAAACATGTCTCTTCAGCATGGTTTCTAAGACAAAGCCTTTCTGTCAGAGGAGATAATTAACTCCTGGGAGAAAAAAAGTAGCAGCGCCAAAGTCATTGAACCTTTATGGAAACATCTTTAAATACGCATGCAGTGTAAGGTGAAAATGATTTTTGTTGATCACATTTGCAGAGCAAGATTCATTAAGGTTAGAATGACATATTTGAATGTGTTTACTCCATATTTTTTGCCTCTTTTCTATGGGACCAGAGCTACCTGTAGATGAAGTCTCCATATTTTTTCTAAAATACTCCATTCTAAATTCAAATCCCAAGTGTTCTGTAAGAACTTTTTGAGGCTTTAGGCTAGAAAGGAAGCTTTTGATTGATAAAAACACTTCCTTAAAAAACAGTCTCTTACTGGGTATGTCTTTTTTTTTTAATTTATTTTTAATTTATTTTCAGCATAACAGTATTCATTATTTTTGCACCACACCCAGTGCTCCATGCAATCTGTGCCCTCTATAATACCCTCCACCTGGTACCCCGACCTCCCACCCCCTGCCCCTTACCTTTCATATTGAAAGTTACCTGTCTGAGAGGAGGTCAATTTGAAGATGGGATTATTTCTGAACACCTCCAAACATCATTAAGATCTTCTGAGTCTGTAAGGTAAGTGTTCAAAATTGCTGAAGCATCTTAAATATTGTTGCTTCCCATATGTAATAATCATTGTTTCAGTCCCTTCAAATATAGTATTCAAGTATTCCATCCTCACCCATTTCTTCAAAGGATGGTTGGTAAGTATCATTCACGTAAGCTGACAGAAAAAAATTTGAAACTCAAGGAATTGAAGCCAATTGTAGGACCCTGCTCTTTGTCACCAAACAGCATGCTTTTGCCATGAGACAGCTAGTTTAATAATCTAGACTAATCATGAGAGTAAAAACACAATGGAAATACACTTCTCACACAGAAGAAGCATAAGTACGAATAATAAATGACACATAGCATCAGCTGTGTTATCCAAGCATGAATGGAGAATTCTTTCTGGTAACAAAGGCTATGTATGGATAAGTGAGTCAGTGTGCCTTCTTTAAAAGTAAAATTGGAGAGGATTCTTCCTGAACTTTTTGCACAGTTAAGTGATTGCTTAATTATCACTCAAAATGTCAACAATTCCTATATCCTAGGTGCCTATACAGTTACAAAATAGATGAAAGTCCTCTGTGCATATAACATGGTGGTGATATGTTCAAGTAGGTTTCCTTAATTCTCATAAAAATCTTTGATATGGAAATGATTAATCTTGCTTTACAGATGAAGAAACAAAGATGTAATGTGTTGGAAAGCTACTCCAGATAAAAGCAGAAGCTAGTGGAAAAATCAGAATTCTAACCTTGTCTTTTTGATTTTCAAACCAAAGTACTTAACCACAGTGGAAATCCTTTTCAACAGTTAACAAATATTTTGTTTTGGAGATGGTTTGTAGTAGGTCTGAGGGAGAAGTCAAGATAAAAAGATCTTTCAATGAATACGGTACCACGTTTTTTTTTCTAAGATTTTACTTTTTTATTTGACACAGAGAGAGAGAGAGAGAGCAAAAGCAGGGGGAGCAAAGGGCAGAAGGAGAGGGAGAGGCAGGCAGAGGGAGGGGGAGAGCCAGCTGCCCATGGAACAGGGAGCCTGGTGTGGGCTCAGTCCTAGGACCCAGGGATCATGACCCATGACCCGAGCCAAAGGCAGTCACTAACCAACTCAGCCACCTGGGCTCCCCACATTACCACGTTACCACATTACCATTTGATAATTGGGAGTTCAAGTGTGTCAGAGAGAGAGAGAGAGTGTGTGTGTACGTGTGTCTCCTAATGAAATTATGTTTTATGAACTTACCTCCAAAGTAGTAATAAAGCAATTATAATCATGGTCATATAAAAAGGAGATTACTGGTTCAGTGCTGTTAATTATAACAATAGGGCATGGGTAAGAACTTGGAGGAAAATCATGAACAAGTATAAACTGAAGTAATCTTGGTTCTGCCCTTAATTAGCATCTTGATCTTGGCAAGATCTTTAACTTCTCTATGTTTCTATTACATAATGTATAAAATAAATATAAAAACAATAGTTGGAATTATCTTGCAGGTCTGTGGCAGGGATTAAATCAGCAAATGTCTACAAAAACACTCAGAGCCACTAAATATTCAATTTAATAAATATTGTTATTGTTATTATTACCATCAACCTAAGTCCTTGACACTGCTTTCTCATCTCAAAACGGAAGGAATAATACCAACCACACAGGTTATTATTAGTATTCAATGGGATCCTATGTACAGAGCACTTGCTACTATGCTGTGAATATAGCAATCATTATTTAAAAATATATATATATAGTTTATATACATATCATTAGCAATTCTAATGTTATTGTATTTAGACAAAATCATTATGATTTATTTTATGGTAACTTTTGTATACTTTCTTTACAAATCAACCACCAATGCCCTGTTACTCTTATGTCAACTAATATTAAAAAAATCTCTTAACTGGGGTTTCTGTCTCTGGCTTCCAATCCCTTACTGAACCTCACCCCACTGCATCCAAGAAACATGAAGATATTTATTAAATTATATCCCTTATTACCTCTTCCTCAAACTCCTCTTCACTTTTCCATGTATATTCTCACTGTCTTCCCATGGTTCCCCATTTCCTAAGGATAAAGGAAAAATTCCTCAACCTTGCATTCATAGCCTTTACATCATAAAATACCTCCCTTTTCTTACTTATCTGCCACAATGAATATGGTCCCATACTTCATGTTAACCTTTGTCACCTCAGATGAAGTGTGCACAAATGATCTCTTGCCTGTGTGTTTATAAATCTCCCCATGGTCATACTCAACAGAAACTTCATCAAGGAGATGAACAAAATAATCTTAAAGAAGACAAAACTTATTTTGTATCTCAAAAAAACTCATGAGAATCCACATATCATGAGAATCCACAAATCCTTTGAATCCAGGTGTTTATTTACTATATGAAAAAACTTAATAAATTCAAGTTTGCATTAATCAAAAGTGATTTTTTTTTCAGGTAATGCAATTAATCATATTAGGAAATAATGGTGAATAGGAACAACGTGACAGAGTTTGTTCTACTGGGGCTCACAGAAAATCCAAAGATGCAGAAAGTCATATTTTTCGTGTTTTTGGTCATTTACATAGTCTCTGTGGTAGCAAATGTGCTCACCGTGGTCACTATTACCACCAGCCCATTACTGGGGTCCCCCATGTACTTTTTCCTTGCCAATCTCTCCTTCATTGATGCCTGTTACTCTTCTGTTAATAACCCTAAACTGATCATAGATTCACTCCGTGAAAAGAAGACAACCACATTCAATGCCTGTATAATCCAAATCTTTGGGGAACATTTCATTGGAGGTGCTGATGTCATCCTACTTACTGTGATGGCCTATGACCGCTATGTGGCCATTTGCAAGCCATTACACTACACAACTATCATGAATCGGCGGGTGTGTGGCCTATTAATGGGAGTGGCGTGGGTGGGAGGCTTTCTTCATGGAGCCATACAGATCCTCTTTATCATCCCTTTACCCTTCTGTGGCCCTAATGTCATAGATCACTTTATGTGTGATCTGAACCCTTTGCTCAATCTTGTCTGCACTGATACCCACACTCTAGGGCTCTTTGTTGCTGCCAACAGTGGTTTCATCTGTGTCTTACTCTTCCTCCTCTTGATCATCTCCTATGTGGTCATTCTGCGTTCCCTAAGGAACCACAGCTTGGAGGCAAAGCGCAAAGCCCTCTCCACCTGCGTCTCCCATATCACAGTGGTTGTCCTATTCTTTGTGCCCTGCTTATTTGTGTACATGAGACCTGCAGTTACTTTATCTATTGATAAAGCAGTTGCAGTGTTCTACACTATGATAACGCCAATGTTAAATCCTTTAATATATGCCTTGAGAAATGACCAGATGAAAAACGCCATTAAGAAATTGTGTAGTAGAAAAGTTATTTCAAGTGAGAAATAAATATGTCTGAAGTCCGACATTGATGCAATGGAAACTAAAGTCAAAGGACATATTGGATGATCTCAGGAAGGATTACTTACCAAATAAAACAAATAGTAAGCTGTTGTGAATGACAGATTCTGCACAGAGTGGAGGAGGTATGTGTGCAAGAAAAGAAAACTTAACCACCTGTTATGTTCCTACATCCATCTATCTATCTAACATCTATTCCCTATCTATAAATACTAATATATTTTATTAAGAATTCTGCTCATTTTTATATGCCTGGGTTGATGATAACATGTTGCCATTAAAATTGTAGTATAAAATGACTACAGGCTTATAAAGCAAAGAGCCATTTAACCTTTGTGGGGTAACAAAGATTACCTCAAATTTCCAAATTTCTTGTAGATCTCAGTCATTTTGTATTTCTCATGTTACTCACCTCAGGCTGCTAATCCATCAGAAAGAATTATAACTCCAATAAATGAACATGCTATTATTTGAGAGGAATTGTTATTTATTAAATAAAGTTATACTCCATAGAGTACTTGACTATTTGTTAAAAATTGTTTCTACAAGGCAGCATAATGCTGGGGCACAATCAATATTGCATGAGTGATAAGGGTATAGTGGAAGATAGACATAGTCAAGAAAATGTAGAGCAAAGGAATAGGACTGGAGACAGGAAACTTTTTCCTATTTTTCACTGATTGAGACTCAGAATTCTAGGTAGATGTCTTTATGAAACCACAATTTGTTTTGACTTCTGATTAAACTGTGTAATGAGAAAGAAATTTAAACTGAGATCATCAGTGAAAGAACAATAGTTTTTTAAAAAATTAATTTTAAAGAGTTTTATTTATTTATTTGACAGAGAGTGAGGAAGAGGAAGCAGGCTCTATGCCTAGCAGGGAAATTGATGTGGGGCTGAATCCCTGCACCCTGGGATCATGATCTGAGCCAAAAATAGATACTTAACCTACTGTGCCACCAAAGCCCCCTGCAAATAGCTTATCTTGGTATTCTCCCCACTCTCAGTAAGATTTCATCATCTTATGAATGTGAGTTGTTCATGTCATTTTTCTGTTAATTAATTTACTTCTTGATAACATTTCATTATGAAATACTGTTTTAAGAAAATATGTGTCTCCATCTATAAAGAAAATAAATTCAGGATAAATACACCCCATTTTTTCCTTCCATCCCACACTTACTAATCAATAAAATTTTTTGAGCCCTGAAAATATATCAGAAACTGTGATAATTGCTAGGGTTGCAAAGTGTTGAATAGAGAGCAACATGGGTCTTGCTTTCAGAAAGCATTTTATCCACTAAGGGACACCCAGAGTGTAGCAGAAAATGACAAAACCATGTTAAAAATGTTCTGAAAGTAGTGACAGCACAGGGTGAAACATCTTTGAGGGACACACAACAAAGAACAGGGTGGTCAGGAAGATTTCCTAGATGAAAACACACCAAAAGGGGCACAAAAATTGAAAGGAAATCATCAGGATGAATAGGCATGTGTTACCTTAGAGGATTCCCAGGAGAGGATTCATAACAAAGACCGAGGGTGAAAAAGAATGTGCAGAAAAAACAATCATTTCAATACAGTTGTGTCTATTGGCTCATCTATTTATTCAATAATTATTATTGAGCTTCTACTGTGTGTCGGGTTATAAGCTGGACACTGAGCTCCTAAAAGTTTAATTAGTAAGACATGAAACTAGAAAGTTAGTGACAGGGTCAATCAAGAAGAGTTTCATATCTGTGATGGAGCTGAATGCCAAGTACCATGAGGAACACATTGGAAGGGTCTTCATGCATTTTCATGGCCTATAGCTCATTTCTCTTGGCAACGAATAATACTCCACTGTGTGATGTTGCAGTTTGTCTATCCTCACCTACTGAAGGACGTCTTGGCTGCTTCCAATTATACGGACAATTGTGAATAAAATTGCTGTTAAGTATGCATGTGTATGTTCTTTTGTGGACATAAGTTTTCAACTCCTTTGGGTAAATGCCAAGGAGTGGATTGCTAAATGGGGTTTAGTCCTATAAGATGAGCTTTTGGCTCAGTTGCCAGGGTCCTGGGATGGAGCCCTGCATCGGGTGCCCTGCTCAGTGGGAAGTCTGTTTGTACCTCTCGCTCTACCCTGCCACCCTGAAACCCTGCTCCGGCTCACTCATGAGCTCTCTTTCTCAAAAAAATAAATTGTGAAAATAAATAAAACAGATTCTACTCTAAATATTTTCTAAATATCAGAAAACAAACTGAGGGTTGCTGGGGGGAGAGGGGTTGAGAGAAGGGGGTGGGATTATGGACATTGGGAAAGGTATGTGCTTTGGTGAGTGCTGTGAAGTGTGTAAACCTGGTGATTCACAGACCTGTACCCCTGGGGATAAAAATATATGTTTATAAAAAATAAAAAATTTTAAAAAAATAAATAAAAAAATAAAAATAAAATAAAAAAAATTTAAAAAAAGACTTCTCTAAAGAATAAAAAGAAAAAAAGAAAGAAAGAAAGAAATTCAAACTGATTGTTTCAAGTTTTTATTATTATTATTGTTTTTTTAACATTACAACTTCTGAATTAACAAGGAACATCTGTTAGTGCAATGTATTAAGAAAACTATCATTAAGATATTTCCCTTTATAATTCACTAATAATATATCATTGATTTATTTGCTTTGGCTCAATTTTTTTTTAATGAACATTCTCCTACCTATACCATCTTAATACCCACAAAATTAACTCATTTCATAATAAATTTTGGTAGGCAAGCATCAGTACTTGTTCAATGATCACTTAAATCCTTTGGTCCTATTGCATCCATTCATTTCACTCATATCAGTGATGGTCCATAACCCCCACGATCTAGTCCCTGCCTTCTTCATTCACATCTTCCTCTTTTCCTTCTCTGAGTCGATTAGCCAATGAACTTCTTCAAATTAAGAGTGTGCTTCCGTTGAAAGCAATGATGAGCACCAAACCTTTCTCACTGCTTTTTTCATCTCTGAATTTCTCAGAGTATAGATTAAGGGATTGAACATAGGAGCGATGATGGTGTAAAATAGAGCAAATATTTTGTCCTCAGGAAAAGTAGTAGGTGGTCTAAGGTAGATAAAGATTACAGGCCCAAAAAATAAGATGACCACAGTGACATGAGACCAACAGGTGGAGAGGGCTTTGCGTCTTCCCTCAGCTGAGAGATTTCTTAAAGTGAACAATATTATCCCATAAGAAACAAATAAGACAATAAAAGTTACTAAGGAAATCATACCTGAAAAGGCAACCACAAGGACACCAGTGATGTAGGTATCAGTACAGGCCACCTTTAGCAAAGGAAAAACATCACAGAAGTAGTGATCAATTTCATTAGGACCACAGAAGGGCAAACTAATTGCAGTAGAAAACAGAGGTAAGGCATGGATGGCCCCACCAGCCCAAGCAGCTAAGACTAGGAGGTGGCATCTTTTTCTGTTCATGATAATCACATAGTGGAGGGGTTTGCAGATGGCAGCATAGCGATCAAAGGCCATGGCAGTAAGAATGAAGATCTCAATGCCTCCAAAAAAGTGCATGGTAAAGATCTGTAACATGCAATTACTGTAGGAGATAGTTTTTCTTTCCACTAACAGGTCAGCAATTAACTTAGGTGTAACTGTAGAGGTATAGCAGATGTCCATAGAGGATAAGTGGATGAGGAAGTAGTACATGGGTTGGTGAAAAAGGGAACTGCATCGAATGGAGACAAGGATCAGAAAGTTTCCTGCCAACAGGGCAACATAACAGAATAAGAAGAGCACGAAGCAAAATATTTCTATGTTCTGATCATATGAAAGTCCTAGAAGTATGAATTCTGAGATGTTTCTCTGGTTTTTCATATATTTGGCTTTTGTGTAGGCTTCCATAAGGACTTACATTTCTGAAAGTAAAAAAAAAAAAAAAAAAAAAGATAATTCTAGGTGAATATTAACTGTAGGAACACTATATATAAAATTTATTAAATGCATATTTTCATGAAGTGTGTTAAGAATAATTATTCTGGCTTATGAAATTGAGCTGCTTATTCTTTTCATGATGTCTTTTGTAAATCTATAATGAAAAGTTTATAATGGCAATAATGAGAATAATTACATGTTTTTATTAATATTACTTAGTAATTATTTAAATATTTAAATACTATTTTGAAAATACCTGTTATCACTATTAATACTTTTTATTAGTATGACTATTAATACTTTTAATTCTTTTATTAATGCTATTAATACTTTAATACTATGAATACCTTATTAATACTTTCATAAATACTTTAGATAAAGAACTACTAGTTACGTTATTAAGTATAAAACAAAGAAAATTTTTTCCCCATATTTCCCAATGTTTATAACTTACACATAAAGTCAACTTTCCTTCTTTTAAAATGATCTCAGGAAATTGCCTTAATTTTCTGGGAATGAATCCTGAAGAAATTTGCTACACATTTGCTTGAACTACTGAATTGTAAGTCATGTTAGGCATACTATACTTTCCTACCGGGTCAGATATTGTCAAGTGTCATGTTAAACCAATGGAATTGCTCTCACATTAAAAACAAAGAGCAGGAGAAAACAATACAGCAAAAGAGAGAATATCAATTGACTGAAATCTTGAAAAATATTCAAGAAACCCATTCATCTGCTGTATTTATGTTTCATGAGTTAAATATTTCAAAAATATATGCTGTCGTTAATGTTTGTGATAGCCATTGATAAAGGAAAGATAAAATTGTCGAATTGTCCTTATATTTTTGAATTATGCCCTTGTCATGGCTTTGTCAGAAAATTTCATATTGAGATACAATCTAAAGATCAAATGCCAATAAAAGGGGATGATACTGAAAGTAACTTGAAGACACTCTTCCTGATGAGTTAGAACTCAATGATATTTGTTGCAATAAGGAATAAATGAAAAATTAAGGAATTCACAACTTTGTATCTAATGTATATCTTAAGACATCATTTAATCAGTGTAAAATGAATGTGGGATAAAAAGAAACCGTCAAGAGCTATTTTACTGACTGAAGAGGGAATATCTGATTCTAGTGGGTTTACAAAGGTAGCCTACTTTCTACAGTAGTCTGACTCTCAAGTGACAGACATATTTGGGCCCCCAGATGTCTATTTAAAATACAAAATATTTTTGCTACAATATGATTTAGCAACCACCATTTGTAGAGAGTCCCAGATTTAGTATCTATGTTATTGATATTCCTCAAAAAGATTTTAGATGGCAAATAGGTGACAGTTATGGCATTTTCAGAATACTCGGTACCATAAGACATCAATTCTCTTTAAATTACTATTCAAAATTCTAACCTCATAAATAGACAAACTTTCAATTTGTTTCTACTTTGCTTTCAGGGTCACTAACAAGGATCTCTGTCCTCCTTTATATAACAGAATAAAATAATTATGTCACGGAGTGTCCAGAAGTTAACTGTAACTAAGGAGTACTGAAAAGCTTTAGGGTGTGAGAATCATTGGCCAATATTCTACTTATTGCAATGAATATTAATCTTTGTTTATGAGGTAGAAACAACATTGATATTTCAGATATACCTAATTGCTAAAACAAATTTATTTATAGGCAACTTTTATCTAAGTAGACCATGAATAATAAAAACGTGGAAATCACATGACCAATTCAAATCTCTGATTCTACACAGAAGAGACATAGCAAGAGAATTTAGGTAATTTCTCAAGACTGAAAAGTAACAAACTATGAATATTAAAAGACAGAAATCCTGTTTCTTCCTCAGTCTGGGGCTGTCATTCATGGGAGAGCAGTGAGAGGGATGTCATGAAGGACAGTATGGAAAAACTCTTTTGATTCCTTCTCTGAGCAGAAAAGAATACATGTATTCTAGAATTTCTGATTCTAAAACATTTGAAATAAATTGCCCTCAGTTTTACAAAAATGCAAATTCCTCATCAGGATTCCTGCTTGTTTCTAGACTATCTTTGGAATTTCACCTCCAATAGTACAAAACCCCAGTCTGTATTCTGAGGAAAGTTACCCTGTGATCAGTGCTGTTAGGAGAGGTATAAAGAAAGAGGGAAAAGTCAATTGAGGAGACTTACTCTCATGAAGCAATACAGTGATACTTAGGACCCCACCCATGGAAAAACTAAAGGCACAGTTGATAAATAAAGAACTTGAGGCAACCACTGAACAAGGGGTTGAAACGGCAGCAACACAGAAAGGGGTAGAAACGCTGAGGCATTTCAAATCAACTGACCAGTGTGATCCTTGAGCAAATGGATTCATCTCTTTAGGTTTCCTCTTTGTCAATTCACAAGTAAGATATCAAACCAAAACTCAGAATCTTAGTGAGGAATACGTGAGCTAATGTGAAATAGCCAATGACATGTGTGGCTCAAAACCATCATTTTTCTTTTACAATCTTTCCTCTCTGAGTGACCACGTTAGGACCATATATTGTCATGCACACACACACAGAATCAAGGGAAGAATAAAGAAAATAAAAAAGAGCATACATAATATGGGTTTACCAAGTATGATCATGATAAACTCCAATTTGAACAATCTGTTACTGAAATCCTGTTAATATCATAATCCATTGGTTATCCTAACCCATTTCTTAAATGTTAATCACTATTACAACTTTTTTCTCTACAAAAAGGTATGCAAATGCTTACTTTTGATATCATTGGATAAAAATTATGTGTACTTTTGTATTTTGTTGTTTATGAATGAAGAGAGCCTGTCATATTTAGTTAAAAATTTCTACTCCACACTCAAACTTTCCCTTAGTGTAACAGAATGTAGGGTGCTATAAACTTACCATGGTTGACTCAGATGAAACTACTCTGTTTTAGGAAGGCAGATGTTTTGAAATATAAAACATTCTGTTATAGTACACATTCAAGCATAAACTTGACTGTTTCTTAAATAAGAAAGTGGAAGACAGCCTTTATTCAAGAGTTGGGGAAACAATGAAATTCACTGCCTACTTGAAGATGGTTATCGAACTGTAATCTTTTGCTCCACAAAAGGCAGAATTTTGCTTATAGCTAATGTGCCATGAAAACTCAAGTGTGCCGAAACATTTTTATAGTAATTAAATTGTCATATGCTTAAAGAAAAGCTATATGCTTCAGAAGGAAACTGTATAGAAGTAAAATAAAGAGCATGCAGTTATTCTAGCACATATATGGTGGGACCCTTCACAAACCAAGGTGACAAAGGTAATTGACTAACCATAAGACCCAAGTGACTGTCTGGTTAGATTTGGGGCTGCATCAGGAAGCATTTCCTTCTCAGATACTCACTCTGCCTGTTTATCCCTAATACCAAAACCTGGAATCCACTGCAGAGAGTTACAAACCTGGAATTCAAACACATCCACATGAATTCTCTGCAAATATTTTGAAAATTTCAACAAATCCTAAATCTTCTACAATTTACAAGAGAAGTGTACTTCCAATATTCACTAAGACTCTTTGAAGCAAGAAGTAGATCTTCATCCCTCAGGGAAGCAGCCTGGGAGTTTCAAAAGCTGATTTAGCTGCTTAATGATAGTTCAGGAAGAAAATAAGCAAAATGGGTTATATATAGTCCTGCAACACTAACACAAGTATATAGGTCTTGGGAATCATCCCTTTATCTTATGCTTATACCTGGAGACAATTTGGTCCAGAGGAACAGAATACAAATATGTGGCAATGAGAGAATTAATAGGTTTTTGAAATCTTTATGTAATTATATCCCCAAAGGCATTTCTAGACAGGTCTTGGACCAAGTGTTGCAAAGCCATCATCACATAAATGTGCTTGGTGCTCTTGGGTATAAAAGTTCCACAGTTGCCTAAGCGGGGAAAAAAATAGCCCTTATTCCCTGAAGGTCCCCCAAAGCTATAGTGTGACTGCCTTGTGCTCTTCCTGCGTTCTGAAGAACAAGAGGGAAATTGTGGTAATAATAGTATCAGGTTTG
This sequence comes from Mustela erminea, assembly GCF_009829155.1. Classification (NCBI taxonomy): domain Eukaryota; kingdom Metazoa; phylum Chordata; class Mammalia; order Carnivora; family Mustelidae; genus Mustela; species Mustela erminea. Next base: position 99,604,361 of record NC_045622.1, on the reverse strand, counting down.
TTTTCAGGAAATCAGTAATGAGGTAGGACAAGGAGCACCAAAGACAGCCACTGACAGTCCTTTTTGTTTTTGTTGTTCTTTTTTGAAATCATCAAGATTTTTGGTGTGCAGGGCAGGTAGATAAATGAAATCAGTGATTTGTGATATAATAATTCATATGATGTTAGCATTGAAGCATGAGATGTTGGAAAATGGAAGACCAAAAAAAAAATATATATATATATATAGATAAAGAAAAAAAGAAAGATATAAACAGCTCTTCTCCATAATTCAGAAGGGAGAAAATGCACAAATAATGTGGAAAAATCAGAGGAAAGAAGCCAAGTACAGCAAAGCCTTTAATGTGTTTCCATCTGGTTCCTTCTCTGCTCACTGACTAGTCACAGGTGGTTTAGACTCAGCCTCATCTGCCTGCACCGAAGCCAGTCAGTCTCTCTCTTCCACATGCCAACCCATGCAGGTGACTTTTTTTTTTTTTAATTAATTTTTTATTTTTTATAAACATATATTTTTATCCCCAGGGGTACAGGTCTGTGAATCACCAGGTTTACACACTTCACAGCACTCACTAAAGCACATACCCTCCCCAATGTCCATAATCCCACCCCCTTCTCCCAAACCCCCTCCCCCCAGCAACCCTCAGTTTGTTTTGTGAGATCAAGAGTCACTTTTTTGCATGCAAGAAGGATCAGGAAATAAAATTTTATAGTATTTAATCTGTTACAGGTCAATCTACTTAGCCAAAGGATAACAAAAAATGCGCTGAGAGATTGTTGGTTGGATTAAGCTCATTACATTACTTCTTGTTCATAATACTGCATATTTTGACACATGTATTATTAGCTTTACTGTGTAGATAAAAACACAGAAGTTTCAAAAGTTTGAATAACTAGCTCAAATAGTAAACAACTGGAGAAAGAAAATGTGTTATTCTAGTTTCCTGTTTCCTTTGGGGCTTTAAATGTTTAATAACCCTGAGGAAATAAGAGATTCTAGCACTTCATCTTCAAGGATATGATAATCCAGTGGTTTAGAGCTTGTCTACACCAGCGTTATGTCCAATGTTGACCCAGCTGTACTCCAGAGCTAACCTGCACAGATCCATCACAGGAGACAGCTGGTCATATGTCTAACCTTCTCCTGTGCTCACACGTGGAAAACACTTAGAGAAGGATACTGGTTAATTCACATCCTCAACTGTTTAGTTCATCTCTCTTTGTATACTAGTTCTGCTGCATAGTTATAATTTTGGTGAAATGCAAATTAACAATTTTTTATGGGCACATTTTTTAGATATATTTATTTATTTTAGAAGGAGGGAGAGAGAGATAGTGACCATGGTGGAAGGGCAGAAGGAGAGGGAGAGAAATTCTCTAACAGACTGAACTCTGAGTGCTCAGTCCAGCAAGGGTGCTCTACCTCAGGACCCTGAGGTCACCATCTGAGCCCAAACTTGGATTCTGATGCTCAACCAACTTCACCACCATCAAGCCGCCCCTCTTTGAGACACCTTCGTTCCACATGTTTAGAAAATTTTTCTTGTAATCCAAGGTCATGAAGATGTTCTCCTATGTTTTACACCAAATTTTTTTTAAATTTTACATTTCATATCTAGCTCTAAGTCCATTTTATATAAATCTCTTTAGTTGTGATATATAGATCAAGGTTTTTTCTGCCTTTATTGTTATGTTTGCTTTGTGCAGTAAAGATGCCCAATATTTCCATCCTCTTTTTTTTTTTTAATTTTTATTTATTTATTTGACAGACAGAGATCACAACTAGGCAGAGAGGCAAGCAGAGAGAGGGGAAGGGAAGCAGGCTTCCCGCTAAACAGAGAGCCCAATGTGGGGCTAGATTCCAGGGCTCTTGGATCACGACCTGAGCTGAAAGCAGAGGCTTTAACCCACTGAGCCACCCAGGTGCCCCTCCACCCTCATTTTTTGCAAAAACTATTTTTCATCACTCAGTTGACAGCTGACTTTTGCTGAGATTAGTGGACCATATTTGTGTGGGTCTACTACTGGGCTCTCTAGTCTGCTTTGTTAGTCTTCTCAGGTATCTTTATGAAAATACCACATCATTTTGAACATAGCAGTTTGGTAACATCGCTGGAAATCAGATCGTGTAAGTTCTCCAAATTCTTTTTTTTTTTTTTTTAATGAATTAATATATTTATTTTCAGAAAAACAGTATTCATTATTTTTTCACCACACCCAGTGCTCCATGCAATCCGTGCCCTCCATAATACCCACCACCCGGTACCCCAACCTCCCACACCCCCGCCACTACAAACCCCTCAGATTCTTTTTCAGAGTCCATAGTCTCTCATGGTTCACCTCCCCTTCCAATTTCTCCCAGCTCCATTCTCCTCTCTAACACCCCCTGTCCTCCATGCTAATTTTTTTATGCTCCACAAATAAGTGAGACCATATGATAATTGACTCTCTCTGCTTGACTTATTTCACTCAGCATAATCTCTTCCAGTCCCATCCATGTTGCTACAAAAGTTGGGTATTCGTCCTTTCCGATGGAGGCATAATACTCCATAGTGTATATGGACCACATCTTCTTATCCATTCATCCGTTGAAGGGCATCTTGGTTCTTTCCATAGTTTGACGACCGTGGCCGTTGCTGCTATAAACATTGGGGTACAGATGGCCCTTCTTTTCACTACATCTGTATCTTTGGGGTAAATACCCAGGAGTACAATGGCAGGGTCATAGGGAAGGTCTATTTTTAATTTCTTGAGGAATCTCCACACTGTTCTCCAAAGAGTGTGCACCAATTTGCATTCCCACCAACAGTGGAAGAGGGTTCCCCTTTCTCCACATCCTCTCCAACACATGTTGTTTCCTGTCTTGTTAATTTTGGCCGTTCTAACTGGTGTAAGGTGATATCTCAATGTGGTTTTAATTTGAATCTCCCTGAGGGCTAGTGATGATGAACATTTTTTCATGTGTCTGATAGCCGTTTGTATGTCTTGATTTGAGAAGTGTCTGTTCATATCTTCAGCCCATTTTTGATATGTTTGCCTGTTTCGTGTGTGTTGAGTTTGAGAAGTTCATTATCGATCCTGGATATCAACCTTTTGTCTGTACTATCATTTGCAAATATCTTCTCCCATTCCGTGGGTTGCCTCTTTGTTTTTTGTTTTTTTTTTTTTTTTTTTTTTTGACTGTTTCCTTTGCTGTGCAGAAGCTTTTGATTTTGATGAAGTCCCAAAAGTTTATTTTCATTTTTGTTTCCTTTGGCTTTGGAGACATATCTTGAAAGAAGTTGCTGTGGCTGATATCGAAGAGATTACTGCCTATGTTCTCCTCTAGGATTCTGATGGATTCCTGTCTCACTTTGAGGTCTTTTATCCATTTCGAGTTTATCTTTGTGTACGGTGTGAGAGAATGGTCGAGTTTCATTCTTCAACTTATAGCTGCCCAGTTTTCCCAGCACAATTTATTGAAGAGTCTGTCTTTTTTCCACTGTATATTTTTCCCTGTTTTGTCGAAGATTAATTGACCATAGAGTTGAGGGTCCATATCTGGGCTCTCTACTCTGTTCCACTGGTCTATGTGTCTGTTTTTATGCCAGTACCACGCTGTCTTGGTGATCACAGCTTTGTAATAAAGCTTGAAATCAGGTAATGTGATGCCCCCCAGCTTTATGTTTGTTTTTCAACATTTCCCTAGTGATTCGGGGTCTCTTCTGATTCCATACAAATTTTTGGATTATTTGCTCCAGCTCTTTGAAGAATACCAGTGGAATTTTGATCAGAATGGCATTAAAAGTATAGATTGCTCTAGGCAGTATAGACATTTTAACAATGTTTATTCTTCCGATCCAAGAGCATGGAATGGTCTTGCATCTTTTTATGTCTTCTTCAATTTCTTTCATGAGTGTTCTGTAGTTCCTCCAGTACAGATCCTTTACCTCTTTGGCTAGGTTTATTCCCAGGTATGTTATGGTTCTTGGTGCTATGGTAAATGGACTCAATTCTCTAATTTCCCTTTCTGTATTTTCATTGTTACTGTATAAGAAAGCCACTGATTTCTGCACATTGACTTTGTACCCTGCCACGTTGCTGAATTGCTGTTTGAGTTCTAGTAGTTTGGGGGTGGAGTCTTTTGGGTTTTCCATATGAAGAATCAAGTCATCTGCAAAGAGAGAGAGTTTGACTTCTTCATTGCCAATTTGGATACCTTTTATTTCTCTTTGTTGTCTGATTGCTGTTGCTAGGACTTCTAATACTATGTTGAACAAGAGTGGTGAAAGTGGGCATCCTTGTCTTGTTCCTGATCTCAACGGGAAGGCTGCAAGCTTTTTCCCATTGAGGATGATATTTGCTGTGGGTCGTTCATAGATAGATTTGATGAGGTTCAGGAAAGTTCCCTCTATCCCTATACTTTGAAGCGTTTTAATCAGGAACAGATGCTGGATTTTGTCAAATGCTTTTTCTGCATCAATTGAGAGGACCATGTGGTTCTTCTCTCTTCTCATATTAATTTGTTGTATCACACTGGTTGATTTGCGAATGTTGAACCATCCTTGTAGCCCAGGGATGAATCCCTCATGATCATGATGGATAATCTTTTTAATGTGCTGTTGGATCCTGTTTGCTAGGATCTTGTTTAGAATCTTAGCATCCATATTTATCAGGGATATTTGTCTGAAATTCTTTCTGGCAGGGTCTTTGCCTGGTTTGGGGATCAGGGTAATGCTGGCTTCATAGAAAGAGTCTGGAAGTTTTCCTTCTGCTTCAATTTTTTGAAACAGCTGCAGGAGAATAGGTGTTATTTCTTCTTTGAAAGTTTGGTAGAATGCCCCAGGGAATCCATCAGGTCCTGGGCTCTTGTTTTTTGGGAGGTTTTTGATCACTGCTTCAATCTCGTTATTAGATATCGGTCTATTCAGGTTGTCAATTTCTTCCTGGTTCAATTTTGGTAGTTTATAGTTTTCCAGGAATGCATCCATTTCATCTAGGTTGCTAAGCTTATTGGCATATATCTGTTGATAATAACTTCTGATGATTGTTTCTACTTCCTTGGTGTTAGTTGTGATCTCTCCCTTTTCATTCATAATTTTATTAATTTGGGCTTTCTCTCTTTTCTTTTGGATTAGTGTGGCCAATGGTTTATCGATCTTATTGATTCTTTCAAAAAACCAGCTTTTAGTTTCATTGATACGTTCTACTGTATCTCTGGTTTCTACCTCATTGATCTCAGCTCTAATATTGATGATTTCCCTTCTTATGTGTGGAGTTGGTTTGATTTGTTCTTGATTCTCCAGTTCTTTAAAGTTTAGAGACAGCTGGTGTATTCTAGATTTTTCAATTTTTTTGAGGGAGGCTTGGATTACTATATATTTCCCCCTTACGACCACCTTTGCTGTATCCCATAGGTTTTGGACAGAAGTGTCTTCATTCTCATTGGTTTCCATAAATTGTTTCAGTTCTTCTTCGATCTCCTGGTTGATCCAAGCATTCTTAAGCAAGGTGGTCTTTAGCTTCCAGGTGTTTGAGTTCCTTCTGAACTTTTCCTTGTGATTGAGCTTCAATTTCAAAGCACTGTGATCTGAGAATATGCAAGGAATAATCTCAGTCTTTTGGTATCGGCTGAGTCCTGATTTGTGACCCAGGATGTGGTCTATTCTGGAGAAGGTTCCATGTGCACTTGAGAAGAATGAGTATTCTGTTGTTTTAGGGTGGACTGTTCTGTATATATCTATGAGGTCCATCTGGGACAATGTGTCATTCAATGCTCTTGTTTCTTTATTGATTTTCTGCTTCGATGATCTGTATATTTCTGAGAGAGGTGTGTTAAGATCTCCTACGATTAGTGTATTCATATCAATATGACTCTTTATCTTGATTAACAGTTTTCTTAAGTAATTGGCTGTTCCCATATTGGGAGCATAGATATTTACAATTGTTAGATCATCTTGGTGGATAGTCCCTTTAAGGATTATGTAGTGTCCTTCTGTATCTCTGACTACAGTCTTTAGTTTAAAGTCTAATTTATCTGATATGAGAATCGCTAGCCCAGCCTTCTTTTGAGGCCCATTGGCATGAAAGATGCTTCTCCATCCCTTCACTTTCAGTCTGGGTGTACTTTAGGTTCAAAATGGGTCTCTTGTAGACAACATATGGATGGGTCCTGTCGTTTTATCCAATCTGCAACCCTGTGCCGTTTTATGTGCACATTTAGGCCATTCACATTGAGAGTGATTATTGATAGATATGTTTTTATTGACATCGAGTTACCTTTGAAGTCTTTCTTTCTGTAGACTGTCTCTATATTTCTGTTCAATGCTATTCTTAGGATTTTTCCTCTTTTATAGAACCCCCCTTAATATTTCCTGCAGTGTCAGCTTGGTGGTTGCATAGTCTTTTAAGCCTTGCCGGTCTTGGAAACTCTTTATCTCTCCATCCATTTTGAATGTTAGTCTTGCTGGATAAAGTATCCTTGGCTGCATGTTCTTCTCTTTCAGCGCCTTGTATATATCTTGCCAGCCTTTTCTGGCTTGCCAGGTCTCTGTGGACAGGTCTGACGTTATTCTGATGGACTTCCCTCTGTAAGTAAGGAGCCTCTTTGCCCTGGCGGCTTTCAAGAGATTATACCTACAATTATAATTCCTCAATTTGACTATCAGGTGTCGTGATGTTTTTTTGGAATGTATAATCTTGGGTGGAGACCGTTCAGCCTCTAGTACATGAACGCTGGTTCCATTCACGAGATTGGGAAAATTTTAATGAAGGACTTGTTCCTCTATATCTTCTAGACTTCTTTCTTTCTCCTCCCCTTCAGGGATTCCAATAATTCTGACATTGGAACGCTTCATGGCATCATTTATTTCCCTGATTCTGTTTTCATGGTTTCTAAGCTGTTTGTTCCAGGCTTCCTCCTGATCCTTTCTCTCTATCTGTTTGTCTTCCAGATCACTAATTCTATCATCTGTCTCAGTTACCCTAGCTTTGAGAGAGTTTAGATTAGATTGGAACTCATTGAGAGCATTGTGAACCTCCTCCCTGGTAGCTTTAATCTCCGCCCTAACATTGTGAACATCCTGTCTGGTGGCTTTCAGTTCAGCCCTGATCAATCCCGTTTGGTCATCCATGGCTTTCTCCAACTTAGCTATTGCCTGGATAATTGTTAGCCTGAATTATCTTTCCGACATATTGTCTATGTTGATAGCCGTTAGCTCTGTTGCAGAAGGTCCATCCTCTGTATTTTTCTTCTGTTGGGCATTCCTCCTCCTAGTCATTTTGGTGGGAGATGACTGAACAGATGTAGCTGGATGTATCAACTGTGGTGCAGTCAAGGTGCACCTTGGAACACTTCTGAGCAATCAGAAAGAGAGACAAAATAAAAGAAAAAGAAAAGAAAAGAAAAAGAAGAGAGAGAGAGACAAGAAAGAAAGGGAAGATTAAAGAGAAGATTCAGCCCAGATGGGCCCCAAGGTAAGATTTATGAAGTAGGCAAACAAAAAGAGACAAAAAGACTGATACAAGTATATGACAAGAGAAAAAAAAAAAAAAATATATATATATATATATGCAAATAAAGGAAGAACCTCATCAAAAAGAACCCCAATTGTAAGATTTATATGCTATCAGGACAAACACAAAAACACAGAAACACTGGTGGAAGAAGATGGGAGAGTTCTTATAAATTCTCAGTGTGTGCGAGGAAGGTTGTTTTGATTCTTCCTGGATGTATCTTGATATCTTTGTTAAAGGACTCAACTTTCCTAAGATAAAGGGGATTAAAAATTGGTTTACCTACAGGGGTAGTATTGATTGGGGAAATGGGATTACTTTGAAGTTTAACTCTATATGAATATTAGAGTATAAAAATAAAAAGGAATAAACTAGACTAAACTAAACTAAAATTAAAAAAAAGGAATTCAAAAAATAAAAATACAAAAGAAAAACATAGGTGTATGTATCAAAAAGTTCAGGTTAGAAGGGTATTATGGAATTTGATGTACTGTACAGCTCACTGTGTTGGTAAATAGGTTAAAAAAATTACCTATGTGTTAAAAAAAAAAAATGTTCCAGAATAGTGGAATGAGTCAACAATACAAGTTTTCCTATGAAGTAGTGGTGGTTCTCTTGTTTTCTCTTTTTTTTTCCTTTCTTGGTTTGTTTTCTGGGGGAGGGGCCTGCCACGTGGGTTGTCAGTCAATGATATTTCCTGAGTTAAGTCCTCCCACCCCCCTCAAGGGGGTGGGCTCTGAGGAAACTGTTTTTTTTCAGGCTTTTGTTCTCTGGCGGTTTTTATGTTTGTTCACTTTTTTTTTTCCTCTCACCTTGACCGCCTTTGATGGTTTTTGTAGTTTTAGAGGAAAACAAACCGCACCCTGATCTCCCTCTCAGAGAGAAGCCTCAGTCTGGGTGCAGAGCCTAAATAAGTTTCCCCTTGGCTGCTGGCAGAGCAGGTTCCAAGTTGCAGACCCTGGGGGCGCAGGATCTTTTGCTTGTACCCAAAGCCAAGGCAGTGGCGGCTGTCTGGGAGCTTCTGACTGCCAAAGAGGTTCCAAGCAGCAATCACACACTGAGATTTTTCCTGATGGCCCGGGCTGGGAGTGCCTGCTCTTGCTGGGTCTAATAGTGCCCAGCTTGCGCGCCCCTCTTTCAAGGGCGGCTACGGGTTGCCTGCGCATCTCAGGCACTGAGAACAGGGCGCAGGTCCCAGAGCACCAGGCTGGGCTTTTGCGCACCTCTGTCAGGGGAGAGTTTGGGGCGCGGGGCTTAGGCTTTGAAACAATGGCACGGGTCAAAGAGCGCCGGCCCGGCCTTTGTAACTCTCTCAGGGGAGCATGAGGGGCATGCGCGCGTATCTCAGCCTTTGTAGCTGGGCTCGCGTGTTCTGCCCACCAGCTTGGCTCCCATCCCCTCACAGGAGCTAGAACCCACGCATTCTTGGGCGCGCTGGTGGCTTAGGAACCAAGACCTGCCTGGTTTCTCTGCCGCACTCTCTCTGCCTCAGTGCCAGGGAGGCTGTCCTGGGACCAGGGACTTAAGCCCCTGTCCCTAGCCGCCCCGATTCCCACAATTTCCCCCCGCAATCCTTTGCTCTTTTGGAGTGTTTTCAACCAGTCTCAAGTTAATGCTGGTCCCCAGACGCAGGGCACTCTCGCTCCTATTGGGGCATTACTTTCCAACTGGTCACCTCTGGTGGCTCCCTCCCCTTTTTGTTTATCTTCTGATATCAGTCCGCTGTTCCCACTCCGCTTTACCTGCCCACTGGCATCTTCTGCCCCTGTAGAGATCCAGACGTGTATAATTCTGATCTCAGGCTGATTTCATGGGCGAATGGAGTTCTTTGGTAGGTAATCAGCTCACTTTGGGGTACCGGCTAAAATGGTGCCTCCTCCTACTCCCCCGCCATCTTGTCCCAACCAAATTCTTTCTTTTTTAATGTTGTGGGACCTAATTTAGGGCCCTCATATTTCCATATGAGTTTTAAGGCAGTTTGGAAAAGTTTTGAATATGTTCCTGTAATTATGCTTGAGAAAGTGTGAATCTAGAAATGCCTTTGGGGAGAAGTCACCTCTTAATAATATTGAGACATCTGTCCACAAACAGTATTTCTTCTACTTATTAAGGTGTTTATATCCTCTTAACAAATGTCTCACTCTCAGAGTACATGTTTTCCTTACATCTTGCTATGTTTATTCTTAATTATTTTATAATTTTAAGACATTACAAATGGATATTTTTAAATCCAATTTCTATTTGTTAGTGAATAGTACAAACTATGAGATTGAATTATGTATATATTGATCTTATATCTTGAAATTATGCTAAACTCTCATTACAAAGTAGGAGAACTTAAATTGTCTGTATTCACAGCCAAATGATGTGTGTATGTGTGTGTTTTGTGTGTGTGTATGCATGTCAGCTACTGTATAAGTGTTATATACATTTGCCTCCAAGGTAGTATTAGGTAGTATTAAAGCAATTATAATTATTATGTTTATAAAAAAAGATTATTAGCTCAGTGATGTTATGTATAGCAATATAGGGCATGGATAAGAATTGGGGAAAATCATTAGCTATTATAATCTGAAATAATCTTGGTTCTGCCCTTAATTAGCATCTTGATCTTGTCAGGATCCTTAACATCTCTATGTTTTCGTTACATTATGTATAAAATAAGTATAAATCAATAGCAGGAATTATCTTACAGGTTTGTTGTGAGGATTAACTCAATAAATGTCTACAGAAACATTCAGAGTCACTAAATATTCAATATAATAAATATAGTTATTATTATTATTACCATTAACCTAAGTCTCTGTCACTGTTTCCTTGTCTCAAAAATTGATGGAATAATACCAACCACACAGGATGTTATCAGTATCCAATGGGATCTTGTGTACAGAACACTTGCTACTATGCCATAAATATAGCTATCAGTTATTGAAGTGTATATATATATATATGTATATATATATATATATTATATTGTTCTATATGGTATTACACATATGTATTTTATATATATACACACACACATATATAATTATAAACATTCAAATACTATTTTTATGGACCCTATAGAAAGTATGAGTCATAAGAGAATATTTTGAACAACTCTATGCTAAATTTAAAAAGATTGACAATGCCAGTTTTTGGTGATATTGTAGGGAAACAAACTCTCACACATTGCTGGAGGAAATATAACATAGCACTACCACTTTGAAAACACTTGACAATTTCTTAATAGGTCAAATTGCACTTAACATGGGGCTCATATATGGCTCAGTTGGTTAAGCCTCTGCCTTCAGCTCAGGTCTCACTCCTGGGATCGAGCCCACCTCAGGCTCCCAGCTCTGCAGGAAGCCTGCTTCTCCCTCTCCCACTCTCCCTGCTTGTGTTCTCTCTCTTGCTCTGTCTCTCTTTGTCAAATAAATAAATAAAATATTTTAAAAAAGTAAAATAAAATACACAACTGGCATAAAAACAGACACATAGACCAGTGGAACAGAATAGAGAGTCCAGATATGGACTCTCAACTCTATGGTCAAATAATCTTCTACAAAGCAGGGAAAAATATACAGTGGAAAAAAGACAGTCTCTTCAATAAATGGTGCTGGGAAAATTGGACAGCTATATGTAGAAGAATGAAACTTGACCATTCTCTTACACCACACACAAAGATAAACTCGAAATAGATAAAAGACCTCAATGTGAGACAGGAATCCATCAGAATCCTAGAGGAGAACATAGGCAGTAACCTCTTCAATATCAGCCACAGCAACTTCTTTCAAGATATGTCTCCAAAGGCAAAGGAAACAAAAGCAAAAATGAATTTTGCTGACTTCATCAAGATCAAAAGCTTCTGTACAGAAAGGAAATAGTCAACAAAACAAAGAGGCAGACCACTGAATGGGAGAAGATATTTACAAATGACAGTATAGACAAAAGGTTGATCTCCAGGATCTATAAAGAACTTCTCAAACTCAACACAGACAAAACAGATAATCATATCAAAAAATGGGCAGAAGTTATGAATAGACACTTCTTCAATGAACACATACAAATGGGTATCAGACACATGAAAAAATGTTCATCATCCCAAGACATCAGAGAGATTCAAATTAAAACCACATTGAGATATCACCTTACACCAGTTAGAAAGGCCAAAATTAGCAAGACAGGAAACAACATGTGTTGGAGAGGATGTGGAGAAAGGGGAACCCTCTTCCACTGTTGGTGGGAATGCAAGTTGGTGTAGCTAATTTGGAGAACAGTGTGGATATTCCTTAATAAATTAAAAATAGAGCTTCCCTATGACCCTGCAATTGCATTACTGGGTATTTATTCCAAAGATACAGATGTAGTGAAAAGAAAGGTCATCTGTACCCAATGTTTATAGCAGCAATGGCTACGGTTGCCAAACTGTGGAAAGTACCAAGATGCCCTTCAACGGACGAATGGATAAGGAAGATGTGGTCCATGTACACTATAAAGTATTATGCCTCCATCAGAAAGGATGAATATCCAACTTTTGTAGCAACACGGAAGGGACTGGAAGAGATTATGCTGAGTGAAATAAGTCAAGCAGAGAGAGTCAATTATCATATGGTTTCACTTATTTGTAGAGCATAACAAAAAACATGGAGGACATGGGGAGATGGAGAGGAGAAGGGAATTGAGGGAAATTGGAAGGGGAGATAAACCTTGAGAGACTGTGGACTCTGAAAAACAATCTGAGGGTTTTGGAGTGGTGGGGAGTGGGAGGTTGGGGGAGACTTGTGGTGGGTATTAAGGAGGGCACATGTTACATGTAGCACTATGTGTGGTGCAAAAACAATGAATTGTGTTACACTGAAAAGAAATAAAAAAAAATAAAATACACAACATGTAAGTCAGCAGTTCCACTCTTAGGTATCAATCTAAGAGAAATGATAATCTATGTCCTCAAGAAGGCTTAAACATTTATGTTCACATTTCATCATTCACTAGGGCCATTAACTGGAGAAAATTCCAATGCTATTGGCTAGAATAAGTATATAAAATATGGTAGAGCCATACAATGGCACACTATTCTTACTAAAGAGGAAGAAACTGCCAATAGTACAATGTGATAAACTTCTAAGCAGTATGGTAAAAGACAAATATAATATTTTCTTTTGGAAATTGTGAAGTATGTGACTTCACAATTGAATCAAGAGATAAACTGAGTTGTCCTTGAAATTCCATAATCTCTGACCAAAGCTCTGTGGATTCATTATGTACCATCAGTAGTGGTCAATGTGCATAAAACTTGGATAATCAGTTCTGCCCTGTACTCAGGAGTGACAATTCTCACAGTAAATGTAGTTGTTACCACTCACCTCAACTGGGTTCATACCCCATTTTTATTTATTTTTTTTTAAAAAATTAATTTTTTCAATTTCATTTCAGCATTCCAGAATTCATTTTTTATGCACCACACCCAGTGCTCCATGTAACAGGTGCCCTCCATAATATCCACCACCAAGCTCACCCAACTTCCCACTACCACCCCTCTAAAACCATCAGATTCTTTTTCAGAGTCCACAATCTCTCAAGGTTCATCTCCCCCTCCAATTTCCCCCAACTCCCTTATCCTCTCCATCTCTTCATGTCATCCATGTTATTTCTTATGCCCCACAAGTAAGAAAAACCATATTTCACTCAGCATAATCTCTTCTGGTCTCATCCATGTTGATTCAAAAGTTGGGTATTCATCCTTTCTAATGGAGGCATAATAATCCATAGTGTATATGGACCACATTTTCCTTATGCATTCCATTGAAGGGCATCTTGGTTCTTTTCACAGTTTGGCAACTGTGGTCAATGTTGCCATGAACATTGGGGTTCAGAAGGCCCTTCTTTTCGCTAAATCTGTATCTTTGGGGTAAATACCCAGTAGTGCAATTGCAGGGTCTTAGGGAAGCTCTATTTTTAATTTCATAAGGAATCTTCACAAGGAATCTGTTTTCCAAAGTGGCTGCACCAACTTGCATTCCCATCAACAGTATAAGAGGGTTCCCCCTTCGCCACATCCTGTCCAACACACGTTGTTTCCTGTCTTGTTAATTTGGCCATTCTTTTTTTTTTTTAATTTATTTTTTAAAATAAAAATATAACATATTTTTATCCCTAGGGGTACAGGTCTGTGTATCACCAGGTTTACACATTTCACAGCACTCATCATAGCACATACCCTCCCCAATGTCCATATCCCCACCACTCTCTCCCGTCGTCTCTCCCCCCAGCAACCCTCAATCTGTTTTTTGAGATTGAGTCTTTTATGGTTTGTCTCCCTCCCAATCCCATCTTGTTTAATTTTTTCCTTTTCCTTCCCCCTAACCCCCCAACATTGCATCTCCACTTCCTCATATCAGGGAGATCATATGATAGTTGTCTCTCTCTGATTGGCTTATTTCGCTAAGCATGATACCCTCTAGTTCCATCCACATCATCGCAAATGGCAAGATTTCATTTCTTTTGATGGCTGCATAGTATTCCATTGTGTATATATACCACATCTTCTTTATCCATTCATCTGTTGATGAACATCTAGGTTCTTTCCATAGTTTGGCTATTGTGGACATTGCAACTATAAACATTCGGGTGCACATGCCCCTTCAAAGCACCACGTTTCTATCTTTAGGATATATACCCAGTAGTGTAATTGCTGGGTCATAGGGTAGCTCTATTTTCAGGGTTTTTTTTTTTTAATTTATCTTTTAATTTAATTTCGGCATAACAGTATTCATTATTTTTTCATCACACCCAGTGCTCCAAGCAATCCATGCCCTCTATAATACCCACCACCTGGTACCCCAATCTCCCACCGACCCGCCAATTCAAACCCTTCAGATTGTTTTTCAGAGTCCATAGTCTCATGGTTCACCTCCCCTTCCAATTTCCCCCAACACCCTTCTCCTCTCTAACTCCACATGTCCTCCATGCTATTTGTTATGCTCCACAAATAAGTGAAACCATATGATAATTGACTCTCTCTGCTTGACTTATTTCACTCAGCATAATCTCTTCCAGTCCTGTCCATGTTGCTACAAAAGTTGGGTATTCAACTTTCTGATGGAGGCATAATACTCCATAGTGTATATGGACCACATCTTCCTTATCCATTCGTCCATTGAAGGACATCTTGGTTCTTTCCACAGTTTGGCGACCATGGCCATTGCTGTTATAAACATTGGGGTACAGATGGCCCTTCTTTTCACTACATCTGTATCTTTGAGGTAAATACCCAGTAGTGCAATGGCAGGGTCATAGGGAAGTTCTATTTTTAATTTCTTGAGAAATCTCCACACTGTTCTCCAAATTAGCTACACCAACTTGCATTCCCCCCAACAGTGTAAGAGGGGTCCCCTTTCTCCACATCCCCTCCAACACATGTTGTTTCCTGTCTTGCTAATTTTGGCCATTCTAAATGGTGTAAAGTGATATCTCAATGTGATTTTAATTTGAATCTCCCTGATGGCTAGTGATGATGAACATTTTTTCATGTGTCTGATACCCATTTGTATATCTTCATTAGAGAAGTCTCTGTTCATATCTTCTGCCCATTTTTTTATATGCTTGTCTGTTTTGTGTGTTGAGTTTGAGGAGTTCATTATAGATCCTGGATATCAACCTTTTGTCTGTACTGTCATTTGCAAATATCTTCTCCCATTCCGTGGGTTGCCTCTTTGTTTTTTTGACTATTTCCCTTGCTGTGCAGAAGCTTTTGATTTTGATGAAGTCCAGTTTTTTGAGGAACCTCCACACGGTTTTCCAGAGTGGTTGCACAAGCTTGCATTCCCACCAACAGTGCAGGAGGGTTCCCCTCTCTCTGCATCCTTGCCAGCATCTGACATTTCTTGTTAATTTTAGCCATTCTGACTGGTGTGAGGTAGTATCTCATTGTGATTTGGATTTGTATTTCCTTGTTGCCGAGTGATGTGGAGCATTTTTTCATGTGTCTGTTGGCCATCTGGATGTCTTCTTTGCAGAAATGTCTGTTCATGTTCTCTGCCCATTTCTTGATTCGATTATTTGTTCTTTGGGTGTTGAGTTTGCTAAGCTCTTTATAGATTTTGTATACTAGTCCTTTATCTGATATGTTCTTTGCAAATATCTTCTCCCCTTCTGTCAGTTGTCTTTTGGTTTTGTTCACTGTTACCTTTGCTGTGAAAAAGACTTTGATCTTGATGAAATCCCAATAGTTCATTTTTGCCCTTGCTTCTGTTGTTTTTGGTGATGTTCCTAGGAAGGAGTTGCTGCGGTTGAGGTCAAAGAGTTTACTGCCTGTGTTCTACGCAAGGATTTTGATGGATTCCTTTCTCACATTGAGGTCCTTCATCCATTTCGAGTCTATTTTTGTGTGTGGTGTAAGGAAATGGTCCAATTCCATTTTTCTGCATGTGGCTGTCCAATTTTCCCAGCACCATCTGTTGAACAGACTGACTTTTTTTTATTGGACATTCCTTCCTGCTTTGTTGAAGATTAGTTGACCATAGAGTTGAGGGTCTATTTCTGGGCTCTCTATTCTGTTCCATTGATCTCTGTGTCTGTTTTTGTGCCAGTACCATGCTGTCTTGATGATGACAGCTTTGTAATAGAGCTTGATGTCTGGAATTGTGATGCCACCAACTTTGGCTTTCTTTTTCAACATTCCTCTGACTCTTCGGGGACTTTTCTGGTTCCATGTAAATTTTAAGATTGTTTGTTCTATTTCTTTGAAAAAAATGGATGGTATTTTGATAAGGGTTGCAATAAATGTGTAGATTGCTTTAGGTAGAATAGACATTTTCACAATATTTGTTCTTCCAATCCAGAAGCACAGAACACTTTTCCATTTCTTTGTCTCTTCTTCAATTTCTTTCATGAGTACTTTATAGTTTTCTGAATACAGATTCTTTGCCTCTTTGGTTAGGTTTATTCCTAGGTATCTTATGGTTTGGGGTGCAATTGTAAATGGGACTGACTCCTTAATTTCTCTTTCTTCTGTCTTGTTAATGTGAAGAAATGCAACTGATTTCTGTGCATTGACTTTATATCCTGACACTTTACTGAATTCCTGCACAAGTTCTAGCAGTTTTGGAGTGGAGCCTTTTGGGTTTTCCACATATAGCATCATATCATCTGCAAAGAGTGATAGTTTGACTCCTTCTTTGCCAATTTGGATGCCTTTAATTTCTTTTTGTTGTCTGATTGCTGAGGCTAGGACTTCTAGCCTCTATGTTGAAAAGCAGTGGTGATAAGGAACATCCTTGCCGTGTTCCTGACCTTAGCGGAAAAGCTTTCAGTTTTTCTCCATTGAGAATGATATTTGCAGTGGGGTTTTCATAGATGGCTTTGATAATATTGAGGTATGTGCCCTCTATCCCTACACTTTGAAGAGTTTTAATCAGGAAGGGATGCTGTACTTTGTCAAATGCTTTTTCAGCATCTATTGAGAGTATCATATAGTTCTTGTTCTTTCTTTTATTAATATATTGTATCACATTGATTGATTTGTGGATGTTGAACCAACCTTGCAGCCCTGGAATAAATCTCACTTGGTCATGGTGAATAATCCTCTTAATGTACTGTTAGATCTTATTGGCCAATATTTTGGTGAGAATTTTTGCATCTGTGTTCATCAAGGATATTGGTCTGTAATTCTCCTTTTTGATGGGATCGTTGTCTTGTTTTGGGATCAAGGTGGTGCTGGCCTCATAAAATGAGTGTAGAAGTTTTCCTTACATTTCTATTTTTTTGGAACAGTTTCAGGAGAATAGGAATTAATTTTTCTTTAAATGTTTGGTAGAATTCCGCTGGGAAGCCATCTGGCCCTGGACTTTTGTTTGGAGATTTTTGATGACTGTTTCAATCTCCTTGCTGGTTATGGGTCTGTTCACGTTCTCTATTTCTTCCTGGTTCAGTTGTGGTAGTTTATATGTCTATAGAAATGTAACCATTTCTTCCAGATTGTCAAATTTGTTGGCATAGAGTTGCTCATAGTATGTTCTTATAATTGTATTTCTTTGGTGTTGGTTGTGATCTCTCCTCTTTCATTCATGATTTTATTTATTTGGGTCCTTTCTCTTTTCTTTTTGATAAGTCTGGCCAGGGGTTTGTCAATTTTATTAATTCTTTCAAAGAACCAGATCCTAGTTTCGTTGATTTGTTCTATTAGTTTTTTTAGTTTCTATTTTATTGATTTCTGCTCTGGTCTTTATGATTTCTCTTCTCCTGCTGGGTTTAGGCTTTCTTTGTTCTTCTTTCTCCAGCTCCTTTAGGTGTAGGGTTAGATTGTGTATTTGAGACCTTTCTTGTTTCTTGAGAAAGGCTTGTACCACTATATATTTTCCTCTCAGGACTGCCTTTGTTGTGTCCCACAGATTTTGAACCGTTGTGTTTTCATTATCATTTGTTCTCATAAATTCTTTCAATTTTTCTTTAATTTCCTGGTTGACCCATTAATCCTTTAGAAGGATGCTGTTTAGTATCCATGCATTTGGGTTCTTTCCAAATTTCCTCTTGTGATTGAGTTCTAGCTTCAGAGCATTGTGGTCTGAAAATATGCAGGGAATGATGCCAATCTTTTGATACCGGTTGAGTCCTGATTTATGACCCAGGATGTGGTGTATTTTGGAGAATGTTCCATGTGTACTAGATAAGAATGTGTATTCTGTTGCTTTGGGATGGAATGTTCTGAATATATCTGTGATGATTATGTGGTCCAGTGTGTCATTTAAGGCCTTTATTTCCTTGTTGATCTTTTGCTTAGATGATCTGTCCATTTCTGTGAGGGGAGTGTTAAAGTCCCCTACTATTATTATATTATTGTCAATGTATTTCTTTGATTTTGTTATTAATTGGTTTATATAGTTGGCTGCTCCCATGTTAGGGGCATAGATATTTAAAATTGTTAGGTCTTCTTGTTGGATAGACCCTTTGAGTATGATATAGTGTCCTTCCTCATCTCTTATTTTAGTCTTTGGCTTAAAATCTAATTGATCTAAGGATTGCCACCCCAGCTTCCTTCTGATGTCCATTAGTATGGTATATTGTTTTCCACCCCCTCACTTTAAATCTGGAGGTGTCTTTGGGTCTAAAATGAATTTCTTGTAGGCAGCATATTGATGGGTTTTGTTTTTTTATCCATTCTGATACCCTGTGTCTTTTGATTGGGGCATTTAGCCCATTAACATTCAGGGTAACTATTGAGAGATATGAATTTAGTGCCATTGTTTTGTTTGTAATGTGACTTTTACTGTATATTGTCTCCGTTTCTTTCTGATCTACTACTTTTAGGGTCTCACTTTGCTTTGAGGACCCCTTTCCATATTTCCTGTAGAACTGGTTTGGTGTTTGCAAATTATTTCAGTTTTTGTTTGTCCTGGAAGCTTTTTATCTCTCCTTCTATTTTCAATGATAGCCTAGCTGGATATAGTATTCTTGGCTGCATGTTTTTCTCATTTAGTGCTCTGAATATATCATGCCAGTTCTTTCTGACCTGCCAGGTCTCTGTGGATAGGTCCGCTGCCAATATAATGTTTTTACCCTTGTATGTTACAGACTTCTTTTCCTGGGCTGCTTTCAGCATTTTCTCTTTGTCACTAAGACTTGTAAATTTTACTCTCAGGTGATGAGGTGTCGATCTATTTTTATTGATTTTGAGGCATGTTCTTAGTATCTCCTGGATTTTGATGTTTGTTCCCTTTTCCATATTACAGAAATTCTATACAGTAATTCTCTCCAATATACCTTCTGCTCCCCTCTCTCTTTCTTCTTCTTCTGGAATCCCAATTATTCTAATGTTGTGTCGTCTTGTGGTGTCACTTATCTCTCGAATTCTCTCATCATGGTCCAGTATTTGCTTGTCTTTCTTTTTCTCAGCCTCTTTATTCTCTGTCATTTGTTCTTCTATGTCGCTAATTCTTTCTTCTGCCTCATTTATCCTAGCAGTAAGAGCTTCCCTTTTTTTTTTTTTTTTTTTTTTTCACATCATTAATAACTTTTTGTATTTCAACTTGGTTAGATTTTAGTTCTTTTATTTCTCCAGAAAGGTCTTTCATCTCTCTGTAGAGGGTTTCTCTAATATCTTCTATGGCTTTTTTGAACCCAGCTAAAACCTTGAGAATCATCATTCTGAACTCCAGATCTGTCATATTACCAAAGTCTGTATTGATTAGGTCCCCAGCCTTCAGTACTGCCTCTTGCTCTTTTTTTTTTTTTGTGGTGAGTTTTTCCGCCTTGTTATTTTGTCCAGATAAGATTTGCTTTCTCCTCCTCTGGAATTCTGCTGTTCTCCTTGGTGAGTGAAGTTGGTGTTGGCTGGGTTTCTTGTTGATCTTCTGGGGGAGGGGCCTGTTCTAGTGATTCTTAAGTGTCTTTGCCCCTTGCGGAATTGCACTGCCGTTACCAGGAGCTGGGCTAAGTAATCTGCTCAAATTTGCTTTTGGGAGCTTTTGTTCCCTGAGTGCTTTCTGTAGAGTTCTGGAGGACAGGAATGAAGATGGCGGTCTCCCAATCTCTGGCCCTGAGGAGCTGAGAGCTTGGGGTCCAGCTCCTCAGTGTGCCCTCAGAGAAAAGTGCCCAACCGCCCCCCATCTCCCTGGCCTCTGGTTCTGATTGGAGGAAAGCACTCAAATGCTCGCACATGGAGAAAAGCACCTGGTCACTTCTGTTTCCGTGGCCTCTGGCCATGCTCTGAGCTCACCCAGCCTGCGACCAGTTCTAGGTAATTCCGAGCTGAGAGCTCACTCCTTGGCTTTGTCACTGTGGCCGGCTTCCCTGCTGTAATACCTGCAAGCTCTGTGACACTCAGATGCCCCCAGTCCTTCTGTGACCCCACAGGACCTGGGGTTACACTGACCCCGTGTGGGCTTCCCTCTGGTTTAGCCTCTGGAGCAATGTCCCACCACGGAGCAGACTTTTAAAAGTCCTGCTTTTGAGCTCTGTTGCTCCACCACTTGCCAGGAGCTGGCCTCTCCCCCTGCATCTATCTTCCTGTCACTTTGGATTCACTTCTCCGCAGGTCCTGCCTTTCAGAAAGTGGTCGATTTTCTGTTTCTAGAATTGTTGCTCTTCTTCTCTTTGATTTCCTGTTGGATTTGCAGTTGTTTACAATGGTTAAATAAGCTATCTAGCTAATCTCCTGCTACCTGATGTCATCTCAGCCTGCTACTTCTCTGCCATCTTGACTCCTCCCCCAATTTTGGCCATTCTAATTGGGGTAAGGTGGTATCTCAATGTGGTTTTGATTTGAATCTCCCTGAGGCAGAAAGGTCTCCCCCTAAGATCACAGAATCTAGAAAGACCTCCAGACACCTTATTGTGAAAATGCTGAATCATAATTTTAGACAGGAGTTCTTGAAAACAGCTAGGGGGAAGAGATTCCTTACATACAGAGGAAAGCCCATCAGAATAACATCAGACCTGTCCACAGAAACATGGCAAGCAGGAAAGGGCTGGCAAGATGTATTCAGGGCACTAAATGAGAATAACAAGCAGCCAAGAATACTTTACCTGGCAAGACTGACATTCAAAATGCATGGGTAAGATGGGCAAGGTTTAAAAGAGTATGTGACCATCAAGCTGGCACTACAAGAAATATTAAGGGGGGAGTCCAATAAAAGAGGAAAAAAACCCAAGAATTTCATTAAAGAGAAATTTATGGGGACAATCTATAGAAACAAAGACTTCAAAGGTAACACGATTTCAATAAAAACATATCTCTGAATAATCACTCAAACCCTGAATGGCCTAAATGCACCCATAAAATAGCACAGATTTGTAGATTGGATAAAATTACAGGACCAATACATATGTTGTCTACAAGAGACCCATTTTCAACCTAAGAATACATCTGGAACAGATAAATTAGATTTTAAACTAAAGACTATAGTCAGAGTTAAAGAAATACACTATATCAATTCTTAAAGGGTCTATCCATCAAGAAGATCTAACAATTGTAAATATACCCCATTTTGAAACGTATTCCTTCTAGTTCTTCTTTCCTTAGTAGCTTCCCAGACTCTTTAGGGATGATTCTCTGTTTTCCATGTTTGCTCCCTTATCATGTGGGAACACATGTCTGTTATGTCACTACTTTCCACCCACAAAACTGGCATTCACATGTTTCTCTGAACTTTCAGGGTCAACTTGTAAAATGTGAGTCCTCAGGCCTAAAGAACAAAGGAAACAATATTCCAACAGACAATTCTGACTCCATTGCTCACTCCTCAGAAACTGTGGGTAATGACCCCATGCCCTTGGAATAATTGGACTTTATGTAAGAATATTTTTGTATGTAGAGTTTAACATAAGTTAACCAGAGCACTCTTTTTTGATATTAGAATTCATAGTGATGGATAGGACTCAACATCTTTAAGTCAGGTCAAACATGGCATAGATTCCAAACCTGTCATATTTTAATTGTGAGGTTTGGATCAATTGGCTTCAAGTCCATGAGCCTTCTTGAATTAATTAATCTGCGCATTTTGGATAAGAAAATGACTCAAAGGAGATGGGTTTTCTGTTTGTTTGTTTGTTTTTTGTTTTTGTTTGTTTTTTGTTTTCTTGTTTGTTTGTTTTTTAACAATTCACCCATTAGAAAGGCCAAAATGTAGGACACTATCACCAACAGATGCTAGTGAGGGTGTGGAACAACAAGAATTCTCATTTATTGCTGATGGGAAAGCAAAATGGTGCAGTCATTTGGGAAGACCATTTGTCAGCCTTTACAGAACTAAAACAATTAGCAATCCTATTCCTTGATTTTTTACACAAAGGAGTTGAAAATTTATGTCCACAAAAACACCTGCACACATTTAACAGCAGCTTTTTTCACAATGGTCTGTACACCTAGAAGCAGCCAAGACGTCCTTCAGAAAGTGAGGATAGATAAACCACAACATCACACAGAGGAGTATTATTCATTGACAATAGAAATGAGCTACAGACCATGAAAAGCTATGAAGACCCTTCCAATGTGTTCCCCATAGTACTTGGCATTCAGCTCCATCACAGATATGAGGCTTTTCTTGATCTTTCCTGTCACTAACTTTCTGGTTTCATGTCTTACTAACTAGACTTTTAGGAGTTCTGTGTCTGGCTTATAACAGTAGAAGCTCAATAATAATTATTGAATGAATAGATGAGCCAGTAGCCACAATGTAGTGAAACGATTAGATTTTTCTTTTTCATCCCCCTCCCGCTTATGTTATGCATCCTCTCCTAGGAATCCTCTCAGCCGACATATGCTTATTCATTCTGATGATTCCCCATCAATATTTTTGCCTTTTTTTGATATGATTTCGTCTAGGAAATTTTCCTGACCCCCTGTTCTTTGTTTTGTGTCCCTCAAACAATCTTTCATTTCCCCCTGTGCTACCACCACCTGCCCAAGTATAACATGGCCTTATCATTTTCTTTTTTTTTTAAAGCTTTTATTTATTGATTTGATAGAGATCACAAGTAGTCAAAGAGGCAGGCAGAGAGAGAGAGAGGAGGAAGCAGGTTCCCTGCTGAGCATAGAGCCCGATTCCCAGGACCCTGAGACCAAGACCTGAGCTGAAGGCAGAGACTTTAACCCACTGAGCCACCCAGGTGCCTCGGCGTTATCATTTTCTGTTCCCCTCTGGGTGTCTCAGTAGATCTAAAACTCTCTGAAGGCAAGACCCTAGGTCCTCTGTACTCACCTCTGAAGACCAGCAACCATCAGTGTGTCTGATACATTTGTTGGCTCAAGAAATTTCTATTGATGAATGAATGAGAGATATATGATCAAATATAAATGAATGGCATATATTTACCCTGAAGTTGTTTTGTGAGTAGATAGCAGCACATATTTTTTAAAACAACAATTCATAATGAAATGTTACCAAGAAGTAAATCATTAACAGAGAAAAATGACATGAACAACTCAAATTTATATGATGATGACATCTTGCTGAGAGCAGGGAGAGTATCAAGGTAAGCTATTTTCTCCAACACTAAGGATCGCAGTTTCAATTTTTTTCTTATTACACAGTTTAAGTAAGAGTTTAAAAAATTGTACTTTCTCAAAGAGATTTAGCTAGAATTGGCAGAGCCTAGACCAGTGAAAGATAAGAAATAAGCCCCTGGTCTCTAGTACTATTGCTTTTCTGTATATTTTCCTGACTATAACTCTCTTCCTTTATAACATTATTCACTCAATCAATACTTTTTATGCCCCAGACATTATGGTGCCTTGTTGAAAATATTTTGGACAGGTAGTCAAGTACTCTATGGAGTGCGACTTTATTTTATAAATAGAAATTCCTCTTAAATAATAGGATGTTCATTTATTTGAGTCATCATTTTTTTTTTCTGAACGTTTAGCAGCCTAAGATGGGTGACATGAGCATTAGAAAATGACATTCAGGCTACAAGGAAATTTGAAAACTTTGGAGAGCCCTTGTTACCCCTCAGAGGTTAAATGGCTCTTTGCTTTTATAATCCTATTGTCCTTTAATACCATAATTTTACAGGCAACATGTTACATCAACCTTGATGTATAAGGCTGATGTATAATTATAGATAGTGAATGTGTATATATGTGTGTGTGTGTGTGTGTGTGTGTGTGTGTGTGTGTCTGCGACTAGGTTTTTTCTTTCTTCCACACTTTCCTGTTCCACTCAGTGGAGAGTCTGTCATTCCCAGAAGCTTACTATTTTCTTTATACAGTAAGTATTCATTGTTAAGTCCATCCAAAATGTCCTTTTGGCCTTTGTTTCCATTGCATCAATGTTGAGCATCAGGCATATTTAATTCTCACTTGAAATAACTTTTCTACTACACAATTTCCTAATAGCATTTTTCATCTGGTCATTTCTCAGAGTATAGATTAAGGGGTTTAACATTGGTGTTATCATAGTGTAGAACACTGCGACTGCTTTATCGATAGATAAAGTAGCTGCAGGTCTCATGTACACAAATATGCAGGGCACAAAGAATAGGACAACCACTGTGATATGGGAGACGCAGGTGGAGAGGGCTTTGCGCCTTGCCTCCAAGCTGTGGTTCCTTAGGGAACGCAGAATGACCACATAGGAGACCATCAAGAGGAGAAAGTTTAACAGACAAATGAAACCACTGTTGGCAGCAACAAAGAGCCCAAGAGTGTGGGTATCAGTGCAGGCAAGATTGAGCAAGGGGTTCAGATCACACATAAAGTGATCTATGATATTAGGGCCACAGAAAGGTAAAGGGATGATAAAGAGGATCTGTATGGCTGCATGAAGAAAGCCTCCCACCCACACTACTCCCATTAGCAGGCCACAGATCTGCCGATTCATGATGGTTGTGTAGTGCAATGGCTTGCAGATGGCCACATACCGATCATAGGCCATCACTGTGAGTAGGATGACATCAGCACCTCCAATGAAATGTTCCCCAAAGACTTGGGTTATACATGCATTGAATGTGGTGGTCTTCTTTTCACGGAGTGAATCTATGATCAGTTTAGGGTTATTAACAGAAGAATAGCAGGCATCAATGAAAGAGAGATTGGCAAGGAAAAAGTACATGGGGGACCCCAATAATGGACTGGCGGTGATAGTGACCACAGTGAGCACATTTCCCACCAGAGAGACGATGTAGATGACCAAAAAGACAACAAATATGATTTTCTGCATCTTTGGATTTTCTGTGAGCCCCAGTAGAACAAACTCTGTCACATTGTTCCTTTTCTCCATTATGTCATTTTAGGATTAATTGCATTACCTTAAAAGAAAAAAAAAACAACTTTTGATTAATGTGACATTGAATTTATTAAGCTTCTTTATTTAGCAAATAAAAATTACATAGATTCTAGTGAATTGTGGAATCTCATGAAGTTTTTTGAGACAGAAAATAAGTTTTTGCTGATTACTAAAATTATCTCCCTGATGAAGTTTCTGTTGAGTATGGCCATGGGGAACTTTGTAAACAGAAAGGCAAGAGAACATGTGTGTACACTTCATCATCTGTGGTGAGTAACCCTAACATGAAGTAGTGGATCATACACATAATGGCAGCTGAGTATGAAAAGGGAGGGTAGTTTCTAATGTAAAAGTTATGAATGCAAGATTAAGGAATTTTTTCTCTTCCTATGAACAGGGGAAAAATGGCAGAAATTGAGACTCTCGATGGAAAAATGAAGTAGAATATGAGGAAGGGGAAATAAGGAATATAATGTTAATAAAGATCTACATGTGTCTGGGTGAAGTGGGGTGAAGTTCAAGAAGGGGACGGAAGCTTGAGAAAGAAACCCCATTTAGAATATTCTTTCTAATACTTAACAGAAGACTTACAGGTTATTGGTGGTGGATCTGTAGAGAAAGTATATAGAAGTGACCATAAATAAATCATAATGCTTTTGTTTAAATACATAATGTTATTATATATATATACATATATATATGGGTATATATATATATATATATGGATATGTATGTATTTATAACTGATTGCTATATTCATGGCATAGTAACAAGTGATCTGTACACAGGATCCCATTAAATACTAATAACATCCATTGTGGCTGGTATTATTCCATCCATTGTGAGATGAGAAAACAGTGTCAGAGACTTAGGTTAATGGTACTAATAACAATGACTATATTTATTAAATTGAATATTTAGTGGCTCTGAATGTGTTAGCAGACATTTGCTGATTTAATCCCCACCACAAACCTGTAAGGTAATTCCTGCTATTGTTTCCATACTTATTTTATAAATTATGCAATAGAAAGATAGAGAAGTTATAGATCCTGGGGAGCTCAAGATGCTAATTAAGGGCAGAACCAAGATTCCTTCAGGTTATAATAGTTAATGATTTTCTTTGAAGTTCTTAACCATGCTATATATTGTTATAATTAACAAAACTGAACTAGTAATCTCCTTTTTACATAACCATAATAGTTATAATTGCTTTATTACTACTTTGGAGGCAAGTGTATATAACACTTTTACATTAGCAGACACATGCACAGACACTTAGAACTTTTGTATAGGTAATCATTTGACTATCAATACAGAAAATTTTAGCTCTCCTACTTGGTAATGTGAGTTTAACATAATTTCAAGACAAAACATCAATACATACACATTTCAATATCATAGTTTGCACTAGTAACTAACAAATAGAAATTGGATTTTAAAAATCCATTTGTAATGTCTTAAAATTATAAAATAATTAAGAATGAATATCACTTATGGAGAGGGTAGTTGGGTTATGGACATTGGGGAGCGTATGTGCTATGGTGAGTGCTGTGAAAATGTATGCCTGATGGTTCACAGAACTGTACTTCTGGACTAATAGTAAATTATGTTAATAAAAATAATAATAGGGGCACCTGGGTGGCTCAGTGGGTTAAAGTCTCTGCCTTTGGCTGGGGTCATGATCTCAGTGTCCTGGGATCAAGCCCTATAAGGGGCTTTTTGCTCAGCAGGGAACCTGCTTCCCCTTCTCTCTCTGCCTGCCTCTCTGCCTACTTGTGATCTCTGTCTGTCAAATAAATAAATAAAATCTTTAAAAAATACTTTAGAAAAGAATAAATGTAGAAAGATAAAAGGCAAATGTACTCTGAAAGCAAAACATTTGTTAAGAGAATATAAACACCTTACTATATAGAAGAAATACTGTTTGTGACAGATGTCTCAACACTATTAAGAGGTGATTTCTCCCCAAAGGCATTTCCAGATTCCCATTTTCTGAAGCATAATTACAGGAACAAACTCAAAACTTTTCCAAACAGCTCTAAAATTCATATGGAAATACGAGGGCCCTAAATTAGGTCTCACAACATTAAAAGAGAAAGAATTTGGAGAACTTACATGATCTGGTTTCCAGCGATGTTACAGAACTGTTGTGTTCAAAATGATGTGGTATTTTCATAAAAATACCTGAGAAGACCAACAAAGCAGACTAGAGAGCCCAGTAGTAGACCCACACTTATATAACTGACTACTCTCAGCGAAAGTCTGGAATCAATTGAGCGGTGAAAAAATATTTTTGCAAAAAATGAGGGTAGAAATACTGGGCATCTTTACTGCACAAAACAAAACAGAAAGGATTTTTATCTGTATATCATACCAGTACAGATTAATTTAAAATGGATTTAGAGCTATTTGTGGAATGTAAAAGTTAAAAAATGTTGGTGTAAACTTAGGGAAAGATATTCATGGCCTTGAACTACAAGAAAATTTTTCTAAACATGTGGAACAAAGGTGGCCCACATAGGGACACCTTAGTGGTGAAGAAGTTGGTTGGTCATTGGAATCCAGGTTTGGGCTCAGGTGGTGACTTCAGGGTCCTGAGGTGGAGCACCCTTGCTGGACTTAGCACTCAGGGTACAGTCTGTTAGAGAATTTCTTTCTTTCTCCTTCTGCCATTCTACCATGCTCATTCTCTCTCTCCCCTTCTAAAATAAATAAATAGATCTAAAAAAAAAAAAAAAGTGCTCATAACACATGATGATTTGCACTTCACCAAAATTACAACTATGCAGCAGAACTAGTATACAAAGGAGGATAAGCTGAACAGTTGAGGATGTGAATTAACTGGTATTCTTCTCTAAGTGTTTTCCATGTGTGTGCACAGGAGAAGGTTAGAGATATGACCAGCTGTCTCCTGATGTGGATCTGTGCAGGCTAGCTCTGGAGTGTAGCTTGGTCAACACTGGACACAAACTGGTATAGATAGCTCTAAATCACTGGGTTATCATGTCCTTTAAGACGAAGTGCTAGAATCTCTCATTTCCTCAGCCCCAAAGGAAGCATAAACTAGAATAAAACATGTTCTTGCTCCAGTTGCTTACTGGTTATTTGAACTAATTATTCAACCTTTAGAACCTTCTGTGTTTTTTTTTTTTTTATTTCCAGCATAACAGTATTCATTATTTTTGCACCACACCCCGTGCTCCATGCAATCCGTGCCCTCTATAATACCCACCACCTGGTACCCCAACCTCCCACCCCCCGTCCCTTCAAAACCCTCATATTGTTTTTCAGAGTCCATAGTCTCTCATGGTTCACCTCCCCTTCCAATTTCCCCCAATTCCCTTCTCCACTCTAAGTCCCCATGTCCTCCATGCTATTTGTTATGCTCCACAAATAAGTGAAACATAGTAAAGCTAATAATATGTGTGTTGAAATATGCAGTATTATGACAAGATGTAATATAGTAAGCTTAATCCAACCAACAATCTCTCAGTGCATTTTTGTTATCCTTTGGTTAAGTAGATTGATCTGAAGCAGATTAAATATTATAAAATTTTATTTCCTGACCCTTCTTGCATGCAAAAACGTCACCTGCATGGGTTGACATGTGGAAGAGAGAGACTGACTGGCTTCGGTTCAGGCAGATGAGGCTGAGTGTAAATCACCTGTGACTAGTCAGTGAGCAGAGAAGGAATCAGATGGGAAACACATTAAAGGTTTTGCTGTACTTGGCTTCTTTCGTCTGATTTGTCCACATTACTTGTGCATTTCCTCCCTCCCAAATTTCGGAGAAGAGCTGCTTATATCTTTGTTTCTTTATTTTTTGGTCTACTGTTTTCCATCAGCTCATTCATCAGTGCTAACACCAAACGAATAAAATATCACAAATCATTAATTTCATTTATCTACCTGCCCTGCACACCAAAGATCTCTATAATTTCCTAAAAAAGGACTGAAACTTGTCATCTTTGGCTCCTTGTTCTGCTTCATCTCAGCTTTTCCTGTACTAACCTGGTGCTCTTATAGGCTGCAATTTCCCTCCTATTCTTCAGAAAGCTGGAGCACAGGGCAGTCACACTCTATAGCCTTTTGAGGCCTTCAGGGAAAAGGGACCAATTTTGTCCCATAGAGGCAACTGCAGAAAGTTTATACCCCAGAGCACCAAGCACATTAATGTGACAATGGTTTTGCAACTCTTGGGCCAAGACCTGTCTAGAAATATCTTTGGGATTATAATTACAAAAAAAAAAAAAATCAAAGACCTATTAATTTTCACATAGTCATATAAGTTTGTATTCTGTTCATCTGAACCAAATTGTCTTCAGGAATAGGCATAAAATAAAGAGATGATTCCTAGAACCAATATACTCATATTAGCTTTTGCAAGAATATAAAAACCCATTTTGCTTATTTTCCTTCTGAGCTATCATTAAGCAGCTAAATCATCTTTCGAAATTCTCAGGCTGCTTTCCTGAGGGATGAAGATCCACTTCTTGCACCACTAAGTCTTGGTGACTATTGGAAGCATTATAAACTGTAGAAAGATTAAGATATTTGAAAATATTTCCAGAGAATTCATCTGGATTTATTTGAATTCTGGGTTTGTAACTCTCTGCATTTGACTCTAGGTTTTGGTACTAGAGACAAATTGGCAGAGTGAGTATCTGAGAATGAAATGCTTCCTGATGCAGTCCCAAATCTAACCAGACAGCCACTCAGACCTTATGGTTAGTGAATTACCCTTGTCACCTTGGTTTGGGAAGGGTCCCAGCACACATGTGGTAGGCTAATTATGTGAGTTTTTAAAATATTTATTTCATATAGTTTCACTCTAAAGCATCTAACTTCTCTTGCAGCATATGAGAATTTGATTACTCTAAAGAAGTTTTAGCATACCTTAGTTTCAATGGCACATTTGCTATAAGCAAAATTCTGCCTTTTGTGGAGCAAAACAGTAGAGTTAAATAAAAAATCTCCAAGTAGGCAGTGAATTTCATTGTTTCTCCAACTCTTCAGTATAAGCATTCCTCTATATTTCTATTTTAAAAAGACTAGTTGGGGTGCCTGTGTGGCTCAGTTGCTTAAGTGTCTGGCTTAGGCTCAGGTCATGGTATCAGGGTCCTAGGATCGAGTCCCATATGGGCTCCCTGCTCTGATGAAAGCCTGCTTCTCCTTCTCCTTCTACTGCTTCCCTGCTTATTCTCCCTCTCTCTCTCTCTCTCTCTCTCTCTCTCTCTCTCTCTTTGTGTCAAGTAAATAAATGAAATCTTTTTTTAAAAGACCAGTAAATGCTTTAATATGTACAATAGCAAAGACTTCTAATATTTCAAATCATCTATATTCCTAAAACAGAATTTCTTCTGAGTCAAACATGGTACGTTTATAGCACTCTACATTCTGTTATAATTAGGGAACGTTTGAATGTGTGGGTGGAACCTTGTTTTAAATATGGCAGTTTCAGAATGACATTAAAATATAGATTGCTCTAGGCAGTATAGACATTTTAACAATGTTTATTCTTCTGATCCAAGAACATGGAATTGTCTTCCACCTTTATGTCTTTTCTTCAATTTATTTCATGAGTGTTCTATAGTTCCTAGAGTACAGATCCTTTACTTCTTTGGTTAGGTTTATTCCCAGTTATCTTATGGTTCTTGGTGTTATAGTCAATGGAATTGATTCTCTAATTTCCCTTTCTGTGTTTTCATTGTTAGTGTACAAGAAAGCAACTGATTTCTGTACATTGACTTTGTATCCTGCCACATTACTAGAATTTCTAGAATTCTAAAATCCTAGAATTGCTGTATGAGATCTAGTAGTTCGGGGTGGAGTCTTTTGGGTTTTCCATATCATGTCATCATGTCATCATTACATCTGTATCATGTCGTCTGTGAAGAGAGAGAGTTTGACTTCTTCATTGCCAATTTGGATAACTTTTATTTCTCTTTGTTGTCTGATTGCTGTGTGAACAAGAGTGGTGAGAGTGGGCACTCTTGCCATGTTCCTGATCTCAACAGGAAGGCTGTGAGCTTTTTCCCATTGAAGATGATATTTGCTGTGCGTTTTTCATAGATAGATTTTACAAAGTTCAGGAATGTTACTTCTATCCCTATATTTTGAAGCCTTTTAATCAGGAAAGGATGCTGGATTTTGTCAAATGCTTTTTCTGCATCAATTGAGAGGAACATGTGGTTCTTTTTTCATAGAGCTGGAGCAAATAATTCTAAAATTTGTATGGAATCAGAAGAGACCCCAAATTGCTAAGGAAATGTTGAAAAACAAAACTGGAAACATCCCGTTGCCTGATTTCAAGCTTTACTAAAAAGCTGTGATCACCAAGACAGCATGGTACTGGCATAAAACAGACACATAGACCTGTTCCACTAGAGAGCCCAGATATGGACCCTCAACTCTATGGTCAAATAGTCTTCAACAAAGCAGGAAAAAATATACAGTGGAAAAAGACAGTCTCTTCAATAAATGGTGCTGGGAAAACTGGACAGCTATATGTAGGAGAATGAAACTTGACCATTCTCTGCTCAAAATGGATAAAAGACCTCAATGTGAAACAGGAATCCATCAGAATCCTAGAGGAGAACATAGGCAGTAACCTGATATCAGCCACAGCAACTTCTTTCAAGATATGTCTCCAAAGACAAAGGAAACAAAAGCAAAAAATGAACTTTTAGGACTTCATCAAGATTAAAAGCTTCTGCACAGCAAAGGAAACAGTCAAAAAACAAAGAGGCAACCCATGGAATGGGAGAAGATATTTGCAAATGACAGTACAGACAAAAGGCTGATCTCCAGGATCTATAAAGAACTCCTCAAACTCAACACACACAAAACAGATAATCATGTCAAAAAATGGATGGAAGACATGAACAGACACTTCTCCAATGAAGGCTATCAGACACATGAAAAAATATTCAACATCACTAGCCATCAGGGAGATTCAAATTAAAACCGCATTGAGATACCACCTTACACCAGTTAGAATGGCCAAAATCAGCAAGACGAGAAACAACGTGCGTTGGAGAGGATGTAGAGAAAGTGAGACCCTTTTACACTGTTGGTGGAAATGCAAGTTGGTGTAGCTAATTTGGAGAACAGTGTGAAGATTCCTTAAGAAATTAAAAATAGAGCTTTTCTATGATCCTGCAATGCACTACTGGATATTTACCCCAAAGATACAGATGTAGTGAAAAGAAGGGCCATCTGCACCCCAGTGTTCATAGCAGCAATGGCTATAGTCACCAAACTGTGGAAAGAACCAAATGCCCTTCAATGAACAAATGGATAAGGAATATGTGGTCCATATACTCTATGGAGTATTATGCCTCCATCAGAAAAGATGAATACCCAACTTTTGTATCCACATGGATGGGACTGGAAGAGATTATGCTGAGTGAAATACGTCAAGCAGAGAGAGTCAATTATCATATGGTTTCACTTATTTGTGGTGCGTAAGAAATAACTTGGAGGACGTGGGGAGATGGATAGGAGAAGAGAGTTGGGGCAAATTTTAGAGGGAGATGAATCATGAGAGACTATGGATGCTGAAAAACAATCTGAGGGTTATGAAGGGGTGGGGGGTGGGAGGTTGGGGGAGCCTGGTGGTGGGTATTCAGGAGGGTATGTATTGCATGGAGCATGGGTGTGGTGCATAAACAATGAATTCTGTTGCACTGAAAAGAAATTAAATTTTTTAAAAAAAAGGTAAAAAAATAAAATATGGCAGGTTATTTTCCTTTATAAATAGCATAATCCAAAATGTACACATCACGCAGGAATCCTAAATACATATTTCAGAGCGAAAGAAGTCAATGTGAAGTGGCCCTTTTTGTATGATTCAACTAGAGTTCTTCCTCCACTTACAATGGAGTTATGTCCCAGTAAACCCATCATAAGTAGAAAATATCATTTTTAAGACTCTTAATTTTTTATTATTATAGATTTTATTATTTATTTGAAAGTGAGCAAGAGAGTATATGTGTTTGTGTGTGTGTGTGTGTGAGAGAGAGAGAGAGAGAGAGGCATCACAAGCAGGGTGGAGGACAAAGGGAGAGGGAGAAGCAGACTTCCCACTGAGTGGGGAGCCAGATGTGGAACTTGATCCCAGGACCCAGAGATCATGACCTAAGCTGAAGGCAGAGGCTTAATTGACTGAATCATTCAGGTGTCCCTGAAACTGTTTTGGGTTATACACATGCGATACAGGAACTACAGGCATTCTGGAGGTACTGTGCAAAGAAACATGAATAGCAGGAAAAAATAATGTGGAAGAAAAATCAAACAGTGTTTTACTTTCTTTCTTTTTTTTTTAATGTTTACAGATTAAATTTTATTCCTTCTTAGCATCATAAAACAGAACATATAAGTTTATATAATTAAGAGCTAATAATAGGTAATCTAACTTTTTTTTATGTTTTCAGTGTTCCAAGAGTCATTGTTTATGCACCACACACACCCAGTGCTCCATGAAATACATGCCCTCCTTAATACCCACCACCAGACTAACCCTTCCCTTCTAAAACCCTGTTTGTTTCTTAGATTCCATAGTCTCTCAAGATTCTTCTCCACTTCAATTTTCTCCAGTTCACTTCTCCGTTCCTTCTCCTAATGTTCTCCATGTCATTCCTTATGCTCCGTAAGTAAGCGAAACCATATGATAATTGACTTTCTCTGCTTGATGCATTTCACTCAGCCTAATCTCTTCCAGTCCCGTCCATGTTGATACAAAAGTTGGGTATCCATCCTTTCTGATGGGGGTGTAATATTCCATTGTTTATATGGTCATATTTTCTTTTTCCTTTTGTCTGTTGAAGACCAACTTCGTTCTTTCCACAGTGTGGTGATTGTGGCCATTGCTTATAGGAATATTGGGGTACAGTGTTTTTATAACAAAGAGAAATTGGACAAACTGCCTTCTCAGCAACTACTAATAAGGAAGTGAGTCTTTTTTTTTTTCTTTTTAAGATTATATTTTTATTTATTTGACAGAGAGAGAAACAGAGGGAACAAAAGCAGGATAAGTTGTAGAGGAAGAAGCAGTCTTCCTGCTGAGTAGGGAGGCTGATGTGGGGTTCGATCCCAGGACCCTGAGATCATGACCTGACCTGAAGGCAGACACTTAATGACTGAGCCATAATAGAGAAGCAGTTCTATTGCAAGATTTATGTTTGGAAAATACATCATAAAACATTTGTCAGTCTAAAGTTTGAAAGGGCATGTGCTTAAAATGACCCACTTTGTTACCAGAATAAAGATCATTTTCATGTGTAGAATGGGTAGATCAATAAATGGGCAGAACAATATCATGGAATCAGCAATCAGGTTAAAAGTCACAAATGACAGGGAGCCTGGGTTGCT
Organism: Mustela erminea; assembly: GCF_009829155.1. Taxonomy (NCBI): domain Eukaryota; kingdom Metazoa; phylum Chordata; class Mammalia; order Carnivora; family Mustelidae; genus Mustela; species Mustela erminea. The sequence goes on along the minus strand of NC_045622.1, from coordinate 99,569,794 downwards.
CAGTGGCTTAAAGCCTCTGCCTTTGTCTCAGTTCATAATCCCAGGCTCCTGGAATCTAGCCCTGCATCAGGTTCTCTGCTCACCAGGGAGCCTGCTTCCTTTCATCTCTCTGCCTGCCTCTCTGCCTACTTGTGATCTCTGTCTGCCAAATAAATAAATAAAATCTTAAAAAAAAAAAAAGTCACAAATTACCAGTACACCTGAAGGCCTCTTCATACTTCTTTAAAATGACCACCTTTGGAAAGTAATCACTATCTTTATCTATAAAACAGATGAAGTTTATCTAGTGTTTGAATTTGTAGAAAATCAGTAATGCAGATTTTATTCTTCAGTGTCTGTTTTTCTCAGTATGTTCATGAGACTCATTCTTTATGATTTATCTATTTCCTGATTATTTTCATTGATCTGAGGTATCTCACTGCATGGATATGTGACAACTGACCCATTACTTCATTGCTAGACATTCAGGCATTTCATTTGCAAGGATATTGTGAGTACAGTTGCTTTGAATATTTTGAAACATGTTTTTTGTTGACTGCATATCATCTGTTGATACGTGCTTTTTACAAAAGATACACATAATACACATAACTCCTAGGACATGAAAAAATTGTAACTGAAAGCATGAAAAAAATAGAATAGTCAAAATGCAGTTGTATTTATTTTATTTTATTTTTATTTTTAAAAGATTTATTTTATTTACTTATTTGAAGGAGAGAGGGAGAGACCACAAGAAGGGAAGTGGCAGGTAGAGGAAAAGGCAGAATCAGGCTTCCCACAGAGCAGGGAGACCTATGGTAGGCTAGATCCCAGGACCCTGAGAACCTGAGCTAAAAGCAGACACTTAACCAACCACCTAAGCCACTCAGGCACCCAAAATGCAGTAGTGTTGGAAGTGGCCAGAATATATATATATACACACACATACATATATATATACACAAAATTATATTCATGTGTAATTTTGTTATTATATCTTTTATTTATATAAATATCTATATCTATATCTATCTATATAAATATGTATATTTGTAACTGTCCCTCAGAACAATGTATTACTTAAAATATAACCCATGGGTAATTTTACTAGTTACCAAGCATGTTTAGATCTAGCCTCAAGAAAAACACATACTTGGCAACAGGCCTCTGGGAGAGAGGACGATATAGGGCCTTGAAGCCGAGAGCTGGGGATGCCTGGCTCAAGGCAGAATGCTGCCTGCTTCATTTTTCTGTTATCTCCCCCCACCCACCCTGAGAACACCTGTGGCTAATTATATAAGTCCTTTGAATGTGTTTGCACAGTTACAAACTTTATACTGTTTGACCAGACATATTTTGCCTTCCTTGTTGTTTATCTACAAAACATACAATTAATGTTCAGCCTTCTTCAGCTCTTCTGTTGATTACTTTCTATATCTAACAAAAAAGGGACTGAGGAGTTGTTCGGGGCAACAGTCTATTCTACTATTGTCCCCTGCTCCCTTTCTCTTGCTGCTGACTTGTTTGTGATTCATTCTTCTTTCGTGGGCCGCCAGGAAGTGGCATATATTGATATAATATATATCATATATATAAACAGATATATAAAAACACTACACTCATCAGCTCTTGAGTAAGTATGAGTTATTTAAAATAATTCATCCTATTTAATGCCACAAGTATATTCTCAACAAGTGTCAAAATATCTGAGTCACTTAGAACAACATATTTAATGACAATGCAGATAAGGTATGAAACAACAGTAAAAGGATAACTTTCAGTTGCAAATGAATTATAATTTAGAAACATTTTAAATAAAAAGTGAAAAGAAATCATAATTGAAATTAGAGAATAATTATAAATAAAGTTAATACAAACACTATTTATCAACAAAGTATGCCAATGCTTAGAGGTAAATCCCTCTCATCCCCTCTACTTCTTCTTCCCGTAGTAACTGCCCAGTCTCTTCAGAGATGATTCTCTCTTTTCCATCTTTGCTACCTTATCATGTGGGAACACCTGTTTGTTATGTTACTCCTTCCCACCCAGAAAACTGGCATTCACATTTTTCTCTGAACGGTAAAGGGTTTACTTGTGACATATGAGTCCTTAGACTTGAAGAACAAAGGAAACAGTAATCTAACAGACAATTCTGATTCCGTTGCTCACACCTCAGTAACTGTGTGTAATGACCCAGTGTCCTCGGAATCATCTAACATTATGTAAGCATTTGTTGTATGTAGAATTCAGAGCACACTCTTTCCATCTTAGAATTCTCAGTGATAGATGGGGCTTCAGATCTTTATGTCAGGTCAAACATGCATGCCAACGATTCTGAACCTGTGATATTTTAATTGGGAGGTTTACATCAATTGGCTTCAAGTCCATGGGCCTTCTTGAATTACTTAATCTGCACGTTTTGGATAAGCAAATGACTCAAAGGAGGTTTTAATAATACATCTATTAGGATGGCCAAAATATGGGACATCATCACCAACACATGCTGGTGAGGATGTGGAACAAGAACTCTCATTGCTGATGGGAAAACAAAATGGTGCCGCCAGTTGGAAAGACACTTTGTCATTTTGTTACAGAACTTAAACAGTTTAGCAATCCCACTCCTTGGCATTTACCCAAAGGAATTAAAAACTTATGTCTACAAAAAAACCCTGCCCACACATGTTTAACAGCATCTTTATTCACAATTGTGCATACAACTGGAAGCAGCCAAGATGTCCTTCAATAGGTGAGGATAGGTAAATTGCAACATCAGACAGTGGATTATTACTTATTGCCAAGAGAAATGAGCTCCAGGCCATGAAAAGTTATGAAGATCCTTCCAATGTATTCCCCATGGTACCTGGCACTCAATCACAAAAATGAGACTCTTCTTGATCTTCCCTGTCACTAATTTCCTAGTTTCATGTCTTACTAATTAGACTTTTAGGAGCTCAGTGTCCAGCTTATAACCCGACACACAGAAGAAGCTAAATAATTAATTATTGAATGAATAGATGAGCCAATAGCCACAAGCATATTGAAATGATTGTGTTTTCTGCATACTCTTTTTCACCCTTGGTCTTTGTTATGCAACAAAGGGAATATTCTCAACCTAACTCATGTCTATCTCATGATTCCCTTTCCTCCTTTGTGCCCATTTTTGATGCTTTCATCTAGGAAATCTTCCTGACCCCCTGGTCTTTGTTGTGTGTCCCTCAAACATGCTTTCCTTGCTCCCCTGTGCTGCCACTACCTTCCCATTTATAACATAAATTCTCTCATATTCTGCTCACCTCTGTGTATCTCTCAGTAGATCTGAAGCTTTGATGACAAGAACTTTATTCTGCTCTATTCACCACTGAAGGCCCAGCAATCATCAATGTGTGTAATATTTTTCTGTCTAGAAATATCTATTGATTAATGAATAGGGAATAATACACACACACACACACACACACACACAGATATAAATGGAATATATTTTTCCTGAAGTTGTTTTGTGTATAGATGGAACTACATATTTTTAAAAACTTTTCATAATGAAATGTTACCTAGAAATAATCTAATTAGCATAAAAATGTCATGAACAGCTCGCATTCATATGATGATGAAATCTTGCTGAAAGCAGAGAAAATATCAATGTAAGATATTTGTTTTTTTCATTGAGAATCTCAGTTTCAATCTTTGTAAATACATAGTTTAATCAGGAGTTCAAAAAATTGTCATTTCTCAAAGAGATCTTGCTAGAAATCTCAGTCTGAATCAGATAAAAGTAGAAAAGAAAGTCCCTTGTCCCCACTCTTATTTCTTTGATCTAAATTTTCTTGATGTTATTTAACTTCCTTAATGCCATTATTCACTCATTCAATATTTATTGTGCCTGAGACATTGTGCTGACTTGTAGAAACTATTTTTAACAAACAGTCAAGTACTCTATGGAGTGTGACTTTAATAAGAATTCCTCTCAGATGATAAGATGTTCATTAATTTGGGTCATGATTCTTCCTAATTGGTTAGCAGCCTAAGACAGGTAATATGAACAATACAATATGACTCTGAAGTCTACAAGTGAACTTGGAAACTTGGGATAATCTTAGTTATCCCTCAGAGGTTAAAGGGCTCACTTTTACAATGCTATAGACATTTTAGACTCTAATTTTATAGAAAGCATGTTATCATCAATTCTGGTATATAATAATGAGTCGAATTCTTAATAAAATATGTTATATTTTATAGACAGCAAATATTCATAGTGAATATGAATATATATATGCCTATAGTACATGCTGTATCTATATATATACACATATATGTGTGTGTGTGTATATATATGAAAAACTGTGGTTAGTTTTTTTTTTTTTTTTTTCTTGCACACATTTCTGCTCCACTCAGTTCAGTAGTTAGCATTCACGGTAGTTTATTTACTCTTTATTTGGTAGGTATTCCTTTCTGAGAACTTCCAAAATGTCTTTTTGACCTTTGTTTTCATTGAATCAGTGCTGAGCTCCAGGCATATTTATTTCTCACGTGAAATAACTTTTCTACTGCACAATTTTCTAATGGCATTTTTCATCTGATCATTTCTTAAGGTATAGATTAACGGGTTTAACATTGGTGTTATCATAGTGTAGAACACTGAGACTGCTTTATCAATAGATAAAGTAGTCACAGGTCTCATGTACACAAAAATGCAAGGCACAAAGAATAGGATAACTACTGTGATGTGGGAGACGCAGGTGGAGAGGGCTTTGCGCCTTGCCTCCAAGCTGTGGTTCTTTAGGGAACGCAGAATGACCACATAGGAGATGATCAAGAGAAGGAAGAGGAAGACACAGAGAAAACCACTGTTGGCAGCAACGAAGAGGCCTAGAGTGTGGGTATCAGTGCAGGCAAGATTGAGCAAAGGGTTTAGATCACACATAAAGTGATCTATGACATTAGGGCCACAGAAGGGTAAAGGGATGATAAAGAGGATCTGTATGGCTCCATGAAGAAAACCTCCCACCCACACCACTCCCATTAACAGGCCACACACCCGCCGATTCATGATGGTTGTGTAGTGCAATGGCTTGCAGATGGCCACATAGCGGTCATAGGCCATTACAGTAAGTAGGATAATATCAGCACCTCCAAAGAAATGTTCCCCAAAGATTTGGATTATACATGCATTGAATGTGGTGGTCTTCTTTTCACGGAGTGAATCTATGATGAGTTTAGGGGTATTAACAGAAGAATAGCAGGCATCAATGAAAGAGAGATAGGCCAGGAAATAGTACATGGGAGACCCCAATAATGGGCTGGCAGAGATAGTTACCATGGTGAGCGTATTTCCTACCTCAGAGATGATGTAAATCACCAAAAAGATGACAAATATGATTTTCTGCATCTTCGGATTCTCTGTGAGCCCCAGTAGAACAAACTCCGTCACGTTGTTTCTATTCTCCATTATTTCATATCATGAATAATTGCATTACCTGAAAAAAATTCCTTTGGATTAATGTAACCTTGAATATATTAAGCTTTTTCATCTAGTAAGCAATACATACCTAGATTCTATGGAATTGTGGACTCTCATGTGGTTTTTTGAGATAGAAAATAAATTATGAGTTCTTTAAGATTACATAAATTATTTTCTAGTTGAAGTTTCTGTTCAGTATGCCCGTGGGGAACTTTGTAAACACACAGGTAGGAGGAGATCATTTGCGCCCACTTCATCATCTGAGGTGATTAGTCATGTAACAGGAAGTCATCAAATGAATACATACTGGCTGTTAAGTAAGAAAAGTGAGGTAGTTTATGATGTAAAAGCTATGAATGCAAGGTTAGGAATTTTCCCTTTATCCTAAGGAAATGGGAAACCATGAGAAGACAGTGAGAATATACATGGGAAAGTGAAGAGAAATTAGAGGAAGAGATAATAAGGGATAAAATTTTAATAAATATCTTCATGTGTCTTGGATGAAGTGGGGTGAAGTTCAGTAAGAGTTTGGAAGCCAGAGACAGAAACCCCAGTTAAGAGATTATTTATTATAGTTGGTATAGTATTAACAGAATGTTGTTTGTGGGTAAATAAAGTATACAAAATCTACTATAAAAATAATAGTGTTTATTTTTATATACAATAGTATTATATTTGCTAATGATATATATATAGAGAGAGAGAGAAAGAGAGAGAGAGAGAGCTTAAAATTGATATGTTCATGGTATAATAACAAGTGTTGTATATATGGGATCTCATTAAATACTGATAACATCCCATTTGTTTGGTATTATTCCATCCATTTTGAGATGAGGAATCAGTTTCAGACTATTAGTTTGATGGTAATAATAACAATAACAATATTTACTAAAATTGAGTATTTAGTGGCCTTCAGTGTTTTTGTAGATATTTGCTGATTTAATTCCCACCACGAATTGTAAGATAACTCCAGCTCTTGTTTTGACAATTATTTTATATGTTAAGTAATAGAAATATAGAGGAGGTAATGATCCTGCCAAGATCTAGATGGTATATTAAGAGCAAGAACTAAGGTTAGTTCAGATTATATTTCTTCATGGTTTTCCTCCAAATTATTACCCATGCCCTAAATTGTTATAATTAACAACATGGAACTAATTATCTTTTTTATATGACCACAATAATAATTGTTTATTACTAATTTGGAGGCAAGTGTCTATAACATGATTTCATTAAGACACACACACACACACACACACACAAAGACATGCCTGAACTCCCAATTATCAAGTAAAAAAATAAAAAAAAGTCAAATAAAAAAAGAAAAGGTGATACTATGTTTATTGAAAGCTCTTTTAATCTTGACTTCTTTCACAGACTAATTTCTTCCTACTATAATCTGCCTCCAAAGCTAACCATCTGTTTTTTGTTTTGTTTTCTTTTGTGTTTTTTGTTTGTTTATATTTTTAGTTTTCAGTCAAGTTTTCAAGCCATGTGTTAAATGTTGAAAAGGATTTCCACTGTGGCTAAGTGCTTTCATCTGAAAATCAAAAAGACAAGGTTAGGATTCTGGTTTTCCACTAGCATCTGCTTTAATCTGCAGTACCTTTCCAACACATGACATCCTTCTTTTCTAATCTAGAAAGCAAGATTAACCATTTCCATCCCAAAGTGTTTATGAGAATTGTTTAAGGAAAACTGTTTAAACACATCACCACCGTGTCATATGCACCGAGGACTTTCATCTATTTTGTAACTGTGTAGGCACCTAGGATATAGGAATTATCGATATTTTGAGTGATAATTAAGCAATCATTTAGTTGTGCAAGAAGTTCAGGAAGAATCCTCTCCAATTCTACTTTTAAAGAAGGCACACAGACTCAATTATCTGTAGCCTTTGTGACCAGAAAGAATTTTCCATTCGTGATCGGATAACACAGCTGATGTTATGTATCATTTATTATTCAGACTTATATCTCTTCTATGTGAGAAGTGTATTTCCATCGTGTTTTCACTCTCATGATTAGTCTAGATTATTAAACTAGCTGTCTCATTACAAGAGCATGGTGTTTGGTGACAAAGAGCAGGGTCCTACAATTGGCTTCAATTCCTTGAGTTACATTTTTTTTTTTTTTTTTTTTTGGTCAGCTTAGGTGAATGATACTTACCAACTATCTTTTCAAGAAATGGGGTGAGGATGGAATACTTGAATATTATATTTGAAGGGACTGAAACAATTATTAATATATATGGGAGCAACAATATTTAAGATGCATCAACAATACTGAACACTTACCTTACAGGCTTAGAAGATCTTAATGACGTTTGGAGGTGTTCAGAAATAATCCCAATTTCAAACTGACCTCCTCTCAGATAGGTAACTTTCAATATGAAAAATAAGACACACCCAGGAGGAGACTAGTCAAATAATTTAATACCAAATCAAGTTTTTAAGAACGCGTTTTAATCAATCAAAAGCTTCCCTTTTAGCCTAAAGCCTCGAGTAGTTTTTACAGAACGATTGAGATTTCAATTTAGAATGGATTATTTTGGAAAAAATATGGAGATGTCATCTACAGATGGCTCTGGCCCCATAGGGAAGAAGCAAGATGTATAGATAAACACGTTCAAATGGGTCATTCTGAGCATATGAATCTTGCTCTGCAAATGGAATCAACAAAAATCACATTTACCTTATAGTGCATGCATATTTAAAGAGTTTTCCACAGGTTCAAGGACCTTGTCATGGTGTTGTTACTTTTTCTCCCAGGAATTAATTATCTCCTCTGATAGAAAGAATTTGTCTTGGAAACCATGCTGACCGTGTCTCTCATGCTTGACAAACATCCAGCTGTGAATAGGGAATTGCATGCCTCGTACTTGGAATCCAAACACATAGGAATACCCTTTCTCTAAATGAACCTGAGCTTCTAAGAAAGCAGAAAGTTAGGCAGGTAGAAAAATGGTATATTTCCAGTGTGGTGACCTGTGATGTAGCTAACCTATTGAATCACATCAAAGAGAACTTTTGCCTCCTTAACAATTATATAACTTCTCTGGAACCTGCTTCAGATTGCTTAAGAGCTAGAGCAGTGAGGGCATGAAATCAATGGCTGGCATTTTAAGGTTCTTGACTCCAAAAGCTGTTTTTGTTTGTTTGTTTTCACAATCACTAGGAGACATGAAGTAAAAACTAACTCTAAGAAGCTCCCAGCTGGTTATCTTTGGGATTCATGGTTTGGTCAGCATAGAATACTAGGCACCATTAAAATTGTGGAGGCAGATCAAAACACAAGATGAGTCCCAATTGTTCTACAACTATGTCACTTAGTATTGTTGATTCCTTTGAGTAACTCTAGGAGACCTGTGGTGATGTATTGTTGTGGTTTTAATGTGTTTTCTCTGATGACTAATAATGTTGACATTTTTTTTCTTCTTATGATTAGCCATTTGTATACCTCCTTTTATACATTTTTCTTCAAGTAGTTTGCATAATTATTTAAACCTAAGGTGTTCTGGTTTCCTTATTAATTATTACTTCCTTATTATTTAGAACATAAGTTCTAAATGTTCTTTACATATAATGCAGGTGTTTGTCATATGTATGTTATGTATATCTTTAAAAATTTCACCTAACCCATTGATTGCCTTGTCATTTTTAAAAGGGTGTTACCTGATTCGCACTGTGTTTTAAAACTTTGACAAATTCCAATCTAAAATATATATATATACATATATATTTTTTTAATTTCTTCCCCATGTTCCAGTGTTAATTGTTTATGCACCACACTCAGTGCTCAATATAATACGTGCCCTTCATATTATCCACCACAGGCTCACCCCACGTCCCACCCCTTGCCCATTCAAAACCCTCAGATTGTTTTTCAGAGTCCACAGTCTCTCATAGTTCATCTCTTCCTAAAATTTGCCCCAACTTCATTCTCTCCATCTCCCCATGTCTTGCATGTTATGTCTTATGCTCCAGAAATAAACAAAGTCATATGATAACTGACTCGCTGCTTGACTTTTTTCACTCAGCATCATCTCTTCCAATCCTGTCCATGTTGATAAAAAAGTTGGGTATCCATCTTTTCTGATGGAGCCATAATACTCGATAGTATACATGGACCACATCTTCCTTATCCTTTCATATGTTGAAGGGCTTTTTGGTTCTTTTCACAGTTTGGCGACTGTGGCCATTGGTGCTATGATCATTGGGGTACAGGTAGCCCTTCTTTTCACTACATCTATATCTTTGGGGTAAATACCCAGTAGTGCAATTGCAGGGTCATACGGAAGCTCTATTTTTAATTTCTTAAGAAATCTCCACACTGTTTTGAAAGTGGTTGTACCAACTTGCATTCCTAACAACAGTGTAAGAGTTTTCCCCTTTCTCCACATCCTCTCTAACACACATTGTTTATTGACTTGTTAATTTTGGCCATTCTAACTGGTGTAAGGTGTTATCTCAATGTGGTTTTGATTTGAATCTCCCTGATGGCTAGTGATGATGAACATTTTTTTCATGTGTCTGATAGCCATTTGTATGTGTTCATTGGAGAAGTGTCTGTTCATGTCTTCTGCCCATTTTTTGATTATTATCTATTTTGTGTGCGTTGAGTTTGTGGAGTTATTATAGATCCTGAATATCAGCCCTTTGTCTGTATTGTCATTTGCGAATATATACTCCCATTCTGTAGGTTGCCTCTTTGTTTTGTTGACTGTTTCCTTTGCTGTGCAGAATCTTCTGATCTTGATGAAGTCCCCGAAATTCATTTTCATTTTTGTTTCCTTTGCCTTTGGAGACATATCTTGAAAGAAGTTGTTGTGGCCGATGTTGAAGAAGTTACTGCTTAAGATCTCCTCCAGGATTCTGATGGATTCCTGCCTCATGTTGAGGTCTTTTATCCAATTCCAGTTTATCTTTGTATATGGTGGAAGGGAATGGTTGAGTTTCATTCTTCCACACATAGCTGTCCAATATTCCCAGCACCATTTGTTAAAGAGACTGTCTTTTATCTACTGGATATTTTTAAGTTCTTTGTTTAAGATTTTTACCATAGAGCTGAGGGTCCATATCTGGGCTCTCTACTCTGTTCCACTGGTCTATGTGTCTGTTTTTATGCCGGTACCATGCTGTCTTGGTGATCACAGCTTTGTAATAAAGTTTGAAATCAGGCAAAGTGATTCCGCCAGTTTTGTTTTTCTTTTTCAACATTTCCTTAGCAATTTGGGATCTCTTCTGATTCCATACAAATTTTAGAACTGCTTGCTCCAGCTCTTTGAAAAATGCTGATGGAATTTTGATCAGAATGGCATTGAAAGTATAGATTGCTCTAGGCAGTATAGATATTTTAACAATGTTTATTCTTCCAATCCAAAAGCATGGAATGGTCTTCCATATTTTTCTGTCTTCTGTGATTTCTTTCAGGGGTGTTCTGTATTTTTTCGAGTACAGATCGTTTACCTCTTTGGTTAGGTTTATTCCCAGTTATCTTATGGTTCTTGGTGCTATAGTCAATGGAATTGATTCCCTAATTTCCCTTTCTGTATTTTCATTGTTAGTGTATAAGAAAGCAACTGATTTGTGTACAATGATTTGTATTCTACTGCATTACTGAATTGCTGAATGAGTTCTAGTAGTTTGGGGGTGGAGTCTTTTGTGTTTTCCGTATAAAGTATCATGTTATCTGAGAAGAGATAGAGTTTGACTTCTTCACTGTCAATTTGAATACAATTTATTTCTCTTTGTTGTCTGATTGCTGTTGGTAGGAATTCTAATACTATGTTGAACAAGAGTGGTGAGAGTGGGCATCCTTGTGTTCTTGATCTCAAAGGGAAGTCTTTCAGCTTTTTCCCATTGAGAATGATATTCACTGTAGGTTTTTCATAGATAGATTTTATGAAGTTGAGGAATATTTCCTCTATCCCTATACTTTGAAGTATTAAAATCAGTAACGGATGCTGGATTTTGTCAAATGCTTTTTCTGCATCAATTGAGAGGATAATCTTTTTAATGTAATGTTCCATTCTATTAGCTAGGATCTGGTTGAGAATCTTAGCATCCATACTCATCAGGGATATTGGTCTGAAATTCTCCTTTTTGGTGGGGTCTTTGCCTGGTTTGGGGATCATTGTAATGCTGGCTTCATGAAAAGAGTCTGGAAGTTTTCCTTCTGCTTCAATTTTTTGAAACAGGTTCAGGAGAATAGTTGTTATTTCTTCTTTGAAAGTTTGGTAGAATTCCACAGGGAATCCGTTAGGTCCTGGGCTCTTGTTTTTAGGGCAGTTTTTGATCACTGCTTTAATCTCGTTACTAGATATCCATCTATTCAGGTTGTCACTTTTTTCATGGTTCAGTTTCTGAAGTTTTTACTATTCCAGGAATGCATCCATTACATCTAGGTTGCTTAACTTATTGGCATATAACTGTTGATAATAATTTCTAATGATTTTTTATATTTTTTGGTGTTAGTTGTGATCTCTCCCTTTTCATCCAGGATTTTATTAATTTTGGCCTTCTCACTTTTCTTTTGGATTACTTGGCCAATGCTTTATTGATCTTATTGATTCTTTCAAAAACCAGCTTCTAGTTTCACTGATGCATTCTACTGTATCTCTTGTTTCTATCTCATTGATCTCTTCTCTGATCTTTATTATTTCCCTTCCTATGTGGGGAGTTGTCTTAATTTGTCATTGATTCTCCAGTCTTTAAGGTATAAAGACAGCTGGTGTATTCTGAATTTTTTTTTCTTTTTGAGGGAGGCTTAGAAGGCCATGTATTTCCCCCTAGGACCACCTTTGCTGTATCCCATAGGTTTTGGACCAAACTGTCTTCATTCTTATTGGTTTACATGAATTGTTTAAGTTCTTCTTTGATTTCCTGGTTGATCCAAGCATTCTTAAGCAAGGTGGCCTTTAGCTTCCAGGTGTTTGAATTCTTTCCAAACTTTTTCTTGTGGTTGAGCTCCAGTTTCAAAGCATTGTGGTCTGAGAATACACAGAGAATAATCTCAATCTTTTGGTATCAATTGAGCCCTGATTTACTACCCAGTATGTAGTCTATTCTGGAGAAGATCCTATGTGCAGTCAAGAAAAATGAGTATTCTGTTGTTTTAGGGTGAAATGTTCTGTACATATCTATGAGGTCCATCTGGTCCAATGTGTCATTCAATGCTCTTGTTTATTTATTGATTTTCTGCTTGGATGATCTATTACTGAGAGTGGTGTGTTAAGATCTCCTACCAATAATGTATTCATATCAATATGACTCTTTATCTTGATTAACAGTTTTCTTATGTAATTGGCTGCTCCCATATTGGGGCATAAATATTTACAATTGTTAGATCTTCCCGGTTGATAGACCATTTAAGAATTATGTAGTACCCTTCTGTATCTCTGATTACAGTCTTTAGTTTAAAATCTAATTTACCTGATATGAGAATCACTACCCCAGCCTTCTTTAGAGGCCCATTGGTATGAAAGATGTTTCTCCATCCCTTCACCTTCAGTCTGCATGAACCTACCTTAGGTCTCTTGTCGACAACATATGGACAGGTCCTGTCACTTTATTCAATCTGCAGCCCTGTCGTATTTCTTGGGCTCATTAAGTCCATTCATGTTGAGTGATTATTGAGGGATACATTGTTATTGACATTGTGTTACCTGTGAAGTCTTTGTTTCTATAGATTGTCTCCATAAATTTCTGTTCAATAATATTCTATAATATTTTTTTCCTCTTTTATAGAACCCTCACTTAATATTTCTTGTAGTGTAGGCTTGTTGGTCACATACTCTTTTAAGCCTATCCAATCTTGGAGCTCTTTATCTCTCCATGCATTTTGAATGTCAATCTTGCTGGGTAAAGTATTCTTGGATGCATGTTCTTCTCATTTAGTACCCTGAATACATCTTGCCAGCCCTTTCTGGCTTACCATGTTTCTGTGGACAGGTCTGATGTTATTCTAATGGGCTTTCCCCTGTATGTAAGGGATCTCTTCCTTCTGGCTGCTTTTAAGAGCTCCTGTCTAAAATTATGATTCATCATTTTCACAATCAGGTGTCTCGAGGTCTTTCTAGATTTTGTGATCTTGGGGGTAAATCTTTTACCTCTAGGACATGAACACCAGTTCCATTTGCCAGATTGGGAAAATTTTCATGGAGAATTTGTTCAACTATATCCTCTAGTCTTCTTTCTGTCTCCTTGCCATCAGGGATCCCAATAATTCTGACATTAGAACATTTCATGGCATCACTTATTTCCCTAATTCTGTTTTCATGGCTTCTAAACTGTTTGTTCCAGGCTTCCTCCTGACTCTTCTTATCAGTTTGTCCTCTATATTACTTATTCCATCTTCTGCCTCAGTTATCCTAGTTGTTAGAAAATTTAGATTAGATTGGAACTCATTGAGAGCATTGTAATATCATCCCTGGTGGCTTTTACTTCTTCCCTAACCAATTCCATTTTGTATTAGAGGCTTTTTCCAACCTAGCCATTGCCTGGATTATTGTTATCCTGAATTCCCTTTTCAACATACTATTTATGTCCATATCCAATAACTCTGATGGAGAGGGCACCGTCTATTTTTCCTCTTTTGGGCATTCCTCCTCCTAATTATTTTTGTGATACACAGCTGACAGGATATGTAGCTGAGTGTATCAACCATGGTGCAGGCAAGGTGCATCATGAATGCGTTTGACCACTTCCATCTTCTGGCCCTATAGAGATCCAGAAGTGTATAATTGTAATCTCAGGCTTATTTCATGGGTGATCAGAGTTCTTTGGTAGATAATCAACTCACTTCAGGGGACTGGTTGAAAGAGCGCCTCCTACTTCTCCTTCGTCTTGTCACCTCTCCTCACCTGGCCCTCAAACAGTCCCAGGTAAATGATGAGAAGACTCTAGGAGCAGCTATTCAAATTGTGCAAATGACTTTTGGTACTAGCCCCAAATGTCTGCGTGCCCGTGTCTACAAATTAATTTTTTAAAATCCAATTTCTATTTGTTATTTACGAGTACAAACTATGAAATTGAACTATGCATCTATTGACCTTATATCTTGAAATTATACTAAACTCACATTACAAATAGAACTAAAATCATCTGTACTCACATTCAAATGATGTGTGTGTGTGTGTGTGTGTGTGTGTTGTGTGTGTCTGAGTGCATGTCTGCTAATGTAATAGTGTTACATACACTTGCCTCCAAGGTAGTATTAAAACACTTATAATTATTATGGTTATATTAAAAAGAGATTAGTACTTCAAGGTTGTTAAGTATAACAATATAGGACATGTATAAAAATCCGGAGGGAAGGCAATAACTATTATAATATGAAACAATCTTGCTTTTGCCCTTAATTAACATCTTAATCTTGTCAGGAACCTTAACTTCTCTATGTTTCTATTACATTATGTATAAAGTAAGTATAAAATCAATAGCAGGAATTGTCTTACAGGTTTGCGGTGGGGATTAAATCAGCAAATATCTGCAAATCACTCAGAGCCACTAAATATTTCATTTATTAAATATAGTTCTTATTATTACCATCAACTTAAGTGTTTGACAGTGTCTCCTCATCTTAAAATGGATAGAATAATACCAATCACACAAGATGTTATCAGTATTCAATGGGATCCTGTGAACAGAGCACTTGCTACTATTCTGTGAATATAGCAATCAGTTAGTGGATTGTACACACACACACACACACACACATGCATATATAATTATATATTATATATATAACATATGCATAATATATATATATATACATATATATAGTCATATGCATTTAAATACTATTTTTATGGACTCTACAGAAAGTATGAGTCATAAGAGAATATTTTGAACAACTCTATGCTAAATTTAAAAAGACTGACAATGCCAGTTTTTAGTGATGTTGTAGGGAAACAGAAACTCACACATTGCTGGTGAAAATATAGCACTATCACTTTGAAAACACTTGACAATTTCTTGATATGTTAAAATACACATAACATGGGGTGCATGGGTGGCTCTGTTGGTTAAGCATCTGCCTTTTGCTCAGGTCTGACTCCTGGGATGAAGCCCTGCATCGGACTCCTGCTCTGTGGGAAGCCTGCTTCTCCCTCTACCACTCTTCATGATTATGTTCCTCTCTTTCTCTGTCTCTCTCTGTCAAATAAATCAATAAAATCTTTTGGAAAAATTAAAATAAAATACACTTAATGTATAAGTCAGCAATTCCACTCTTAGGTATCAATCGAAGAAAAATGATAATCTGTGTCCACAAGAAGGCTTGTACATGAGTGTTCACATTTCATCATTCACTAGGGCCATTAACTGGACAAAATTCCAATGCCCATCGGCTAGAATAAGTATACAAAATATGGTAGAGCCATACAGTGGCACATTATTCTTATTAAAGAAAAACAAACTGCCAATAATACAACGTGATAAACCTCTAAAACAGTATGGTAAGAGAAAAAGATAATATTTTCTTTTGGAAGTTGTGAAGTATGTGTCTTCACAAATGAATCAAGGGATAAACTGAGGTGTCCTTTCGATTCCTTAATCAGTGACCAAAACTCTGTGGATTCATTATATCCCAGCAGTAGTGGTTAATGCTCATAAGACGTGGATCATCAGTTCCATCCTGTACCCATGAGTGACAATTTTCAAAGTAAATGTAGCTGTTACCACTCACCTCAGCTGAGTTTATACCCCATTTTTAAACTTAGTCCTTCTACTTCTTCTTCCCTTAATAGCTTTCCAGTCGTTTCAGAGATGATTCTCTCTTTTCCATCTTTGCTACCTTATCATGTTATCATGTGGGAACATGAGTCTGTTACGTCACTCCTTACCACCCTCAAAACTGGCATTCACATGTTTCTCTGAACTGTAAAGAGTCTACTTGTAAAATGTGAGTCCTCAAGCCTAAAGAACAAAGGTAACAATATTCCAACAGACAACTCTGTCTCCATTGCTCACACCTCAGAAACTGTGTGTAATGTCCCAGTGCCCTTGGAATAATGGAACTTTATGTAAGAAATTTTTTTCTCTGTAGAATTCATCATAAGTTGACCAGAGCACACATTTTTGATCTTAGAATTCCCAGTGATGGATAGTACTCAATATCTTTATGTCAGGTCAAACATGGCATAGATTCTGAACCTGTCATATTTTAATTGTGAGGTTTGGACCAATTGGCTTCAAGTCCATGGGCCTTCTTGAATTAATTAATCTGCACATTTTGGATAAGAAAACGACTCAAAGGAGGTTTTGTTTTGTTTTGTTTTTTACTATTCACCCAATAGAAAGGCCAAAATATGGGACACTATCACCAACAGATGCTGGTGAGGATGTGGAATAACAAGAATTCTCATTTATTGCTGATAGAAAAACAAAATGGTGCAGTCATTTGGGAAGACCATTTGTCAGCTTTTACAGAACTAAAACAATTTAGCAATCCCACTCCTTGATTTTTACACAAAGGAGTTGAAAATTTATGTCCACAAAACAACCTGCACATGCAGTTTAACAGCAGCTTTATTCACAATTGTCCATACAACTGGAAGCAGCCAAGATATTCTTCGGTAAGTGAGGATAGACAAGCTGCAACATCACACAGTGGGGTATTATTCATTGCCAAGAGAAATGAGCTACAGGCCATGAAAAGGTATGAAGACCCTTCCAATGTGTTCCCCATGGTACTTGGCATTCAGCTCCATCACAGATATGAGAGACTTCTTGATCTTCCCAGTCACTAACTTTCTAGTTTCATGTCTGACTAACTATACTTTTAGGAGCTCAGTGTTCACCTTATAACCTGACACACAGTAGAAGCTCAATAATAATTAATGAATGAAAAGATGAGCCAGTAGCCACAACATATTGAAACAATTAGATTTTTCTTTCTCACACCCTGGCTTTTGTTATGCATCCTCTCCTAGGAATCCTCTCAGTCTAACACGTGCTTATTCACTCTGATGATTTCCCCCTCAATTTTTGTGTCCCTTTTTCACATGTTTTAATGTAGGAAATTTCCCTGACCCCCTGGTCTTTGTCATGTGTCTCTCAAACATGCTTTCATTGTCCCCTGTGCTGCCACTACCTGCCCATTTATAACATGGTCTTGTCATTTTCTGTTCCCCTCTGGGTGTCTCAGTAGATATGAAACTCTCTGAAGGCAAGACCCTAGTTCCTCTGTACTCACCTCTGAAGACCAGCAACCATGAACATGTCTGATACATTTGTTGGGCTCAATAAATTTCTATTGATGAATGAATGAATGAGAGATGTATTATCAAATATAAATGAATGGAATATATTCACCCTGAAGTTGTTTTGTGTGCAGAGAGCAGCACATATTTTTTTAAAACAACAATTCATAATGAAATGTTATCAAGAAGTAAATAATTAACAGAGAAAAATGACATGAGCAGCTCAAATTCAGACTTTTTCATAAATTATACTAGATGTGTTGGATATCCATATGAAAAAAAAAGAATCTAAACCACAGCCTCACCTCATACCTTACACAAAAATGAACTCAAAATGAGTGTGAGATCTACATGTTAAAGCTAAATCTATCGAAACTGCTAAATAAATATTTTTGATCTCAGGAGTAGAACAATATTTATTAGATACAAAATAATCATAAACCATGAGAAAAAAATTAAAATTGGTATTAGTCAAAGTTTTAAAACTCAGTGCTTATCAGGTAACACCACTTTTAAAAATGACAAGGCAATCAATGGGTTAGGTGAAATTTTTAAAGATATACATAACATACATATGACAAACACCTGTATTATATGTAAAGAACATTTAGAACTTATATTCTAAATAATAAGGAAGTAATAAATAATAAGGAAACCAGAACACCTTAGGTTTAAATAATTATGCAAACTACTTGAAGAAAAATGTATAAAAGGAGGTATACAAATGGCTAATCATAAGAAGAAAAAAAATGTCAACATTATTAGTCATCAGAGAAAACACATTAAAACCACAACAATACATCACCACAGGTCTCCTAGAGTTACTCAAAGGAATCAACAATACTAAGTGACATAGTTGTAGAACGATTGGGACTCATCTTGTGTTTTGATCTGCCTCCACAATTTTAATGGTGCCTAGTATTCTATGCTGACCAAACCATGAATCCCAAAGATAACCAGCTGGGAGCTTCTTAGAGTTAGTTTTTACTTCCTGTCTCCTAGTGACTGTGAAAACAAACAAACAAAAACAGCTTTTGGAGTCAAGAACCTTAAAATGCCAGCCATTGATTTCATGCCCTCACTGCTCTAGCTCTTAAGCAATCTGAAGCAGGTTCCAGAGAAGTTATATAATTGTTAAGGAGGCAAAAGTTCTCTTTGATGTGATTCAATAGGTTAGCTACATCACAGGTCACCACACTGGAAATATACCATTTTTCTACCTGCCTAACTTTCTGCTTTCTTAGAAGCTCAGGTTCATTTAGAGAAAGGGTATTCCTATGTGTTTGGATTCCAAGTACGAGGCATGCAATTCCCTATTCACAGCTGGATGTTTGTCAAGCATGAGAGACATGGTCAGCATGGTTTCCAAGACAAATTCTTTCTATCAGAGGAGATAATTAATTCCTGGGAGAAAAAGTAACAACACCATGACAAGGTCCTTGAACCTGTGGAAAACTCTTTAAATATGCATGCACTATAAGGTAAATGTGATTTTTGTTGATTCCATTTGCAGAGCAAGATTCATATGCTCAGAATGACCCATTTGAATGTGTTTATCTATACATTTTGCTTCTTCCCTATGGGGCCAGAGCCATCTGTAGATGACATCTCCATATTTTTTCCAAAATAATCCATTCTAAATTGAAATCTCAATTGTTCTGTAAAACTTCTTGAGGCTTTAGGCTAAAAGGGAAGCTTTTGATTGATAAAAACACGTTCTTAAAAACTTGATTTGGTATTAAATTATTTGACTAGTCTCCTACTGGGTGTGTCTTATTTTTCATATTGAAAGTTACCTATTTGAGAGGAAGTCAGTTTGAAGATGGGATTATTTCTGAACACCTCCAAACATCATTAAGATCTTCTAAGCCTGTAAGGTAAGTGTTCAGTATTGTTGATGCATCTTAAATATTGTTGCCTCCCATATATATTAATAATTGTTTCAGTCCCTTAAAATATAATATTCAAGTATTCCATCCTCACCCCATTTCTTGAAAAGATAGTTGGTAAATATCATTCACCTAAGCTGACAGAAAAAAAAAAAATGAAACTCAAGGAATTGAAGCCGATTGTAGGACCCTGCTCTTTGTCACCAAACACCATGCTTTTGCCATGAGACAGCTAGTTTAATAATCTAGACTAATCGTGAGAATGAAAACATAATGGAAATACACTTCTCACACAGAAGAGACATAAGTCTGAATAATAAATGACACACAGCATCAGTTGTGCTATCCAAGCATGAATGGAGAATTCTTTCTTCTAACAAAGACTATGGATAATTGAGTCTGTGTGCCTTCTTTAAAAATAACATTGGAGGGGCACCTGGGTGGCTCAGTGGGTTAAAGCCTCTGCCTTTGATTCAGTCCATGACCTCAGGGTCCTGGGATCCAGCCCAGCATTGGTCTCTCTGTTCAGCGAGGAGCCTGTTTCCCCCTCTCTTTCCTTCTCTGCCTGCCTCTCTGCCTACTTGTGATCTCTGTTTGTCAAATTAAAATATATATATATATATATATCTTTAAAATATTAAATAGTAATTTTTAAAAAAGTAAAATTGGAGAGTATTCTTCCAGAACTTCTTGCACAGTTAAATGACTAGATAATTACCTCTCAAAATGTCAATAATTCCTAAATGCTAGGTAAGTACACAGTTACAAAACAGATGAAAGTCCTCCGTGCATACAACATGGTGGTGATATGTTCAAGTAGGTTTCCTTAAACAATTCTCATGAAAATCTTTCATATGGATATGATTAATCTTGCTTTATAGATGAGGAAACAAGGATGTAATGTGCTCGAAAGGTATTCCAGATAAAAGAAGATATAAGTGGAAAAATAGGAATTCTAACCTCGTCTTTTTGATTTTCAAACCAAAGCACTTAACCAAAATGGAAACCCTTTTCAACTTTGAAGATATGGTTTGAAAGCTTGATTGAAAACTAAAAGAACAAAACAAAACAAAACAAAAAACAACCAAAAAAACCAACAAAACAAAACAAAAAACCAAAACCAAACCAAACCAAAACAAAAACAGATTGTTTGCTTTGGGGATGGATTATAGTGGGGAGAACTAAGTCTGAAGGAGAAGTCAAGATAAAAAGAGCTTTCAATGAACACAGTACCACATTTTTAAGCTTTTACTTGTTTTTTTAAATTTTTGATTTCTTTTTATTTGATAATTGGGAGTTCAAGCATTTCTGTGTGTGTGTGTGTGTGTGTGTGTGTGTGTGTCCTAATGAAATTGTGCTATAGACATGTGCCTTCAAAGTAGTAAAAAAGCAATTATAATTATTGTGGTCATATAAAAAGATTACTAGTTCAATGTTGTTAATTTTAACAATATAGCATTTGGGTAATATTTTGGAGGAAAACCATGAGGAAGTATAATCGGAACTAATCTTAGTTCTTGCTCTTAATTAGCATGTTGATCTTGGCAGGATTTTTACCTCCTCTATGTTTCTATTACTTAACATATAAAATAATTGTCAAAACAAGAGCTGGAATTATGTTACAGGTTTGTAGTGGGGGTTAAATCAACAAAAACCTGCAAAAAATCTGAAGCCCACTGAATACTCAATTTTAGTAAATATTGTTATTGTTATTATTATTACCATCAAACTAATTCTATGACACTTATTCCTCATCTCAAAATGGATGGAATAATATTAAACAAATAGGATGTTATCAGTATTTAATGAAATCCTATCTACACAACACTTGCTATTATACCATGAACATATTAATCAATTATTAAACTCTCACTGGCTTTATATAGAGAGAGATTTATATATATATTTAGCAAAAATAATACTATTGTATATAAAAATAAATATTACTAATTATTTTTATAGTAGTTTCTGTATACTTTACATACCCACAACCAACACCCTGTTAGTACTATGTCAACTATAATAAATAATCTCTTAACTGGGGTTTCTGTCTCTGGCTTCCAACCTCTTACTGAACCTCACCCCACTTCATCCAAGACACATGAAGACATTTATTAAAATTTTATCCCTTATTATGTCTTCCTTTAATTCTTCTTCACTTTTCCATATATATTCTCACTGTCTTCTCGTGGTTTCCCATTTCCTAAGTATAAAGGTTAAATTCCTAACCTTACATTCATAGCTTTTACATCATATACTACCTCCCTTTTCTTACTTAACTGCCAGTGTGTATTCAATTGGCTATTTCCTGTTATATGACTAATCACCTTAGATGACAAAGGGCGCACAAATGATCTCCTGCCTGCGTGTTTACAAAGTTCCCTATGGCCATACTCAACAGAAATTTCAAAGAGTAAATAATTTCCATAATCTTAAAGATTTCATAATTTATTTTCTATCTCAGAAAACTACATGAGAATCTACAATTCCATAGAATCTAGGTATGTATTGCTTACTAGATGAAAAAGCTTAATATATTCAAGGTTACATTAATCCAAAGGAATTTTTTTCAGGTAATGCAATTATTCATAATATGAAATAATGGAGTATAAAAACAATGTGACAGAGTTTGTTCTACTGGGGCTCACAGAGAATCCAAAGATGCAGAAAATCGTATTTGTTGTCTTTTTGGTGATTTACATCATCTCTGAGGTAGGAAATATACTCACCGTGGTCACTATCACTGCCAGCCCATTATTGGGGTCTCCCATGTACTATTTCCTGGCCTATCTCTCTTTCATTGATGCCTGCTATTCTTCTGTTAATACCCCTAAACTCATCATAGATTCACTCCGTGAGAAGAAGACCACCACATTCAATGCATGTATAATCCAAATCTTTGGAGAACATTTCTTTGCAGGTGCTGATATCATCCTACTTACTGTGATGGCCTATGACCGCTACGTGGCCATCTGCAAGCCATTGCACTACACGACCATCATGAATCGGCGGGTGTGTGGCCTGTTAATGGGAGTGGCGTGGGTGGGAGGTTTTCTTCATGGAGCCATACAGATCCTCTTTATCATCCCTTTACCCTTCTGTGGCCCTAATGTCATAGATCACTTTATGTGTGATCTGAACCCTTTGCTCAATCTTGCCTGCACTGATACCCACACCCTAGGGCTCTTTGTTGCTGCCAACAGTGGTTTCATCTGTGTCTTCCTCTTCCTTCTCTTGATCATCTCCTATGTGGTCATTCTGTACTCCCTAAGGAACCACAGCTTGGAGGCAAAGCGCAAAGCCCTCTCCACCTGTGTCTCCCACATCACAGTAGTTATCCTATTCTTTGTGCCTTGCATTTTTGTGTACATGAGACCAGCGATTACTTTATCTATTGATAAAACAGTCTCAGTGTTCTACACTATGATAACACCAATGTTAAACCCCTTAATCTATACCTTAAGAAATGATCAGATGAAAAATGCCATTAGGAAATTGTGTAGTAGAAAAGTTATTTCAAGTGAGAAATAAATATGCCTGGATCTCAGCACTGATTCAATGAAAACAAAGGTCAAAAGGACATTTTGGAAGTTCTCAGAAAGGATACCTACCAAATAAAAGAGTAAATAAACTACTATGAATGCTACCTTCTGAACTGAGTGGAGCAGAAATGTGTGCAAGAAAGAAAAAAATCTAACCATAGTCTTTACATATATACATATATATACACATACATATGTGTAGCACATAGTATATATATATTCATATTCACTATGAATATTCAGTATCTATATATTCACTCTCCATAAAATCTAACATATTTTATTAAGAATTTTGCTCAGTTTTATATACCAGTATTGATGATAGCATGCTTCCACTAAAATTAGAGTCTAAAATATCTATAACACTGCAAAAGTGAAGAGCCCTTTAATCTCTGAGAGGTAATGAAGTTCCCTCCAAGTTTTCAAATTCCCTTGTAGACTTCAGAGTCACGTAGTATTGTTCAAGTTACCCTTCATAGGCTGCTAACCCATTACAAAGAATCATGACTCAAATTAATGAACATCTTATTATCTGAGAGGGATTTCTATTAAATAAAGTCACACTCCATAGAGCACTTAACTATTTGTTAAAAATAGTTTCTACAAGTCAGCAAAATGTCTGGGGCACAATAAATATTGAATGATGAATAATGGCATGAAGGGAGTTGAATAACATCAAGAAAACTTTGACCAAGAAATAATTGTGGAGACAAGGGACTTTTTTTCCTACATTTATCTGATTCAGACTGAGATTTCTAGTGAGATCTCTCTGAGAAACCACAATTTTTTAAACTCTTCATTAAACTGTGCATTTACAAATATTGAAACTGATATTCTCAATGAAAGAGCAAATATCTTACATTGATCTTTTCCCTGCTTTTAGCAAGATTTCATCATCATATGAATGTAAGCTGATCATGACATTTTTCTCTGTTAATTAGATTATTTCTAGGTAACATTTCATTATGAAAAGTTTTAAAAAATAAGTGGTTCCATCTTTACACAAAACAACTTTAGGATAAATATATTCCATTTATATATCTGTGTGTGTGTATAATATTTCCCATTCGTTAATCAATAGATATTTCTGACACAAAAAATATATCAGATGCATTGATGGTTGCTGGGCCTTCAGTGGTGAATAGAGCAGAACAAAGGTCTTGCCATCGAAAGCTTCAGATCCACTGAGATACACCCAGAGGGGAATGGAATATGATAAGACCATGTTATAAATGGGAATGTAGTGACAGCACAGGGGGACAATGAAAGCATGTTTGAGGGACACACAGCAAAGATCAGGGGGTCAGGAAGATTTCCTAGATGAAAACATCAAAAATGGGCACAAAAGAGGAAGGGGAATCATGAGAGTGAATAGGCATGTGTTAGGATGATAATATTCCCTTTGTGGCATAACAAAGACCAAGGGTGAAAGACAGTATGCAGAAAACACAATCATTTCAATATGTTGTAGCTATTGGCTCATCTATTCATTCAGTAATTAATTATTGAGCTTCTTCTGTGTGTCGGTTTATAAGCTAGACACTAAGCTTCTAAAAGTCTAGTTAGTAAAACGTGAAACTAGAAAGAGATGGGGAAGATAAGAAGAGTCTCATATATGTGTTAGAGCTGCATGCCAAGTACCATGGGGGACACATTGGAAGGGTCTTCATACCTTTTCATGGCCTGGAGCTCATTGCTGTTGGCAATGAATAATATTCCACTGTCTGATATTGCAGTTTGTCTATCCTCAGCTACTGAAGGATGTCTTGGCTGCTTCCAGTTGTATTGACAATTGTGAATAAAGATGTTGTTAAACATGTGTGTGCAGGGTTTTTTGTTGACATAAGTTTTTAACTCGGTTGAATAAATTCCAAGGAGTGGGATTGCTAATTTTTTTAAGTTCTGTATAAAACTAACAAAGTGTCTTCCCAAGTGGTGGCACCATTTTGCTTTCTTATCAACAATAAATGAGAGTTCTTGTTCTATATCCTCACCAGCATCTGTTGGTGATGATGTCCCATATTTTGGCCTTCCTAATGGATGTATTCTTAAAAAACCTCCTTGAGTCATTTGCTTATCCAAAATGTGCAGATTAGGTAATTCAAGAAGGCTTGTGGAGTTGAAGCCAATTGGTGTAAACCTCACAATTAAAATATAACAGGTTCAGAATTGATGGCATGCATGTTCGACCTGACATAAAAATACAGAGCCCCATCTATCACTGTGAATTCAAAATCAAAAGAGTGTGCTCTGGTCAACTAGTAATGGATTCTACATACAACAAATGCTTATGTAAAGTTGGATGATTCCAAGGACACTGGGTCATTACCCAAAGTTACTGAGGTGTGAGCAATGGAATCAGAATTGTCTGTTAGAATACTGTTTCCTTTGTTATTCAAGTCTAAGGACTCACATGTCACTAGTAAACACTACTGTTCAGAGAAAAATGTGAATGCCAGCTTTCTGGGTGGGAAGGAGTGACATAACAGACAGGTGTTCCCACATGATAAGGTAGCAAAGACGGAAAAGAAAGAATCATCTCCAAAGAGACTGGACAGCTACTAAGGAAAGAAGTAGAGGGTAAGAGATTAAAAATGTTGAGTAAGGGGACCTAGGTGACTCAGTCATTAAGGGTTTGCCTTTGGCTCAAGTCATAATTCCAGAGTCCTGGGATCAAGCCCTGCATTGGACTCTGCTTGGCCAGAAGCCTGCTCCTTTCTCTCCTGCTTCCCCTGCTTGTGTTCCCTCTTGCTGTTTCTCTCTCTGACAACTAAATACATATTTTTTTAAATAAATAAAATAAAAAGGAAGATAAACAGCTGAGGTGAGTGGAAGCAGCAGAAGCTAATACATTTACCATGAGAATTTTCATTTCTGGGTACATAAAGGAACTAAGGATCCAAATTTTATGCACATTGACAACTACTGTTGGGATATAATGAATCTGCAGAGCTTTGGTCAGAGATCTAGGGAATCTCAAGGACACCTCAATTTTTCCCTTGATCCATTTATGATACCACAGGACATAACCAGGGGAGAAATAGACTTTTTAAAAACAATACTTTTAAAAGATGATACTATCTTCTTCCTTTACCATATTGTTTTAGAGGTTTATTACATTGTATTATTAGCAGTTTGTTCCTCTTTAGAAAGAAAAGTATCCCACTGTATGTGTCTACCACACTTGTATACTTATTCACTAGCTGATGGACATTTGGACATCCATGGATAGACATCCATGTAAGGACGATAGAGAATTATGCTCTGTGAACACTCACGTAGAAGACTTATGGTGGACATAAATTATCATTTCTCTTGGGTTGATACCTAAGAGTGGAATTGCTGAGTTATAAGATAAATGTATGCTAGCATTTTCAGAAACTGACGAAGTTTTTTCAAAAATGGTGCTGCTATGTTACATTTCCACAAGCAACGTATGAGCATTCCCATTTCTCCACAACCTCAACAATAACAGGCACTTCAGTCATTTTTTAAAAATATATTTAGTAAGAAAAAGCCATGGATGACAAAATGTAATTGATTAGGGCAGAACTGAATGCCACCAGGGATGATGTTCATAATGCTCTCAATGAGTTCCAATCTAATCTAAACTCTCTCAAAGCGAGGGTAACTGAGACAGAAGATAGAATTAGTGATCTGGAGGACAAACAGATAGAAAGGATCAGGAGGAAGCCTGGAACAAACAGCTTAGAAGCCATGAAAACAGAATCAGGGAAATTAATGATGCCATGGAATATTCCAACATCAAAATTATTGGAATCCCTGATAGGGAGGAGAAAGAAAGAAGTCTAGAAGATATAGTGGAACAAGTTATCCATGAAAATTTTCCCATTCTCGTGAATGGAACCAGCATTCATGTACTAGAGGCAGAATGGTCTCCCCAAAGATTACAGATTCTCAAAAGTCCTCGAGACACCTAATAGTAACAATGAGGAATTATAATTGTAGGGAGGCCCTCTTGAAGGCAGTTAGGACAAAGAGGATCCTTTCATAGAGAGGAAAGCTCATGATAATAATGTCAGACCTGTCTACAGAAACCTGGGAAGCCAGAAAGGGCTGGCAAGATATATCAGGGCACTAAATGAGAAGAACATGCAGCCAAGAATACTTTATCCAGAAAGACTGATGTTCAAAATGCATGGAACGATAAAGAGTTTCCAAGACAGGCAAGGCTTAAAAGAGTATGCGACCACCAAGCTGACACTGGAGGAAATATTAAGGGGGGGGGGGTTCTATAAAAGAGGAAAAATTCTAAGAATATAATTGAACAGAAATATAGAGACAATCTACAGAAAGAAAGACATCAAAGGTAACACGATGTCAATAAAAATGTATCTCTCAATAATCATTCTCAATGTGAACGACCTAAATGCACCCATAAAATGACACAGGGTTGCAGATTGGATAAAATGACAGGACTCATCCATATTTTGTCTACAAGAGACCCATTTGAAACCTAAGAATACAGCCAAACTGAAAGTAAAGGGATAGGAAGCATCTTTCATACCAAAGGGCTTCAAAAGAATGCCAGGGTAGTGATTCTCATATCAGATAAATTAGATTTTAAACTAAAGACTGTAGTCAGAGATACAGAAGGACACTACATAATCCTTAAAGGGTTCTTTCCGACAAGATCATTTAACAATTGTAAATATCTATGCCCCCAATATGGAAGCAGCCAATTACATAAGAAAACTGTTAATCAAGATAAAGAGTCATACTGATATGAATACATTAATAGTAGGAGATCTTAACACACCTCACTCAGTAATAGAAAGATCATCCAAGCAGAAAATCAATAAAGAAACAAGAACATTGAATGACACATTGGACCAGATGAACCTCATAGATATATACAGAACATTCCACCCTAAAACAACAGAATACTCATTCTTCTCAAATGCACATGGAACCTTCTCCAGAATATACCACATACTGGGTCACAAATCAGGACTCAACTGATACCAAAAGACTGAGATTATTCCCTGCATATTCTCAGATCACAATGCTTTGAAACTGGAGCTCAATCACAATGGTAAGTGTGGAAGGAACTCAAACACCTGGAAGCTAAAGACCACCTTGCTTAAGAATGCTTGGGTCAACCAGGAGATCAAAGAAGAACTGAAACAATTCATGGAAACCAATGAGAATGAAGACACTTCAGTTCAAAACCTATGGGATACAGCAAAGGCAGTCCTAAAGGGGGAATACATAGCCATCCAAGCCTCCCTTAAAAAAAAAAAAAAAATTGAAAAATCCAGAATATACCAGCTGTCTCTATACCTTAAAGAACTGGAGAATCAATAACAAATTAAACCAACTTTACACATAAGAAGGGAAATAATCAAGATTAGAACAGAGATCGATGCTTAGCGAAATAAGTCAAGCAGAGAAAGACAACTATCATATGATCTCCCTGATATGAGGAAGTGGTGATGCAACATGGGGGCTTAAGTGGGTAGGAGAAGAATCAATGAAACAAGATGGGATTGGGAGGGAGACAAACCATAAGTGACTCTTAATCTCACAAAACAAACTGAGGGTTGCTGGGGGGAGGGGGTTTGGGAGAAGGGGGTGGGATTATGGAAAAAAAAAAAAACAGAGATCAATGAGGTAGAAACTAGATATATAGTAGAACGTATCAATAGAAACTAGAAGCTGGTTTTTTGAATCAATAAGATCGATAAACCACTGGCCACACTAATCTAAAAGAAAGAGAATCCTCAAATTAATAAAACCATGAATGAAAAGGGAGAGATCACAACTAACACCAAGGAAGTAGAAACAGTCATTAGAGGTTATTATCAACAGTTATATTCCAATAAGTTAAGCAACCTAGATGAAATGGATGCATTCCTGGAAAACCAAAAACCCCCAAAATTGAACCAGGAAGAAATTGACAATCTGAATAGATTGATATCTAGTAATGAGATTGAAGCAATGATCAAAAACCTCCCAAAAAACAAGAGCCCAGGACCTGACGGATTCCCTGGGGAATTCTACCAAACTTTCAAAGAATAAATAACACCTATTCTCCTGAAGCTGTTTAAAAAAAAAATTGAAGCAGAAGGAAAACTTCCAGACTCTTTTTATGAAGTCAGCATGACCCTGATCCCCAAACCAGGCAAAGACCCTAGCAAAAAGGAGAATTTCTGACCAATCCACTGATGAATATGGATGCTCAGATTCTCAACAAGATCCTAGCAAATAGGATCCAATAGCACATTAAAACGATTATCCACCATGACTAGGTGGGATTCATCTGTGGGTTACAATGATGGTTCAACATTCACAAATCAATCAATGTGATAGAAAAAATCAATAAAAGAAGAGAGAAGAACCATATGGTCCTCTCGATTGATGAAGAAAAAGCATTTGACAAAATCCAGCATCTGTTCCTGATTAAAACGCTTCAAAGTATAGGGATAGAAGGAACATTCCTGAACTTCATAAAATCTATCTATGAAAAACCCACAGCAAATATCATCCTCAATGAGAAGAAGCTCATAGCCTTCCCAAAGAGATCAGAATCATGACAAGGATGCCCACTCTCACCACTCTTGTTTAACATACTATTGGAAGTCCTAGCAACAGCAATCAGACAACAAAGAGAAATAAAAGGCATCCAAATTGGCAATGAAGAAGTCAAACTCTCTCTCTTCGCAGATGACATGATGCTTTATATGAAAACCCAAAAGACTCCACCCCCAAACTACTAGATCTCATACAGCAATTTAGTAATGTGGCTGGATGCAAAGTCAATGTACAGAAATCAGTGGATTTCTTATACACTAACAATGAAAATACAGAAAGGGAAATTAGAGAGTCGATTCCATTGACTCTAGCACCAAGAACCATAAGATACCTGGGAATAAACCTAACCAAAGAGGTAAAGGATCTGTACTGGAGGAACTACAGAACACTCATGAAAGAAATCAAAGAAGACACAAAAAGATGGAAGACTATTCCATGCTCTTGGATCGGAAGACTAAACTTTGTTAAAATGTCTATACTGCTTAGAGCAATCTATATTCTAATGTCATCCCGATCAAAATTCCACTGGTATTTTTCAAAGAGCTGGATCAATAATCCTAAAATTTGTATGGAATCAGAAGAGACCCCGAATTGCTAAGGAAATGTTGAAAAACAAAAATTAAACTGGGGGCATCACGTTACCTAATTTCAAGCTTTACTACAAAGCTGTGATCACCAAGACAGCATGGTACTTGCATAAATACAGACACATAGACCAGTGGAAAGAGTAGAGAGCCCATATATGGACCTTCAACTCTATGGTCAAATAATCTTCGACAAAGCAGGAAATAATATCCAGTGGAAAAAGACAGACTCTTCAATAAAAGGTGCTGGGAAAATTGGACAGCTATATGTAGAAGAATGAAACTCAACCATTCTCTTACACCATACCCAAAGATAAAAATCAAATTGGATAAAAGACCTCAACGTGAGACAGGAATCCATCAGAATCCTAGAGGAGAACATAGGCATTAACCTCTTCGATATCAGCCACAGCAACTTCTTTCAAGATATGTCTCCAAAGACAAAGGAAACAAAAGTGAAATTGAACTTTTGGGACTTCTTCAAGATCAAAAGCTTCTGCACAGCAAAGGAAACAGTCAACAAAACAAAGAGGCAACCCACGGAATGGGAGAAGATATTCACAAATGACAGTATAGACAAAAGGTTGATACCCAGGATATATAAAGAACTTCTCAAACTCAACACACACAAAATAAATAATCATGTCAAAAAATGGGCAGAAGTTATGAACAGACACTTCTCCAATGAACACATACAAATGGCTATCAGACATATGAAAAAATGTTTATCATCACTAGCCATCAGGGAAATTCAAATTATAACCACATTGAGATACCACCTTACACTGGTTAGAATGGCCAAAATTAACAAGACAGGAAACAACATGTGTTGGAGAGGATGTGGAGAAAGGGGAACCCTCTTACACTGTTGGTGGGAATGTAAGTTGGTGCAGCCACTTTGAAGAACAGTGTGGAGATTCCTCAAGAAATTAAAAATAGAAATTCCAATGACCCTGCAATTGCACTACTGGTAATTTACCCCAAAGATACAGCTGTAGGGAAAAGAAGGGCCATCTGTACCCCAATGTTTATAACAGCAATGTCTACGGTCGCCAAACTATGGAAAGAAAGAACCAAGATGACCTTCAACGGATGAATGGATAAGGAAGATGTGGTCCATATACACTATGGAGTATGATGCCTCCATCAGAAAGGATGAATACCCAACTTTTGTAGCAACATAGACGGGACTGGAAGAAATTATGCTGAGTGAAATAAGTCAAGCAGAGAGAGTCAATTATCATATGGTTTCACTTATTTGTGGAGCATAACAAATAACATGGAGGACATAGGGAGATGGAGAGGAGAAGGGAGTTGAGGGAAACTGGAAGGGGAAGTGAACCATGAGAGACTATGGATTCTGAAAAAAAACCTAAGGGTATTAAAGGGACGGGGGGTGAGAGGTTGGGGGAGCCAGGTGGTGGGTATTAAGGAGGGTACGTTTTGCATGGAACACTGTGTTTGGTACAAAAACAATGAATTCTGGTAGGCTGAAAAGAAATAAATAAGTGGGGTGCCTGGGTGGCTCAGTGGGTTAGGCCGCTGCCTTCGGCTCAGGTCATGACCTCAGGGTCCTGGGATTGAGTCCCGCATCAGGATCTCTGCTCAGCAGGGAGCCTGCTTCCTCCTCTCTCTCTCTCTGTCTGCCTCTCTGCCTACTTGTGATCTCTCTCTGTCAAATAAATAAATAAAATCTTTTAAAAAAAAGAAATTAAAAAAAACAAATATTTAGCATTTATTTAGTATTATTTATTTATAGGGAATATTGGTAGCATTGTTACAGTTAGTTTTTTTTTTCAAGTTTTTATTTAGATTCCAATTAGTTAATGTACAGTGTAATATTAGTTTCAGGTGTAAAATTTAATGATCCAACACTGCTATTCAACACCTCCTGCTCTGGCTAATTTCAAGTGCAGTAACAATTAGATGGAAACAAATGTTCTATTGATGTAATAATGTATTTTGTGTTTGAACACAAGCAAAGGATTTACCTCTAAGCATTGGTGTATTTTTTTTTTTTGATAAGTAGTGTTTGTATTAACTTTATTTTTAATTCTCTAATTTCAATTTTGATTTCCTCTCACTTTTTATTAAAAATGTTTCTAAAGTAGCATATATTTGCAATTGAAAGTTACCCTCTTATTATTGTTTCATACCTTATCTGCATTGTCATTAGATACATTGCTCTGAATGACTCAGATATTTTGACACTTGTTGAGAATATACATGTGGTATAAAATAGGATGAATTATTTTAAAGATTTTATTTATTTATTTGACAGACAGAAATCATAAGTAAGCAGCGAGGCAGGCAAAGAGAGAGCGGGATGTAGTGTCCCCACTGAACAGACAGCCTGAAGCAGAGCTCGATCCCAGGACCCTTGGATCACGACCAGAGCCCAAGGCAGAGTCTTTAACCCACTGAGCCACACAGGTGCCCCTATTTTAAATAATTCATACTCAACAGCTGATGAGTGTAGTGTTTTTTGTTTGTTTTTGCTTTTGTTTTTTTGTTTGTTTTTCTATGTATCTGGCCACTTCCAACACTACTGTATTTTGGGTGCCTGGGTGGCTCAGTTGGTTAAGTGTCTGCCTTCAGCTCAGGTCATGTTCCCAGGTTCCTTGGATCCAGCCTGCCATAGGTCTCCCTTCTCTGCGGGAAGCCTGCAGAGGAAGGCTTCCTCTACCTGCCACTTCCTTTCTTGTGGTATCTCCCTCTCTCCTTCAAATAAGTAAATAAAATAAATCTTTTAAATTAAAAAACAAATGCAACTGCATTTTGGCTGTTCTATCTTTTTCATGCTCTCAGTTACAAGTTTTTCATGCCTTAGGAGTTACATGTATCTTTTGTAAAAAGCACGTATCAATAGACAATGTACAGTCAACAAAAGACATGTTTTAAAATATTCAAAGCAACTGTACTCACAATATCCTTGCAAACGAAATACCTGAATGTCTAGCAATGAAGGAATGGGTCAGTTGTCACATATCCATGCAGTGAGATACCCCAGATCAATGAAAATAATCAGGAAATAGATAAATCATAGAGTCTCATGAACATACTGAGAAAACAGACACAGAAGAGTAAAATCTGCATTACTGATTTTCTACAAATTCAACACTAGGTAAACTTCATCCATATAGATAAAGATAGTGATTACTTTCCAAAGGTGGTCATTTTAAAGAAATATAAAGAGGCCTTCAGGTGTACTGGTAATTTGTGACTTTTTTTTTTTTTTTAAAGATTTTATTTATTTATTTGGCAGACAGAGATCACAAGTAGGCAGAAAGGCAGGCAGAGAAATGAAAGGAAGCAGGTTCCCTGGTGAGCAGAGAACCTGATGCAGGGCTAGATTCCAGGAGCCTGGGATTATGACCTGAGACAAAGGCAGAGGCTTTAAACCACTGAGCCACCCAGGATCCCTGTCATTTGTGACTTTTAACCTGATTGCTGATTCCATGATATTGTTCTGCCCATTTATTGATCTACCCATTCTACACATGAAAATGATCTTTATTCTGGTAACAAAGTGGGTCATTTTAAGCACATGACCTTTCAAACTTTAGACTGACAAATGTCTTATGATGTATTTTCCAAACATAAATCTTGCAATAGATCTGCTTCTTTATTATGGGGTGCCTGGGTGGCTCAGTCATTGTGTCTGCCTTCAGGTCAGGTCATGATCCCAGGGTCCTGGAATAGAGCCCCATATCAGGCTCCCTACCCAGCAAGAAGTCTGCCTCTCCCTCTCCCATTCATCCTGCTTCTGTTCCTCTCTGTTTCTCTCTCGTCAAATTAAAAAAAAAAAAAATTAAGAAAAAAAATTTCACTTCCTTATTAGTAACTGCTGAGAAGACAGTTTGCCCAATTTCTCTTTGTTATAAAAGCGCTGTGTCTCAATGTTCCTAGCAGCAATGGCCACAGTCACCACACTGTGGAAAGAACCAAGAGGGCCTTCAATAGACAAATGGATAAAGAAGATATGGCCATATATACAATGGAATACTATGCCCCCATCAGAAAGGATGAATACCCAACTTTTCTATCAGCATGGATGGGGCTGGAGGAGATTATGCTAAGAGAAATAAGTCAAGCAGAGAAAGTCAATTATCATATGGTTTCACTTACTTAAGGAGCATAAGGAATAACATGGAGAACATTAGGAGAAGGAAAGGAAAAGTGAATTGGGGTAAATCGGAGGGGGAAATGAATCTTGAGAGACTGTGGACTCTGAGAAACAAACTGAGGGTTTTGGAAGGGGGTGGGGATGAGTTAGTCTGGTGGTGGGTATAAAGGAGGGTACATATTGCATGGAGAACTGGGTGTGGTGCATAAACAATGAATTTTGAAACACTGAAAAGAAATTGAAAAAATAAAGAAAAATTAAAATAAATAAAAATGGGGTATAAACTCAGCTGAGGAGAGTGGTAATAAATACATTTACTGTGAGAATTTCCACTCCTGAGTACAGGACGGAACTGATGATACAAGTTGTATACACATTGACCACTACTGCTGGGACAAAATGAATCCACAGAGCTTTGTCAGAGATTATGGAATCTCAAGGACACCTCAGTTTATGTCTTGATTCATTTGTGAAGTCACATACTTCACAATTTCGAAAAGAAAATATTATCTTCTTCTTTTGCCATACTGTTTAGAGGTTTACCACATTGTATTATTGGCAGTTTGTTCCTCTTTAGTAAGAATAGTGTGCCACTGTATGGCTCTACAATATATATATATTTTTTAACAGAATAGTTTCTTTTTTATTTTTTTAAAGATTTTATTTATTTATTTGACAGAGAGAGAGATCACAGTAGACAGAGAGGCAGGAAGAGAGAGAGAGAGGGAAGCAGGCTCCCCGCCAAGCAGAGAGCCCGATGCGGGACTTGATCCCAGGACCCTGAGATCATGACCTGAGCTGAAGACAGCGGCTTAACCCACTGAGCCACCCAGGCGCCCGGCTCTACCATATTTTGCATACTTATTCTAGCATTGGAATTTTGTCCAGTTAATAGCCCTAGTGAATGATGAAATGTGAACACTCACATACAAGCCTTCTTGTGGACATAAATTATCATTTCTCTTCGATTGATACCTAAGAGTGGAATTCCTGACTTACATGTTGTGTATTTTATTTTATTTTTTTGAAAGATTTTATTTATTTATTTGACAGAGTGAGACAGAGCAAGAGAGAAACACAAGCAGGGAGAGTGGGAGAGAGAGAAGCAGGCTGCTTGTGGAGCTGGGAGCCCGATGCGGGGCTCGATCCCAGGAATTAGAACTGAGCCAAAGCCAGACGCTTAACCAATGGGCCACCCATGAGACCCTTGTTAAGTGCATTTTGAAATATTAAGAAATTGTCAAGTGTTTTCAAAGTGGTAGTGCTACATTATATTTCCACCAGCAACATATGAGAGTTTCTGTTTCCCTACAACATCACCAAAAACTGGCATTGTCAGTCTTTTTAAATTTATCATAGAGTTGTTCAAAATATTCTCTCATGACTCATACTTTCTGTAGGGTCCATAAAAATAGTACTTTAATGTTTATAACTATATATGTGTATATATATATATATTATACATATATATACAATATAGAATAATATAATATATATATACACTTCAATAACTCATTGCTATATTTGCGGCATAGTAGTAAGTGCTCTGTCCACAAGATCCCACTGAATACTGATAACATCCTGTGTGGTTGGTATTACTCCACCCATTTTTGAGACGTGGAACTAGTGTCAGAGACTTAGGTTAATGATAATAATAACATTAACTATATTTATTAATTGAATATTTAGTGCCTTTGAAAGTTTTTGTAGATATTTGTTGATTTAATCCCCACCACAAACCTGTAAGATAATTCCTGCTATTGATTTTATACTTATTTTATACAAAATGTAATAGAGACGTTGAGAAGTTTAAGATCCTGCCAAGATCAAGAAGCTAATTAAGGGCAGAACCAAGATTATTTCAGATTATAATAGTTAATAATTTTCCTCCAGATTTTTATCCATACACTTTATTGCTATACATAACAACACTGAACTAGTAATCTCATTTATTATAACCATAATAATTATAATTGCTTTAATATTACCTTGGAGGTAAGTGTATATAACACTATTATATTAGCAGACATGCACACACACACACACACACACACACACAAAACACACTCACACACATCATTTGGCTCAGTACAGACAATTTAAGTTCTCCTGCTTTGTAATATGAGTTTAACACAATTTCAAGATATAAGCTCAATATATACATAGTTCAATTTCATAGTTTGTATTAGTAACTAAGAAATAGAAATTGGATTTTAAAAAATCCATTTGTAATGTCTTAAAATTGTAAAAAAAGTTAAGAATAAGTGTAGCAAGATGTAAAAACGTGTACTCTGAGAGTGAAGCATTTGTTAAGAGGATATAAACACCTTAATAAGTATAAGAAATACTGTTTGTGGACAGATGTCTCAACATTATTAAGAGGTGAATTCTCCACAAAGGCATTTCCAGATTCACACTTTCTCAAGCATAATTACAGAAACATATTCAGAACTTTTCCAAACTGCCTTTAAACTCATATGGAAATATGAAGGCCCCAAATTAGGTCCTACAACATTAAAAGATAAAGAATTTGGAGAACTTACATGATCTGATTTCCAACGATATTACCAAACTGCTGTGTTCAAATGATGTGGTATTTTCATAAAGATACCAGAGAAGAGCAACAAAGCCGACTAGAGAGCCCAGTAGTAGACCCACACAAATATGGTCCACTAATCTCAGCAAAAGTCTGCAGTCAATTGAGTGGTGAAAAATAGTTTTTGTAAAAAACAAGGGTGGAACATTCGGGTGCATGTGCCCCTTTGGATCACTACGTTTGTATCCTTGGGGTAAATACCCAATAGTGCAATTGCTGGGTCATAGGGCAGTTCTATTTTCAACATTTTGAGGAAGTGGTGATGCAACATGGGGGCTTAAGTGGGTAGGAGAAGAATAAATGAAACAAGATGG
Source organism: Mustela erminea (assembly GCF_009829155.1). NCBI lineage: Eukaryota > Metazoa > Chordata > Mammalia > Carnivora > Mustelidae > Mustela > Mustela erminea. The sequence continues at coordinate 99,532,547 of NC_045622.1, read as the reverse complement.
GATTGGGAGGGAGACAAACCATAAGTGACTCTTAATCTCACAAAACAAACTGAGGGTTGCTGGGGGGAGAGGGTTTGGGAGAAGGGGGTGGGTTTATGGACATTGGGGAGGGTATGTGCTTTGGTGAGTGCTGTGAAGTGTGTAAACCTGGTGATTCACAGACCTGTACCCCTGGGGATAAAAATATATGTTTATAAAAAATAAAAAATTAATTAAAAAAAATGAGGGTGGAAATATTGGGCATCTTTACTGCACAAAGCAAACAAAAAAAGGAAGCAGAAATAACTTTCATCTATATTTCACATCTGTGCAGTATTATTTAAAATAGAGCTACATGTGAAATGTAAAAGTTAAAAAATGTTTGTGTAAAACATAGAAGATCTTCATGACCTTGGATTACGAGAAAAATTTTGTAAACATGTCTAACAAAGGTATCCCAAATAGGGCCCCTTGGTGGTGGTGAAGTTGGTTGAGCATCAGAATCCAGGTTTAGGCTCAAGTGGTGACCTCTGGGTCCTGAGATAGAGCACCCTTGCTGGACTCAGCACTCAGGGTGCAGTCTGTTAGAGAATTTCTCTCTCTCTTCTTCTCCCTTTCCCCCATGCTCATTATTTCTCTCCACTTCTAAAATAAATAAATATATCTAAAAGAAGTGCTCATAAAAAATGATGATTTGCACTTCACCAAAATTACAACTATGTAGCAGAACTACTATACAAAGAGGGATGAACTAAACAGTGGAGGATGTGAATTAACTGGTGTCCTTCTCTAAGTGTTTTCCACGTGTATGCACAGGAGAAGCTTAGATGACCAGTTGTCTCCTGTGGTGGATCTGTGCAGGCTAGCTCTGAAGGACAGCTTGGTCAACACTGGACATTACGCTGGTGTAGACAAGCTCTAAATCACTGGGCTATCATGTCCTTTAAGACGAAGAGCTAGAATCCCTCATTTCCTTGGGGTTATTAAACATCTGCCCCAAAGGTGCAGGCAGATGAAGCTGAGTCTAAACCACCTCTGACTAGCCAGTGAGCCGAGAAGTTACCAGATGGGAAACACATTAAAGGCTTTGCTGTACTTGGCTTCTTTCCTCTGATTTTTCCACAATTTTTTTTGTATTTCTTCCCTCCCAAATTATGGAGAAGATTTGTTTCACTCTTTCCTTTTTCTTTTTCTTTTCCTTTTTCTTTTTCTTTTCCTTTTTCTTTCCTTTTCTTTCTTTCTTTCTTTCTTTCTCTTTCTTTCTTTCTTTCTTTCTTTCTTTCTTTCTTTCTTTCTTTCTTTCTTTCTTTTTCTTTCTTTCTTCTTTTTCTTTTGTCTACCATTTTCCAATATCTCATGCATCAAAGTTAACATCATATGAATTATAATATCACAAATCACTGATTTCTTTTATCTACCTGCCCTGCACACCAAAGATCTTGATAATTTCAAAAAAGAACAACAAAAACAAAAAGGACTCTTAGTGGTTTTCTTTGGTGCTCTTGTCCTACCACATTACTAATATTCTGAAAGCAAACCTGATACTATTATTACTACAATTTCCCTTCTATCCTTCAGAACTCTGGAAGAGCACACGGCAGTCACACTGTATCTTTGTGGGCCTTCAGGGAAAATGGGTCAATTTTTTTTTTCCCCCATATAGGCAACTGTGGATCATTTATACCCAAGAGTACCAAGCACATCTATGTGATGATGGCTTTGCAACACTTGGTCCAAGACCTGTCTAGAAATGCCTTTGGGGATATAATTACATAAAGATTTCAAAAACTTATTAATTCCTACATTGCCTCATGTTTGTATTCTGTTCTGCTGAACTAAATTGTCTTCAGGCATAAACATAAAATAAAGGGATGAATCCTAGGTCCTACATACTTGCATTAGCTTTACAGGCATATATATAATCCATTTTGCTTATTTTCTTCCTGAGCTACCATTAAGCAGCTAAATCAGGTTTTGTAATTCGCAGCCCACTTCCCGAGGGATGAAGATCTACTTCTTGCTTCAAAGAGTCTTACTGAATATTGGAAGTACACTTCCCTTGTAAATTGTAGAAGGTTTACGATTTGTTGAAATTTTCAAAATATTTGCAGAGAATTCATGTGGGTGTGTTTGAATTCCAGGTTTGTAACTCTCTGCAGTGGATTCCAGGTTTTGGTACTAGAGACAAACTGGCAGAGTGAGTATTTGAAAATGAAATGCTTCCTGATGCAGCCCCAAATCTAACCAGACAGTCACTCGTATCTTATGGTTAGTCAATTATTTTGTCACCTTGGTTTGTGAAGTTTCCCACCATACATGTGGAAGAATAATTGCATTATTCTTATTTCACTTCTATATAATTTCATTTGAAAGCATATAAAATCTTTTGAAGCATACGTGAGTTTAAATGGCACATTAGCTATAAGCAAAATTCTGCCTTTGTGGAGCAAAAGAGTAGCGTTAGATAACCGATCTTCAAGTAGGCAGTGAATTTCATTGTTTCCCCAACTCTTGAATAAAGGCTGTCTTCTGTACTCTGACTAAGAAATGGACAGTGTGTACTATAACAGAATTTCTTATATTTCAAAACATCTGCCTTCCTAAAACAGAGTAGTTTCATCTGAGTCAACCATGGTAAGTTATAGCACCTTACATTCTGTTACACTAAGGGAAAGTTTGAATGTGTAGTAGATACTTTTATCTAAATATGACAGGTTCTATTCATTCATAAACAGCAAAATACAAAGGTACACATAAGTTTTATTCAATGATATCAAAAGTAAGCATTTGCATACCTTTTTGTAGAGAAAAAATTGGAATAGAGATTAGCATTAAGGAACGGGTTAGGATAACCAATGGATTATGATAGTAACAGAATTTCAGTAACAGATTGTTCAAATTGGAGTTTATCATGATCATACTTGGTAAACCCATATTATGTATGCTCTTTTTTATTTTCTTTATTCTTCCCTTGATTCTGTGTGTGTGTGCATGACAATCTGTATCCTAAAATAGTCACTCAGAGAGGAAAGACTGTGAAAGAAAAATGATGGTTTTGAACCACACGTCACTGGCTATTTCATATTAGCTCATGTATTCCTCACTAAAATTCTGAATTTTGCATTGATATCTTAGTTGTGAAATGAGAAAAAGGAGACCTAAAAAGATGAATCCATTTGCTTAAGAATCACACTGCTCAGTTTATTTGAAATGCCTCAGCGCTTCTACATCTTTTTCTGTTTCTGCTGTTTCAACTTCTTGTTCAGTGGTTGCCTCAAGTTCTTTATTTACCAATTGTGCCTTTAGTTTTTCCATGGTTGGGGTCCTAAGTATCACTGTATTGCTTCATGAGAGTAAGTCTCCTCAATTGACTTTTCCCTCTTCCTTTATACCTCTCCTAACAGCACTGATCATAGGGTAACTTTCTTCAGAATACAGAATGGGGTTTTGTACTATTGGAGGTGAAATTCCAAAGATGATCTAGAATACAAGCAGGAATCCTGCTTGTATCCTCAGTTTTTGTAAAACTGAGGGCAATTTATTTCAAATGTTTTTGAATCAGCAAATCCTAGAATACATGTATTCTTTTCTGCTCAGAGAAGGACTCAAAAAAGTTCTTCCACACTGTCCTTCAAGGTTCTCCTCGTTAGTATAGTGGTGAGTATCCCCGCCTGTCACACTGTCCTTCATGACATCCCTCTCAGTGCTCTCCCATGAATGATAGCCCCAGACTGAGGGGCTGTTTTAGTAATTAGGTATATCTGAAATATCAATGTTGTTTCTACCTCATAAACAAAGATTACTATTCGTTGCAATAAGCAGAATATTGGTCACTGATTCTCACACCCTAAGTATTCCTTAGTTATAATTACCTGCTGAACACTCTGCGACATAATTGTTTTATTCTATTAAATAAATGAGGGCAGGGATCCTTGACCCTGAAAGCAAAGTAGGAACAAATTGAAAATTTGTCTATTTGTGAGGTTAACATTTTGAATAGTAATTTAAAAGAGAATTGATGTCTTATGGTACAGAGTATTCTGAAAATGCCATAGCTGTCACTTATTTGACATCTAAAATCTTTTTAAGGAATATCAATAACATAGATATTAAATCTGGGAGTTTCTACAAATAGTGGTTGCTAAATCATATTGTAACATTTTGTATTTTAACTAGACATCTGGGGGCCCAAATATATCTGTCACTTGAGAGTCAGACTACTGTAGAAAGTAGGCTACCTTTGTAAACCCACTAGAATCAGATACTCCCTCCTCAGTGAATAAAATAGCTCTTGGATGGTTTCTTTTTATCCCACATTCATTTTACACTGATTAAATGATGTCTTAAGATATACATTAGATACAAAGTTGTGAATTCCTTAATTTTTTATTTATTCCTTATTGCAACAAATATCATTGAGTTCTAACTCATCAGGAAGAGTGTCTTCAAGTTACTTTCAGTATCTTATTGGCATTTGAACTTTAGATTGTATCTCAATATGAAATTTTCTGACAAATCCATGACAAGGGAATAATTCAAAAATATATGGCAGTTCGACAATTTTATCTTTCCTTTATCAATTGCTATCACAAACTTTAATGACAGCATATAATTTTTGAAATATTTAACTCATGAAACATGAATACAGCAGATGAATGGGTTTCTTGACAATTTTATCTTTCCTTTATCAATTGCTATCACAAACATCAATGACAGCATGTGTTTTTGAAATTGCATTTAACTCATGAAATATAAATACAGCAAAGGAATGGGTTTCTTGAATATTTTTCAGGATTTCAGTCATTAATTGATATTCTCTCTTTTGCTGTATTGTTTTCTCCTGCTCTTTGCTTTTTACTGTGAGAGCAACTCCATTGATTTAACATCACCCATTGACAATAGCTGACCTGGTAGGACAGTATAGTATGCTCAACATGACTTATAATTCAATAGTTCAAACAAATGCACATTTCCTCAGGAATTATTCCCAGAAAAGTAAGGCCATTTCCTGAGATCATTTTAAAAGAAGGAAGATGATTTTATATGTAAGTTATAAAAATTAGGAAATATGGGGGGGAAAAAACTTTCCTTGTTTTAGACTTAATAATGTGATTAGTATTTCTTTATTGAAAGTATTTATAAGAACATTAATAAATATTCATAGGATTAAAGTATTAATAACATTAATAAAGTATTAAAAGTATTAGTCATACTAATTAAAACATAATAATAGCAATAACATGTGTTTTCAAAATAGTATTTAAATATTTAAATAATTACTAAGTAATATTGATAAAAACATAATTATTCTCATTATTGACATTATAACTATTTCATGATAGATTTACAAAAGACAGCATAATTAGAATAAGCAGCTCATTTCCATAAAATTATTCTAAACACTAATTATGAAAATATACATTTAAAAAAATTTATATATAGTATTGCTACAGTTAATATTAACTTAGAATTATCCTTTTTACTTTCAGAAATACAAGTCCTTATGGAAGCCTACACAAAAGCCAAATATATGAAAAACCAGAGAAACATCTCAGAATTCATACTTCTAGGACTTTCATATGACTGGAACATAGAAATATTTTGCTTCGTGCTCTTCTTATTCTGTTATGTTGCCCTGTTGGCAGGTAACCTTCTGATCCTTGTCTCCATTCGATGCAGTTCCCTTTTTCACCAACCCATGTACTACTTCCTCATCCACTTATCTTCTATGGACATCTGCTATACCTCTACAGTTACACCCAAGTTAATTGCTGATCTGTTAGTGCAAAGAAAAACCATCTCCTACAGTAATTGCATGTTACAGATCTTTACCATGCACTTTTTCGGAGGTACTGAGATCTTCATTCTTACTGCCATGGCCTTTGATCGCTATGCTGCCATCTGCAAACCCCTCCACTATGTGATTATCATGAACAGGAAAAGATGCCACCTCCTAGTCTTAGCTGCTTGGGCTGGTGGGGCCATCCATGCCTTACCTCTGTTTTCTACTGCAATTAGTTTGCCCTTCTGTGGTCCTAATGAAATCGATCACTACTTCTGTGATGTTTTTCCTTTGCTAAAGGTGGCCTGTACTGATACCTACATCACTGGTGTCCTTGTGGTTGCCTTTTCAGGTATGATTTCCTTAGTAACCTTTATTGTCTTATTTGTTTCTTATGGGATAATATTGTTCACTTTAAGAAATCTCTCAGCTGAGGGAAGACGCAAAGCCCTCTCCACCTGTTGGTCTCATGTCACTGTGGTCATCTTATTTTTTGGGCCTGCAATCTTTATCTACCTTAGACCACCTACTACTTTTCCTGAGGACAAAATATTTGCTCTATTTTACACCATCATCGCTCCTATGTTCAATCCCTTAATCTATACTCTGAGAAATTCAGAGATGAAAAAAGCAGTGAGAAAGGTTTGGTGCTCATCATTGCTTTCAACGGAAGCACACTCTTAATTTGAAGAAGTTCATTGGCTAATCGACTCTGAGAAAGAAAAGAGGAAGATGTGAATGAAGAAGGCAGGGACTAGATCGTGGGGGTTATGGACCATCACTGATATGAGAGAAATGAATGGATGCAATAGGACCAAAAGATTTAAGTGATCATTGAACAAGCACTGATGCTTGCCTACCAAAATTTATTGTGAAATGAGTTAATTTTGTGGGTATTAAGATGGTATAGGCAGGAGAATGTTCATTAAAAAAAATTGAGCCAAAGCAAATAAATCAATGATATATTATTAGTGAATTATAAAGGGAAATATCTTAATGATAGTTTTCTTAATACATTGCACTAACAGATGTTCCTTGTTAGTTCAGAAGTTGTAATGTTAAACAACAACAACAACAATAATGACAATAATAATAAACTGAAACAATTAATTTAAATTTCTGAATATTATTTCCAAATATTTAGAGTAGAATCTGTTTTATTTCTTTTAAGAATTTTTTTTTTTTTTTTTTTGAGAGAGAGAGAGCGCGCGCACATGAGTGAGCAGGAGCAGGGCTTTTGGGTGGCAGGGTAGAGGGAGAGGTAGGAACAGACTTCCCACTGAGCAGGGGACCTGATGCAGGGCTCCATCCAAGGACCCTGGCAACTTAACCAAAGGCTCAGCTTTTTACAGAACTAAAATAATTTAGCAATCCCACTCCTTAGCATTCACCCAAAGGAGTTAATAACTTATGTCCACAAAAAAAAAAAAAAAAAAAACCATGCACATGCATACTTAACAGCAGCTTTATTCACAACTGTCCATACAACTGAAAGCAGCCAAGACGTCCTTCAGTAGGTGAGGATAGATCAATGCAACATCATACAGTGGAGTATTACTCATTGCCAAGAGAAATGAGCTACAGGCCATGAAAAGGCTTGAAAGCCCTTCCAATGTGTTCCTCATGGTACTTGCATACAGCTCTATCCCAGATATGAGATTCTTCTTGGCCTTCCCTGTCACTAACTTTCTTGTTTCATGTCTGACTAACTAGACTTTTAGGAGCTCAGTGTCCAGCTCATAACTGGGTTCAATAATAATTATTGAATGAATAGATGAGCCAATAGCCACAAAGGTATTGAAATGTTTGTGTTTTATGCACATTCTTTTTCACCCTTGGTCTTTCTTATAAATCCTCTCCTGGGAATCCATCCTCTAAGGTAACACATGCATATTCATGTTTTCATGTAGGAAATCTTCCTGACCCCCCTGGAATTTGCTGTGTGTCTCTCAAACATGCTTGACCCTGTGCTGTCACTACTGTGTGTCACTATCACAAGGCTATTTTTATTTTTGTAAAAAATATTGATAAATTTCAATTGATAGTTATGAGTTTAAAAGACTTTAACAAATGATGAAATTAAAAAAAGTATTCTGCTTTTACCATGTCATTCTATGTTTTCAATACAATTCCAGTAACAATCTCAACAGCATTTTTTAAGAAATTAACAATTCCATTCTGAAATTTATATAAAAATATACAAATTCAAAGGAATCTCGAAGTTTCACATACACACACACACACACACACACACACACACACACAGAATATAGTTTGGATGCTTACTCTATTGAAATTCAAGAATTGCTATTAAGCTGCATAATCAATGTTGTGTGGTATTGGCACAAAGGTAAACACTGAGACCTTGAAACCAATAGAATGTCCAGAAATAGATCTAATTATATGAATTTTTACACAGATGTCAAGTAATTCAATGGGTAAAATATAGACTTTTCCACAAATTATACTGGATCTATTGGATATCCATATGAGGAATAAAAATCTAAACCACAACCTCACCTCATACCATATATACAAATAAACTTAAAATGAGTGTGAGGTCTACATGTTAAAGCTAAATCTATAGAAACTGCCAGAGAAATTTTTTTTTTTTTTTTTTTTTTTTTTTTTTTTTTTTTTTTACCTCGGGAGTAGACCAATATTCATCAGATACAAAATAATCATGAACCATAAGAAAAAAAAATAAGATTGGAATTCATCAAAGTTTTAAAACTCAGAGCTTATCAGGTAATATCACTTTGAAAAATGAAGAGGCAATCTATGGATAAGGTGAAAATTTTAAAAATATACATAACATATATGTGACAAATACCTGTTATATGTGTTAAGAATATTTAGAACTTAGTAATAAGGAAACCAGAACCCTTTAGATTTAAATATTATGCAAACTACTTGAACAAAAATGTACAAAAGAAGGTATACAAATGGATAATAGTAAGATGAAAGAAAATCTCAACATCATCAGTCATCAGAGAAAACAAATTAAAACCACAATACATCACCACGGGTCTCCTAGAGGAGACAAAGGAAGGAAAGGAAACAACTGCAGGAAAGGAAAACAACAAAGGAAACAACAATACTAAGTGACAAAGTTATAGAACAATTGGGAATCATCTTGTGTTTTGATCTGCCTCCACAATTTCAATGGTGCCTAGTTATCCATGCTGAACAAACCATGAATACCAAAGATAACCAGTTGGGAGCTTCTTAGAGTTAGTTTTTACTTCCTATCTCCTAGTGATTGTGAAAACCAACAAACAAAAACAGCTTTTGGAGTCAAGAACCTTAAACTTCCAGTCATTGATTTCATGCTCTCACGGCTCTAGCTCTCAAGCAATCTGTAGCAGGTTCCAGAGAAGTGTATTATTGCTGAGGAGGCAGAAGTTCTCTCTGTGACCTGAATCAATAGGTAGCTACATCACAGGTCACCACACTGGAATTATGCCATTTTTCTACTTGCTTAACATTCTGCTTTCTTAGAAGCTCAGGTTCATTTAGAGAAAGGGTATTCTTATGTGTTTGAATTCCAACTATGGGGCATGCAATTCCCTATTCACAACTGGATGTTTGTCAAACATGTCTCTTCAGCACGGTTTCTAAGACAAATCATTTCTATCAGAGGAGATTAATTCCTGGGAGAAAAAGTAACAACACCATGACAAGGTCCTTGAACCTATGGAAAACTCTTTAAATATGCATGCACTATAAGGTAAATGTGATTTTTGTTGATTCCATTTGCAGAGCAAGATTCATATGCTCAGAATGACCCATTTGAACGTGTTTATCTATACATCTTGCTTCTTCCCTATGGGGCCAGAGCCATCTGTAGATGATGTCTCCATATTTTTTCCGAAATAATCCATTCTAAATTGAAATCTCAATTGTTCTGTAAAAACTTCTCGAGGCTTTAGGGTAAAAGGGAAGCTTTTGATTGATAAAAACACATTCTTTTTTTTTTTTTAAGAGTTTATTTATTTATTTGACAGAGAGAGATCACAAGTAGGCAGAGAGGCAGGCAGAGAGAGAGAGAGGAGGAAGCAAGCTCCCTGCTGAGCAGAGAGCCCAATGTGGGACTCGATCCCAGGACCCCGAGATCATGACCTGAGCCGAAGGCAGCGGCTCAACCCACTGAGCCACCCAGGCTCCCCGATAAAAACACATTCTTAAAAACTTGATTTGATATCAAATTATTTGACTAGTCTCCTACTGGGTGTGTCTTATTTTTCATATTGAAAGTTACCTATTTGAAAGGAAGTCAGTTTGAAGATGGGATTATTTCTGAACACCTCCAAACATCATTAAGATCTTCTAAGCCTGTAAGGTAAATGTTCAGTATTGTTGATGCATCTTAAATATTGTTGCCTCCCATATGTATTAATAATTGTTTCAGTCCCTTCAAATATAGTATTCAAGTATTCCAACCTCACCTCATTTCTTGAAAAGATAGTTGGTAAGTATCATTCACCTAAGCTGACAGAAAAAAATTTGAAACTCAAGGAATTGAAGCCAATTGTAGGACCCTGCTCTTTGTCACCAAACAGCATGCTTTTGCCATGAGACAGCTAGTTTAATAATCTAGACTAATCGTGAGAATGAAAACACAATGGAAATACACTTCTCACATAGAAGAGATATAAGTACAAATAACAAATGATACATAGCATCAGCTGTGTTATCCGATCACGAATGGAAAATTCTTTCTGGTCACAAAGGCTACAGATAATTGAGTCTGTGTGCCTTCTTTAAAAGTAGAATTGGAGAGGATTCTTCCTGAACTTCTTGCACAACTAAATGATTGCTTAATTATCACTCAAAATATCGATAATTCCTATATCCTAGGTGCCTACACAGTTACAAAATAGATGAAAGTCCTCGGTGCATATGACACGGTGGTGATGTGTTTAAACAGTTTTCCTTAAACAATTCTCATAAACACTCTGGGATGGAAATGGTTAATCTTGCTTTCTAGATTAGAAAAGAAGGATGTCATGTGTTGGAAAGGTACTGCAGATTAAAGCAGATGCTAGTGGAAAACCAGAATCCTAACCTTGTCTTTTTGATTTTCAGATGAAAGCACTTAGCCACAGTGGAAATCCTTTTCAACATTTAACACATGGCTTGAAAACTTGACTGAAAACTAAAAAAACAAAAATAAAAAAAGAAATAAACAAAAACAGAAGGTTTGATTTGCAGATGGATTATACTAGGGAAAACTAGGTCTGAAGTAGAAGTCAAGATAGAAAGAACTTTCAATGAACACAGTACCATATTTTTAATTTTTATTTGATTTTCTTAGTTTTGATTTTTTTTTTTTAATTTGATAACTGGGAGTTCAAGCATGTGTGTGTGTGTGTGTGTGTCCTAATGAAGTTGTGCTATAGACACTGGCCTCCAAAGTAGTAATAAAGCAATTATAATTATTGTGGTCATATAAAAAGATTACTAGTTCAATGTTGTTAATTATAATAATAATATAGCACATGGGTAGTAATTTGAAGAAGAACCATGAAGAAGTATAATCTGAGCTAATCGTAGTTCTTGTTCTTTATTAGCATCTTGATCTTGGCAGGATCCTTACCTCCTCTATGTTTCTGTTACTTAACATATAAAATAATTGCCAAAAGTAGAGCTGGAATTATCTTACAGGTTTGTGGTGGGGATTAAATCAGCAAAAATCTGCAAAAAATCTGAAGCCCACTAAATACTCAATTTTAGTAAATATTGTTATTGTTATTATTACCATCAAACTAATTCCCTGACACTGATTCCTCATCTCAAAAAGGATAGAATAATACCAAACAAATGGGATGCTATCATATTTAATGAGATCCTATCTATACAACACTTGCTATTATGACATGAACATATTAATCAATTATTTAAGTCTCTCTCTCTCTCTAAATATATATGTATGTAATTACCAAATATAATATTATTGTATATAAACAATAAGCATTATTAATTATTTTTATAGTAGCTTTTGTATACCTTACATACCCACAACCAATACCTTGTTACAAATCCTAGGTCAAGTATTATAAATAATCTCTTAATTGGGGTTTCTGTCTCTGACTTCCAACCCCTTACTGAAACTCACCCCACTTCATCCAACACATAAAGATCTTTATTAGAATTATATCCCTTATTATCTCTCATATTATTATCTCTTATATCCAAATTCCCCTTCACTTCTCCATGTATATTCTCACTATCTTCTCATGGCTTCCCATTTCCTAAGGATAAATGGAAAATTCCTAACCATGAATTCACAGCTTTTACATCATAAACTACCTCCCTTTTCTAACTTAGCTGTCAATATGTATTCATTTGACTGCTTCCTGTTACATGACTAATCACCTCAGATGACAAAGTGTGCACAAATGATCTCCTGTCTGTGTGTTTATAAAGTTCCCCATGGCCATACTCAACAGAAATGTCAACTAGTAAATAATTTATGTAATTTTAAAGAACTCATAATTTATTTTCTATCTCAGAAAACCACATGAGAATCCACAATTCAATAGAATCTAGGTATGTATTATTACTTACTAGATGAAAAAGCTTAATATATTCAAGGTTTCATTAATCCAAAGGAATTTTTTTCAGGTAATGCAATTATTCATGATATGAAATAATGTAGAATAGAAACAATGTGACAGAATTTGTTCTACTGGGGCTCACAGAGAATCCGAAGATGCAGAAAATCATATTTGTCATCTTTTTGGTGATTTACATCATCTCTGAGGTAGGAAATATGCTCACCGTGGTCACTATCACTACCAGCCATTTATTGGGGTCTCCCATGTACTATTTCCTGGGCTATCTCTCTTTCATTGATGCCTGCTATTCTTCTGTTAATACCCCTAAACTCATCATAGATTCACTCCGTGAAAAGAAGACCACCACATTCAATGCATGTATAGTCCAAATTTTTGGAGAACATTTCTTTGGAGGTGCTGATATCATCCTACTTACTGTGATGGCCTATGACCGCTAAGTGGCCATCTGAAGCCATTGCACTACACGACCATCATGAATTGGCAGGTGTGTGGCCTGTTAATGGGAGTGGCGTGGGTGGGAGGCTTTCTTCATGCAGCCATACAGACCCTCTTTATCATCTCTTTACCCTTCTGTGGCCCTAATGTCATAGATCACTTTATGTGTGATCTGAACCCTTTGCTCAATCTTGCCTGCACTGATACCCACACTCTAGGGCTCTTGGTTGCTGCCAACAGTGGTTTCATTTGTGTCTTCGTCTTCCTCCTCTTGATGATCTCTTATGTGGTCATTCTTCATTCCCTAAGGAACCACAGCTTGGAGGCAAGGCGCAAAGCCCTCTCCACCTGTGTCTCCCACATCACAGTAGTTATCCTATTCTTTGTGCCCTGCATATTTGAGTACATGAGACCTGTGGCTACTTTATCTATTGATAAAGCAGTCGCGGTGTTCTACACTATGATAACACCGATGTTAAACCTGTTAATCTATACCTTAAGAAATGATCAGATGAAAAATGCCATTAGGAAATTGTGTAGTAGAAAAGTTATTTCAAGTAAGAGATAAATATACCTGGAGCTCAGCACTGATTCAATAAAACAAAGGTCAAAAGGACATTTTGGAAGTTCTTAGAAAGGATTACCTACTAAATAAAGAAAAAATAAACTACTGTGAATGCTAACTTCTGAACTGAGTGGAGCAGAAATGTGTGCAAGAAAGAAAAAAATTACCATAGCTTTTTACATATATACATACATATGTATGTATATATACAGCATGTAGTATAGGCATATATATTTTCATATTCACGATGAATATTTATTATCCATATATTCACTATATATAAAATCTAAAATATTTTATTAAGAATTCTGCTTATTTTTATATACCAGTAATGATGATATAACAGGCTTCCTATAAAATTAGAGTATAAAATGACTATAGTATTGTAAAAGTGAAGAGCTCTTTAACCTCTGAGGGATAATGAAGATTACCGCAAGTTTTCAAATTCCCTTGTAGACTTCAGAGTCATATTGTATTGTTCATGTTACCCATAATAGGCTACTAACCCATTAAAAGAATCATGACTCAAATTAATGAGCATCTTATTATTTGAGAGGGATTTCTATTAAATAAAGTCACAGTCCATAGAGTACTTGACTATTTGTTAAAAATAGTTTCTACAAGTCAGCACAATGTCTCAGGCACAATAAATATTGAATGAGTGAATAATGGCATGAAGGAAGTTAAATAACATAAGAAAATTTAAACCAAAGAAATAATAGTGGAGACAATGGACTTTATTTCCTGCTTTTATCTGATTCAGACTGAGATTTCTAGCAACATCTTTTTAGGAAACCACAAATTTTTAGAACTCCTGATTAATGATGTATTTACAAAGATTGAAACTGAAATTCTCAAGGAGTGAATATCTTACATTGATATTTTCCCTGAGAAAGAAAGATTTCATCATCATATGAATGTGAGCTATTCATGACATTTTTCTGTTAATTAGATTATTTCTAGGTAACATTTCATTATGAAAAGTTATAAAAATATGTGGCTCCATAAATACACAAAACAACTTTACTATAAATATATTACATTTATATATGTGTGTGTGTGTGTGTGTGTATGCGTGTGTGTATACTATTCATTTATCAATCAATAGATACTTCTAACAAAAAATATATCAGAAGCATTGATGGTTGCTGGACCTTCAGTGGTGAATAGAGCAGAACAAAGGTTTGCCATCAAAACGCTTCAGATCCACTGAGAGATACCCAGAGGGGAGAAGAATATGATAAGACCATGTTATAAATGGGAAGGTAGTGGCAGCACAGGAGGGCAATGAAACCATGTCTGAGGGACACACAACAAAGACAATGAAGTCAGGAAGATTTCCTAGATGAAAACATCAAAAATGGGCACAAAGGAGGAAAGGGATTCATAAGAGTGAATAGGCATGTATTAGGGTAAAAATATTCTTAGGAGAGGTTGCATAACAAAGACCAAGGGTGAAAAAGAGTATGCAGAAAACACAATCATTTCAATATGCTTGTGGCTATTGGCTCATCTCTTCATTCAATAATTAATTATTTAGCTGCTTCTGTGTGTCAGGTTATAAGCTGGACACTGAGCTCCTACAAGTCTAGTTAGTAAGACATGAAACTAGAAAGTTAGTAACAGGGAAGATAAGAAAAATCTCATATCTGTGATAGAGCTGAATGCCAAGAACCTTGGGGAACACATTGGAAGGGTCTTCATACCTTTTCATGGTCTGGAGCTCATTTCTCTTGGCAATGAATAATACTCCACTGTGTGATGTTGCAATTTGTCTATCCTCACCTACTGAAGGACGTCTTGGCTGCTTCCAGTTGTATGGACAATTGTGAATAAAGATGCACTTAAACATGTGTGTTCAGGGTTTTTTGTAAACATAAGTTTTTAACTCCTTTGGGTAAATGCCAAGGAGTGGAATTGCTAAATTGTTTAAGTTCTATAAAAAACTGACAAAGTGTCTTTCCAATTGGCGGCACCATTTTGCTTTCCCATCAGCAATGAATGAGAGTTCTTGTTCCACATCCTCACCGGCATCTGTTGGTGATGATGTTCCATATTTTGGCTATCCTAGCATTGCTAAAAACAAAACAAAACAAAACAAAACAACAACAACAACAACAACAAAACTCTTTTGAGTCATTTGCTTATCTAAAATGTGCAGATTAAGTAATTCAAGAAGGCCCATGGACATGAAGCCAATTGGTGTAAACCTCATGATTAAAATATGACAGGTTCAGAATTGATGGCATGCATGTTTGACCTGACATAAAGATATGGAGCCCCATCTATCACTGTGAATTCTAAGATCAAAAGAGTGTGCTCTGGTCAACTTATGATGAATTCTACATACAACAAATGCTTATGTAATGTTAGATGATTCCAAGAACACTGGGTCATTACACACAGTTACTGAGGCGTGAACAATGGAATCAGAATTATCTGTTAGAATACTGTTTCCTTTGTTCTTCAAGTCTAAGGACTCACTTGTCACAAGTACACCCTTTACCGTTCAGAGAAAAATGTGAATGCCAGTTTTCTGGGTGGGAAGGAGTGACATAACAGACACGTGTTCCCAAATGATAAGGTAGCAAAGATGGAAAAGAGAGAATCATCTCTGAAGAGACTGGGCAGCTACTAAGGGAAGAAGAAGTAGAGGGGATGAGATTATAAATGTTGAGTAAGGGGACCTGGGTGACTCAGTCATTAAGGGTTTGCTTTTGGCTCAAGTCATGATCCCAGCGACCTGGGATCAAGCCCTGCACTGGGCTCCCTGCTTGGCCAGAAGCCTGCTTCTTCCTCTCCCGCTTCACCTGCTTGTGTTTTCTTTCTTGCTGTCTCTCTCACTGACAAATAAATACATAAAATTTTTAAAATATAAGTAAAATAAAAAAGGAAGGTAAACAGCTGAGATGAGCAGAAGCCAATACATTTGCCATGAGAATTTTCATTTCTGGGTACAGAATGGAACCAAGGATCCAAGTTTTATGCATATTGACAGCTACTGTTGAGACATAATGAATTTGCAGAGCTTTGGTCAGAGATCTAGGGAATCTCAAGGACACCTCAATTTTTCCCTTGATCCATTTATGATACCGCATGACATAACTAGGAGAGAAATAGACTTTTTAAAAACAATACTTTTAAGAGGTGATACTATTTTCTTCCTTTACCGTAATGTTTTAGAGGTTTGACACATTGTATTATTAATAGTTTGTTCCCCCTTAGACAGAATAGTATCCCATTGTATGGGTCTACCACATTTTTGTATACTTATTCACTAGCTGATGAACATTTGAATTGTGTCCATGTAAGGACCACAGTGAATTGTGCTCTGTGAACACTCATGTAATAGACATAGGGTGGACATAAATTATCATTTCTCTTGGGTTGATACCTAGAAGTGGAATTACTGTGTTATAAGTGTATGCTTACATTTTAGGAAACTGACAAAGGGTTTTCAAAAATAATGGTGCTATGTTACATTTCCACCATCAATGTATGATCCTATTTCTCTGCAACCTCAAGAACAACTGACATTTCAGTCATTAAAAAAAAATGTATTTATTATTTATTATTTATTTATTTATAGGGAATGTTTTCAGCATTTTTAAAGTTAAGGCTTTTTTTTCCCCCAAGTTTTTTTTATTAAATTCCAGTTAGTTAACATGCAGTATAATATTAGTTTCAGGTGGAGAATTTAATGATCTAATACTGATATTCGGTACCTCCTGCTCTGGCTAATCTCAAGTACAGTAACAATGAGGTGTAACAAATGTTCTATTGATATAATAATGTATTTTGTGTTTGAATACAAGCTAAGGATTTACCTCTAAACATTGGCATATTTTTTTTAATAAATAGTGTTTGTATTAACTTTATTTTTAATTATTCTCTAATTTCTATTTTGATTTCCTTTCACTTTTTATTAAAATGTTTCTAAAGTAGCATATATTTGCAATTGAAAGTTACCCTTTTATTATTGTTTCACACCTTATCTGCATTGTCATTAGATACATTGCTCTGAATGACTCAGATATTTTTACACTTGTTGAGAATATACATGTGGTATAAAATAGGATGAATTATTTTAAATAACTCATACTCCACAGCCAATGAATGTTCTGTTTTTTATGTATCTGGCCACTTCCAACACTACTGCATATTGGGTGCCTGGTGGCTCAGTTGGTTAAGGGTCTGCCTCAGCTCAGGTCATGATCTCTTGGTCCTGGGATCAAGCCCAGGGTCCCAATCCCTGATCAAAGTGGAGTTGACTACTCTCTCTCTCCCTCTGCTCCTCCCCCACTCTCCAGTGTGCACTCTCAAATAAATAAAATCTTAAATAAATAAAACTCAGCATTGTAACTATCTTCCTTCTTATAAAATTCCACTATCTAGTCCCTTCTGTCACAATTGCTATGTTCTTAAAAGATCTATTTTACATGCTATAAAACATGAGCAAAAGGTCTTACACTAAAGTTGCAAGGTTTTAAAATATTATCTGTTTTCACTAGATGAACTTTTTCAGAAGACACTTCATTTAGTTACAAGATGACTTCCTTTAGGTATTGTGCTACAGTGGATTTTTGTGATTAGTAAAATTTATTTTTTAAAACAGTTTTACTTTCATACACAATAGAGTGGAAACTACAGAGATCCCATATGCCCTCTCTTCCTTCACCGGGACAACCTCTCCCTCCAGAGTGCTACATGTGTAACATTCAAATGAAGCCACAGCAAAACACCGTGATCACCCAAAATTCAGTTTACATCAGGTTTCACCCTTAGTGTTGTACATTCTGAGGATTTTGACATGTATGACTTCACTCTCCAAAATTCGGGGACATGGAGAAGAGTTTCCCTACCCTAAAAATCCTCTGTGCCCGCCCTATTCATCCTCCCTAATCCTTGCCATCCAGGGACTGATCTTTTTGCAGTTTCCATAGTTTTGTCTTCTCCAGAATGTCATGTATAGATGGCCCTGCACTCAAAATCCTTTGACTTGTACTTTTCCAACATCACGATGCTGTAAAAGTGATACACATACCATACAAACTGTACTTTCAATTTTGAATTTGGGTCTTCCCCCAGGTTAGTGATAGGGAGTACAATCCTCTCTTGTGACGCTGGGCAGGGTCAGCGAGGTGCAGCTCCCAGTCAGCCAAGCAATTACGAGGGTCCACGATCAATACACTTACAAACATGTGTACCCATGTAGCCTTTCGGATTTCCATGTGCCCTGGAGTATTTAATAAGTTGCTTGAGATAATCAATGTTTTCTTACAAAATAGGCCTCATAATTGATGACATTGCCCAACTGTAGGCTAAAAATGTAAGTGTTCTGAGCACACTTATGGTAGGCTAGGCTATATAGCTATACGTCCATATAGCTCTAAGTCCATTTTAAATAAATCTATATAGTTGTGATATATAGATTAAAGTTTTCTCTGCTTTTTTTGTTTTGTTTTGTTTTGTGCAGTAAAGATGCTCAATATTTTTACCCTCATTTTTTGCAAAAAGTACGTTTTTCACCACTGAATTGACTGTAGACTTTTGCTGAGATTAGTGGACCATATATGTGTGTCTACTACTGGGCTCTCTAGTCTGCTTTGTTAGTCTTCTAAGGTATCTTTATGAAAATACCACATCATTTTGAACACAGCAGTTTGGTAACATCACTGGATGTCAGATCATGTAAGCTCTCCAAATTCTTTCTCTTTTAATGTTGTGGGACCTAATTTAGGGCCCTCGTATTTCCATATGAGTTTTAAAGCTGTTTGGAAAAGTTTTGAATATGTTTCTATAATTATGCTTGAGAAGGTGTGAATCTGGAAATGCCTTTGGGGAGAGTTCACTTCTTAATAATGTTGAGACATCTATTACAAACAGTATTTCTCCTCTATATTAAGGTGTTTATATTCTCTTAAGAAGCGTTTTGCTTTCAGAGTACATTTTCCTTTTATATTTTTACATTTATTCTTTTTATTAAGTATTTTTATTAACATAAGGTACTATTGGCCCCAGGAGTACCAGTCGGTGAATCGTCAGGCATACATTTTCACATCACTTACCATAGCACATACGCTCCCCAATGTCCATAACCCAGCCACCCTCTCCATAAGCTACATTTATTCTTAGTTATTTTAAAGTTTTAAGACATTACAAATGGATTTTTAAATTCAATTTCTGTTTGTTAGTTACTAGTAAAAACTATGAAATTGAACTGTGTATATATTGATGTTATGTCTTGAAATTATGCTAAACTCACATTACAAAGTAGGAGAGCTAAAATTGTCTGTATTCACAGTCAAATGATTACCTACACAAAAGTTCTAATGTAATAGTGTTATATACACTTGCCTCCAAAGTAGTAATAAAACAATTGTAATTATTATAGTTATGTAAAAAAGAGATCACTCATTCAGTGTTGTAAATTGTAACAATATAGAGCATAGGTAAGAATCAAGGAAACTCATTAACTATTATAACCCGAAGAAATCTTGGTTCTGCCCTTAATTAGCCTCTTCATCTTGCCAGGGTGTTTAACTGCTCTTTCTATTGCATAATGTATAAAATAAGTATAAAAACAATAGCAGGAATTATCTTACAGGTTTGTGGTGGGGATTAAATCAGCAAATGTCTGCAAACACATTCATAACCACTAAATATTCAATTTAATAAATTTAGTTATCATTATTATTACCATTAGCCTAAGTCTCTGACATTGTTTTTGCATCTCACAATGCATGGAATAATGCCAGCCACAAAGAATATTATCAATATTTAATGGGATCCTGTGCACAGAGCACTTGCTACTATGCCATGAATATAGCAATCAGTTATTAATACATACATATCCATATATATAATAACATTATTGTATTTTGACAAATGCATTATGATTATTTATGGTCACTTTACAGACCCAACACCGATGCTCTGTATGTCTTCTGTTAAGTATTATAAAGAATAGCCTAACTGGGGTTTCTTTCTCTGGCTTTTGTGCCCTGCCTAAACCCACCCCACTTCATCCAAGACACAAGTAGACCCTTATTCCTGCTTCCTCATATTCTTCTTCACTTTTCCATTGATAGTCTCAATTTCTGCCATCATTCCCCTGTTCCTAAGAAAAAAAGGGAAAATTCCTTAACCTTGCATTCATAGATTCATCAGAAACTATACTCTTTTTTCATACTCACCTGCCATTATGTGTAGGATTCGCTACTTCATGTTAGGGTTAGTCACCTAAGATGATGACGTGTACACAGATGACCTCTTGCCTCTCTGTTCACAAAGTTCCCCTAGGCCACACTCAACAGAAACTTCATTGAGTAGATAAGTTTAGTAATCAGCAAAACTTATTTTCTGTCTTAAAAAACGTCATGAGGTTCCACAACTCACTAAAATCTAGGTTTTTTTTTTTTATTTATTTACTAGATTAAGAAGCTTAATAAATTCAATGTCACATTAAACAAATTTTTTTTCAAGTAATACTATTAATCATAAGATGACATAATGGAGAATAAGAACAATGTGACAGAGTTTGTTCTACTGGGGCTCACAGAGAATCCAAAGATGCACAAAGTCATATTTGTTGTCTTTTTGGTCACTTACACCATCTTTCTGGTGGGAAATGTGCTCATTGTGGTCACTATCACTGCCAGTCCACTATTGGGGTCCCCCATGTATTTTTTCCTTACCAAACTCTCCTTCACTGATGCCTGTTATTTTTCTGTTAATATCCCTAAACTGATCACAGATTCACTCCATGTGAAGAAGATGACCACATTCAATGCATGTATAACCCAAGTCTTTGGGGATTATTTCATCAGAGGTGCTGATGTCATCCTATTTACTGTGATGGCCTATGATCACTATGTGACCATTTCTAAGGCATTGCACTATAAAACCATCATGAATTGGCAGGTTTGTGGTCTTCTAATGGGAGTGGTGTGGGTGGGAGGCTTTCTTCATGCAGCCATACAGATCCTCTTTATCATCCCTTTACCCTTCTGTGGCCCTAACATCATAGATCACTTTATGTGTGATCTGAACCCTTTGCTCAATCTTGCCTGCACTGATACCCACACTCTAGGGCTCTTTGTTGCTGCCAACAGTTGTTTCATCTGTCCGTTAAACTGTCTCCTCTTGATGGTCTCCTACCTGGTCATTCTGTGTTCCCTAAAGAACCACAGCTTGGAGGCAAGGCACAGAGCCCTCTCCATCTGTGTCTCCCATATCACAGTGGTCGTCATGTTCTTTGTGCTCTGTGTATTTGTGTACATGAGACCTGCAGCTACTTTATCTATCGATAAAGCAGTTGCAGTGTTCTACACTATGATAACACCAATGTTAAACCCCTTAATCTATACTCTGAGAAATGACCAGATGAAAAATGCTATTAGGAAATTGTGTAGTAGAAAAGTTATTTCAAGTGAGAAATAGATATGCCTGATGCTCAACATCGATGCAATGGAAACAAAGGTCAAAAGGACATTTTGGACGGACTTAACAAGGAATACTTACTGTATAAAGAAAATAGTAAGCTGCTGGGAATGATAGATTCTGCACTGAGTGGAACAGGAAAGTGTGGAAGAAAGAAAAATCTTAGTCACAGACTATGCTACACTCTCTCTCTCTCTCACTCTCTCTTTCTCGTACTCTCTCTCTTACACAGACACACACGTTCACTATCTATAGTTATACATCAGCCTTATACATCAAGGTTGATGTAACATGTTGCCTATAAAATTATGCTATTAAAGGACAATAGGATTATAAAAACAAAGAGACATTTAACCTCTGAGGGGTAACAAAGGCTCTCCAAAGTTTTCAAATCTCCTTGTAGCCTGAGTGTCATTTTGTAATGCTCATGTCACCCATCTTAGGCTGCTAAACGTTCCGAAAAAAATGATGACTCAAATAAATGAACATCCTATTATTTAAGAGGAATTTCTATTCATAAAATAAAGTCACACTCCATAGAATACTTAGCTACCTGTTCAAAATATTTTCTACAAGGCACCATAATATCTGGGGCATAAAGCTATTGATTGAGTGAATAATGTTATAAAGGAAGAGAGTTATAGTCAGGAAAATGTAGAGAAAGGCAATAGTACTAGAGACCAGGGACTTATTTCTTGCCTTTCACTGGTCTAGGCTCTGCCAATTCTAGCTAAATCTCTTTGAGAAAGTACAATTTTTTTTAAATTTATTTATTTTTTTCAGCATAACAGTATTCATTGTTTTTGTACCACACCCAGTGCTCCATGAAATCCATGCCCTCTCTAATACCCACCACCTTGTTCCCCCAACCTCCCACCCCTTCAAAACCCTCAGATCGTTTTCAGAGTCCATAGTCTCTCATGGTTCACCTCCCCTTCCAATTTCCCTCAACTCCCTTCTCCTCTCCGTCTCCCCTTGTCCTCCATGCTATTTGTTATGCTCCACAAATAAGTGAAACCATATGATATTTGACTCTCTCTGCTTGCAATTGTACTACTGGGTATTTGCCCCAAAGATACAAATGTAATGAAAAGAAGGGCCATCTGTACCCCAATGTTTATAGCAACAATGGCCATGGTCGCCAAACTGTGGAAAGAAACAAGATACCCTTCAACGGACGAATGGATAAAGAAGATGTGGTCCATATGCACTATGGAGTATTATGCCTCCATCAGAAAGGATGAATACCCAACTTTTGTAGCAACATGGACAAGGACTGGAAGAGATTATGCTGACTGAGAAAGTACAATTTTTTAAACTCTTACTTAAGCTGTGTAATAAGAAAAAAATTGAAACTGCGATCCTTAGTGTTGGAGAAAATAGCTTACCTTGATACTCTCCCTGCTCTCAGCAAGATGTCATCATCATACAAATTTGAGCTGTTCATGTCATTTTTCTCTGTTAATGATTTACTTCTTGGTAACATTTCATTATAAATTGTTGTTTTAAAAAATATGTGCTGCTAGCTACTCACAAAACAACTTCAGGGTCAATATATGCCATTCATTTATATTTGATCATATATCTCTCATTCATTCACCAATAGAAATTTCTTGAGCCCAACAAATGTATCAGACATGTTCATGGTCGCTGGTCATCAGAGGTGAGTACAGAGGAACTAGGGTCTTGCCTTCAGAGAGTTTCAGATCTACTGAGACACCCAGAGGGGAACAGAAAATGATAAGATCATGTTATAAATGGGCAGGTGGTGGCAGCACAGGGCGCAATGAAAGCCTGTTTGAGGGACACACGACAAAGACCAGGGGGTCAGAAAAATTTCGTACATGAAAATATACCAGAAGGGAGCACAAAAATTGAGGGGAAATCATCAGAGTGAATAAGCATATGTTGGCTGAGAGGATTCCTAGGAGATGATGCATAACAAAAGCGAGGGGCTTAAAAGGAAACATCTAATCGTTTCAGTATGTTGTGGCAACTGGCTCATCTATTCATTCAATAATTATTATTGAGCTTCTACTGTGTGTCGGGTTATAAGCCAGACACTGAGCTCCTAAAAGTCAAGTTAGTCAGACATGAAACTAGAAAGTTAGTGACTGGGAAGATCAAGAAGTCTCTCATATCTGTGATGGAGCTGAATGCCAAGTACCATGAGGAACACATTAGAAGGGTCTTCATACCTTTTCATGGTCTGTAGCTCATTTCTCTTTGCAATGAATAATGTGCCACTGTCTGATGTTGCAGTTTATCTAGCCTCACCTACTGAAGGACGTCTTGGCTGCTTCCAATTGTATGAGCAATTGGGAATAAAGTTGCTGTTAAACATGCATGTGCAGGATTTTTTATGGACATAAATGTTCAACACCTTTGTGTAAAAATCAAGGAGTGGGATTGCTAAATTGTTTTAGTTCTGTAAAAGCTGACAAAGTGTCTTCCAAAATGACTGCACCATTTTGCTTTCCCATCAGCAATAAATGAGAATTCCTGTTATTCCATATCTTCACCAGCATCTGTTGGTGATAGGGTCCCATATTTTGGTCTTTCTAATGGGTGAGTTGTTAAAAAAAAAAAAATCCTTTGAGTCATCTGCTTATCCAAAATGTGCAGATTAATTAATTCAAAAAGGCTCATGAATTTGAAGCCAATTGGTCCAAACCTCACAATTAAAATATGACAGGTTTGGCATCTATGCCATGTTTGACCTGTCATAGAGCTATTGAGTCCCATCCATCACTGTTAATTCTGAGTTCAAAAAAGTGTGCTCTGGTCAACTTATGATGAACTTTACTTACAAAAAAGTTCTTACACAACGTTCGATTATTCCAAGGGCACAGGGTCATGACCCACAGGTTCTGAGGTGTGAGCAATGGAGTCAGAATTGTCTGTTGGAAAGCTTTATCCTTTTTTCTTCAGTCCTGAGGACTCACATTTTATAAGTATACCATTTACAGTTCAGAGAAACATGTGAATGCCAGTTTTGTGGGTGGGAAGAAGTGGCATAACAGACACGTGTTCCCACGTGATAAGGTAGCAAAGATGGAAAACAGAAAACCATCTCCAAAGAGACTGGAAAGCTACTAAGGGAAGAAGAACAAGAAGGAATAAGTTTAAAAATGGGGTATAAACTCAGCTGAGGTGTGTGATAACTACATATGCTGTGAGAATTGTCACTCTTGGGTTCAGGATGGAACTGATGATCCAATTTTTATCACACTACAGGTGCTGCTGGGACATAATGAATCCACAGAGCTTTGGTCAGAGCTATGGAATCTCAAGGACACCCCAGTTTATCTCTTGATTCATTTGTGAAGCCACATACTTCACAATTTCCAAAAGAAAATATTATCTTTTTCTCTTACCGTACTGTTTTAGAGGTTTATCACATTGTATTATTGGCAGTTTGTTTTTCTTTAGTAAGAATAGTGTGCCACTGTCTGGTTCTACCATATATTGTATACTTATTCCAATGGGCATTGGAATTTTGTCCAGTTAATGGCCCTGGAGAATGATGAAGTGTGAACATTCATGTACAAGCCTTCTTGTGGACATAGATTATTATTTCTCTTCGATTGATACCTAAGAGTGGAATTGCTGACTTATACATTAAGTGTATTTTATTTTAATTTTTCCAAAAGATTTTATTTATTTATTTGACAGAGAGAGACAGAGCAAGACAGGAACACAAGCAGGAAGAGTGGTAGAGGGAGAAGCAGGCTTCCCACAGAGCGGGAGCCCAATGTGGGGCTTGATCCCAGGAGTCAGACCTCAGCCAAAGGCAGATGCTTAACCAACAGAACCATCCATGGGCCCCATGTTACGTGTATTTTAACATATCAAGAAATTGTGAAGTGTTTCTAAAGTGGTAGTGCTATGTTATATTTCCACCAGCAATGTGTGAGTTTCTGTTTCCCTACAACATCACCAAAAACTGGCATTGTCAGTCTTTTTAAATTTAGCATAGAGTTGTTCAAAATATGCTCTTATGAGTCATACTTTCTTTAGGGTCCATAAAATAGTATTTTAATGTATATAACTATTTATGTGTGTATGCATATATATTATGCATATGTCATATATACAACACAGAATTATATAAATATATACACACACACACACACACACACACACTTCAATCTCTGATATGTTCATAACATAGTAGCAAGTGTTCTCTACACAGGATCCCATTGAATACTGATAACATCCTGTGTGGTTGGTATTATTCCATCCATTTTAAGATGACTTAGAGACATTTTTAGAGACTTAGGTTGATGGTAATAATAACAATAACTATATTTACTAAATTGAATATTTAGTGGTTCTGTATTTTTGCAGACATTTGCTGATTTAATCCCCACCATAAACCTGTGAGATAATTCCTGCTATTGATTTTATACTTAGTTTATACACAATGTAATAGAAACATAGGGAAGTTAAGGATCCTGCCAAGATCAAGATGTTAATTAAGGGCAGAACCAAGATTATTTCAGATTATAATAGTTAATGATTTTCCTCCAGATTCTTATCCATGCCCTATATTGCTATACTTAACAACACTGAGCTAGTAATCTATTTTTTATATAAACATAATAATTATAATTGCTTTAATACTACTTTGGATGCAAGTGTATATGACACTATTACATTAACAGACTTGCACACACACACACACACACATCATTTGAATGTGAGTACAGACAATTTTAGTTCTCCTACTTTGTAATGTGAGTTTAGCATAATTTCAATATATAAGATCAATATATACATAGTTCAATTTCATAGTTTGTACTAGTAACTAACAAATAGAAATTGGATTTTAAAAATTCATTGAAGACACTGGCACCCAGACATTTGGGTCTAGTACCAAAAGTCATTTGCACAATTGAATTGCTGTTCTTAGGGTCTTCTCTTCATTCCCCTGGGACTATCTGAGGGCCCTGTGAGGAGAGGTGACAAGATTGTGGAGAAGTAGGTGGCACTGTTTCAACTGGTCCCCTAAAGTGAGCTGATTATCTACCAAAGAACTCTGATCACCCATAAAATCAGCCTGAGATTAGAATTACACACTTCTCCAGTACACCAGTACACACTGGTACTCCTGGGGTTAATAGTACTTTATGTTAATAAAAATACTTAATAAAAAGAATGAATGTAGAAAGATAAAAGGAAAATGTACTCTGAAAGCAAAACGCTTCTTAAGAGAATATAAACACCTTAATATAGAGAAGAAATACTATTTGTGATAGATGTCTCAACATTATTAAGAAGTGAATTATCCCCAAAGGCATTTCCAGATTCACACCTTCTCAAGCATAATTATAGAAACATATTCAAAACTTTTCCAAACAGCTTTAAAACTCATATGGAAATGCGAGGGCCCTAAATTAGGTCCCACAGCATTAAAAGAGAAAGAATTTGGAGAACTTACATGATCTCATTTCCAGTGATGTTACCAAACTGCTGTGTTCAAAATGATGTGGTATTTTCATCAAGATACCTGAGAAGACCAACAAAGCAGACTAGAGAGCCCAGTAGTAGACCCACACATATATGGTCCACTAATCTCAGCAAAAATCTACAGTCAATTCAGTGGTGAAAAAATATTTTTTGCAAAAAATTAGGGTGGAAATATTGAGCATCTTTACTGCATAAAACAAAACAAAATTAAAAAAGCAGAGAAAATTTTAATCTATATATCACAACTGTATAGATTTATTTAAAAAGACTTAGAGGGACGCCTGGGTGGCTCAGTTGGTTAAGCAGCTGACTTCGGCTCAGGTCATGGTCCCAGGGTCCTGGGATCGAGTCCCACATCAGGCTCCTTGCTCGGCAGAGAGCCTGCTTCTCCCTCTGCCTCTGCCTGCCTCTCTGTCTGCCTGTGCTCGCTCGCTCTCTCTCCCTCTGTCTCTGACAAATAAATAAAATCTTTAAAAAATAAATAAATAAATAAATAAATAAAATGACTTAGAGCTACATGGACTTACAGTTACATATTTCGTGTGTGTGTGTGTGTGTGTGTGTGTATGAAATGTAAAAGTTAAAAAATGGTGTAAAACATGAGAAGATCTTCATGACCTTGGATTACAAGAAAAATTTTCTAAGCACGTGGCACGATGGTGTCCCAAAGAGGAATCCCTTGGTGGTGGGGAAGTTGGTTGAGCATCAGAATCCAGGGTTGGACTCAGGTGGTGACTTGCTGGACTCAGCACTCAGGGTGCAGTCAGGGATTTCTTTCCTTCTCCTTCTACCCTTCCACCATGCTCATTATCTCTCTCTCCTTCTAAAATAAATAAATATATCCAAAAAAAACAAAGTGTCCATAAAAAGTGATGATTTGCACTTCACCATAATTACAATTATGCAACAGAACTAGTATATAGAAAGGGATGAACTAAACAGTTGAGGATGTGAATTAACTGGTATCCTTTTCTAAGGGTTTTCCACATGTGTGTGTACAGGAGAAAGAGATATGACCATCTGTCTTCTGGCATGGATTGGTGCAGGCTAGCTCTGGAGCACAGCTTGGTCAACACTGGACATTACTCTGGTGTAGACAAGCTCTAAATCACTGGGTCCTTTAAGAAGATGTGCTAGAATCTCTCATTTCCTTAGGGTTATTAAACATTTAAAGCTCCAAAGGAAGCAGAAAAATAGAATAAAGCATTTTCTTGCTCGAGTTGTTTACTGGCTATTTGAGCTAGTAATTCAAACTTTAAAACCTTCTGTGTTTTTATCTACATAGTAAAGCTAATAATATGTATGTCAAGATATGCAGTATTATGAACATTAAGTAATACAATGAGCTTAATCTCACCAACAATCTCTCA
Organism: Mustela erminea; assembly: GCF_009829155.1. Classification (NCBI taxonomy): domain Eukaryota; kingdom Metazoa; phylum Chordata; class Mammalia; order Carnivora; family Mustelidae; genus Mustela; species Mustela erminea. The sequence continues at coordinate 99,503,921 of NC_045622.1, read as the reverse complement.
GAGGATTTTTGTTATCCTTTGGCTGAGTAGATTGATCTGAAACAGATTAAATATTATAAAATTTGATTTCCTGACCTTTCTTGCATGCAAAAACATCACACGCATGGGTTAGCATGTGGAAGAGAGAGTCTGGAATGGCTTCGGTGCAGGCAGATGAGGCTGAGTCTAAACCACCTGTGACTAGTCACTGAGCAGAGAAAGAATCAGATGGGAAACACATTAAAGGATTTGCTGTACTTGGCTCCTTTGTCTGATGTTTCCACATTATTTGTGCATTTCCTCCCCCCAAAATTATGGAGAAGAGCTGTTTATATCTTTCTTTCTTTTTTCTTCTTCTTTTTTTGTCTTCCATCATCTCATTCATCAATGCTAACATCAAACCAATAAAATATCACAAATAATTGATTTCATTTATCTACCTGCCCTGCACACCAAAGATCTCAATAATTTCCTAAAAAAGGACTGAAACAGTCCTTTTCAGGACTAGTTTGTCCTGCTTGTCCTGCTTCATCTCAGCTTTTCCTGCACTAACCTAATGCTATTATAGGCTACAATTTCCCTCCTATTCTTCAGAAAGCTGGAGCACAGGGAAGTCACCCTCTATAGCCTTTTGAGGTCTTCAGGGAAAAGGGGCCAATTTTTCCTATAGAGGCAACTGCAGAAAGTTTATACTTAAGAGCACCAAGCACGATAATGTGACAATGGCTTTGCAACTCTTGGACCAAGACCTGTCTAGAAATGTCTTTGGGGTTATAATTACATAAAGATTTCAAAGACCTATAGATTTTCACATTGTCCTATAAGTTTGTATTCTGTTCCTCTGAACCAAATTGTCTTCAGGCATATGCATAAAATAAAGGGAGGATTCCTAGGACCTATATACTCATATTAGGTTTTGCAGGAATATAAAAACCCATTTTGTTTTGTTTGTTTGTTTGTTTGTTTTCCCTTCTGAGTTATCATTAAGCAGCTAAATCAGCTTTCAAAATTCTCAGGCTGCTTTCCTGAGGGATGAAGATCCACTTCTTGCACCACTGAGTCTTGGTGACTATTGGAAGCCACGTCCTTTATAAACTGTAGAAAGTTTAAGACATGTCGAATATATTTCCAGAGAATTCATCTGGATTTATTTGAATTCTAGGTTTCTCTCCACATATGACTCCAGAATTTGGTACTAAAGACAAACTGGCAGAGTGAGTATCTGAAGACAGAATGCTTCCTGATACAGCCCCAAATCTAACCAGACAGCCACTCAGTCCTTATGGATAGTGAATTACTTTTGTCACCTTGGTTTGGGAAGGGTCCCACTACACAGGTGCTAGGCTAATTATGTGGGTTTTAAAAAACATATTTATTTCATATAATTTCACTCTAAAGCATCTAACTTTTTTTGCAGCATATGAGAATTTGATTACTCTAAGGAAGTTTTAGCATACCTTAGTTTCAATGACACATTTGCTATAAACAAAATTCTGCCTTTTGTGGAGCAAAACAGTAGAGTTAGATAAACAATCTTCAGGTAGGCAGTGAATTTTATTGTTTCCCCAACTCTTCAATATAAGCAGTCCTCCATATTCCTATTTTAAAAAGACCAGTTTGGGTGCCTGTGTGGCTCAGTTGATAAAGTGTCTGGCTTAAGCTCAGGTCATGGTACCAGGGTCCTAGGATCGAGTCCCGTATCAGAGTCCCTGCTCTGCTGAGAGCCTGCTTCTCCCTCTCCCTCTGCTCCTCTCCTTCTTGTTCTCTCTCTCACTCTCTCTCTCTGTGTCAAATAAATAAATGAAATATTTTTTAAAAGACCAGGTTATGCTTTAACATGTACAATAACAAAGATTTCTAATATTTCAAAACATCTGCCTTCCTAAAACAGTACTTTCATCTGAGTCAAACATGGTAAGTTTATAGCACCCTACCTTCTGTTACACTAAGGAAAGTTTGAATGTGTGAAAGAAACCTTGATTTAAATATGACAGGTTCTTTTCCTTCATAAATAGCATAATCCAAAATGTACGCATAGTGTGTATTGAGAAATACCAAAAAGCAATCATTTGCATAACTTTCTGTAAGGAAAAAAAAATAGACTAGTGATTAGTGTTAAGGAACAGTCTAAGGCCAGTTGATTAACATATTAACAGAGTTTCAGTAACAAATTTTTTGAATTGGAATTAATCATGATCATACTTGTTAAACCCATGTTATGAATGTTCTTTTTCATTTCCTTTATTTTTCCACTGATTGTGTGTGCACGCACATGACAATCTGTGGTCCTAAACTAATCACTCAGTGAGGAAAGACCATAAAACAAAAGTGACAGTTTCGAGCCATACATGTCACTAGCTATTTTGTATTACCTCATGTATTCCTCACTAAAATTATGAATTTTGTAATGATATCTTAGTTGTGAAATGAAGAAGAGGAAGTGTAAAGTGATGAAGCCATTTGCTCAAGGATCACACTGGTCAGTTGATTTGAGATGCCTCAGCGTTTCTGCCCCTTTCTGTGTTGCTGCTGTTTCAACCCCTTGCTCAGGGGTTGCCTTAAGTTCTTTATTTACCAATTGTGCCTTCAGTTTTTCTGGGGGAGGAGTTGTCAGCATCACTCTGTTGTCTGATGAAAGTAAATCTCCTCAACTGACTTTTCCCTCTTCCTTTTATCTTTCCTAACAGCCCTGATCATGGGTAACTTTCCTCAGAATATAGGCTGGCGTTTTGTGCTATTGGAGGTGAAATTCCAATGATGATCCAGAAAACACGCAGGAATCCTGATGAGGAATTTGCATTTTTGTAAAACTGAAAGCAAACCATTTCAAATGTTTTAGAATTAGCAAATCCTAGAATACATGTGTATATTAAATGTTCTGTACCTCTTTACTTACATGAATTCTCAAAAAGAGAGGTAGAATGCCAGTTAACCCATCGACTGGCATACTGTTTTTTGCTCAGGGGGAGGAATCGACAGTTTTTCCATACCGTCCTTCATGACATCCCTATCAGTGCTCTCCCAGGAAAGACAGCCCCAGATTGAAACAGGATTTCTGTCTTTTTACATTTATAGTGTATTACTTTTCAGTCCTGAGAAATTACTTAAATTCTCTTGCTATGTCTCTTCTGCTTAGAATCAGATTTGAATTGGTCAAGTGATTTCCACATTTTTATTATTCGTAGTCTACTTAGATAATAGCTGCCTATAAATCAACTTGTTTTAGTAATTAGGTATATCTGAAACATTAATATTGTTTCTACCTCATAAACAAAGATTAGTATCTGTTGCAATAAGTAGAAGATTAGTCAATGATCCTCACACTCCTAAACACTATGTGATTATCATGAACAGGACAAGGTGCCATCTCCTAGTCTTAGCTGCTTGGGCTAGTGGGGTCATCCATGGCTTACCTCTGTTTTCTACTGCAATTGGTTTGCCCTTCCGTGGTCCTAATGAAATTGATCACTACTATTGTGATGGGTTTCCTTTGTTAAGGATGGCTTGTACTGATATTTATATCACAAGGGTCTTTGTGCTTGCCTTTTCAAGTATGGTTTCCTTAGTAACCTTTATTGTCTTTTTTGTTTCTTATGGGATAATATTGTTCACTTTTTTTTTTTAAGATTTTATTTGTTTATTTGACAGACAGAGATCACAAGTAGACAGAGAGGCAGGCAGAGAGAGAGAGAGAGAGAGAGAGAGAGAGAGAGAGAAGCAGGCTCCCTGCTGAACAGAGAGCCCGATGCGGGACTCGATCCCAGGACCCCGAGATCATGACCTGAGCCGAAGGCAGCGGCTTAACCCACTGAGCCACCCAGGCGCCCAATATTGTTTACTTTAAGAAATCTCTTAGCTGAGGGAAGACGCAAAGCCCTCTCCACCTGTTGGTCTCATGTCACTGTGGTCATCTTATTTTGGGGGAAAGTAATCTTTGTCTACCTTAGGCCACCTACTACTCTTCCCGAGGGAAAAATATTTGCTCTATTTTACAACATCATTGCTCCTATGTTCGATCCCTTAATCTATACTCTGAGAAATTCAGAGGTGAAAAAAGCCATGAGAAAGGTGTGGTGCACATGATTAATATCAAAGGAGGCACACTGTTAATTTGAAGAAGTGTATTGGCTATTCACCTCTGAGAAAGAAAAGAGGGATACATGAATGAATGTCAGGGACTAATCATGGAGTTTGTGACCATCACTGTTATGAGGGGAATGAATGGATGCGATAGGACTATAGGATTAAAGTAACTGAGCAAATCCTTGTTCTTGCATACCAAAATTAACTGGAAGCTTTGTTAATTTTATGGGTTATTAAGATGGCATAGGTAGAGCGACAGGTATGAAAAACAATTGAGTGAAAGCAAATAAATCAGTGAATTATAAAGGGAAATAGCTCAATGATAGTTTCCTTAATACAGTGTACTTAGAGTCAAGACTGCACAATGACAGACATTCTCTGGTAGTTCAGAAGTTGTAATGTTAAAAAAACAATAATAATTAATAGTTTAAAATGAAAAGATTAATTTAAATTTCTGATAGAACATTCCTTGGTTCATACAGAAATCATTGCACAAATGAATAAGTATTTAGAGTAGGATCCATTTTTTAAAATATTTTATTTATTTATTTATTTATTTATTTTTTTATTTTGAGAGTGAGAGAGAGCACATGTGTGAGCAGGAACAGGAGCAGGGGGTTAGAAGTGGCAGAGTATAGAGGGAGAAAGGGAAGCAGACTCCCCACTGAGCAGGGATCCAGAGGCAGGGCTCCATCCTAGGAGTCTGGCATCACAACCTGAGCTCAGCAGAGAGCCTGCATCCTTTCTTCTCTCTGCCTGCCTCTCTACCTATTTGTGATCTCTGTCTGCCAAATAAATAAATAAAATCTTAAAAAAAAAAAGTCACAAATTATGAGTACACCTGAAGGCCTCTTCATACTTCTTTATAATGACCACCTTTGGTCATTATAATCACTATCCTTATCTATAAAATGGATGAAGTTTTCCTAGTGTTTGAATTTGTAAAAAATAAGTAATGCAGATTTTACTCTTCAGTGTCTGTTTTCTCAGTATGTTCATGAGACTCTTTCTTTATGATTTATCTGTTTCCTGATTATTTTCATTGATCAGGGGCATCTCACTGCATGGATATGTGACAACTGACCAATTCCTTCATTGCTAGACATTCAGGGATTTCGTTTGCAAGGATATTGTCTGTACAGTGGCTTTGAATATTTTAAAACATGTGTTTTGTTGACTCTACATCATCTCTTGATATGCGCTTTATACAAAACATACAGGTAACTCCTAGGGCATGAAAAAATTGTAACTGAAAGCATGAAAAAAATAGAATAGTCAAAATATAGTTGTATTTGTTTTTTAATTTATTTTTATTTATTTTTTATTTATTTATTTTTTATTTTATTTTTTTTTTAAAGATTTTATTTATTTATTTGTCAGAGAGAGAGCGAGCGAGAGCGAGCACAGGCAGACAGAGTGGCAGGCAGAGTCAGAGGGAGAAGCAGGCTCCCTGCGGAGCAAGGAGCCCGATGTGGGACTCGATCCCAGGACGCTGAGATCATGACCTGAGCCGAAGGCAGCTGCTTAACCAACTGAGCCACCCAGGCGTCCCTATTTTTAAAAGATTTATTTTTTTTACTTATTTGAAGGAGAGAGGGAGATACCACAAGAAAGGAAGTGGCAGGTAGAGGAAGCCTTCCTCTGCAGGCTTCCCACAGAGCAGGGAAACCTATGGCAGGCTGGATCCCAGGACCCTGGAAACATGACCTGAGCTGAAGGCAGACACTTAACCAACTGAACCACCCAGACACTCAGTATGCAGTAGTGTAGGAAGCAGCCAGATACAAAAAAAACAGTACACTCATCAGCTGTTGAGTATGAGTTATTTAAAATAATTTATTCTATTTTATGCCACATGTATATTCTCAACAAATGTCAAAATATCTGAGTCATTCAGAGCAATGTATCTAATGACAATGCAGATAAGGTGTGAAACAATAATAACAGGGTAACTTTCAACTGCAAATATATGCTAATTTAGAAACATTGTTAATAAAAAGTAAAAGGAAATCAAAATAGAAATTAGAGAATAATTAAAAATAAAGTTAATACAAACACTATTTATCAAAAAGATATGCCAGTGTTAGGGGTAAATCCTTAGCTTGTGTTCAAACACAAAATACATTATTACATCAATAAAACATTTGTTACCATCTAATTGTTACTGCACTTCAGATTAGCCAGAGCAGGAGGTATTGAGTATCAGGGCTAGATCATTAAATTCTCCACCTGAACCTAATATTATGCTCATGTTAACTAACTGGAATTTTAATAAAAACTTGAAAAAAAAAAACACCTTAACTTTAAAAATGCTGAAAATATTCCCCATAAATAAATAAATAAATACATACATACATACATACATACATACATACATACATTTAAAAAAAAATGACTGAAATGTCAGTTGTTGTTGAGGTTGCAGAGAAATGGGATCATAATTGCTGGTGGAAATGTAACATAGCACCATTATTTTTGAAAACCCTTTGTCAGTTTCCTAAAATGCTAGCATACACTTATCTTGTAACACAGCAATCCCACTCTTAGGTATCAACCCAAGAGAAATGATAATTTATGTATACCCTACGTCTTCTACATGAGTGTTCACAGTAGGATAATTCACTATGGTCCTTATGTGGACACAATTCTAATGTTCATCAGCTAGTGAGTAAGTATACAAAATGTAGTAGACCCATACAGTGGGATACTATTCTCTCTAAGGGGGAACAAACAACTAATAATACAATGTGATAAACCTCTAAAACAGTACAGTAAAGGAAGAAGATAGTATCATCTCTTAAAAATATTGTTTTTAAAAATCTATTTCTCTCCTGGTTATGTTATGTGGTATCATAAATGGATCAAGGGAAAAATGAAGTGTCCTTGAGATTCCCTAGATCTCTGACCAAAACTCTGCAGATTCATTATGTACCAACAGTAGCTGTCAATGTGCATAAAACTTGGATCCTATGTTCCATTCTGTACCCAGAAATGAAAATTTTCTTGGTAAATGTATTGATTTCCACTCACCTCAGCTGTTTACCCTCCATTTTTATTTTATTTATTTATTTCTAAATTATGTATTTATTTGTCAGTGAGAGAGACAGCAAGAGAGAGAACGTAAGCAGGGGAAGCGGGAGAGGAAGAAGCAGGCTTCTGGCCAAGCAGGGAGCCCAATGCAGGGCTTGATCCCGGGATGCTGGAATCATGACTTGAACCAAAGGCAAACCCTTAATGACTGAGTCACCCAGGTCCCCTTACCCAACATTTTAAATCTCATCCCCTCTACTTCTTCCCTTAGTAGCTGTCCAGTCTCTTCAGAGATGAATCTGTATTCCATCTTTGCTACCTTATCACATAGGAAGATGTGATTGTTATGTCACTCCTTCCCATCCAGAAAACTGGGATTCACATTTCTCTCCAAATGGTAATAGGTTTACTTGTGACATGTGAGTCCTTAGACTTGAAGAACAAAGGAAACAGTATTCTAACAGACAATTCTGATTCCATTGCTCACACCTCCGTAACTGTGGGTAATGACCCAGTGTTCTTGGAATCATCTAAATTTATGTAAGCATTTGTTGTATGTAGAATTCATCATAAGTTGACCAGAGCACACTTTTTTGATCTTAGAATTCACAGTGATAAATGGGACTCCATATCTTTATGTCAGGTCAGACATGCAAGCCATAAATTCTGAACCTGTCATATTTTGATTGTGTGGTTTACACCAATTGGCTTCAAGTCCATGGGCCTTCTTGAATTACTTAATCTGAACATTTTTAATAAGAAAATGACTCAAAGGAGGGTTTTTTTTTAGCAATACATCCATTAGGATGGCCAAAATATGGGGCATCATCACCAACAGATGCTGGTGAGGATATGGAACAAGAACTCTTATTTGTTGCTGATGGGAAAGCAAAATGGTGCCACCAGTTGGAAAGACACTTTGCCATTTTGTTACAGAACTTAAAAAATTTAGCAATCCCACACCTTGGCATTTACCCAAAGGAGTTAAAAACTTATATCTACAAAAAAACCCTGCACACACATGTTTAACAGCATCTTTATTCACAATTGTCCATACAACTGGAAGCAGCCAAGATGTCCTTCAGTAGGTGAGGATAAGTAAACTGCAACATCAGACAGTGGGGTATTATTCATTGCCAAGAGAAACGAGCTACAGGCCATAAAATGTTATGAAGACCCTTCCAAGACAATGTGTTCCTCATGGTACTTGGCATTCAACTCTTTCACATATATGAGACTTTTCTTGATCTTCACTGTCACTAACTTTCTGGTTTCATGTCTTACTAAGTAGACTTTTAGGAGCTCAGGGTTCAGCTTATAACCCCACACATAGAAGAAGCTCAATAATTAATTACTGAATGACTAGATGAGCCAATAGCCACAGCATATTGAAATGATTGTGTTTTCTGCATACTCTTTTTCACCTTTGGTCTTTGTTATGCAACAAAGGGAATATTCTCATCCTAACACATGTTTATTCACTCTCATGATTTCCTTTCCTCCTTTGTGCCCATTTTTGATGTTTTCATCTAGGAAATCTTCCTGACCCCCTGATCTTTGTTGTGTGTCCCTCAAACATGCTTTCATTGTCCCCCTGTGCTGCCACTACCTTCCCATTTATAACATGGTCTTATCCTATTTTGCTCCCCACTGGGTATCTCTTATTAGATCTGAAGCTTTTTGATTGCAAGAACTTTGATCTACTTATTCACCACTGAAGGCCCAGCAACCAACAATGTGTCTGATATATTTTCTGTCTAGAAATATCTATTGATTAATGAATGGGGAATATTACACACACACACACACACACACACACATACACATACACACAGATATATAAATGGAATATATTTTTCCTGAAGTTGTATAGATGGAACCACTTATTTTGTGTATAGATGGAACCACTTATTTTTAAAACTTTTCATAATGAAATGTTACCTAGAAATAATTTAATTAACAGAGAAAGATGGCATGGAGAGCTCACATTCGTATGATGATGAAATCTTGCTGAAAGCAGGGAAAATATCAATGTAAAATATTTGCTCCTTCATTGAGAATCTCAGCTTCAATATTTGTAAATATATAGTTTAATCAGGAGTTCAAAAAATTGTCATTTCTCAAAGAAATCTCGCTCCAAATATGAGTCTGAATCAGATAAAAGCAGGAAAAAAAGTCCCTTGTCTCCACTAATATTTCTTTGGTCTAAATTTTCTTGACATTATTCAGCTTCCTTCATGCCATTATCCACTCATTCAATATTTATTGTGCCCTAGACGTGCTGACTTATAGAAATGATTCTTAACAAATACTCAAGTAATGTTTAAAGTGTGATTTTATTTAATAGAAATTCTCTCAGATAATAATATGTTCATTAGAGTCATGATTCTTTGTAATGGGTTAGCAGCCTATGAAGGGAAACTTGAACAATACTATGTGACTCTGAAGTCTACAAGGGAATTTGGAAAGTTGGGGTAATCTTCATTACCCCTCATAGGTTAAAGGGCTCTCCACTTTTATAATGCTATAGTCATTTTATATCCTAATTTTATAGGAAGCATGTCATCATCAATGCTGTTATATAAAAATGAGCAGAATTCTTGATAAAATATGTTAGATTTTATAGATAGTGAATATATAGATAGTGAATATTCATAATGATTATGAATATATATATGCCAATACTACATGCTGTATATATACATATATATCTATCTATATATGTGTGTGTATGTATATATGTAAAAAGCTATGGTAATTTTTTTGTTCCTTGCACAGATTTCTGCTCCACTTAGTTCAGAAGTTAGCATTCATACTAGTTTGTTATTTCTTTATTTGGTAGGTATTCCTTTCTGAGAACTTCCAAAATGTTCTTTTGACCTTTGTTTTCATTGAATCAGTGTTGAGCTCTAGGCATATTTATTTATTACTTGAAATAGCTTTTCTACTACACAATATCCTAATGGCATTTTTCATCTGATCATTTCTTAAGGTATAGATTAAGGGGTTTAACATTGGTGTTATCATAGTGTAGAATACTGTGACTGCTTTATCAATAGATAAAGTAGTCACAGGTCTCATGTACTCAAATATGCAGGGCACAAAGAATAGGATAACTACTGTGATGTGGGAGACACAGGTGGAGAGGGCTTTACGCTTTGCCTCCAAGCTGTGGTTCCTTAGGGAACGCAGAATGACCACATAGGAGATGACCAAGAGGAGGAAGAGGAAAACACAGATGAAACCACTGTTGGCAGCAACAAAGATCCCTAGGGTGTGGGTATCAGTGCAAGCAAGATTGAGCAAAGGGTTCAGATCACACATAAAGTGATCTATGATATTAGGGCCACAGAAGGGCAAAGGGATGATAAAGAGGATCTGTATGGCTCCATGAAGAAAGCCTCCCACCCATGCCACTCCCATTAACAGGCCACATACCCGCCGATTCATGATGGTCATGTAGTGCAATGGCTTGCAGATGGCCACGTAGCGGTCATAGGCCATCACAGTAAGTAGGATGATATCAGCACCTGCAAAGAAATGTCCTCCAAAGATTTGGATTATACATGCATTGAATGTGGTGGTCTTCTTTTCACGGAGTGAATCTATGATCAGTTTAGGGGTAATAACAGAAGTATAACAGGCATCAATGAAAGAGAGATAGGCCAGGAAATAGTACATGGGAGACCCCAATAATGGGCTGGTAGTGATAGTGACCACGGTGAGCATATTTCCTACCTCAGAGATGATGTAAATCACCAAAAAGACAACAAATATGATTTTCTGCATCTTTGGATTCTCTGTGAGGCCCAGTAGAACAAACTCCGTCACGTTGTTTCTATTCTCCATTATTTCATATCATGAATAATTGCATTACCTGAAAAAAATTCCTTTTTATTAATGTAACCTTGAATGTATTAAGCATTTTCATCTAGTAAGTAAAACATACCTAGATTCTATTGAATTGTGGATTCTCATATGGTTTTCTGAGATAGAAAACAAATTATGAATTCTTTATGATTATGTAAATTATTTACTCATTGAAATTTCTGTTGAGTATGGCCATAGGGAACTTTGTAAACACACAGGCAGGAGATCATTTGTGCACACTTCGTCATCTGAGGTAATTAGTCATGTAATAGGAATACATTAAGTAAGAAATTGAATACATTAAGTAAGAAAAGGGAGGTGGTTTATGATGTACAAGCTGTGAATGCAATGGTAGGAATTTTACCTTTATCCTTGGGTAATGGGAAACCATGAGAAGACAGTAAGAATATACAAGGAAAAGTGAAGAGGAATTTGAGGAAGAGATAATAAGGGATAAAATTTTAATAAAGATCTTCATGTGTCTTGGATGAAGTGGGGTAAGGTTCAGTAAGAGTTTGGAAGCCAGAGATAGAAAGCCCAGTTAAGAGATTATTTATTATAGTTTACATAGTATTAACAGAGTGTTGATTGTCAGTACGTAAAGTATAAAAATCTACTATAAAATAATTAATAATGTTTATTTTTTATATACAATAATATTATATTTGCTTATATATATATAGAGAGAGAGAGTTTAATAGTTGATTAATATGTTTGTGTATGAAAGCAAATGTTGTATAGATAGGATCTCATTAAATACTGATAACATCCCATTTGTTTGGTATTATTCCATCCATTTTGAGATGAGCAATCAGTGTCAGAGAATTAGGTTGATGGTAATAATAACAATAACAATATTTACTAAAAGTGAATATTTAGTGGCTGTCAGTGTTTTTGCAGATGTTTATTGAATTAATCCCCACCAAAAACCTGTAAGATAATTCCAGCTCTTGTTTTGGCAATTATTTTATATTTTAAGTAATAGAAACAGAGAGGAGGTAAAGATTCTGCTAAGATCAAGATGCTAATTAAGAGCAAGAACTAAGATTAGTTCAGAATATACTTCCTCATGGTTTTCCTCCAAATTATTACCCATGCCCTATATTGTTATAATTAACAACATTGAACTAATTATATTTTTCTTATATGACCACAATAAATGTAATCGCTTTATTACTACTTTGGAGGCCAGTGTCTATAACACAATTTCATTAGGGTGCACACACACACACACACACAGACACACAGACACACACAGAAATGCTTGAACTCCCAACTATCAAGTAAAAAAAAATAATAAAAATGAAATAGTCAAATAAAAATTTAAAAATGTGGTACTATGTTTATTGAAAGCTCTTTTTGTCTTGACTTCTCCCTCAGACTTACTTCTCCCTACTCTAATCCATCTGCAAAGCAAACCATCTGATTTTTTGGGTTTTGGTTTTGAGTTTTGGGTTTTGGGGTGTTTATTTTTAGTTTTCTGTCAAGCTTTCAAACCATCTGTTAAATGTTGAAAAGGATTTCCACTGTGGTTAAGTGCTTTGGTTTGAAAATCAAAAAGACAAGATTAGAATTCGGATTTTTCCACTTGCATCTTCTTTTATCTGGAGTACCTTCCTAGCACATTACATCCTTGTTTTCTCATGTATAAAGCAAGATTAATCATATCCACATGAAATATTTTCATGAAAATTGTTTAAGGAAACCTACTTGAACATATCACCACTGTGTTGTATGCACAGAGAACTTTCATCTATTTTGTAACTGTGTAGGCACCTAGGATATAGGAATTATTGACATTTTGAGTGATAATTATGCAATCACTTAACTGTGCAAGAAGTTCAGGAAGAATCCTCTCCAATTTTACTTTTAAAGAAGGCACAAAGATTCAATTATCCATAGCCTTTGTTACAAAAAAGGATTCTCCATTCATGCTTGGATAGCACAGCTGATGCTATGTGTCCTTATTATTCATACTATGCCTCTTCTATGTGAGAAGTGTATTTCCATTGTGTTTTCACTCTCATGATTAGTCTAGATTATTAAACTAGTTGTCTCATTGCAAACGCATACTGTTTAGTGACAAAGAGCAGGGTCCAATAATTGGCTTCAATTCCTTGAGTATCAATTTTTTTTCTGTCAGTTTAGGTGAATGATATTTACCAACTATCCTTTGAAGAAGTGGGGTGAGGATGGAATACTTGAATACTATATTTGAAGGGACTGAAACAATGATTAATATATATGGGAGGCAAAAATATATAAGATGCATCAGCAATTTTGAACACTTACCTTACAGGCTTAGAAGATCTTAATGATGTTTGGAGGTGTTCAGAAATAATCCCATCTTCAAACTGACCTCCTCTCAGATAGGTAACTTTCAATATGAAAAATAAGACACACCCAGTAGGAGACTAGTCAAATAATTTGATATCAAATCAAGTTTTTAAGAACATGTTTTTATCAATCAAACGCTTCCCTTCTATCCTAAAGCCTCAAAAAATTTTTACAGAACACTTGGGATTTCAATTTAGAATGGATTATTTTAGAAAAAAATATGGAGACGTCATCTACAGATGGCTCTTGTCCCATATGCAAGAAGCAAGGTATATGGAGTAAGCACATTCAAATGGGTCATTCTGAGTGTGAGAATCTTGCTCTATAAATGGAATCAACAAAAATCATATTTACCTTACATTGCATGCATATTTAAAGAGTTTTCCATAGGTTCAAGGACCTTGTCATGGTGTTGTTACTTTTTCTCCTAGGAATTAATTATCTTCTCTGACAGAAATAATTTGTCTTATAAACCATGCTGAAGAGAGATGTTTAACAAACATCCAGGTTTGAATAGGGAGTTGCATGCCCCATACTTGGAATCCAAACACATAGGAATATCCTTTCTCTAAATGGACCTGAGCTTCTACAAATGTAGAATGTTAAGCAAGTAGAAAAATGGCATAATTCCAGTGTGGTGACCTGTGATATAGCTAACCTATTGATTCATGTCACAGAGAGAACTTCTGCCTCCTCAGCAATACTACAACTTCTCTGGAACCTGCTACAGATTGTTTGAGAGCTAGAGCACTGAGGGCATGAAATCAATGGCCCGCATTTTAAGGTTCTTGACTCCAAAAGCTGTTTTTGTTTGTTTGTTTTCACAATCACTAGGAGACAGGAAGTAAAAACAAACTCTAAGAAGCTCCCAACTAGTTATCTTTGGGATTCATGGTTTGTTCAGCATAGAATACTTGGCACCATTAAAATTGTGGAGGCAACTCATGGAATGGGAGAAGATATTTGCAAATGATAGTACAGACAAAAGGTTGATATCCAGGATCTATAAAGAACTCCTCAAACTCAGCACACACAAAACAGACAATCATATCAAAAAATGGGCAGAAGATATGAACAGACACTTCTCCAATGAAGATATACAAATGGCTAATGACACATGAAAAAATGTTCATCATCACTAGCCATCAGGGAAATTCAAATTAAAACCACATTGAGATATCACCTTACACCAGTTAGAATGGCCAAAATTAGCAAGACAGGAAACAACATGTGTTGGAGGGGATGTGAAGAAAGGGTAACCCTCTTCCACTGTTGGTGGGAATGCAAGTTGGTGCAGCCTCTTTGGAGAACAGTGTGGAGATTCCTCAAGAAATTAAAAATAGAACTTCCCTATGACCCTGCCATTGCACTCCTGGGTATTTACCTCAAAGATACAGATGTAGTGAAAAGAAGGGCCATCTGTACCCCAATGTTTATAGCAGCAATGGCCACGGTCGCCAAACTGTGGAAAGAACCAAGATGCCCTTCAATGGACAAATGGATAAGGAAGATATGATCCATATACACGATGGAGTATTATGCCTCCATCAGAAAGGATGAATACCCAACTTTTGTAGCAATATGGACGGGACTGGAAGAGATTATGCTGAGTGAAATAAGTCAAGCAGAGAGAGTCAATTATCATATGGTTTCACTTATTTTTGGAGCATAACAAATAGCATGGAGGACATGGGGAGATAGAGAGGAGAAGGGAGTTGGGGGAAATTGGAAGGAGAGGTGAACCATGAGAAACTATGGACTCTGAAAAACAATCTGATGGTTTTGAAGGGGCAGGGGGTGGGAGGTTGGGGTACCAGGTGGTGGGTATTAGAGAGGGCACAGTTTGCATGGAGCACTGGGTGTGGTACAAAAACAATGAATACTGTTATGCTGAAAATAAATTTATAAAAATTAAAAAAAAAAACAACACAAGATGATTCCCAATTGTTCTACAACTTTGTCACTTAGTACTGTTGTTTCCTTTGGGTAACTCTAGGAGACCTGTGGTGATGTATTTTTGTGGTTTTAATTTGCTTTCCCTGATGACTAATGGCGGTGAGATTTTGTTTTTCATCTTATTGTTAGACTTTTGTATACTTTTGTTCAAGTCCTTTGCATAATTTAAACATAAGATTTCTAGTTTTCTTATTACTAAGTTTTAAATGTTCTTTACATATAATACAGGTGTTTTTCATATAGATGTTATGTATATCTACAAAATGTTCACCTAATCCATAGATTGCCTCTTCATTTTTACTAATGGTGTTACCTGATAAGCACTGAATTTTAAAACTTTGACAAATTCCAATTTTAAATTTGTTCTTAAGGTTTATGATTATTTTGTATCTAATAAATATTGGTCTCCTCCCAAGATCAAAAGATTTCTTTGGAAGTTTTTATAGATTTAGCTTCAACATGTGACCTCACACTCATTTTGAGTTCATTTTTGTGTATGGTATGAGATGAGGTTGTGGTTTAGATTTTTTTTTTCCCCCTCATAGATCTGGTAGAATTTGTGGAATAGTCTACATTTTCCCCCACTGAATTACATGACCTCTCTGTAAAAATTCATGTAATTAGGCCTATTTCTGTGCATTCTATTGGTTTCAAATCTCAGTGTTTAACTTTGTGCCAATACCACACAGCATTGATTATGGGTGCTTAATAGCAATTCTTGAATTTTGATAGAGTAAGCATCCGAACTACATTGTGTGTGTGTGTGTGTGTGTGTGTGTGAATCTTTGAGATTCCATTGAATTTGTATATTTCTATATAAATCAGAATGGAATTGTTAATTTCTTTAAAAAATACTATTGAGATTGTCACTGGAATTGTATTGAAAACATAGAATGACATGGTAAAAGTGGAATACTTTTTTTTATTTCATCATTTATTAAAGTCTTTAAATCACAACTATCAATTGAAATTTATCAAATAATTTTACATTAATTCAAATAGCCTTGTGATACTCCTTCATTCTCTTAACTTAGTGAATTACACTGATTTTTAAATGCTCAATCAGTCCTTTATTACTGGAATAAATTCCACATCACCATAACCAATTATTTTGTAAGGAACATTGATGGGTTTTTTGTTTACTTGTATTCTGTGTAACATCTTTGGGTGTGGATTCAAAAGGGATATTTGTCATATATGTATATATATACATGTATATATACGTACATATATGTATATATACATGCATATGTATATATGTATATACATGTATATATGTATATGCATGTATATATGTATATGTATATATGTATTGCCTAAGTGCCAGGTCACATTATATGCAGGACTTCTTTATTCTCAGCTTCTTTATTCTCTGTCATTTGTTCTTCTATATCGCTAATTCTTTCTTCTGCCTCATTTATCCTAGCAGTCAGAGCCTCCATTTTTTATTGCACCTCATTAAAGCTTTTTTGTTTTCTACTTTAGTAATTTAGATTTTAGTTCTTTTATTTCTCCAGAAAGGGTTTTTATATCTCCCGAGTGGGTTTCTCTAATATCTTCCATTCCTTTTTCGAGCCCGGCTGGAACCTTGAGAATGGTCATTCTGAACTCTAGATCTGACATAGTACCAATGTCTGTATTGATTAAGTCCCTAGCCTTCAGTACTGCCTCTTGTTCTTTTTTTTCTGGTGAATTTTTCTGTCTTGTCATTTTGTCCAGATAAGAGTATATGAAGGAGCAAGTAAAATACTAAAAGGGTGGCAAAGACCCCAGGAAAATATGCTTTAACCAAATCAGAAGAGATCCCAAATCGTGAGGGGGGAGAAAGGGAATAAAAAGAGGTTCAGAAAGAAAAAAAAAAAGAAAAGAAACAATTAAAAAAGTAAAATGAATAAAGAAAAAATATAAAAAAGAAATATATATATTATATATATATTATATATATATATATAAGATAAACTTTCAGAAAGTGGTTGATTTTCTGTTTCTAGAATTGCTGTTCTTCTTCTCTTTGATCTCCCATTGGATTTGTAGGTGTTTGCAATCTTTAGATAAGCTATCTAGCTGATCTCCTGCTACCTGAAGTAGTCTTAGCCTGCTACTTCTCTGTCATCTTGACTCCTCCTTTTTATTTTTTTTTCACTTTTAATTTCCAGTTTGGTGGACATGTTCATCAAGTTTCTAATAATAAACTATTAAAGGATATCTGGGATAAAACTTGGTAATGGAATGTTAATTTTTATGCAAAATTAAAGTAATTTAATATTTTGTTAAAACTTTCTAGAGTCAATTTCAGAGAGGGTAGTTTCAGTGATTAATTATATTTCCTTGTAATAATAGTCTTACAAAATGAATTAATTATAGTTTGATTTTTACTCCTCTATGAGAAATTATAAAAGACCGTGAGAGTCTATTTTGGAAAACTTTGGTAAAATGTTTCGAAACCTCAGGTGCCTGGGTGGCTCAGTTGGTTAAATGTCTGTCTTCAGCTCAGGTCATGATCCCAGGGTCCTAAGATCAAGCCCCACATTTGGCTTCTTGCTAGGCAGGGGACAGACTCCCTGCTTTTCCCTCTCTCTTCACCCCCCCCCCCCCAGCTTGTGCTTTGCTCACTCTCTCTTTCTCTCAAATAAATATACAAAATCTTTTAAAAAATGTTATAATTCCATTTGAAGCTCATATTTCTTTTACAGTATTATTTTTAATTAATTCTAATTTTACTAGGTATAGATTACTTTTGTAATTTTTCTGGAGTTGTGTATAGTATTTTGTAGAAACATCTTTTTCAGCTTATATATTCAAAATTATTGGCATTTAGGTGTTAATAATATTTTATATTTTTCCTCTCCCTTTTCATCATTAGTTATATTATTATTCACTAATATTGCCTAATTACCTTTTATTTCTTTTGTATTGACTCATATTGTTTAAACTTTGACTATTTTGAAAGGTTTCTCAAGGATCCAATGTGAAAATTTGTTGCTTTCTTTTTTTATTTTTTGCTTCTTTTTAATTTTCACTTTGGTTTACCTTATGTTTTCTCATATTACTTTTTGATCTGATTCTGTCTAAAATCCTTTTCAGATTTTCTTTTTTTCTAGTGAAAATATTAATGTTATCATTTTCTTTAAAAGTATCAGTCTCCCTGTATCCTACAAACTCTGACAGGTAGTATGTTCCTTATATTTCAAGTATATGTAGATTTTTAAATTTCTAGTATGATTTCTTAATGAATTAACTGTGTTTCATAGAATAATTTTAATTTTTAATAATGTATCTGTGCATGTATTTATATTCATATCTACCTAGATCTAGATGTAGATCTACTTATAACTTTTTTTTTTAAAGATTTTATTTATTTATTTGACAGACAGAGATCACAAGTAGGCAGAGAGGCAGGCAGAGAGAGAGAGGAGGAAGCAGGCTCCCTGCGGAGCAGAGAGCCCGATGCGGAACTCGATCCCAGGACCCTGAGATCATGACCTGAGCCGAAGGCAGTGGCTTAACCCACTGAGCCACCCAGGCACCCTAGATCTACTTATAACTTTTACTGAGCTCAGATTTCTGTATAATGTCACTTTTTTAAAAACATGGTGATGCTTTTTAAAATAATTTTTAGTTAATTTTATGTATACTCCTTCCATACATACAAAAATATGTATTCCTTGTTAGATGTATGCTTTTATACAAACCTCCATAAACTTTTAATTTCTGTTGTTCAGATCTTTTATACCCTCTGGATTTAATGCCTTCTTAGGCATCCATCATTGAAAAAGAAACATTGAAATCTTCCACTGTGAAGGTGGATTCATATTTTTCTTCATGTGGATTTATCTAAACTTGCTTTATGCATTTGGAGACTAGACTGCTAAGTGTATGCCTGAGGCAGGGTCATGCAGCAAGAAGACAGAGTCAAACATCATACTTTACAGATAGTATTGTAAGAGGGTTGTAAGATGTGGACAGTTGTAGGATAATCACAAGGAATGTGTAATATCCTGGGGCTAGTGGAGCTGAGTACAATTAAGTAGAGTGGGTGCTCTGTAGTGGGAAGCAGAAGTAGAAATGAGCAATGCAGAAAAAAAAAAATAAAGTAAAATTAGACTTACATGGACTTAGCATGGACTCAGGAGGATTGCTGCTATGAACGGAGGACTCCAATTTACTCAACCTGATTCACTCAAAGTAAAAAAAAAAAAAAAAAAAAAAAAAAACCAAAAACACTAAAATAAGGAAAATAACTAATAATGCATTGTGGCATTTCCTAATTTTGAGACCCTTATATTCAATGTTACCTAGTGACATAAAACAATGTATATGACTTCTAAGATTCCAATGGTTGTAATTAGCCATTGAGAATTATTTCAAAATCTTCATGCTAATGACAATGACTCTATGTTGATGAGTAAATATTAATATTTTTCTATACTTCCTTTGCATATTTAGCTCTTTACATAATGTGAGGAATTAAAAATATATGTGTGTATATAATATACATCTCCAGTTTTTGAAGAAATTATTCTAGGAGAAGATGGAGAGAATCATACATATTCACCTTACATCAATGCTAGAAGAATACAAAAGTATTGAATCATTCAGCTAATCACCCTTAAGAGATACATCAAGCGGAGACTGGGTGGCTCAGTCAGTTAAGCATCCAACTCTGAATTTCAGCTTATGTCATGCTATCTAGGTCCTGGGATCCAGCTGGAGTTGGATTCTGTGCTCAGCAGGGAGTCTGCTTCAGGATTCCCTTTCTGCTTCTGACTCTCCTCATGCTATTCCCGTCTCTCTCAGATAAATCGATCAGCAAACAAACAAACAAATATATAAATCTTTAAAAATTATATAAATCAAATAAGCCTCAAGGCTGCCTATATTACCACTATAATAATATGGGCTTTATTTTTCAAATTATAATCACACACACATTGGCTGATGGAAAATGCCTGTGGGAGGTTTCCCCTGAGGACATGCACATGCTTTAATACATGTTATTCCCAAAAACGTTTTTCTGAAAGGTTCTTTGGATGAAAGATAAAAAGGAGGGTAAGAGGTGCTCCATGTCTGTTTGCTATTACATAGTACAGATACAAAAAGTAAAAGGAACCAACTGAAGGATCACCTTGATATAATATATACAAAAACATTTTATATATGTGTGGATATATAGGATAAAGAGAAAATAATTGTAATTTTTATAGGTTTTCATTTTATACAGAATTTGATCCCCTAATTTAAATTTTTAAGTTCCTCTGTAATAATTGTGTTGGTAGATATTTTTAAGAGAAGGCATTCAGGAATATTGGGAATGCAATTGAGGAAGGTTTTATGACTTTATTTGTATTTGGGAAAAGGCATCTAAGGACAATGAAAAAAGAAGTATGAGCTTCCAAATCGTATGGAATAAATTGGTGATTTAGATGTAGACCTTCCTCTTAGTACTTGTGCATCTTTGGATTCAAGATTCCTTATTTGCAAAACAACGACAATAATACAATAGTCCCTTTTATCCATGTTTCGAGTTTCATGGTTTCAGTTACCTGTTTTCAACCATGGTGCAGAAGCAGAAGATCCCCATTTGATGTGTTGTGAGAAGGTCAACAGCAGCCTAAAGCTATTTCCCGATGCCTGCCTCGTTCACCTCACTTCATCTCATCATGTAGGCATTTTATCATCTCACATCATCACAAGAAGAAGTGTGAGTACAATAAGGGTTATTACACTGTGATATATTGAAAGAGAGGGGGGAGGGAAAGCAAGGAAAAGGGAAAGAAAGAGGAAAAGGGAGGTTTTATACATTCCGTCCCCCACCCAAGGGGATTCCCAGAAGAAAGTTCATAGGAGCTGCTATAGATCTTTTTCCTATATCAATTTATATTTTCACAGCTTGTTTTTAAGCACTGTAGGTTGAACAGCAACCTTCAGCAACCTACCTTACCACTAAGTGGTAAGAGATGTTCAGGTTTGCACCAGTGTTCAGAACACACTCTAAACCAAGAGTTGCATTTCCTACAGTTTAGATTCTCTAGTTTTTGTTCTCTGATTTTACTGAAAAGCTACCCTGGGATTTATATATGTCCTTTAATTGATCCTATTCTTCCACATAAAGTTTAGGCTTGGATCTTCTCAACTTCTACATAAAGAAGTATTTTGCCTAGCTCTATGTTGAAACCAGAACAAATTTATACCAATGCCAAAGTTTTTTTCCTTATCCTGAATGTATGTCTAGCATAAAATCTTCAACCCACCCCATATGGCAGAATACAAAGCCAATAGGTAAAGCTGATTAGTTGATGAAGAACATCTTGTTTTCTATTTTCTTATACAACTGTGTGTTCCTCTTCACACATTTTATAAACTTGACAAGTTAGAACCATGAGACCTTGCATTGTATATTCCCCAATGAACTCCATTTTGCTCTCAGAACAAGACAAATGGATCCAGTATTTTTACTTCCACTTATCAACCAGGGAGGGAGGATGAGAGACAATGAATTTCTCGGTGTTAACAAGAAAAAGGTAACAAGACATAGGACTCTGGATGCTCCACTTTATGAGCAGTAGATGAGAGATCTGTTCTCCTCAACACACTCTTCCCCTCTGGTACCATGAAAATAATGAATTGGCATTAACAGTCTTTTAGGAAAATCATAATTTTGCTGTGGTAGACACTTGGTAATGGGTAAAATGTGATGCCTCAACATATTCTTTCTCTTCTCCTAGATCGACTGCATCTAAGTGGCTATGCTGCTTAACTGCATGGTTAAACATGCAGGATGTTCTTTCATCACTAGGGTTCTTCAACATGTCAACAGAAAAAAACTGGCTCTCTGCAGTGTTCTAATATTTTAAAAAGCAACCTCTAAAATGTGTCTTCAGAGTGATTTGGGAAAATGGAAGGCTTTTATATAAAAGTAGCACCATGTTCCCGTATTCAGATGCCCAGATTGTGCCTCTGGTTTTCCATTTCCTGCCTCTCCTGAATCGTGACAAAATCTAGTTCTAACTGAACCTCAACAAAACTACCAAGAAGGTGAGTCACTGAATTTGTGATCAACTAATTCAGTTTATTTATCTGCTATGATTAAGAATCTTGATTGTGATTTTATATCTTGAATAAATATTTACTTCTCCTGAATGTATAGAATATGGTGTTGGATTGGGGCTTTGTAAGTTATTGTCAGTAGCATATGGAATGGAGGAGAATTGCTTAAGTTTATCTGAGTGTTAATGGCAGAGACAGGAGGTGGAAACCAGATCAAAGTCCTTTTGGTCAGTGGATAATGTGGCATAACTCTCAAGAGCACAGAATTTGGCATTTGATATAGGTTCATACCTTAGGTTACTGTTTACTATCTGAATGAATTGATGTTATTGTTGGAAACCATCCAGTTGCATTCCCCCATGTATAAAAATCAGCAGAGTCACTCCTGGGTTATTATGAGTTAAATGCATGCAAAATGTTCATTAAATTCCCAGGATTTAGTATGCTCTCACAAACATCATTTGAATAATGATATCTCTCTTACACCAGAAAGACTGTAAACATTAAGTACAAAATTCCTCTGTGATCTACGTATTTTTTCATGTAAAAATACTCCAAATATTTACAGTGCTACAAAAAAATGTCATATGTTCCATATCATTTCAGGTGAAGTAAGTTTCTGTTGTGTCCCTGGACTCACCTCAGCCTCATGGAAAAACAGCACAATGTCACAGAATTTGTTTTCATGGGACTATGGGAAAATAAGCAATTAGAGCTACTGTTCTTTTTCTTGTTCCTGCTGTGCTACCTGGCTGTCTTAATGGGAAATTTCATCATCTTACTCACCATCACTTGTAGCCATCTAATTGAACAACCAATGTACTATTTTCTCTGTCACCTTTCCCTCATGGATCTCTGCTACACCTCCACTGTGGTGCCCAGGCTAATCAGGGACCTAGGTGCAGCAAGAAAAAACATTTCTTATAACAGCTGTATGACCCAGCTCTTCACTGCCCACTTGCTGGCAGGTGTGGAGATATTCATCTTGGTGTCCATGGCTTTAGACCGCTATGTTGCCATTGTCAAGCCCCTGCACTACATGGTCATCATGAACCGGCAGAGGTGTAACACGTTGGTCTTCATGGCCTGGGTTGTGGGGTTTTGGCACTCTGTGGCTCTACTGCTCATGGTACTCGACTTACCTTTCTGTGGTCCTAATCAGATCGATCACTACATATGTGATGTGAAGCCTCTTTTGAAACTGGTGTGCAAAGACATTCATGTTGTTAGTATCTTAGTGATTGCAAATTCAGGAATGGTGGTGGTTGTCATTTTTCTTGTCCTGGTGGCTTCTTACATTCTCATATTATGGAATCTTAGGACATACTCCTCCATAGGGAGACGCAAGGCTCTCTCCACCTGCAGCTCTCACATAATGGTGGTGGTTTTATTCTTTGTGCCTTGTATCTATACTTATGTTCTACCTGCCGGGAGTGAGAACAAGGATAAGGAAGTCTCTGTGTTTTACACTGTGATTGCCCCCATGCTGAATCCTCTCATCTACACCCTGAGAAACATGGAGATGAAAATCGCCATGGGGAAGGTATGGTCTAAAATGGCACATTCAGAATTCAAGTCAAGAGGTTGATTTTCATTGTGCTTTCATTCAATCTGTTGTCCCCACACAGTTGATCACTTGTGATGTTATAAAAGCATATGAGTTCTCTTTGGGGAGCTGGATTAAAGAACCTCTGAAGTTAGTATGAGCCAAAGAAGCAAGTCATTGTAATTCAGATTGCAATCCACACTTTAAAGAGTCCAGTTACTTCCAGGTGTGAGCACTTGGATTTAAGGAAATCAAGAAATAACCTTTCACAGCTCATCTCTGATCAAATCACTCCTCTCCCCGCTAAATATTTATATGGTTCCCTGTTTTCCTTGGAAGAAAATCCAACCCTTTCATTTGTTTATCATAAACGTCCCTAAATTGGTTCAGCTCTAACTGGTACTATCAGAGGTCATCACACTGGAAGAAGGTATGGTGTTATAATGACCGGCTTTGGGGTCAGGGAGAGCTGGTTGACATAAGTTTTTATCTCTGGGTTTTGGCAATTTGATTTAATTATGCGTGTGTCTATGAAATGGGGTAATATTATACCTCATGAAGATATACTATCACTACGACTAACACATGTGAAGTTTTAACACAGCGTAAGGCACATTGAAAAATCAAGTTATGTAATTCCCTCTTTCTCTGTCTTTGCTCCTGTGTGTCCCTTCTCCTGGATGCTTTCACTCAGCTTCGCTGGGTCAGTCTACGTTCTCCAAACACACTCTACTGTCAGCTTTATGGTTGTGTTTCAGCTATTTCCTCTGCTCAGGATTCCCCACGCCATGCTTGAGGGTCCATGTCTTAACTCTAATTCACACTGCTCATGTTTTCCTATTCAGGAAGACTTGGCTCCAACATACTAGAAGTCATTCTGATTCCTACCCTGTTCTTTTGTTGCTATTCAGCAGTATGTTTCCTCCACTTGAAATGACCCTATGTTCTATGTAAGTGCTTCTTCTTATGAACTGTGCTTTCACTAGTTTGTCTGAGAAGGAGGAGTATGTGGTAGAGCTTTATTTTTCTTATCTTTCTTTTTTTCTAAAAATAAACTTGGCCCAAATTAAGATGTAAACAAATAGTAGCTGAATTAAATTCTATGATAATACTTTCTTTTTTTATGTGACTATATTCATTGTTCTTACATATCTAGAACTTGTCCTTGTGTCATGAACAATCATGCATTAACCATAAGATAAGTTATGTCAAAAAGGCTAAGAATTTAATGTATAATCCCATGTGCCTATAAAGGATGTAATAAAATTAGCAGATTACCAGATGCTTAGGATAGTTTTATTTTATTTTATTTTTATTTTCTGCATTTAGGCGACACTATTCACTTAATCAGTGGTTACCTCTTTGTCCATGGATTAACAATACCCAATCTCAGCTCTGGGCTCCATTTAATATTCATTTTCACATTTGTCTCTGCCTAGAAATTTGTCTTTTCTCTGCAAAATGATTACATTGCTTCCACACAAACTTGGCTTGATTCAGTTACTCCTATCCCCAGAGCCTATGTCATGGAGGTAGTAGTGGTTGCCTAGTGCCTGATACCAGTCATTTGATGTTTCAGCTCTTAGAATCTTTCACATTGGGGCACCTGTGTGTCTCAGACGGTTGAGCGTTTGCCTTCAGCTCAGGTCATGATCCTAGGGGTCCTGGGATCAAGTCCCACATCGGTCTCTCTGCTCAAGGGGAGCCTGCTTCTCCCTCTGCCTTTTTCTGTCTCTCATGAATAAATAAATAAAATCTTTTAAAAAAAGAAACTTTCATATATGTAACTAATATTTTCTGTTTTCTCTAGATTCATGCAAGCTTCCAGAGCATGATGGGAAAACATTTTGACTGTACAAAGGACATAGTTAGACAAGTTATTCAGAGTTCTGTTTGATGGCTTAATAGAGACTCTTTCCAAAATGTTCTGGATATTTTTTTTAAGTATATAAAGTCCATGTACCCTTGTGTTTGTATGTAGTGGGTTGTCTGAGCATGTATTATTTGGGGACTCTTGGGACTCCTCGAGTTTTTCAGGAAAAATCAGGAAAAGTCCCACCATATTGGAAAGAAGGCCTGTAATGAAATTTAAAAAAATCATTTACTCTCATATTTTCTTTTTCCAAGGGATCACAACATTTTATTGGTAAAATTAGATGACATTGTATGAAAAGCTGACAAATAAAATATAACAAACTAAATTACTTATCAGTTTGTTGGTAGATTCAGGCCATCTATATAGGAATTTATTTTTTTAAGGATTTTATCTATTTTTTTAGATAGAAGAACACAAGCAGAGGGAGCAACAGGCAGAAGCAGGTTACATGCTGAGCAAGAAGCCTGATGCAGGACTAATCCTCAGGACCCTGGGATCATGACCTGAGCTGAAGGCAGAGGCTTAACAAGCTGAGCCCCAGGTGTCCCGCTCTATCTAGGAATTTATTGCTAATTTAAAATCTCATTTTTAATTAAAGGAATACCTCTTATCTGCTAAGAAATCCGTTACACTGTTTCTTTCTTTATGCCCCAGAGCTATGAGAAAACACTAGGCTGGAAGAAGCTTAGATATCTTGCCAGGGGCCTAAAGGGAAGACCAGAGGCCCAAACTAGTTGTGGCTGTAAGAGTTTTAAATGACTCCCTGCCCCAGCCCCCTCTCCTAATCCTTCAACTGTGCTCAACCCTATATTGGTCTGCAGGCATCCATTGTGAGGGCTGATTCAGATATGGACCCTAAATCACCTACCAAGAGATATTAGTAAAATCAAAATGCTCTCAAGAAGTTGACGATTTAGGTACAGAGTGAAGACTGAAGTATTTAGAATTGATTGCTTTGAAATATCTACTTTATGTGACACCATAATCATGGGGGTCTCTGGTGATGATGAGAAAATCAGAAGAGATGAAATCAACCCTCAGGATGGGCTGTCAGAGCAGAATGGAAGGCCTCTCTTCAACTCTGGACCTCCTCATTTCTGTGTAGGTCATATAATGGAGACTCCATGGTTAGAGTAAGTTCTCACATGCAGGTAATTCTGAGGGGATATGGTGTGCCAGGTGCGTTATGGTGGCCAGGAACTTAAGGTCTCAGTTAGGAAGTCTTGATTAGGACCAGCTAGCTGTGTGATTTTGAGCATAGCTGACATGCATTCCTAGTTGAATTCTTGGTGTATGGTAAATATCCTATAAGTGATTGAAACAGTTATCTTTGTTTTAGGATTTTAGAATTTAAGGATTTTGTTTGGAGGTGTTAAATAGTATGGCCAGTAAGAGGTTGTATCCAGGCTCTCTGAGTGTGCAGTTTCATGTTTTTAAAAACTGTGTTCCTTACCTGTCTATTAACAGCAACAAAAGTTCTATTCTTATTCATTAAGTTGGAAAATGAAACACTGATGCTTCTTGCTCCTCCTTCCAGCTGGGGCTACCCACTAATGAGAGAGGGAGGTAGCAATGTTGGTGATTTTAGCATACACGTAACTGTTGGCTTGACCAGAACTCGTTTCCTTAGGAGCAAGTGTGTCCCCTCACTTTTCTTTTTCCTTTGAAGGAAGGAAAAACCTTGGAAGCTTTTGAATGGCCTGCCTCTATTTACTAAACAGCCTGAAGATTGGCCATTCGTCTCTTTTTGTGTGTGCAAGGTTTTCTGATTGGATTCTCAAGCACTGTTAACATATTATGCTACTCAAATTCTTTATCTTCTATGTTTTGCTTTCAGGAATATTATTTAGTCCTATCCTTCCTATATCAAAAATTGTATGATAAATTGTGAGATAACATATGTATAATGCTTTTGCTGTTCCTTTTACATGGCATAAGTTTTACTGAAACATTGTTCTTTTCTTCTGAGAAGGTTTCCTCACTGTTTTAAGACTTCCTTCAGAGCTCCTTCTTTGCTCATAATTCTTTGTTGAGCCGCTTCTTGTGCATCATGAAAATATGCTTTCCTCAGGCTCTTCCTTCAATTCATCCAAATGAGCAAACTATAATTGAATTTAGTTCTGAGTCCAACTAGAGAGGTTTCACACCATAACCAACAGGACAGTTAAAAATAGGTTCCGGTCCCTTGTGACTCCTGGATTGCTTAACCTTTCCATTTTGCTGAGATTCTTTCTCATGTGTCCCATCCAACCGGGTACTTGTTAGAAGAAGTCTGGCTTTAGAGTTTTTGGTTTTTGACTCTAAAATAACTCTATAATAATATCATTTGAAGTGCACCTATGATCATTTTCCCTAATTGAGCTTAATTTTGTCATTGACTTTTTGAAATTTATTACAAACAGGGTCTTGTGCTTTCCCTGTGAGCCATATGCTCATGCAATATTCTACTTCCCAAGACCAGGTATGAATCCGTAACTAATGATGTTTTATCTACATCTAAGTCACAATGACTTGGAGTTATCCATGCAGTTTTATGGTACTGCAAATAAATATCTAGAGGTAGAATTACTAGAGAAAAGGTTACTAAATATTTTATTTATTTATTTATTTAAGAGAGAGAGATGGGGCGCCTGGGTTGCTCAGTGGGTTAAAGCCTCTGCCTTCGGCTCAGGTCATGATCTCAGGGTCCTGGGATCGAGCCCCGCATCGGGCTCTCTGCTCATTGGGGAGCCTGCTTCCTCCTTTCTCTCTGCCTGCCTCTCTGCCTACATGTGATCTCTGTCTGTCAAGTAAATAAATAAAATCTTAAAAAAAAAAAAAAAGAGAGAGAGAGAGAATGGATAGATGGAGGGGAACAGACGGAAAGGGAGAGAAGGAGACCCTATGCAGAGCAGAGCGTGATATGGGTTCAGTTCCATGATCCTGAGATCATGACCTGAGCTGAAACTAAGAGTAAGATGCTCAACTAACTGTACTATTCAGGTGCCCCTAGAAAATAGATTATTACTCGCTTGAGTAGATATCATCAACCTGGATTTCAAATTTTTATACAAGGGAACACTAGTTTTTTAGCAATGTATGTGATCCATTCCTCATATTGGTAATTTGTGGGTTTTTTCTCTCTCTTTTCTCTTGATTGATCTTGATGACATTTTCTGAGTTTTATTAATTCTTTTGGATAATTAACCTTAAGCTTTTCTTTTTCTCCATTCAAGAGGCCAGTTATGTCAGTTATTTTTTTCCTTAATTTATTATATCCATTGTCTATATTTTGTTTGTATTTTTTCATTTTATTTTTTTAAGTGTTCCAAAATTCATTGTTTGTGCACCATACCCAGTGCTCCTGCAATACGTGCCCTCCATAATACTACCACCTGGCTCCCCCAACTCCACCACCTCCTCCCCTCCAAAACCCTCAGTTTGTGTCTCAGAGTCCACAGTCTCTCACGGTTTGTCCCCCCACTCTGATTTCTCTCAAATCACTTTTGAGATACCACCTTACACCAGTTAGAATGGCCAAAATTAACAAGACAGGAAACAACATGTGTTGGAGGGGATGTGGAGAAAGGGGAACCCTCTTACACTGTTGGTGGGAATGCAAGTTGGTGCAACCACTTTGGAGACCAGTGTGGAGATTCCTTAAGAAATTAAAAATAGAGCTTCCCTATGACCCTGCAATTGCACTACTGGGTATTTACCCCAAAGATACGGATGTAGTGAAAAGAAGGGCCATCTGTACCCCAGTGTTCATAGCAGCATGGCCACAATGGCCAAACTGTGGAAAGAACTAAGATGCCTTCTAGTGGATGAATGGATAAGGAAGATATGGTCTGTATATACAATGGAGTATTATGCCTCCGTCAGAAAGAATGAATCAACATGGACAGGACTGGTTTCATTTTGTTTCTATTTTAATTTAGTTTTAGTTTCTGGATGTTGATGCCTTATATGCTTAAAACTCATTGATTACTGCAGATAGCTGCTTTCAATAATAGAAGTTATATCACTACACATTCTACAGATTTTTAAAATAAAAATAAAAGATAGAGTGTTCATATTAGGGCCAATAAATCCAACACTTTAGACTGAATGAAAAATTCTTCAAATGATATAAATTACCCAAGCTCCTGAAATTTTAAGATACATATTCTCAACGGCAATTTATTGCATCTTAAAGTGATTTAATTTATTGCCTTGTCCTCATACCCCTTGTGCAGCTAGATTTGGTGTGAATTCTACCCAACAACAGAGAAAATTTTTTTCTATTCTACACAAATGCTCACAAAAATAAAACAGAAGTGAACACATCTAAAAAGTACTAAAAAGTACTTTGGTACTAAAAAGTACCAAAGAAACCATTTCTTTGGTAATTTTAAATTATGTTAGGTTTTCTAACATTCCCTAGAATTTTCTTTACAGACAATTGTGCCTTGGTGAAAACTGCTGGTTCTACCAAACTTATTCAATATGAGAGACTTTCTTTTTTTATGTGAGTTTAACATGGTTGTGCCATACAAGATCAATATATAACATCAGTTGCATACTTTGTACTGGAAACTACAAAACAGAAAGTGGATTTTACAATTCCATTTCCAATAGCATCAAATACACAATATACTTAAGGAAAAATATGACAAGATAGGGGCAAGGCATACACTGAAAATGTTATAAAAACTCTGTTGGGAATATATGAAGAACTTAGTAAATAGAAACAAATATTGTGCTCCTGGGCCAGATAACTCAATACTCTTTGGATGTGAATTGTCCCCAAATATGTTTTAGATTCAGGCAATCCCATAAAAATATGAATGGGGACAAGTTTATTATTTTCCAAAGTGATCTAAAATGTATACAGCAATGTAAAGAAACTCCATTAGGTCACACAACTTTAAAAAGAACAAGAACTTACATTATCTCATTTCAAGGTCTATTATAAAGCTGCTGTATTCAAAACAGTGTGTTGTTCTCATGCAGCTGGACAAGCAGATCAATGGGCCAGCCTAGAGAGTCAGAAACAGACTGCGTGCATTGGTCAACTAATTCTCAACAGGGGTCTGTAGGCAATTTAGTGAAGAAAACATTGTCTTCACAACAAAGGGCAGTAGAAGGGTTACACATTGGTATGAACCAACAGCAACACCACAAAAACCCATTCATCACAACTTGTACAAATTCAATCCCAAATGGAACATAGACCAATATGTAAAAAAGGAAATGCATAATCCATTTAGAATAAAACAAGACAATATCTTTGTGACCTTGGATTAGAAAAATAATTTTAAACATAATAACAATGGTGTGGCCCATATTAAAAGAAAAGATAAAATGCACTTCATTAAAATTAAAACGTTTTCAGCAGAACACGTTTATGATGAGGGGCAAAGTCAAGATTTGAAGATGTTGATGGGACACCTGTATATGTCTCTAAGGGGAGTCCTAGAGTGTCTGTCAGGGGAGGATACACAAGATATGACTGGCTCTCTTCTCTGTGGATTGATACAGGCTAGATTGGGTAAAGCTTGGTCAACATTGGGTATGGTATTGAAATGGACAAACTGTAAAATCATCAAGCTTTGATATCCTCTGTGTCAAAGGGCAATGTAGGGGAGGAAAGATTTTCCCTTTTTCCTTTTTCTGTTCTTTGGCTCACCTAACAATTAAATTGACATAAGACAGGTTAACAGAAGGAAAAACAAACAAACAAACAAAAAACCTTCAATTTCATATGTATGGGAACCCCAAAGAAATGAAACTCCCTGATAATCAGGCAACCGAAGTGTATATTCTCTCCTGAGCTAAAGAGAAGGGGTTAGGGATCCTATGGGTGCAACAGGGAATTTGAACAAGCAAGCCCTGCAGAGACCCCCACAGTTGACCATGCCCACCTCACACTCTGTAGTTTTCTCTGGTGGTACCTCTTTCTTGAACAAGACCTTCAATCCCAATTTTTTAGGCAGTTAGTGGGAAAGATAAAAACTCTTCTTGAATCCATTGGTCTGATTGTTTGCAGCTCAGAACAATTCACATGTCAAAGTTGCACGTGGGACAGCCTGCCCTGAACCCCATCAGTTAGAATCCTTCATTTACTCAAGGGATACTAAATGTTCAAAGCCTGGAATCAAGCTTTAAATTTAGAAATATACATTTTCTTGCTTAATGGCTATTTTTTATGGAGTCAAATTTAAATTTTATTTATTTATCTTATTTATATGTTCAAGTAGCCAACATATATTAAATCATTATTTTTGGTGTAGTGTTCAAAGAGTGATTAGTTGCTTATAACACCCAGTGCTCATCACATCAGCTGACCTCCTTAATACCCATCACCCAGTTACCTCATGCCCCATCCTCATCTCTTCAGTAACACCTATTTGAGCTGGTTATTTAACTCCTGGAAACTCCTGTGTTCTTACGTCCACAATAGAGGAAATAATACTTATAGCAAAATATGCATTCTTGTTAAATAATTTAATGAATTTAATTGAGATTTTATGTATTTATCTAAGAGAAGGAAAGAATGAGTGGAGCAGAGGGCATAGGGAGAGGGAGAAGGAGCCTCACTGCTGTTTTGGAGTTTGATCCTAGGACCCCAAGATCATCCAAGGACCCTGAGATCGGAGATCTGACCCAAGCCAAAGTGAGATGTTTAACTAATTGAGGCACCCACGTTTCCACTTTTCTCTGAATTTTTTTCATCTGCTTTACTTAACTCCCAAGTTCACACAGAAAGAATGTTTATTGTTTCATCATTCTTTTTCTTTTTCCCCTGTCCCCCACACATCCATCCCAACAATGCTGGTCCCAAACCATGGATAGTTTTGCACCGGTTCTCATATTGCACGTCATTGGTTGTATTGATTTGTTGACTCTACACACATCACATCTTGGTACTGGGGCATACTTGGATTATAAATGCTTGTGTGTCGTTCTCTTGGTTCTATCTCACCTCACATTTTCCTGATAGCTAACCAAACACTATTACAGACTGCACTGGTTTTCCTCTCATTCTTCAGAAAGCTGGATGAATCTACAGAACAGTCAAAATATCCTGAACCACTCTGATCGTGACCTTTTTGGGTCTCTAAAGAAATAAATAGTTCCTGAGGCAAACTAATCCAAGATAGAAAGCAACACCCTGGGCAACCAGAGACATCACTCTGGACAGTGGTTTAGCAACATTTGGCCAGGATCTCTCTAGAAATGCCTTTGGGAATGTAATTATCTACAGCTTTCAAAGAATTACTAATTTCTGTGTTGTCACCTAAGTTTATATTCCGTTGATCCCAACCAAATTCTCTTCAGGAATAGGCAGAATCTCAGCGATTTCCAGAACCTAAATACCCTTGTTACCTTTTGCAGGAATTAAGAAATACTTTTATTTATTTTTATTTTTAGTGAGCTAGCATTCAGACCTTAAGTCAGCATTTGAAATTCCTAGCTTACTTTCCTGAGGCATAACAATGCCTTTCTTCATCTCTGGTAGGTTTAGTAAATATTTGAAGTCCACTTCCTTGTAGACCTGTAGAAGGTGTAAGTCACACTGAGATTTCCAAACCATTTATAAAGAATTAATATGGAAGCATGTGAATTACTGACTTATAATTCTCTTCATTTTATTCCAGATTTTGATGCTGGGGATGATTTGGCACAGTGAGTATCTGAGGGATGTAATTCTACCTGATGTAGCATAAAACTAACCTGACAAACACTCGGATATTATGCTTAGTGAATTATCCTTGTCACCTTAGTTTGGGAAGGGTCCCACCAAGCATGAGCTTGACTAATTATATGGTCTTATTCTATATAACTTAATCTAAATACTATAAATTCTTTTGCAATATATGGTAATTCCATTCCTATAAAAATGTTTTACAGGGGTACCTGGGTGGCTCAGTGGGTTAAAGCCTCTGCCTTTGGCTTGGGTCATGATTGGGATCGAGCCCCGCATCAGGCTTTCTGTTCAGCGGGGAGCCTGCTTCCTCCTCTCTCTCTCCCTGCCTCTCTGCCTACTTGTAGATCTCTGTCTGTCAAATAAATAAATAAAATCTTTAAAAAAATGTTTTACATGTGTTAGTTTTAATCATTATTTGTAAGCAAATTTCCAGTTAATAGCAATAAAATTTAAGCATTTTCTAGTTGGCAGTGAATTTCATTGGGCCCCATTCTTGTACTTATGCACAAACCTCCATGTTACTGTTAAAAAATAGCCCTTTTTCTGCTATTCAATATGTACAAAAATGAATAATTTCCTGTATTTCAGAGTAGTTGCCATTGTAGAATAGACTAGTTTCATCTGAGTCAACTAAGATAAGTTTATAACATGCTATTCTGTTATACTAAGAGATATTGCAAACGTGTGGTGGAAATTTTATATATATATATATATATTTGAGAGAGAGAGACAGTGTGGGGAAAGGCACAGGGAAAGGGCGAAGCAGACCTCTGCTGCGTAGAGAGTAGGACGCAGGGCTTGATTCCAGCACCCTGAGATCCTAACCTGAGCACAGGGCAGCCACTTAACTGACTGAGTCACCCAGGCACCCATGGTGGAAGCTTTGATTTTTTTTCTTTTAAGATTTTATTTATTTTTTTACAGAGATCATGGGTAGGCAGAGAGGCAGGCAGAGAGAGGAGGAAGCAGGCTTCCTGCTGAGCAGAGAGCCTGATGTGGGGCTCGATCCCTGGACCCTGGGATCATGACCTGAGCCGAAGGCAGAAGCTCAACCCACTGCGCCACCCAGGTGTCCCCTCCCTTTTTTTTTTTAAGATTTTATTTATTTTTTTGATGGACAGAGATCACAAGTAGGCAGAGAGGAAGCTTTGATTTAAACATAAGATCCTCTATTCTTATACTGGTAGTTCAACCAAAAGTGCACTTTTTATTTATTTTTATCAAGGAAGTAATCATTTGGGAATATTTTTATAGTGATAAGATATATATATATATATATATATCACTCTAAGGATTAGGGGTAAGCATTCCCTAAGAGAACCAACCGGCCATGCAACTCACCTAAATGTTTTCCTCAACATTTGTTGAAACTGAAGTTTACCTGATCACTTATGAAATGCATGCTATGAATTTTTTTTTTCTTTAATTGCCACTGGCCTTGGTTGTGTGTGGGTGCATGACACTTTCTGTACTTCTAAACTAATCCAGTTTGAACCATACCTGTTTATGGGATGTTTCATATTACCTCATGTATTCCTCATTAAAATTCTGAATTTCATAATGATTTCTTCATTGTAAAAGGAGTGAAATGAAGTTTAGAGAGATGAAGGAATTCACTCAAGGACTGTACTCGTCGGTTTCCTTAAAACTCCTCAATGTTTCTCCCTCTTCCTGTGTTGTGCTCTTCTAACCACTGGTTCAGTGGTTGCCTGATGTTCTTTATGTGTCAACTGTGACTTCAGTTTCTACCTAAGAGAGGTCCATAATATCTCTCCCATCAAAGTGTTATTTCTCTGACAGTAATTCTCCTCCCTTTTCCATTTTACATCTGGTCTCTGCAACGATCATGTGTAATGACCCTCAGGTTACAGGGTGAGATAAATGGGAAACACTATTGTGGATTCAATCCCAATGATAGTCTAGAAACAAGGAAGAATCCTGATTTAAACAATTTACATGTTGGGAAAACTGAAGGAAAATTATTTAAAGTGTTTTAGAATGAGAAAAGTCCAGACAACATTAATGTTCAATAGTCCATATAACTTTATTTCCATAAATATTCAGGAAAACAGACTGGGTGTCTAGTCACCGATCATCTTGCATATTCTTTTCTATTCAGTTATGGATTCAGGATAGTTTTTCCATGCCTTCCTCCTGACAACCATCACCATACCCCTCAGCTCTCCTCCATAAAATTAGTCCCAAATTGAGGGGAAATGAGGATTTCTGTCTCCCAACATTCACAGAGTATTAATTCCCCAACCTGAGAAAAGATTAGATTCTCTTGATCTGAGTTTCTTCTTTTTAAAATCAGAGATTTGGATTAGTCAAGTAAGTTCTGCTTTTAAATTGTTTGCCGACTTCTTATATAGTAATTCTTCTTAAAACAAATTGTTTCAGGTAAAATATTGTATTTGAAAAACTAACATTATTTCTAGCTTGTTAACCAAGAATCAGCATCACTTGCAATAAAAAGAAAACAGGTCAATGAATTCTACCTCCTTAAAACTTTCTAGTACTCTTTAAGTAAGGTTAACTTCTGAATACTCTGTAACTCATCATTGTCAAAAAAAAAAAAAAAGTAGGAACACACTAAACAATTACTCCTTTGTGAAGTTAGAATTTGAATAAAATTTAAAGCAGAATTGTTATCCTACAGTATGGACCACTTTCTAAATGTCTCTCTCTTAACTCTCTCTCTCTCTATATATATAGATAGATAGTGTGCATGTGTGTGTATGTGTGTGTATACATAAATAGAGAGAGATATATCCTACATGTATGAGTATACATGTATGTATTTACATACAATAGTCTCTAGGACTTTAATACATATATATTAATTTTCAATAGATCTGATGGTTTCTATATAACTTGGTATTACAGCATTGTGTGTGTGTGTGTGTGTGTGTGTGTGTGTGTGTGTGTGTGTGTGTGTGTGTTTAAACAGACATCTGGAAACTTAGATATGACTGTCCCAGCAGGTCCAGAGAAATGTAGGAAGTGCACTAGCTGTTCAAACCCACTGGGGACAGATAATTCCTCATCATTGAGGAATAAAACTCCATGAAGTGCATTCTCTCTACTTTTAACTTATTTTTTATCAAATAAATAATGTCTTAAAGTTACACATCAGGTACAAAAGATGCAAATACGTGAATGTTGCGTTTATTTTGTTTCAATAAATATCGCTGAGTGCAACCTAACCACTAAGTTTGACTAATGCCACCTTCCATACACCCCCTTTTTTGACATTAGTTCCTTAGATTGTATATAAAACTCATGAAATTTGGGGGAAGAACAATAATATATGCACGATTCAAACATACTTGATCAATTTAATAATTTTATCTATTCTGAAGGACGGTCATCGAAATCTTCAATGACAGTATTTACGTTTTAAAAATTCTCTTTAACACATGAAATGTAAATAGGAGAAATGAATGAAAGTGCTCATTTATTTCCACATTTTGGTCATGAATTGATATTCTTTATTTTCTGTATACATTTTCACCATTCCTTGCTTTTTAAAAGAACAGCAATTCCATTGGATTAGCATGCATGACCCATTGGCAACGTTTGGTCACATAGCAAAAAAAGAGGTTGTTATGGTACTATGTACAAATTAACCTTTAGCAGTTCAGACTGTACATTTGCATTTCCTGAGGAAATAATTCACAGAATCTGAACAGAAAATGTTGAAAATAAGAAATTTATCCTCATGTATTAGCCACACGCATCCAAGAGATATACAAAAAAAAATTTTTGGACTCAGGAAAATTAAAAAAAAATTTTAGTTCTTATCAAAATAATATAACTGATAATAATGAATAGTTTTTTATTTTAAAAACTTCATTTAAATATTTAAAAATCTTTACCAGTAAAACTGAGTAACATACATAATCATTCCCATTATTCCAATTATAAAATTATTTCACAATACTTCTTCAGAAACAAAGACAATAAAACAAGAGAAAGAAGTTAATTTAAGAAGACAAGAATAATTAATATTAATATATTCATGTCAATTCACTCTTAGTAAATTTTATATCTATGTGTTCATACTATTAAGGTTTCACCAAATTTCTGTTTATTTCCTTCAGATACATACTCATTTGTGCGTAGTGTACAGCAGACTCAAGTATATGGAGAAGCAGAGAAACATCTCAGAATTCATACTTCTAGGACTTTCTTATGACCAGAATACGCAAATATTTTGCTTTGTGCTCTTCTTATTCTGTTATGCTGTCCTGTTGGCAGGAAACCTTCTGATCCTTGTCTCCATTCGATGCAGCCCTCTTTTTCACCAACCCATGTACTACTTCCTCAGCCACTTATCCTCTATGGACATCTGCTATACCTCTAGTATTACACCCAAATTAATTAGTGACCTACTAGGAGGGACAAAATCCATCTCCTACAGTAATTGCATGTTACAACTATTTGCCATGCACTTCTTTGGAGGCATTGAGATCTTCATTCTTACCGCCATGGCCTTTGATCGCTATGCTGCCATCTGCAAACCTCTCCACTACCTGCTTATCATGGACAGGACAAGGTGCCATCTCCTAGTCTTAGCTGCGTGGGCTGGTGGGGCTCTCCATTCTTTTCCTCAATTATTGATGGCAATCCAGTTGCCGTTTTGTGGTCCTAATGAAATCGATCACTACTTTTGTGATATCTTCCCTCTGCTGAAAGTTGCCTGCACTGATACCTACATCACTGGTGTCCTTGTGGTTGCCAATTCAGGTATGGTTGCCTTAGTTACCTTTGTTGTCTTGTTTGTATCTTATGTCATTATTTTGTTTAGTCTAAGACATCACTCAGCTGAGGGAAGACGCAAAGCCCTCTCCACCTGTGGGTCTCATATCACTGTGGTCATCTTATTTTTTGGGCCATCAATCTTTGCCTACCTTCGACCTCCAACCACTTTCCCTGAGGACAAAATATTTGCTCTATTTTACACCATTGTTGCTCCTATGTTCAATCCCTTAATCTATACATTGAGGAATACAGAGATGAAAAGTGCCATGAGGAAAGTTTTGTGTCAAACATTATTTTCAAAGGAAGTACACAATTAACTTGAGCAACATATACCTAAGTAACTTTATTTTTAAAAATGAGTTTGATGTGACTAAATGAGCTAAGAAATATTTGATTATCTTTATATTCAGTGTCTATTGTGAATGGAATCCATGAAAGAAAGAGGAATTATAAAGAAATTTAAAGGGATAGCTTAATGAATCCTAATTCCCACATACCAGAATTAATTGAAAACTTAGTTTTATGGAGTATTAAGGAGGTGTGATTAGGGTCACCTATAGAAAAAACTGCCAAATCAAATAAAGCAACACTATTTGGTCAGTGAATTATAAAACCAAAACAATTTTAATGATAATTCTATTAAAACTCCTGCACTTATATGCCAGTTCTCATAGTGATACACATTCTACACTAGTGACCAAGTTGAAATCTAAAATTAAAATAATGACTTTAAATCATCACAAGTATCTTTATGATAGAACATTCATTTCTGGGGCACCTGGGTGGCTCAGTGGGTTAAAGCCTTTGACTTTGGCTCAGGTCATGATCCCAGGGTCGTGGGATCGAGCCCTGCATCAGGCTCTCTGCTCAGCAGGGAGCCTGCTTCCTCCTCTCTCTGCCTGCCTCTCTGCCTATGTGTGATTTCTCTCTGTCAAATTAATAAATAAAATCTTAAAAAAAAAGAACATTCATTTCTACTTCCTCTAGTGGCATTCAGAAATCAGCTGTACAATGAAGAAATCCGTATAAGAGAACCTGTTTTAAATCAGCTCCTGGTGATCAATCAGTTCTCCTGAATTCATATTAAAAATAATAGTAATACCTAGTTAAGACAGAGCAAGAGTCAATAATTCAGGATGCTAAAAACAAAATTACTTGTTTTTTCACCATTTACCAGAATGTAAAACATTTTTCATAAAACCTAAGGGACTGAATAATAAATTGTAAATGTCAACAAATCCCTACCTGCCTATAGTTGGTAAGTGGAAAGTTAATGGATCCAGAACTGAAGACTTTCTCTGCTATAAAGAGAGATAGAGGAAAAAATAAATAAATAAAGCCTAGCAAAAGACAGATTAAGATATGGTCAACCAACCAAAGCAAATTAAAGTACATTTTGCAAGCATATTTTGACTGCATATAGATGTTTATAACTGCTTTATTTATAATTGTCAAACCTCGCAACCAAGACCTCCCTCTACTGGTGAATAGATAAATAAAATGTGATTTCTCTGGACAATGGAATATTATTCAGAGCTAAAAAGAAATGACTTATCAAGCCACAAAATGATATGCAGGAAATTTAAATGTGTATTACTAAGTAAAAGAAGCCAATATGAAAAGGCTACCTATTATTTGATTGCAACTATATGATCCTGGAAAGGGTAAAACAATGGAGACCTTGACACCTTTAGTGTTTGCCAAGGGTCAGTGTAGAGGGTAGAATGAATAGAGCTCAGAAGATTTTTAGAGCAGGAAGCATGTCTGTATGTTAGTACAGTTGTGGATACATGTCCTTATGCATATCAAAACTCATAAAATGTACTTCATGAAGTATGAAGCCTAATGAAAAGAATATTTGGGGAGATAATCATGTGTGAATGTAAGTTCCTTTGATAGTAACAAATGTATCACTCTGGTAAGGGAGGTTGTGTATGAGGACAGGGGAATTATGGGAAATCTTTGTACTTTCTGCTCAGTTTTGCTGTGAAGCTAAAGCTGCTTTAAAAAATAAAGTTTATTGATTAAAAATATACACTATGGCATGACAGATATATCAAAGCTTGTAGTGGAAGGAAAGAGACATCTGAAAAAGATTTTCTACAGAAAAATAAAAATACAAGAAAGGCCTTTTTGCGTGCTTGATCGGATTCGAAGAAAGGTTACTCAAGAAACATAGCAAATGTCATTACAGAGAAGATGTTAGATAGCAGGATTTTAATAAAAAGAAGATGGTAAAAAAAGGAAAGTGTTTTAGAATATGTAAGCAAAATGCAAGAGTTGCAATCAGTCTGGAGGCACAGTCCAAAAGAGCAGAAAAAATAATGAGGACGGTGAAACTCGACAGAGCTGTTAGAGCAAAGAGGGAGTGGACAGATTGTCTCAGCAGTTATACAGAAGGAAACAAAACTATCGCCAGATTAAACATTTTCTCCTAAGCATTTTTTTAAAAATATTTTATTTATTTATTTGACAGACAGAGATCACAAATAGGCAGAGTCAGGCAGAGAGAGATGGGGGGAGGGAGGCTCCAAACTGAGCAAGGAGCCAGATGCAGGGCTCGATCCTAGGACCCTGGAATCATGGAGCTGAAGGCAGAGGCTTTAACCCACAGAGCAACCCAGGCTTCCCCTCCTGTTTCATTACTTAGCTGGACCAAAGCAAGCTATCTCTGAAATGCAATAGAAATTCAGATATTTTAAGAGCAAATTCATTTTAAAGGACTCTTTTAAACAGTCGTTATCATTTGTTTTCATTATCATGCTGTCTTCATAATGTAACTTTCTCTTTCAGAACATTATTAATAATCAAAATTATTATTTGTACACAATATTTGACCTAGGGCTAAGGACGTTTTCTGCCACAAATCTAGACACACATTCCAAGTTAATGAGACTTTAGCATTCTATAAAATCAACAACTTTCACAGAAATGACTTCGGACTTTTTACTGTGGCTTTCATGTTTATTAAGTTGAGAACATAGTCTTTTTCTTAATTGAGACAGAAGTGATGTACGACGTTATATTCGTGTCTCCTATTTAACATAAGGTATTGAGAAACAACCACTGCAATCAGTGTAGCTAACATCCGTCACCACACATAATTGCAAATTATTTTCTTGGGACAAGAACTTTTTGGATACCAGACTTTCTCATTTTTATTGCACAAAATCCTGCCTGGGGATTTGAAGACATAGATTATAAAATTACTCCATATCAGAATCTAGGACACTTCTAAATATTTTAATAAGGAAACCTAGCATATTTTGCTATTATTTGAGACTTAAACTATTTCCAAAATATTTCCACTTTTGTGTTTATTGATGTGAAGATTTTGACAAGGGTTGCATGTTATAAGATAGAAAAATAGAAAAATATATCAACTTAAAAATATTAAAGACTATCCTAAAAAGAGTATGGAAGTTTTCCTTCTGCTTCAATTTTTTGAAACAGCTTCGGGAGAATAGATATTATTTCTTTCTTGAATGCTTGGTAGAATTCCCCAGGGAATCCGTCAGGTCCTGGGATCTTGTTTTTTGGGAGGTTTTGATCACTGCTTCAATCTTGTTACTAGATATTGGTCTATTCAGGTTGTCAATTTCTTCCTAATTCCGTTTTGGAAGCTTATAGTTTTCCAGGAATGCATCCATTTCATCTAGGTTGCTTATCTTATTGGCATATAAGTGATAATAGTAATTTCTGATGATTGTTTCTATTTTCTTGGTGTGAATTGTGATCTCTCCCTTTCCATTCATAATTTGATTAATTTAGGTCCTCTCTTCTGTTGGTTTGGCCAGTGGTTTATAAATCTTATTGATTGTTTCAAAAAACCAGCTTCTAGTTTCATTGATTAGTTCTACTGTATCTCTAGGTTCTATCTCATTGATATCTGCTCTAATCTTGATTATTTCCATTCTTGTGTGTGGGGTTGCCTTAATTTGTTGTTGATTTTCCAGTTCTTTAAGGTAAGAAGAGAGCTGATGTATTCTGGATTTTTTTCATTTTTTTGAGTGAGGCTTGGATGGTTATGTATTTCCCTTTTAGGACTGCCTTTGCCATATCCCTTAGGTTTTAGACTGATGTGTCTTTATTCTCATTAATGTCCATGAATTGTTTAAGTTCTTCTTTGATTTCCTGGTTGATCCAAACATTTTTAAGCATTTAGCTTCCAAGTATTTGAATTACATATAGAGAGAGCTTCTATTCCTTTATGAACAGCATAATCCAAAAGGTACACATAATTTTATTCAATAATGCCAAAAGTAAGTAATCATTTGAGTGCCTTTTGTAGAGAAGAAATTATTAGACTAGTGATCAATGTTAAGAAACATGGTAAGATAACCAATTGATGACAACACTAATAGAGTTTCAGTAACAGATTTTAAATTGGAGTTTCCCATGATCACATTTGTTAAATCCATCTTATGAATGTTCTTTCTTATTTCCTTTATTCCCCTATTGATTATGGGTGTGTGCACGCATGACAATCTGTGGTCCTAAAGGAATCACTCAGAAAGGAAAGACTGTAAAAGAAAAATGACAGTTTTGAACCACACACCACTGGCTATTTCACATTAGCTCATGTATTCCTCACTAAAATTCTGAATTTTGGATTGATATCTTAGTTGTGAAATGAGAAATAGGAAGCCTAAAGAGATGAAGCCATGTGCTCAAGGATCACACTGGTCAGTTGATTTGAGATGACTCAGTGTTTCTATCCCTTTCTGTGTTGCTGCTGTTTCAACCACTTGTTCAGTGGTTGCCTCAAGTTCTTTATTTACCAATTGTACCTTTAGTTTTTCCAGGGAGGGGTCCTCAGTATCACCATATTGCTTCATGAGAGTAAGTCTCCTAAACTGACTTTTCCCTCTTCCCTTTTAACTCTACTAATAAAACTGATCATAAATCAACTTTCCTCTGAATACAGGCTGGAGTTTTGAGTTATTGGAGGTGAAATTCCAATGATGATGTGGAAAACAAGCAGCAATCCTGGTGAGGAATTGCATTTTTTTAAAACTGAACATAAATTATTTCAAGTGTTTTAGAATCAGCCAATTCTAGATTACATGTGTATATTAAATATTCTGTACCTCTTTACTTACATAAACACCCAAAGAGACAGAGGAGGTGTCAGTTAACCCATCATCTTGCATGTTCTTTCCTGTTCAGAGAAGGAATCAAAACAGTTTTTCCATACCGTCCTTCATGACATCCTGAAGTTCTCTCCCATGAAAGACAGCCCCAGATTGAGGAAGAAACAGAGTTTTTGTTTTTTAACATTTACAGCATGTTACTTTTAATTTCTGAGAAATTATTTAAATTCTCTTAATATATTTCCTCTCTTTAGAATCAGAGATTTGCATTTGTCAAGTGATTCCACATGTATAATGTTCACATTCTACTTAGATAAAAGCTGCCTATAAATCAATTTGTTTTAGAAATTAGATATATCTAAAAATTATTATTGTTTCTACCTCATTAACAAAGATTAGTATCAGTTGTAATAAGTAGAAGATAAGTCAGTGATCCTCACACTCCTAAAGCTTTTCAGTGCTCCTTATTTACAGTTAACTGCTGAACACTTTGTGACATAATTATTTTATTTTGTTATATAAAGGAGTCTAGGGAGCCTTGTTAATGATCCTGTAAGCAAAGCAACAAATCAGAAGGTTATAATTTTATGAAGTTATAATTTTGTATAGTATTTTAAAACAGAATTGAGGGTCGTCTGGGTGGCTCAGCCAATTGGGCATCTACCTCCAACTCAGGTCATGATCCCGGGATGGAGCCCTGCATTGGGCTCCCTGCTCAGAGGAAAGCCTGCTTCTCCTGATCCCTCTGCCTGCTGCTCTGCCTACATGTGTCTCTATCTCTCTGTCAAATAAATAAATAAATAATCTTTAAAAAAAATAGAACTGATGTCTTTTGGTTCAGACCATTCTAAAACTGCCATAGGTGTTAACATATTGCCATCTAAACACTTCTTGAAAACTTTCAATAACATAAAATTTGTGAATCTCTATAGATGATGGTTACTAAATAATATTTTTTTAAAAAATAATTTTGTATTATGTAAAGAGTATCCCTGGGCCCAGATATGTCTGTCACTTGAGATTCAGACTAAGGTAGAAAGTGTGCTAGTTTTTGCAAACCCACTAAAATTAGGTACTTCTTTCTTAGTGGGTAAAATATCTCTTAGAAGTACTTTCTCTGTATCCTACACTCATTTTGCACTGACTAAGTGATACCTTCACATATACATCAGAAGGACACCTGGGTGGCTCAGTTGATTAAGGATCTGCCTTCGACTCAGGTCATGATCTGAGGATCCTGGGATCCAGTCCTTCATTTGGGTCCTTGTTCAGTGGGAAGCCTGCTTCTCCTCTGCCTGATGCTTCTTCTGCTTGTCCTCTCAGCCTGATAAATAAATAAATAAATAAATAAATAAATAAATAAATAAATCTTTAAAAATGTTATATTAGATACAAAGATGCAAATTCCTGAATCTTTCATTTATTCGCTTAGGCAAAAAACTTCATAGAATACTTTCTCACCACAAAATTGTATTCAAATTACTTTCAGTATCGTCT
Source organism: Mustela erminea (assembly GCF_009829155.1). NCBI lineage: Eukaryota > Metazoa > Chordata > Mammalia > Carnivora > Mustelidae > Mustela > Mustela erminea. Next base: position 99,459,171 of record NC_045622.1, on the reverse strand, counting down.
CCTTTTTTTGGCACTTGATCTTTAGATTGTATCTAAAATATAAAATTTTCAACAAAAGCCATGGCATATGCATATTTCCAGTATGCTTAGGCAAATGCAACAATCTTATGTTTCTTCTATAAATTTCTATTACGAGCATCAGACAGCATATATATTTTTAATTTTTTTAACTCATGAATATAAAAATGACAAATGAATAAGCTTCCTGAATATTATTTCAAGACTTAAGTCATTAATTGATTAATGCAATTAATTAATTAATGAAATTAATATCAATTAATATCAATTAATGCAAAACCTGAACATCTCTTCCCATCAAAATACATCTTTTGATGTATTATTTTAACCAGTCTTTTCTTTTTAATGTCAGAGCAATTCCATTGGTTTAATGTGACCCATTGACAATGTCTGACCTGAAAGGAAATATAGTATGCTCTAACCCAAATTATATTTCAGTAGTCCAAACAAATGTGTATTTCTTCAGGATTCATTCCCAGAAAATTAAGGGAACTTATTCAGTTAATTTTAAAAGAAGGAAAGTAGATTTTACATGTGACTAAAAGAATTGGGAAATAAGGAAAAAATCTTTCCTTGTTTTAGACTAAATAATATAATCAACCATCTCTTAAATATATAATAGTAGTAAAATACATTTTAGAATAATATTTAAGTATTTTAAATAATTACTAGTACTTTTGAGGATATATGTAATTATAAAGCTAAATCATGATAGAATTATAAAAGACAATAAAAAGCAGCTTAATATAATAAATCAAGCATAATTATTCTTAACTATGTCAACGTGCATTTTAATAAATTTTATATTATTGTGTTCATACAGTTAATTTTCACCTAGAAGTATGTTTTATTCTTTCAGAAATATAAGTTCTTTGGAAGCTTACACCAATGCCAAATATATGAAAAGCCAGAGAACTATCTCATAATTAATACTTCTAGGACTTTTGTATGACCAGACATGCAGATATTTTCTTTGCACTCTTCTTAGTCTATTATGTTGCCCTTTTGACAGGAAACCTTCTGATAGTTGTCGCCATTCAATGCAGTCCTCTTTTTCAACAACCCAGGTACTACTTCCTCATCCACATATCCTTTACAGACATTTGCTACACTGTAAGGTTACACCCAAGCTAATTACAGACCTGCTAGTGGAAAGAAAAGCCATCTCCTATGGTAATTGCATGTTATGGGTCTTAACAATGGACATTTTGGAGGCACTGAGATCTTCATTCTTACCACCATGACCTTTGATCACTATGCTGCCATCGGCAAACCTCTCCACTATGTGATTATCATGAAAAGAACAAGGTGCCATCTCTTAGTCTTAGCTGCTTGGGCTGGTGGGGCCATCCATGCCTTCCTCGTTTTCTACTGTAATCAGTTCACCCTTCTGTGGTCCTAATGAAATTGATCACTACTATTGTGAAGTATTTCCTTTGCTAAAGTTGGCCTGTGCTGATATGTACATCACTGGTATTCCTGTGGGTGCTTTTTCAGGTATGGTTTGCTTTGTAGCCTTCATTGTCTTATTTGTTTCTTAAGGGATACTATTGCTCACTTTAAGAAATCTCTCTCCGCTGAGGGAAGACACAAATCTCTCTCCATCTGTTAATCTCATATCAGTGTGATCTTCTTATTTTTAGAACTGCAATCTTTATTTACCTTAAATAACCTACTACTTTTCCTGAGGACAAAAAATATTGCTCTATTTTATACCCTCATTGCTCCTATGTTCAATCCCCTAATCTACACTCCGAGAAATTCAGAGATGAAAATAAAACATGAGAAAGGTATGTTACCCACCATTATTGTCAAAGGGAACACACTGTTAATTGAAGAAGTTTATTGGCAAAGCAAATCTTTCTCCCAGAAATTATTCTAGGAGGAGATGGAGAGAATAATACATATTCTCTCACAATACATTACATCAATGCTAGAAAAATACAAAAGTATTGAATAATTCAGCTAATCACCCTCAAGAGATACATCAAGGGATGCCTAGGTGGCTCAGTCTGTTAAGCATCCAACTCTGAATTTCAGCTTAGGTCATGCTATCTGGGTCCTGCAATCAAGCTGGAGTTGGATTCTGTGCTCAGCAGGGAGTCTGCTTCAGGATTCTCTTTCTGTCTCTGACTCACCTAGGCTATTCCTGTCCCTCTCAGATAAATCAATAAGCAAACAAACAAATATATAAATCTTCAAAAAAAGATATAAATCAAATAAATCTCAAGGCTATCAATATGATCACTATAATAATATGGGCTTTATTTTTCAAATTTTAATCACACACATGTTGGCTGATGTAAAATGCCTGTGGGAGGTTTCCCCTGAGGACATGCACATGCTTTAATTCATGTTACTCCCAACAATGTTTCCTGAAAGGCTCTTTGGATGAAAGATAAACAGGAGGGTCAGAGGTGCTCTATATCTGTTTGCTATTACATAGCAGACATACAAAAATAAGAGGTACCACTTGAAGGATCACTTTGAAATATATATATATATATATATATGTGTGTGTGTGTGTGTGTGTGTGTGTGTGTGTAAAATATAAACACACACACACACATATATATATATATATATATATATACACACACCATATCCTATATATGAATATATAGGATAAAGAGAAAATAATTGTAATTTCCACAGTCTTCGTTTTATACAGAATTTGATCTCCTAATTTAAATTTTTAATTTCCTATGTAATAATTGTGTTCGTAGATATTTTTAAGAGAAGGTATTCAGGAATATCTGGAGTGCAACTGATAAAAGTTTTGTGCCTTCATTTGTATTTGGGAGAAGGCATCTAAGCACAATGAAAAAAAGTATGAGCTTCCAAATCATATGGTATAAACTGGTGATTTAGATGTAGAACCCCCCCCTTAGTACTTGAGCAACCTTGAATTCAAGATTTCTTATTTGCAAAACAAGGACAACAATACAGTAGTCCTTTTTATCCATGTTTCAAGTTGCATGGTTTCACTTACCTGCTGTCAACCATGGTTCAGAAGCAGATGACTGTACTTGATGTGCTGTGAGAAGGTCAGTAGCAGCCTAAGGCTATTTCACGATGCCTGCCTCATTCACCTCACTTCATCTCATCATGTAGGTATTTTATCATCTCACATCATCATCAGAAGAAGGGTGAGTACAATAAGGGTTGCTACACTGTGATATATTGAGAGAGAGAGAGGGAGAGAAAGAGCAAGGAAAAGAGAAAGAAAGGAAAGACGCAAAAGCAGGTTCTGTGGATTCCCCCCTCCCAGGGGATTGCCAGCAGTAAGTTTATAAAAGCTGCTATACATCTTTTTCTATAAATTTGTATTTTCACAACTTATTTTTAAGCGCTGTAGATTGAGCAGCACTGGACTTAGTGGGAAGAGATGTTCAGGTTTGCACTAGTGTTCAGAACACACTCTAAACTAAGAGTTGCATTTCCTACTGTTTAGATTCTCTAGTTTCTGTTCTCTGATTTTACTGAAAAGCTACCCTGGGGTTTATATATGTCCTTTAATTGATCCTATTCTTCCACATAAAGTTTAGGCTTGGATCTTCTCACCTGATACATAAGGAAGGACTTTGCCAAGTTCTATATTGAAACCAGAACAAATTTATACCAATGCCAATGTTTTTTCCTTATCCTGAATGTATGTCTAGCATAAAATCTTCAACCCACACCATTATGGAAGAATACAAAGGCAATAGGTAAAACCGATTAATTGATGAAGAACATCCTGTTTTCTATTTTCTTATACAACTGTGTGTTCCTCTCCACACAGTTTTGGGAGTACTCATCTATGGACTTGACAAGTTAGAACCATGAGACCATTCACTGTATATTCCCCAATGAACTCCATTTTGCTCTCAGAACAAGACAAATGGATCCAGTATTTTTACTTCCACTTACCAACCAGGGAGGGAGGATGAGAGACAATGAATTTCTCGGTGTTAACAAGAAAAAGGTAACAAGACATAGGACCCTGGATGCTCCACTTTATGAGCAGTAGATGAGAGATCTGTTCTCCTCAACACACTCTTCCCCTCTGGTACCATGAAAATAATGAATTGGCATTAACAGTCTTTTAGGAAAATCGTAATTTTGCTGTGGTAGACACTTGATAATGGGTAAAATGTGATGGCTCAACATATTCTTTCTCTTCTCCTGGATCGACTGCATCTAAGTGGCTATGCTGCTTAACTGCATGGTTAAACATGCAGGATGCTCTTTCATCACTAGGGTTCTTCAACATGTCAACAGAAAACAACTGGCTCTCTGCAGTGTTCTAACATTTTAAACAGCAACCTCTAAAATGTGTCTTCAGAGTGATTTGGGAAAATGGAAGGCTTTTATATAAAAGTAGCACCATGTTCCTGTATTCAGATACCCAGATTGTGCCTCTGGTTTTCCATTTCCTGCCTCTCCTGAATCGTGACAAAATCTGGTTCAAACTGAACCTCGACAAAACTACCAAGAAGGTGAGTCACTGAATTTGTGATCAACTAATTCAGTTTATATATCTGCTATGATTAAGAATCTTGATTGTGATTTTATATCTTGAATAAATATTTACTTCTGAATGTATAGAATACGGTGTTGGATTGGGGCTTTGTAAGTTATTGTCAGTAGCATATGGAATGGAGGAGAATTGCTTAAGTTTATCTGAGTGTTAATGGCAGAGACAGGAGGTGGAAAACAGAACAAAGTCCTTTTGGTCAGTGGATAATGTGACATAACTCTCAAGAGCACAGAATTTGGCATTTGATACAGGTTCATACCTTAGGTTACTGTTTACTATCTGAATGAATTGGTGTTATTGTTGGAACGCATCCAGTTGCGTTCCCCCATATTTAAAAATCAGCAGAGTCACTTCTGGGTCATTATGTGTTAAATGCATGCAAAATGTTCATTAAATTCCCAGGATTTAGTATGCTCTCACAAACATCATTTGAATAATGATATGTCTTACACCAGAAAGACTGTAAACATTAAGTGCAAAAATTCCTCTGTGATCTACATATTTTTTCATACAAAAATGCTCCAAATATTTACAGTGCTACAAAAAATGTCATATGTTCTATATCATTTCAGGTGAAGTAAGTTTCTGTTGTGTCTCTGGACTCACCTCAGCCTCATGGAAAAACAGCACAATGTCACAGAATTTGTTTTCATGGGACTATGGGAAAATAAGCAACTAGAGCTACTGTTCTTTCTCTTGTTCTTGCTGTGCTACCTGGCTGTCTTAATGGGAAATTTCATCATCCTATTCACCATTACTTGCAGCCATCTAATTGAACAACCAATGTACTATTTTCTCTGTCACCTTTCCCTCGTGGATCTCTGCTACACCTCCACTGTGGTGCCCAGGCTAATCAGGGACTTAGGCGCAGCAAGAAAAAAACATTTCTTATAACAGCTGTATGGCCCAGCTCTTCACTGCCCACTTGCTGGCAGGTGTGGAGATATTCATCTTGGTGTCCATGGCTTTAGACCGCTACGTTGCCATTGCCAAGCCCCTGCACTACATGGTCATCATGAACCGGTGGAGGTGTGACATGTTCGTCTTCATGGCCTGGGGTGTGGGGTTTTGGCACTCTGTCGCTCAATTGCTCATGGTACTCGACTTACCTTTCTGTGGTCCTAATCAGATCGATCACTACATATGTGATGTGAAGCCTCTTTTGAAACTGGTGTGCAAAGACATTCATGTTGTTAGTATCTTAGTGATTGCAAATTCAGGAATGGTGGCGGTTGTCATTTTTTTTGTTCTGGTGGTTTCTTACATTCTCATATTATGGAATCTTAGGACATACTCCTCCATAGGGAGACGCAAGGCTCTCTCCACCTGCAGCTCTCACATAATGGTGGTGGTTTTATTCTTTGTGCCTTGTATCTATACTTATGTTCTACCTGCCGGGAGTGAGAACAAGGATAAGGAAGTCTCTGTGTTTTACACTGTGATTGCCCCCATGCTGAATCCGCTCATCTACACCCTGAGAAACATGGAGATGAAAATCGCCATGGGGAAGGTATGGTCTAAAATGGCACATTCAGAATTCAAGTCAAGAGGTTGATTTTCTTTTTTTTTTTTTTTTAAGATTTTATTTATTTACTTGAGAGAGAGACACTGAGAGAGAGCATGAGCGAGGAGAAGGTCAGAGGGAGAAGCAGACTCCCCATGGAGCTGGGAGCCCGATGCGGGACTCGATCCCGGGACTCCAGGATCATGACCTGAGCCGAAGGCAGTTGTCCAACCAACTGAGCCACCCAGGCGTCCCAAGAGGTTGATTTTCATTGTGCTTTCATTCAATCCGTTGTCCCCAGACAGTTGATCACTTGTGATGTTATAAAAGCATATAAGTTCTCTTTGCGGAGCTGGACTAAAGAGCCTCTGAAGTTAGTATGAGCCAAAGAAGCAAGTCATTGTAATTCAGATTGCAATCCACACTTGAAAGAGTCCAATTAGCTCCAGGTGTGAGCACTTGTATTTAAGGAAATCAAGAAATAACCTTCCACAGCTCATCTCTGTTCACATCAATTGCCTCTCAAAAAAAATCTATATGGATCCCTGTTTTCCTTGGAACAAAATCCAACCTTCTCATTTGTTTATCATAAATGTCCCCAAATTGGTTCAGGGTTCAGCTCTAACTGGTACTATCAGAGGTCATCACACTGGAAGAAAGTATGGTGTTCAGTGACAGGCTTTGGGGTCAAGGAGAGCTGGGTGACATAGTGACTCTAAGTTTTTATCTCTGGGTTTCGGCAATTTGATTTATTTATGTGTGTTTCTATGAAATGGGGTAATATTATAGCTCATGAAGATATACTATCACTTGGACAAACACATGTGAAATATTTAAACAGCATAAGGCACATTGAAAAGCCAAGTTATATAATTTTCTCTTTCCCTGTCTTTCCTCCTGTGTGTCCCATTTCCTGGTTACTTTTTTTTTTTTTTTTTTTAATTTATTTATTTATGTGACAGACAGAGGTCACCAGCAGGCAGAAAGGCAGGCAGAGAGAGAGGAGGATGCAGGCTCCCAGTCAAGCAGAAAACCTGATGCGGGGCTCAATCCCAGGTTCCCAAGATCATGACTGGAGCCGAAGGCAGGGGCCCAACCCATTGAGCCACCCAGGCGCCCCTCCGGGATACTTTCATCCAGCTACACTGGGTCCGTCTACATTCTCCAAACACACCCTACAATCTATCAACTTAATGGTTGTATAACAAGCTATCTCCTCTGCTTAGGAGTCCCTATGCTATGCTTGAGGGTCCATGTCTTAACTCTAATTCACACTGCTCATGTTTTCCTATTCAGGAAGACTTGGCAGATCCAACAGAGGAGAAGTCATTCTGATTCCTGCCCTGTTCTTTTGTTGCTCTTTAGCAGTATGTTTTCTCCACTTGAAATAACCCTATGTCCTATCTAAGTGCTTCTTCTTATGAACTGTGCGTTCACTAGTTTGTCTGAGAAGGAGGAGTATGTGGTCTAGCTTTATTTTTCTTTTTACCTTTCTTTTTTTTTTCTATCAATAAACTGAGGACAAATTAAGATGTAAACAAATAGTAGCTGAATTAAATTCTATGATAATACTTTATTTTTTATGTGACTATATGCATTGTTCTTACATATCTAGAATTTGTCCTTGTGTCATGAACAATCATGCATTAACCATAAGATAAGTGATGTCAAAAGGCTAAGAATTTATCATATAATCCCATGTGCCTATAAAGGATATAATGAAATTAGCAGACCACCAGATGCTTAGAAAAGTTTTATTTTTATTTTTTTCTGCATTAAGGCGGCACTACTCCCTCAATTATTGGTTACCTCTTTGTCCATTGATCATGTAACCTAATCTCAGCTCTGTGCTTCCAATCATTTCCAGTTTCTCTCTGCCCAGAATTTGTCTTTTCTCAGCAGAATGATTTCATTGCTTCCATACAAACTTAGCTTGATTTAGTTACTTCTTCCCCAGGGTCCAGGCAAAAATCAAAGATAAGTCATGGAGGTAGTAGGTATTATCTTAGTGTCTGGCACCAGTTTTTGGATGTTTCAAATCTTAGGAACTTCCACATATATAACTAATATTTTATTTTTTCCTACTAGAGCCATGCAAGCCTCCACAATATGATGGGAAAATATTTTGTCTGTCCCATAGGAAATTGGTTTTGACAGCTTATTCATCTATCTGTTTGATGGCTTAATGTAGACTTTTGCAAAAGTGTTTTGGAATTTTTTTTAAGTATACAAATGCCATGTGCCTGTGTGTGTGTGTGTGTGTGCATGTGTTGTTTGGGATTCTTGGGGCTCTTAGAATATTTTAGCTCAGGTCAGGGAAATTCCTATCCCATCAAAAAGAATGTTATGCAACAAAATTTAAATTTATTTCTATTCTTTTCCCAAGGATCCAAAGGTTTTATTGGCAAAAACGGAGTACAGTGTATGAAAAACTGACAAATAAAATATAACAAATTAAATTACGTATCAATTTATTAATAGATTCTATTCATCTACATAAGAATTTACTGCTTATTTAAAATCTCATTTTTAATTAAAGGAATATCTGTCATCAACTAAGAAATCTATTATACAGCTTTTTTCTTTATGCTCCAGAGTTATCAGAAAACACCAGGCTGGAAGAAGCTTAGATACCTTGTCAGGGGCCTAAGGGGAAGGCCGGAGGCCCAAACTAGCTGTGGCTGTAAGAATTTTATATGACTCCCTGCCCCAGCCCCCTCTCCTAATCCTGTGCTCAACCCTATATTTGTCCGCAGGCATCCATCGTGAGGGCTGATTCAGATACTGTACCTAAATCATCCACTAAGAGATATTTAGTAAAATCGAAACAGTCTCAAAAGGCTGATGGTTTAGGTAGAGTGGAAGATGAAGTATTTAGAATTGATTGCTTTGAAATATCTATTTTATGTGACACCATAATCATGGGGGTCTCTGGTGATGACGAGAATACTGGAAGAGCTGAAATCAACCCTCAGGGCTGCCAGAGAAGGATGGAAGACCTGTCTTCAACTCTGGCCCTCCCCATTTCTGTGTAGTTCATATAATAGAGCCTCCATGGTTTGAGTAAATTCTCACATGCAGGTGATTCTGAGGGGATATGGTGTGCCAGGAGTTTAAGGTCTCAGTTAGGAAATCTTTGTTAGGACCCATAAGCTGTGTGATTTTGAACATAGTTGGCATGACATGCATAGTTGAATTCAGGATCTTAGAATAAAGACTTTGTTTAGAGGTGTTAAGTAGTATGGCCAGTAAGAGGTTGTATCCAGGCTCTCTGAGTTTGAAGTCTCAAGTTTCAAAAACTATGTTCCTTACCTGTCTATTAACAGCAGAAAAAATTCTAATTCGTTATGTTAGTTAAAAAAGCACTGATGCTTCTTGGTTCCTTCTATCTGAGGCTACCCACTGATGAGGAAGGGAGATGGTGATGCTGGTGATTTCCTCTGTGTGGGTAACTATTCACTTGACTAGAACTTGTTTCCTGGAGAGCAAGGGTGGCCCCTCACTGCACTTTTTCCTTTGAAGGAAGGAAAAACCTTGGAAGCTTTTGAATGGCCTGCCTCTATTTACTAAACATCCTCAAAGACAACCATTGGTCTCTTTCTGCTGCTGCAAGGTTTTCTGATTGGATTCTCAAGCACCATTAACATATTACGCTCCTCAAATTCTTTATCTTCAGCAATTTTCTTTGAGTATTATTTAGTTCTGTCCACCCCTATTATAAATTCTATGATAAACTTGAGAGAATATTTGTATAATGCTTTCACTGTACCTTTTACATATCATATGGTTTACTGAAACCTGTTTTTTTTTTTTCTTTCAACTGAGTAAGTTTCCTTATTATTTTGAGACTATCTTTAGAGCTCCTTCTTTGCTTATAATTCATCAACTAGCTTCTTACTCCTCACGCAAACATGCTTTCCGCGGACTCTTCATTTAGTGCACCCAAATAAGCAAACTGTAATGGAATCCGCTCTGAATCCAACTGGAAATGTCTCACACAATAACCATCAGGGCAATGAAAAGTAGGCTTCTGTCCCTTCAGACTCAAGCATATTTTAGAATGTTTGACCTCCATTTTGCTGAGATTCCTGCCCTATCTGTCCCATCCAAGTAGGTACATGTTGTAAGAATTCTGGCCTCAGAGTTTTTGGTTTTTGATTCTGAAATGCTCTGTAATCTCGATTTAAGTGAAAGTAACATTTAGTTTTGCCTGTGTAAGCTTGGAGTAGGGAGGTGCAGAGGTGCAGGGAGGGAAGCAGAGGCAAAGGGCAGACTGATGCGGGGCTCGATCCCACAACCCTGAGATCACGAACTGAACTAAAACCACGAGGGGGATGCTCAACCCAATGAGCCACCCAGCTTCCCCTAGAAAATAGCTCATGATTAGCTTGAATAGATATCATCAGCTGGATTTCAAATATTTTGTAAAAACGAACATTACTTTTCATCAACACATGAGTTCCATTCCTTCTATTAGTAATTTGCAGGTTTTTTTCTTTCTCTTTTCTCTTGATTGATCTCAATGAGATTTTTGGAATTTTCTTAATTCTTCTGGAGGATTAACCTTTCTCTATTTAAGAATGTTAGTTATCTTTATTTTATTTTATTTTTAAAAGATTTTATTTATTTGACAGAGAGAGAAAGAGAGAGAGAACACAACCAGGGGGACCAGGAGGCAGAGGGTGATGGAGAAGCAGGCTTCTTGCTGAGCAAAGAACCAGACATGGAGCTCCATCCCAGGACCCTGAGATCATGACCTGAGCCGAAGACAGACACTTAACCAACTGAGACACCCAGGCACCCAGGTGCCACCCCAAGAATGTTAGTTATGTCAGCCATTTCGTTCCTTAGTTTGTTACATCATTACCTCTATTTTGTTTGGATTTTGCTTTGGTTTAGTTTCTGGGATCTTGATTCCTGAGATACATATAACTCATTCATTACTAAACATTGCTGTTTTTAATAATAGATGTGATATTACTATACATTCTACACATGTTTAAAATAATAACAAAATATATAGTGTTCATTCTAAGGCCAATAAATTCAACACCTTAGACTGGACAAAAAAAGTCTTTTAATGATATAAACTACACAACTCCTGAAAGTTAAAGATACATATTCTCAGTGGTCTTTATTTACATCTTAAAGTAATTGAATTTATTACATTGTCTTCACAACCCCTGTCTGGATAGCTCTGGTAGTGAATTTTACCCAACATTAGAGAAAAAATAATTTCTATTCTATACAAAACTCATAATAATAAAACAGAAGTGAATTCATCTTAACTCATTTCATTGGTCCAGCATTTCTTTGAATCTTCTAAATAGTGTGACGTTTTCTATACATTCCTTAGAATTTTCTATACAATTGTGTCATGGTGAAAACTGCCGATTCTGCCAAATTCTTGTTCAAGATGAGAGACTTTTTTTTTTTTTATGTGAGTTTAGAATGGTTGTGCCATACAAGAACAATATATAATATCAGTTGCATAGTTTGTATTGGAGACTAAAAAACAGCAATTGGATTTTTAGATTCCATTTCCAATAGCATCAAATACACAATATACCTAAGGAAAAATATGACAAGATAGGGACAAGACATACACTGAAAATGTTATGAAAACTCTGTTGAGAATATATGAAGAACTTAATAAATAGAAACAAATATTGTGCTCCTGGGCCAGATGAGTCAATACTCTTTGGACGTGAATTATCCTCAAATATGTGTTTAGATTCAAGGAATCCCATAAAAATATGAATAGGCACAAGTTTATTATTTTCCAAAGTGATCTAAAATGTATAGAGCAGGGCACCTGGGTGGCTCAGTGGGTTAAAGCCTCTGCCTTTGGCTTGGGTCATGGTCCCAGGGTCCTGGGATCGAGCTCCGCATTGGGCTCTCTGCTCAGCAGAGATATACAGCAATGTAAAGAAACTTCATCAAGTCACACAACTTTAAGAAAAACAAAGCTGGGAACTTACATTATCTCATTTCAAGGTCTACTATAAAGCTGCTGTATTCAAAACAGTGTGTTGTTCTCATGCAGCTAGACAAGCAGATCAATGGGCCAGCCTAGAGAGTCAGAAACAGACTGCGTGCATCGGTCAACTAATTCTCAACAGGGGTCTATAGGCAATTTAGTGGAGAAAACATCGTCTTCACAATGAATGACAGTAGGAATGTTAGATATTGATATGTACGAACAGCAAGAACACCACAAATATCCATTCATCACAGCTTGTACGAATTCAATTCCAAATGTAACGTAGACCAATATATAAAATGGAGATGCATAAACCATTTAGAATAAAACAGAGGCAAAATCTTTGTGACCTTGGAATAGAAAAATAATTTTAAACCTAATAACAATGGTGTGGTCCATATAAGAAAAAAAGATAAAATGCACTTCATTAAGATTAAAACGTTTTCAGCAGAACAAGTTTATGATGAGGGGCAAAGTCAAGATTTGAAGATGTTGATGGGACACCTGTATATGTCTCTAAGAGGAGTCCTAGAGTGTCTGTCAGGGGAGGATACACAAGATATGACTGGCTCTCTTCTCTGTGGATTGATACAGGCTAGATTGGGTAAAGCTTGGTCAACATTGGGTATGGTATTGAAATGGACAAGTGTAAAATCATCAAGCTTTGATATCCTCTGTGCCGAAGGACTATGTAGGGGAGGAAAGCTTTTCCCTTTTTCCTTTTTCTGCTCTTTGGCTCACCTAACAAGTAAATTCACATAAGACCGGTTAACCGAGGGAAATAAAATAAAAATAAAAATAAAAACAAAAAACAAAAAAACTTTGATTTCATATATATGGGAACCCCAAAGAAATGAAACTCCCTGATAATCAGGCAACTGAAGTGTATATGTTCTCCTGAGCTAAGGAGAAGAGGGTAGGGATTCAATGGACACAGAGGGGAATTTGAACAAGCAAGCCCTGCAGAGACCCCCAAGTTGGCCATGCCTACCGCACACTCTTTGTAGTTTTCCTGGTGGTATCTCTCTTCCTAGACCAGGCCCTCTGTCTAAATTCTTTTAGGTAGATACTGGGGAGGAAAAAAACTCCTCTTGAACTCTTTGGGCCTGATTGTTTTCAGCTCAAAACAATCCACATATCTAAGTGGCACATTGGGACAGCCTGCCCTGAACTCCATCAGATAGACTCCTTCATTTACTCAGGGTTACAAAACTTTCAAAGCCTGGAAACAGCATTAGATTTAGAAATATCCACTTTCTTACTTTTGCCTATGCAAATTAGTTATTTAAACTCAAAGCTTTTTATGTTCTTCTATGCATAATAGAGATAATAATACTTATGTCAAAATATGCAAAATTTTAAGTTTTAAATCATCTAATGAATTTTCTTAAGATTTTATTTACTTATCTTAGAGAGAGAGAGAGAGAGAAGCAGTGGGGCATAAGGGCAAAGGGAGAAGGAGAATCAGACTCCCTGATAATGATAGACTCCATCATTCCTGGGCACTGAGATCTGACCTAAGCCAAAGTTAGAGGTTTCAAAGATTGATCCATCAAGGTGCGCACTTCCTCTTAAATTTTTCATGTTTCTTATTTCTCCTATCTTCTATGTTCATGGGGAAAGAATGTTTATTGTTTTATCATTCCTTTTCTTTTTCTCCTATCCCGCAACCATCCTTTCCAGCGAAGTTAGTCCCGAACCATGGATAGTTCTGCACCCGTTCTCATAATGCAGATTGTTTACTGAATTGATTTATCGACTCTACACACATCACATCTTGGTAATGGGGCATACTTGGACTGTCAGTGCTCATGTGTGGTTCTCTTTGTTCTATCTCATCTCACATTTTCCTCGTGGCTAACTGGGTACTATTACAGACTACACTGCTTTCCCTCTCATTCTTCAGAAAGCTGGATGAACTTACAGAACAGTCAAAATTTCTTGACCTGCTCTGACTATGGCCTTTCTGGGTCTCCAGAGAAGTAGTGCCTGAGACACACTAATGCCAAGGAGGAAAGCAACACCCAGGGCAAAGAGGGACATCACTCTGGGCAGTGGTTTAGCACATTGGCCAGGATCTCTCTAGAAATGCCTTTGGGAATGTAATTACTTACAACTTTCAAAGAACTACTAATTACTGTAGTGTCTCCTAAAGTTTATATTTCATTAGTCCCAACCAAATTTTCTTCAGGAGTAGGCAGAAGCTCGATGATTTCCAGGACCTAAATACTCGTTACCTTTTGCAGAAAATTAAAAAAAAAAAAATACTTTTATTTTTTTAGTGGTCTAGCATTCAGATCTTAAATCAGCATTTGAAATTCCTAGTCTACTTTCCTGGGTGAGAACAATGCCTTTCTTCATCTTTCATAGATTCAGTAAATATTTGAAGTCCACTTCCCTTGTGAAACTGTAGAAGAGGTAAGTCATATTGAAATTTCCAAAATATTTGTAGAGAATTAATCTAGAAGTATGTGAATTACTGATTTATAATTCTCTTCATTTTATTGCAGATTTTGATGCTGGGGATGATTTGGCACAGTGAGTATCTGAGAGATGGAATATAGCCTAAAACTAACCTGCCAGACTCTCAGATCTTATGCTTAGTGAATTATCCTTGTCATCTTGGTTTGGGAAGGGTTCCACCAAGCACAATCTAGACTAATTATATGGTCTTATTCCATATAAATTCATTCCAATACTATAAGTTCTTTTGAAATATATGCTAATACCATTCCTATAAAAATGCTTTATAAATGTTAGTTTTAATTGTGTATTATTCATTTAATTTCACTGAGTGAATTTCATTGTGTCCCATTCTTGTACTTATGTACAAACCTCTGTTTGTACATAATTGATGTTAAGAAATAGCCTTGTATGCTTGAATATGTACAGTGATAAGAAATTCCAATATTTTAAGCACTTGTCATCCTAGAATAGTTTCATCTGAGTCAACTAATTTAAATTTATAACATGCTATTCTGCTACACTAAGGGAAAACATGAACATGTGATGGAACTATATATATATATATATATATATATATATATATATATATATATATACACATACATACACACACATACATTTGAAAGAGGGTGAGAGAGCATGAGTGAGGGTTGAGCATGGAGTGGGGAGAGACACATGGAGAGAGAGAAGCAGACTCTCTGCTGAGCAGGTAAAGGACGCAAGGCTTGATTCCAGGACCCTGAGATCAGGACCTGAGGCAAGGACAGCGGCTTAACGGACTCAACCACACAGGCACCCATGATGGAAGCTTTAATTTAAACATAAAAGCTTCTATTCTTATATTATAGTTTAACTAAAAGCACACTCAGAATTTTTATTTAGAATAACCAAGGAAGTGAAGTAATCAGTTAGCTATATTTTTATAGTGCAAAGAAATCACTCTAAGCATTAAGGTTAAGCATTCCCTAAGAGGACCAATGAGGCATCCAACTAACCTAAATGTTTTCCCCAACAGATTGTTGAAGCTGAAGTTTACCTGAATGGTTATGAAGTTCATGTTATGATATTCTTTTTCCTTTATTTTTCCACTGGCCTTGGTTGTGTGGAGGTGCATGATGCTTTCTGTGGTTCTAAACTAATCTGATTTGAACCAAAGTGTCACGGGCTATTTCTTATTAGCTCATGTAATTCCTCATTAAAATTCTGAATTTTGTAATGATACCTTCATTGTAAAAGGAGTAAGATGCAGTTTAGAAAGATGAAGGAATTCACTTAAGGACTGCACTGGTTGGTTTCCTTAAGACGCCTCAATGTTTCTCCCTCTTCCTGTGTTGTGCTCTTCTAACCACTTGTTCAGTGGTTGTCTGACATTTTTTACACATCAACTATAACTTCAGTTTTTAACCTAAGAGGTATGTATAATATCTCTGCCATAAAAATGTTATTTTTATGGCAATAAATCTCCTCCCTTTTTTCTCTTTTACATCTGCTGTCTGCAGTGATCATGTGCAATGCCCCTCAGGTTACAGGGTGAGATGGGTAAGTAGTACTATTGTGGATTCAGTGCCAATAATGGTCGAGAAACAAGGAAGAATCCTGATTTAAACAATCTATATGTTCGTAAAACTGAAGGAAAATTATTTAATTTTTTTTTAGAATGAGGGAATGCCAGACAAGATTTATGTTAAGTAGTCCGTATATCTTTATCTCCATAAATACTCAGGAAGACTGACTCCATGTCTGTCCACCCATCATCTTGCATATTCTTTTCTATTCGAGTTATGGATTCAGGATAATTTTTCATGCTTTTCTCATGACACCCATCATCCTCCTACTCAACTTTCTTCCCAGACTGAGGGAGAATTGGGATTTCTGGCTCTAGACATTCACAGAGTATTACTCCTGCATCGTGAGAAATGATTAGATTCTCTTGATCTGAGTTTCTTCTTTTTAAAATCAGAGATCTGGATTAGTCAAGTGAAATCTGCCTTTAAATTATTTGTAGTCTTCTTGAGTAATAATTCCTCTTAAATCAAATTGTTTTAGGTAAATAACTGTTCCTGAAAAATTAACATTTCCCACCTCATTAACAAAGAGTAAACATCACTTGCAATGAGTAGAAAATAGATCAATGAATTCTACCTCACTAAAACTTTTCAACTAAAGAGTAGTTAAGGTTAAACGTTGAATACTCTGTAGCTCAGTATTATTTTCAAAAAAATGTAGAAAAACACTAAAAATTACTCCTTTTTGAAGTTAGAATTTAGAATAATAATTCAAAGCAGAATTGCTCTCCTACCTTATGGACCATTTTCTGAATGCCTCTCTGTTAACTCTCTCTATATATGATATATAATGTAATGTTATATCATATCATATATAGATAGTATATATAAAATATATAGAGATATAATACATATATGTGTATAGATATATTATCTATATATATAGTCTCTAGGACTATATAACACATAAATATTAATTTTGAGATTCCCTACTGTTGATGATTTCTATATAACTTTGCTACAAATGCATTCTGAGTTTTTTTAAAAATAGACATCGGGAGGCCTAGTTATGACTGTCCCAGAAATATAGGAAGTACACTAGCTGTTCAAACCCACTAGGGACAGATAATTCCTCATCATTGAGGCAAGTAACTACTCCAAGTGCATTCTCTCTATTCTTAACTTATTTTGAATCAGTTAAGTAATGTCTTTAAATAACACATCAGTTACAAAAGATGCAAATACATGAATGTTGCATTTATTTTGTTTCAGTATTTTGTTTAAGTATCGCTGAGTGCAACCTAACCATTAAGTTTGACTAATGTTACCTTGTGTATCATCCCCTTTTTTGACCCTAGTCCCTTAGATTGTATACAAACACAGGAATTTTTTTTTTTTTTGACAACAGCGTGACAAATGCACTATTGAAACATACTTGAGCAACTTAATGGTTTTATCTATCCTTTAATGATTGTCATCATGACCATTAGTCACAGTATTTACACTTTTAAAATTCTCTTTAACACATGAAATATAGCTAGGTAAATGAATGAAATGGCTAATTTATTTCCACAATTTCCGTCATTAATAGACATTCTCTATTGGCTGTATAGTTTTTTCCCCACTCTTCACTCTATAAAATAACAGTGATTCCATTGGTTTAGCATGACCCATTGGCAATATTTGGTCACATAGCAAAAAAAAAAAAGAGTGTGCTTTATACAAATTAAGCTTCAGCAGTTCAGACTGGCATGTTTGCATTTCCTGAGGTTTCAGTGCCAGATAATTCATGGAATTTGACCAGAAAAGGGTGAAAATAGGAAAGTTGACCTCATGTATTAGCCACACACATTTAGGATATATACAACAAAGTATTTTTTGACTTGACAGAATTTTTATAAACTTTCTTTCTTATCTAAATAATATAATTAATAATAAAGAATCATCTTTGATTTTTAAAATATCATTTAAATATTTTTAAAATCATTATCAGTAAAACTGAGCAACATAGATAATCATTCCCATTATAAAATTATTCCACAATACTTCTATAGAATCAAACACAATAAAACTGGAGAAAGCAGCTTAATTTAAGAAATCAAGAATTAATATTAATATAATATTCATGTCAATCTACTCTTAGTAAACTTTATATCGTTGTGTTCATACTATTAAGTTTTCACCAAATTTCTGTTTATTTCCTTCAGAAACATACTCATTTGTGTGGAACATATAGAAAACACAAGTATATGGAGAAGCAGAGAAACATCTCAGAATTCATACTTCTAGGACTTTCATATGACCAGAACGTAGAAATATTTTGCTTTGTGCTCTTCTTATTCAGTTATAGTGCCCTGTTGGCAGGAAACCTTCTGATCCTTGTCTCCATTCAATGTAGTCCTCTTTTTCACCAACCGATGTACTACTTCCTCAGCCACTTATCCTCTATGGACATCTGCTATACCTCTAGTATTACACCCAAATTAATTAGTGACCTACTAGGAGGGACAAAATCCATCTCCTACAGTAATTGCATGTTACAACTATTTGCCGTGCACTTCTTTGGAGGCATTGAGATCTTCATTCTTACCGCCATGGCCTTTGATCGCTATGCTGCCATCTGCAAACCTCTCCACTACCTGCTTATCATGGACAGGACAAGGTGCCATCTCCTAGTCTTAGCTGCGTGGGCTGGTGGGGCTCTCCATTCTTTTCCTCAATTATTGATGGCAATCCAGTTGCCTTTTTGTGGTCCTAATGAAATCGATCACTACTTTTGTGATATCTTCCCTCTGCTGAAAGTTGCCTGCACTGATACCTACATCACTGGTGTCCTTGTGGTTGCCAATTCAGGTATGGTTGCCTTAGTTACCTTTGTTGTCTTGTTTGTTTCTTATGTCATTATTTTGTTTAGTCTAAGACATCACTCAGCTGAGGGAAGACGCAAAGCCCTCTCCACCTGTGGGTCTCATATCACTGTGGTCAGCTTATTTTTTGGGCCTTCAATCTTTGTCTACCTTCGACCTCCAGACAGTTTTCCTGAGGACAAAGTATTTGCTCTATTTTATACCATCATTTCTCCTATGTTCAATCCCTTAATCTATACTCTGAGAAATACAGAGATGAAAAATGCCATGAGGAAAGTTTTGTGTCAAACATTATTTTCAAAAGAAGTACACAATTAATTTGAGCAAACATATACCTAAGCACGTTTATTTTAAAAATGAGCTTGATGTGACTAAACGAGCTAAAAAATATTTGATTATCTTTATATACAGTGTCTATTGTGAATGGAATTCATGAAAGAAAGAGGAATTATAAAGAAATTTAAAGGGATAGCTAAATGAATCCTAATTCTCACATACCAGAATTAATTGAAAACTTAATTTTATGGAGTATTAAGGAGGTGTGATTAGTGTCGCCAGTAGAAAAAACTGCCAAATCAAATAAAATGACACTATTTGGTCAGTGAATTATAAAGACAAAACAAATTTAATGATAACTCTATTAAAAATCCTGGGCTTATATGCCAGTTCTCATAGTGATACACATTCTGCACTAGTGATGAGGTTGAAATCCAAAATTAAAATAATGACTTTAAATCATCACAAGTACCTTTATGATAGCACATTCATTTCTACTTCCTCTATGGGCATTCAGAAATCAGCTGTACAATGAAGATATCCGTATAAGAGACCTGTTTTAAGTCAGCTCCTGGTAATCAGTTCTCCTGAATTCGTATCAAAAATAATAGTAATGCGTAGTTAAGACAGAGCAAGAGTCAATAATTCAGGCTGCTAAAAACATAATTACTTGTTTTTCCACCATTGACAAGAATATAAAACATTTTTGGGATGCCTGGGTGGCTCAGTTGGTTAAGCAGCTGCCTTCGGCTCAGGTCATGATCCCAGCGTCCTGGGATCGAGTCCCACATCGGGCTCCTTGCTCCGCAGGGAGCCTGCTTCTCCCTCTGACTCTGCCTTCCACTCTGTCTGCCTGTGTTCGCTCTCGCTCGCTCTCTCTCTGACAAATAAATAAATAAAATCTTTAAAAAAAAAAAAGAATATAAAACATTTTTGATAAAACCTAAGGGACTGAATAATAAATGTAATTGTTGACAAACCCTACCTATCTCCAGTTGATAAGGGGAACGTTAATGAATCCAGGAGTGAAGACTTTCTCTGCTATAAAGAGAGAGAGAAAAAAATAAAACAAAATGAAGCCTAGCAAAAGATATATTAAGATATGGTCAACCAACCAAAGCAAATTAAAGTACATTTTGCAAGCATATTTTGGCTGCATATAGATGTTTATAACTGCTTTATTTATAATTGTCAAACCTCAGAAGCAACCAAGACCTCCCTCCACTGGTGAATAGTCTGGACAATGGACTATTATTCAGCGCTAAAAAGATGAGCTATCAAGCCACAAGATGATATGCAGGAAAATTAAATGTGTATCACTAAGCAAAAGAAGGCAATCTGAAAAGGGTGCTTATTATGTGATTTGCAACCATATGGATCCTGGAAAGGCAAAACAATGGAGACCTTGACACCTTCAGTGTTTGCCAAGGGTCAGTGTGGAGGGTAGAATGAATAGACAGATCTCAGAAGATTTTTAGAACCGGAGACACATCTGTATGTTAGTATAGTTGTGGATACATGCCCTTATGCATATTGAAACCCATAAAATGTACTACATCAAGGGTGAAGCTTAATGAAAAGAATATTTGGAGAGATAATAACTTGTGAGAGTAGCTTCCTTTGATGGTCCCACTCTGGTGGGAGAGGCTGTCTGTGTGTGAGGACAGGAGTATTATGGGAAATCTTCGTACTTTCTGCTCAGTTTTGCTGTGAACCTAATGCTGCTTTAAAAAATAAATTTTATTAATTACTAATATACATTATGACATGACAAATATACCAGAATTTGTAAGTGGAATGAACAAGAGACATCTGAAAAAGATTTTCTACAGAAAAAAAAAAATATATATGTACACACACACACACACACACACCTTTTTTGCATGAGATAGGTTTTAAATAAAGGTTGCTTAAGAAACACAGCAAATGTCATTATAGAGAAGATGTTTGAATGTTTGATAGTAGGATTTTATTAAAAGGGAGATGTTAAAAACATGGAAAACTTTTTAGAATATGTAAGTAAAATGCAAGAGCTACAATCAGTCTGTAGGCCCATAACAACCAGGTATAAAGAGCAGAAATAATAATAATAATAATAATAATAATGAGGAAGGTGAAATTTACCAGAGCTGTTAGAGCAGAGAGGAAATGGACAGATGGCCTCTGCAGTTATACACAAAGAAACGTAACTGTTGCCAGATTAAACTTTTTCTCCTAGGCATGTTCTATACTGTTTCATTACCTAGCTGGACCTAAGAAAGCTGTCTCTGAACATGAAATAGTAGTTCAGAAAATTAAATTAAACAACAGATTCATTTAAAGACCTCTTTTGTATAGTGGTTATTATTTGTTTTCATTATCATCCTTTCTTAATAATATGAATTTCTCTCTTAGAATATTATTAGTGATTGAAACTATTATTTGCAAACAATGTTGACCTATGGCTACGGACATTTTCTGCTACATATCTAGACACACATTTCAAATTAACCAGGCTTTAGCATTCTATAAAATCAACAACTTTCACAGAAATGACTTCAGACTTCTTACTGTGGCTTTCATGTTTAATAAATTGAGAATATAGTCTTTATTTTAATTGAGATATAAATGATGTATAACATTATATTAATTTCTTGTATGTAACATAATGATTTGATACGAGTATATATTGAAAAATAGTCACTGCAATAAGTCTAGCTAACTTCCATCACCACACATACTTACAAATTATTTTCTTGTAACAATAACTTCTTAGATGCCATTTTTATTACACAAAATCCTGCCTGAGGATATGAAGATGTAGATTACAGAATTACTCCAAATCAGAATCTAAAATACATATAGATATTTTAATGGAGAAAAACAAGCATATTTGGTATTAGTTGACACAAACTATTTTCAAAAAATATATGCAATTCAGCATATATGTTTATTGATGCGAAAATATTGAGAAAGTTTGCATGTTATAAGAAACAGAAACATAATGGAAAATTAAAAAGCATACAACTTCAAAATATTAAAGACTATCCTGTGTAATGTAGCTAATGCATTTTGCTGAAAATTCTTCATGAGGTATAACAGCATTCAAATTCATGCTTGCAATGTTAAAATATGTCAATTTTTAAGAAGTAACCACAGATAATATAATATTTTATATTCACTAATAAGATTAGCATAGCATACCAGCATAAACTGTAAAGGATTTCCGAGCATCAATATGTGTGGCTCATATAATTAATTTGTTTAAAAATTCAAATAAAGGGGCTCCTGGGTGGCTCAGTGGGTTAAAGCCTCTGCCTTCGGCTCAGGTCATGATCCCAGGGTCCTGGGATCGAGCCCCGCATCGGGCTCTCTGCTCGGCAGGGAGCCTGCTTCCCCTCTCTCTCTGCCTGCCTCTCTGCCTACTTGTGATCTCTGTCTGTCAAATAAATAAAATCTTAAAAAAATAAAAAATTCAAATAAAATATTTTTAAGCACTGTAATGGCAGAATGGCACTTTCTCACTAATATGTTTTTTAATATATTTTATTTTTTAAAGCAGATTTAGATTTGCAGGAACATTACACAAAAAGTACAGTGATTTTCCATATACATTCTATGCTCTTCACAATTTCTGTTCTCTGACATCTTGCAGTGGGGTCCTACATTTCTCACCACTACTGAGCCAATATGGGTACAGTATTCTTAAGGTCCATAGCTTACATTAGGATTTATTCTTGGTGTTACCAAGTTTTACTGATTTTGATATATGCATTATGTCATGTATCCACCATTACAGTATCATACAGAGTAGTTTCCCTTCCCTAAAATATCCCATGTTCTGCTTATTTACCCCTTCTCCTTTATCCTTGAATTTCTGCAAACCAGTGATTTTTTTATTTACATTGACCTGTTTGTCTTTATCAGGAAAAAGAATTCATAATTCATGTCTGTGATGTAAATATTTCTGTTTCAAGGGCTAAATATCATCCTTGGGACTATCTTATTATTTTAGTAATTAATATTCTAATATTCACTATTACTTACTGCTTATCTACTCTTCTTCTGTTGCATAAATATATCATCCTTAATTTGGGTCATCTAAGGTATAATTATAATAATTAATATTATAGACAAATTATTATCATTGGTATGATTCAAAAGAAACCTAGCACCCCCAAAATTAGAAGGGACCAATATAGGAGCATAAAGTAGATTTTACCAAAAGAATACTACTAGGCATATAAACCCAGCCACTAAGTTCTTCTTAATATCAAAGAACTACCTCAGAAGCATGAATTTTCTCACCAAGTTCAGTTACTGTTCTAGAAGAATGTACTTAAACATATCATAAGATTTCAGAATATAAATGTGCCTGGGTGGCTCAGTCAGTTGCGTATCTGACGCTCGATTTCAGCTCAGATCATGATCTCAGTAACAAGGGATCTCCATCTCGGGCTCCATGATCAGTGAGATTCTGCTTGAGAGTCTCCCTCTGTCCCACTCCTGCTCATGAGATTGCTGTCTATCTCACTCTCTCTCTTTCTTTAAAAAAAAAAATTCTTTAAAAGAAGGGATTTCAGAATATAACTCCAAGAATTGGAATGGAAATTATTAGATTACATAGTGTCTTTTACAACATAAAACTCCTATAATTATTTGAATCTGATACTTTCTACCAAGTCAGGAAGAACAACTACATTGAAGGTTCATGGTCAGCTGCAATGACACAAAAGTGCCTGATAATGGAAACTGGAAGACCAAAAGTCTCCAGTCTGTGGATGCAAACATTCAGGGTGGTACAGAGCAGCAGAGAACACCAGGAGTCCACATGAAGAGGAACGGGGCAAGCTCTAGATCAAAACCACAAGCAATAGGGCAGGCAAGACAGGCAGAGACAGAATAGTGGAACACATCTAAGGCTATAGACCTTATGTACCTGTTTGTAGCTTATGCTCTCTATTCCTCTACATAAAACTGACTTAAGCCCAACCAGTGTGTGTGTCCATATTGATATTTTCCTGAAGGAACTAGTGCTCATCTCCAAAGACAGGATTCTATTAGCTCTACCACATTAAAATCATATTCTTTTTTTTAAAGATTTTATTTATTTATTTGACACACAGAGATCACAAGTAGACAGAGATGCAGGCAGAGAGAGAGAGGGGGAAGCAGGCTCTGCTGAGCAGAAAGCCGGATGTAGGGCTCAATCCCAGGACCCTGAGATCATGAGTTGAGCCCAAGGCAGAGGCTTAACTCACTGAGCCACCCAGGCGCCACTAAGATCATATTCTTTATGGACTTCTAGGTAAATCCATGAAGAAAATATTTGAAACTTCCTTTCATCTTTAGTCATCTGAAATCCACTTCTTGCTGCATAATTTCCTATGGTAGCTTTCCCTTCTGGATTCCTCAGAGTGTCAGAGTGTTGAGCAAGCTGTTCCAAGTGTATAAAACACTGCTATCGTTTACCCATGGGGAAGGTGTTTGCAGGACATGTGTATATAAATATACAGGATGACCACAATGAAGTGGGTATTCTTCAAAAGGGCATCCACAACCATTCTAGGGGCTATGGAAGTACAGATGCAGATGTCAGATTAGGATAGGTGGAAAAGGAAGAAGTACATTGGACTCCTGAGTGTCCAGCTGTTCTTGACAGTAGTAATAATCAGAAAGTTACTCAACAACATCATCATCTGAATAAAGCATTAGGACATATAATTTATAAATATTTTAGTTTATTGGCTCTTTCATTTGGGAAATTCATTTGAATTTTCTTAATCTGTTCCTTCTACACTGAAAAGACTATGGTGGGAATAGATGAATATTTTAATATTTAAATAATTCTCATAATTAGACTTACTTATTATTTAATAAGTATTTTCAAATTTATCTCAGTTCCAGGATTTATGCATACTTATTTAAAGGAATGCAATATTGTAGTTTCATAAATTAGTTATTATTTGCAACTGTAATTGTGACAATATACTAGAAGGTAAAAGAAAAACATTAAATTATGGGAGAAGTAAACTTGTATATAATTTTGAGGATACAACTTGATCATTTCATGTTAAAAAGGGAGACTAGTGGGGTTCCTGGGTGGCTCAGTCGTTAAACCCCTGTCTTTGACTCGCTTCATGATGCCAGGGTCCTGGGATGGAGCCCCACATCAGGCTCCCAGCTTGGCAGGAAGTCTACCTTCTCCTCTCCCGCTCCCCCTACTTCTGTTACTTCTATTTCTTCTCACTGTGTCTCTGTCTAATAAATAAATAAAGTAAAAAAAAAAAAAGAGAGAGACTAGAATGTCTTCAATTTCATTTAGTGTCTTATTTTATTACTTTATTAAGTTTAATGGCTATGGAGTTTACCTTCAAACATTCTTTTACACTAAAATTTAAGTTAGAAATATACATATTTTTCAAATTATTTTTCAAAATTTACTGACAAAAGAAATCTACTTTTTGTTTTCTTTTTCCAACTATTTTTGCTTTATAACATAGCTAGAAAGATAGGTTTCTGGAGCTCAAATTATAATCCACACCCCATAACCACCCTTATAGTTCAAAGAATACTATTTGCAATCCTAATCACCCAACTCACAATTTAAGCTCAGGATTTTTGTTTCTCTTTTTTTAAATACAACTACCTTCCTCCATCCTCTGTCTCTAGCCAATTTAGGAGGAAGTTCCATATCATTTGGGGAACTGGAACATTACTTAGAACAAAAGCCAGCTGTGAATAACACAATGGAAATTGATATGTAAAATAAATTTTGTGCATAAATTAATGTCCCTACTATCTAAAGTTTATAAATAACTTCTTGTACAATTTCTTGTTAGAAAATGGTGATTTTTAAATCATTATATTTTCAAAATTTAATCAAAAGTATTTTTAGTACTTCAAAATAAGTGAATATTTGAAAAAATTAAAAAATCATCACAAAATCAGTTATGATTCCTAAATGGAAAAAAAATATAATAATATTGATTTATAAATTAGCCATTGTGATTTGTTGAATTAGGTTTATATTTTGTTAGTAGATTTTATATGATTTATATATTGTCAATGTTTTCATCCATTTTTTTTTTCTTTTTCAGATACTCAGTTATTTGTGCATAATACACAATTTATGGAAAGTCAGAGAAACATCTCAGAATTCATTCTTTTGGGACTTTCGTATAACCAGAACATACAAAAATTTTGCTTTGTTTTCCTCTTATTTTGTTATGTTTCCGTCTTGGTGGGAAATCTCCTAATTCTTGTCTCTGTTCGATGCAATGATCACTTTTACCAATCGATGTACTATTTCCTCAGCCACTTATCCTTAATGGACATTTGCTACACCTCCTGTGTGACACCCAAACTGATTGGTGACCTGCTACTGGCTAGAAAAACCATCTCTTATGATAACTGCATGTTACAGGTCTTTGCCTTGCACTTCCTGGGAATGATTGAAATCCTCATCCTTACAGTCATGGCCTTTGATCGCTACGCTGCCATCTGCAAACCTCTCCACTACCTGCTTATCATGAACAGGACAAGGTGCCATCTCCTAGTCTTGGCTGCATGGGCTGGTTGGGCTCTTCATTCTTTTTCTCAGTTTTCTCTGATAATCAGGTTGCCCTTCTGTGGCCCCAATGAAATCAATCACTACTATTGTGATATCTTCCCTCTGCTGAAAGTTGCCTGCACTGATACCTACATCACTGGGCTACTTGTGGTTGCCAATTCAGGAATGGTCGCTTTAGTAACCTTTGTTCTCTTGTTTGGGTCTTATGTTGTTATATTATTGAGTTTAAGAAATCGCTCAACTGAGGGAAGACGCAAAGCTCTCTCTACCTGTGGGTCTCATATCACTGTGGTGATCCTATTTTTCGGACCTTTAATCTTCGCCTACCTTCGACCTCCTACCACTTTCCCTGAGGACAAAATATTTGCTCTATTTTACACCATCATTGCGCCTATGTTCAATCCCCTAATCTACACCCTGAGAAATACAGAGATGAAAAAAGCCATGAGAAGGGTTTGGTGTCAAAGGATATTTTCAGAAGAAAAACACAATTGACTTGTCCTACTCAATAAATGCTGAAATCTTCATGCAGGAGCAAAAATGAACTTGAAATCAGAGAGCTCTGATCATTCAGATCATTGAAACCAAACCTTTCACTTAATGAATGTTGGAGATGATAAGCTGAGGAATTATGAGTAAGGTGACAGTTTTACTAGTGGAACTGGGATTGTGTAATGTAAGGGCCTGGTTGGCCAGAGGGAGCCATTTTGTTGTAGTAAACTTAGATTGACCCTATGCAGTGAACTTAGATTGACCCTGCCTTTCCCAGAGGAACTTACTTTCAAAGCCTAGATACAAGGGCAGGTCAGGCCAGGTGAAGACATCCAATCAGTGGGATGCGCATATATTTACTGAGGTGAGTTTAAATCCCACTGGCCACCTGTGTGTGGGCCGGCTCAACCACTCCTATAAAGGTTCGTTTGAATGGCTGAGGAGGAGGAGGAGGAGGAGAGTCTTCAGAGCCGGGAGAGCCATCAGAGCTGTCAGAGCTGTCAGAGCTGTCAGAGCCATCAGAGCTGTCAGAGCAGTGAGAGCCGCCAGCAGCCCTGCTGCCCAGAGCCATGGCCTCGCGGAGCGGCCTTCCGGGAGCAGCATCATTCTGAGGAGCAGCTTCATTCCGGGAGCGGCTTCCTTGACATGAGGCCTCCTTGGTGAGCGGCCTAGTCAGAAGCAGCATCGTCTGGGGAGAGGCCTCATCTGGAGCAGCCCCATCAGGGAACGGCCTCGTCCAGAGTGGTCACGTTGGGACAGGCCTTGCCGGGGTTGTCGTCATCACCTAAGAGACAGCCCTTACCAGTTAGTTTGGTTTCTGATGCTTGGCGCTAAATAAAGCTTTCCTTGACCTTCACTTTGTATCAGTCTCGCTCCTTTGATCATGGACCCTAACAGATGGGAACATAAGTATATTAAAAATATTCTAGGCTAAAGGAATGATGGTTACTATGTCACATACAGTAAGCATTTCTGAAGCTGTGAAACTGCTTGTGAAACTTGAATATTTATTTGCATATGAAATATATACACGATGATTTGACAACATTTTGTTATTCTGTAGAAATGGGGATGAAAAGTGGTTTTCAGAAATTAAAAAAAAAATTTCTTGTTATTGAACTTTATTTTCTGTAGGAAATTCATCTAAATCTTATGTGAAATAAATTATGTGATAAAAAAATCCATGTAGATAATTTGGTTCTAAATCAAAGAAAAAAGGGTGCTCATACTTGCCCTGTGGGAGCTGCTGCACCCCCTCCCACCCGATCTCCCTTAATGTGTCATAGATAGGGACAAAGGGATAGGGGGAAATTTTCATTTCTGTTGTCATGTTTATTGCATCACAGATACTCACAATGTGGAAAGACAAGATGAGAAAAGTAGCAGAGCTTATCCCCTTCCAGTAGAGCTGGGTTAGTTGAGCGACCTCAAAACTGCATTTGGAAGAAACTGCACATATCTGCTTGCTTTGTCACGTAGACCTGAAAAATGCATTCCATTTCCATCCTGATGGAAAAGGAATAGGGCCAACTGAACTTTATCAAGATAGAAATTTTCCTTCAGCATAATTCTTGTGTGCGTATCTATGTCTATATCTATATCTATATCTATCTATATATATTTTTTTCATCTCAAAGTGAGAAAGGAAGTAATAAAAGAAAACAGTTTTTTGTGATATTAAAAGATGTACTACCATCACCCATGAATAGAACATATTGTCTGTAGGTATTTTGGAGAAAATTTTCCCAAGATAACAATTTAAGAAAGTATTTTTTATCATCAATAGAATGCAAATAATTAGGATCTTTATGTAAAAGAATTGAGATTCAAAAGAAGATCAGTAATTGTGTAATACCATCAAGGGGAGTTATTTCTAAAACATGAAGAAGGGGCACCTGGGTGGATCAGTTGGTTAAGTGGCTGCCTTCAGCTCGGGTCATGATCTCGGGGTCCTGGGATCGAGCCCCACATTGGGCTTTCTGCTCAGTGGGGAGCCTGCTTCTCCCTTTCCCTCTGCCTGCTGCTCTGCCTACTTGTACTCTCTATCTCTGAGTCAAATCAAAATAAATAAATAAATAAATAAACTTAAAAAATATAAAACATGAAGAAAATTTTCAAACAAAATGCAATAGAATTAAAAAAAGATAATTTCAACAGCTACATAAAATGAAGGGGAAAGTGGGACACTTGGGTGGCACAGTGGGTTAAGCACCCAACTCTTGATTTTGGCTCAGGTTGCGATTTCTGGGGTGTGACATCAACCCTGCTTTCAAGCTCCACACTCTGCATGGAGTCTGCTTGAAACTCTCTCTCTCCCTTCCCTCTGACCGACCCTCTCATTTGTGCTCTCTTTCTCTCTAAAATAAATCAATAAATCTTTTTTTAAAGAATGAAGGGGCAGGAAAGGGAGAAAAAATGATAAGAAATGCAAACTGTAGCACACGAGAAGAATCACATAACTTATAGTTAGACAAATTATTAAGAAAAAAAATGAATATTGTGGTGGCTTAACCTACAACTACATCACTAGTGCCACATCATAAAAGACTGTGTAAGAATATCTACAGGTTTGGAGAGAAAAAGAATGAGAGTGATAAGTCTTACTCTTAGTCCTGTTGTCTTTCATTAATGCAAAAAATAAAAAGATACTTTCATATCAGCCTAATATTTACTACCCTCAAGTTCTCTTTGAGCAAATGTTTTACTTCATTATAAAATTTCATAATACCATAAGTGATTAATCTGTATAAAAACTTAAAGGTAAGTCAGAATGTAAATAATTGGTATATTTTGTCCTCAGCCTCAAGAGCCATCTGAATAGCACTTAGGGAGAAGAATGATCATCAAACCAGGAGTCCTACACTTTGATTTGCATGTCAGTCTACCATTTTTTAATGGCCTGACTCTTGGTCAAATCAGCAAACAACTAGCATCTTGTATTCTTCATTTACAATATAAAACTGATAAGTAAAGTTATTAGTGTCACTTAAATATGAAATGATAAATTGAAATGGCATTTGAGAAATTGATTAGTGGCTAGGACTCATGGGATAGCTATTACTTAAGACATTAATCATCTACAACAGAAGTCCTATGACTATTTCCATATTCTTTTCTCAATGGCACTGTCTTCATGATGCTCTCTTCTTGACCATCTTCTAGAAGTAAGGAACCCACAGAGAAGACACTATGTTATTTAGAGAAACATAATTTATAATGAATTCTTCCAGACTGCTAAAATCGAGGTTTAACTATACAAGATAGGCAGCTAACAAATGCACATTAAATTATCTTTGGAGTTGCCCAGATTCTATCCAAACTTAACGTATCCAAAATATATTTTGTGAATAAGCCCAGCTAGATTTTTTACAATACATCACAGCAGCCTTTATCAAGAGCATAGTCTTCTTTTAACAACTTTCTTCCTGCTGTGCTTTATGAGTGAATATTAACTCATTCATCATTTCTAAGTCATAGCCCATTTATGGTACCTTGATTTCTTAAGTGCTACCATAACTATTAAGACTTTTGTAATGACACTTCCATGTTGGAGGACAGTGAGTCTATGGGAGCAAATGCTCTTCCTTGGTGGGGAAGTAAAGCTAGAAAGATTCAGGGGTAGGGGCTGCACATCAGAGCCTGGAGATGACGGCATGGTTTGGAGAGGACTGGGAGGCCTTGGGCACCCATGGAAGTTCTGGGCTAAGAATAGAATACTGGTGAAAACATGACATAGACTGGGGAAGTTTTCTTTGAGTAAAGTGTTAGAATTCTTCCAGTTAGAAGGAGTCAGTTCTGAAGAGGTAACCATAATATGGTGATGACAGTTAATAATACAGAGAGTGGAGCATTCTTGCCACACATACAAACAGTAGTGAACTATAATATAAAGTGATGGTAATAATGTATTCATTATAATTCCACAATGTATATGCATGTAAAATCATCACACTGTCCACCTCAATACATTTGTCAATGATTCCTCAATAAGGTTAAAAAAATACCAAAACAAACAAACAAACAAACAAACAAACACAAAAACAAGATCTCCTGAGGAGAGTGGCAATAGACTGGACCAAAATGAAACACCTGGACTTGCTTTCAAGTTAATTCTTTGAAGGCAAATCCAACCTCACACTCTACCCTGGGTCGCTTCAGTGCCTTGAATATGGTTTTAGGGTTGTATTGTTATATATTCTTTTCATATTTAACTTATGAAATAGAATACATAAAGATACTTAGAGAGAGAGAGAGCTCTGGGCTGGGGTTGGGATAGAGAACTGGGCAGGAAATACCCCTGTAATCTCCATATGAATCAAAAACTATAACACTGCCACCATCTCCACAGTCAACCATCCTGTCCTCACCACTTCCCTTCCTAAGAACTAACTATTCTCTTGACACTGACATGCAATCTCCTCCTTGTCTAGCAACCTTAGTCAGTATTTATCTTAGCTGTTAACAGAGTTTTCTTCTGGATCAAAAAAAAAAAAAAAAAAACAAAAAAACCCACAGTGAGTCTTTGTGAAGATTAAACAGGAGCACTTAGTGTATGACATGCAACAAACCCTCATTTAAAGATTTTCAAATGAAAGTTTTGCTCAAATGCAAATGTTCTTTTTCAAATAACTTTTAAAAAATGTTCTAAATCAGGGAGACTTCAGTGGTTTAGTCCCTTAAGCATCCAACTCCTGATTTCTATTCAGCTCATGATCTCAGGGTCCTGGGATCAAGCCCTGTATCAGTGGGGAGCCTGCTTGAGGTTTCTTTCCCTCTCCCTTTGCCTATTTCTCTGCTAGTGCTCTTTTTCAGTCTTTCTCTAAAAATAAATCTTTATTTTTCTCTAAACCAAAAATAATACAAAATAATATTAAGCTTTATTAGTTTATAATTTTCCCAGAAATTTACCTATATGCTTGGAAGTACTTTATAACTCATTGTCATTCTCTTAGAAACTAAAATAAAGACAATTTTTGAGCAGAGATGAAAACCATTTGTTACCATGAGGGCCAAGGATGTCTAAACTTCTGTCAGTTTATGGAGATCAGAGAAAGGATGAGGCCCTCAAGTTTGTTTTCATCACAGAATTCCTTAAGTGCAGGAGAATATGGTCCCTGGTGCCCTGGAGGAATTTCTAATGACAAATTCCTAAATGGCATGCAACATTAATTGTGGCTTGCACACTGTTTATAATCCGGATCCAATCCTAGCTGCACTTTGTCAATTTATATCTAAAGGAAATCAACCTGGTGAACTTCTATTGGGGAAGGTAAACCCAAATTTCTTGGAAAGAATAGTGCTCTAGGATAAGAGAAATATAATTTATAATGTACTCTCTATAAAGTATTAATTAATCATGTGAGCTTGGGCATCTCTAGGGGTAATTTTAATGATGAAAATATAGATTGTGATTTGATCCCTTTGGATATAAAATTATTCCATTTGACATCCAACTGTTGCTCTGAATATATGTCTCATTGTGGGAATGTTGGTTGAGTGATGTCAGTTGTCTCTAAAATAATACCAGCTTTCTTTCTGTGAATGGCTGATGAGTTGCACTGAGTGACATGTGAATTCAAGAAGCTGACATGAAATGCTCTGGACAGTTTCAAGCCCTGGTCAGTGGGGAGCCTGCTTTCAGTGAGCCTGCTTCACAGAATTTCAGTGAAGAAAGGGGGGACACCAGAAGGAAGAAGTAGGAATGGATCCACAAAAAGTGAAAGAACATGAGGTGAATTATTTCTCTTCCCTTCCCATTATCCTGCCTGACTGCGTGAGATCCGCTAAGTATATTTTGCCTCCATTGTACAGCTAGCTGACTGACTTTCAGTTAAAGTTGAATACAGGCATCTTCTCTGAATTTTATAGACTAGCTTGTTTTGAGGTTGAGGCGGTGATAAATTCAAAGTGCTGCCCATTGAAAGTGCCATACAACAGTCTAAGATACAGGCAGACAGCAACGGGGAGTGATGCTTAGGTGGATAACAAATTTCAAATTAAAAAAAATTATAAGTTGTGGGGGGGAAGCTGAAAAAGCATTGATTAAGAAAAAGTGATTCACAGGTTGCTAGGAAAGTGATAAAGCCCAAAATGAAAGGACAAATAAACTCCCTGCACAAACCCTATCATGAGTATTGATAACTCCTTCCTCAAAACAAACACACAAACAAGCTCCAATAATTCAAGAATTAAGTTAACCTAAGACCTTACTCAGGTAGCCAAAAAATCAAATGCAAATATCTCAAAACTTGAGTCTCTGTTTATCTTATTTTTGTTTCTCTTATCTATGTTAATTTTGTTGCTTTCCCTTGTTTCTGGGAATAAGCTTTAGGACAATAATTTCAATTATGGGGTATTTTATTTACAGACCATTTGAAATCATTTAAGCTTTTTCTTTTAATTATTTACAAACATTTGCTGACTATTGGTTAAATAATCAGTAACCTGTATTTAACAAGATAGAGAACAAAGATAAAATAATTAGAAATATTTATGAAGTCCCTACAATGTACTGGGTAACTTCCACATTTTATCCCACAACAGTCTCAGGAGATAGATGTACTCACCAATGATGTACTTATCTATTGCCAATATGATGATCCGAGAAAAAAAAAACAGTACATGCCAAGCATTATACAGATCAGGAATACTTGGTGAGAACTGAGAGCTAAATTTGTGCAAACACTCTTAGTATTTCAAGACAGAATTTAAGACTTTTTCTGTGTCCTTTGGGAATTTAGGATCACCAAACTTAAGACTATATTAGGTTTAGTTTGGCACAAAAAAAATGGAAATATTTGGGTCAGTGAGGCACTTTTTTAAGTTATTAGAGTATCCAATACTTACTGAGTATACAGTAAGTATCAAATTAGTATGGTAAGTACATAATGTTTTGCTAAATATATTAGTAAATGAGACATGTTGTTTAAGATTGTCAAACTCTACTAATTATGTCTATGGATTTGGGCTAATTACTTATTTTCTCTATAACTCAGTTTCATTTTATTTCTTTTTTTTTAAGATTTTATTTATTTGACAGACAGAGATCACAATTAGGCAGAGAGGCAGGCAGAGAGAGGAAGGAAAGCAGGCTCCCTGCTGAGTAGAGAGCCCCATGTGGGGCTCGATCCCAGGACCCTGAGATCATGACCCGAGTGAAGGCAGAGGCTTTAACCCACTGAGCCACCCACGTGCCCTTCAGTTTCATTTTCTTAAATGAGCTTATTAGAAATATTTACTTCTCAGAATTATTGGGAGAATTTAAAAAGTTTATGTTATATGTATATGTACAAATTATTCCATTAGACTTTAAACCTACTGATAGTGTAGTAAAGTAATGAACTGAGGCCATATGATGATTCATAGCAAACCCAGAATTTATTATGTTCATTATGATCAAGGTTTTTTCAAAATTTTGACAATTGCAGAAAGCCCAAAGTTTAAGCAAAATCTTAACTGAAACATATAAATTTTCTCTTTAAGAAGGGGCCTCTAGAACAAGTGAACACAAGTTCCTACAGTGAGGGGAGAACTACAGCAGGGAGTAAATGATGACCTCTTTCTTCTAACCACTGCTCTTACAGAGGAGCTATTTGTGGCTGGAGAAGCGTATCCAAGGACATGACAACGTTCAGTGCATTGTATTCTCTAAGAATAAATTGCATTCTCTAAAATAACAGATTTTTATTCTCTACTCTGACTCTTTGTAATTGGGCTACATATGCAGGAAAGAGGAACAGAATGAGATTGCAGTTTTGTTTGAATATTTTCTGCATTTTATAGACTAAGATAGTTTGTTGCAATTTATTATCTCATTTTATCATCTGCATATCGATATTAGAATGGCTGAAATGGTTTAAGGATCACGATTTTGGAGGTTATCTGGCTTTGCATGAAATAATTAAGTAATTGGAGGAAAGGGGTCTTTAACATTAAATTTCTTCTGTTCCAGGTATGGACTCAGGCTCTAGATTCAGAAAACTCTGATTTTAAATTCTGTTTTGCTAAATACTAGTTAGGTGATCTATATATACTTTATCAGGACATTTTTAACTAATTGTTATATCCGTAAGGTATTACTACTCTTGTACGTGCATCAAACTGATCTTAATAACATATTCATTTAGATAGTATTTTTCTCAAAGTACTCATACATCTATTTCTAAATTTGAAACTCACAACTCTCTAATTTATTTAGGGAACAAACAATTTGCCTCTATTTTAGACAAACGAATGTGTTGAGGGTAATGAAGTTTGGGATTCACACTGAAAATTGATGACTAAGTTCACAATAGAAATCAGAGGTCCTCTTGCACTCTAAAATTGAGAAGCTAGAGTTGCGCCTCGTGGTTCAGAGTGCTAAGCATCAACTCCTTGGTTTTGGCTTCAAGTAGTGATCTCAGGTTCTAGGATCAGGCTCTGTGCTCAGTGGGAATTCAGCTTGAGGATTCCCTCCCTCTCTCTTTTCCCTCCCCTGCTCCTGTGCTCTTAAATAAATAAATAAATAAATCTTTAACTAAATAATATTGAAAAGCTAGAAATATATGTGGTGGTTCATAGTTGATAAACCACAGAAGTTTGCAGAACAGGGAAATGAAAAAAAAAAAAAGGAAAAGAGTGAAATGAAGCATTATCTACGGACTGGAGTTTGGAGAAAATAGAAAATTCTACCACATATTTAACATTATTGTTTTGCTATGAGGTTAAACCACATTTCATCAGTTGGAAAATTAATTTTTTATCAGATGAAGACAGAATGATGGGCTTTGCTTACATATTCTGACAACTAATTTGTATAGGGGATTAATTTCAGGTTTTGGTAAAATTTTGTTTAATTTTGGGGAAGGGGAAAAAGAAAAACAACTCAGGTGGTTGTTTATTTCTATGCACATGATTAAGATAATATTTTTATTTCTGTCCATCTAAAGGAACAAGCAATTACTTTAAAAAATGACCAAACAAGTGTTTTAAATATTCTTTTAAAAATAGGGAGTGCTTATTTATAGGTAAGAAGAAATTTTCATGGCATCATTGGAGGCATGAAATCTAACTTTTCAATGAAAAGTTACACTAATTCTAAATCTTCGCTACACTAATTCTAAATCTTAAAATTGTACGAAATAAATAAATTCATTTGTTTTAAGGCCCCATTACAAAGGAATTTTATGTTTGGTGTGTGATACAATTAACCTCTAAAAGAAAGTGATAAGGGGAGAATTTAAAAAATAATTGATGAGAAACTGTAGCAACAAGTTTAGGGCAGAAGATATATCACAACTTCTAAAGAAAGATGGTAAATATTAATGATGCCTTTTGAGTTCAAAATTTGTAGAAAAACAATTGGATCATGGGTTACCAATTCAATGTTATTTTTTCATTAGCACTGAGAGTCTAAGTTAGCAGAAGCCATGGTCAACAGCAACTAAATTGCCTGTATCTTCACATATCAAATCCTGTAGGTTTACTAAAACCGGTAAATGATGAAGAGATTGAAGCTATCTTCATTTATTCTATGTATTTTTTATATGCTTTTAAATTTTTTTTTTATTTTTTAAGATTTTCTTTTCTTTCTTTCTTTCTTTTTTTTTTTTTTTAGATTTCTTTAAGTAATCTCTATACCCTACATGGGGCTCAAACTCACAAATCAAGATTAAGAGTTTCATGCTAAGTATGCCAGCCAGGTGTCCCTGTATTTTCTACATACCTTTAATTAAAATCCCTTCTATTTAGAACTAGGAGATTAGGTTAGTGCCAATCTCGATGTTACCTTCTTGCTCAAAATAATTTTAAGGGATTAAAATTTTATTTTCTACATGGAATCATATTTATGAGACTTCATTATTGACAGCCTTACTGATTTGGTAACACTAGCACTTACACTCTTATGGTTAATAAAGCAAGGGTCATTTCTTGATTTTTTTTTTTTGAGTTTCTCAACCATTTTGTGGCAAAGTTCAGTCATATTTTTTTATTTTACAAACAAGATGATTTTTTAAAAGATTTTATTTATTTATTTGACAGATAGAGATCACAATTAGGCAGAGAGAGAGGAGGAAGCAGGCTCCCTGCTGAGAGAGAGCCCGAAGCAGGGTTTGATCCCAGGACCCGGGGATCATGACCAGAGCTGACGGCAGAGATTTTAACTCACTGAGGCACCCAGGCGCCCCAAACAAGATGATTTAAATTAAAAAAAAAAAAAAAATTGGTATCCAAAGTCATACACTGGTATAATTAGTAATGGAGGCTAGGTCCCAAATGTTTGTCTTCATATAAACATTTTCTTATACATTTTTTCTTTGAGTTATGAAGTTTCAATATTCTTTAAGGGTTTGGCAAAAGATGTGCTTTGGATGAATATCGAAAATAAATTCATACTATAATTTGGACTGATGGGAAGAAATTGACTTGTGAATTCTGGTACACTGAGTCGGAGAAAAACCACAAAGGTAAACTGCCTTCAGTTCTTCTTTTTAGCTTTATTTTTTGTGAAGATTTTATTTATTTGGCAGAGAGAGAGAGAGAGCACAAGTAGGGTGAGAGACAGGCAGCGGTGGAGAGAGAAGCAGGCTTCCTATTGAGCAGAGAACACAACAGCTGATTAGATCCCAGGACCCTGAGACCATGACCTGAGCTGAAGGCAGAGGTTAACCCACTGAGCCACCAGGCGCCTCATCATTTTAGTTTTAACTCTCTCTTTATTCTGTGGTTCCTTTAAATATATGATTTGTATTGATATCTGATATAAAAATAAACATTTGATACAAAAGATCAGCATCCTACTGTCCTAAATCACTAAGTAAGATAAACAAGGAATCAAAAAATTATTCAAACCAACTCAGAGGCCTCCTGCAGAGATTTTCTATCTTCCACTTTGTAAATATATTTCTATCATATAAATCTCTAAGTTCATTTTCTACCTCAATCTGAAACTATTTTGGGGAAGCATATAGTCCACTAGTGACCATTGTCAAGCTTAACATTTGCTGCGATATCATTTAACAGCAACTTTAATGACTTATACTTGCCTCTTTAACAAATGTGTGTTTGGGGGCGCCTGGGTGGCTCAGTGTGTTAAGGCTTCTGCCTTTGGATCCAGTCATGATCCCAGGGTCCTGGAATGGAGCCCCGCATGGGACTCTCTGTTCAGCAGGGAGCCTGCTTCCTCCTCTCTCTGTCTGCCTGCCTCTCTGCCTACTTGTGATCTGTCTGTCAAATAAAATCTTAAAAAAAAAACAAAAACGAAAACAAAAACAAATACAAATGTGTGTTTGGAAGGATCCAGAAAAATGTCCTTTATAAGGACTTTGTTGTATATTTCTTTAGAATAGAAAACATTTGGCAACTAATAATAATTATTAAACTTTTTTTTAATTTACTGATTGAATTCATTCATAAAACGTAATGTCAAGATCGAACATAATATCCTGAAAAACTGACTTATGGAAATCTTCATGAGACTAATCAGAAAAAAACTATATCATATCATATCATATCCATTAAATAGAGCTTCATGATGTCAGGGTCATCATCTATATTCTCCATGCACATGTTCGGCACTAACTTGTGCATTATGTCTTTTCAGGAGACTGTTAAGCATTTTTATGGCACTGGATCATGGAAAACAAGAATAACGTCACTGTGTTTATTTTCATGGGACTTTCTCAAAATGAGAACATTGAAATCCTCTGCTTTGTATTATTTTTATTTTGCTACATTGCCATTTGGGTGGGAAACTTGCTCATAATAATTTCTATCACGTGCAGTCCACTAATGAACCAACCCATGTATTTCTTCCTTAATTGCCTCTCACTCTCCGACCTTTGCTACACCTCAACAGTGACACCTAAACTAATGGCTGATTTACTGGCAGAAAGGAAGACCATTTCCTACAGTAACTGCATGACACAGCTTTTTACCACACATTTATTTGGAGGCGTGGAGATCTTCATCCTCACAGGGATGGCCTATGACCGCTACGTGGCCATCTGTAAGCCCCTGCACTACACCGTCATCATGAGCAGAGAGAGGTGTCACACAATCATCACAGCCTGCTGTACTGGGGCCTTAATCCACTCTGCCAGTCAGTTCCTCCTCACCATCTTCCTACCCTTCTGTGGCCCCAATGAGATAGATCACTACTTCTGCGACGTGTATCCTTTACTGAAGCTGGCATGCACGGACACGGACAGAATTGGTCTCTTGGTCGTTGTTAATTCAGGACTGATTGCTCTGGTGACTTTTGTGATTTTGATGGTGTCCTATTTTCTGATATTATACACCCTTAGGGCTTACCCTGCAGAGAGCCGCTCCAAAGCTCTTTCCACTTGCACTTCCCACGTCACAGTTGTGGTTCTGTTTTTTGTGCCTATTCTCTTCATTTACATTCGGCCCGCCACAACTTTCCCAGAAGACAAAGTGTTTGCTCTTTTCTACACCATCATTGCCCCCATGTTCAACCCTCTGATCTACACACTGAGAAACATGGAAATGAAGAATGCCATGAAGAAAATGTGGTATCATCATTTATTTTGGGGAGGGAAGTAACTTGTATTAAGAACATTCTAGAATTTCATTTTAGGGTTCTACCTTGAGCCTTAGAAGTAAGAAGAAATATACACAGAGTATATCATGATTGCAAAAGCCAGCCACAGTTGGAGCTCAGAATCTTTAGCATTTCCTCAGACCTCTCCTGACTGGATAAATTTATTATTTTCCAAAGACTTTTTTTCTTCTTTTTTACTGAAGTATTATTGACACATAGCATCTGTCCATTTCAGGTATACATCACAGTGATTCAACATTTTTATACACTTTGAAATTATCCTCACAAGAAGTCTAATTATCATCTGTCACCATACAACATTATTATATTATTGATGATTAGACAATTTTCATTTATTTTTTCATTTCATTCTGCTTCTAATCTTCTCACATGCTATTCCAAAGTACTCCTTGATTAAATACTTTATCTTCAACATGTAATGAAGTCTTTTTTCTCCTCCTCTTGACTTCCACTATCACTGGAGTGTGTACCCCTGTTGATAGAAACAATAGGAAGTCATCTGGTAGATTAGAAATATAGGTAGTTTTTACTTCCAGCATCTCAGAAGAGAGCATATATAGTAGGTTTTTGAGCTGAGGGTAATAGGTACATGAGCTATTCAGCATTCATAAACACTCTTCTGTATGATATTTGAGCCTAGTTTCCCTCTCTCCCTTTCAGAAAGGAAACATAATATCCTCAACATTTGGATAAAGTTCATTTTGTGTTAGTTTCTCTTCTGGTTCAGGTTATAATCCTGAAAGATTAT
Organism: Mustela erminea; assembly: GCF_009829155.1. Classification (NCBI taxonomy): domain Eukaryota; kingdom Metazoa; phylum Chordata; class Mammalia; order Carnivora; family Mustelidae; genus Mustela; species Mustela erminea. The sequence continues at coordinate 99,418,676 of NC_045622.1, read as the reverse complement.
AAAGACCTGTAACATTAAGAACAGGTTTTGAAATAACTCAATACACTGTTACATTGCTACAAGGGTCCTTGTTTCTATGATTGGTCATTAGATTTAAGTTAACATTTATCCCTTTCTTTCTTGCACTGCCTACTCACTCTTCCCTTTGATTTAAGGTTAACCTTTAATATTGGGGCTCATTATCTACTAAGGTGTACCAAATCTTCATTCTTGACATTCTGAATCTTTAATGGTCCTGCCATTTTTTCTTGTTTTGCTTTTCATTTTTTTAAAATTAACACTTACTATTAGTTATAGAAATTTTAAGAAATGGGTTGTTCCAAATAGTGATTGTTCATGTCCCATTGTGTCAAACAAACAAATGTCATCTCATCATCAATACCAATTCCACCACTCCCCCCCCTTTTTTTTTAAGATTTCATTTGACAGACAGAGATCACAAGTAGGCAGAGAGCCAGGCAGAGAGAGAGGAAGGGAAGCAGGATCCCGCTGAGCAGAGAGCCCAATGTAGGGCACAAACCCACGATCCTAGGATCATGACCTGAGCCAAAGGCAGAGGCTTTAACCCACTGAGCCACACAGGTGCCCCTTCCAGCCCCATTTTATCTTTTGGTTTAGTAAAGGCATGAAGACCCCAAATGGTATCCAGGTGGCAACTTCAATTTCCAGTTCAATAAAGTAATTGTTGTGGCCCCTCATGAAACCATAAATCTATAACTAAAACCTAAAAGCCAGATGAGCTGAAAACTGTTGGTACAGGAAGCAGAATTATAAAGGACTTTAGTGTAATAATGAAGGAAGCACTTCCATATATATTCTTCAGTTCCATAGGATTCTAAAACTATTTATGGATGGCTCTGGGAGAGATATAACGATATGTTGGCCAACATATCCTTGAAAATATAATAGCACCTTTTCAGGGTGCTATTTCTCAATTGGTGGTCTGTTTGGAAGTCATTTGTTCACTGTATCTAAGCAGTTACCTAAGATAAATGGGATATGAATGAGTTCACTGAAGTTGCCATAAAATAATACCATAGATAGGATGGCTTAAACAACAAAAATATATTTTCTTTCACTTATGGGGTCTGAAAGACCATGGTCAAACTACTGACAGGTTTAGTTTCTTCAAAGGTCTGTCTCCTTGGCTTAACTGAAGGCTGCCTTCTCCATATGTCCTCACAGGGTCTTCTCTGTGAACACACATTCCTGGTGTTCTTTTCTTTGTGTCCAAATTTTCTCTTATAAGGATGCTTACCACAGCGGACTAGGGCCCACCATAAAGGCCTCATTTTAACTTAATTGCCCCTTTAATGGCCTATCTCTAAATAGTAACCTTCTGAGTTACTTGGATCTAGGTATTCAATATATGAAATTTCAGGAACTCAATTTGGCCTAGAATAGAGTATGTGGTAGGATCTATGAATTTCAATGTGTATGTCCACTACCAAGCATCTTTACTGGAAGAAATACATTACTGGATCAGAATCAATCTTAAGTGAAATAGTATGATGGTGAATAAGGCATTCCAGAACTCAATGCATTGTGCTGCTGGTACAAGCATTATAAGCAGGAAAGACAAATCTATATCCAGAATAAGTGTCTGTTTCAGTGAAGACAAATTTGGTTTCCTCCATGATGGAAGGTTTTCAGTGTAATCAACTTGCTATCTCAGCAGTGAGTGGACTCCCTGGGAAGCGAGTATGTTGAGCATTCAATGCTGGTGTGACAGAAATTAGCTTCCAAAAGAAATGAAATCTTGCCATTTGCGACAACATGGATGGAACTAGAGCGTATCATGCTTAGCAAAATAAGTCAAGCAGAGAAAGACAACTATCATATGATCTCCCTGATATGAGGAAGTGGTGATGCAACATGGGGGCATAAGTGGGTAGGAGAAGAATAAATGAAACAAGATGGGATTGGGAGGGAGACAAACCATAAGTGACTCTTAATCTCACAAAACAAACTGAGGGGGGCACCTGGGTGGCTCAGTGGATTAAGCCACTGCCTTCGGCTCAGGTCATGATCTCAGTGTCTTGGGATCGAGCCCCACATCGGGCTCTTTGCTCCGCGGGGAGCCTGCTTCTCTCTCTCTCTCTCTGCCTGCCTCTCTGCCTACTTGTGATCTCTCTCTCTGTCAAATAAATAAATAAAATCTAAAAAAAACAAAAACAAAAACAAAAAAAACCTGAGGGTTGCTGGGGGGAGGTGGGTTAGGAAAAGGGGGGTGGGGTTATGGACATTGTTGAGGGTATGTGCTTTGGTGAGTGCTGTGAAGTGTGTAAACCTGGCGATTCACAGACCTGTACCCCTGGGGATAAAAATATATGTTTATAAAAAATAAAAAATTAAAAAAAAAAGAAAGAAATTAGCTTCCAAACAAGGCCATAGAAATATTTCCTAACTGGCCCATATGGAGGTACCATATGTAGAGGCCAGACGTAGAATTTTATGGCCAACAGTTCATCTGATGTCTGGGCCCACAACCAGTGGCAACTGCCAGACCTGTAAGTCAAGATGACTCCAGATCTTTTCAGTTGCTAGCTAGTGGGTATTCCCAGTCCTTGTGTTTTCTCAGTTGAGACCTCAGACGTCATGTGGCATAGAGAAGCCATCCTCACTATGTTTATATTCCTGATCCATTGAGCCCAAGTTTATAGTAAATTACTTGTTTTACGCATGAAATTTGGGGTTATCTCTTGCAGTCATAACAACTACAAACATTTGGTACTCAGTAGTCACAGAAGCCAGATGAAAGTTTAGCGGGAAATTTAATATTGTTCAACCCTAGCAATAGCCTTCATAGGGAAACTTTCTAAACCACCTTGACCACTTTATTATTTTTTTAATGATGATTTATTTATTTATTTTAGAGAAAGCAGGGCGAGGGGTGGGGGAGAGGGCAAGAGATTTTCAAGCAGACTCTGCACCAACAGAGGAGCCAAATGCCAGGCTCGATCTCACAATCCTGAGATCACGACCTCAGCTGAAACCAAGATTCAGAGGCTTAAATTCCTGAGCCACCCAGGTGCCCCATCCATGGCTGCTTTAGCCTTAGACCAAATTAGTTAGAACTTGGGTAGCTGGGAAAAGAGGGTGGCTGATATCCACAAAACATTTCATCTCATTTAGCACCACTGAGAATTTCCTCCACAGTGTACAACATATAGTGAGCATTTGTATGACTTATATTTTGCCCATAAGGTCTACCCATATAGTCACACTTTCTACCCACACAAAGACCCTAAACACAAGTAAAACCTTTAGCAACTGTTACAAATTGGAATAGATCTAGGCCTCTAGTTATCTCTTGGTCTGTGCAAGGCAGACAATCCATGCACTGGTTGAGGATTTGTTAACAATATTTTCCTTAACCCCTATCTTTTTTAGTGCTTTTTTATTTGGGTTTTTAATGCTGCAGCATTCCATTTCAGTTGGTGCCAGAAAGAACTAAATATAATCATATGCAATCATATATTTCCTCTTCAGCCAATTTCCTCTAAAGTAACAGGAGATGACTGAGCGGAAGGAGATGATTTCACAGGAATTTTGTCAAAATCTCTTGAGCCTATCAGACCTGGCCTATCAGAGCCTATCAGAATAAAAGCATGGTTTTGTAAGGAAATAACTCAGGTGATGTTATTATATCATCCCAGGTCATGAGAATCTGTTCTCCTCTAGAAATACGGAGGAGGGAGTTCTATTTGAGCAGAGGTTTCAGGGAAGTTGGGTTCCCAAAATTCTCCGATTCATTTCCAAACCTCACCATCTCAGACAAATCAATCTATTTTTTTTTTTCTTTTTGTGTTTCTGTTGTTGACCTAAGAGACCTTAGAGGCTGTGTTTTCTGTTCCCTTTATAGCCCTCCAAAATCTATTATCAAACCCATGACCTCATTTCCATCAGGGTCTGTGTTTGGGCTTCTGAAGACCGAACTGCAACAGAAAAGCTCTCATCCTGATGGTCTGCCTGCAGTTGTGTAGACCAAGTAGTAACTACCTTATCCTTTATGTTAGCCTACCTAAGTCACCAACAGAGGTGAGTTTACTTTACAATCTTTATAACTGTGTCTTATCCACACACCATTCAAGCTCCACAGTCATTGTAAATCCCAGCACATCAATGTTGTTTATGGAAAATTGGTAAATTTGTTTTGTGTGGAAAGTAGGAAAAATGTTTTTCCAAACATAAGGTCAAATTGTTTATAGACAAGCATTATGAGTTTTCTCTCAGATTACTAACTTATGTGTTTTTCCATATAAAAAATATTTTTGTCTTGCATAGAATAATAACCAGCTTTATGTTTTTCAATGTTATTTAGACCATGGTTGCCCTAGTAACAACCAAATTCTTCACTTCTCTCCCAAATGAGTCCGCATACTGTCCTTATCTAGTCCTGATCATAACCAATGCATCATTTTCAGACATTCTCAGTCTGCCTCAAGTCTTTCTTCATATTGTTCACTCAGGTCAGAAAGTCTCTCAGTTGTACCTTTCATAATCTACAGTCGACCCTTGAACATGTGGGGATTAGGGACATGTATAACTTTTGAGCCCTGCCCCAAACTTAACTGCTAATCATCTACTGTTGACTGGAAGCCCCACCAATAACATGAGCAGTTCATTAACACATATTTTGTATGTCATACAAGATATATTTGTTATATACTGTATTTTTATAACAAAATAGTAAGAAACTCATAAGGAAGAGAAAATACAGTACTGTACTGTATTTATTGAAAAAACTACACATGTAACACAACTCACAGTTCAGGCCCAGGCTGTTCAAGGGTCAATGGTATTATCATGTGCTACTCAAGCTTCCCTCAGTTATGTGCCCCTTTCTAGCTATTTTAACCACATTTACCACTGTGTATCTTTTTTAATTGGGTTGCGTGGATTGCAAACACATCTTATTTCTTTTAGAGGAACATTTTATTCATTTTTTTGAACAAAATCCTCATTGTGGTATTTGTAGGAGGAAGTGTATACATTTGTACCAGCTCTCAGAGTTAAGTCTGTGGAAAGCAGTTGCCAATGTGGGGGATGGAGGAAGAAGTAGGGCTATTGGGGTATGAAGTTGCACACAGATACTTGTCACGCACTGTTCAATTCATTTATTCTCTGCTAAAGCAGACTTCAAAACCTGGCTTTAGGAATCTTTGCCATTTTCTAATTTAACATCTGCTGAGACATTGTTCCCTACTGTTCCTCAGAATCTTTTTCAACAGGGAGCACATGATTTATAGCCTATCAATAGTGAGTAGAAGTGTACTATTAGTTTGTGCTCCAATTCCTCAGGGTATAAAAAGTTATTAACCATGGAATAGCTATTTATTTTAAGACTGGAAAGGAACTAAGCCTTGCTCAGCTATACATTGCCCAACTTTTCTTTTGGGAAATGTCTCATCCCATAGAAAGATTGAGAGGGAGGTTTCGGATTATATTCTCCCACATAATCTACTTTATTTATTTATTTATTTTTTTTAAAGATTTTATTTATTTATTTGACAGAGAGACATCACAAGTAGGCAGAGAGGCAGGCAGAGAGAGAGAGAGGAGGAAGCAGGCTCCCTGCTGAGCAGAGAGCCCGATGCGGGACTCGATCCCAGGACCCTGAGATCATGACCTGAGCCGAAGGCAGCGGCTTAACCCACTGAGCCACCCAGGCGCCCCACACATAATCTACTTTAAATGTCACTTGGAATTTAAACAGAAAACTTCTATATATTTCCAACACTAAAACCAATGAATATACAACTTTTGGGTAGAAAACAAACCAAAGCATTTTTCAAAATAAATGCCAATGATGATTTTATTTCCTTCTAGTTTCAAAAATCAGGAGAAAATGCTTCTCTTTGTAAGAGAAATAGGGAAGTCCCAGAATCAGGACTTACATGGGCTATGTTCACAGTGAAATTCAGTAATCTTCAGCAGCAAAATTAAGCACTCATTTTGACTATTGAAAACACCAGATTCCACCTTTTACTCAGAGATAACGAAATTTATATAATGAGATAATAACCTGGTAAGTAAAAATCCAACCAACACATAGTAAATAAATGACTTTCAAATTAAAAAAAAGAAAAAACTATATATATTAAAAAGTATATATACAGATATATACACACATATATAATAAGTTTATATATATATATTAAATTTTTATGTATAAGTCTGTTGATATGATAGGTGCATTTCCCTCTTCAAGTTTTGCAAAAATTTTATAACATAACAGTCCATTACATTAGTACAATTCAATGACTGATTAATAACTGGGCAGCTATATGTAGAAGAATGAAACCCCACCATTCTCTTACACTGTACCCAAAGATAAACTCAAAATGGATAAAAGAACTCAACGTGAGACAGGAATCCATCAGAATCCTAGAGGAGAACATAGGCAGTAATCTCTTCGATATCAGCCACAGCAACTTCTTTCAATATATGTCTCCAAAGGCAAAGGAAACAAAAGCAAAAATAAACTTTTGGGACTTTATCAAAATGAAAAGCTTCTGCACAGCAAAGGAAAGAGTCAAAAAAACAAAGAGGCAACCCATGGAATGGGAGAAAATATTTACAAATGACAGTACAGACAAAAGGTTGATATCCAGGATCTATAATGAACTCCTCAAACTCAACACACACAAAACAGACAATCATATCAAAAAATGGGCGGAAGATATGAACAGACACTTCTCCAATGAAGACATATAAATGGCTATCAGACACATGAAAAAATGTTCATCATCACTAGCCCTCAGGGAGATTCAAATTAAAACCAAATTGATATATCACCTTACACCAGTTAGAATGGCCAAAATTAGCAAGACAGGAAACAACATGTTTTGGAGGGGATGTGGAGAAAGGGGTACCCTCTTACACTGTCGGTGGGAATTCAAGTTGATGCAGCCTCTTTGGAGAACAGTGTGGCGATTCCTCAAGAAATTAAAAATAGAACTTCCCTATGACCCTGCCATTGCACTAATGGGTATTTACCCCAAAGATACAGATGTAGTGAAAAGAAGGGCCATATGTACCCCAATGTTTGTAGCAACAATGGCCATGGTTGCCAAACTATGGAAAGAACCAAGATGTCCTTCAATGGACGAATGGATAAGGAAAATGTGACATTGTGAACATCATTTCTCATCGCTTTTAGCTCGTCCCTAATCAATTCCATTTGGTCATCCATGGCTTTCTCCAACCTAGCTATTGCCTGGATAATTGTTAGCCTGAATTCTCTTTCTGACATATTATCTATTTTGATAGCCATTAGCTCTGTTGCAAAAGGTCCATCCTCTGTATTTTTCTTCTGTTGGGCATTCCTCCTCCTAGTCATTTTGGTGGGAAATGACTGAACAGATGTAGCTGGATGTATCAACTGTGGTGCAGTCAAGGTGCACCCTGGAACACTTCTGAGCAATCAGGATTCCCCACCCAAACGGGAGACAAAAGAAAAGAAAAAGAAAAAAAAAATAAAAGAAAAAAAAATAGAGAGAGAGAGAGAGAGAAACAGGAAAGAAAGGGAAGATGAAAGAGAAGGTTCAGTCCAGATGGGCCCCAATGTAAGATTTATGAAGTAGACAAACAAAAACAGACAAACAAAAAGACTGATACAAGTATATGACAAGAGAAAAAAAGATATATAATATATATATATATATAATATATATATTATATATCTGCAAATAAAGGAAGAACCTCGTCAAAAAGAACCCCAAGTGTAAGATTTATATGTTATCAGGACAAACACAAAAACACAGAAATAATGGTGGAAGAAGAAGATGGGAGAGTGGTTATAAATTCTCAGTGTGTGCGAGGAAGGTTGTTTTGATTCTTCTTGGATGTATCTTAATATCTTTGTTAAAGGACTTTCCTAAGATAAAGGGGGATTAAAAATTAGTTTACCTATAGGGGTAGTATTGATTGGGGAAAGGGGATTACTTTGAAGTTTAACTCTATATGAATATCAGAAGATAAAAATAAAAAGGAATAAGCTAGACTAAATTAAACTAAAATTTGAAAAAAGAATCAAAAAATAGAAATGCAAAAGAAAAACGTAGGTGTATGTATCAAAAAGTTCAGGTTAGAAGGGTATTATGGAATTTGATGTACTGTACAACTCGCTGTGATGGTAAATAGGTTAAAAAAATTACCTATGTGAAAAAAAAAAAAAAAAGAACCAGAATAGTGGGAACGAGTGAAAAATAAGTTTTCCTATGAAGTAGTGGTTGTTCTCTTGTAGTCCTTTTTTTTTCCTTTTTTTTTTTTTTTCTTTGTTGGTTTGTTTTCTGGGGGAGGGGCCTGCCACGTGGTTTGTCAGTCAATGATGTTTCCTGAGTTAAGTCCTCCCGCCCCCCTCAAGGGGGTGGGCTCTGAGGAAACTGATTTTTTTCAGGCTTTTGTTCTCTGGCGGTTTTTATGTTCACTTTTTTTTCCTCTCACCTTTACTGCTTTTGATGTTTTTTGTAGTTTTAGAGGAAAACAAATGGCACCCTGATCTCCCTCTCAGAGAGAAGCCTCAGTCTGGGTGCAGAGCTTAAATAAGTTCCCCCTTGGCCTCTGGCAGAGCAGGTTCCAAGTTGCAGACCCTGGGGGCGCAGGATCTTTGGGCTTGTACCCAAAGCCAAGGCGGTGGTGGCTGTCTGGGAGCTCCCGACTGCCAGAGGCGTTCTAAGCAGCAATCGCACACTGAGATTTTGCCGCTGGCCTGGGCTGGGAGTGCCTGGTCTTGCTGGGTCTAAGAGTGCCCAGCTTGCAAGCACCTCTTTCAAGGGCGGCTATAGGTTGCGCGCCTGTCTCAGGCACTGAGAACAGGGCGCAGGTCCGAGAGCCCCGGGCTGGGCTTTTGCGTACCTCTGTCAGGGAAGAGTTTGGGGTGCGGGGCTTAGGCTTTGAAACAATGGCGCAGGTCAAAGAGCGCTGGCTGGGCCCTTTGTAACTCTCTCAGGGGAGCATGAGGGACGTGCGTGCGTATCTCAGGCTTTGTAGTAGGTCTCACGCGTTCTGCCCACCGGCGTGGCTCCCATCCCCTCACAGGAGCCAGAACCCACGCATTCTCTGGCGCGCTGGTGGCTTAGGGACCAAGAACTGGTTTCTCCACCACACTCTCTCTGCCTCAGCACCAGGGAGACTGTCCTGGGACCGGAGACTTAAGCCCCTGTCCCTAGCCGCCCAGATTCCCACAATTTCCCCCCTGTGATCCTTTGCTCTTTTGGAGTGCTTTCAACCAGTCTTCAAGTTAATGCTGGTCCCCAGACTCAGGGCACTCTCGCTGGAATTGGGGTATTACTTTCCAACTGGTCGCCTTGGTGGCTCCCTCCCCCTTTTGTTTATCTTCCGATATCAGTCCGCCGCCATTCCCTCTCCACTTTACCTGCCCACTGGCGTCTTCTGCCCCTGTAGAGATCCAGACGTGTAGAATTCTGATCTCAGGATGATTTCATGGGTGAATGGAGTTCTTTGGTAGGTAATCAGCTCACTTTGGGGGTACAGGTTGAAAAGGCGCCTCCTCCTACTTCCCTACCATCTTGTCCCCCGCCTCTATTTTTAATTTCTTAAGGAATCTCCACATCATTCTCCAAAATGGCTGCACCAATTTGCATTCCCACCAACAGTATAAGAGGGTTCCCCTTCCTCCACATCCTCTCCAACACACATTGTTTCCTGTCTTGTTAATTTTGGCCATTCTAACTGGTGTAAGGTGGTATCTCAATGTGGTTTTCATTTGAATCCCCCCTATACCTAATGATAATGATCTTGCTTTCATGTATCTGATAGCCACTAGTATGTCTTCATTGGAGAAGTGTCTGTTCATGTCTTCTGCCCATTTTTTTTAACACGATTATCTGATCTGTGTGTGTGTTGAGTTTGAGAAGTTCTTTCTAGATACTGGATACCAGCCTTTTATCTGTACTGTCATTTGTGAATATCTTCTCCCATTCTGTGGGTTGCCTCTTTGTTTTGTTGACTGTTTCCTTTGCTATGCAGAAGATTTTGATCTTGAGTCAGTTTTGATCTTGAGTGCCAAAAGTTTTGGTCTTGAGTCCCAAAAGTTCATTATAACTTTTGTTTCCTTTGCCTTTGGAGACATATCTTGAAAGAAGTTGCTGTGGCTGATAGTGAAGAGGTTATTGCTTATGTTCTCTTCTATGATTCTGAATGATTCCTGCCTCATGTTGAGGTCTTTTATCCATTTTGAGTTTATCTTTGTGTATGGTGTAAGAGAATGATCGAGTTTCATTCTTCTACATATAGCTGTCCAATTTTCCCATCACCATTTATTGAAGACACTATCTTTTATGCACTGGATATTTTTTCCTGCTTTGTTTAAGATTATTTGGCCATAGAGCTAAGAGTCCATATCTCAGCTCTCTACTCTGTTCCACTGGTTGATGTGTCTGTTTTTATGCCAGTACCATGCTGTCTTCGTGATCACAGCTTTGTAGTAAAGCTTGAAATCAGGCAATGTGATACCCTCAGTTTTGTTTTTCTTTTTCAACATTTCCTTAGCAATCCAGGGTCTCTTTAGATTCCATTAAAATTTTAGGATTGTTTGCTCCAGCTCTTTCAAAAATGCTGGTGGAATTTTGATCGGAATGATGTTGAAAGAATAGATTGCTCTAGGCAGTATAGACATTTTAACAATGCTTATTTTTCTGATCCATGAGCATAAAATGATCTTCCATCTTTTTGTGTCTTCTTTGATTTCTTTCATGGGTATTCTGTAGTTCTTCGAGTACAGGTCCTTTACCCTTTTGGTTAGGTTTATTCCCAGGTATCTTATGGTTCTTGGTGCTATAGTCAATGGAATTGATTCCCTAATTTCTCTTTCTGTATTTTCATTGTTAGTGTATAAGAAATCCACTGATTTCTGTGCATTGATTTTGTATGCTGCCACATTACTGAATAGAAGAATGAGTTCTAGTAGTTTAGGGGTGGAGGTGGGTTTTGTGTACAAAGTATCATGTCATTTGCAAAGAGAGTTTGACTTCTTCATTGCCAATTTTGATACCTTTTATTTCTTTTTGTTTCCTGATTGGTAGGACTGTTGGTAGGACTTCTAATACTATGTTGAACAAGAGTGGTGAGAGTGGGCATCCTTGTCGTGTTCCTAATCTCACCGGGAAGGCTGTGAGCTTTTTCCCATCGAGGATGATGTGTGCTGTGTGTTTTTCATAGATAGATAGACTTTATGAAGTTCAGGAATGTTCCCTCTATCCATTTACATTGAAGCGTTTTAATCAGGAATGGATGCTGGACTTTGTCAAATGAATTTTCTGCATCAATTGAGAGGACCATGTGTTTCTTTTCTCTTCTCTTATTGATTTGTTCTATCACATTGATTGATTTGTGAATGTTGATCCATCCTTGCAACTCATGGATGAAGCCCACATGGTCATGGTGGATAATCTTTTTAATATGCTGTTAGATCCTATTTTCTAGGATCTGGTTGAGAACCTTAGCATCCATATTTATCAGGGATATTGGTCTGAAATTCTCTTTTCTGGTGTGGTCTTTGCCTGGTTTGGGGATCAAGGTCATGCTGGCTTCATAAAAAGAGTCTGGACATTTTCCTTCCCCTTCAATTTTTGAAACAGGTTCAGGAAAATAGGCGTTATTTTTTCTTTGAAAGTTTGGTAAAATTCCCCAGGGAATCCATCAGGTCTGGGCTCTTGTTGTTTGGGAGGTTTTTGTTCACTGTTTCAATTTCATTACTAGATATCAGTCTATTCAGGTTGTCAGTTTCTTCCTGGCTCAATTTTGGAAGTTTATAGTTTTCCAGGAATGCATCCATTTCGTCTAGGTTGCTTAACTTCTTGGGATATAACTGTTGATAATAATTTCTGATGATTGTTTCTATTTCCTTGGTGTTAGTTGTGTTCTCTCCTTTTTCATTAATAATTTTATTAATTTGGGTCCTCTCTCCTTTCTTTTGGATTAGTTTGGCCAATGTTTTATCAATCTTATTGATTCTTCCAAAAAACAAGCTTCTAGTTACATTGATATGTTCCACTGTATGTCCCGTTTCTATCTCATTGATCTCTGCTCTAATCTTGATTATTTCCCTTCTTGTGTGTGGAATTGGCTTAATTTGTTGTTGATTCTCCAGTTCTTCAAGGTGTAGAGATGGCTGGTGTATTTAGGATTTTTCAGTTTTTTTGTGTGGGAGGCTTGGATGGCTGTGTATTTCCCCCTTAGAACCACCTTTGCTGTATCCCATACGTTTTGGGCCAAAGTGTCTTCATTCTCATTGGTTTCCATGAGTTGTTTAAGTTCTTTGATTTCCAGGTTGATACAAGGATTCTTAAGCAAGGTGGTCTTTAGCTTCCAGGTGTTTGAGTTCCTTCCAAACTTTTCCTTGTGATTGAGCTCCAGTTTCAAAGCATTGTGATCTGAGAATATGCAGGGAATAATCTCAGTCTTTTGGTATCAGTTGAGCCCTGATTTGTGACCCAGTATGTGGTCTATTCTGGAGAAGGTTCCATGTGCACTCGAGAAGAATGAGTATTCCGTTGTTTTAGGGTAGAATGTTCAGTATATATCTATGAGGTCCATCTGGTCCAATGTGTCATTCAATGCTTTTATTTCTTTATTGATTGTCTGCTTGGATGATCTTTCTATTACTGAGAGTGGTGTGTTAAGATCTCCTACTATTAATGCATTCATATCCATATGAATCTTTATCTTGATTAACAGTTTTCTTATGTAATTGGCTGCTCCCATATTGGGGTCATAAATATTTACAATTGTTAGCTCTTCTTGGTGGATAGTCCCTTTAAGAATGATGTAGTGTCCTTCTATATCTCTGACTATAGTCTTTTTTTTTTAAAGATTTTATTTGTTATTTATTTGATAGACAGAGGTCACAAGTAGGCAGAGAGTCAGGCAGAGAGAGAGGGAGAAGCAAGCTCCCCGCTGAGCGGAGCGCCTGATGCGGGGCTCGATCCTAGGACCGTGGGATCATGACCTGAGCTAAAGACAGAGGCTTTAACCCACTGAGTCACCCAGGCACCCCAGCTCTGACTACAGTCTTAGGTTTAAAATCTAACTTATCTCATATGAGAATCATTACCCCAGCCTTCTTTTGAGGTTCATTGGCATGAAAGATTCTTCTCCATCCCTTTACTTTCAGTCTGGGTGTATCTTTAGGTTTGAAATGGGTCTCTTGTAGACAAGATATGGATGAGTCCCATTGTTTTATTCAATATACAACCCTTTGTCGTTTTATGGGCATGTTTAGGTCATTCACGTTGAGAGTGATTATTGAGAGATACATTTTTAATGACATTGTGTTACCTGTGAAGTCTTTGTTTCTATAGATTGTCTTCATATATTTCTGTTCAATGATATTCTTAGGATTTTTCCTCTTTTAATAAAACCCCCCTTAATATTTCTTACAGAGTCGGCTTCGTGGTCGCATACTCTTTTAAACCTTGTTGGTCTTGGAAGTTCTTTATCTCTCCATCCATTTTGAATGTCATTCTTGCTGGATAAATTATTCTTGGCTGCATGTTCTTCTCATTTAGTGCCCTGAATACATCTTGCAAGCCCTTTCTTGCTTGCCAGGTTTCTGTGGGTAGGTCTGATGATATTCTAATGGGCTTTCCTCTGTATGTAAGGGATTTATTTGCCCTAGCTGCTTTCAAGAGCTCCTGTCTACAATTATGATCCCTCATTTTCACTATCAGATGTCTTGAGCTCTTTCTACATTCTATGAACTTGGGGGCAGAACTTTCTGCCTCTAGGACATAAACGCTGGTTGCATTCTCAAGATTGGGAAAGTTTTTATAGAGAATTTGTTCAACTATATCTTCTAGTCTTCTTTCTTTCTCCTCCCCCTCAGGGATTCCAAGAATTCTGACGTTGGAACATTTCATGGACTCATTTTTTCCCCTAGTTCTGTTTTCATGGCTTCTAAGCTGTTTATTCCAGGTTTCCTCCTGGTCCTCTTTTCTGTCTGTTTGTCATCCAGATCACTGATTCTATCTTCTGCCTCAGTTACCTTAGCTTTTAGAAAATTTAGGTTAGATTGGAACTCACTGAGAACATTGTGAATATCATCCCTGGTGGCTTTCACTTCTGCCCTAATCAATTCCATTTTGTCATCCATGGCTTTCTCCCGCCTAGCTATTTCCTGGATAATTGTTAGCCTGAATTCTTTTTCCAACATACTGTCTACATTTATATCCAATAGCTCTGATGCAGAAGGCCCAGTCTCTGAATTTTTCTTGTGTTGGGCATTCCTCCTCTTTGTCATTTTGGTGAGAGATGGCTGAACAGATGTGTAGCTGAATGTATGGACCATGGTGCAGGCAAGGTGGACACTGGATTGGTTCTGAGAAATCAAGAGTCCCCACCCAAAAGAAAGAAAAAAGAAAAAAAAATGAGAGAGAGACAGGAAAAAAAAAAAAGAAATAAAGATAAGGAAAAAAAAAAAAAAGAGAGAGAGAGAGAGAAGGCCCAGTGCAAATGGGCCCCAAGGTAAGATTTATGAAGTTATGAAGTACACAAAGAAAAGCAGACAAACAAAAAGACCAACAAAAGTAGATGACAAGAGGAAAAAAATGAATAAATTAATTAAAACAAAACAACAACAACAACAAAAAAGAACCTTGTCAAAAAGAACCACAGGTATAAGATTTACATACTACCAGGACAAAAACAAATGCACAGAATCACTGGCAGAAGAACAAGATGGGAGAGTGGTTATAAATTCTCAGTGTTGGCGAGGAAGGTTATTTTGATTCTTCCTGCATGTATCTTGATATCTTTGTTAAAGGACTCAAGTTTCCTAAGATAAAGGGGGATTAAAAACTGGTTTACCTATAGGGGTAGCATTGATTGGGGAAAGGGGACTACCTTGAAGCTTATCTCTATATGAATATTTAAAAAAAAAAGAATAAACTAACCTGAAATAAAATAAAATTTAAAAAAAATTAAAAAAATAGAAAAGCAAAAAAAAAACACCAGTATATGTATCAAAAAGGTCAGTTTAAAAAGTTATTATGGAATTTAATGCATTAGACATCTCACTGTGATGGTAAATAGGTTAAAAAGTTATATATTTAAAAACAACAACAACAACAACAACAACAAAAGAAGATAGTCCCTACAGCGCAGCTCAGAAAAACTTCCCAGAACAGGGCATTAGGTTATGTTAGCAAGATGAACACTTTGGTGATCACAATTGGGAAATTTTAATACATAGGATATTCACTGCACTATATGAAGTTGTTTGTCCTAATAAGCAAAACAAATAAAATTCTTTATTTAGCTCCTAAGAAGAAGAAAAAGAAAATACATTTTGGTAGGCTTCAAATAAGGGCAGTGGTTTTAGGTGAAGGAATGCTGTACATAGAACACTGGATTGCCACACATCCACACACATGTGCAGAAGTACACAGTATAGGAAATAAGATCTTCCTAGAGTTTCTATCTCTTCTGTAATCAGAATAAAGAGACTTGAGTAGACCATGTAGAATGAGGGAGAAAATATTTTATTTCTGTGCAAAGCATATGATAACACAGCAAAAATTACAAAGAGGAAGTTATATTGAAAACAGTTATTGCAGAATATGTCATACAATGGCAACTTTGAGTGTTGTTCTGACACAGACAGAATATGAGTATATTTATTATAAAAAGTAAAAAATAATTTTAAAAGTATGCTGTAGGGGTGCCTGGTTTGCTAAGATGGTTAAGCATTTACCTTCAGCTCAGGTCATGATCTCAGGTCCTGGGATGGAGCCCTGCATCAGTCTCCCAGCTTAGTGGGGAGCCTACTTCTCCCTCTTAGCCCCCATCCCCTGATTGTGCTTTCTCTCCCTATATCTGTTTCTCAAATAAATACATACAATATTAAAAAAAATAAACAAATAAAAGCAGGATATTGGAACAGGAATCTGAAAGTTGTCCAAGGTGTTAAAAGACAAAATAAGAAACAAATATAGGATATTCTAATTAGAACTTTGATGGATAAAAAGGAGTGGCTATATTTTAAGAAAAATAGGGTGGATGGAATCTTGATATTAACAGTTTACCAGAACACTGAATTCAAAAGAAGAAATGATAGAAAAAAGTAGATACATTATGAATGAAGTAAGAGAAAACAGCCTGTGTCTATCGGATTCCAGGATTTGGGTAACAGGAAAAAAAAAAAAAAATTGAAAGATAACAATTGGGAATTTCTGAAAACTGATGAAAATAATCTTTACAAAATTGCAGGAAAGAAATATATTTGTCTCTTTTTAAAGATTTTATTCATTTATTTGAGAGAAAGAGAGTGAGAGATAGCATGAGTGGTAGCAGAGAAAGATAGAGGAGAGGCAGGTTATCCGCTGAGCAGGGAGAGCCTGATGCAGGGCTTGATCCCAGGACCCTGGGACCAAGAACCTGAGCTAAAGGAAGATGTTGAACCAACTGAGCCATCCAGGCACCCACAAAAAGATTTGCTCTTAACAAGAATCATAGAAAACACTATGTCCAGTCAATATTTCAATCATAATATGAGTAGAAAACAGAAGAAAATGGAATTGCTTCATGAAAGCACTAAAAGGAAAATGTTATCCTTGACTTCTAAATTTTTCAAGAAGAGTAAAATGAGGATGTTTCAGTACAATGGAACAACAATGAAAAATAACCAAGATCTGACTACAAAGCTATGCTCAGTAAAAGAAGTTATGCAGAATGTTTTCATTAAAAAGGGAGGGAGTCTGAGAAGGAAGAAAGATGCCAGGCAGAACGGAGAATTAGAGAAGTAGTAGGCGTATTTGTAAGCCTAAAATTACATTAAATTAGGCCATCTTATCTAACATGTGAGATAAAGCCTAGAAAAACAAAAGAAAGATCCTGTCCACAACATCATGGGTTGTGGTTGGAAGAAAATGATCAGAAAAACAACAGTTTGTGCTCTTGCCTTCCCAAAGCACTTCCCACTTGCTGGGTGACTGACTGTTTTGGCCACGGCTTCAACCTCTACTCTTCCAATCCCAACTTTGGGGAGGGTACCCCTCTTCCAAGTTTATTCTTTGGGTATTCTTCTTCAGTCCTAGGTTACTTCTAAAACTCTCATTGAAGTATAAATGCTCTACAATACACTGCACATATTTAAAATGTACAATCTGATCAAGTTGGGACATAAGTATAAACCTCTGACTCCATCACCATAATCAAGACTGGGAGAGTATCCAGCCCTCTGAAAAGTTTTCCCTGATACCTGGTGATTTGCTTTGGGTCTTTATAGATTAGTTTGTGTTCTCTAGATTTTTAAATAAATTTATCATGCAGTATATAATCTATGTTCACTAGCTTCTTTCCTTATGTTTATTTGGAGATTAATCCATATCGTTACACACATCAGATGTGCATTCCATGTTCATTGCTGCATGGATTCTACCCTGCAAATTCCACAGTTCTGCTCTTTGGAATTTGGCTCATTCCCAGTTTGGGCTACTCCAAACAAACCTGCTTGCAGACATTTATGCACAAGTTTCTGTGTGAACTGTATGCTTCACTTCTGTCAGGTAAATCCTAAGGTGTGGAATGGTTGATCATATGCAGCTGTATGTTTCACATGTGAAGAAACCACCAAACTGTCTTTTCAAAGCTATATCCCCAGAGGAAGGTTATGAGTGTTCCCACTTCTCTTCCACTCTTCCTATACGAATTTTCTTATTTTTAGCCATCTTACAAGGTGTGAACTGGCTTTTCATTGCAGTTTTAATTTGCATTTCACAAATAGCTAGTGATATTGAGCAGATTCTCATGCACTTACTTGACATGGTGAAAAGAGTGCAGTGTCTTATGGGGAAATGTCTTTTCAATCTTTGGCCCATCTTAAAGATTTTCATCTAAGATGTTGAATTTTTATTTTAATTTTTATGTTTTTAAAGATTTCATTTATTTATTTGACAGAGAGAGAGAGATCACAAGAAGGCAGAGTGCAGGCAGAGGGAGAGAAAGAAGCAGACTCTCTGCTGAGCAAGAAGCCTGATGCGGGGCTTGATCCTAGGACTCCGGGATCATTACCTGAGCCATAGGCAGATGCTTAGGTGACTGAGCCATCCAGGCATCCTTAAATTGTTGAATTTTTAGACATAAAATTGCTTATATTGTTCTCTGATTAATCTTTCAGTATTTGCAAAATTTGTAGTGATGTCACTTCTCTCATTCTTGATATTGGTAATTTGTGTCTTCTTCCCTTTGCTCTCCGTCACTCTGGACAGAGGTTTATCAACATTATGGAATTTCTCAAACAGATTTTTTTGCTTTCAATTTTCCTTATTGTTTTTCCCTTTTGTTTTTCATGGATTTTTACTTTGATCTTCATTATTCCCTTCTTTTCACGTGGCTTAATTTGCTCTTCTTTTTCTAATTTAAACCTGGAGGCTGAGGACATTAATCTGAACCCTTTATTCTTTTCCAGTCTAGATTTTTTTTTAAAGATTTTATTTATTTGTCAGAGAGAGAGAGAGAGAGAGAGAGCGCACAGGCAGAGTGGCAGGCAGAGTCAGAGGGAGAGGCAGGCTCCCTGCGGGGCAAGGAGCCCGATGTGGGACTCGATCCCAGGACGCTGGGATCATGACCTGAGCCGCAGCTGCTTAACCAACTGAGCCACCCAGATGCCCCTCCAGTCTAGATGTTTAATGCAATAAATTTCCCTCCAAGTTCCGTATTACCAGGACTCCAAACTCTGATATATTTTATTTTCAATTTCATTCATATAAAGCTACTTTCTAATTTCCCTTTTGATTTCTTCTTGATCCAGGAGGTGACTTAGAAGTAAGTGCCTTATATAATTTCCAGATATTTTCTAGATTTCTTTTTAATATTTTTCATTTGATTCCACTGTGGTCAGAGAAAATACTAAGAAGGGCTAGAGTCCTTTTATTACTGAGACTTACTTGATGGACCAGAATAATGATGTATCCTAGTCAAAGCTTTTAGCTAACTTGACAAGAATATGTATTCTGCTAGAGTTAGATGAAGTATTTCATAGAGACAATCAAGTCAAGCCAGTTAGTTGATGGTTTTGCTCAAGTCTACTAATATCTTTGCTGATTTTCTGTGTACTTGTTCCATTAATTATTAATAGATGTGTTCTGAAATATTCAACCATATTGTGAATTTGTCTATTTTTCCTAAAGATTCTGTAAGTTGCTGTTTTATGAACGGATAGCCCTGTTACTAGGGTCATAAATATTTAGGTAGTTATGTCTCCTTGATTAGTTGGCCCCTTTATCATATGACATGAATTTTTTTTATCTTTCATAATATTTTTTGCTCTTAAATTTTCTCTGATAATTGAAAAGCCTTTCCCTCTTTCATTGGCATTAGCATTATTTATCTTTTCCGTCCTTTTACCTCTAATCTATTATTTGTATCTTCCTATGTAAAATACATAATTTTCTGTTTCCAGAGTATAGTTAGGTTGCGTGGCTTTTTTGTTTGTTTTTGTTTTGCTTTGTTTTGTTTGTATATCCTATGAGGCCTTTTAACTTTACTGCTTAGACTATTCCCATATAATGTGATTATTGATAAGTTGGAGTGTAAGTCTATCATCTTGTAATAAATTTCTATTAATTCTATTTGTTCTTTTTTTTTGCTTCTCTTCCCTTGAATCAATTGAGCATTCTCATGATACCACTTTATGTATAGTATAATAGCATTACAATAATATCCTTCCATTTCTCTCTTCCCAACATTTATGTAATGTTGCCATACCTTTTAGTGCAACAAAAGTTATGAAGACCAGATATATTGTTATTATTTTGGAAACCAGCTCTGTTATCTTGAGCAAGCTATTTAATCTCTAGAAGATTCCTTTTTTCCCCCATTTGAGGAATAAGGGCAATAAGTACCATGAAAATTTTTTAATAATTAAATCAGATAATGTATTTGAAATGCTTAATACAGTGATTAACATATAAGAATTTAAAAATGCTTATAAATATTATGATTAGTTTACTATGTGAGTTGTTCTAGATGGGATGCCATAAAACACTGATTATCTGAAGTCATATGAGTACACACATACGTGGATTTTCTGTTCAAGAAAGGAGGCCACCTGCGTGGGTCATATAGTGGTGAGCATGGCTGCTTCCAAGAAGGGAGGCCACCTGAATTTCAGTGCACATGATTCTGAGTCTGTGTACCTTGCAGCACTGCAACCACACAAAGGAAAGTGCCTGGTAGTAATGAGAATAAGAGCTGTACCTATTTGGTTGGTTATCCTCTCCAATATTTTTCAACAAATCCTATGAGTGCTTTTCCAACCTACAAATAAGAGTGAGGATTTATTTTAATTTTTAATCTATTTTTTATTTTTTATTTATTTATTTTTCCCTTCTTCTTAACAATCCAACCCTCCATTGCAGCAGTGAAAGTTAATTACTATTGGGTGTGGGTGCTGGTCCAGGAGAAAAGTGGTATGACAAGTCATTGACTTGTTCACTGTGATTAATCTCATGTTTTTTTTTTTTTTTTTTTGTTAATGACTCTTGTTGGGACTCTGGACATTATCTCTCTGATTTTCTTTTACCTTCTCCACTGTAGAAATAGAGATTTCTCTAAAACAAACCAATGCTCTCATAGTGTTACCAATTTTTCCCTCTGGCTTTTCAGAGGAAGAAATTAGCCCAAACAGGCAGAAGTTCTTTAACTACTCTGGATCTGTATAACAATAGTGACCTCTAGAGACACAGTGCCCAGAGCTTGGCTAATGTAACAATGGAAATAAATTGAAAGCCTGAAAATTCCCAGGAGGCTAGGGAATATAAACTTGGACAGTGTTCTTTACTGAGGATCTTTTAAGAACTACTCCTGGGAACACAATGTCTGTAAATTTCAAAATAAAAAAGTTCTTATGATCTCTTCTCAGTTTGTATTGGTCCTTGGAGAGCAAATGGCTTGCAGGCATAAACCTGAAAGACCTGACTTCTAGGGCAAAGATATGTAGGATGCCCTAGCAGACAATCCAAAATGCTCTTGTTTACTTCTAAGTATGAACGGGGGTCAGGGAATTATATCTGCATTTAAAATCTTAGATCACTTTCCTGTGAAGTGGACACATATTTCTCTGTGAATCAGGATAGTTTGCAGTGATATTTATATTTTCACCCACTTTGCAAAAGGATAGGAACTTCCTTCCTGCAAATTCAAGGAAAGTGATAATAATAGATATTTTTAGAGAATTTACTGAGATTTGTTTGAATCAGTGCTTTGTATTCTCACATTTTCAGATGTAAATGCCAGTGAAGGGCTAACAAACTATGTAACTAAAGGGGGCATATGTGTGACCAAGACATTCTCTTGACTAACTGAAAACCTGAAGACCATGCACAACTGATGCTCAGGTAATCACACTTATAACCTCCTATTTTAGGCTCACTAGATCTATTTGACACTTATTCTGTTATCTTAAGCATGATACTTTCTGGTGTGGTGTATTCAGATTTAAACAAGAGTAAGAAAAAGCAATATTTAGTCTTTATTGTATATTACAAACAGAATTTGTGTTTTTGAAAAATACATGTGAACATAGTGAAATCTTTAGACTGCCAGTGACTTTCCAGCTTCCAATCTTTGAAGAAAATCCCATCCCTGAAATTAGCATCTCTTCAATTTTTTTAGATTCACCTGAATCAGGTAAAGTAAGTTTGTAGTAAGGCACATGTTGAGTACATCAATAGAAATATATGTATTTAGTATATACTTACCCGGGTTAAAGTATAGGAGAATGCGGTTTTACAAAGCCGGTGGTAACTCATAAGGAGAGTACAGGACTGTTAGGCAGACTACAAAATTACAGACTGGCTTTTTAATTTAATTTTGGTAGCATGGAAAAAGACCATTTTCTTAAAATTAAGTGTTCAGGGGCTCCTGGGTGGCTCAATGGGTTAAAGCCTCCTCTTTTGGCCACAGGGATAGGACCCACGGACAGGAAGAGATGCTGCCCTGAGTTGTGAGGGATGGCAGGTTATGTACCATAGGGTTGGGGGAAGGTAAGGGAAAGGGAGTTTTCAATAAAACTTTCATATGCTAAAGAGGATCCACAAGGTACCTGATACCTGAGGTCTTGCCAGCAACAAAGGTCTTTCCCTTTTAGCAAGCCATTATCATTAACATAGTTGGGACTTAAAGAATGCCACATTGGTGACCCAGGAGTGGGAGTGAGGGGGAGATGGCCAGGTGTCAGCCTTTTGCTTTGTCCTCAGCCAGCCTTCTGCTCCCTCCTCAGTAGTATAAAGGAAGCTTGAATAAAAGTGGTCTGTCCTCTACCTTACTTTTTCTTCCCCATCATTTCTAATTCGGTCTGCATTGCTTTAGTGATGTTACAAATGATGTTCTTCATTTTTATGTTTAATGTTTTGAAGATTAAAAAAAAATGTCATGTATTTCCCCTGCTTAAATTTTATAGTGATCTTGGAGTCTGTCATCTCTCAAGAGATGAAAATTATGGTAATTCGTCCACTGCTATCTTCTCTGATGCATGCCCCTTTCCTGGGGGAAGCTACACTGAAAGAATAAGAATTAGGACATATACTTTATAAATATTTCAGTTTATTGGCTCTTTAATATGGGATAGTCATTTAGATTCTCTTAATCTGTTCTTCTACACTGAAAAGAATATGGTGGTAGTAGATGAGTATTTTAGTATTTAAATCATTCTCGTAATTAGACTTACTATTTGATAAGTATTTTCAAATTTATCTGTTTCAGTTTTTATGCTTAATTATCTAAATGAATGCAATATTATAGATTCATAAATTAGTTATTGTTTGCAACTGTAATGGTAACAATATACATGAAGATATAAAAAAAACATTAAATTATGGGAGAACTATAACTTGTATACAATTTTAAGGATAGAACTTGATGCTTTCATGTTAAAAAGGGAGATTAGTGGGGCTCCTAGGTGGCTCAGTCGTGAAGCACCTGACTTTGACTCACTTCATGATGCCAGGGTCCTGGGATGGAGCCCCACATCAGGCTCCCTGTTTGGCAAAAAGTCTACTTCTACGTCTCCCCCTCCCTACTTGTGTTCCCTCTCACTGTGTCTCTGTCTAATAAATAAATAAAATCTTAAAAAAAAAAAAAAAGGAGACTAGAATGTCTTCAATTTCCATTAGTGTCCTTTTCTTTCTTTATTTACATTATGAAATTTAATGGTTATGGAGTTTACCTTCAAACATTCTTTTACACTAAAAAGTTAGAAATATACATATTTTTGAAATTATTTTTCAACATTTCACTGACAAAAGAAATCAACTTTTTGTTGGATTTCAAGTATTTTTGCCTTATAACAATAGCTAGCAAGATAGATTTCTCAAGCTCAAGCTATTATATACACCCCACACCCACCCTTATAGTTCAAATAATATTGTTTGCAATCCTAATCACCCAACTCACAATTTAAGCAGATGTGTTTTTGTGTCTCTTTTTTTAAATGCAATGCACTATCCTTGCTCCTCTGTCTCTAACCCATTTAGGAGGAAGTTCCATATCATGTGGGGAAAAGGAACATTACCTAGAACAAAAGCCTGCTGTGAATAAAGAACACAATGGAAAATGATAAGTAAAATAAATTTCCTGCATTAAATTAATGCCTCTACTATCTAAAGGTTATAACTAACAGTGGCACAATTTCATGTTAGAAAATAGTAATTTTTAAATCATTACATTTTCAAAATTAAATCAAAAGTATTTTTAGTATTTCAAAATGAGAGAATGTTTGAAAAAATTTTAAAAAATCATTGCAAAATCAGTTTTGATTCCTAAAGGGAAAACATGTAATAATATTGGTTTATAAATTAGCTATTGTGATTTGTTGAATTAGGTTTATATTTTGTTAACAGATCTTATATGATTGTGTTTACATTGTCAATGTTTTCATCCAATTTTTTTTTCTTTTTCAGATAGTTATTTGTGCATAATACACAATTTATGGAAAGTCAGAGAAACATCTCAGAATTCATCCTTTTGGGACTTTCCTATAACCAGAACATACAAAAATTTTGCTTTGCTTTCTTCTTATTTTGTTATGTTTCCATCTTGCTGGGAAATCTCCTAATTCTTGTCTCTGTTCGATGTAGTGACCTTTTTTACCAACCGATGTACTATTTCCTCAGCCACTTAGCCTTAATGGACATTTGCTACACCTCCTGTGTGACACCCAAACTGATTGGTGACCTGCTACTGGCTAGAAAAACCATCTCTTATGATAACTGCATGTTACAGGTCTTTGCCTTGCACTTCCTGGGAATGATTGAAATTCTCATCCTTACCATCATGGCCTTTGATCGCTACGCTGCCATCTGCAAACCTCTCCACTACCTGCTTATCATGAACAGGACAAGGTGCCATCTCCTAGTCTTGGCTGCGTGGGCTGGCGGGGCTCTCCATTCTTTTCCTCAATTATTGATGGCAATCCAATTGCCCTTTTGTGGTCCTAATGAAATCGATCACTACTTTTGTGATATCTTCCCTCTGCTGAAAGTTGCCTGCACTGATACCTACATCACTGGGGTCCTTGTGGTTGCCAATTCAGGAATGGTCACTTTAGTAACCTTTGTTCTCTTGTTTGGGTCTTATGTTGTTATATTAGTCAGTTTAGGAAATCGCTCAGCTGAGGGAAGACGCAAAGCTCTCTCTACCTGTGGGTCTCATATCACTGTGGTGATCCTATGTTTTGGACCTTTAATCTTTGTCTACCTTCGACCTCCTACCAGTTTCCCTGAGGACAAAATATTTGCTCTATTTTACACCATCATTGCGCCTATGTTCAATCCCCTAATCTACACCTTGAGAAATACAGAGATGAAAAAAGCCATGAGAAGGGTTTGGTGTCAAAGGATATTTTCAGAAGAAAAACATAATTGACTTGTCCTACTCAATAAATGCTGAAATCTTCATGCAGGAGCAAAAATGAACTTGAAATCAGAGAGCTCTGATCATTCAGATCATTGAAACCAATGAATTCACTTAATGACAATGAAACCAATGACATTCACTTAATGAATGTCAGAGATGATAAGCTGCGGAATTATCAGTAAGGTCACAATTTTACTAATGAAACTGGGATTGGGTAGGAACACAAGTATATTAAAAATATTCTGGGCTAAAGGAATGATGGTGGCTATGTCACATACAGTAAGCATTTCTGAAGCTTTGAGGCTGCTTGTGAACTTTAATATTTATTTGAATATGAAATTTATACATGAAGATTTGACAACATTTTGGCATTCTGTAGAGATGGAGATAAAAGTGGTTTTCAGAAATTAAGAAAATTTTTTTTGTTATTGAGCTTTATTTTCTGTAGGAAATTCATCTAAATCTTATCTGAAATAAATTGTGTGATGAAAAAATCCATGCAGATAACTTGATTCTAAACCAAAGAAAAAGCAAAGTAAAAGAGGCGCTCATACTTGCCCTGTGGGAGCTGCCACACCCCCTCCCACCCGCCTTAACGTGTCATAGATAGGGACAAAGGGACAGGGGGGAATTTTCATTTCTGTTGTCATGGTTATTACATCACAGATACTCACAATGTGGAAAGACAAGATGAGAAAAGTAGTAGACCATATCCCTTCCAGTAGAGTAGGATTTGTTGAATGACCTCAGAATGGTGCATTTGGGAGAAACTGCACGTCAGCTTGACTTGACATGTAGACCTGAGAAATGCATTCCAATTTCATCCTGATGGACAAGGAATAGGGTCAACTAAACTTTTTCAAGAGATAAATTTTCCTTCAGCATTATTCATATATATATATATATATATATATATATATATATTTCATCCTAAAGTGAGAACGGAAGTAATAAAACACAGGTTTTTTTGACATTAAAATATATACTACCATCATCCATGAATAGAACATATTGTCTATAGGTATTTTGGAGAAAAATTTCCCAGGAAAACCAGAAAACAATGTATGAAAATATTTTTTATCATCAGTAGAATGCAGATAATTAAGATCTTTATGAAAAAGGTTTGACATTCATAAGAAGATTGGTAATAGTGTAACACTATCAAGGGGGAGTATTTCTAATACATGAAGAATATTTGACAATGAAATGCAATCAGATTAAAAAAAATAATTTCAACAGCAACATAAAGGGGAAAGTGGGGGCACTTGGGTGGCAGAGTGGCTTAAGCATCCAACTCTTGATTTTGGCTCAGGTTGTCATCTCAGGGGCATGGAATCAACCCTGCTTTCAGGCTCCACACTCAGCTTGGAGTGTGCTTGAAACTCTCTCCCTTCCCTCGGTCCCTTCCACTTGTGCTTTCTTTCTCTCTACAATAAATCAATAAATCTTTTTAAAAAATGAAGAGGCAGGAAATGGAGAGAAAATGATAAGAAATGCAAATTATAGCACACTTATGTGCAAAAAGAATCATATAAAATAAAATGTAGACAAATTATTAAGAAAAAAAATGAATATTGTGGTGGCTTCAACTACATCACTTGTACCTCAGAGTAAAAGACAGTGTAGGAATATCTACAGGCTTTGAGAGAAAAAGAATGTGAATGATAAGTCTTACTCTTAGTCCTATTGTTTTTCATTAATGCAAAAAATAAAAAGATGCTTTCATATCAGCCTAATATTTACTACCCACAAGTTCTATTTGAGCAAATGTTTTACTTTATTAAAGAATTTCATAACATCATAAGTGATTAATCTGTATAAAAACTTAAAGGAAAGTCAGAATATAAATAATTGGTATATTTTGTCTTCATCCTGAAGAGCTACCTTAATAGCACTTAGGGAGAAGAATGATCATCAAACCAGGAGTCCTACACTTTGATTTGCATGGCAGTCTACCATTTTTTAATGGCCTGACTCTTGGTCAAATCAGCAAACAACTAGCATCTTGTATTCTTCATTTATAAAATATAACTGATAAGTAAAGTTATTAGTGTCACTTAAATATGAAATGATAAATTGAAATGGCATTTGAGAAATTGATTAGTGGCTGGGACACATGGGATAGCTATTACTTTTTTTTTTTTTTTTTTTAAAGATTTTATTTATTTATTTGACAGAGAGAGATCACAAGTAGGCAGAGAGGCAGGCAGAGAGAGAGGAGGAAGCAGGCTCCCCGCCGAGCAGAGAGCCCGACGTGGGACTCGATCCCAGGACCCTGAGATCATGACCTATTACTAAGACATTAACCATCTACAACAGAAGTCCTATGACTATCTCCATATTCTTTTCTCAACGGTGCTGTCTTCACGATGTTCTCTTCTCACCCATCTTCTAGAAGAAAGGAACCCACAGAAAAGATACTATTTTATTTAGAAAAACATAATTTATAATAAATTCTCCCAGACTGCTAAAATCTAGGATTAACTATACAAGATAGGCAGTTAGCAAATGCAGATTTAATTACCTTTGGAGTCTCCCAGATTCTATCCAAACTTAATGTATCGAAAACATATTGCGTGAATAAACCCAGCTAGACTTTTTACAATACATCACAGCAGCCTTTATCAAGAGCATAGTCTTTTTTCAACAACTTTCTTCCTGCTGTGCCTTATGAGGGAATATTAACTCATTCATCATTTCTAAGTCATAGCCCATTATGGTACATTGACTTCTTAAGTGCTACCATAACTGTTAAGACTTTTGTAAGACTTTTGTAATGACACCTCCACATTGGAGGACGGTGAGTTGATGGGAGCAAATGCTCTTCCTTGGTGAGGAAGTAAAGCTAGAAAGATTCAGGGGTAGGGGCTGCAGAGCAGAGCCTGGAGATGATGGCGTGGTTTGGAGAGGACTGGGAGCTCATTGGGCATCCCACAGAAGTTCTGGGCTGAGAATAAGAATAATGGTGAAAACATGACCTAGACTGGGGAAGTTTTCTTTGAATAAAGTGTTAGAATGTGAATGTGTTAAATCACGTTTCAGTGTGGCGATCTAGGTCAAACGGTAGAAACTTTGAGTTAGGAGCAGAGTCAGTTCTGAGGACGTAACCACAATATGGTGATAACAGTTTATAATACAGTTTTGTCTACTTCAAAGCTGATGAGAGTGGATCATTTTAAGCTTTCTAGCCACACACACAAATAGTAGTGAACTATATAAAGTGATGGTAATAATGTATTTGTAATTATTCCACAATGTATATGCATATAAAATCATCATACTGTTTACCTCGAATATATACAATATATTTGTCAATGATTCCTCGATAAGGTTAAACAAAACAAAACAAACAAACAAAAAACCAGATCTCCTTAGGAGAGTGGGAATAGACTGGACCAAAATGAAACACCTAGACTTGATTTCAAGTTAATTCTCTGAAGGCAAATCCAACTTCACACTCTACCCTGGGTTGCTATTGCCTTGAATATGGTTTTAGGGTTGTTTCGCTATGTATTTTCTCATATTTAACTTATGAAATAGAATACACAGAGACACATAGAGAGAGAGAGAAGAGCGCTGGGGTTGGGGTAGAGAACTGGGCAGGAAAAACCCCTGTAATCTCCATATGAATAAAAAATTAGAACACTACCATCATCTCCAGAGTCAACCATCCTGTCCTCACTGCTCAACTTCCTAAGGACTAACTATTCTCTTGATATTGATCTGCAATCTCCTCTGTGCCTAGTCACCTTAGTCAAGTATTTATCTTAGCTGTTACAGAGTTTTGTTGTGGCTCAAATAAGAACAAAGTGAGTCTTTGTGAAGATTAAACAGGAGTACTTAGTGTATGACACCCAGCAAACCCTCATTTAAAGATTTTCAAATGCAAATTTTGTCAAATGCAAATTTTCTTTTTCAAATAACTTTTAAAAAATGTTCTAAATCAGCGGCACTTCAGTGATTTAGTCCCTTAAGTGTCCAACTCTTGATTTCTACTCAGCTCCTGATCTCACGGTCCTGGGATCAAGCCCTGGTCAGTGGGGAGCCTGCTTGAGGTTTCTCTCCCTCTCCCTCTGCCCCTATCCCTGCTCCTGCTCTTTTTCAGTATTTCTCTAAAAATAAATCTTTATTTTTCTCTAAACCAAAAATAATACTAAGCTCTATTAGTTTATAATTTTCCTATATATTTGGAAGTACTCTATAACTCATTGTCATTCTCTTAAAGACAGTTTTTGAGCAGAGATGAAGACCATTAGTTACCATGAGGGCCAAGGATGTCTAAACTTCTGTCAGTTTATGGAGATCAGAGAAAGGATTAGGACCTCAAGTTTGTTTTCATCACAGAATTCCTTAAGTGCAGGAGAATACGGTCCCTGGCGCCCTGGAGGAATTTCTAATGACAAATTCCTGAATGGCATGCAATATTCATTGTGGTTTGCACACTTTATAATCCGGATTCGATCCTAGCTGCACTTTGTCAACTTAGATCTAAAGGAAATCAACCTGGTGAACTTCTATTGGGGAAGGTAAACCCAAACTTCTTGGAAAGAATAGTGCTCTAGGATAAGAGAAATGTAATTTATAATGCACTCTCTATAAAGTATTAATTAATCATGTGGGCTTGGGCATCTCTAGGGATAATTTTAATGATGAAAATATAGATCGTGATTTGATTCCTTTGGATATAAAATTATTTCATTTGACTTCCAACTGTTGCTCTGAATATATGACTCATTGTGGGAATGTTGGTTGAGTGATGTCAGTTGTCTCTAAAATAATAGCAGCTTTCTTTCTGTGAATGGCTGATGAGTTGCACTGAGTGACATGTGAATTCAAGAAGCTGACATGAAATGCTCTGGACAGAATCAAGCCCTGGTCAGTGGGGAGCCTGCTTTCAGTGAGCCTGCTTCACAGAATTTCAGTGAAGAAAGGGGGGACACCAGAAGGAAGAAGTAGGAATGGATCCACAAAAAGTGAAAGAACATGAGGTGAATTATTTCTCTTCCCTTCCCATTATCCTGCCTGACTGTGTGAGATCCGCTAAGTATATTTTGCCTCCATTGTACAGCTAGCTGACTGACTTTCAGTTAAAGTTGAATACAGGCATCTTCTCTGAATTTTATAGACTCGCTTGTTTTGAGGTTGAGGCGATGATAAATTCAAAGTGCTGCCCATTGAAAGTGCCATACAACATTCTAAGATACAGGCAGACAACAATGGGGAATGATGCTTAGATAAGAAATGCTTAGATAAGAAATTTGCTTAGATAAGATGCTTAGATAAGTGATACTTAGATAAGAAATTTCAAATTAAAAAGAAACCCAAAACATTTTTAGAACTTGTGGGGGAGTGGGGAAGCTGAAAAAGCATTGATTAAGAAAAAGTGATTCACAGGTTGCTAGGAAAGTGATAAAGCCCAAATTGAAAGGACAAATATACTCCCTGCACTAACCCTCTCATGATTATTGATAACTCCTTCCTCAAAACAAATAAACAAACAAACAAACAAAGAAGCTCCAAGAATTCAAGAATTAAGTTAACCTAAGACCCTATACAGCTCACCAAAAAAATCAGTTGAAAATAACTCAAAACTTGTCTCTATTTATCTCATCTCTGTTAATTTTGTTGCCTGCCCTTGTTTCTGGGAAGATGCCTTAGGACAATAATTTCAAGTATGGAATATTTTATTTACAGATCATTTAAAATCTTTGAAGCTATTTCTTTTAATTATTTACAAACATTTGCTGACTATTGGTTAAATAATTGGTAACCTGTATTTGACAAGATATAGATCAAAGGTAAAATAATTAGAAATATTTATGAAGGCCCTACAATATACTGGGTGACTTCCACATTTTATCTCACAACAGTCTCAGGAGATAGATGTACCCACCATTGATGTATTTATCCATTGCCAATGTGATGATCTGAGAAAAAAAACAGTACATGCCAAAGATTGTACAGATCACGGATACCTGGCGAGAACTGAAAGCTAAATTTGTGTAGCAACATGGACGGGCTGGAAGATATTATGCTGAGTGAAATAAGTCAAGCAGAGAGAGTCAATTATCATATGGTTTCACTTATTTGTGGAGCATAACAAATGGCATGGAGGACAAGGGGAGTTAGAGAGGAGAAGGGAGTTGGGGGACTATGGACTTCGAAAAACAATCTGAGGGTTTTGAAGGGGCAGGGGGTGGTAGTTTGGGGGAACCAGGTTGTGGTATTAAGGGGGGCACTGATTGCATGGAGCACTGGGTGTGGTGCAAATACAATGAATATTGTTACGCTGAAAAGAAATTAAAAAGAAATTTGTGCAAACACTCAGTATTTGAAGACAGAATATAAGACTTTCTTTCTGTCCTTTGGGAATTTAGGAAAACAAAACTTAAGACTATATTGGGTTTAGTTTGACATAAGTTAAATATGGAAATATTGGGTCAGTGAGGTACTCTTTTAAGTCATTAGAGTATACAATACCTATTGAGTATACACTTAGTATCAGTAAGTATGGTAAGCACATAACTTTTTGCTAAGTATATTACTAAATGAGATTTGTTGTTTCAGATTGCCAGACTCTATTAATTATGTCTCTGGGTTTGGGATAATTATTTTCTCTATGAGTAGGTTACTTTTTTTAAGTGAGCTTATTAGAAATACTTCTCAGAATTATTGGGAGAATTTAAAATGTTTATGTTATGCATGTGGGATGCTCAAATTGCAAGCTTAAATACAAATTATTAAACCTACTGATAGTGTAGTAAAGTAATGAAATGAGGCCATATGATGATTCATAGGAAACCCAAAATTTATTATGTACATTATGATCAAGGTTTTTCAAAATTTTGGCAATAGCAGAAAGCCCAAAGTTTAAGCAAAATCTTAACTGAAACATATAAATTTTCAAAGCTAGATTTATCCTCTTTAAGAAGGGGCCTCTAGAACAAGTGAACACAAGTTCCTACAGTGAGGGGAGAACTACAGCAGGGAGTAAATGATGACCTCTTTCTTCTAACCACTGCTCTTACAGAGGGACTATTTGTGGCTGGAGAAGCATATCCAAGGACATGACAACATTCAGTGCATTGTATTCTCTAAGAATAAATTGCATTCTCTAAAATAACAGAGATTTTTATTCTCTATTCTTACTCTTTGTAATTGGGCTACATATGCAGGAGAGAGGAACAGATCGAGATTGCAGTTTTGTTTGAATATTTTCTGCATTTTTTAGACTAAGATAGTTTGTCATAACTTATTATCTCATTTTGTCATCTGCATATCAAGATTAGAATGGCTGAAATACTTTAAGGATCATGATTTTGGAGGTTATCTGGTTTTGCATGAAATAATTAAGTAATTGGAGGAAAGGGGACTTCAACATTAAATTTCTTCTGTTCCAGGTATGGATTCAGGCTCTAGATTCAGGAAACTCTGATTCAAATTCTGTTTTGCTAAATACTAGTTAGGTGATCTATGTATACTTTATCAGGAAATTTTCAATATTTTCTTTCCTTTTTTTTTTTTAATTGATTCTCTTTAAGTAATCTCTATACCCTAAATGGGGCTCAAACTTACAATATCATGATTAAGAGTTTCTCCCTCCACTAAGCCGGCCAGGTGTCCCTGTATTTTCTACACACCTTCAATTAGAATCCCTTCTATTTGGAACTAGGAGATTAGGTTAGTGCCGATCTCAAAGTTACCTTCCTGCTCAAAATAATTTTATGGCCAAAAAAAAAAAAAAAAAATTTATGGCATTAAAATTTTATTTTCTACAAGGAGTCATATTTACTAGACTTCATTATTGATAGCCTCACTGATTTGGTAATTCTAGCACTTATACTCTTATGGTCAATAAAGCAAGAGTCATTTCTTAATTTTTTACAGTTTCTCAACCATTTTGTGTCAATGTTCAGTCAGATTTTTTTATTTTACAAAGAAGATGATTTAAATAAAAAAAAAAAATTGGTATCCAAAGTCACACATTGGTATAATTAGTAGTGGAGGCTTAGTCCCAAATGTTTGTCTTCATATAAACATTTTCCTATACATTTTTTCTTTGAATTATGAAGTGCCAATATTCTTTAAGGGTTTGGCAAAAGACATGCTTTGGATGAATATCGAATAGAAATTTATACTATAATTCATACCAATGGGAAGAAATTGACTTGTGAATTATGCTACATTGAGTCAGAGAAAAACCACAAAGGTAAACTGCCTTGAGTTCTTCCTTTTAGTTTTATTTTTTTGTGAAGATTTGATCTGACAGAGAGAGAGCACAAGTATGCCGAGAGAAAGGCAGCGGTGGAGAGAGAAGCAGGCTCCCCACTGAGCAGAGAGCCCAACAGGGAATTAGATCCCAGGACCCTGAGACCATGACCTGAGCTGAAGGCAGAGGCTTTAACCCACTGAGCCACCCAGGTGCCTCATCATTTTAGTTTTAACTCTCTCTTTATTCTGTGGTTCATTTAAGTATAGGATTTGTATTGATATCCTATATAAAAATAAACATTTCATACAAAAGATCAGCATCTTACTGTCCTAAATCAGTAAGTAAAGATGAACAAGCCATCAAAAAATTATTGAAACTCAGAGGCCTCCTACAGAGGCTTTTTATCTTCCACTTTGTAAATATGTTTGTATTGTATAAATGTTTAGTTTCATTTTCTACCTCCTCCTGAAACTATTTTGTTTGTACATAGTCTGCCAGTGACCACTGTCAAGCTTAACATTTGCTTCTATATCATTTAACAGCAACTTTAATGATTTATACTTGCCTCTTTAACAAATGTGTGTTTTGAAGGACCCAGAAAAATGTCCTTTAGGAGGACTTTGTTGTATATTCCTTTAGGATTGAAAAAACATTTGGCAACTAATAAAAATTTTTAAACATTTTTTTTTAAATTTACTGATTGAATTGATTTATAAAACATAATGTCAGGATTGAACATAATGTCCTGAAAAATTGACTTATGGAAATCTTCATGAGACTAACCAGAAAAAAAAATATATATATATCATATCATATCCATTAAATAGAATTTCATGATGTCAGTGTCATCATCTATATTCTCCATGCACATGTCCAACACTGACTTGTGCAATATGTCTTTTCAGGAAACCGTTAAGAATTTTTAGAGCACTGGATCATGGAAACTAAGAATAACGTCACTGTGTTTATTCTCTTGGGACTGTCTCAAAACAAGAACATTGAAATCCTCTGCTTTGTATTGTTTTTATTTTGCTACGTTGCTATTTGGGTGGGAAACCTGCTCATAATAATTTCTGTCATGTGTAGTCCACTAATGAACCAACCCATGTATTTCTTCCTTAATTGCCTCTCACTCTCCGACCTTTGCTACACCTCCACAGTGACACCTAAACTAATGGCTAATTTACTGGCAGAAAGGAAGACCATTTCCTACAGTAACTGCATGACACAGCTTTTTACCACACATTTATTTGGAGGCGTGGAGGTCTTCATCCTCACAGGGATGGCCTATGACCGCTACGTGGCCATCTGTAAGCCCCTGCACTACACCGTCATCATGAGCAGAGAGAGGTGTCACGCAATCATCACAGCCTGCTGTACTGGGGCCTTAATCCACTCTGCCAGTCAGTTCCTCCTCACCATCTTCCTACCCTTCT
Organism: Mustela erminea; assembly: GCF_009829155.1. Classification (NCBI taxonomy): domain Eukaryota; kingdom Metazoa; phylum Chordata; class Mammalia; order Carnivora; family Mustelidae; genus Mustela; species Mustela erminea. The sequence goes on along the minus strand of NC_045622.1, from coordinate 99,384,149 downwards.
GTGGCCCCAATGAGATAGATCACTACTTCTGCGACGTGTATCCTTTACTGAAGCTGGCCTGCACGGACACAGACAGAATTGGTCTCTTGGTCGTTGTTAATTCAGGACTGATTGCTCTGGTGACTTTTGTGATTTTGATGGTGTCCTATTTTCTGATATTATACACCCTTAGGGCTTACCCTGCAGAGAGCCGCTCCAAAGCTCTTTCCACTTGCAGTTCCCACATCACAGTCGTGGTTCTGTTCTTTGTGCCTGTTCTCTTCGTTTACATTCGGCCCGCCACAACTTTCCCAGAAGACAAAGTGTTTGCTCTTTTCTACACCATCATTGCCCCCATGTTCAACCCTCTGATCTACACACTGAGAAACATGGAAATGAAGAATGCCATGAAGAAAATATGGTATCATCATTTGTTTGGGGAAGGGAAGTAACTTATATTAAGAACATTCTAGAATTTCATTTTAGGATACTATCTTGAGCCTTAGAAGTAAGAAGAAATGATATACACAGAGTATATCATGATTGCAAAAGCCAGCCACAGTTGGAGCTCAGAATCTTTAGCATTTCCTCAGACCTCTACTGACTGTATAAATTTATTATTTTTAAAGATTTTTTTGTATTTTTTATTGAAGTATTATTGACATATGACATCCTGTCAACTTCAGGTATACATCACAGTGATTCAATATTTTGTACACTTTGAAATTATCCTCACAATGAGTCTAATTATCATGTCACCACACAAAGTTATTATATTATTATTGATGATTAGACAATTTTCAGTTATTTTTTTATTTCATTCTGGTTAGAACCAGATCTAATCTCCTCACACGCCAGTCCCCGGTACTCCTTAATTTGATACTTTATCTTGAACATGTATGAAGTCTTTTTTCCCCTTCTCTTTACTCCATTATCACTACAGTGTGACTCTTGTTGGTAGAAACAATAGGAAACTACCTGGTAGATTAGAAATAAAGGTAGATTTTATTTCCATGATCTCAGAGGAGAGCATATATAGTAGGCTTTTGAGCTGAAGGTAATAGGTACATGAGTTATTCAGCATTCATAAACACTCTTCTATATGATATTTGAGCCTAGTCTCCCTCTCTCCCTTCCAGAAATGAAACATAATATTCTCAACATTTGGATAAAGTTAAGTTTGTGTAAGTTTCTCTTCTAGTTCAGGTTATAATCCTTCCTGAAAGATCTGTAACATTAAGAACAGGCTTTAAAATTACTCAATACACTGTTACATTGCTACAAGGGTCCTTGTTTCTATGATTGGTCATTAGATTTAAGTTAACATTGATACCTTTCTTCCTTGCACTGCCTACTCACTCTTCCCTTTGATTTAAGGTTAACCTTTATTATTGGGGTTCATTATCTACTAATGTGTACCAAATTTTTATTCTTGACATTCTGAATTTTTAATGGTCCTGCCATTTTCTTAAATTAACATTTACTATTAGTTATAGAAATTTTAAGAGATGGGCTGTGTTCCAAATAGTGATCATTCCTGTTCCATTGTGTCAAACAAACAGATGTCATCTCATCATGAATACCAATTCCTCCAACCCCTTTTTATCTTTTGGTTTAGTAAAGGCATGAAGACCCCAAATGGTATCTAGGTGGCAACTTCAGTTTCCAGTTCAATAAAGTAATTGTTGTGGTCGCTCATGAAACCAAACATCTATAACTAAAACCTAAAGGCCAGATGAGCTGAAAACTTTTGGTACAGGAACAGAACTATAAAGTACTTTAGTGTAATAATAAAGGAGGCACTTGCAAATACATCCTTCAATTCCATAGGATTCTATAACTCTTTATGATGGCTATGGGAGAAATATAACCATCTGTTGGTCAACACATCCTTGAAAATATAACTCAAGCTTTTCAGGGTGCTATTTCTCGATTGGCGGTGTGTTCGGTAAACCATTTCTTCATTGTATCTAATCAGTTACCTAGATAAATGGGGTATAAATGAGTTCCCTGAGGCTGCCATAAAATAATACCATAGATAGGATGATTTGAACAACAAAAAATATATTTTCTGTCACTTCTGGGGTCTGAAAGACCATGGTTAAACTACTGACAGATTTACTTTCTTCAAAGGTCTATCTCTTTGGCTTAACAGAAGGCTGCCTTCTCCATATGTCCTCACATGGTCTTCTCTGTGAACACACATTCCTGGTGTTTTTTCTGTGTGTCCAAAGTTTCTCCTATAAGGATGCCTACCACATTGGGTTAGGGCCCACCCTAAAGTCCTCATTGTAAATTAATTGCCCCTTTAATGGCCCTATCTCTAAATAGTCACCTTCTGAGTTACTTGGATCTAGGTATTCAATATATAAAATTTCAGGAACTCAACAGAGTGTGTGGTAGTATCTATGAATTTCAGTGTGTATGTCCACTACTAAGCATCTTTACTGGAAGAAATACATTACTGGATCAGAATCAATCCAAAGTGAAATAGTATGATGGTGAATAAGGCATTCCATAAGTCAATGCTTTGTGCTGTTGGTACAAGCATTATAAGCAGGAAAGACAAATCTAAATCCAGAATAAGTGTCTATTTCAGTGAAGACAAATTTGGTTTCCTCCATGATGGAAGGTTTTCAGTGTAATCAACTTGCTATCTCAGCCGTGAGTGGACTTCCTGAGGAGTGAATATGTTGGGCATTCAATGCTGGTGTGACAGAAAGTAGCTTCCAAACAAGGCCATAGCAATATTTCCTAACTGGTCCATATAGAGATACCATATGTAGAGGCCAGACTGAGAATTGTATGGCCAATAGTTCATCTGATGTCTGGGCCTACAACCAGTGGCAACTGCCAGACATGTAAGTCAAGATGACTCCAGATGTCTTCAGTTGCTAGCTAATGGGCATTCCCAGTTCTTGTGTTTACTCAGTTGAGACCTCAGATGTCATGTGGAATAGACAAGCCATCCTCACTATGTCTAAATTCCTGATCCATTGAGCCCAAGTTTATAGTAAATTAGTTGTTTTACACATGAAACTTGGGGTTATCTCTTGCAGTCATAATAACTACAAACATTTGGTACTTGGTAGTCACAGAAGCCAGATGAAATTTTAGAGGGAAATTTCATATTGTTCAACCCTGGCAATAGCCTTCATAGAGAAGCTTCCTAAACCACCTTGACCACTTTATTTTTTGGTTAAGATTATTTATGTTATTTATTTTAGAGAAAGCAGGGCGAGGGTCGGTGGGAGAGGGCAAGAGATTTTCAAGCAGACTCCATACCGACAGAGGAATCAAATGCCAGGTTCAATCTCACAATGCTGAGATTATGACCTCAGCTGAAACCAAGAGTCAGATGGTTAAATTCCTGAGCCACCCAGGTGCCCCATCCATGTCTGCTTTAGCCCTAGACTAAATTAGTTAGAACTTGGGTAGCTGGGAAAAGAGGGTGGCTGATATCCACGAAACATTTCATCTCATCTACCACCACTGAGAATTTCCTCCTCAGTGTACAACATGTAGTGAGCATTTGTATGACTTATACTTTGCTTATAAGGTCTACCCATATAGTCACAATTTCTACCCACACAAAGTCCCTAAACACAAGTAAAACCTTTAGCAACTGTCACAAATTGGAATAGATCTAGGCTCTAGTTATCTCTTGGTCTGTGCAAAGCAGACAATCCATGCACTGGTTGAGGATTTGTTAACAAGATTTTCCTTAACCCCCATCTTTTTTAGTGGTTTGGTATTTGGATTTTTAATATTACAACATTCCATTTCAGTTGGTGCCAGAAAGAACTAAATATAAACAGATACAATCATATATTTCCTTTTCGGCCAACTTCTTCTAAAGCAATAGGAGATGACTGAGAGGAATGAGATGATTTTGCAGGAATTTTATCAAAATATATTAAGCCTATCAGACCTTAAGAATATAAGCATGGTTTTGCAAGAAAATAACTCAGGTGATGTTATTATATCATCCCCAGGCCATGAGAATCTGTTCTCTAGAAATATGGAGGAGGCGATTCTGTTTGTGGGAGGCTTCACGGCAATTGGTTTCTCAAAATTCTCAGATTCAACCCCAAAACTCATCATCTTAGATTTGTTTCAATTTTTTTTTTTCTTTTTGTGGTTCTGTTGTTGACATAAGAGACCGTAGAGGCTGTGCTTTCTGTTCCCTTTATAGTACTCCCATGTCTATGATCAAACCCATGACCTTATTTTCATCAGGGTCTGTGTTTGGGCTTCTGGAGACCTAACTGCAACAGAAAAGCTCTCATTCTGATGGTTTACCTGAAGTTGTGTAGACCAAGTAGTAACTATCTCATCCTTTATGTTAGCCCACCGACACCACCAACAGAAGGCAGTTGCTTCACAATCCTTATAACTGTGTCTTGTCCACACACCATTCAAGCTCCACAGTCATTGTAAATCCCAGCACATCAATGTTGTTTGTGGAAAGTCAGTAAATTTTTTGTGTAGAAAATAGGAAAACATGTTCTTTCAAACATAAGGTCAACATTTTTATAGACAAACATTACAAGAGTTTTTTTTCTCAAATTACTAACTTATATGTTTTTCCATATAACAATTTTTTTTTTTTCCTGCATAGAGGGATAATCAGGTCTGTGGTTTCCAATGTTATTTAGACTGTGGTTGCCCTAGTAACAACCAAATTCCTCACTTCTCTCCCAAATGAGTCTGCATACTGTCCTTATCTGGTCCCGATTGTAACCGATGCATCATTTTCAGACATTCTCAGTCTGCCTCAAGTCTTTGTTCATCTTGTTCACTCAGGTCAGAAAGTCTCTCAGTTGTACCTTTTATAATCTATAGGTGATCCTTGAACAATGTGGGGATTAGTGGCATGTATAATTTTTTGAGCTCTGGCCCAAACTTAACTACTAATCATCTACTGTTGACTGGAAGTCCTACCAATAACATGAGCAGTTGATTAACACATATTTTATATGTTGTGCAAGATATATGTGTTATATACTGCATTTTTATAACAAAATAAACTAGTTAGTAGGAAACTCATAAGGAAGAGTAAATATAGTACTGTACTGTATTTACTGAGAAAATTCCACATGTAACACAACTCACAGTTCAAGCCCATGCTGTTCAAGGGTCAATGGTGTTATCATGTGCTACTCAAGCTTCCCTCAGTTATGTGCCCCTTTCTTGCTATTTTAATCATGTTTACCACTGTATATCTCTTTGTAATTGGTTTCCCTGGATTACAAACACATCTTATTTCTTTTAGAGGAATATTTTCTTCATTTTTTTGAACAAAGTCCTCATTGTGGTATTTGTAAGAGGAAGTGTATAAATTTACACCAGCTCTCAGAGTTAAGTCTGTGAAACCGGTTGCCAATGTGGGGGCTGGAGGAAGAAGTAGGGCCATTGGGGTATGAAGTCTCACACAGAAGTTTGCCACCCACTGTTCAATTCATTTATTCTGTGCTAAAGCAGACTTCAAAAGCTGGCCTGAGGCGTCTTTGGCATTTTCTAGTTTATCCTCTGCTGAGACATTGTTCTGTATTGTTCCTCAGAATCTGTTTCAACAGGAAGCACATGATTTACCCCCTATCAATAATGAAGAGAAGAGAACTCTTAGTTTGTGTCCAACTCCTCAGAGTATAAAAAGTTATTAACCATGGCATAGCTATTTTTTTAAGACTGGAAAGGAACTAAGCCTTGTTTAGCTGTACATTGGCCAACTTTTCTATTGGGAAATGTCTCATCCCATAGAGTGAGAGGGAGGTTTGGGGTTATATTCTCCCAGGTGATGTACTTTAAATGACCCCTGGAAATTAGAGAGAACACGTGTATATATTTCTAACACTAAAACCAATGAATATACAACGTTTGGGTAGAAAACAAACAAAAGCATTTTTCTGTTAGGGTCTGTAATAAATGGAGAGAGACTGATAGAAAGGGAAGGTCAATCAAAGCTTAATTTCCCGCCAAGCATCGAGAATCAAACTGATGGGTCAGGGTCGTCTCTTGCAAAGAGGCAACCCTTCCCAGCCTCAAAGACTAACTTTTATAGAGGTAGGTTAGCCGAGCTATACACAGGTGGCCAATGAGATTGTAATACACAGAGAAAACTGCACAGTCATGTTAGGTCACACAAGGGGCGGCCAATTGAATTACAATTCATCCTAGTAGATAATGGCATAGCCCACTGATTGGCTGTCTCTACCTGGCCTGCCCGCCCTTGTATCTGTGCTTTGCAAGTAAGTTCCTCTGGGAGGGGCAGAGTCAATCTAAGTTTTCTGCATAAACAACAAACTTGTTCCCTCTGATTAAGTAGGCCCTTACATTTCACCATAAATGCTAATGATGATTTTATTTCCTTTTATTTTCAAAAACCAAGAGAGAAAGCTTTTCTTTATAAAGGAAACAGGAAAGTCCCAGAACCAGGACTTACATGGGCTGCTTTCATGGTGAAATTCATTAATCTTCTGTAACAAAATTAAGCATTTATTTTGACTCTATTGAAAACACCAGATACTGCCTTTTACTCAGAGATAATGAAATTTATCTAATGAGATCACCTGGTAAGTAAAAATTCAACCAACATATTCTAAACAAACATGACTTTCAAATTTAAAAAACTTCTCTCTCTATATACACACACACACACACACACGTATATATATACACATTATATCTATATATAAATTAAATTTTAACTAAAATAAATTTATATATATATAAATTAAATTTTAATCCATAAGTATGTTGATTTCATAGGTGTATTTCTCTCTTCAAGTTTTGCTAACTTTCCATTACATTGATACAATTCAATACTGATCAATATTACATCCCCTCTTCTTCTTCTGTTACATTGAACTGTTGGCAGGAAATCTGATCCTTGTCTCCATTTGATGGAGTCCTCTTTTTCACCAAGCCATGTACTACTTCCACAGCCACTTATCCTCTATGGACATCTGCTATACCTCTACTGTCACACCCAAATTCATTGGTGACCTACTAGGAGAGACAAAATCCATCTCCTATGGTAATTACATGTCACAACTATTTGCCATGCATTTCTTTGGGAGTACCGAGGTCTTTATTCTCATAGTCATGGCCTTTGATTGCTACATTGCCTCTCTAGTATGTGATTATCATGGACAGGAAAAGGTGCCATCTCCTAGTGTTGGCTGCTTGGGCTGGTGGGGCTCTCCATTCTTTTCCTCAATTATTGATGGCAATTCAATTTTTGTTTTGTGGTCCTAATGAAATCAATCACTACTTTTGTGATATCTTCCCTTTTCTGAGAGTTGCGTGCACTGATACTTACATAACTGGTGTCCTTGTGGTTGCCAATTCAGGTATGGTCACCTTAGTTAACTTTGTTGTCTTGTTTGTTTCTTATGTCATTATATTTAGTCTATGACATCACTCAGCTGAGTGAAGACACAAAGCCCCCTTCACCTGTGGGTCTTATATCACTGTGGTCAGCTTATCATCAGGCAGATGAGGCTGAGTCTAAATCACCTGTGAATAGTCAGTGAGCAGATAACAAACAAGATGGGAAACATGTTAAGAAGGCACATGATGAGGTGAGCACCTGGTGTTATATTCAACTAATGAATCATTGAACATTACATCAAGAACTAATGATGTACTATACCATGGCTAATTGAATTTAAATTTTAAAAGAAGACTGGAAAATACTGTGTGAGGGTAAACCACTGTAAACAGCAATATGTCTTTCATTACATTGTCAGTTTTATTATGGAGACACAAATAAAAGCAGAATATATACCATCCTCTCTGATAAACACTAAATGTTGACCAGACACATTGTACGATACACATAGTGATTGCTTCTAAGTAATCAAATAGTGAGATTACATTTTTTAAGTTCTTGTTTTTTTAAATGTAAAAGATAAAAATAATACAAATGGCTATCAGACACATGAAAAAATGTTCATCATCACTAGCCCTCAGGGAGATTCAAATTAAAACCACATTGAGATATCACCTTACACCAGTTAGAATGGCCAAAATTAGCAAGACAGGAAACAACATGTGTTGGAGGGGATGTGGAGAAAGGGGAAACCTCTTACACTGTTGGTGGGAATGCAAGTTGGTGCAGCCTCTTTGGAGAATAGTGTGGAGATTCCTCAAGAAGTTAAAAATAGACCTTCCCTATGACCCTGCCATTGCACTACTGGGTATTTACCCCAAAGATACAGCTGTAGGGAAAAGAAGGGCCATCTGTGCCCTAATGTTTATAGCAGCAATGGCTACGGTTGCCAAACTGTGGAAAGAACCAAGATGCCCTTCAACGGACAAATGGATAAGGAAGATGTGGTCCATATACACTATGGAGTATGATGCCTCCCTCAGAAAGGATGAACACCCAACTTTTGTGGTAACATGGACAGGACTGGAAGAGATTATGCTGAGTGAAATAAGTCAAGCAGAGAGAGTCAATTATCATATGGTTTCACTTATTTGTGGAGCATAACAAATAGCATGGAGGACATGGGGAGATAGAGAGGAGAAGGGAGTTGGGGGAAATTGGAAGGGGAGGTGAACAATGAGAGACTATAGACTCTGAAAAACAATCTGATTGTTTTGAAGGGGCAGAGGGTGGGAGGTTGGGGTACCAGGTGGTGGGTATTATAGAGGGCACAGATTGCATGGAGCACTGGGTGTGGTGCAAAAATAATGAATACTGTTATGCTGAAAATAAATAAAAAACAAATTAAAAAAAAGATAAAAATTAAAAAAAATTAAAAAGGCTTTGCTATACTTTGCTTCCTTCTTCTGATTTTCCCATATAATTTTTGCTTTTCCTCTCTCCCACATAATGAGAGAGAGTTTTTTATTCCTTTCTTTTCTTGTCTCCCATTTTCCAACAGCCCATTTATCAATAATAAGGTCATTCCAATTATGGTATCACAAGTCATTGATTTTATTTATCTACCGAAGATGCACACCAAAAATCTTGAATTAAAAAAAAAAAAAAAGAAAAAGAAAAAGAAAGAAAGAAAGAAAGAGAGAAAGAAAGAAAGAAAGAAAGAAAGAAAGAAAGAAAGAAAGAAAAAAGGACTCTACCTGGCCATCTTTTGTGTTCCCTCTACTACTTCATCTTAGAGTTCCTGAAACCAAACCTGATACTACTATAAGATACAATTTCCTTCCTATTCCAAAGCTGGAAGAGCACATGGCAGTCACACTATAGCCTTTTCGCCTTTAGGGGAAAAGATACTTTTTTTTTTTTTTTCAGATAGGCAAATGTAGAAAGTTTATACCCAAGATCATCAAGCACATTACTGTTGATGGTGGATTTGCAACACTTGGACCATGATCTGTCTAGAAATGCCTTTGGGAATATAATTACAGAAAGATTTCACAGACCTATTAATTCCTATCATTACCAATTAAGTTTATTCTGTTCCTCTGAGTCAAATTGTGTTCAATGATAGGAACTCAAAACTGTGCAAGCATTTGTAGGAATATAAAATCGCTTTTCTTACTTTTTCTTCTGAACTATTATTAAGCAGTGTAATTCACTTTCAAATTCCTAGGCTACTTCCCTGAGAGATGAAGATCCACTTTTTGCATCACTAAGACTTAGTGAATATTGGAAGGCCACTAACCCTATATCCTGTAGAAGGTTTAGGACATGTTGAGATTGTCAAAATATTTGCAGAGAATTCATCTGGATGTGTTTGAATTCTGGGACTGTAACTCTCTGCGTTTGACTCCAGGTTTTGGTAGTGGACACAAACTGGCAGAGTGAGTATGTGCAGAGAGAATGCTTCCTGATGCAGCCCCAAACTAACCAGAAAGCCACTCAGACCTTATGGTTAGTGAATTACCCTTGTCACCTTGGTTTGGTAAGGGTCCCACCACACATGTCCTAGGCTGCTTGTGTGTTCTTTATATGTATTCTATGTAATTTCATTCTAAAGCATATAACTTCTCTTGCAGCATATGACAATTTGATTACTATAGAAGTGTTTTACCATACTTTAGACTTAATGGCACATTATTTATAAACACAATTCCCTTTTGGGGAGAGGAAAATAGTAGAGGTAGATAAACCATATTTAAGTTGGCACTGAATTTCACTGTGACTGCAGATCTTAAATACAGACAGTCTTCCATATAACTATTTTGAAACAGGGTAGTTTGAGCTTGAATATGTACAAAAATGAAGACTTTCTTCTATTTCAGAACATCTGCCATCCTAAAATAGACTAGTTTCACCTGAGGATCCTGCATTCTGTTACACTAAGTGTTTTTACTTTCTGATGCATGACAATTTTGTTACGCTGAAGTTTGAAATTGTGGTAGAAAATTCTATTTACATGTAAGAGCTTCTAGGTCATGAGCTCTTATTTTTTGGGAGATTTTTGATCACTGCTTCAATCTTGTTACTAGATATTGGTCTATTCAGGTTGTCAGTTTCTCCCTATTTCAGTTTTGGAAGTTTATAGTTTTCCAGGAATGCATTCATTTCTTCTAGGTTGCTTAACTTATTGGCATATAACTATAGATAATAATTTCTGATGATTGTTTCTATTTCCTTCGTGTTAGTCATAATATCTCCCTTTTCATTCATAATTTTATTAATTTGGGTCCTCTCTCTTTTCTTTGTTTAGCCAGTAGGTTTATCGATCTTGATTCTTTCAAAAAACCAGCTTCCAGTTTCATTGATGTGTTCTACTATATGTCTAGTTTCTATCTCATTGACCTCTGATCTAATCTTGATTATTTCCCTTCTTGTATGTGGGGTTGGCTTAATTCATTGTTGATTTTCCAGTTGCTTAAGGTGAGAAGAGAGCTGGTGTATTCTAGATTTTTCCATTTTTTTGAATGAGGCTTTTACTCTTTTATGAACAGCATAATCCAAAAGATGCACATAATTCTATTCAGTAATGCCAAAAACAAGTAATCATTTGAGTGCCTTTAGAGAGAAAAAATTATTAGACTAGTGATCAGTGTTAAAAAACATGCTAAGATAACCAATTATTGACGACATTAAAAGAGTTTCAGTAACAGATTTTAAATTGGAATTTCCCATGATCACATTTGCTAAATCCCTATTATGAATGTTCTTTCTTATTTCCTTTATTCCCCCATTGATTGTGGGTGTGTGCATGCATGACAGTCTGTGGTCCTAAAGGAATCACTCAGAAAGGAAAGACTATAAAAGAAAAATGACTGCTTTGAACCACACACATCTCTGGCTATTTCCTATTACCTCATGTATTCCTCTTAAAAATTCTGAATTTTGTAATGAAAAGAATATTTGGGGAGATAATGACATGTGAGTATAGGTTCCTTGATGGAAATGGATGTATTACTCTGGTGGGAGAGGCTGTCTGTGTGTAGGGACAGGGGTATTATGAGAAATCTTTGTACTGTCTGCTCAGTTTTGCTGTGAACCTAAAGCTGCTTAAAAAAATAAAGTTTATTGATTAAAACTATATACTATGTCATGGGCAGATATATCAAAGCTTGTAAGTGGAAGGAAAGAGACACCTGAAAAAGATTTTCCAAAGGGGGAAAAAAATGTGGGAAGGCCTTTTTTGCATGCTTGTTAGGATTCAAAGAATGGTTGCTTAAGAAACACAGCAAATGTCCTTATAGAGATGTTAGATAGCAAGATTTTATTTAAAGGAAGATGGTAAAAGCATTGAAAGTATTTTAGAATACGTAAGTAAAATGCAAGAGCTGCAGTCAGTCTGGGGGCACTGTACAAACAAGTATAAAGAGCAGAAAAATATAATGAGGACAGTGAAACTCACCAGAGCTGTTAGAGCAGAGAGGGAGTGGGCAGATTGTCTCAGCAGTTATACACAAAGAAGCAAAACTGTTGTGAGAGTAAACCTTTTCTCCCAGGCGTGTTCTACCTGTTTCATAACCTAGCTGGAGCAAAGAAAGCTGTCTCTGAAAATGAAGTAGAAGTTCAGATATTTACACAACAAATTCATTTTAAAGGGCTCTTTAATTAGTGGATATCATTTGTTTTCATTATCATGCTGTCTTAATATTCTAAATTTCTCTTTCAGAACACTATTAATGATCAAAATTATTTGCACATAATATTGACCTAGGTTAATGACATTTTTGCCACAAATCTAGACATACATTCCAAGTTAGTGAGACTTTAGCATTCTATAAAATCAACAGCTTTCACAGAAATGACTTCAGACTTCTTACTATGGCTTTCATGTTTAATAAGTTGAGAACATTGTCTTTTTGAATTGAGATATAAATGATGTATGATGTTATATTAGTTTCTTTAACATAATGTATTGAGAATAGTCACTGCAGTAAATGTAGCTAACATCCATCACTGCACATAATTGAAAATTATCTTCTTGTGACAAGAACTTTTTGGATACCAGATGTTCTCATTTTTTGTTGCACAAAATCCTGCCTGAAGATTTGAAGACATAGATTATAGAATTACCCCATGTCAGAATCTAGGACCAATAGGAAAATCCATGCGTATTTGTTATTATTTAAGACTTAAGCTATTTCCAAAATATCTCCATTTCTGTGTTTATTGGTATGACAACTTTGACAAGGGTTTCATGTTATAAGAATAGAAATATAAGGGGCACCTGGGTGGCTCAGTGGGTTAGGCCTCTGCCTTAAGTCATGTCATGATCCCAGGGTCCTGAAATTGAGCCCCTGGCTGGTGCCTGCATCCACCTCTCTCACAGGAGGGTGTTGGACGCAACTCAGACTCTAGTGGCATGGTGTGCATGGAGAGTGCAAAAGGCTGTAGTTCTGCAGGCTGGCGAAGCTCCCTTACCCTCACGGCAGCAGCCACCCAGACACTCTCAGGGGCACTGGCCGCTCAGGGACTAAGACGTAGATTCTTCGCCGCACTCTCTCTGACTCAGCACCAGCGGTGGCTGTCCTTGGTCAGGGGACTTAAGCCCCTGTCAATACCACCCCGATTCCCACAATTTCCCCCCACAATTCTTTGCTCTTTTTGAGTGCTTTCAACCAGACTCCAAGTTAATGCTGGTCCCCAAACAAAGGGCACTTTTGTTTTGGGGTATTACTGTCCAATGGGTCACTTCTGGTGGCTCCCTCTCCCTTTTTTTATCTTCTGATATCAGTACGGTGTTCCCACTCTGCTTTACCTGCCCACTGGAATCTTCTGCCCCTGTAGAGATGCAGAAGTGTATAATTCTAATCTCAGGTTGATTTCATGGGTGATCTGAATTCTTTGGTAGGTAATCAGCTCACTTTAGCGTACAGGTTGAAACAGTGCCTCCTCCTACTTCCCCGCCATCTTTTTTCCTTTTGTGATGATATATTTTTAAATTAGGAATAAATCCCAGTAGAAATGGTTAGGATTTCTTAAACTACACATTTGCAACCTTAAATATTTCTGAAATATTCTATGCTCACATACAGAGCAAAACATCCTATGAAATACTTCTATGTATTTAACTGACAGATATTTTTGAAGATAGAAGACATTGTGGGGCACCACATAGCTTGATTGGGAGTGTATGCCTTAGGCTTAGGTCATTGTCTTGGGGTCCTGGGATCAAGCCCCAAGTCAGGCACCATGCTCAGCAGGCAGCCTGCTTCCCTTTCTTCCTTTAACTTTCCTCCTGCTTGTGTTCTCTTTCCATCTCTCTCAAATGAATAAAAAACAAACAAACAAACAAACAAACAAAAACTTAAAAAAATATAAAGTAGGCTGGAAAATGAAACCTAGAAAGAACATCTGGCAAGTAGATAAATAATCTTAGTTCAGAACATTTTTGTGGGCTTATTATATAATATGTTTATAACTTTTCTCTCAAAATATTGTGGATCATGAGAAAAAATAAATGATAAAAGGTTTTTGGTTTTGTTGCGTAACATTCTTTGCAGTGCTTATTCCTTATCCTTGAGAGCCTCAAGTTCCCCCCCACACACAGATTCAATCACATACACACAAAGGTACACATATACACGTTAGATCTTTACACTTAAAAATAATCCAAATACTTTTTGGAAATATAGTTACATTTAACCAGAGCAAACAGAACTATGAATAAATAACCAGTCAGAGGAAATTCTGTGAAATGGACATAATCTTTCCCCTAGTATTTCAGAGGTTTTCATGGCTTTAAAAAAAAAAAAAAAGAAAGAAAGAAAGAAAAGAAAAGAAAAGAAAAAAAGAAAGGGGGAAAAAAAGTATTAGTTATATATATAAAAAGTTCTCAGAGTTGAAACATCCAAAGAGGATTCTGGCATCCACAGACAGACACTACTGCCTCTATGTGTGTTCTTGGATTTTGCCTTAGCACTGGGGCAGGAATACCAAAATCAATCAAACTCTGGAAGCAATCCAATCATTCCGCTGAGAAAACACAAGTGTTTGGGTAGAGAGAAATGTCCAGGCAAATGGGAACCAAAACACGAAGCTGAGATTGGATTAAATTTTTTCAGATTCTTCTAGGAATTATTTTTCATGCATCTCCTCTTCTTGTTACTTACTAAGATGATTTGCCATTTCTTTATTTCTTTTTCTTTTTCTTTTTCTTTTTTTTAAATTTACTTATTTGACAGATAGAGATCACAAGTGGGGGGGGGGCAGCGTGGGAAGCAGGATCCCCACTGAGTCAAGAGACTGATGTGGGGCTTGATCCCAAGACCCTGAGATCATGACCTGAGCCAAAGGCAGAGGCTTAACCTACTTAGCCACCCAGGCGCCCGGATGATCTGCCGTTTCCATTCATTTCCGTGATTTGTGTCAGAGGGTGTTTTGATTGAAGTTTGAGCTCTTATTTGTGTTTAGCTTATGTTTAACTTGTGTACATAAGAAAGACTGGATCTGATAAATAGTGACTTGCCTACTAATTTCTGGCATTTTATGATTCAGTTCATTTATGGATTTTTTAAAAATGGATCATTATGTAGAAGAGCAGTGAGTATATTTTAAATACTTTGAGTAACTGACTTTATCTTTACTAATTTATTTTTATTTACAATATGAAGACAAGAGAGATAAAGTCAGAGAATCACTTTAAATCAGATTTGATTATGCGAACTTATTGATGTGTGATTAATTTCTAAATACAAGTTGAGTTCATTTAGGTGAAGATGCTATCATGAACAAAACTTGGTCTTAAAATTGTGTTTTTTTTTTTTAAGATTTTATTTATTTGACAGAGATCACAAGTAGGCAGAGAGGCAGGCAGAGAGAGAGAGATGGGGAAGCCAGCTCCCGCTGGGCAGAGAGCCCAATGTGGGGCTCGATCCCAGAACCCTGGGATCATGACCTGAACTGAAGGCAGAGGCTTTAACTCATTGAGCCACCCAGGTGCCTCCAAAATCATGGACTTTAACAACTCCTTTGCTATACAGAATGTTTTCTCATGTGGTCTAGCCACCAAACCTGAATTTTCTAATACAAAATTATTAAAATTTTCTTTTTCCATCACAGTTCACAACTTATATAACATTGTCTTAACTGTACATATAACTGATTTTGTGCCTGTACACTTGTTCTTACCGTCTCAAAGCCTAAAAAATTAACTGTGTTTTAATCTTATTTTTGTATGATTAAATTAATATTTCTGTCTAGTTAGTATTAAGTTATTATTAATAATAGTTATTATTAAACTCTTAAGTCCTAAGTTCCGTCACTCATAAACATGATACCAGTTGAACAAGCAAACTTTGTGATGGTTTCCTCTCTCTCCTGTGCACGTCTAGCTGGCCCTTTGTTTAGTTAAAAAGATGTTGAGCCCTGATGTTTGACACCACGTTTTTCTCATGGCCTGTTTCATCTCTGTATTTCTCAGCGTATAGATTAAGGGATTGAACATAGGAGCAATGATGGTGTAAAACAGAGCAAATATTTTATCTTCAGAGAAAGTGGTTGGAGGTCGAAGGTAGGCAAAGATTGAAGGCCCAAAAAATAAAGCTATCACAGTGATATGAGACCCACAGGTAGAGAGGGCTTTGCGTCTTCCTTCAGCTGAGTGATGCCTTAAACTGAATAATATAATAATATAAGAAAAAAACAAAACTGCAAATGTCACTAAGGTAACCAGTCCTGAATTGACAACCATAAGGACACCAGTGATGTAGGTATCAGTACAGGCCACCTTTAGCAAAGGAAAAATATCACAAAAGTAGTGATCAATCTCATTAGGACCACAGAAGGGCAACCTGATTACCATAAGAAATTGAGGAAAGGAGTGGACAGCCCCACCAGCCCACGCAGCCAAGACTAGGAGATGGCACCTTGTCCTGTTCATGATAAGCAGGTAGTGGAGAGGTTTGCAGATGGCAGTGTAGCGATCAAAGGCCATGACTGTAAGGATTAAAACTTCAATCATTCCAAAGAAGTGCATTATAAAGACCTGTAACATGCAACTACCATAGGAGATGGTTTTTCTTTCCACTAGCAGGTCAGCAATAAATTTAGGTGCAATGGTAGAGGTATAGCAGATGTCCATAGAGGATAAGTGGCTGAGGAAGTAGTACATGGGTTGGTGCAAAAGAGGACTGCATTGAATGGAGACAAGGATCAGAAGGTTTCCTGCCAACAGGACAACATAACAGAATAAGAAGAGCACAAAGCAAAATATTTGCATGTTCTGGTCATACGAAAGTCCCAAGAGAATGAATTCTGAGACATTCCTCTGGCTCTCCATGTATTTCAGACTGGCATAGATTGTAAACAGATGAGTTAAATATCTGAAAAGAAAAATAGGAATCTGCATACAAAATTAGCAGCATGGCAACGATACTATAAAATTTACCCAAAAGCAAATTGATATCATCGAGTACATATTATTTATTCCTGATACCTAGATTTATGCTTCTTTTTTTGTTTTTCTTATTTTAGAAATCTTTTGGAAATAATTCCATAACAGGAAAAATGATGTAATTTCAACAGTACCGTCCATGATGATGGAATAATCAAATGTTAGGTTTATGTTAAAGTAATAATTTTATTATTATTAGTTGTATTAATTAGATAACTAAAGGACTATAATTTACATAGTTAAAAAATTTGCACATTTTAAAATGTACATGTTCATGCATAGGTGAAACTCTCTTTCTTTCAGGATGTTCTGGACAAATTCTCTTTTATTTGGGAATATATCCTCAGGAATGAAAATTTATTAAAATTATATCAGTTTGTGAAGTGCCAGGGTGCCTCAGTTGGTTAAGTGTCCAACTCTTAATCTCATGATCTCAGGGTCGTGAGATAGAGCTTTGTATTAGACAGATACAAGCTTTGTGCTGGGTGTGGAGCTGCTTAAGATTTTCTCCATCTTCCTCTGCCTCTGCCCGCACATCTCTCTATCTCTATCTCTCCTTCCCTAAATGAATAAATAAATAAATAAATAAATAAATAAATAAATAAATATAAAAATAAAAGATTATCTTCCTTGCCTTTGGACAGACACTATCAATAGCATATTTTAAACTAAAATACTGGGGCACTTGGGTGGCTCGGTGGGTTAAGCTTCTGCCTTCGGCTCAGGTCATGATCTCAGGGTAATGGAATCGAGTCCCGCATTGGGCTCTCTGCTTGGTGGGGAGCCTGCTTCCTCCTGTCTCTCTCTGCCTGCCTCTCTGTATACTTGTGATCTCACTCTGTCAAATAAATAAAGAAAATCTTAAAAAAAATAAAAATAAAAAAAATACTTAAATATTATCAGGGACATTAAAAGTGATTCAATTTGTAAAAAAAATAAACAGCCAGTTTTTTCATTTCTCCTATTTACATTTTACAAGCTAAATAAAATTTGTTTTAAATTAATCTAAATTTGTGATTGCAAGTGAAAAATGAAATATGTAAAGAATTATATTTACACTGTTTATATTTCATGACTTTTCCTAGGAACTTCAGTATTTTATATGTGATCTAGGGAATAAAATTCAACAAAGAATATGATAAAGAATGTAGCTCAAAGAGAGAGTTGTTTCAACACTCAGCAACTAGATTTTACATCAGTGAATGGATCAAAGATTCACAAATTTGCATCTTTCGCAGAATCTTGAGACTTTATTTATATACAGAGAAAGAGGGTTGGATAGACAGAATATACTCTGGGAGCTCTTTTAACCAACACTGAGGAATTAAATGTCACTCAATGAGATGCAGACATTACAGCACAGCTTTTGTCTTTATGTAACCTGATGTAACTACCATTTCTGGCCACCCTGGGTGAATATTTTAAAACACAGAATGCTGCTATAGCAAAGGTATTTAGAAGTCATCAAATCCACCAAAAACTCAAAACCTATGATTTTAAGATCATTTCAGTTAACTGGTAAAGCATTTTTGAACAGTGTATACTATAAGAAATTCATTCTATTTTAATTTATCATTCAACTTTAATTTCATCAAGAAGATAAAGAGTCTATCTATTTCTACTATGACTTTGATACCTCTATCAGGCTTCCTAACTTCTCTCTTGTTTTTAATAAAGCAAACTCAATTATCAGTTCACTGTGTTCAATAGTGAATGGTACTTAAATAGATGTTAATAATTTTATGATTCTGTGATCAATTTTCTCCTTACCTTATTACAGCCAGTGCTGATTCCTAATTTAGGAGATGGTATACTGTTTACAGAGAGATGTGTTTGCCTAAAACAAATTGACTCAAAATTAATTGGTAGATAAACAACTTAAGTGGACGTCACTTAAATATCCAAACCCCGGGTTTCCAATAAAAGAGATGCAGATCAAGATAATCTAGGTAATTTAGCATCAATATGTAATAATCATGTGGAGGACAGATATCTTCATTCCCACTCAGTCCAGAGAGCTTCAGCACATGCTTGTGAGCAGTGCAAGATGATGGGGTGTCCTGCAGACCAGCAGTGAGAAGATACATTTTGAATTCTCATCCCAATTATGGGTTAAATATCTGAAAAGAAAAATAGGAATCTGCATAAAAAAATTAGCAGCATGGCAACAATACCATATAATTTACCAAAAGCAAATTGATATCATCGAGTACATATTATATATTCCTGAGCCCTAGATTTATGTTTCTTTTTTATTTCTCTTATTTTACAAATCTATTGTAAATAATTCTATAACAGGAAAAATGATTTAAGTTTCTGCATTATTGTTTATGATGTTAGAATAATCAAATGTTAGGTTGAAATAATTTTATTATTATTAGTTTTATTAGATAAGAAAATAATTTACATAGTTAAAAAATTTGCACATTTTAAAATATACATGTTTATGCATAGGTGAAACTTTTTCAGGATGATCTGGACAAATTCTGTTTTATTTCGGAGTGTATCATGAGGAATGAAAATTTATTAAAAATATATCAGTTTGTGGGGTGCCAGGATGCCTCAGTTGGTTAAATGTCCAACTCTTGATGTTGGCTCAGGTCATGATCTCAGGGTCATGAGATAGAGCCCTGTATTAGGCAGATACAAGCTTTGTGCTGGGTGTGGAGCTGCTTAAGATTCTCTCCCTCTCCCTCTGCCTCTGCTCCCACCTCTATCTCTCTCCCTCTCTTAAAAAAAAAAAAAAAAATTAAAAAAAATAAAGGATTATCTTCCTTGCCCTGTGGACAAACTATCAATTGCACATTTTAAACTAAAATATTATCAGGCACTTTAAAAGCTGTCACTGGATTCAATTTGTAAAATTGTTAAAATTATTTATTAAAAATAAATTTTTCCATTTCTCCTATGTACATTTTACAAGCTAAACAAAAATTGTTTTAAATTAATCTAAATTTGTGATGGCAAGTGAAAAATGAAAGATAGAAAGAAATCTTCCAAGTACAGTTACACTGTTTATATTTCATGACTTTTCCTTAGAACTTCAGTATTTTATACATGACCTAGTGAATAAAATTCAACAAAAGAAGATGACACAGAACGTAGTTCCAAGAGAGATTTGTTCCAATACTCAGCAACTAGATGCTACATCAATGAAAGGATCAAAGATTCACAAATTTGCACTTTCACAGAATCTTGAGACTTTATTTATATATAGAGACAGAGGTTAGGATAGACAGAATATAATCTGGGAGCTGTTTTAGCCAACACTGAAGAATTAAATGTCACTCAGTGAGATACAGACACTACAGCACAGCTTCCACCTTTATGTAACCTGATGTAACTACCATTTCTGGCCACCCTGTGTGTATATTTTAAAAACACAGAATGCTACTACCTCAAAGGTATTTAGATGTTATCAAATCCACCAAAAACTCAAAACCTATGACTTTAAGATCATTTTAGAGGTAACTAGTGTAACATTTTTGAACAGGTATATTATAAGAAACTCATTCTGTTTTAATTTATCATTCAACTCTAATTTCATGAAGAACAAAAGTCCATCTGTTTCTAGTATGACTTTCATACTGCTATCAGACTTCCTGGCCTCTTTCTTGTTTTTAAGAAAGCAAACATAATTATCAGTTCACACTGTTCAAGAGTGAATGGTAATTAAATAGAGGTTAGTACTTTTATGATTCATGATCAATTTTCTCCTTACCTTTTTACAGCCAGTGATGATTCCTAATTTAGGAGATGGCATACTGTTTGCAGAGAGATGTGTTTGCCTAAAACAAATTGACTCAAAGTTAATTGTTAAACAACTTAAAGTGGACGTCACTTATATATCTAAACCCTGGGTTTCCAATAAAAGAGATGCAGATCAAGATAATCTAGGTAATTTAGCGTCAATATGTAATATCATGTGGAGGAGAGATATCTTCATTCCCACTCAGTCCAGAGCTTCAGTCCATGTTTGTGGGCAGTACAAGATGATAGGGTGTCCTGCAGACCAGCAGTGAGAAGATGCATTTTGAATTCTCATCACAATTATTAAAAAAAAAGTGTACAAGATAACAGATTACAGATCACCTAATCTACATTTATTAATATTTTAAGGGATATATTTTGCAGTTAATATAAATATGTGGTCCAGCATTTTTTATTCCAAATAATTTTGAAATAATTTTTCATCGGTTATAGCAATGTGCCTTCCTTTTGGTAAGATTCTGACTCATTTTCTAGATTATCACCAATGTTTCACCCATAACAGTTCTTAAACTCTCATCCTGATATCTGAGTGGGAAATGCTATTATAATTACTGCTGTTAGCTGAAGTAAAAGAGAATGTGAGTGCAGTCCATGACAGATTTATTGTGATTGAAACATGTAATATATCCTTGGCCATATTTTCTCAGTTTGTCAAGTAATTGAAGTTGTAAGTGATGAAAGGAAGATATTTATGCATTTTCTAGTTGGAATCATGGAACAAGAAAGACATAGAAACATGGAGAAGTGTAATAACTGAACGGTGAACTGTTTTGCTTCAACTTGTTTTTTGATAGCAGTAATGATCTAAATATAAAAGGAAAACAATTCACCTAAATACTTCCAGTGGTCAGAGGTTTGATATTAAGTAAAATGTGTCCTTATATATCTTTTCTTCCCCTTTAATTATGGTTATTTAAAATAGATGTATAAAGTTTAAAATCTGAATAATCTGGCCAATGTTCTATGAGAAGTCAGTTACCCAGTTTAAGCAAAGATAATACCCATTTTTCACATTAATGTTGTTTAACATCTTCCTTTCCCATACACCAATAACATTTAAAAAGTACTCAGTAAACAAAATTAACTTTCTCCCTTTCCATACCATTTATGAATGTTGAGATTATTGCTAACAGCTTAAAGCTTCATTGTCCACATTTATAGAATCCATAAATTATTACATAATTCAGACTATATTGAAGAATATCAAAAATAATGTGAAATGCCCCAGTGTTGTACATAGTTCAAAGCCACATATTAGCTTCCTTTTACTTTTTCAAGTTAACAGTCTCTGAGATTGTCATGTACACATCTGTCACCAAGTCAACAGGGAAAAAAACTAAACAAAACAAAAAATCAAAATGTCACAATATATATTAATAGGGTTGACCATGATAAATTTCAGTTTGGAGCAATCTGTTAGTAAAAAGAAGTAAAAATTAATCTATAAAATTGTTTGTTGTTGGGGACTTTTTAATACTAATCACTGGCCTGTAATTTCCCTGCACTATAAAAATGCAATCAAATTATAATTTTATTTCTTTGGTTGAATTGTATAAAAATTCTTCATTGTGTATTAATTATGCTATTTAGATAATAAGAATAATTGCTCTTATAGTTAGAGTTTCCACCATAAGTTCAGATTGTCTCCTAACAATATTAGAATATGGCCCATGATAGTTCCATTAATTCAATCAGATAAATCTAGTCCATTTTAGAATGACAAGTTTTTTGAATATTAGAAAATTACTCATCATTGGGACATGCAATCATAAATTGGGCTATTCCTTCATAAGAATATAATGGAAAATACAAAAGCACCAAAAAGAGACTCAATAAATTTCACTGAAACTTAAAAATTTCATTAAGTTCAACTCAACTCTTTTTGTTTTCAAGTGGAATTCTGCTCATGAATAATGCACAATAAGACTATAGTTCATGAAATTATTTTGTGTAATCACATTATCTTATGCTGCTAGAGAAAATATGGTTTAAGGATGGAATTAAGTGGAATAAATTTAAATAGCATATAACCACCCCAAAGCACAGTTGGTGGAGCATTCTCCAATGAAAGTGGCATGGTAATTCACAGATCATTAGATCTCAGTGGCTGTAAGATTGCCTTTAGGTGAAATCAGGGGAGCTCCCTCCTGAGGTACTCACTCTGCTGATTCTTCTCCGGTATCTAAAGATAAAATAAAATGCAGAGATTTACAAACCAAATATTCAAGCATATTTTAGGTTAATTCTCTAAAATTAATTTGAAAATTCCAACATATCTTAGAACACTTTACATATTTGCAAGGGGAGTAGAATTTAATATCCATTGAACCATCAGGGATGTAAGAAATGGATTTTAAGAAAGAGAGAGACAGAGAGAGAAAGAAAGAAAGAAAGAAAGAAAGAAAGAAAGAAAGAAAGAAAAGGAAGAAAGGAAGGAAAAAATTAAGTATTTTGAAATTCTTACGAAAACAGATATACATTTTAAGTCCTAGGAGTCACTTATTTTATACCAATTGCTGGAGGAAAGTTGATTCAGAAGAGCAGAATATAACATATGACAACACAAGAGTTAATAGGTCTTTGAAACTCTAAGAAATTATATTCCCAGAGGCATTTCTGAACAGATCTTCACCAAATGCCTCTGTGTTGCTCTCCATGATATTGACTCGGGTGCCTGTGGGCAATTTCTAGATATAACTTTACTTTTCATATTTGTGTTGGCTTGTGTCAAGCACTTTCTCAGGAGGCTCCATAATGCTCTAGTCAGAAAGAGCAATTCAGAAACTCCTGACTTGCACTCATCTTGCTTTCTGAATTAAAATAATACAGCATGGAATAGCATTAAGGTAGTGCTGGTTAAGAACGACTTCACTGAAAACAAAAACATACATTTACTTGGGCAATTAAAATGACTATTTGAGAGATACAGATTCAGGTAGAAACCTAAATTGTGTTTCCAGGATGTCAAAGAGAAGCAGAGTTATATAGGTGAAAGGCTATGAGTCTAATTCTCATTCAGGTCCTCTATGTAAAACAGAGATTGGAATTAGGGTTACATGGATTGGTTGGGGTAACATGCAAATGAGAGTTTGGAGCTCCTTTATAAGTGAAGGATGCAATGATTCAGTTGTCATGGCAAGGAGGAAGTTAAGTCCAGGCTGGGACTTGCAGTTCTCTGAAAGTTTCAGAAATCTTCATGGGTTCTCTAATGGGGCCATGCATAAATGCTTTCTCACTTATGAACTCCTGATCCTATTAAAAAAAAAAAAAAAACTGTCTTAAGAAGGCTTGCTTGCTCCATTTTGGAAATTTCCTTCTATATAAGCCTCAGAAAATTCTGAAATGAGAAAACACATGCAATACAGTTCAATATGCATCATTATCTCAAGTAACTTTTATGGGTAGGGTAGATAGATCAATAGAATAGTGACCCACCATCAAGACTGGAACCTGAGTTATTTATTGCTAGGGACTAACAGTGATGAAATAGATGGCTGAGGAATGGAGGACAGAAGAAAAGGAAAGATAAAAGAATAAATAATCTACTCTTGATACGTGTGTTAGGGTAAAAATGTTATATCAGTAAGTGAGACTATAATAGAATTTGAGGAGATATCAGCACTCAATGCCCAGAAATTCTGTTTACCATTTGTCCTGACCTTATGTAAGTTCATTTGTACAGGTTATTTGGTTCAGACAGAAAAGTAACACAGTGACGTTCAGGGAACAGATTTTCCATCATACACAAATCGATATATAAAAAATTTTCTTGGGACACCTGGGTGGGTCAGTGGGTTTGGCCTCTGCCTTCCTCTCAGGTCATGATCTCAGGGTCCTGGGATCGAGCCCCATGTAGGGCTCCCTGTTCAGTGCGGAGCCTGCTTCCCCCTCTCTCTTTGCCTGCCTCTCTGCCTACTTGTGATCTCTCTGCTAACTAAATAAATAAAATATTTTAAAAACTTTCCTTTATACATGTTAAACTTAAGGAGATCAACTTTTTATAGAATCTTATAGATGCAAAATAATAATAATAATAATGATAAATTTATCAAGACATTATTTTGTGTTTTAAGTTTATTGTATCATTTCATCTCACAATAGTGCATCCTATGAGTTAAGTAATGTTAGTTCTCTGGTTCCAATAAGAATACAGTCGTCTAGAAGTTAAAAAGATTTGCCCATAGAGCTACTAAATGAGAATAAGGAAAAGAACTGTGTGCCTTCTATGAGTGAAAGGAGCTGGTTTTTATATATTTACTACTTGCCTCCAGCTTGGAAAGCATAGCAACCCTGAGGAAATAAGAGATTCTAGTACTTCAGAATGATGGATATCAGAACTCAGTGTTTTACTGGTTGTCCATTTCAACATAATGCATGTTTTTAACCAAGCTTCATTCAGACCTTGTGTCAATACACAGAAATAGTTGGTCATAAGTCTACCAATAACACACACAAACATATCAGGATACACCTTAGAGATGTGTACAAGTACCTCATTTATCACCTCAATCCCGCATTTTTCTCAGTTCATATTAACTCCTCTTCTGAGAATCAATTTTGTTATATTTTTCTTCTTTTCTAATTCCCTCCTAAAACCATTTGTTTTATGGGTTGTATGAGCTTACTTCCAAAACTGAGATTTCAAGTATTTTTGAAGATATTAGGTATTGTTCTATAGGCTGGAAAGTGAGAACAGCTTACAAGTGGATAACTAATACAGGTTCAATATATTTTTGGTGGGCCTACTATATAATATTTTTATTTTTTGCCAAAAAATCTTATAGATTCTTGGGAAAAGAAAACAAATCAGAAAAAGATTTTGGATTTGTTGTGCAGCATTGTTTCTGATGGGTAGAGTATTTCCTTTGACCCATCCTGAAGGCCCTCAAAACCCCACATACCATACACACAAAGACAAAAATGATCACACATACAAGGACCAAGTATTGTGATTCTATACTTTTAAAATAATCCAAATATTTTTTGGAAAATTAATAGGTTAAACCAGGTCAAACCAAACTATACTAAACACACTTAATTTCCTATGAAATAGGCAGAATGTTTTCCCTTCATATTCCATGGTTTTCATAGACCCATGAAGGAGAAAAAAAAAAAGTAATTAGCTAGATTTGTAAAAAGTTTTAAGATCAGAAATGCCAAAAGAAACTTTCCTGACATGATAGACAAGCACTATCTCATTTATGGTTTTACCTAGACTTCTCTTGGTTGTGGGGCAGAAGTAATTTAATTGAGAAAACTGTGTGTGGAGACAATACAATCATTCTGCTAAAAAAAAAAAAAAAAAAGGCAAGTGCTTTGGCAGAGAGAAACGTCTTCCCAAATGGGAACCAAAACACAGAGCTGACTGGATTATGTGATTCAAAATACAAGGGATAAATGAAAAATAAACTAGTAACACCTCCAAATGCAGAAAATAAGTAAAAAAAAAAGCAATAGGTGGCTGCGAGTCTGCCACTTTTCATTCATTCCCTGATAGCTACATGAAATGTATGTTGAGTTTTTAACCTTTCTGACACTACATATTTTATTACTAATTCATTTTAATTCTTAATGTAAGGGGAATTTCTGGATATGTGAGAATAAACTATAAAGTTAATAAAAAGAGAAGATAGATTAATAGACTTTAATTAATTAATTGTTTATTTCTTAATTTGTGTGGGTTCATTGCTTTAAAATGGATAAAAGAAAAATAAAGATATAGTGCATCTTTGACAGAGTTGACTCAAACCAGGAAAACATAAGAAAAAATACTAATATGGGGCAGAGGATTACTTTAAATGGAGTAAATGTACAGTTTCATAACAACAAAAGAACAGAGAAAAATCAGAAATACTTCTGGTCTATCTGTGAATTGGAAAAAAACTTTTGGAAAAAGAAAATATCAGGAGTGTAACTTACATTTAAGACATGAACTCTAACGCTTAGTGCGGATAGCATTATAAGCAGGAAAGTTAGAAGAAACAGTCATAGAGCTGATAGATTTTAGAGTATGTTTGAAGAATGTGGAGTTGGGGGTAGTTGGTTGAAAGCATCCTAGCAAAGGGGAAAAAAATGAAGAAAGGTAAGGAAAGAGAAAAGATATATAAAGTGTTTCCAGTAGCCAAATGTCCTAGCAAAATCATCATATGTGTTAGCCAAAGTACTGCTATAACTTTATAAAGTACAATATTACACATTTCATAGATATTAGAAAAATGAGAATGAATATATAATTAAAAGTAAATTGCCAAGACCCCAAAATGAAAATGTACCCGAGTCAGAATCACCCAGTTCTTCCTGACCCCCCAAACTTTCATTGTAACACCATAATTTCTACCAATGTAATGCCTTCTGAGATTAGCAAATTTGGCCAGGACCAATTTTGAAAGCAAGAGAGAAGTTTGGATTTTATTCAAGGAAAATAGGGTTCCATCTATATTTTTGGAGAGGGCTGTACTATGATTAGGCATGTGTTTTAGAAAGACATTTCTAGCATTCCTCAAACCCATTCAACCAC
Organism: Mustela erminea; assembly: GCF_009829155.1. Taxonomy (NCBI): domain Eukaryota; kingdom Metazoa; phylum Chordata; class Mammalia; order Carnivora; family Mustelidae; genus Mustela; species Mustela erminea. The sequence continues at coordinate 99,357,098 of NC_045622.1, read as the reverse complement.
ATCTGCCACTAGTGGGAAACTTTAGCATGCAGATTGCAATCTGAACTACAGAAACTTTCTTCTTTGTTTCTTAAAATGTTAGAGATCATTTAGTCCAACTCCCCAAAGAAAGCTATATATTTTCTACAACATCTCAAATAATAAATGCTCTGGGAACACAATGTCAGAAGTAAATAAAAATCATCTTTACCTGAATTTCATCAGAAGTTATTATCAACAGTTATATGCCAATAAGCTTAGCAACCGAGATGAAATGGATGCATTCCTGGAAAAATATAAACTACCAAAATTGAACCAGGAAGAAATCGACAACCTGAATAGACCGACATCTAATAACGAGATTGAAGCAGCGATCAAAAAACCTACCAAAAAACAAGAGCCCAGGACCTGACGGATTGCCTGGGGAATTCTACCAAACCTTCAGAGAAGAAATAACACCTATTCTCCTGAAGCTGTTTCAAAAAATTGAAGCAGAAGGAAAACTTCCAGACTCTTTTTATGAAGCCAGCATTACCCTGATCCCCAAACCAGGCTAAGACCCTACCAAAAAGAAGAATTTTAGACCAATATCACTGATGAATATGGATGCTAAGATTCTCAACAAGATCCTAGCCAACAGGATCCAACAGCACATTAAAAAGATTATCCACCATGATCAGGTGGGATTCATCCCTGGGCTACCAGGATGGTTCAAGATTCGCAAATCAATCAATGTGATACAACAAATTAATATGAGAAGAGAGAAGAACCACATGGTACTCTCAATTGATGCAGAAAAAGCATTTTACAAAATCCAGCATCCGTTCCTGATTAAAATGCTTCAAAGTATAGGGATAGAGGGAACATTCCTGAACCTCATCAAATCTATCTATGAAAGATTTTATTTTTTTATTTGACACACTGAGTACATGCAAGGGGAGTGGCAGAGGGAGTGGCAGACTTCCTCCTGAGTAGAAAGTCCTTTGCAGGGCTTGATCTCATAACCTTGAGATCATGACCTGAGCCAAGTGAGCCACTCTGGTGCCCCTACAGGAATTTTGAATGTGCCATTTTAGACCACACCTTCTCCATGGCGATTTTCATCTCCATGTTTCTCAGGGTATAGATGAGAGGATTCAGCATGGGAGCAATAACAGTGTAAAACACAGAGACTTCCTTATCCTTGTTCTCACTCCCGGCAGGTAGAACATAAATATAGATACAAGGCACAAAGAATAAAATGACAACCATTACATGAGAGCTGCAGGTTGAAAGAGCTTTGCGCCTCCCTACAGAGGAGTGTGTCCTAAGATTGTATAATATGAGAATGTAAGAAGCCACCAGGACAAGAAAGACAGCAACCACCACCATTCCTGAATTTGCAATCATTAAGATATTAACAACATGAATGTCTTTGCACACCAGTTTTAAGAGAGGCTTCACATCACATATGTAGTGATCGATCTGATTAGGACCACAGAAAGGTAAATGCAGTACAACCAGCAGTAGAGCAACAGAGTGCCAAAAACCCACACCCCAGGCCATGAAGACCAATGTGTTACACCTCCGCCGGTTCATGAGGACCAAGTAGTGCAGGGGCTTGACAATGGCAACGTAGCGGTCTAAAGCCATGGACACCAAGATGAATATCTCCACGCCCCCCAGCAAGTGGACAGTGAAAAGCTGGGTCATACAGTTGTTATAGGAAATGTTTTTTCTTGCTGTGACCAAGTCCCTGATTAGCCTGGGGACCACCGTGGAGGTGTAGCAGAGATCCATGAGGGAAAGGTGACATAGAAAATAGTACATTGGTTGTTCGATTAGATGGCTGCAGGTGATCGTGAGTAAGATGAGAAAATTTCCCATTAAGATTACCAAATAACAAAGCAGGAAGAAGAAAAAGAACAGTAGCTCCATTTGCTTATTTCCCCATGGACCCATGAAGACAAATTCTGTGACATTGTTCTGATATTCCATGAGGTTGAGTTAATTCCAGAGACACCAGAGAAAATTAATTTATCTGAAATAATACAGAACATGACATTTCAATAGCTTTTTAAAGTGTAATATTTATATATTGAAAAAAATATATAGATTATAGAGACTTTGTTACAATCTTTTAAATCCTTTCAGATCGAGGGTGTGCCTGGGTGGCTCAGTCATTATGCATCTGCCTTCAGCTTAAGTCATGATCCCAGAGTCCTGGGATTGAGTCCCACATCTAGTTCCCCACTCAGTAGAAAGCCTGCTTCTCCCTCTCTCACTTGCCCTGCTTGTGTTCCCTCTCTGTCTGGGTATCTATCAAATAAAATTAAAAAAAAAATCCTTTCAGATCAAAAACATCATTATATTTCAAATTATATTTCATAAAAACATGTTTTATGTCTGAAACTATCATAAACATTTTACATGCAGTTAATTCATAGCAACCCAATGGTTACCATTCTGATACTCACCTTAGATATGGGGAAACTGAAAGATTGCTTCAGTTAATTCCACCAAATCATCAAGGTATTAAGTAGCAACCTAAGATATGAACCTGTATCAGATGCTATTTCCATTCTCTTAACATTGATGCCACATTACCTACTGAACAATGGACTTGCAGCTGTTTTTCACCATCTTAGACGATAGGGTCTTACTCCATCTCTACCTACCATTAACTACCTATATGACTTTAAACAAGTCCCATCCCTTCTCAATGCTACATATCATTTATTTGTGTTTGTTGCATGTGGTTGTCATATTTCCTTTTTATTTCAATCTTTTAAATTCCTTTTCAGTGTTCCAGAATTCATCGTTTATGCACCACACTCAGTGCTCCATGCAATACATGGCCTCCATAATACCCACCAACTCTAGTTGATTGACATATATGATAAAATTGGTTTCAGGTACAGAATCTAGTGATTCATTACTTAACAAACAACATTCAGTGCTCATCACTAGTGTGTTCCTTAATACCAATTACCTATCCATCTAGATCATCTCCCTCCAACTTCCCTCCATCAGCCCTCATTTTGTTCTCAGTAGGAAAAAGTCTCTTATGGCTTGCTTCCTTCTCTTTTTTCCCTTCTCCTATGTTCATCTGTTTTGTTTCTTAAATTCCACAAAGGAGTGAGATCATATGGTAATTGTCTTTTTCTGGCTGACTTATTTCACTTACCATAATACACTCTAGCTTCATCCACATTGTTACAAAAGGCAAGATTTTATTATTTCTAATGACTAAGGACAAAACCAAGGCTCTGAATCTTAGCAGAGATTAATTGATAATTAGTTGATAATAGTTTCAGTGAGTCTTCTTTTTGACAGGTTTGGTCACGATTCAGAACATGGGGAGGCAGGGTAAAAGGAACTGGGACACAATCTGGAATCTGAATATAAGTTCCCCAGTCTATTATAGCAGCTTATTATTATATACAAGCTTTCCCTTTTTTCTAATCATTTTAAAGACAAAATTTTGAGGTTGCTGTTTAAAATGCTTGAAGCACTGTGGAGACGTAGTTATCTTCTACTGTCATATTGAAGAACCCAAGGTGATTCAAGAATGTCCTTCATGTTTAACCATGCAGTTAAGCAGCATAGCCATTTAGATGCAGTAGACCTCAGAGCAGAGAGTGACTATGTTGAGCCATCACCTTTTACCTGTAAAAAAGTGTGTGCCAAAGTGGACATAATTTGCCCAAAAAACTTAATGTCAATGAATTATTTTAATGGTGCCACTGAAGGAACAGTATGATGTAATGGACAGATTTCTAGTCTAATGATCATGAAGGTGAGCGTCTAAGCTCCTATGTCTTGTTAACTTTCTCTTGCTAGTATGGAGCAATTCATTCTCCCTGATCCTCTTTCTTCAGCTGATATTGGAACCAATCATACTGGATCTGTCTGTCCTGTTTCAAGGTCAAAATAAATAAAGTTCCTTTAGGGAATTAAGCCACAGACACTTATCATTCTGATATAATTAAGTTTGAAGAAGAGTGCTTCCCAAAATGGAAAGAACAAGCTGTTGTATAAGAAGATAGTTATCAGTGCTTCCATCAGTTTGTTGGCTTTACCTATGGATTTTATGTTCTTCCACAATGGGATAGTTGAAGAACTCATGTTAGACATACACTGAATGCAAAGAAAAAAATGATGTTAGTATAAATTTGTTCTGGATTAATAAAACAAAGCTTAGCAATGTATTTATTTATGTATAAATTGAGACTATCAAAACTTAGCAGTTTTGGGCGCCTGGGTGGCTCAGTGGATTAAGCCACTGCCTTCGGCTCAGGTCATGATCTCAGGGTCCTGGGATAGAGTCCTGCATCGGGCTCTCTGCTCAGCGGGGAGCCTGCTTCCTCCTCTCTCTGCCTGCCTCTCTGCCTACTTGTGGTCTCTCTCTGTCAAATAAATAAATAAAATCTTGAAAAAAAAAAAAAACTTAGCAGTTTTGATAACTGTAGCAGACTATGATAAGTTAAAGGATATATATGAACTTACAGACAACTTTTAATAAAATTGTAGAACAAAACTGTATAACAAGTTCAAATCCTGATTAAGACTAAACATCTCTCAACATTTGATCTAGTATTGCTCAGTTTACAGTGACTGAACATTAGTTGCGAAAACATAAGCCCATATAGGAAAAAAAAAAAAATGACTTTCTACAAAGTAGCAAAGCAGTGACCATAGAATTCTCTGGGAATGTTGCTTTATGCATAAATATCCTCTGTTCATATTTGAATCATTTTCTTTTTGGTCATTATTTAATTCATTAAATAAAAATCCTGTTTCTCTTCTCTCCCTCTCTCTCTCTCACATACACACACAAATACACACACACACTGTATATATGTATGAACAGGGGTTTTGTAGTAAATATAGAGTTCACCTTTTTACATACTTTTTTTATTTAAATCACTTGAGAAGAATTTATGAGGAATTCTTTGCATACACACTAACGTGGTTAACTACAGGTTAAAAGGAAAAGAAGTTTCATTAGCTTATTTAGAAATGGAAATTATGACTGAGGAGACGAGAATCTATGGATAGTGTAAAAATCCATCAAGGACAATTTGACACGATTTTTCTGGCTTTTTAAAAATATTCATTCATTCATTCATTTATTTATTTTAGAGAGAGGGAGAGAGAGAGAACAAGCAAGCAGAGGCAGGGGAAGGGGCAGAGTGAGAAGAGAAAGAGAATCTTAAGCAGACTCCACACTGAATGCAGAGCCTGCCCCGGAGCTTGATTTCAAGGCCCTGAAATTGTGACTTGAATAGAAAGTAAGAGTCAGATTCTGAACTGACTGAGCCACCTAGATGTCCTGATCCTTCTGGCTTTTTAAAACTATTTATTATATCCAGGGCACCTGGGTGGCTCAGTTCTTAAGCATCTGTCTTTGGCTCAGGTCATGATCCCAGAGTCCTGGGATTGAGCCCCATACTGGGCTCCCTGCTCAGTGGACAGCCTGCTCCTCGCTCTCCCACTCCCCCTGCTTGTGTTCCCTCTCTCGCTGTGTCTCTCTCTGTCAAATAAATAAAATAAACTTTATCAATCTATAATAAAGAAAAATGTGAAATTGAAATTTATGGGCTCAGTTATGTGACACATTTACACTAAAATGTTTAAAATCCAAATGGGAAATAATAATATATTTTAGGCATTTTACTATATTTAAGCATTTTAATAAATGCTTTTCATTTAGCAACCATTTTGTCTACACTATGACCTGATGAGGTATATTGTTGTACTATTGCCCCTGTTTTGCAAATAAGGAAATTTGAACCCAAGGTTACACAAGTATGAGGGGGCAGTCTGTATCTAAACCTTTTCAATGTGATTTGGAAGCTCATACTTTATTCATTTTGCTTAAATACCCTCTCATAAATAAAAGCTTTAAACCTTCCCTTTGCCCTCAAATTATCAAGATTTTGTCATGAATATCCTGAATGACCTCTTTTGAAAATAACCAACAAAAAAATTTATTCCAGAAGAATTTAAACTTAAAGATAAGGATTCAATAAGATCGGATTTTTATGTAAAATAAATTGTTAAATATCCTAGTTATTTCCTCCCAATTAAAACATACATATTTATGTATATATACATACATTAATATATAAACATACATTACATTATACACATGCACACATACATACATAGTAATCAGGATGCTCACTTCTGTGAGATTTTGAATCTTTTTGGAATGTCAGGGTGATTCTCAGGCTGTGTTGTTTTTATTTTAATTTCTGTGCCTGTGCTCTAATATAGCAAACACATATGGAATGTCCCTGACTCTCCTGTGAACCTTCCATACAAAAGAAGCTTTCAGGAAAGTGTTAGTGGGAATACCTTGAATTAAAAGCACAAGAAGGACCTGAGGGAAAATCTCCCACAGGCATTTTAGAGTGGCCAGTGCATATGTGGTTATAAATTGAAAAATAAAGCCCACATTTTATAAGGTCATATAGATAAGCTTGAGGCTTTTTTTAATTTATCTCGTGAGAGTTATTAGTGAGCGATTCAATACTTCTGCAGTGTTATAGCTCTGATGTAATATTATGGATATATATATATATATATTTCTCTGAAGTTGACATCCATTTAATTTCTGTACGTCTATCAACATCTTAAAAACTTTTTTTTTTCTCAGTGAACCAAGATTCATTGTTTATGCACCACACCCAGTGCTCCATGCAATACATGCCCTCCTTTTTTTTTTTTTTTTTAAAGATTTTATTTATTTGACAGACAAAGATCACAAGTAGGGAGAGGCAGGCAGATAGAGAGTGAGAGAAGGAAGCAGGCTCCCTGCTGAGCAGAGAGCCCAATGTGGGACTCGATCCCAGGACCCTGAGATCATGCCCTGAGCCGAAGGCAGCGGCTTAACCCACTGAGCCACCCAGGCGCCCCAATACATGTCCTCCTTAATACCCCTACCAGGGTTGTTAACAAGAGTTTCCTTAAGCCCCATCCTTTTTAGTCCTTTTGTATTTGGGGCTTTAATGTTACAACATTCTATTTCAGCTGGTGCCAGAAAGAACTAAATATAAACAGATACAATCATATATTTCCTCTTCAGCCAATTTCCTATAGAGCAACAGGAGTTGACTGAGAGGAAGGAGATAATTTTGCAGGAATTTTATCAAAATTTCTTGAGCCTATCAGACCTAAGAAAATAAGCATGGTTTTGCAAGGAAATAACTCAGGTGATGCTATTATATCATCCCCAGACCATAAGAATCTTTTCTCTAGAAATATGGAGGAGGGGATTCTGTTTGTGCAGAGGCTTCATGGCACTTGGCTTCTCAAAATTCTCAGATTCAACCCCAAACCTCATCATCTTGGATTTGTTTCTTTCTTTTGTGTGTGTGTGTGTGTTTCTGTTGTTGCCATAAGAAACCGTAGAGGCTGTGTTTTCTGTTCCTTTTACAGTACTCCCATGTCTATGATCAAACCCATGACTTCATTTTCATCAGGGTCTGTGTTTGGGCTTCTGGAAACCGAACTGCAGTAGAAAAGCTCTCATCCTCATGGTCTACATGAAGTTGTGTAGACAAAGTAGTAACTACCTTATCCTTTATGTTAGCTTATTGATGCCACCAACAGAAGGAAGTCACTTCACAATCCTTAAAACCGTGTCTTGCCCCCGCACCATTCAGGGTCCACAGTCATTGTAAATCCCAACACATCAATGTTGTTTGTGGAAAATCATTACATTATTTGTGTGGAAAATAGAAAAAAAAGTGTTCTTTCAAAAATAAGGTCAACATATTTATAGACAAGCATTATAAGAGTTTTCTCTCAAATTACTAACTTACGTATTTTTCCATATAACAATTTTTTATTTTTCCTGCATAGAGGAATAACTAGCTCTATGGTTTCCAATGTTATTTAGACTATGGTTGCCCTAGTAACAACCAAATTCCTCACTTCTCTCCCAAATGAGTCCGCATCCTGTCCTTATCTGGTCCTGATCATAACTGATGTATCATTTTCAGACATTCTCAGTCTGCCTCAAGTCTTTGTTCATATTGTTCACTCAGGTCAGAAAGTCTCTCAGTTGTACCTTTTATAATCTGCAGGTGATCCTTGAACAATGTGGGGATTAGGGGCATGTATAACTTTTGAGCCCTGCTCCAAACCTCATTACTAATCGTCTACTGTTCACTGGAAGCCCCACCAATAACATGAGCAGTTGATTAACACATATTTTGTATGTTGTGCATGATATATGTGTTATATACTGTATTTTTATAACAAAATAAACTAGTTAGTAGGAAACTCATAAGGAAGTGAAAATGTAGTACTGTACTGTATTTATTGAAAAAATTCCACATGTAACACAACTCACCTTGAATAGCCCATTCTGTTCCAGGGTCAATGGTATTATCATGTGCTACTCAAGCTTCCCTCATTTATGTGCCCCTTTCTAGCTATTTTAACCATGTTTACCACTGTATATCTCTTTGTAATTGGTTTGCCTGGATTACAAAAACATCTTATTTCTTTTAGGGGAACATTTTCTTCATTTTATTGAACAAAATCCTCACTGTGGTGTTTGTAGGAGGGAGTGTATAAATTTACACCACTCTCAGAGTTAAGTCTGTGAAACCAGTTGCCGATGTGGGGGCTGGAGGAAGAAGTAGGGCCAATGGGGTATGAAGTTGCACACAGAAGTTTGCCACCCACTGTTCGATTCATTTATTCTGTGCTAAAGCAGACTTCAAAAGCTGGCCTGAGGCGTCTTTGGCATTTTCTAGTTTAACCTCTGCTGAGACATTGTTCCTTACTGTTCCTCAGAATCTGTTTCAACAGGAAGCACATGATTTATGACCTATCAGTATTTAAGAGAAGTGAACTCTTTGTTTGTGCTCCAACTCCTCATACTATAAAAAGTTATTAACCATGGCATAGCTATGTTTTTAAGAACTGGAAAGGAACTAAGCCTTGTGTGGCTGCACATTGGCCAACTTTTCTTTTGGGAAATGTCTCATCCCTTAGAAAGAGTGAGAGGGAGGTTTGGGGTTATATTCTCCCTGGTCATGTACTTTAAATGACACCTGGAAATTAAAAAGAACACTTGTATATATTTCCAACACTAAAACCAACGAATATACAACTTTTGGGTAGAAAACAAACAAAAGCATTTTTCAAAATAAATGCTAATGATGATTTTATGTCCTTTTATTTTCAAAAATCAAGAGAGAAAGCTTTTCTTTTTTTTTTTTAAAGATTTTATTTATTCATTTGACACAGAGAGATCACAAGTAGGCAGAGAGGCAGGCAGAGAGAGAGAGAGGAGGAAGCAGGCTCCCCGCGGAGCAGAGAACCTGATGCGGGACTCGATCCCAGGACCCTGAGATCATGACCTGAGCCGAAGGCAGCGGCTTAACCCACTGAGCCACCCAGGCGCCCGAAAGCTTTTCTTTATAAGGGATATAAGGAAAAGTCCCAGAACCAGGACTTACATGACTGCTTTAATGGTGTAATTCATTAATCTTCTGTAACAAAATTAAGCATTTATTTTGACTCTATTGAAAACACCAGATGCCACCATTTACTCAGAGTTTACACAGAGATAATGAAATTTTTCTAATGAGATCATCACCTGGTAAGTAAAAATCCAACCAACATATACTGAACAAACATGACTTTCAAATTGAAAAAGCTCATATATATACACACACACATGGATTTATATCTATCTATATATATAAATTAAATTTTAATTAAAATAAGTTTATATATAAATTAAATTTTAATGGATAAGTACATTGACTTCATAGGTGTATTTCTCTCTTCACATTTTGCTAACTTTCCATTACATTGGTACAATTCAATGGCTGATTAATATTATATCCCCTCTTCTTATTCTATTATGTTGCCCTGTTGGCAGGAAACCTTCTGTTCCTTGTCTCCTTTCGATGCAGCCCTCTTTTTCACCAACCCATTTACTATTCTCTCAACTACTTATCCTCTATGGATATCTGCTATACCTCTACTGTCACACCCAAATTCATTGGTGACCTACTAGGGGAGACAAAATCCATCTCCTATGATAATTATATGTTACAACTATTTGCCATGCACTTCTTTGGGAGTATCGAGGTCTTTATTCTCATAGTCATGGACTTTGATTGTTGCCTTTCTACTATGTGATTATCATGGATAGGACAAGGTGCCATCTCCTAGTCTTGGCTGCGTGGGCTGGTGGGGCTCTCCATTCGTTTCCTCAATTATTGATGGCAATCCAGTTACCCTTTTGTGGTCCTAATGAAATTGATCACTACTTTTGTGATATCTTCCCTCTACTGAAAGTTGCCTGCACTGATACCTACATCACTGGTGTCCTTGTGGTTGCCAATTCAGGTACGGTCATCTTAGTTACCTTTGTTGTCTTGTTTGTTTCTTATGTTGTTATCTTTAGTCTATGACATCGCTCAGCTGAGGGAAGATGCAAAGCTCTCTCCACCTGTGGGTCTCATATCACTGTGGTCAGCTTATCATCAGGCAGATGAGGCTGAGTCTAAATCACCTGTGAATAGTCAGTGAGCAGAGAACAAATGAGATGGGAAACACGTTAAGAAGGCACATGATGTGATGAGCACTGGGTGTTATATTCAACTAATGAATCATTGAACATTACATCAAGAACTAATGATGTACTATACCATGGCTAATTGAATTTAAAATTTAAAAGAAGACTGGAAAGTACTGTGTGAGGGTAAACCACTGTAAACAACAATATATCTTTCATTATATTTCATTATATTGTCAGTTTTATTGTGGAGACACAATAAAGCAGAATATATATCATCCTCTCTGAAAAACACTAAATATTGACCAGATGCATCTATAAAATATACATAAATAATTGCTTCTAAGTAATCAAATAGAGTGATTACATTTTTTAAGTTCCTGAATAAGTTGTATTTTTTAATGTAAAAGATAAAAATTAAAAAAAAAAGCTTTTCTCTACTTTGTTTCCTTCTTCTGATTTTCCCTTATAATTTTTGCTTTTCCTCTCTCCCACATAATGAGAGAGAGTTCTTTATTCCTTTCTTTTCTTGTCTCCCATTTTCCAACAGGCCATTAATCAATAATGAGGTCATTCTAATTATGGTATCACAAGTCATTGATTTTATTTATCTACCTATTATGCACACCAAAGATCTTGAAAATTTCAAAAAAAAAAAAAAAAGAAAAGAAAGAAAGAAAGAAAAAAGGACTCTATGTGGCCATCTTTTGTGTTTCCTCTACTGCTTCATCTTAGAGTTCCTGAACCCAAACCTGATACTACTATAGGCTACAATTTCCTTCCTATTCCAAAGCTGGAAGAGCACATGACAGTCACACTACAGCCTTTTCGCCTTTAGGGAAAAAGAGTCAATTTTTTTTTTTTTCCAGTTAGGCAAATATGGAAAGTTTATACCCAAGATCATCAAACACATTACTGTTGTTGGTGAATTTGCAACACTTGGACCATGACCTGTCTAGAAATGCCTTTGGGAAAATAATTACAGAAAGATTTCACAGACCTATTAATTCCTATCATTACCAATTAAGTTTTATTCTGTTCCTCTGAGTCAAATTGTGTTCAATGATAGGCATAATATAAGTGGATCTTTCAGAGGAACTCAAAACTGTGTAAGCATTTGCAGGAATATAAAAATGCTTTTCTCACTTTTTCTTCTGAACTATTATTATTATTATTTAATATCTTATTTTCTTTACTTGAGAGAGAGAGCAAGTGAGCATAAGCAGTGGGGATGGGCAGAGGGTAAGGGGGGGAAGCAGATTCCCTGCTGAGCAGAGAGCCCCATATGGGACTCAATCCCAGGACCCTGAGATCATGACCTGAGCTGAAGGTAGAGGCTTAACTGACTAAGCCACCCAGGTGCCCCTCTTCTGAACTATTATTAAGAAGCTAAATCAACTTTTGAAATTCCCAGGCTACTTCCCTGAGGGATGAAGATCCACTTCTTGCATCACTAAGACTTAGTGAATATTGGAAGGCCACTAACCTTATAACCTGCAGAAGGCTTAGGACGTGTTGAGATTGTCAAAATATTTGCAGAGAATTCATCCGGATGTGTTTGAATTCTGGGATTGTACCTCTCTGCATTTGACTCCAGGTTTTGGTACGAGACACAAACTGGCAGAGTGAGTATGTGCAGATGGAATGCTTCCTGATGCAGCCCCAAATCTAACCAGACAGCCACTCAGACCTTATGGTTAGTGAATTACCCTTGTCACCTTGGTTTGGGAAGGGGCCCACCACACATGTGCTAGGCTGCTTGTGTGTTCTTTATATGTATTCTATGTAATTTCATTCTAAAGCTTATAACTTCTTTTGCGGCATATGACATTTTAATTACTACAGAAGTGTTTTACCATACTTTAGACTAATGGCACATTATTTATAAACACAATTCCATTTTGGGGAGAGCAAAATAGTAGAGATAGATAAACCATATTTAAGTTGGTACTGAATTTCACTGTGACCGCAGATCTTGAATACAGGCAGTCTTCCATATAACTATTTTGAAACAGGCTAGTTTAAGCTTGAATATGTACAATAATGTAGACTTTCACCTATTTCAAAACATCTGCATCTTAAAATAGACTAGTTTTACCTGAGAATCCTACATTCTGTTACACTAAGTGTTTTTACTTTCTGATGCATGAATATTCTGTTACACTGAAAGTTTGAAATTGTGGTAGAAACTTCTATCTACATGTAAAAGCTTCTAGGTTGTGGCATCTTGTTTTTTGGGAGATTTTTGATCACTGCTTCGATCTAGTTACTAGATATTGGTCTATTCAGGTTTTCAGTTTCTTCCTGTTTCAGTTTTGGAAGTTTATAGTTTTCCAGGTATGCATTCATTTCTTCTAGATTGCTTAACTTATTGGTATATAAGTATTGATAATTTCTGATGATTGTTTCTATTTCCTTGATGTTAGTTGTGATCTCTCCCTTTCCATTCATAATTTTATTAATTTGGGTCCTCTCTCTTTTTTCTTCATTTGGCCAGTGGTTTATCGATCTTATTGATTCCTTCAAAAAAACAGCTTCTAGTTTCATTGATGTGTTCTACTGTATCTCTAGTTTCTATCTCATTGACCTCTGTTCAAATCTTGATTATTTCCCTTTCTGTGTGTGGGGTTGTCTTAATTCATTGTTGATTTACCAGTTGCTTAAGGTGAAAAGAGAGCTGGTATATACTGGATTTTTGCATTTTTTTCTGAGTGAGGCTTGGATGCCTAGGTATTTCCCCCTTAAAACACCTTTGCCATATCCCATAGGTTTTGGACCAAAGTATCTTCATTCTCATTGGTTTTCATGAATTCTTTAAGTTCTTCTTTGATTTTCTGGTTGATCTAAACATTCTTTTTTTTAATTTTTTATTGTTTTAATTTATTTTCAGTGTACCTGAATTCATTGTTTATGCACCACATCCAGTGCTCCATGCAATACGTGCCCTCCATAATACCCACCACTGGGTTCACCCAACTTCCCACCTCCCACCCCTTCAAAACCCTCAGATTGTTTTTCAGAGTCCACAGTCTCTCATGGTTCATCTCCCCCTCCAAGTTCCCTCAACTGCCTTCTCCTCTCCTTCTCCCCATATCCTCCATGTTATTGATTATGTTCCACAAACATTCTTAAACAGGGTGGTCTTTAGCTTCCAAGTGTTTCAATTATATATAAAGAGAGCTTCTACTCTTTTATGAACAGCATAATCCAAAAGATATGCATAATTTTATTCAATAATGCAAAAAACAAGTAATCATTTGAGTGCCTTTTTTAGAGAAGAAATTATTAGATTAGTGATCAGTGTTAAAAACATGCTAAGATAACCAATTATTGATGATATTAAAAGAGTTTCTGTAACAGATTTTAAATTGGAGTTTCCCATGATCACATTTGCTAAATACCTGTTATGAATGTTCTTATTTCCTTCATTTCCCCATTGATTGTGGGTGTGTACACACATGACAGTCTGTGGTCCTAAAGGAATCACTCAGAAAGTAAAGACTATAAAAGAAAAATGACAGTTTTGAACCACACACATCTCTGGCTTTTTCATATTACCTCATGTATTCCTCATTAAAATTCTGAATTTTGTAAGGATATCTTCATTGTAAAAGGATTAAAATGAAGTTTAGAGAGATGAAGGAATTCACTCAAGGATGGCACTGGTCAGTTTCCTTTAGACACCTCAATGTTTCTCCCTCTTCCTGTGCTGTGCTTTTCTAACCACTGGTTCAGTGGTTGCCTGATTTTTTTTTTTTTCCAGCATAACAGTATTCATTATTTTTGCACCACAACCCGTGCTCCATGCAATCCGTGCCCTCTATAATACCCACCACCTGGTACCCCAACCTCCCACCCCCCCGTCCCTTCAAAACCCTCAGATTGTTTTTCAGAGTCCATAGTCTCTCATGGTTCACCTCCCCTTCCAATTTCCCCCAACTCCCTTCTCCACTCTAAGTCCCCATGTCCTCCATGCTATTTGTTATGCTCCACAAATAAGTGAAATCATATGATAATTGACTCTCTCTGCTTGACTTATTTCACTCAGCATAATCTCTTGTACCCCTGGGGATAGAGTATTATGCCTGATGTTTTTATGAGTCAACTGTGACTTCAGTTTCTACCTAAGAGGGGTCCATACTATCTTTCCCATCAAAATCTTATTTCTATGACAAGAATTCTTTTCTTTTTCCCGTTTACATCTGCTCCCTGCCCCGATCATGTGTAATGACCCCTCAGGTTACAGGGTGAGAAGGATAAGTAGCACTATTGTGGATTCAATGCCAATGATGGTATAGAAACAAGGAAGAATCTTTTTTTAAGCTATTTACATGTTGGTAAAACTGAAGAAAAATTATTTGAAATGTTTTAGGATGAGAAAATTCCAGACAACATTAATGTTAAATAGTCCATATATCTTTATTTCCATAAATATTCAGGAAGACAGAATGGGTGTCCATTCATCATCTTATCTTGCATGTAATTTTCTACTCAGAGGAGGGCTCAGAATAGACTTTTCATGTTTTCTTCATGACACTCATCATCATCCCTCTCAGCTCTCTCCCATAAAATTCATCCAAAATTGAGGGGGAAATCAGGATTTTTGTGTCTCATCATTCACAATGTATAATTTCCCCATCTTGAAAAAATTCTTAGATCTCTTGATCTGAGTTTCTTCTTTTTAAAATCAAAGATTCGGATGAGTCCCATGAATTCTGCTTTTATGTTGTTTGCAGTTTTCTTGTATAAGAATTCTTTTAAAACCAAATTGTTTTAGGTCAATAACTGTATCTGAAAATTAACGATATTTCCACCTTATTAACAAAGTTTCAGCATCACTTGCAATGAGTAGGAATAGGTCAATGAATTCAATCTCCGTAAAGCTTTTCAATAGTCTTTAGCTAAGATTAACTGCTGAATACTCTGTAGCTCATCATTATTTTCCATATACTTTTCCACTGTTCTTCACTTTTTTAAAAAAAAATAACAATGAATTCATTGGTTTAGTGTGACCCATTTGCAATATTTGGTCACATAGCAAAAAAAGAGGATGCTATATACAAATTAACCATTAGCTATTCAGGCTGATATATGTCCATTTCTCAAGGATTCCCTGCCAGATAATCCACGGAATTTGAACAGAAAATGGTGAAAATAGGAAAGCTGACCTCATGTGTTAGCCACACAGATTTAAGATATAGGCAGCAAAACATTTTTTGATTTGGGACAATTTTTAAAAATCCTCTTTTTTTACCTAAATAATATAATTTATAATAATGAATGGTTTTTAATTTTTAAAACATCATTTATTTCTTTCCAAAACAGGAGTAATTTTTATTGATTCTATATAAATTAAGGGGATATTATAAACTGTCAAATAATTAGACAATTACATAAAATAGACACACTGAGAGTTATAAACTATTGATATTTAGTATTTTAAACATGAATAAGCCTATAGAAAGAAATTCAAATAGTAATTGAAAACTTCTCAAAAAAGAAAGACCTAGGCCCAGATACCTTCACTATGAATTCAATCAAGTATTTTTTTAAATTTATTTTTTATTTATTTTTGGCATAACTATTCATTATTTTTTCACTACACCCAGTGCTCCATGCAATCTGCGCCCTCTATAATACCCTGGTACCCCAACCTTCCCCGCCACCACTTCAAACCCCTCAGATTGTTTTTTAGAGACCATAGTTTCTCATGGTTCACCTCCCCTTCCAATTTCCCCCAACTCCCTTCTCCTCTCTATCTCCCCATGTCCTTCATGCTATTTGTTATGCTCCACAAATAAGTGAAACCATATGATAATTGACTCTCTCTGCTTGACTTATTTCACTCAGCAGAATCTCTTCCAGTCCCGTCCATGTTGTTACAAAAGTTGGGTATTCATCCTTTCTGATAGAGGCATAATACTCCATCATGTATATGGACCACATCTTCTTTTAAATATTTAGAAATCATTATCAGTAAAACTGAGTAACATACATGATCTTTCCCATTATTCCCATTATAAAATTATTCCTCAATACTTCTATAGAATTAAAACAAAATAAAACAGCCTGATGAAAGAAATCCAGAATGATTATACTAATGTGATATTCATGACAATCTAGTTTTTGTAAATTGTATATCATTGTGTTCATAATGTTAAGTTTAAACCAAATTTCTGTTTATTTCCTTCAGATATATAACTCATTTGTGTGTAACATAGAGAAAACTCAAGTATATGGAGAAGCAGAGAAACATCTCAGAATTCATACTTTTAGGACTTTCATATGACCAGAACATGCAAATATTTTGCTGTGTGCTCTTCTTATTCTGTTATGTTGCCTTGTTGGCAGGAAACCTACTGATCCTTGTCTCCATTCAATGCAGCCCTCTTTTTCACCAACCCATGTACTACTTCCTCAGCCACTTATCCTCTATGGACATCTGCTACACCTCTACCGTCACACCCAAATTCATTGGTGACTTACTAAGGGGAACAAAAACCATCTCTTATGGTAATTGTATGTTACAGGTTTTTGCTGTGCACTTCTTTGGGAGTATTGAGGTCTTTATCCTCACAGTCATGGCCTTTGATCGCTATGTTGCCATCTGCAAACCTCTCCACTATGTGACTATCATGGACAGGACAAGGTGCCATCTCCTAGTCTTGGCTGCGTGGGCTGGTGGGGCTTTCCATTCTTTTCCTCAATTATTGATGGCAATCCAATTGCCCTTTTGTGGTCCTAATGAAATCGATCACTACTTTTGTGATATCTTCCCTCTGCTGAAAGTTGCCTGCACTGACACCTACATCACTGGGATCCTTGTGGTTGCCAATTCAGGTATGGTCACCTTAGTTACCTTTGTTGTCTTGTTTGTTTCTTATGTCATTATTTTATTTAGTCTAAGACATCACTCAGCTGAGGGAAGACGCAAAGCTCTCTCCACCTGTGGGTCTCATATCACTGTGGTCAGCTTATTTTTTGGGCCTTCAATCTTTGTCTACCTTCGACCTCCAACCACTTTCCCTGAGGACAAAATATTTGCTCTGTTTTATACCATCGTTGCTCCTATGTTCAATCCCTTAATCTATACGCTGAGAAATACAGAGATGAAAAGTGCCATGAGAAAAGTTTGGTGTCAAACATTATTTTCAAATATTAAGAATAGTGAAGAAACGTATAACTAAACATATTTATATAAAAATGGGCTTCGTGTGACTAAGAGAGGTAAGAAATATTTCATGGTCTTTATATTCCATGACTGTCATGAATGGAATGCATGAAAGAAAGTGGTACTAGAAAGAAACTTAATGCAATAGCTAAATGAATCCTAACTCCCCCATACCAGAATTTACTGAAAACTTAATTTTATGGAGTATTCATGAGATGTGGATAGGGTCATTTGCAGGAAACAAACAGATAAACAAAGAAACAAAACCAACAAACAAAACTCTCCTGTCCAAAGCAAACAAGGCAGCACTATTTGATCAATAAATTATCAAGTCAAAACAATTTTAATGATAATTCTAATAAACATCCCGGACTTATAGGCCAGTCCACATAGTGATACACGTTCTGCACTAGTGATGAAGTTTAAATCTAAAATTAAAACCATGACTTTATTTTTCTTACTTATTTTTTATCATCACATTGCATTAGCCAACATACAGTGCAACAATTAGTTTTTCATTAGTGTTCTACAATTCCTTACTTACATACAATACCAATCATCATGAGCACCTTTATGATAGAAGATTCACTTGTTCCAGTAGTGGCATTCAGAAATCAGCTGTGCAATAAAAAAAATCTGTATAGAACCAGCTTAATCTTTTTTTTTTTCTTTCTTTCTTTCTTTTTTTCTTTCTTTCAAACCTCTCTTAAGTGGCTCCTGGTGTTAATTCTCCTGAATTCATATTAAAAATAGAGAGACTAAGAGTCAAGAGAGACTAAGAACCAAGAACTGAGGATGGTAAAATCATAATTGCTTCTTATTGCACCTATTTAACAGAATATAAAACATTTTTCCAAATCTTAAGGGACTGAAAAAAAATTGATAAAATAAAAATTGATAAGTAAGTGGAAACAAAAGCCCAGCAAAAGACAGATTAAGACTTGGTCTAACACTAAAAGCAAGCCATATGTCATTTTCCAAGCATATTTTGGTTGCATATGGATGTTTATAGCTGTTTTTTTTTTTTTTTTTTTTTTTTTTTTTTTATAACTGTCAAACGTTAGAAGCAACCAAGAGGTCTCCATTGGTGAACAAATAAATAAATTGTGATTTTCTGGTCAATGCATTGTTATTCGGAGCTAAAACCAAATGAACTATCAAGCATGACATGATAAGTAGGAAACTTAAATGTGTATGATTAAGTGTAAGAAACCAATTCGAAAAGGCTACCTATTATGTGATTGCAACAATATGAATCCTGGAAAAGGCAAAACAATGGAGACATCGACATCAGTGTTTGCCAAAGGTCGGTGTGGAGGGTAGAATGAATAGACAGAGCTCAGAGGATTTTTAGAGCAAGAAGCGCATCTGTATGTTAGTACAGTTGTGGATACATGTCTTTATGTATATTGAAAACCATAAAATGTACTACATCAAGTGTGAAGCCTAATGAAAAGAATATTTGGGGAGATAATGACATGTGAGTATAGGTTCCTTGATGGAAATGGATGTATTACTCTGGTGAGAGAGGCTGTCTGTGTGTGGGGAGAGGTGTAGTATGGGAAATCTTTGTACTTTCTGCTCAGTTTTGTTGTGAACCTAAAGGTGCTGTAAAAAAATAAATTTTATTGATTAAAAATATACACTATGTTATGGGCAGATATATTAAAGCTTGTAAGTGGAAGGAAAGAGACATCTGAAAAAGATTTTCCACAGGAAAAAAATGTAGGAAAGGCCTTTTTGCGTGCTTGATAGGATTCAAAGAAAGGTTGCTTAAGAAACACAGCAAATGTCACTATAGAGAAGATGTTAGGTATCAAGATTTTATTTAAATGAAGATGGTTAAAGCATGGAAAGTGTTTTAGAATATGTAAGTAAAATGCAAGAGCTGCAGTCAGTCTGGGGTTACTATCCAAACAGGTATAAAGAGCAGAAAAAAAATAATGAAGACGGTGAAACTCACCGGAACTGTTAGAGCAGAGAGGGAGTGGGCAGATTGTCTCAGCAGTTATATACAAAGAAGCAAAACTGTTGTGAGAGTAAACATTTTCTCCCAGGCATGTTCTACCTGTCTCACTACTTAGTGGGATCAAAGAAAGCTGACTCTGAAAATGAAGTGGAAGTTCAGATATTTACATAATAAATTCATTTTAAAGGCCTCTTTTTAAAAAATTTATTTATTTTCAGCATAACAGTATTCATTATTTTTGCACCACACCTGGTGCTCTATGCAATCCGTGCCCTCTATAATACCCACCACCTGGTACCCCAACCTCCCACCTCCCCCACCCCCGCCACTTCAAACCCCTCAGATTGTTTTTCAGAGTCCATAGTCTCTCATGGTTCACCTCCCCTTGCAATTTCTCCCAATTCCCTTCTCCTCTCTAACTCCCCATGTCCTCCATGCTATTTGTTATGCTCCACAAATAAGTGAAACCATATGATAATTGACTCTCTCTGCTTGACTTATTTCACTCAGCAGAATCTCTTCCAGTCCCCTCCATATTGCTACAAAAGTTGAGTATTCTTCCTTTCTGGTGGAGGCATAATACTCCATAGTGTATATGGACCACATTTTCCTTATCCATTCGTCCATCGAAGGGCATCTTGGTTCTTTCCACAGTTTGGCGACCGTGGCCATTGCTGCTATGAACATTGGGGTACAGATGGCCCTTCTTTTCAAGACATCTGTATCTTTGGGGTAAATACCCTATAGTGCAATGGCAGGGTCATAGGGAAGTTCTACTTTTAATTTCTTGAGGAATCTCCACACTGTTCTCCAAAGAGGCTGCACCAACTTGCATTCCCACCAACAGTGTAAGAAAGGCCTCTTTTAAATAGTGGATATCATTTGTTTTCATTATCATGCTGTCTTAATATTATAAATTTCTCTTTCAGAACACTATTAATGATCAAAATTATTATTTGCACAGAATATTGACCTAGGTTAATGATGTTTTCTGCCACTAATCTAGACATGCATTCCAAGTTAGTGAGACTTTAGCATTCTATAAAATCAACAACTTCCACAGAAATGACTTCAGACTTCTTACTGTGGCTTTCATGTTTAATCAGTTGAGAACATCGTCTTTTTTTTTAATTGAGATATAAATGATGCATGAGATTATATTAGTTTCTTTAAAATAATGTATTGAGAAGTAGTCACTGCAGTAAGTGTAGCTAAAATCCATCACCACTCATAATTGCATATTATTTTCTTGTGACAAGAACATTTTGGATGCCAGACTTTCTCATTTTTATTGCACAAAATCCTGCCTGAAGATTTTTTTTTAAAGATTTTATTTATTTGTCAGAGAGAGAGAGAGAGAGAGAGAGGGATCACAGGCTGACAGAATGGGAGGCAGAGGGAGAAGCAGGCTCCCTGCCAAGCAAGGAGCCCGATGTGGGACTTGATCCCATGACGCTGGGATCATGACCTCAGCTGAAGGTAGCTGCTTAACCAACTGAGCCACCCAGGTGTCCCCTGCCTGAAGATTTGAAGACATAGATTATGGAATTACTCTGTCAGAATCTAGGACCCATCTAGATTTTTTAATAGGAAAACCCATGCATATTTGTTATTAAGACTTAAGCTATTTCCAAAATATTTCCGTTTCTGTATTTATTGGTATTAAAACTTTGACGAGGGTTGCATGTTATAAGAATGAAAATATAAGGGGGGCCTGGGTGGCTCAGTGGGTTAAAGCCTCTGCCTTCAGCTCATGTCATGATCCCAGGGTCCTGAGATTGAGCCCCACATTGGGCTTTCTGCTTGGCGGGGAGTCTGCTTCCCACCCACTCTGCCTGCCTCTCTCTCTACTTGTGATCTCTGTCTGTCAAATAAATAAATAAAATCTTTATAATAAAAAAGAAAATATAACTGGAAAAGAAAAAGAGAAAAGCATATCAACTTAAAATTATCAAAGACTATCATATGAAATGGAGCTAATGCATTTGGCTACAAATTCTTCATGAGGGCTAAAAGCATTAAAAAAAAAAGGTACACCAGAAAATATAATATTTTATTCTCATTAATGAGATTTGTATAGCATACCAACATAATTATAAATGATTTCAGGCCATAAATATGTGGTTTAAAAGATGTACTTACATGATAATGTTTTATAAAAATTCAAGTTAAATATTGTAAGGACTATACTAGCATAATGATGTATTTTCATGAATTTTTTTAAAATACATGTTTTAAAGAAGATTAAGTTTTGCAGAAACATTACTCAAAATGAACAGCAAAGTCCCATATATAGAGACTTCTCCAATAAAGACATACAAATGGCTATCAGACACATGAAAAAATGTTCATCATCACTAGCCACCAGGGAGATTCAAATTAAAATCACATTGAGGTATCACCTTACACCAGTTAGAATGGCCAAAATTAACAAAACAGGAAACAACATGTATTGGAGAGGATGTGGAGAAAGGGGAACCCTCTGTTGGTGGGAATGCAAGTTGGTGCAGCCTCTTTGGAGAACAGTGTGGAGATTCCTCAAGAAATTAAAAGTAGAACTTCCCTATGACCCTGCCATTGCACTATAGGGTATTTACCCCAAAGATACAGATGTCTTGAAAAGAAGGGCCATCTGTACCCCAATATTTATAACAGCAATGGCCACAGTCGCCAAACTGTGGAAAGAACTAAGATGCCCTTCAACCGACGAATGGATAAGGAAGATGTGGTCCATATACACTATGGAGTATTATGCCTCCATCAGAAAGAACGAATACCCAACTTTTGTAGCAACATGCATGGGAGTGTAAGAGATTATGCTGAATGAAATAAGTCAATCAGAGTGTAAATTATTATATGGTTTCACTTATTTGTGGAGCATAACAAATAGCATGGAGGACATGGGGAGTTAGAGAGGAGAAAGGAGTTGGGGGAAATTGGAAGGGGAGGTGAACCATGAGAGACTATGGACTCTGAAAAACAATCTGAGGGGTTTGAAGTGGCGGGGGTGGGGGAGGTGGGAGGTTGGGGTACCAGGTGGTGGGTATTATAGAGGGCACGTATTGCATGGAGCACCAGGTGTGGTGCAAAAATAATGAATACTGTTATGCCTAAAATAAATAAAAAATACATTAAAAAAAAAAGTCCCATATATATATGCTCTGTCCCTCACCATTGATGTTTTCTGACATCATGCAGTGGTGTTGTACATTTATTACCACTACTGAACAAATATTGGTACAGTATTCCTGAAGTCTGTAACTTGCATTAGGATTTACTCTTGGTGTTGTCAAGTTTTATGGATTTTGACATATGCGTTTTGTCATATATCCACCACTACACTATCATACAGAATAGTTTCTCTTCCCTAAAATTGCCACGTGTTCCATCTATCACCCATTCTCCTTTATCCCTGAGACTTTACCAACCAGTGATATTTTTACATCCAATTTTTTCCTTATGCAGGGAAGGAATTCATAATTCATATCTATGATATAAATATTTCTGTTTCAAAGCCTAAAAATTCTCTTTGGGATTATCTCCTTTATTGATTTAGTCAGTAATATCTTAAAATTCACTGTTACCTACTGCTTTCACTCTACATAATAGAAATATAATCCACATAAATATAATCATCCTTAAATTGGTTTATTTATGATAATAAATATTATAAACATATCATTATAATTGGTATGATTCAAGAGAAACCTAGCACTCACCAAATTAGAAGGAATCAATATAAAAGCATAAAGTCGATTTTACCAAAGAATTCAAATAGGCATTAAATCCAACCATTGAATTCTTCTTAATATCAAAGAATGTGTGTTTTTCTCACCAAGATGTGTTACTGTTCTAGAAGGATGTAGGTAAACATATCACATGATTTCAGAATATAGGAGAACCTGGGTGGCTCATTCAATTGAATGACATTTGACTTTAGCTCAAGTCATGATCTCAGGAAACTTGGGCTCCATAATTAGGGGAGTCTGCTTGAGATTCTCCCTTTACCCTTGCCCCTCACTCATGAGATCTCTCTCTCTCTAAAGTAAATAAATAAATCTTTAAAAGAAGGGATTTAAGAATATAACTCCAAGAATTGGAATGGGGATTATTGGATTACATAGTGTCCTTTACAACATGAACCTCCTATAATTATTTGAATCTGATACTTTCTACCAAATCAGAAAGAACAACTACATTGAAGGTTCATGGTCAGCAATGTCACGCAAGTGTCTAATAACAGAAACTGGAAGAGGAAAAACCTCCAGTCTGTGGATGCAAACATTCAGGGTGGTACAGAGCAGCAGAGAACACCGGGAGTCCACATGAAGAGGGACAGGGCAAGCTCAGATCAAAACCACACGATTTAGGGCAGGCAAGACAGGCAGAGACAAAGTGATGAAGCACATCTAAGGCTATAGACCTTATGTAGCTGTTTGTAGCTTATGCTGTCTATTCCTCTACATAACACTGAATAAACCCCAACCAGTATGTGTGTCCTTATTGATATTTTCCTGAAGGAAGTAGTGCTCATGTCCAAAGACAGGATTATACTAGCACTACCACATTAAGATCATATTCTTTATGGACTTCTAGGTAAATCTAAACTCTGAGGAAAGATTTGAAACTTCCTTTCTTTGGTCATCTGAAATCCACTTCTTACTCCATAATTTCCTATGGTAGCTTTCCCTCTGCATTCCTCAGAGTGTCAGTCAGAGGGATGAACAAGCTGTTCCAAGTATATAAAACACAGCTAGCACCTTATTTATGGGGAAAGTGGTTGCAGGATGTCTGTATATAAATATACAGGATGACCACAAGAATGTGGGAGAGGGCATTTCTCCTCCCTTCAGCAATGTGGTATTTAGTGAATGCAAGATGATAACATAGGATCACATGAGCAGGACAAAACTCAGTGGGAGAATAGCCCCAATTTGGACACCAGGAGTAGGTTGATCACCTAGTTGTCTGCTCAGGTAAGTTTCTACAAGGGCTGCAAAGTCACAAAAACTTGATCAGTCATGGGGACCACTGAAGGGTAAACTGAAGGCCAGAAACATCTGAGCTAAAGAATGCACAGAGGACTCCACCCAGGCCATAGTCAACAGCATAGCACAGACCCATCACCTCGTGATGTTGGGTAATGCAGGGGCTCACAGATGGCCACATAGTGGTCAGTAGCCATGAGGATAAGGATGAAGATCCCTAGGCAGCCAAAGAAATGGAAAGAAAAGCCTTGTCTCGTGCACTCACTGAAAGCGATAGTGGTCTTCTTCAAAAGGGCATCCACAGTTATTCTAGGGATTAAGGAAGTATAGAAGCAATTGTCAGATTTGGATAGATGGAAAAAGAAGTATACTGGTTTCCCAAATATCCAGATGTTCTTGACATAGTAATAATCAGAAAGATACTCAACAACATCCCCAAATAGAAGCACAAGAAAGTGGCAAACAGTATTCTCTTCCTAATGGGAACCTGGATCAACCCACGCAGAAACATTTCCAAAACAGGGGCTTTTGGATGGCAAGGTTGGTTAAGCATCCAGCTCTTAGTTTCAGCTTACGTGGTGATTTCCAGATCTTAAGATAAAGCTCCCTTCCAGGGTTCAGCATGTAGCTGGACTCTGAGACTTTACCTCCCTCTCTTTCTGCTGCTCCACCATTATCTCTCTCTCTCTCTCTCTCTCTCTCTCTCAATCCTTCTAAAATAAATAACTAAATAACTAAATACCTATTTGGCCATAAAAAATGATAGTTGGCACTTCACCAAAATTAAAACTATGCAGTAGAAATAGTATACAAAAAGGGATGAACTAAATGGTTGAGGATTTGAATTAACTGCTATCCTTCTCTAAGCGTTATCCACGTGTGTGCACAGGAGAAGGTTAGAGGTGACCAGCTGTGTCCTGAGGTGGATCTGTGAAGGCTAGATCTGGAGGAGAGCTTGGTCAACACTGACATAACACTGATGTAGACAAGCTCTAAACTGCTGGATTATCATGTCCTTTAAGACAAAGTGCTAGAATCCCTCATTTCCTCAGGGCTATTAAACCTTTAAAGCCCCAAAGGAAACAGGAAACTAGAAGAAAGCATTTTCTTGCTTCAATCGCTTACTGACTGTTTGAACCAGTTATCCAAACTTTAGAACCTTCTGTGTTTTTATCTACACAGTAAAGCTAATAATGCATGTGTGAAAATATGCAGTATTATGAACAATAAGTAATATAATGAGCTTAATCCAACCAACAACCTCTCAGTGGATTTTTGTTTTCCTTTGGCTAAGTAGATTGATCTGAAACAGATTAAATATTATAAAATATGATTTCCTGACGCTTCTTGCATGAGAAAACGTCACACACATGGGCTGGCGTGTGGAAGAGAGAGACTGATTGGCTTCCGTGCAGGCAGATGAGGCTGAGTCTAAACCACCTGTGACTAGTCAGTGAGCAGAGAATGAACCGGATGGGAAACACATTAAAGGCCTTGCTGTACTTGGCTTCCTTCCTCTGATTGGTCCACATTAGTTTTGCATTTTTCCCTGCCAACTCCCGTGATATTGTTCATTTTATTGATCTTCCCATTCTACACATGAAGATGATCATTCTTCTGTTAACAATATTGGTCATGTTAAGCAATCTATAAACTGACAAATGTTTTGTGATGCTCTTTTAAGAGATAATATCAAATCTTGCAATATTTTGGTTTCTTTACCACTAGCTGCTGCAAATATAGTTTTTCCAATTTCTCTTGGTTATAAAAACTGTACTTAACTTTTCTCCCTCATCGATTTTTCCTGCTATTCGTGTTTCTTTGCACAGTGCCTCCAGAATGATGATACCCTCTGTCTTGCATTTACCTAATGTAAATCTATCTTCCTTTTCATAACATTCCACAGCCCAGTCCCTTCTCTGCCATAATTGCTGTGTTTCTTCAGGTATCTTATTTTACATGCTATGAAGCATGAGCAAAAGGCCTTCCATGAAAGTTGTAAGGCTTTAAGATATTATCTGTTTTCACTAGAAAATCTTTTTTCAGAAGACTCTTCATTTAGTTATAAGATGAATTCTTTTGTATATTGTGCTGCAGTGTATTTTGTGATTAGTACAATTTATTTTTTAGAGAAGTTTTTTTTTCATGCAAGATAGAGCAGAAACTACAGAGATCCCAAACATCCCCTGCCCCCTTCACTGGGACACCACCCCTCCAGATGCTACATGTGTTACAATTAAATGAACCCATACCAATACATCATGATCACCCAAAATTCAGTTCACATCAGGGCCCACCCTTGGTTTTGCACATTCTGTGGGTTTTGACATGTATGGTAACACTATCCAAAATTCAAAGACATACAGAACAGTTTTCCTACCCTAAAAATCCTAGCATCCCGCCTATTCATCTCTCCCCTCCCTAATGTTTGTGTTCCAGGGATTGATCTTTTTGCAGTTTCCATAGTTTTGCCTTTTCTAGAATGTCATATATAGATGACCCCCAACTTACAATGGTTGACTTGTACTTTTCCAACTTTACCAGGCTGTAAAAGTGATACATATGCTATAGTATCTGTACTTTGCATTTTGAATCTGGGTCTTCCTCCAGGCTAATGGTATGTGGTACAAGCCTCTTTTGTGATGCTGGGCAGGGGCAGCGAAGTGCAGCTCCCAGTCAGCCAAGTAATCACGAGGGTCCACAATCAATACACTTAGAACCTTCTATACCCATATAACCATTCTGATTTTCACATGCAGTGCAGTATTCAATAAGTTACATGAGATATTCAATGTTTATGACAAAATAGGATTTGAATTCAATGAGTTTTACCCAACTCCAGGCTAAATAATGTAAGCTCTGAGCACAGTTAAGGTAGGCTAGGTTAAGCTATGAGGTTTGGAAGGTTGGGAGGATTTCATGCATTTTGAATTGAGGTATTTTCAACTTATGATGGGTTTATTGGGACATAACTCTCTTGTACATTGAGGAAGACCTGTAGTTGAAATCAAACAAAAGGGAGCCCTTTCACATTGTTTTTTTTTTCCTCTCTGAAATATGCATGCAAGTTTCCTGCATATATTTTCTTACCTTACTAACTCAGTTCTTCTTAGTGCTGAATAATGTTCCATTCTCTAGATGTACAAGAGTTTATTTATTTATTCACCTAATGGGGGACATCTTGTTTACTTCCTAGGATTGCTGATTATGAATCAATCTGCCATAAATATCCATGTGCAACTGAATGCATTAATTTTTTTCATGTACATTGTGGTTAAATTACATCTTATTTATCCTTTGCTAGTTCTCTCTCATTCCCTCTCTTTCCCTGTCATTGCAGTAAGAATAGTCTTTGGCTGTGGATCCAAGTACTAATCACTCGGTTATCAATTATAGGCAGGTAGGAGTGACCAACTCATAAATTTTAATATATAGTTCTTTAACTTTATGGGAAATGATACTTAACTCTGGCCAATAGGTGGAATGCCAAGAAGTGTGTTTCATCATTCTGAATTGTAGATTCTCAGTCTGTCTTCATTATGTATTATCATTGATTTCAATGGGACTTTACAAGAGCTGACTCCCAGAAACCCCTCTTGGGGAACCAGGGTGGCTCAGTCGGCTGAGATATTGCCTTTGGATCAGGTTGTGGTGTGTCGTGGGATGAAGCCCTGTACTTGGCCTCAGGTCAGCGGGGCGTCTCCCTCTTTCTCTCCCTAGGCCCCCCAAAGTCCACTGGGCCACCACTCCTGCTCATGCTAGCTCAAGCTCTTTCTCTTTCTCAAATAAATAAATAAAATCTTTTAAAAAATTATCAATAAATTACAGATTCTACTCTAAATACTTATTTGTTTGCACAACTGATTTCTGTATGAACTAGAGGATGTATATATTAATGTTCTATTAGAAATTTAAATTGATTCACTTTTAGAATATAGCTTTTTTGATTTCTTATTACAACTCTTGAACAATCAAAGAACTCCTGTGATTGTGTGGTCTGACCTCTAAGTCCAATGATTTTGTAAAAGTTTCATTAAACTATTTACCTTAATAATTCACCAATCATTATAACATTGGTTTACTTGCTTTGGCTCAGTTGTTTTTCATGAAGGTTCCCCTATCTATATCATCTTAACACCTCATAAAATTAACTCAGTTTTCAATTAATTTTGGTATGCAAGAATAAGGACTTGATCACTATTACTTTAATCTTAAGTGCTATTTTTTCCATTTACTCCCCTCATGGCAGTGATGGTCCACAGACCCCATGACCTAGTCCCTGCCTTTTTCATTCACATCTTTTCTTTCTCACAGTTGTTTAGCCAATAAACATTTTTAAAAGATTTTATTTATTTATATGACAGACAGAGATCACAAATAGGCAGAGAGGCAGGCAGAGAGAGAGGAGGAAGCAGGCTCCCCACTGAGCAGATAGCCTGATGTGGGGCTCTGTCCCAGGACTCTGGGACCATGACCTAAGATGAAAGCAGAGGCTTTAACCCACTGAACCACCCAGGCACCCCTAATAAACTTTTTCAAATTAACTCTGTGCTTCCTTTGAAAATAATGATGGGCACCAAACCTTTTTCATGGCTTTTTTCATCTCTGTATTTCTCAGAGTGTAGATTAAAGGATTGAACATAGGAGCAATGATGGTGTAAAATAGAGCAAATATTTTGTCCTCAGGAAAAGTAGTAGGTGGCCTAAGGTAGATAAAGATTACAGGCCCAAAAAATAAGATGACCACAGTGACATGAGACCAACAGGTGGAGAGGGCTTTGCGTCTTCCCTCAGCTGAGAGATCTCTTAAAGTGAACAATATTATCCCATAAGAAACAAATAAGACAATAAAGGTTACTAAGGCAACCATACCTGAAAAGGCAATCACAAGGACACCAGTGATGTAGGTATCAGTACAGGCCACCTTTAGCAAAGGAAAAATATCACAGAAGTAGTGATCGATTTCATTCGGACCACAGAAGGGCAAACCAATTGCAGTAGAAAACAGAGGTAAGGCATGGATGGCCCCACCAGCCCAAGCAGCTAAGACTAGGAGGTGGCATCTTGTCCTGTTCATGATAATCACATAGTGGAGAGGTTTGCAAATGGCAGCATAACGATCAAAGGCCATGGCAGTAAGAATGAAGATTTCAGTACCGCCAAAGAAATGCATTGTTAAGACCTGTAACATGCAATTACCATAGGAGATGGTTTTTTTTTCCACTAACAGGTCAGTAATTAACTTGGGTGTAACCGTTGAGGTGTAGCAAATGTCTATGAAGGATAAGTGGCTGAGGAAGTAGTACATGGGATGGTGCAAAACAGAACTGCATTGAATGGAGACAAGGATCAGAAGATTTCCTGCCAACAGGGCAACATAACAGAATAAGAAGAGCACAAAGCAAAATATTTGTATGCTTTGGTCATACGAAAGTCCTAGAAGTATGAATTCGGAGATGTTCCTTTGGCTTTTCATATATTTAGATTTGCTGTAATCTTCCATAAGGACTTGTGTTTCTGAAAGAAAGAAAACATAATTAATGGTGAAAATTAACTGTATCAACACAATAATATAAAATTTTGAAATGTATGTTGACATAAATAGAGCTAAGACATTCTTGATTTATTGAATTAAATGGCTTTTCTCTTTATTCTCTTTAATAACTCTATTATGAAATAATTTATAATTACATATTTTGCTCAAAATTACTAATAATTACTTAAAATATTTAAATATTATCTTGAAAATACATTTTATTACTGCTAATAATATGTTTCAAGAAAGGACTTCTGATTTTATTATTTAGTCAAAACAAGGCAATAATTTTTCCATATTTCTTAGTTGTCATATGTTTTACATGAAATCAACTTTCCTTCCTTTAAAATTATCTTAGAAAATTTCCTTAATTTTGGGAATGAATCTGAAGAAATGTACATTTGTTTAAACAACCAGTATGAACTACTGAACTTTTGTGCAGAGCATAGAATACCTTCCTACATGGTCAAACATTGTCAATGAGTCATGTTAAAGCAATGGAATTTCTCTTACATCAAAAGGCAAAGACTCTTTGAATACAGTATTAGAAAAAAGTAGCAATTAATGACTGAAATTTTGAAAACCATTTAGGAAACCCATTCGTGTGTCATTTTTATATTTCACAAGTTAAATAAAATTTAAAAAAATGCTGTCATTAAAGTTTGTGACGGCAATTGATAAAGGAAAGATAAGGTTGTTGAATTGCTCAAGTATATTGGA
The DNA here is from genome assembly GCF_009829155.1 of Mustela erminea. Taxonomy (NCBI): domain Eukaryota; kingdom Metazoa; phylum Chordata; class Mammalia; order Carnivora; family Mustelidae; genus Mustela; species Mustela erminea. The sequence goes on along the minus strand of NC_045622.1, from coordinate 99,326,204 downwards.
ATTATGTATATTTCCAGGCTTTTACTGACTATTTCATATTTTAGATACAATCTAAAAATCAAATGCCAATAAAAGGAGATAATACTGAAAGTAACTTGAAGACAAACTTTGTGATGAGTAAGCACTCAATGATATTATGCATAAATGAATAAATGAAACATTCAGGAACTTGAATCTCTGTATCTAATACATACTTTAAAAAATATATTTTTATTAACATATATTGTATTATTTGCCCTAGGGATACAGGTCTGTGAATCATCAGGCTTACACACTTCACATCACACGCCATAGCACATGCCTCCCCCAACGTCCATAACCCAACCACCCTCTCCACACCCCGTTCCCCCAGCACACCTCAGTCTGTTTTGTAAGATTAAGAGTCTCTTATGGTTTCTTTCTCTCCTGATCCCATCTTATTTGTCAGAGAGAGATGGTACAAGCAAAGAAAGAGGCAGGCAGAAGGAGAAGCAGACCCAATGAGCAGGGAGCCTAATGCAGGACTGGATCCCAGGACCCTGGGATCATGGCCAAGCTGAAAGCAGATGCTTGACTAATTGAACCACCCAGGTGTTCTCTATCAGAGGGCCATGATCCCGAGCTGAATATATATATATATATATATATATATATATATATATATATATATCCCAAGTGTGCTATATATATATATATATAGAGAGAGAGAGAGAGAGAGAGAGTCAGTGCCAAATGAGTGAATGATAAGAAGCTTTTCTAAGAGCTATTTTACACACTGATTAGAAAATATCTGATTGTAGTAGGTTTGCAAAAACTAACACACCTTCTACCTCGGTCTGAATCTCAAGTGACAGACAGGTCTGGGCCTCCAGATGCCTAATTAAAAAAAAAAAAAATCAAAGTGATTCTGTTGCAATACTGTTTAGCAACCATGATCTGTAGAGACTCACAGATTTAATATCTGTTATTGAGAGTCTTGAAGAAGATTCTAGATGGCAAAACATTGACAGCTATGGCATTTTTAGAATGATCTGTACCATAAGACATCCATTCTATTTTAAATTATTATTCAGAATTCTAACCTCATAAAATTAGAAAATTTTAATTTGTTGCTACTTTGCTTTCAGTATCAAAAACAAGGATCCCTATCTTCCTTATATACCAAAATAAAATAATTATGTAACAGAGTATTCAGCAGTTAAGTTACTAAGGAGCACTGAAACGCTTTAGGAGAGTGAGGATCATTGACCTATCTTCTACTTATTGCAACTGATACTACTCTTTGTATATGAGGTAGAAACAATGTTAATTTTTAGATATACCTAGTTACTAAAAAAATCAATTTATAGGCAACTTTCACATTCTAAGAAGAATGTGAATAGAAATGTGAAAAACATTTGACCAATTCAAATCTCTGATTCTAAAGAGAAGAGACATATCAAGAGAATCTAAGTGGTTTCTCAATATTGAAAAGTAGCACACTGTAAATATTAGAAGACAGAAGTCCTGTTTCTTCCTCAGTCTGGGGCTGTCCTTCATGGGAGAGAACTGAGAGGGATGCCATGAAGGACAGTATGGAAAAACTCTTTTGATTCTTCCTCTGAACAAAAAAGAAAATGCAAGACAATTGGTTAACAGGTGCCCTGTCTCTCTGAATGTTTACCTAGGTGAAGATGTATGGAATATTTAATATACAAAAGGATTCCAGAGTTCACTGATTCTAAAACATTTGAAGTAATTTGCCTTCAGTTTTACAAAAATGCAATTCCTCATCAGGATTTGCTTGTTTTCCAGATCACCATTGGAATTTCCTCTCTAGTAGCTCAAAACTCCAGCCTGTATTCTGAGGAAACTTGCTTTATGATCTGTGCTTTTAGCAGAGGTAAAAAGGAAGAGAGGGAAAATCAGTTGAAGAGATTTACTTTCATCAAACAATATAGTGATACTGAGCACACCCCTCTCCATGGAAAAACTGAAGGCACAATTGGTAAATAAAGGATTTGAGGCAACCACTGAACAAGGGGTTGAAACAGTAGCAACACAGAAAGGGTTAGAAACACTGAGGCATCTCAAGTCAACTGACTGGTGTGATCCTTGAGCAAATGGCTTCATGCCTCCTCTTTCTCATTTCACAACTAAGATGTCATTATAAATTTCAGAATTTTAGTGAGGAATACATGAGGTAACACAGAATAGCCAGTGACATGTGTGCTTCAAAACTGCTGTTATCATCCCAATATTGAACACTTTCTATGCAATAAAAATAACCAGAAACAAACAAACAAAAAAAAACCTGTTACTTCTGTTTTATGGTCTTTCCTTTCTGAGTCATAAGTTTAGGACCTTAGGTTGTCCTGTGTGCACACACAATCAACAGAAAAATGAAGGAAATAAGAAAGAGCATTCATATCAGGGATTTAGCAAATGTGATCATGGGAAATTCTAATTTAAAATCTGTTTCTGAAACTCTGTTAATGTCATCATTAATTGGCTATCTTTGCCTGTTTCTTAACACTGATCACTAGTCTTTTTCTCTACAAAAGCTACTCAAATGATCCCTTAATTTTTTGGTATTATTGAATACAAAATGTGTGTACCTTTTGGATCATGCTGTTCATAAAGAAATAGAAGCTCTTACATGTAAATAGAAGATTCTACCAGAATTTCAAAATTTTAAATTTTTTTTTAAGATTTTATTTATTTATTTGACAGAGAGAGATTACAAGTAGGCAGAGAGGCAGGCAGAGAGAGAGGAGGAAGCAGGCTCCCTGCTGAGCAGAGAGCCCGATGCGGGACTCCATCCCGGAACCCCGAGATCATAACCTGAGCTGAAGGCAGCGGCTTAACCCACTGAGCCACTCAGGCGCCCCTCAAACTTTTAAATTTGAGTAGTAAACTCATACTGTAACAGAATATAAAACTCTTAGTGTAATAAAATATAGCATACTATGAACTTACCTTAGGTGGCTTAGTATAAACTTGTCTATTTTAGGAAGGCAAATGTTTTGAAATATGGGAAAGTCAGGGATAAACGGCCTATTTCATAATGGGAATATGGAGGACTGCCTGTGAATGTGATTTGCAATCACAATGAAATTCACTGCCAGTATATATACACTTTATCTAACGCTATTATTTTTCTCACCGAAAATGAGAATTTTGCTTACAACTAATGTGCCATTAAGTCTGAAGAATCCTAAAACATTTATATAGTAATCAAATTATTATGGGCTGCAAGAGAGGTTATATACTTGAGAATGAAATTACATAGAATAAATAAAAAGAACACACGATTAGCCTAGCACATGTGTGGTGGGACCCTTCCCAAACCAAGGTGACAAGGGTAGTTCACTAAGCATTAGATCTGAGTGGCTGTCTGGCTGCACCAGGAAGCATTCCGTCCTCAGATACTCTGCCAGTTTTTGTCTCGTACCAAAATCTGAAGTCAAATGCAGAGAGTTACAGTCCCAGAATTCAAACACATCCAGATAAATTCTCTGTAAATATTTTGACAATTCCAACAAGTCTTAACCTTCTACAGTTTGCAAGGGAAGTGGACTTCCAATATTTACTAAGATTCAGTGATGCAAGAAGTAAATCTTCATCTCTCAGGAAAGCAGTTTGGACATTTTGAAAGCTGATTTAGCTTCTTAATAGCAGCTCAGAAGAAAAAAAAAAAAAGCAAAAAGGGTTTTTATATGCCTGCAGAAGCTATCACAATTATTTAGGTCTTAGGAAACATCCATTTATTCTATGCCTATGCCTGAAGACTATTCGGTTCAGAGGAACAGAATAGAAATTTAAGTGGCAATGCAAAAATTAATAGGTCTATGAAATCCTTATGTAATTATATTCCCAAAGGCATTTCTAGACAGGTTTTGGATGATGTGTTGCAAATCCACCATCCACAGTAATGTGCTTGATACTCTTGGGTATAAACTTTCTGCATTTTCCTATCTAGAAAAAAAAAAATTGGTCTTTCTTTCCCTGAAGGCCCCAAAAGGCTATAGTCTAACTTCCCTGTGCTCTTCCAGTTTTCTGAAGAATAGGAGGGAAATCATAGCTCATAATAGTATCAGGCTAGCTTTCAGGAAAATCTGAGATGAAGTAGAACAAGGAGAACTAAAAACAGTGACTCACAGTCTTTTTTTTTTTGTTTTGGAAGTTATCAATATATTTGGTGTGCAGGGCAGGTAGCTAAATAAATCAATTGTTTGTGATATTATAATTAGTATGACATTACCATTGATGGGTAAGCTGTTGGAAATTGGGTGAGAAATAAAAGATAAGTGTAAACATGCCTTCTCTTTAAGTTGGCAGTGAGGAAAAGCAAAAAAGATGGAAAAAAAATAAGATGAAAGAAGTCAAGTACAGCAAAGCCTTTAATGTGTTTCCCATCCGGTTCCTTCTCTGCTCACTGGCTAGTCACAGGTGGTTTGGACTCAGCCTTATCTGCCTGCACGGAAGCCAGTCAGTCTCTCTTCCACATGCCAGCCCATGTGTGTGATGATTTCTCATGCAAGAAGGGTCAAGAAATCATCTGTTTCAGATCAATCTACCTAGCCAAAGGATTTACTGAGAGATTGTTGGTTGGATTAAGCTCATCACATGAACTTGTTCATGATACTGCATATTTTGACACTCTTATTAGCTTTATTATGTAGATAAAAACACAGGAGGTTCTAAATTGAATAACTAGTTCAAATAGCCAGTAAGCAACTGAAGCAAGAAAATGTGTTATTCTAGCTTAGTGCTCCCTTTGGGGTTTTAAATGCTTAATAACCCTTAGGAAATGATGGATTATTGCACTTTATCTTAAAGGATGTGATAACCCAGTGATTTTAGAGATTGTCTACACCAGCATTATGTCCAGTGTTGACCAAGCTGTGCTCCAGAGCTAGCCTGCACAGATCCACCACAGGAGACAGTAGGTCATATTTATAACCTTCTCCTGTGCACACACATGGACAACCCTTAGAAAAGGGAACCAGTTAATTCACATCCTCAAATGTTTAGTTCATCCCTCTTTGTATACTAGCTCTGCTGCATAGTTGTAATTTTGATGAAGTGCCAACCATCATTTTTTTTTTTTTTATGGACACTATTTTTTTTTTTTTTTTAGATTCATTTACTTATTTCAGAGTGGGGGAGAGGGAGGGAAAAAGAGAGAGAGAATCAGTATGGAGGAGGGGCAGAAAGAGATGAAGACAAAGTGTCAAGCAGCCTCCATACTGAGTGCTGAGCCCTGAAAGGGGCTTGATCTCACGACCCCGAGATCACTACCTGAGCCAAAACCAGAAGTTGGATGCTGAAACAACTTCACCACCCAGGCACCCCTATTTGGACACTTTCTTGTTCACATACATTTAGAAATTGTTTTCTTGTAATCCAAGGTCATAAAGATCTTCTCCATATGTTTTTGTTTTTGTTTTTTTCTTTTGCATTTCACATATGATTCTAAAATCCATTTTTTAAAACGTTTTTTAAGATTTTATTTATTTATTTGAGACAGAAAGAAAGAGCACAAACAGGGGGAGTATCAGGCAGTGGGGGAGCCTGATGTGGGGCTCAATCCCAGGACGCTGGTATCATGAGCTGAGCTGAAGGCAGAAGCTTAACTGACTTAGCCACTTATCCATTTTTGATAAATCTGTACAGCTGTGATATATAAATAAAAAGTTTTTTTTTTCTTTTTGCCTTTTTTTGTTTGATTGTTTTGTGCCATAGATAAAGATGCATAGTATTTCCACTATCATTTGTGGCAAAGATTATTTTTTTCATGACTGAATTGAGTGCAGACTTTGGTTGAAATTAGTTGAGTCTAAGTGTGTGGGTCTATTACTAGGCTCTCTAGTTTGCTTTTTTGGTCTTCTCAGGTATCTTTATGGAAATGCCACATAATTTTGAACAGTTTTGTAACATTGTTGGGAATCAGATAGTGTAAGTTCTCCAACATTTTTTTTTTAATTGCTGGACTTAATTTACAGTCCTTGTATTTCCATATATGTTCTGAATCAATTTTGACAAAATTTTAAATATATGCTTATACGTTTGTTTGAGAATGCTTGAATCTGGAGATTCCTCTGGGGAGAATTTAGCTCTTAATAATGTTGAATCATCTGTCCACGAACACAGTATTTTTTCTATTTATTAATGTATTTATATTCTTTCAACAGATATTTTGCTTCCAGAGTACATGTATGCTTTATATCATGTTACAGTCATTCTTAATTAATTTATAATTTTAAGACACTGTGATATTACAAAGGGGGTTTTTAAAATTGAATATTTATTTTTTCGTTACTAGTACAAACTATGCAGTTGGCTTTAATATGTTGATCTTTTATATCCTTCAGTGATGCTAAACTCACATTAAAAAGTAAAACTAATTTCACTCAGCATAATCTCTTCCAGTCCCGTCCATGTTGCTACAAAAGTTGGGTATTCATCTTTTCTGATGGAGGCATAATACTCTATCCCCAGGGGTACAGGTCTGTGAATCACCAGGTTTACACACTTCACAGCACTCACCAAAGCACATACCCTCCCCAATGTCCATAATCCCACCCCCTTCTCCCAAACCCCCTCCCCCCAGCAACCCTCAGTTTGTTTTGTGAGATTAAAAGTCACTTATGGTTTGTCTCCCTCCCAATCCCATCTTGTTTCATTTATTCTTCTCCTACCCACTTAAGCCCCCATGTTGCATCACCACTTCCTCATATCAAGGAGATCATATGATAGTTGTCTTTCTCTGCTTGACTTATTTCGCTAAGCATGATACGCTCTAGTTCCATCCATGTTGTCGCAAATGGCAAGATTTCATTTCTTTTGATGGCTGCATAGTATTCCATTGTGTATATATACCACATCTTCTTGATCCATTCATCTGTTGATGGACATCTAGGTTCTTAAGTTGTCTGTATGTGCAATGAAGTGATTGTCTATATAAAAATTTATAAGGAATGCTCATATAAGCTAGTATAATGATATGTCTCACAGAAATGCTGAACTAATATGTTGAGAGAACATTTGCTTCTGTTCTTTTAAAAGAGTTTGTATGGAATATGTATTACTGTTTTATTTAAAGTTGGTAGAATCCTCGATTGAAGCTACCCAGACAGGAGTTAAGGGGACAAAACAATTTATTATTTTTTTTCAAGCTGTACAGACTATTGAAAAATATCTATTATCTTTCATTGTCTAGCTTTTATTTATTTATTTGTGTGTGTGTGTGTGAGAGAGAGAGAGAGAGAGAGAGAGAAGGAAGGTGGGGGAGTGGTAGAAGGCGAGCTAGAGAGAAAAACCCAAGCAGGTCCATACTCATGACTTTGAGATCGTGACCTGAGCCAAAATCAACAGTCAGATGCTTAATCGACTAAACCTCCCAGGTGCCTCGAATATTTATTATTTTTTAATGTAAGTTTTTAATATAATTTTAATGTAATTTATATCAAAGAATTTGTCCATCTTATCCAATTCTTGAATATATTGGTCTTATTATGATCATTATATTCCCTTATTATCCTTCCAAAATCTGTAGAATGTGTAGTGATATTGCCTCTATCGTTAAAAAAAAAATGTTCAGTAATCAATGTTCTATAAGTATTCTAGAAATCAATATCTAGGAATATAAAAGCAAATTAAATCCAAGTATGGAATAGGATATAATAATTTATTAATAAATTTGTAAATTAATCAAGTAAAAAATATAGCTAGCAGCCTTAAATAGAGATTTAAAACAAACAAACAAACAAAAAAAGTGTGGGGGATGAAAACCTTCCCTTCCTCTTTATAGGTTCCTTGGCTGATCTAATAATTAAATTGATTTAGAACAGATTTACAGTAGGAAAAAGAGACTTAATTTTGTACACATTGGAATTCCAAAGATATGAGACTCCCTGACCATCAGGCAATCAAGATTTATGCCATCCTGGCCTGAGAAGAACGCAGTAGAAATCTAGAGCTATAAAGAGGAAGAAGAAAATTCACAAGAAGATAGAAAAGCAAATGTTTGGTAAACAGATGGTTTTCTTCTTAGTCAGGTAAGTCTTTCTGATGTAAAAATTTATCTGTTGTTAGCTCTCTTCCTGATACAGGTACTCAACCTAAATTCTTTTAGGAACTCAAAGGAGAGATAAAACAACTCTTCCTGAGTCTGTTAGAACTTATAGTCTCCATGCTAAAGGGGCATATTCTGGGGTCACATTCTTCTCCCCCTCAAAAGCAAAGGTTGGTTCTCTGAAAAGATTAATAAAACTAAGAAAAACTTATCAAGATCAATAAAGAGAAAAAGCACAAATTACCAATATGAGGACTGGAACTTATGTATTGGTAGGAGAAGTATAAAATTGCACAAACATTGAAATACAGTTTGACAGCATCTACTCAAGCTATAGTAAGCTATGTTCTATCAATTCTACACTCAGATATTTGTTTAAAATTCCATGTACTTGCATGACTAGCCCAAGTGTCCTCAGTTAAATGTAGAGCTAGCATCATTAGATATGGGATCACACCTGGTCTTGTTGAAAGAATAGGTCACATGACCATATAGCTCAGTCTTAGATATGTATTTATTACTTATTTGTAATAAATTTCAAAAAGCAGTTGACAAATTTAACAAAAGTAGAGGAGAGTCTTTGGACTTAAAGTGAAGTTACAGAGCCATTTCAGGCTCAGATCCAAAACTCTAAGACCAGACTTCCTACAACATAGACCCCCTTAGATGAGGCCCAGGGGGCAGGAATCTTAGCAAACTAGATATATCAGGTACTCTTCAGAGTCTCAGATGCCAAAGCCTACTTTAGTAGTTCTAAGCATTCTGTGTGAAACCTCCCAATTTAGACAAAGAGCTGAATTCAATTTTGGTTTGATTATTTGGAAAAATTGAATGGAGAGCCTATGAAAAGCATATTTGCATGAAAAATAAGACATAGTTTGATAAAGAACTAATTACAAACAAAGAAGGAGCTCTTGAGAAAGTCTTAGTACAGTAAGAAAGCTTTAGAGGGCATATGTTTAAGTAAAACATGGTGTACTGTCCATCCTTATGTTTAAGATATAATTGTGGTACAAAGAGATCATTATACATTTGTTATTTCATAAATTTATCATAGAATTAACAACTGAGGAAAGCCAAGAACTAAATGATATCAGTGAAAGCAAAATATTAAATTAAGTTTAAAATTTGAGGGTATAAAATGGTAACAGTGCTTGGCAATCTAATCTAAAAATGTTGTACACTGGAAGGGAGATAGACCCTGGCAGACCTTGAAAATGGTCAGTAAAGGCAGCCAGGCCACTCTACAGGGCAAACAATGGCTTCCAAGATCCTTTCTTCCTTTGAAGGAAAATATGACACCAGGGTACATTCCTACTGCTCAAAAACAAGAGCCATTCAAGCCCAAACTTGGCTTCAGAACAAAATGGAGACCATAATCTCCATTTTCTTATCAATAGGTGGCCCCAGCTGAAAAGGGAACCAAACACCTGTGCTTCTTTTTAAAGTTATGAGGGCTACTGGAGTTGAGGTGGGTGGAAGATTGGGTAACTGGGTGAAGGGAGTTAAGAAGGGCACTTGATGTAATGAGCACTGGGTGTTATAAGCAACTGGTAAATTAGTCAACACTATATCTGAAACTAATGATGTAGTACAATTTGGCTAATTGAGTTAAAAAACAAACACACAAACAAACAAACAAAACACAGGATGATTACTGTTGCCCATAGACAAGGAGGGAGCACAGTTTTTGGAAACTTGAAGCTCAGAGAGCCTGGATAAACCTTACTAGTCCTACTGCTTAACATCTCCAGATAAGGTACTTAAATTCTCTCAAATCCTAAAAAAAAAATAACAAAATATAATCACTTATAGGATACTTACTACTGTTAAACCCCAAATTTCAACTGAGTAATTTAAAAGATCCAACTGCCTCTTTTGAATGATTCCTGAATCAGGCAGCATCCTACCTAGGAAATGGAAAAGAGGTACAGAGAACTGCAGAAAAATAAAAGTTTTTAAAGGCAGGGAAGTAGCATAGAAAAGGAAATCATTAACAAAGAATGCACTGCTTTAGGCAAAGTTGCCCTCCTGATTGGGGCAGAAGGGATCTATCAGTAAATTTTGTACTGTTGGCCAGGAATTCCATAAAAGTTATATCCCTGAAGTGGCTGAAAAGATAGGTTAGGTAGTAAGCATTGCTTTGATGACTTGGGGTCTTAACCTAAATGACTCCAATTTTGGTCTGTGGTTTTCTTTTTAACACTATTTACCAAGAATTAGATCACCCTGTAGACTAAGTTCAAAAGGCACACAGCTAGTCTGTCATAACTAGGAGCTTAAATATCTTCTTCATAATGCAATGGCATGTCATATCCCATTGGGACCACATGAATATGAGAATGAGAACATACTCTCATTACTGCAACTGTCATATTGAACTGGACTGAAATGTTGGGACTCATATCTAGGAAAGGCCCTCCAACTTCCTCTGATTTAGTGTGCAGTCCACTTTTCCTTATGAGGGACCCAATTCAGATTTTAGTTCATTTTACAGTAAAAATATCTGTACATGAAGTAAAATAAGACTATTTTGTGTAAGTTCAGATCTAGCAACTAGTCTAAGAGGTATTTAATAGAATGTAAATGCTTTGTGAAATTTGGTTATTTAGGTACAAGGGAAGGAATGAACTCTTTGAAACTAAGATTTTTGGGGACAGATGATTCACAAAAGCCATGATATGGAACAACCTAAGTGGATGAATGAATAAAAGACATATGTATATATCTTATGTATATCTATATCTTGTCATATATATATATATATATATATATTTAACCATGAGAAAGAAAGAAATACTGTTACTTATGGCAGCACGGATAGAACTTGAGGACATTATGCTAAACAAAATAAGCCAAAGAAAGAGAAATAGTGCATTGTATCAGTTATATATGCAATCTTAAAAAAAAAAAAAAATCATCTCATTGAATCAGAAAGTAGAAAAGTAGTTTCCAGGAGGAGTTGGAGGAACCAGGAGAGGTTCATAGAGGTTTATAAATAGTCAGCTATGAGTATAGATCTGAGAATCTAGTGTGTAATGTGATGACTGTAATTGACAAAACTGTTATAAACATGAAATTTCTGAGAAAGAAGAACTTAATTTTTGTAGAAAGATAAATATGTGATAAGATAAAGATAAGATATGTGAGGTGATAGATGCACTGATTAACAAAATGAGGCAACACTTTTATAAAAAGGAGAAAAAGATTGCTTTGAAGTATCGAGGACATGTAGTAACATAATCCTGGATATCTCTCTGGTGTTGAGGAGAATATTAAAAAGAGCCTAGAAGTGTCACAACCAGCCTTCTTGATGGATGCTTAGACACAGATGAAGGGTTAAAGAAAGGGTGAGGGACCTGGAGATGGTACTGGGGCAGGAAGTCATGTACGACTATATCACCCCCAGCTGGTTTTGGATTCTGATCTTTCCCTTTAGATCCATCCAAGACATAAGAGCTTCTGTCAGCCTGTAGTTTCAGAATCTTGGATCCAATATAGTATGCCTGGGTAGTATGAATGTTCAATATCACGCTGAGATATTCCCTTAACAGAAGGTTGTGATGATGTATTTTTAAAAAATTTTTAGTGTAACAATTCATTGTTTATGCACCACACCCAGTGCTCCATGTAATGCATGCCTTCCATAATACCCATCACTAGGCTCCCCCAACCTCCCACCCCCGGCCGCGCCAAACCCCTCAGATTGTTTTTCAGAGTCCATAGTCTTTCCTGGTTCATCTCCTCCTCTGATTTCTCTCAACTCCCATCTCCTCTCCATCTCCCCATGTCCTCTGTGTTATTTCTTATGCCACAAATAAGTGAAACCATATGATAATTGACTCTCTCTGCTTGACTTATTTCACTCAGCATAATCTCTTCCTGTCCCACCCATGTTGATACAAAAGTTGGGTATTTGTCCTTTCTGATGGAGGCATAATATTCCATAGTGTATATGGACCACATCTTCCTTATCCATTTGTCCGTTGAAGGGCATCTTGGTTCTTTCCACAGTTTGGCGACCGTGGCCATTGCTGCTATAAACATTGGGGTACAGATGGCCCTTCTTTTCACTACATCTGTATCTTTGGGGTAAATACCCAGGAGTGCAATTGCAGGGTCATAGGGAAGGCCTATTTTTAATTTCTTAAGGAATCTCCACACTGTTCTCCAAAGTAGTTGCACCAACTTGCATTCTCACCAACAGTTTAAGAGGGTTCCCCTTTCTCCACATCCTCTCCAACACATGTTGTTTCCTGTCTTGATAATTTTGGCCATTCTAACTGGTGTAAGGTGGTATCTCAATGTGGTTTTAATTTGAATTTCCCTGATGGCTAGTGATGATGAACATTATTTTCATGTGTCGGATAGCCATTTCTATGTCTTCATTAGAGAAGTGTCTGTTCATGTCTTCTGCCCATTTTTGACATAATTATCTGTTTTGTGTGTGCTGAGTTTGAGAAGTTCTTTATATATCCTAGATATCAACCTTTTGTCTGTACTGTCATTTGCAAATATCTTCTCCCATTCCGTGGGTTGCCTCTTTGTTTTGTTGACTGTTTCCTTTGCTGTGCAGAAGCTTTTGATCTTGAGGAAGTTCCAAAAGTTCATTTTTGCTTTTGTTTCCTTTGCCTTTGGAAACATATCTTGAAAGAAGTTGCTGTGGCTGATATCGCAGAGCTTACTGCCTATGCTCTTCTCTAGGATTCTGATGGATTCCTGCTTCACATTGAGGTCTTTTATCCATTTCAGGTTTATCTTTGTGTACGGTGTAAGAGAATGGTCGAGTTTCTTTCTTCTACATATAGCTGTCCAATTTTCTTGGCACCATTTATTGAAGAAACTGTCTTTTTTCCACTGTATATTTTTTCCTGCTTTGTCAAAGATTGTTTGACCATAGAGTTGAGGGTCCATATATGGGCTCTCTACTCTGTTCCACTGGTCTATGTGTTTGTTTTTATGCCAGTACCATGCTGTTTTGGTGATCACAGCTTTGTAGTAAAGCTTGAAATCAGGTAACGTGATGCCCACAATTTTGTTTTACTTTTTTAACATTTCCTTAGGAATTCGCGGTCTCTTCTGATTCCATACAAATTTTAGGATTCTTTGTTCCAGCTCTTGGAAAAATACTGGTAGAATTTTGATCAGAATGGCTTTAAAAGTATAGATTGCTCTAGACAGTATAGCCATTTTAACGATGTTTATTATTCTGATCCAAGAGCATGGAATGGTATTCCATCTTTTCATTCCTTCTTCAATTTCTTTAATGAGTGTCCTGTAGTTCCTCGAGTACAGATCCTTTACCTCTTTGGTTAGGTTTATTTCCAGGTATCTTATGGTGCTTGGTACTATAATAAATGGAATCAATTCTCTAATTTTCCTTTCTGTATTTTCATTGTTAGTGTATAAGAAAGTCACTGATTTCTGTACATTGACTTTGTATCCTGCCACATTACTGAATTGCTGTACGAGTTCTAGTATTTTGGGGGTGGAGTCTTTTGGGTTTTCCATATAAAGTATCATGTCATCTGCGAAGAGAGAGAGTTTGACTTCTTCATTGCCAATTTGGATACATTTTATTTCTCTTTGTTGTCTGATTGCTGTTGCTAGGACTTCTAATACTGTGTTGAACAAGAGTGGTGAGAGTGGGCATCCTTGTTGTGTTCCTGATCTCAACAGGAAGGCTGTGAGTTTTCTTCCCATTGAGAATGATATTTGCTGTGAGTTTTTCATAGATAGATTTTATGAAGTTCAGGAATATTCCCACTATCCCTTTACACTGAAGCATTTTAATCAGGAACAGATGCTGGATTTTGTCAAATGCTTTTTGTGCATCAATTGAGAGGACCATGTGGTTCTTCTCTCTTCTCATATTAATTTGTTTTATCACATTGATTGATTTGTGAATGTTGAACCATCCTTGTAACCCAGGGATGAATCCCACCTGGTCATGGTGGATAATCTTTTAAATGTGCTGTTGGATCCTGTTTGCTAGGATCTTCTTGAGAATCTTAGCATCCATAATCATCAGTGATATTGGTCTGAAATTTTCCTTTTTGGTGGGGTCTTTGCCTGGTTTGGGGATGAGGTTAATGCTTGCTTCATAAAAAGAGTCTGGAAGTTTTCTTTCTGCTTCAGTTTTCTTAAACAGCTTCAGGAGAATAGGTGTTATTTCCTCTTTGAAAGTTTGGTAGAATTCCCCAGGGTTTCCATCAGGTCCTGGGCTCTTGTTTTTTGGGAAGTTTTTGATCACTGCTTCAATCTTGTTACTATATATCGGCCTATTCAGGTTGTCAATTTCTTCCTGGTTCACTTTTGGAATTTTATAGTTTTCCAAGAATGCATCCATTTCAACTAGCCTGCTTAACTTCTTCTCATATAATTGTTGATAATAATTTCTGATGGTGTTTCTATTTCCTTGGTGTTAGTTGTGATCTCTCCCTTTTCATTCATAATTTTAGTAATTTGGGCCTTCTCTCTCTTCTTTTGGATTAGTTTGGCCAATGGTTTCTTGATCTTATTGATTCTTTCATGAAACCAGCTTCTACTTTCATTGATGCATTCTACTCTATCTCTAGTTTCTATCTCATTGATCTCTGCTCTAATCTTGATTATTTCCCTTCCTATGTGTGGAATTTGCTTAATTTGTTGTTGATTTTCCAGTCCTTTAAGGTGTAGAGACACCTGATGTATTCTGGATTTTTCAATTTTTTTTTGAGGGAGGCTTGGATGGCTATGTATTTCCCCCTGAGGACCGCCTTTCCTGTATCCAATAGGTTTTGGACCGAAATATCTTCATTCTCATTGCTTTCCATGAATTAAGTTCTTCTTTGATATCCTGGTTTATCCAAGCATTCTTAAGCAAGGTGGTCTTTAGCTTCTAGGTATTTGAGTTGCTTCCATACTTTTCCTTATGGTTGAGCTCCAGTGTCAAAGCATTTTGATCTGAGAATATGCAGGGAATAGTCTCAATCTTTTGAAATTTGTTGAGCCCTGATTTTTGACCCAGTATGTGGTCAATTCTGGAGAAAGTTCCCTGTGCACTTGAGAAGAATGAGTAGTCTGTTGTTTTAGGGTGGAATGTTCTGTATATATCTATGAGGTCTATCTGGTCCAATGTGCCATTCAATGCTCTTGTTTCTTTATTGATTTTCTGCTTGGATGATCTGTCTATTACTGAGAGTGGCTTGTTAATATCTCCTTCTATTAATGTATTCATATCAATATGACTCTTTATCTTGATTAACGGTTTTTTTATGTAATTAGCTCTCCTGTATTGGGAGCATAAATATTTACAATTGTTAGCTCTTCTTGGTAGTTAGATTTTTAAGAATTATATAGTGTCCTTCTGTACCTCTGACTACAGTCTTAGTTTAAAATCTAATTTATCTGATATGATAATAGTTATCCTAGCCTTCTTTTGAGGCCCATTGGCATGAAAGATGCTTCTCCATCCCTTCACTTTCAGTCTGGGTGTATCCTTAGGTTCAAAATGGTCTCTTGTAGACAACATATGGATAAGTCCTATCATTTTATCCAGTTTGCAACCCTGTGTCATTTTATGGGCACATTAGGCCATTCATGTTGAGAGTGATTATTGAGAGAGGCGTTTTTATTGACACTGTGTTACGGGTGTAGTCTGTGTTTCTATAGATTGTCTCCATATGTTTCTGTTCAATGATATTCTTGGGATTTTTCCTCTTTTATAGAACCCCCCATAATATTTCCTGCCATGTTGGTTTGGTGGTCCCATACTCTTTTAAACCTTGCTGATCTTGGAAGACTTTTATCTCTCTATCCATTTTGAATGTCAGTCTTACTGAATAAAGTATTTTTGGCTGAATGTTCTTCTCATTTAGTGCCCTGAATACATATTGCCAACCCTTTCTGGCTTGCCAGGTTTCTGTGGGTAGGTCTGATGTTATTCTAATGGGTTTTCCTTTGTATGTAAGGAATTTCTTTGCCCTAGTGGCTTTCAAGGGCTCCTGTCTGCAATTATGATTCATCATTTTCACTATCAGGTACCTTGAGGTCTTTCTAGATTCAATGATCTTGGGGCGAGACCTTTATGCCTCTAGTACATGAATGCAGGTTCCATTTGCGAGATTGGGAAAATTTTCATGGAGAATTTATTTAACTATATCTTCTATTCTTATTTCTTTCTCCTCCCCTTCAGGGATTCCAATAATTCTGACATTGGAATATTTCATGGCATCATTTATTTCCCTAATTCTGTTTTCATGACTTCTTAGCTGTTTGTTCCAGGCTTCCACCTGATCATTTTTCTCTATCTGTTTGTCCTCCAAATCACTAATTCTATCTTCGGCCTCAGTTACCCTAGTTTTTAGAGAATTTAGATTAGATTGAACCTCATTGAGAATATTGAAAACTTCATCCCTGGTGGCTTTCTCTTCTGTCCTTATCAATTCCGTTTAGTCATCCATGGCTTTCTCCAACCTATCTATTGCCTGGGTAATTGTTAGCTTGAATTCCCTTTTCAACATACTGTCTCTGTCCACATTCAATAGCTCTGTTGTGGAAGGGCCAGTCTCTGAATTTTTCTTCTGTTTGGCATTCCTCCTCCTAGTCATTTTGGTGAGAGATGGCTGAAAGGATGTGTAGCTGAATGTATTGACCATGGTGCAGGCAAGATGCACCCTGGAATGTTTCTGAGAAATCAAAAGGCCCCATCAAAAAGAAAGAGAAAAGAAGAATAAAAGAGAGAGAGAGAGAGAGAGAGAGAGAGAGAGAGAGGGAGAGGGAGAGAAATAGGAAAAAGAAAAAAAAGAAAAAAAAAAGAAAGATAAAATAAAAGTGAAGGCTCAGTCCAAATGGGCCGCAGGTAAGACTTATGAAGTATATAAACAAAAACAGAAAAACAAAAAGATGGACAAAAGTAGGTAGCAAGAGAAATAAAAATAAAGGAAAACAAACAAGCAACAAACAAAAAAGAACTTTGTCAAAAAGAAAAACAGACAAAGATACCGACAAAAGTGGATGAGAAGAGAAAATAAATAAATAAAAATAAACAAAAAAAGATTTATATACTACTAGGACAGAAACAAATACACAGAAACACTGGCAGAACTAAAAGATAGGAGAGTGGTTATAAATTCTCGTTGTTGGGGAGGAAGGTTATTTTGATTCTTCCTGGATGTATCTTGATATCTTTGTTAAAGGAGTCAACTTTCCTAAGATAAAAGTGTTTAAAAACTGGTTTACCTATAGGGGTAGCATTGATTGGGGAAATGGGAATACCTTGAATCTTAACTCATATGAATATTAAAAAAAAAAACAAAACGAATAAACTAAACTAAACTAAAATATAATTTAAAAATTAAAAAAAAAAGAAAAGCAGAGAAAAAACACAGTTATTTGTATCAAAAAGTTCAGGTTAAAAGGTTATATGGAATTTGATGTACTGGACATCTCACTGTGATGGTAAGTAGGTTAAAAACCTATATATATTAAAAAAAAAAAAAGAACCAGAATAGTGGGAATGAATTAAAAATAAAAGTTGTGTCTATGAAGTAGTGGTGGTTCTCCTCTGTATCTTTTGGGTTTTTTTTTTTGGTTGGCTTTCTGGGGGAGGGGCCTGCCACAAGTGTTTAAGGGAGTCTTGCTGGAGTTAAGGACTCTTGTCCCCACATAGGGGGTGGGCTCTGAGAAAACCAGTTTTCCAGGCTTTTGTTTTCTGGAGGTTTTTGTTTGTTTGTTTGTTTGTTTGTTTTCTCTCGCCTTGGCAGCTTTTGATGGTTTTTTAGGTTTAGAGGAAAGCAAACTGCCCCCAGACCTCCCTCTCAGAGAGAAGCCTTAGTCTGTTCCCCTCTGGGTGCTCCAGAGCACATTAATTCCCCCTCTGCCACTGGCAGAGCACATTCCCACACATGGTCTCTGGGGTCACTGGAACTCCGGTTCGGCTCGTATGGAAAACCAGGATAGCTGCCGCTGTCTGAGCAGCTCCAGACCGCCAGAAAGATCCCAAGCAGCAATAGCACACTAGAGATTTTCCTGTTGTCCCGGGCTGGAAGTGCTCAGACTCTCTGGGTCCGAGAGAGTGCTGGCTGGTGCCTGCATGCACCTCTCTCAGAGGAGGGTGTGGGGTGCGACTCAGACTCTGGTAGCATGGCATGTGTGTGGAGACTGTAAAAGGCTGTGGTTCTGCCCGCTGTTGAGGCTCCCTCACCCGCACAGGAGCTGCCGCCCAGATGCTCTCAGGTGTGCTGGCAGCTCAGGGACCAAGACCTGTTTTCTTCGTCGCACTCTCTCTGGCTCAGCGCCAGCAGTGGCTGTCCTGGGTCCAGAAACTTAAGTTCCTTTCCCTAACCGCCGGGATGCCTACAATTCCCCCCCACGATCCTTTGCTCTTTTTGAGTGCTTTCAACCGGACTCCAAATTAATGCTGGTCCCCAATCTCAGGGCACTCTCTTATTGGGATATTACTTTCCAGTGGGTCACTTCTGGTGGCTCCCAGAAGCGACCCATTATTTTGTCTTATCTTCTGATATCAGTTCGATGTTTGCACTCTGCTTTACCTGTCCACTGGCATCTTCTTCCCCCGCAGAGATGCAGAAGTGTATAATGCTAATTTCAGACTGATTTCATGGGTGATCAGAGTTCTTTATTAGGTAATCAGTTCACATTAGGGTACAGGTTGAAATGGTGCCTCCTCTTACTACCCCACCATCTTGTCTCTTCTTGTGATAATATATTTTTTAATTAGCAATAAATCCCAGTAGAAATGGGTAGAATTTCTTAAACTACACATTTACAAACTTAAATATTCTATGTTTAAATGCACATGCAGAGCAATACATCCTATGAAAATCTTCTATGTATTTACCTGACTGATCTTTTTGAAGATAGTAGACATTGCAGGGCACCTGGGTGCCTCGGTTGGTAGTGTCCACCTTAGGCTCAGGTCATGGTCCTGGGGTCCTGGGATCAAGCCCCAAAGCAGGAACCATGCTCAGCAGGAAGTCTGCTTCCCATCCTCCCTTTAAACCTCCTCCTGCTTGTGTTCTCTTTCCATCTCTCTCAAGTGAATTAAAAAAAAAAATATATAGTAGGCTGGAAAATGAACCCTAGAAAGAACATCTGGCAAGTAGATAAATAATCTTAGTTTGGAACATTTTTTGTGGGCTTATTATATAATATTTTCATATCTTTTCTCTGAAAATATTGTGGATCATGAGAAAAAATAAACGATAATAAAAGGGTTTTGGTTTTGTTGCATAATGTTCTTTCCAGTGCTTATTCCTTCTGACTTGTCCTCGAGACCCTCAGAGTCCCCAATCATACAGATTCAATCACACACACACAAAGGTACACATATACACATTAGATCTTTATACTTAAAAATAATCCAAATACTTTTTGGAAATATAGTTACATTAAACCAGAGCAAACAGACCTAAGAATAAATAACCAGTCAGAGGAAATTCTGTGGAATGGGAAGAATGATTCCCCTGGTATTTCAGAGTTTTTCATTGCTCCAAAAAAAAAAAATTATTAGTTATACGTATACATATATGTGGGTCAGGTATTCCATAGACACTGAGCTCTGGAGCTGGGTGGCTGTGGGGGCTGTGGGTGGCTGAAGAATTCGGAGCCTTGTAGGCTTTGGCAGGTGAGACGGCCCAAGGTAAGAACAAGAGCTGATGGGCACAGGCATTCTATACATAAGTGGCTCATTAGGTGTTTATTTTGTTCTATTTAAGAATTTGTTTTATTAAATTAATATAAAAAATTTTACTTTTTTTGTAAGTAAAATTACTTTTATTTTCATAAATAAAAAGATAATTCATTATATAAACCAACACTTTTAGTGGAGTATGTTAACTGTCATTATCCAGTTTAACTAAGAATGAAATGTACGCATAGCTGACACAAAGTTACATCCCTCTACAGCTTTCATGCAACTGCTTTACATCTGTTACAACTTCCAAAAATCTCCAACACCATTTTAAAGAATATGATAAAAATGGGGAATTCTAGTCACAGAGCATCACTTATGCTGAAGTCAACACGATATTACTTGCTCAGGTCGAAGCTACCAATTCCTGATTTAAAGTAACACCAGTATTTTCTGCATTTTACAGAAGCACTGACCATATGACGTGTTTTCCTGCCACATATGGTGGTATGATGCACAAAAATGTCGATGTGGAAATTCGGTTAACTAGGTTAGTATGCCCTAGTACCCAAGATAAATAGTTCCTACAGGCCAAGAGCAACAAGCGGGCATCAAGTACTATTTAAAGTTCCATCAGTAAACGGCATATCGCAAACCAGTGATTTTGTAGTAGCATACAAGTTATAGTGAAACTTAATTAAAATATTTTTTCTATACACAGAGAAATAAAATTAAATGTCTGGTTATTATTCCACTTATTGGACTCTGCAGTTTCAAATATTACCTGTTATACAGCAAGGGGTAATTAGCATCTCTGCTTATTAAACAAAAAGAATCCTCACTGATACTAAGTATCTTCAAGAGTGAAAACTGTGATTTAAAGTAATCATTTATTTGAACACAATACTGATTCAGACAGGCATATACATATACATATACATATATGTATATGTATATATGTGTTCTAAGAGTTGAAACATCCAAAGAAGATCTTGGCATCCACAGACAGACACTACTGCCTCTATTGTGTGTTCTTGGATTTTGCCTTGACACTGGGGCAGGAATAACAAAGTCAATCAAACTCTGGAAGCAATCCAATCATTCCGCTGAGAAAACACAAGTGTTTGGGCAGAGAGAAATGTCCAGACAAATGGGAACCAAAACACGAAGCTGAGATTGGATTAAATATTTTCGGGTTCTTCTAGGAAATGTTTTTCATGCATCTCCTTTTCATGTTATTTACTAAGATGATTTGTGTTTCCTTTTTTTTTTTTTTTTAAATTTATTTATTTGACAGATCACAAGAAGGCAGAGAGAGAGGGGGGAAGCAGGCTCCCCACTGAGCCAGGAGTCTGATGTGGGGCTTGATCCCAGGACCCTGAGATCATGACCTGAGCCGAAGGCAGAGGCTTAACCTGCTGAGCCACCCAGGCACCCCGATGATTTGCCATTTCCATTCATTTCCATGATTTGTGTCACAGGGTTTTTTGATTGAAGTTTTAGCTCTTATTTGTCTTTTGTTCATGTTTTTCTTGTGTACATAAGAAAGACCTGGATCTGATAAATAGTGACTTGCCTACTAATTGCTGGCATTTTATGATTCAGTTCCTTTATGGACTTTTTTTTTAATGGATCGACATGTAGAAGAGCAGTGAGTATATTTTAAATACTTTGAGTAACTGATTTCACTTTATCTTCACTAATTTATTTTTATATCCAATATGAAGTCAAGAGAGTTAAAGCCAGAGAATCATTTTAAATCAGATTTTATTATGCAAACTTATTGATGTGTGATTAATTTCTAAATACAACTTGAGTTCATTTAGAGGAAGATGATATCATGAGCAAAACTTGGTCTTAAAATTGTGGATTTTTTTTTTTTTTAAGATTTTACTTATTTGACACACAGAGAACACAAGTAGGCAGAGAGACAGGCAGAGAGAGAGACATGGGGAAGCAGGCTCCTCGCAGAGCAGAGAGCCCAGTGTGGGGCTCGATCCCAGGACCCTGGGAAAATGACCTGAGCCAAAGGCAGAGGCTTTAACCCACTGAGGCACCCTGGTGCCCCTAAAATCATGGACTTTAACAACTCCTTTGCTATAGAGATTATTTCCTCATGTGGTCTAGCCAACAAACCTGAATTTTCTAATACAAAATTATTAAAATTTTCTTTTTCCATCACAATTCACAGATTATATAACATTGTCTTAACTGTATGTATAACTAATATTGTGTCTATAAGCTTGTCCTTACCATCTCAAAGTCTATAAAATTAACTATGTTTTAAAGTTATTTTTGAATGATTAAATTAATATTTCTTTCTAGTTATTATTAAACTCTTAAGTTCCGATTTTTGTCACTCAGGATCATGATACCAGCTGAACAAGTACACTTTGAAATGGTTTCTTCCCTATCCTATGTAGGTCTAGCTGGCTCCTTGTTTTTTTAAAAAGAGGTTGAGCCCTGTTGTTTGACCCCATGTTCTTCTCATGGCCTGTTTCATCTCTGTATTTCTCAGCATATAGATTAAAGGATTGAACACAGGAAGCAATGATGGTGTAAAACAGAGCAAATATTTTATCTTCAGAGAAAGTGGTTGGAGGCCAAAGGTAGGCAAAGACTGAAGGCCCAAAAAATAAAGCATTCACAGTGATATGAGACCCACAGGTAGAGGGCTTTGCGTCTTCCTTCAGCTGAGTGATGCCTTAAACTGAATAATATAATAATATGAGAAAAAAACCCACAAATGTCACTAAGGAAACCAGTCCTGAATTGACAACCATAAGGACACCAGTGATGTAGGTATCGGTACAGGCCACCTTTAGCAAAGGAAAAATATCACAAAAGTAGGGATCAATCTCATTAGGACCACAGAAGGGCAACCTGATTACCATAAGAAATTGAGGAAAGGAGTGGACAGCCCCACCAAACCATGCAGCCAAGACTAGGAGATGGCACCTTGTCCTGTTCATGATAAGCAAGTAGTGGAGAGGTTTGCAGATGGCAGCGTAGCGATCAAATACCATGACTGTAAGGATTAAAACTTCAATCATTCCAAAGAAGTGCATTTTCAAGACGTGTAACATGCAACTATCATAGGAGATGGTTTTTCTTTCCACTAGCAGGTCAGCAATAAATTTAGGTGCAATGGTAGAGGTATAGCAGATGTCCATAGAGGATAAGTGGCTGAGGAAGTAGTACATGGGTTGGTGCAAAAGAGGACTGCATCTAATGGAGACAAGGATCAGAAGGTTTCCTGCCAACAGGACAACATAACAGAATAAGAAGAGCACAAAGCAAAATATTTGCATGTTCTGGTCATACGAAAGTCCCAAGAGAATGAATTCTGAGACATTCCTCTGGCTCTCCATGTATTTCAGACTGGCATAGATTGTAAACAGATGGGTTAAATATCTGAAAAGAGAAAACAAAATAAGAATCTGCATAACAAATTAGCAGCATGGCAATAATACTATAAATTTTAACAAAAAGCAAATTCATATCATTGAGTACATATTATTTATTCCTGATACCTAGATTTATGCTTCTTTTTTATTTCTCTTATTTTAGAAATCTATTGTAAATTATTCTATAACTGGAAAATGATGTAATTTTCAGCATTACCATCCAAGATGATGGAATAATCAAATGTTAGATTTATGTTAAAGCAATAAGTTTATTATTATTAGTTGTATTAATTAGATAACAAAAGGACTATAATTTACATAGTTAAAAATTTTGCACATTTTAAAATGTACATGTTTATGCATAGGTGAAACTCTTTTTCTTTCAGGATGATCTGGACAAATTCTGTTTTATTTGGGAATGTATCCTCAGGAATGAAAATTTATTAAAAATATATCAGTTTTTGGAGTGCCAGGGTGCCTCAGTTGGTTAAGTGTACAACTCTTGATGTTGTCTCAGGTCATGAACTCAGGGTCATGAGATAGAGCCCTGTATTAGGCTCTTTGTTGGGTGTGGAGCTGCTTAAGATTCTCTCCATCTTCCTCTGCCTCTGCCCCCACATCTCTCTATCTCTATCTCTCCCTCTCTAAATAAATAAATAAATAAATAAATAAAATAAAAGATTATCTTCCTTGCCCTTTGGACAAACAGTATCAATTGCATATTTTGAACTAAAATACTGGGGCACCTGGGTGGCTCAGTGGGTTAAGCCTGTGCCTTTGGTGCAAGTCGTGATCTCAGGGTCCTGGGATCGAGTCCCGCATTGGGCTCTCTGCTTGGCGTGGAGCCTGCTTCCTCCGGTCTCTCTCCGCCTGCCTTTCTGCCTACTTATGATCTCACTCTGTCAAATAAATAAAGAAAATCTTGAAAAAAATAAAAATAAAAAAATACTAAAATACTATCAGGCACATTAAAAACGATTCAATTGTAAAAAAATAAAGAGCCAATTTTTTTCATTTCTCCTATTTACATTTTACAAGCTAAATAAAAATTGTTTTAAATTAATCTAAATTTGTGATTGCAAATGCAAAATGAAATATGTAAAGAATTATATTTACACTTTTATATTTCATGACTTTTCCTAGGAACTTCAGTATTTTATATGTGATCTAGAGAATAAAATTCAACAAAGAATATGATAAAGAATGTAGCTCAAAGAGAGATTTGTTTCAACCCTCAGCAACTAGATTTTACATCAGTGAATGGATCAAAGATTCATAAATTTGCATCTTTCGCAGAATCTTGAATCTTTCTCTTGAAAGAAAGAGGGTTGGATAGACAGAATATACTCTGGGAGCTCTTTTAACCAACACTGAGGAATTAAATGTCACTCAATGAGATGCAGACACTACAGCACAGCTTTTCTCTTTATCTAACCTGATGTAACTACCATTTCTGGCCAGCCTGGGTGAATATTTTAAAACAGAGAATACTAATATAGCAAAGGTATTTAGAAGTCATCAAATCCACCAAAAACTCAAAACCTATGATTTTAAGATCATTTTAGGTAACTGGTGTAGCATTTTTGAATAATATATACTATAAGAAACTCATTCTGTTTTAATTTATCATTCAACTTTAATTTCATCAAGAAGAAAAAGAGTCCATTTCTACTATGACTTTGGTACCTCTATCAGGCTTCCTAACCTCTCTCTTGTTTTTAATAAAGCAAACACAATTATCAGTTCACTGTGTTCAATAGTGAATGGTACCTAAATAGATGTTAATAATTTTA
Organism: Mustela erminea; assembly: GCF_009829155.1. Classification (NCBI taxonomy): domain Eukaryota; kingdom Metazoa; phylum Chordata; class Mammalia; order Carnivora; family Mustelidae; genus Mustela; species Mustela erminea. The sequence goes on along the minus strand of NC_045622.1, from coordinate 99,301,331 downwards.
TGATTCTTGGATCAATTTTCTCCTTACCTTATTGCAGCCAGTGCTGATTCCTAATTTAGGAGATGGCATACCATTTACAGAGAGATGTGTTTGCCTAAAACAAATTGACTCAAAATTAATTGGTAGATAAACAACTTAAGTGGACGTCACTTATATATCCAAACCCTGGGTTTCCAATAAAAGAGATGCAGATCAAGATAATCTAGGTAATTTAGCATCAATATGTAATAATCATGTGGAGGACAGATATCTTCATTCCCATTCAGTCCAGAGAGCTTCAGTAGATGCTTGTGAGCAGTGCAAGATGATGGGGTGTCCTGCAGACCAGCAGTGAGAAGATACATTTTGAATTCTCATCCCAATTATTTAAAAAAAAAAAAAAGTGTACAAGGTAACGATTACTGATCACCTAATCTACGTTTATGAATATCTTGAGGGATATATTTTGCAGTTAATATAAATATGTGGTCCAGCATTCTTCATTCCAAATCATTTTGAAATAATTTTTCATCAGTTATAGCTATGTGCCTTCCTTCTGGTAGGATTCTGATTCATTTTCTAGATTATCACCAATGTTTCACCCATAACAGTTCTTAAACTCTCATCCTGATATCTGAGTGGGAAATGCTATTATAATTACTGCTGTTAACTGAAGTAAAAGGGATATGTGAATGCAGTCCATGATAGATTTATTGTGATTGAAACATGTAATATATCCTTGGCCATATTTTCTCAGTTTGTCAAGTAACTGATATCGTAAGTGATGAAAGGAAGAAATTTATGCATTTTCTAGTTGGAATCATGGACCACGAAAGATATAGAAACATGGAGAAGTATAATAACTGAATGGTGAACTGTTTTGTTTCAAGTTGTTTTTTGATAGCCGCAACGATCTAAATATAAAAGGAAAACAATTCACCTAAATACTTCCAGTGGTCAGAGGTTTGATATTAAGGAAAATATGTCCTAATATATGTTTTATTCCCCTTTAATTATGACTATTTAGAATAGATGTATAAAGGTTAAAATCTGAATAATCTGATCAGTGTTCTATGAGAAGTCAATAATTCAGCATAAGCAAGGACAATACCCATTTTTCTCATTAACTTTGTTTAATATCTTCCTTTCCTATACACCAATAATTTTTAATAAGAGCTCAGTAAACAAAATTAACTGTCTCCCTTTCCAGACCATTTATGAATGTTGAGATTATTTCTAACAGCTTAAAGCTTCATTGTCCACATTTATAGAATCCATAAATTATTACATAATTCAGACTATATTGAAGAATATCAAAAATAATGTGAAATTCCCCAGTGTTGTACATAGTTCAAAGCCACATATTAGCTTCCTTTTACTTTTTCAAGTTAACAGTCTCTGAGATTGTCATGTACACATCTGTCACCAAGTCAACAGGGAAAAAAACTAAACAAAACAAAAAATCAAAATGTCACAATATATATTAATAGGGTTGACCATGATAAATTTCAGTTTGGAGCAATCTGTTAGTAAAAAGAAGTAAAAATTAATCTATAAAATTGTTTGTGTTGGGGACTTTTTAATACTAATCACTGGCCTGTAATTTCCCTGCACTATAAAAATACAATCAAATTATAATTTTATTTCTTTGGTTGAATTGTATAAAAATTCTTCATTGTGTATTAATTATACTATTTAGATAATAAGAATAATTGCTCTTATAGTTAGAGTTTCCACCATAAGTTCAGATTGTCTCCTAACGATATCAGAATATGGCCCATGATAGTTCCATTAATTCAATCAGATAAATATAGTCCATTTTAGAATGACAAGTTTTTTGAATGTTAGAAAATTACTCATCATTGGGACATGCAATCATAAATTGGGCTATTCCTTCATAAGAATATAATGGAAAATACAAAAGTATCAAAAAGAGACTCAATAAATTTCACTGAAACTTAAAAATTTCATTAAGTTCAACTCAACTGTTTTTGTTCTCAAGTGGAATTCTGCTCATGAATAATGCACAATAAGACTATAGTTCATGAAATTATTTTGTGTAATCACATTATCTTATGTTGCTAGAGAAAATATGGTTTAAGGATGGAATTAAGTGGAATAAATTTAAATAGCATATAACCACCCCAAAGCACAGTTGGTGGAGCATTCTCCAATGAAAGTGGCATGGTAATTCATAGATCATTAGATCTCAGTGGCTGTAAGATTGCCTTTAGGTGAAATCAGGGGAGCTCCCTCCTGAGGTACTCACTCTGCTGATTCTTCTCCGGTATCTAAAGATAAAATAAAATGCAGAGATTTACAAACCAAATATTCAAGCATATTTTAGGTTAATTCTCTAAAATTAATTTGAAAATTTCAACATATCTTAGAACACTTTACATATTTGCAAGGGGAGTAGAATTTAATATCCATTGAACCATCAGGGATGTAAGAAATGGATTTTAAGAAAGAGAGAGACAGAGAGAGAAAGAAAGAAAGAAAGAAAGAAAGAAAGAAAGAAAGAAAGAAAGAAAGAAAGAAAGAAAAAAAGAAAAGGAAGAATGGAAGGAAAAAATTAAGTATTTTGAAATTCTTACGAAAACAGATATACATTTTAAGTCCTAGGAGTCACTTATTTTATACCAATTGCTGGAGAAAAGTTGATTCAGAAGAGCAGAATATAACATATGACAACACAAGAGTTAATAGGTCTTTGAAACTCTAAGAAATTATATTCCTAGAGGTATTTCTGAACAGATCTTCACCAAATGCCTCTGTGTTGCTCTCCATGGTATTGACTCGGGTGCCTGTGGGCAATTTCTAGATATAACTTTACTTTTCATATTTGTGTTGGCTTGTGTAAAGCACTTTCTCAGGAGGCTCCATAATGCTCTAGTCAGAAAGAGCAATTCAGAAACTCTGCCTGACTTGCACTCATCTTGCTTTCTGAATTAAAATAATACAGCATGGAATAGCATTAGGGTAGTGCTGGTTAAGAACGACTTCACTGAAAACAAAAACATACATTTACTTGGGCAATTAAAATGACTATTTGAGAGATACAGATTCAGGTAGAAACCCAAATTGTGTTTCCAGGAAGTCAAAGAGAAGCAGAGTTATACAGGTGAAAGGCTATGAGTCTAATTCTCATTCAGGTCCTCTATGTAAAACAGAGATTGGAATTAGGGTTACATGGATTGGTTGGGGTAACATGCAAATGAGAGTTTGGAGCTCCTTTATAAGTGAAGGATGCAATGATTCAGTTGTCATGGCAAGGAGGAAGTTAAGTCCAGGCTGGGGCTTGCTGTTCTCTGAAAGTTTCAGGAATCTTCATGGGTTCTCTAATGGGGCCATGCATAAATGCTTTCTCACTTATGAACTCCTGATCCTATAAAGAAAAAAAACAAAACAAAAAAAAACAAAAAAACAAAAAACAAACAAACAAAAAAAACCTCTCTTAAATAGGCTTGCTTGCTCCATTTTGGAAATTCCTTTTATATTAGCCTCAGAAAACTCTGAAATGGGAAAAGACAAAAAGAAACAAACACATGCAATACAGTTCAATGCACATCATTATCTAGAGTAACCTTTATGGATAGATTAGATAGATCAATAAAATAGTGACCCACTATCAAGTGGAGTTATTTATTGCTAGGGACTAACAGTGATGAAATAGATGACTGAGGAATGGAGGACAGAAGTAAAGGAAAGATAAAAGAATAAACAATCCATTCTTCATACACATGCTAGGTAAAAATGTTATATCATTAAGTGAGAATATAAGAAACTATGAGGAGAAATCAGCACTCAATGCCCAGCAATTCTGTTTACCATTTGCCCAGGCCCTAAGTAAGTTCAACTGTACAGGTTATTTGGTTCAGCCAGAAATGTACACATTGATATTCAGGGAACAATTTTTCCATCATATACAAATCCATATATAAAAAATTTCCTTGGGGTGCTGGTGGCTCAGTGGGTTGGACCTCTGGCTTTGGCTCAGGTCATGATCTCAAGGTCCTGGAATCAAGCCCCATGTAGGAATCCCTGCTCAGTTGGGAGCCTGCTTACCCCTCTCTCTCTGCCTACCTGTGATCTCTCTGTTAACTAAATAAATAAAAGCTTTAAAAAAATCCTTTATACATGTTAAACTTAAGGAGATCAAATTTTACAGAATCTTATCAGATACAAAATAATAATAATAATAATAATAATAATGATAATAATAATAATAAACAATTTATCCAGAGATTATTTTGTGTTTCAAGTTTATTGTATCATTGCATCTCCTAATAGTGCATCCTGTGAGTTAAGTAATGTTAGTTCTCTGGTTCCAATAAAAACGCAGTCCACTAGAAGTTAAAAAGATTTGCCCAAAGAGCTACTAAATAAGAATAAGGAAAAGAACTGTGTGCCTTCTATGAGTGAAAGGAGCTGGTTTTTATATGTTTACTACTTGCCTCCAGCTTGGACAGTGTAGTAACTCTGAGTAAATAAGAAAGTCTAGTACTTCAGAATGATGGATATCAGAACTCAGTGTTTTACTGTTTGTCCATTTCAACATAACACATGGTTTTGACCAAGCTTCACTCAGACCTTGTGTCAATACACAGGACATAGTTGGTCATAAGTCTACCAATAACACACACAAACATATGAGCATATTCCTTAGAGATGTGTACAAGTACCTCATTTATCACCTCAATCCCTGCATTTGTCTCAGTTCATATTAACTCACTCTTCTCAGAATTGATTTTGGTATATTTTTCTTCTTTTCTAATTCCCTTCTAAAACCATTTGTTTTATGGGTTGTATGAGCTTACTTCCAAAACTGAGATTTCAGGTATTTTTGAAGGTATTAGGTATTGTTCTATAGGTTGGAATGTGAATTCTAGAGAGAACAACTTACAAGTGGATAACTAATCTAGGTTCAATATATTTTTGATGGGCCTACTATATAATATTTTTATATTTTTTGCCAAAATAATATTACAGATTCTTAAGAAAATAAATCAAATCAGAAAAGATTTTGGTTCTGTTGTGTAGCATTCTTTCTGATGGGTTGAGTATTTCCTTTGACCCATCCTGAAGGCCCTCAAAACATCACATACCACAGACACAGACAGACAAAAATGATCACACATATAAGGTACAAATATTACAATTCTATACTTTTAAAAATAATCCATATTTTTTTTTGAAAATTAATAGGTTAAACCAGGTCAAACCAAACTATACTAGACAGACTTAATTTCCTATGAAAGAGGCAGAATGTTTTCCCTTGATATTCTATAGGTTTCATGGACCCATGAAGAAAAAACAAAACAAAACAAAACATAATTAGTTAGATTTCTGAAAAGTTTAAGAGCAGAAATACTAAAAGAAACTTTCCTGACATTAAAGACAAGCATTATCTCATTTATGGTTTTACCTAGACTTCTTGGCTGTGGGGCAGAAGTAATTCACTTGAGAAAACTGCGTGTGGAAACAATACATTCTGCTGAGAAAAGGCAAGTGCTTTGGCAGAGAGAAACGTCTTCCCAAATGGGAACCAAAACACAGAGCTGACTTGATTATGTGATTAAAAAGACAAGGGATAACTGAAAATTAAAATAGTAGCACCTCCAAATGCAGAAAATAAGTAAAAAGACCTAATAGGTGGCTGAGATTCAGCCAGTTTTCATTCGTTCCCTGATAGCTACATGAAATGTATGTTGAATTTTTAAACTTTCTGACATTACATATTTTATTACATATTTTACCAATTCATAATAGTTCATAGTGTAACGGGAAGTTCTGGATAGTGAGAACAAACAATAAAGTCATTTATTAAATTAATTCATTAATTGTTTATTTCTTAATTTGTGTGGGTTCATTGCTGGAAAATGGATAAAAGAAAAATGAAGATATAGTGCATCTTTGCCTGAGTTGACTCAAACCAGGAAAACATAAGAAAAAATACTAATATAGGGCAGATGATTAATTTAAAAGGAGTAAATGTACAGTTTCATAACAACAAAATAACAGAGGAAAATCAGAAATACTTCTGGTCTATCTGTGAATTGGCAAAAACTTCTGGAAAAAGAAAATATCAGGAGTGTGACTTACATTTAAGACATGAACTCTAGGGGCGCCTGGGTGGCTCAGTGGGTTAAAGCCTCTGCCTTTGGCTCAGGTCATGATCCCAGGGTCCTGGGATTGAGCCCCTCATCAGGTTCTCTGCTCAGCGGGGAGCCTTCTTCCTCCTCTCTCTCTGCCTGCCTCTCTGCCTACTTGTGATCTCTGTCTGTCAAATAAATAAATAAAATCTTAAAAAAAAAAAAAAAGACATGAACTCTAACGCATAGTGGGGGCAGCATTATAACCAGGAAAGATAGAAGAAACAGTCATATAGCTGATAGACTTTAGAGTATGTTTGAAGAATGTGTAGTTGGGTGTAGTTGGTTGAAAGCATCCTAGCAAAGGGAAAAAAAAAAAAAAAAAACCAAGAAAGGTAAAGAAAGAGGAAAGATATATAACGTGTTTCCACTAGCCATATGTCCTAGCAAAATCTTCACATGTGTTAGCCAAAGTACTGCTACAACTTTATACAGTACAATATTATGCATTTCGTAGACATTTGAAAAATGAGAATGCATATATAATTAAAGCAAATTGACAAGACCCAAAGATGAAAATGTACCCGAGTCAGCAATCACCCAGCTCTCCCTGAGCTCCCAACCTGTCATTGTAATGCCATAATTCCTACCAATGTAATGCCTTCTGAGATTAGCAAATTTGGCCAGGACGAATTTTGGTAAGCAAGAGAGAAGTTTGGATTTTATTCAAGGAAAATAGGGTTCCATCTATATTTTTGGAAAGGGCTGTGCTATGTGTTTTAGAAAATCATTTCTAGCATTCCTCAAACCCATTCAACCACATCTGCCACTAGTTGGAAACTTTAGCATGCAGATTGCAATCTGAACTATAGTAATTTTCTTCTTTGACTCTTAAAATGTTAGAGATCATTTAGTCCAACTCCCCAAAGAAAGCTATATATCTTCTACAACATCTCAAATAATAAATGCGCTGGGAACACAGGGTGAGAAGTAAAATAAATATCATCTTTACCTGAAATTTTTTTTAAAGATTTTATTTAGCATGCAGATTGCAATCTGAACTATAGTAACTTTCTTCTTTGACTCTTAAAATGTTAGAGATCATTTAGTCCAACTCCCCAAAGAAAGCTATATATCTTCTACAACATCTCAAATAATAAATGCGCTGGGAAAACAGGGTGAGAAGTAAAGTAAATATCATCTTTACCTAAATACTTTTTTAAAGATTTTATTTATTTATTTGACATAGAAAAACCAGGGGGGAGTGGCAGAGGGAGAAGCAGGTTCCCTGCTCAGTAGAAAGCCCTATGCAGGGCTTGGTCCCATGATCCTGATCATGACCTGAACCACATGAACCACCAAGGTGCCCCTACCAGAATTTTGAATGTATCATTTTAGACCACACCTTCCCCATGGCGATTTTCATCTCCATGTTTCTCAGGGTGTAGATGAGAGGATTCAGCATGGGGGCAATCACAGTGTAAAACACAGAGACTTCCTTATCCTTGTTCTCACTTCCGGCAGGTAGAACATAAATATAGATACAAGGCACAAAGAATAAGATGACAACCATTACATGAGAGCTGCAGGTTGAAAGAGCTTTGCGTCTCCCTACAGAAGAGTATGTCCTAAGATTGTATAATATGAGAATGTAAGAAGCCACCAGGACAAGAAAGACAGCAACCACCACCATTCCTGAGTTTGCAATCATTAAGATATTAACAACATGAATGTCTTTGCACACCAGTTTTAAGAGAGGCTTCACATCACATATGTAGTGATCGATCTGATTAGGACCACAGAAAGGTAAATGGAGTACTACCAGCAGTAGAGCGCCAGAGTGCCAAAAACCCACACCCCAGGCCATGAAGATCAACATGTTACACCTCCGCCGGTTCATGAGGACCATGTAGTGCAGGGGCTTGACAATGGCAACGTAGCGGTCTAAAGCCATGGACACCAAGATGAATATCTCCACACCCGCCAGCAAGTGGGCAGTGAAGAGCTGGGTCATACAGTTGTTATAGGAAATGTTTTTTCTTGCTGTGACCAAGTCCCTGATTAGCCTGGGGACCACCGTGGAGGTGTAGCCGAGATCCATGAGGGAAAGGTGACATAGAAAATAGTACATTGGTTGTTCGATTAGATGGCTGCAGGTGATTGTGAATAAGATGAGAAAATTTCCCATTAAGATTACCAAATAACAAAGCAGGAAGAAGAAAAAGAACAGTAGCTCCATGTGCTTATTTCCCCACAGACCCATGAAAAGAAATTCTGTGACGTTGTTCTGATTTTCCATGTGGTTGAGGTGATTCCAGAGACATAATAGAAACTTAATTTATCTGAAATAACACAGAACATATGACATATACAAAAGCCTTTTAAAATTTTGTAATATTTATAAATTGACAAAATATGTAGATTTCTTGCTGACTTTTTTCACTTACCTAATACACTCTAGCTCCATCCACATTGTTACAAATGGCAAGATTTCATTATTTTTTTAAAGACGTTATTTATTTATTTGACAGGCAGAGATCACAAGTAGGCAGAGAGGCAGACAGAGAGAGAGAGAGAGGAGGAAGCAGACTCCCTGCTGAGCACAGAGCCAGATGCGGGGCTCGATTCCAGGATCCTGGGATCATGACCTGAGCTGAAAGCAGAGGCTTTAACCCACTGAGCCTCCCAAGTGCCCCAAGAGTTCATTATTTTTAATGACTAATAATCCACTGTACATACACACCACATCTTCTTTATCCTTTCACCAATTAATGGACATTTTGGAATTTATATATAATATCCCAATCACACAAAATGTTCCATATATCCAGGAGAACTAAAGATATATTCTTGAAATAAGGACAAAATCAAGGCTCTGGATCATAGCAGAGATTGGTTGATAATTAGTTGATAATAGTTTCAGTGAGTCTTCTTTTTGAAAGGTTTGGTGAAGAGTCATAACATGGAGAGGCAGGGAAAAAGGAACTGGGACACAATCTGGAATCTGATATAAGTTCCCCAGTCTGTTATATCAGTTTATTATTATATACAAGATTTCCCTTTTTTCTAATCATTTTAAAGACACATTTTGAGGTTGCTGTTTAAAATGCTAGAAGCAATGATTTGGAAGCTGTTTAAAATGCTAGAAACTAGTTATCTTCTATTGATATATTGAAGAACCCAAGACAATTAAAGAATGTGCTGCATATTTAACCATGCAGTTAAGCAGCATAGCCACCTAGATGCAGTAGAACTTGGAGCAGAGAGTGACTATGTTGAGCCATCACCTTTTACCTGTAACCAAATGTCTGCCACAGCGGACGTAATTTGTCTAAAAGTCTTAAAGTCAATGAATTATTTTAATGGTGCCACTGAAGGAACAGTATGATGTAATGGACAGATTTCTAGTCTAATGATCATGAAGGTGAGCATCCAAGCTCCTATGTCTTGTGACCTTTCTTGTTAGTATCGAGGAATTCATTCTCCCTGATCCTCTTTCTTCAGCTGGTATTGGAACCAATCATACTGGATCTGTCTGTCTTGTTTCCAGGGCAAAATAAATAAAGTTCATTTAGGGATATGAAATATAGAGGCTTATGATTCTGATATGATTAAATCTGAAGAAGAGTTCTCCCCAAAATGGAAGGCAACAAGTTGTTGTATAAGAAGATAGTTATCAATACTTCCATCAGTTCATTGGATTTACCTGTGGATTTTATATTCTTCCACAATGGGATTAGTTGAAGAACTCATGTTAGACATACATTGAATGCAAAGAAAAAAAAATGATGTTATTATAAATTTGTTCTGGGTTAATAAAACAAAGCGTAGCAATATATTTATTTATGTTTAAGTTGAGGGTATTGAAACAGTCCTTGTTTATGTGTCAGGTTGTGATCAGTTAAAGGATATATATGGACTTACAGACAATTTTTCATAAAATTGTAGAACCAAACTGTAACAAGTTCAAATCTTGGTTAAGACTCAACATCTCTCAACATTTGATCCAGTATTGCTCAGTTTTCAGTGACTGAACATTAGTTGGGAAAGCATATACTCATATAGAAAAAAAAAAATTCTATAAAGCAGCAAAGCAGTGACCATAGAATTCTCTGGGAATGTTGCCTTATGCATAAATATCCTCTGTTCACATTTGAATCATTTTCTTTTTGGTCATTATTTAATTCATTAAATAAAAATCCTGTTTCAATTCTCTGTCTCTCTCTCTCTCCCTCTTTCTCACTCTCTCACACAAAAACACAGACACACTGTATATATGTATGAACAGGGTTTTTGGGGTAAATTTAGAGTCCACCTTTTTACATACGTTTTTATTTAAAGAATTTCTCTCAAGAACGGCTCTTTAGATTTTAAATCACTTGAGAAAAATGTATGAGGAATTCTTTGCATACACACGTTAACTACAGGTTAAAAGGAAAAGAAGTTTCATTAGCTTATTTGGAAGTGGAAATTATGACTGAGGACATGAGAATCTATGGATAGTGTAAAAATCCATCAAGGACAATTTGACATGATTTTTCTGGCTCTTAAAAATATTTATTCATTCATTCATTTATTTATTTTAGAGAGAGGGAGAGAGAGAGAACAAGCAAGCAGAGGCAGGTTAAGGGACAGAGGGAAAAGAGAAAGAGAATCTCAAACAGACTCCATACTGAATGCAGAGCCTGCCCTGGGCTTGATTTCAAGACCCTGAGATTGTGAGTTGCATGGAAAGTAAGAGTCAGATCCTGAACTGACTGAGCCACCCAGATGCCCTGATTCTTCTGGCTTTTTAAAACTATTTATTACATCCAGGGCACTGGGTGGCTCAGTCCTTAAGCATCTGCCTTTGGCTCAGATCATGATCCCAGATTACTGGGATTGAGCCCCACACTGGGCTCCCTGCTCAGCGGGAAGCCTGCTCCTCCCTCTCCCACTCCCCCTTCTTGTGTTCCCTCTCTCACTGTGTTCCTCTCTGTTAAATAAATAAAATTAACTTTATCACATCTATAATAAAGAAAAATGTGATATTGAAATTTATGGGCTCAATTATGTGACACATTTATAGTTAAATCTTTAAAACCAGAATGGTAAATAATAATATATTCTAGGCACTTTAGTAACCTCTTTTCATTTACCAACCATTTTGTCTACACTATGACCTGATGAGGTATATTGTTGTACTATTGCCCCTGTTTTGCAAATAAGGAAATTTAAACCCAAGGTTATACAAGTATGAGGGGGCCGTTTGTATCTAAACCTTTTCAATGTGATTTAGAAGCTCATACTTTATTGATTTTGCTTAAATACCCTCTCATAATAAAAACTTTAAACCTTCCCTTTACCCTTAAATTATCAAGATTTTATCGTGAATATCCTGATGACCTCTCTAAAAAATAACCAACAAGAAAATTTATTCCAGAAGAATTTAAACTTAAAAATAAGGATGCAATAAGTTCCAATTTTTTAGTAAGTTCGAATTTTTATGTAAAATAAATTGTTAAATATCCTAGTTATTTCTTCCCCAATTTAACATACATACTTATGTATATATACATACATTAATTATAAACATATATTACATTATACACATGCACACATACATACATAGTAATCAGGATGTTCACTTCTGTGAGATTTTAAACCTCTTTGGAATGTCAGGGTGATCCTCAGGCTGTGTTGTTTTTATTTTAATTTCTGTACCTGTGCTATAAAATAGCAAACGCATGTGGAATGTCCCTGACTCTCCTGTGAATCTTCCATACAAAAGAAGCTTTCAGGAACAGTGTTACTGGGAATACCTTGAATTAAAAGCACAAGAAGGACCTGAGGGAAAATCTCCCACAGGCATTTTAGAGTGGCCAGGGCATATGTGGTTAAAATTTGAAAAATAAAGCCCACATTTTTATAAGGTCATATAGATGGGCTTGAGGATTTTTTCATTTACCTCATGAGAGTTATTAGTGAGTGATTCAATACTTCTGCAGTGTTATAGCCCTGATGTAATATTATGGATATATATATACATATTTTTCTCTGAAGTTGCCGTCCATTTAATTTCTGTAAGTCTATCAACATCTTACAATTTTTTTTTCTTTCGGTGTACCAAGATTCATTGTTTATGCACCACACCCAGTGCTCCATGCAATTCATGCCCTCCTTAATACCCACCACCAGGCTATTCCATCTCCCACCCCCTCCCTTTCTCCCTCTCTCCTCTTCAAGAATAATTTCCTTGAAGACTGAAGTCTCTGCTGTTGATCATAATACATAATATATATTTAACAAATCTTGAATTATTTATCAATCCAATTATAACTTTTCTGTGCTAACTGGATATTACTTAGCTTGGGCACTTGTTAGAATTTGGCAATGCCACAGTGCATAACCATTTTCTCCCCTTTATTTTCTTTGTTTTTATCTTCCTTTGCTTTATCTCCCTCTCCTTGAGTGAGAGAGAAATAGAGTGTCAGAAGAACCTCATGGGGACAGGTTGAGTAAATCATAGCCCTTAGTACATCGCAGGTGATCCTCCTGGGTTCACGCCAGGTCCATCTAGGGGTTTTATTTTAATACATATTTTTCCTTTCTGCATTGCTCATCTCCACTTCTGCTTGCCCCTTCTCTGCACCCACCATACTCTAACACACTCAACTTCACTAGCCTGGGATGTTGCACACTCCTTGGTTTCTTCTATAGCTGTCCACATCATGAAAGTAAAGTCTTCCAATACTGCCCTTAAATTATAGCATTTGTCTTTTCCTTGCTGCATAACCCATACTCATATGCGCACTCAGTAATACAGCCTCAGAATGCATGAAACAAAATGAGGTAAATCCATATGAAAAAAATATAAATCCATCTTCACAGGAGACAATTGCAATACTCCTTTTTTTTGAATTATTGATGAGTAAAGCAAACATTATGTCAGGAGAACAGAAAAGATCTGAAAAATACAACTTAAAAGTATTGTAGACACATACATAAAATTATATCTAACAAGAATATACATTTTAATAGATAGAGAGATAGATAGATAGATAGATAGAATATTACACAATTAAGCATTAGGTCATTAAAAAAGAAGAAGCCTCAATGTACTTTGAAGAGACATTACACCAAAGTCTGAGCACAACATGAGGTAGACCTAGACCTATGTTATTATTATTTTTGTACAATTGTTTAAAGATGTCCTCTGTCAAATAGCTAGCTAACCTCTAAGCTAATAGAAGAGTTCTGTAACCATACAGAATATGGATTTTAGAAAAATAATTTAGAAAAATCACTAAACATACAAAGAACTACAATTCACAAAATATTTCCCACTTAAAATCAGAATAACACCAGGATGTTCCCTCTCATTACTTATAGCAAACAGTTTATTAAAGGTTTCTACTAGAGAAATTAGATTAAAAAGTAAATGAAAGCATCCAATCGAGAAGAAGAAAGAAGTAAAACTCTCTCTGTAACTAATCACATGATTTTCATATACATAAAATCCTAAATATTCTACCAAAAATTAGAGCTAATAAATGAATTCAGTAAATTTGCAAGATAAAACAATCAATGTACAGATATCAGTTGCACTTCTATACACTAACAACAAACTACTGAAAGACATTTTAAGAAAATGATCCTATATACAATAGCTGCAAAATCAACAAAATATTGAAGAATAGATTTAACCTAGGAGGTCAAAGGTTTTAGACTGAATACCATAAGATATATTAGAAAAAGATAAAATAATACACAAATAAGTGAAAAAAAATTTCATGCTCAGGGAATTAGAAAGATAAATATTGTGAAAATGGTTCACACAACCTATGCAATCTATAGATTCAATGCACCCCTGATCAAAATTTCAATGGCCTTTTTCACAGGTAGAGAAAGAATTATCCTATTCTCTTTGGACTCACACAAATACCCTGGAAAACCAAAGGAATCCAGAGAAAGAAGAGTAAAGCTTAAAGCATCCCACTACCTGATTTCAAGCTGTATTACAAAGCTGTAATAATCAAAACAGTATGATATTGACATAAAAACAGGCACATAGAAAAATGGCACAGAATAAAGAATCCAGACATAGACATACGCATATACAGTGAACTGATTTTTGACAAGGGTACCAAAACACACAGTACAGAAAGAACAGTAACTTCAATACATGGCTTTGAGAAAACTGGATATCCATATGAAAAGAATAAAATAGGACACCTCTCTCACACTAATCATGACACTGTTGGTTGGAATGTAAAATGGCATAGCCTTTATGGAAAACAATATGGTGATAATTCAAAGCCTTAAAAAAAATGATCTACTTTATATACCCAGTCCTACTTCTGGGTATATTTGAAAGACTTAATTCAGCATCTTGGGGGTGCCTGGCTGGCTCAGCCCATAGACCATACAGCTCTTGATCTCAGGACCTGAGGCTTAAGTCCCATGTTGGGTGTGGAGTTTACCTGAACAAAGTAAACAAATAAACCAGTATCTTAAAGAGATATCTACACACCAACATTTATGCTAACATTTACAATATCCAAGCTATGGAGAAAAATATAAATGTCCTTCAATAGATGAATGAAGAATATAATAATATTCAGCCATTTAAAAAAAAAGGAAATCCTGCCATTTTGAAAGACATGGTAAATCTGGAAAGCATTATACTAAGTAAAATAAGCCAGAAAAAGAAAGGAGATGGAGAGAAGTGAATTGGGGGAAACTGGAAGGGAGATGAACCATGAGAGACTGTGGACTCTGAGAAGCAAACTGAGCGTTTTGGAGGGGAGGGGGGTGAGAGATTGGGTGAGCCTGGTGGTGGGTATTATGGAGAGCACATACTTCATGGAGCACTGGGGGTGATGCATAAACAATGAATTCTGGAACACTGAATAGAAATTAAAAAAATAAATTAAAAAATGGAAAAAAAAGAGACAAATACTATGATACCATTTGTATGTAAAATCTCAGAGGAATAAAGAGAGCAGTTAGAGAACTTATTCTAGGAGAACCTGGGTGGCTCAGTGGCTTAAAGCTTCAGCCTTAGCTCAGGTCATGATCCCAGGGTCCTGGGATTGAGCCTGCATCGGCTCTCTATTCAGCAGGGATCCGGCTTCCTCCTCTCTCTCTGCTGCCTCTCTGCCTCCTTGTGATCTCTGTTTGTCCAATAAATAAATAAAATCTTTAAAAAAAAAAAGGGAGAGAGAACTTATTCTAGCTAAACTATGTGGATATTTATATATATAAAATATCCCATAACAACACTGTGTGGTATTGCTATAAGGATAAATATATAGATCATTGAAAAAATAGAATATCCATAAATAGACCTAAATGTGAGTGTTTTTTTTTTTTGTTTGTTTTTTTACAAAAATGTCAAGATAATACAGTGGGAGAAAGAATAGATGTTTTTTCAACTAACTATGTTGGGTCAATTGGATACCCATATGAAAAAAAAAAAAATGAACATGGACTACTACCTCACACCATACACAAAAATTAACTCAAAATGAAGCAGAGACATAGATTTTAAAGCTAAACCTATAAAAATAATAGAAAGATTATTTTTATTAAATATTGCACAATTAGCGAAAACTATAAGAAAAACTGAAAATTGAAACTTGTTAATATTTTAAGTCTTTTGTTCATTGGATATCATTAAAAAAAAAACAATTCATAGACTAGGAAAAAAATACAGCATACGCACTTATGTATAAACATTTTATATTATATGCAATTGTGTATTTAAATTATATATAAATATATGGTTTATATTTATTTGTTTTTATTTTTTTTTAATGTATAAAACATCTATATGACAAAAATACCTATATCTAGAATATATAAAAAGCACTTATAGTTAAGTAATAAGAAACCCAGAATTACTATTTTTATACTCTACAAAGGACTTGAAAAGAAATTCTCAAAGTAAGGTACAAATGCTGGATCATAGGGTAGTTCTATTTTTAACTTTTTGAGGAAACTGTAATGTTTTCTACAGCAGCTGCAAACTTCACATTCCCACCAATGGTGCAAGAGTGTTCCCTTTCCTCCAATCATCACCAATATCTGTTGTTTCTTCCATTGTTGATGTTAGTTATTCTGGCAAGTATGAAGTGATACCTCACTGTAGTTTTGATTTGTGTTTTCCTGACGATCAGTGATGTTGAGCACCTTTTCCTGTGTCTCTCAGCCATCTGTATATCTACTTTGCAAATATGTGTATTCAATTCTTCTGCCCCTTTTTAATTGGATCATTTGTTTGTTGGGTGTTGAGTTTGATAATTATATATATATATATATATATATATATATATATATTTATTTATATAGGATGCTACCCAACAATCCAGAAATTGCACTCATAGGTATCTCCTCAAAGAATAGAAAAACACTAATTCAAAGTAATACATGCATCCCTGGTTAAAGAAGCATTATTTACAATAGCTAAATTATGGAAACAGCCCAAATATCTATCATCTTATGAACTGATAAAGAATAGGTGATGGGAAAAAAAAGAAAGAAAAGAATAGGTGATGATATGTGATGGCATATTATTTTGCCATCAAAAAGAATGAAGTCTTGCCATTTGCAATGACATGGATGGAGCTGGAGAGTATTATGCTAAGTAAAACAAGTCAGCCAGAGAAAGACAAATAACATATGATTTCATTCATATTTGGATTTAAGAAATAAAGCAAAACCAGTATGGAGGGATAGTGGAGAGAGAGATAGAGAGGCAAAGCAAGAAACAGACTCTTTCAACTCTAGAGAACAAAGTGATGGTTACTATAAGAGAGGGGGAGGGGGGTCGGGGATAAGTAACTGGTGGAGATTATGGAGAGCACTTGTGATGAACACTAGGCATTGTATCAAGTTGTTGAATCACTATATTGTACACATGAAAATAATATTAGCCTGTATGGAAACTAACTGGAATTTAAATGAAGACATTTATATATAAATATATATTATATATCCAACAATACATTAAAAAGTGTCCAACATCACTAGTCATCAGGAAAAGCAAATTAAACCACAATATTATATTACCACATAACTCCTTGGGTGCCTAAAAGAAAATGAGTAACAATATCAGGTGACAAGAATGTGGAACAATTCTTCTGGTTAAAATTACAACTTCCTGCTTGTGTTTTGATGTCTTGCCACAATTTTAATGTTACCTAGTATTTCTTACTGAACAGATCATGAATTCCAGAGATTATTAATTGAGATCCTATTAGAGTTTCTGTTTACTTTTCTATCTTCTAGTGAATGTGTAAAATAGCTTTTGCAGTAAAGAATATTAATGGCTACCTTTCCATTTTTTATGCCCTCACTGCTCAAACTCAGATGCAATAAATAGCAGGTATCCCCAAAAGTGTTAATATTGTTAGGAAGCAGTTCTATGTGGATCTGGAGTCAACAGGTTAAGTATATCACAGTCCCCACAATGAAATTATGCCATTTTTCTATTTACATGACATTTAGCTTTCTAACAAGTCAAAGTTCATGGGACATCTGTGTGGCTCAGTCAGTTAAGTTTCTGCCTTTGGCTCAGGTCATAATCCCAGGGTCCTGGGATTGAACACGGCCTTATGCTCCCTGAGCACTGTCTGTGTTCTGCTTTTTCCTTTCCTGCTCTCCCTGCTTGCGCACTCTGTCAGTAATCAATAAAATATTTACTTGCACTCTGTCAAGTAAATAAATAAATAAATAAATAAAGTATTTCAGAAAAGGAAAGAAGAGGAACCAAATTCCCCAAAGAGAAATTTTGTTTGGGTTCCAAGTACAGGGAATGTAATTCCCTATTTGAAACTGCATGTTTCTCAAACACGTCTCTTCAGCACACCTGTTTTTAAGAAAAAGCCTTTCCATCAGAAAGAGATAATTAATTCCAGAGGGAGAAAGCAATAGTTGTAAGCCAAGGTCCTTGAACCTTTCTAGAAACCTCTTTAAATATCCATGCAGTGCCAGATGAAGGTGTTGTGGGGGGTTCACCTTTCCAGAGCAAGATTCATTATGGTAGAAATGACCCATTTGAAAGTGTTGCCTCCATATTTCTTGCCTCTTGCCTATGGGGCCAGAGCCATCTGGAGATCATTTCTCCACAGAGTGTCAGAAGAATCCATTCTAAATTCAAATCTCAGTTTTTCTGAGTAGAATTTTGAGGCTTTAGGCTAGGAGGAAAGTTTTAGACTAATAGAAACTACTTTCTCAAGAACTGTTGATTGGTTATCAAATTACCTAAATAGTCCATGTCTGAGTGTGTCATATCTTTCATATTAAAGACCCCTATCCAAGAAGGCATCAGTCGGAGGATGGAATTATTTCTGAAAGCCATTAAATATCATTAAGATCATCTAAGTCTATAAGGTAAGTTTTTCATTAGTGTTGAATCATCTTAAAGATAGATCCTTTCTGGGGCGCCTGGGTGGCTCAGTGGGTTAAGCCGCTGCCTTCGGCTGGGGTCATGATCTCAGGGTCCTGGGATCGAGTTCCGCGTCAGGCTCTCTGCTCAGCAGGGAGCCTGATTCCCTCTCTCCCTCTGCCTGCCTGTCCATCTACTTGTGATTTCTCTCTGTCAAATAAATACATAAAATCTTTAAAAAAAAAAAAAAAGATCCTTTCTATATGTAGTAATCATTATGTTTCAAAGCTTGACAAATATAACAATATTTTATCCTCACACTAATTATCCAATAGATACTTGGCAAATGTCATTAACCTAATTTGGCAAATGTAAGCTTGGAGGCTCATAGAGATTATATAATTTGTAGGACCCAGCTCTCTGACACCAGGTGCTTTTCTTTTTGCCATGACACACCTCCTTTCCCATTCAAGACTGATCACAAGCATGAAAATCAAATGTAAATACACTACACACACACACACACACACACACACACACACAGAGAATACAAAAATATGAGTAATAAATGGCATAAATTACAGTCATTTAGTCCATGCAAGACCATGAAGACTCCTTCCTGAGGTTAACTGTTATGGATAATGTGAGTTCTATGGCTTCTTGAGAAGTAAAATTGGAGATGAACCTTTGTGAGCTGATTGCATGGTTAAAGGTTTATGCATACATCACTCAAAATACCAATTATTCAAATCTCCTAGTTGCATACACAGTCACAAAAAAAAAGTGAAAAATCTTATATGCCCCCCTTATGTGGTGGGCATGTGTATATGTTTCTTCAATCAATTCTTGTAACACCTAGGATACGGATATGATCATTTTCACTTCATGGATGAAGAAAAAGGATGTACACTGTCTAGAAATATACCTTGAATAAAGGAAGTTGCAAGTGTAAAAGGCAATGTTCTAGTCTAGTCTTTCTAAAGTTCAAACCAATACAGTACACTCAACCACTCTTGTAGTCATTTTCAAGGTGTGCAGAAAAATTTGGGGACCTATGCTTGTAAGGGGATTGAGAAGGTAGCTAATGGGTCTACACAAAAGGCTAAAGTAAGAGTGCTCCTCAATGAAAGCAGCGCCACATTTTTTATTAATATTTAAAAATTCCAATGTGTATATGTGTGTGTTTTGATGAAACTGTTTTCATATATACTTGCCTCCAAAATGACATGAAAGTCATTATATTTATTATGGCCTTGTGAAAGGAGATTATTACTTCAGGATTGTTTACTGGAACATGACAAGGTAGGGTAAAGATTAAAAATTGGAGCAAAAACAAAATAGCAAGTATAATTTGATCTAACCTTGGCTCTACTCTTTACTATCTGCTGGATCTAGCCAGGATCCTTAATTCTTCCCTAAGTTTGCATCTTCTACTATGTAAAAGAAGTATAAAAGTAGTGGTAATCATCTTAGAGGTTTGTAGTGAGGATTAAAGAACTACATTTCTGCAAAAACAGAGTCTGGTAAGTTTTCGTTGGTATTGTATTTATTATTCTTATTATTTCCATCAGTTCTGCAATTGTTTCTTCATTTGCAAAATTGGTGGTGCAATACTAAGCATTCAGGTTACTACCATGCCATCCATGCACATAACAATCTATTATTAGAAGTATATATTTATTAGCTAGTATATTGTTCCTGGAGGTTTTTTTTTATTTAAACTTTTTATCTAACATATAGTACATCATAAGTTTAGATGTAGTGTTCATGATTCAACAGTTGTATATAACATACAGTGTTCATCACATCACTTGCCCTCCTAAATGCCATCACCCAGCTTCCCCATTCCCCTAAAATCTCCACTTGAGCAACCCTCAGCTTGTTTCCCAAGAGTTAAAAGTCCTGGGGTGCCTGGGTGGCTCAGTGGGTTAAGCCTCTGCCTTCAGCTCAGGTCATGATCTTAGGGTCCTGGGATTGAGCCCCGCATCAGGATCTCCACTGAGCACAGAGTCTGCTTCACCTCCACCTCTGTCTGCCTCTCTGCCTACTTGTGATCTCTCTCTTTGTCAAATAAACAATAAAGTCTTAAAAAAAATAAGTCTTTCATGGTTTGCCTCCCTCTATGATTTCTTCCCATTTAGTTTTCCTGGCCTTCACTTATGATCTGATGCACTATTTTTTGTATTCCACATATGAGTGAACTGCATGATAATTGTCTTCCTCTGATTGACTCATTTCACTAAGCCTATACCCTCCAGTTCCTGGGTTTTTGCCCAGTTACAACCAATTTTTTATGGTAGGTCCTGTAGCCTTTATTATATTCCATAAGAAATATCCTATTACAATTTTTGTCAATTCTTTAAATAGTCTGATAATGGGCTTCTGTCTCTGGCTTACATCCCCTTACTGGAGCTCAGTTGACTTTATCCAAGACACACAAATATTGCTACCAAAGTTTTATCCAATTGGCACCCTTCCTCCAACTTTTGTTCATCCTTCCACTCATATTGTCAATTCTAAGGATAAAGGAAAAAATCCTGGCTTTGTATTTATAACCTTGACTACAACAACATAGTCTCTTGGTTATCTCAAATCAAGTATGCGCAGATGATCTTCAAGAACTTGAACTTACTTTATATGTCAAAAAACAGCATGAGAATTCATGACTCAATGGAATTTAGGCATTTATTATTTACTAGGTAATAAGCTTAATATAGTCAAGGTTACATTAATAAAAAATGATTTCTTTTCAGGTAACATAATTAATCATAAAATGAAATTATGGAGAATAGGAAACAATGTGACAGAGTTTGTTCTACTGGGGCTCACAGAGAATCCAAAGATGCAGAAAATCGTATTTACTGTGTTTTTTGGTCATCTACATCATCTCTGTGGTAGGAAATGTGCTCACTGTAGTCACTATCATTGCCAGCCCATTATCAGGGTCCCCCATGTACTTTTTTCTGGCCTATCTCTCCTTCATTGATGCCTGCTATTCTTCTGTAAATACCCCTACACTGATCATAGAATCGCTCCGTGAAAAGAAGACCATCCCATTCAATGCATGTATTATCCAAATATTTGGGGAGCATTTCTTGGAGGTGCTGATGTTATCCTGCTTACTGTGATGGCCTATGACCGCTATGTGGCCATCTGCAAGCCATTGCACTACATGACCATCATGAATCGGCAGGTGTGCAGCCTTCTAATGGGAGTGGTATGGGTGGGAGGCTTCCTACATGCAACCATACAAATCCTCTTTATCATCCCATTACCCTTCTGTGGCCCTAATATCATAGATCATTTTATATGTGATCTTAACCCTTTGCTCAATCTTGCCTGCACTGATACCCACACTCTAGGGTTCTTTGTTGCTGCCAACAGTGGTTTCATCTGTGTCTTAAACTTCCTCCTCTTGATGGTCTCCTATGTGGTCATTCTGCGCTCCCTAAGGAACCACAGCTTGGAGGCAAGGCGCAAAGCCCTCTCCACCTGTGTCTCCCACATCACAGTGGTTGTCCTATTCTTTGTGCCCTGCATATTTGTGTACATGAGACCTGCAGCTACTTTATCTATTGATAAAGCAGTTGCTGTGTTCTATACTACAATAACACCCATGTTAAATCCTTTAATCTATACCTTGAGAAATGATCAGATGAAAGATGCCATTAGAAAATTGTGTAGTAAGAAAGCTATTTCAGATGCCAAATAACGTGCCTGGAGATCTACATTGATTCAACTCGAGCAAAGGTCAAAAGGAAATTTTGGATGTCCTTTTTGCAAAGAGCACCTATGAAATGAAAAAAAAAAAAAAAGTGAATGATATGAATCCTAGACTTTGCATTGAAAAGAGCAAAGTGGGCACAAGAAAAGGAAAAATAACCCTAAGCCAGGATCACTCTTTGAATATTTGGACAATTCTATCAAACTGGGGTTTAGTTTTACTAGCTTCATTCATGTATATGGATTCATATGCTTTCATACTAATTTAATAATTAAAAATATATTGGAATTAAGCAGCAATATCTATAACAACTCAAAGAGGGTGGCATTATCCGTATTTTATAGGAGAGGAAGCAGAAAGGGGAAAGTCTCAAAGCAAGAACACCAAAGAGTCAATAATCTGAATCTACCTGATTTCTCAGTCCATGCCGTTTATGCTATGATGCAATGCAAGGCAATGGTGATAGAAAAATGATTGTAATAGTTACCATATATTGAACTGGGATAGCGCCTCAACTCCATATTACATGTAATATATATTATAATATATATGTATTATAATGTTATATATATAGCATGCATATACATGTTATATTATTATATACGTATATATCATAGTGATATATAGTTATATAAAATTATGTATTATATTTATATTAATTTGTGACTAAAATTAAATTCTAGAGATGTTCCATTAACGACTCTGCTTAATTTTATTTATCATAGGTGATGATAACACATCCCTGTAATATTGTGTTTTGTAACTACCTTAGGAATAAGAATATTATACCATGTTTCCAAATTTCCTGTAGACCTCAGAATCATTTTATATCGTTCATATCACCCATCTTATGCTGATAAGCCATTAAAAAATGTGATGTTCAATAAATGATTTTTAAGTACCATACAAGAATTTATAGTCTTTATGTAATTTTTGCTCCTTAAAGATTTGTCCTGTAACAAAGAATAGTTTCTACAAGTAGAGCGATGTCTAGTCGATGATAAATGTGGAAAGAAAAATAAAAGTATAAAGGAAGGTAAAAATAAAAATACTAGAGTGTATAGAATTATTTTCTCATTTTTGTCTGATTCGGACTCTGAGCCTTCTAACTAGATCTCTTCAAGAAACTTCAATTTGTTTTAACTCCTGCTTAAGATGTGTGATGAGAAAGAAATTGAAACTAAGATTCTCAGTTAAAAAGCAAATAGCTTAACTTGCTACTCTTCCTGCTTTCAGTAAGATTTCATCATATGATTGGGAACTGTTCATGTTATTTTTCCCTTTTAATTAGTTTAATTTTTGGTAACATTTAATTATGAATAGATATTTTAAAAAATATACGTTTCCATCTACATTCAAAACAAATTCAGGATAAATTTATTCCATTTATTCCTTCTGTCCCTCAACAGAAGGAATATCAACAGAAATTTATTTAGCCCAAAGAATATATCAGACACATTAATGGTTGTTTCTCAATGGTAAATAGAGAGAAATTTGGTCTTGCCTTCAGAGAGCTTCAGATCACCTGAGAGAAACCCAACAGGGTCAGAAAATGACAACACCATATTATAAATGGTAAGGTAGTGGCAGCAAAGGGGTGCTGTGAAAGCATGCTGTGAGGAACACAAAAGAAAGATCCAGAGGTTCAGGAATGGTTCTAATATGAAATGATATACAAAAATGGAACCTGAAACATGACATTCTGTCCACAGTTTGAATATGTACACATCATTTGGTGTAGGAGCATTCCTAAGAGAGGGATTACATAACCAAGGTCAGGGGTGAAAATCAGTTTGTAGGAAATCTGGTGAATTCAGTGTGGTTATGGTAGTTAATTCATCTATTCAGTCAACAGTTACTTAGAGAACTCTTACCATGTGCTAGACAGTGTGCTAGACAATGAGTTTATAAAGTATAAATGACAGGGTATGGCCCTAGAGAGACAGGAACAGGGAAAATGAAGATCTCATAATCCTATTAAAGCTTAGTGCTAAATAAGTGTTTGCTTCCTCAAAAAGTTAAGAGTAGACCTACCCTACAACCCAGCAATTGCACTACAAGGTATTTACCCCAAAGAAACAGATGCAGGGAAAAGAAAGGGCCCATGCACCCCAATGTTCATAGCAGCAATGTCCACAATCGCCAGATTTGGAGGAACTGGGATGCCTGTCAACAGATGACTGGAAAAATATGTGGTTTGTGTATGTAGTGGAATATTACTCAGCCATCAATATGGATGAAAGCTACCTTTTGCATAGACATGGATGGAACTGGGGGTTATTATGCTAAGTGAAATAAGTCAATCAGAGAAAGACAGTCATTATATGTTTTCACTCAGATGTGGATACACGGCATACCACAGAGGACCATAGGGTAAGGGAGAGACAATCAGAAGGGAAGAAATCAGAGAGGAAGATAAATCACAAGAGACCCTTGACTCTGGGAAACAAACTGAAGTTGTGGAGAGAGGAGGTTAGATGGCAGGATGGTGTAACAAGGTGATAGGTATTAAGGAGGGCATATCTTGAGATGAGCACTGTGTGTTATGCTGAACTAATGAATCATGGAAACTCCACATTAAAAAAAATGTTGTACTATAAGTTAGCTAACTGAATTTAAATAAAAATACCCACTTGGCAACCTTAAAAATATTTATTTTGAAAGAATAAATAATATAGGATAAAAACAGAAAGGGAGACAAATCTTAAACCATAAGAAAAA
The DNA here is from genome assembly GCF_009829155.1 of Mustela erminea. Lineage (NCBI taxonomy): Eukaryota > Metazoa > Chordata > Mammalia > Carnivora > Mustelidae > Mustela > Mustela erminea. Next base: position 99,276,442 of record NC_045622.1, on the reverse strand, counting down.
ACTGAGGGTTGGTGGAGGAGAAGTAGGTGGAAAGATGGGATAATTGGATGATGGGTATTAAGGAAGGCACTTGATATAATGAGCAGTAGGTGTTATAAGCAACCAATGAATCACTGCATTCTATGCCAAAAATAGTAATACACTGTAAGGGACTGGTTGGCCAGAGAGAGCCATTTTGTTGCAGTGAACTTAGATTGACCCTATGCAGTGAACTTAGATTGACCCTGCCCCTCCCAGAGGAACTTACTTGCAAAGCCTAGATACAAAGGCCAGTCAGGCCAGGTGAAGACATCCAATCAGAAGGGCATACCTATATTTACTGAGGTGAGTTTAAATCCCATTGGCTACCTGTGTGGGGGCGGGGCTCAACCACCCCTATAAAGGTTAGTCTGCAAGGCTGAAGCTGGGGAGGAGTAGGAGAGTCGTCAGAGCCGTCAGAGCCATCAGAGCTCTTGTAAGAGCTGTAAGAGCCATCAGAGCTGTCAGAGCTCTTGTAAGACCCGTCAGAGCCCTCAGAGCTCTTGTAAGAGCTGTCAGAGCTGTCAGGGCTCTTGTCAGAGCTGTAAGAGCTATGAGAGCTGCCAGTGGCCCCGCCGCCTCAGGGAGCAGACTCGCAGGAGGAGCCCACTGAGGCACCCTGGTGCCCCTAAAATCATGGACTTTAACAACTCCTTTGCTATAGAGAATATTTCCTCATGTGGTCTAGCCAACATACCTGAATTATTAATACAGAATTATTAAAATTTTCTTTTTCCATCACAATTCACAGATTATATAACATTGTCTTAACTGTGCATATAACCGATATTGTGCCTGTAAGCTTGTCCTTACCCTCTCAACGTCTATAAAATGAACTATGTTTTAAAGTTATTTTTGAATGATTAAATTAATATTTCTTTCTAGTTATTATTAAACTCTTAAGTTCCGATTTTTGTCACTCAGGATCATGATACCAGCTGAACAAGTAAGTACACTTTGAAATGGTTTCTTCCCTATCCTATGTAGGTCTAGCTGGCTCCTTGTTTTGTTAAAAAGATGTTGAGCCCTGTTGTTTGACACCAGATCTTCTCGGGCCTGTTTCATCTCTGTATTTCTCAGCATATAGATTAAAGGATTGAACATAGGAGCAATGATGGTGTAAAACAGAGCAAATATTTTATCTTCAGAGAAAGTGGTTGGAGGTCGAAGGTAGGCAAAGATTGAAGGCCCAAAAAATAAAGCTATCACAGTGATATGAGACCCACAGGTAGAGAGGGCTTTGCGTCTTCCTTCAGCTGAGTGATGCCTTAAACTGAATAATAAAATAATATAAGAAAAAAACAAAACCGCAAATGTCACTAAGGTAACCAGTCCTGAATTGACAACCATAAGGACACCAGTGATGTAGGTATCAGTACAGGCCAACTTTAGCAAAGGAAAAATATCACAAAAGTAGTGATCAATCTCATTAGGACCACAGAAGGGCAACCTGATTACCATAAGAAATTGAGGAAAGGAGTGGACAGCCCCACCAGCCCACGCAGCCAAGACTAGGAGATGGCACCTTGTCCTGTTCATGATAAGCAAGTAGTGGAGAGGTTTGCAGATGGCAGCGTAGCGATCAAAGGCCATGACTGTAAGGATTAATACTTCAGTCATTCCAAAGAAGTGCATTGTCAAGACATGTAACATGCAACTACCATAGGAGATGGTTTTTCTTTCCACTAGCAGGTCAGCAATAAATTTAGGTGTAATGCTAGAGGTAAAACAGATGTCCATAGAGGATAAGTGGCTGAGGAAGTAGTACATGGGTTGGTGCAAAAGAGGACTGCATCTAATGGAGACAAGGATCAGAAGGTTTCCTGCCAACAGGACAACATAACAGAATAAGAAGAGCACCAAGCAAATTATTTGCATTTTCTGGTCATACGAAAGTCCCAAGAGAATGAATTCTGAGACATTCCTCTGGCTCTCCATGTATTTCAGACTGGCATAGATTGTAAACAGATGGGTTAAATATCTGAAAAGAAAAAAAAAAATGGGAATCTGCATAAAAAAATTAGCAGCATGGCAACAATACTATAAACTTTACCAAAAAGCAAATTCATATCATTGAGTACATATTATTTATTCCTGATACCTAGATTTATGCTTTTTTTAAATTTCTCTTATGTTAGAAATCTATTGTAAATTATTCTATAACTGGAAAATGATGTAATTTTCAGCATTACCATCCAAGATGATGGAATAATCAAATGTTAGATTTATGTTAAAGCAATAAGCTTATTATTATTAGTTTTATTAATTAGATAACAAAGGACTTAAATTTACATAGTTAAAAATTTTGCACCTTTTAAAATGTACATGTTTATGCATAGGTGAAACTCTTTTTCTTTCAGGATGATCTGGACAAATTCTGTTTTATTTGGGAATGTATCCTCAGGAATGAAAATTTATTAAAAATATATCAGTTTTTGGAGTGCCAGGGTCCCTCAGTTGGTTAAGTGTCCAACTCTTGATGTTTTCTCAGGTCATGATCTCAGGGTCGTGAGACAGAGCCCTGTATTAGGCTTTGTGTTGGGTGTGGAGCTGCTTAAGATTCTCTCCATCTTCCTCTGCCTCTGCCCCCACATCTCTCTATCTCTATCTCTCCCTCTCTAAATAAATAAATAAATAAATAAAGATTATCTTCCTTGCCCTTTGGACAAACAGTATCAATTGCATATTTTGAACTAAAATACTGGGGCACCTGGGTGGCTCAGTGGGTTAAGCCTGTGCCTTTGGTTCAAGTCATGATCTCAGGGTCCTGGGATCGAGTCCTGCATTGGGCTCTCTGCTTGGCGTGGAGCCTGCTTCCTCCGGTCTCTCTCTGCCTGCCTTTCTGCATACTTATGATCTCACTCTGTCAAATAAATAAAGAAAATCTTGAAAAAAATAAAAATAAAAAAAATACTAAAATACTATCAGGCACATTAAAACGATTCAATTGTAAAAAATAAAGAGCCAATTTTTTTCATTTCTCCTATTTACATTTTACAAGCTAAATAAAAATTGTTTTAAATTAATCTAAATTTGTGATTGCAAATGCAAAATGAAATATGTAAAGAATTATATTTACACTTTTATATTTCATGACTTTTCCTAGGAACTTCAGTATTTTATATGTGATCTAGAGAATAAAATTCAACAAAGAATATGATAAAGAATGTAGCTCAAAGAGAGATTTGTTTCAACCCTCAGCAACTAGATTTTACATCAGTGAATGGATCAAAGATTCATAAATTTGCATCTTTCGCAGAATCTTGAATCTTTCTCTTGAAAGAAAGAGGGTTGGATAGACAGAATATACTCTGGGAGCTCTTTTAACCAACACTGAGGAATTAAATGTCACTCAATGAGATGCAGACACTACAGCACAGCTTTTCTCTTTATCTAACCTGATGTAACTACCATTTCTGGCCAGCCTGGGTGAATATTTTAAAACAGAGAATACTAATATAGCAAAGGTATTTAGAAGTCATCAAATCCACCAAAACTCAAAACCTATGATTTTAAGATCATTTTAGGTAACTGGTGTAGCATTTTTGAATAATATATACTATAAGAAACTCATTCTGTTTTAATTTATCATTCAACTTTAATTTCATCAAGAAGAAAAAGAGTCCATTTCTACTATGACTTTGGTACCTCTATCAGGCTTCCTAACCTCTCTCTTGTTTTTAATAAAGCAAACACAATTATCAGTTCACTGTGTTCAATAGTGAATGGTACCTAAATAGATGTTAATAATTTTATGATTCTTGGATCAATTTTCTCCTTACCTTATTGCAGCCAGTGCTGATTCCTAATTTAGGAGATGGCATACCATTTACAGAGAGATGTGTTTGCCTAAAACAAATTGACTCAAAATTAATTGGTAGATAAACAACTTAAGTGGACGTCACTTATATATCCAAACCCTGGGTTTCCAATAAAAGAGATGCAGATCAAGATAATCTAGGTAATTTAGCATCAATATGTAATAATCATGTGGAGGACAGATATCTTCATTCCCACTCAGTCCAGAGAGCTTCAGTAGATGCTTGTGAGCAGTGCAAGATGATGGGGTGTCCTGCAGACCAGCAGTGAGAAGATACATTTTGAATTCTCATCCCAATTATTTAAAAAAAAAAAAAGTGTACAAGGTAACGATTACTGATCACCTAATCTATGTTTATGAATATCTTGAGGGATATATTTTGCAGTTAATATAAATATGTGGTCCAGCATTCTTCATTCCAAATCATTTTGAAATAATTTTTCATCAGTTATAGCTATGTGCCTTCCTTCTGGTAGGATTCTGATTCATTTTCTAGATTATCACCAATGTTTCACCCATAACAGTTCTTAAACTCTCATCCTGATATCTGAGTGGGAAATGCTATTATAATTACTGCTGTTAACTGAAGTAAAAGGGATATGTGAATGCAGTCCATGATAGATTTATTGTGATTGAAACATGTAATATATCCTTGGCCGTATTTTCTCAGTTTGTCAAGTAACTGATATCGTAAGTGATGAAAGGAAGAAATTTAGGCATTTTCTAGTTGGAATCATGGACCACGAAAGATATAGAAACATGGAGAAGTATAATAACTGAATGGTGAACTGTTTTGCTTCAAGTTGTTTTTTGATAGCCGCAACGATCTAAATATAAAAAAGGAAAACAATTCACCTAAATACTTCCAGTGGTCAGAGGTTTGATATTAAGGAAAATATGTCCTAATATATGTTTTATTCCCCTTTAATTATGACTATTTAGAATAGATGTATAAAGGTTAAAATCTGAATAATCTGATCAGTGTTCTATGAGAAGTCAATAATTCAGCATAAGCAAGGACAATACCCATTTTTCTCATTAACTTTGTTTAATATCTTCCTTTCCTATACACCAATAATTTTTAATAAGAGCTCAGTAAACAAAATTAACTGTCTCCCTTTCTAGACCATTTATGAATGTTGAGATTATTTCTAACAGCTTAAAGCTTCATTGTCCACATTTATAGAATCCATAAATTATTACATAATTCAGACTATATTGAAGAATATCAAAAATAATGTGAAATGCCCCAGTGTTGTACATAGTTCAAAGCCACATATTAGCTTCCTTTTACTTTTTCAAGTTAACAGTCTCTGAGATTGTCATGTACACATCTGTCACCAAGTCAACAGGGAAAAAAACTAAACAAAACAAAAAATCAAAATGTCACAATATATATTAATAGGGTTGACCATGATAAATTTCAGTTGGAGCAATCTGTTAGTAAAAAGAAGTAAAAATTAATCTATAAAATTGTTTGTGTTGGGGACTTTTTAATACTAATCACTGGCCTGTAATTTCCCTGCACTATAAAAATACAATCAAATTATAATTTTATTTCTTTGGTTGAATTGTATAAAAATTCTTCATTGTGTATTAATTATGCTATTTAGATAATAAGAATAATTGCTCTTATAGTTAGAGTTTCCACCATAAGTTCAGATTGTCTCCTAACGATATCAGAATATGGCCCATGATAGTTCCATTAATTCAATCAGATAAATATAGTCCATTTTAGAATGACAAGTTTTTTGAATGTTAGAAAATTACTCATCATTGGGACATGCAATCATAAATTGGGCTATTCCTTCATAAGAATATAATGGAAAATACAAAAGTATCAAAAAGAGACTCAATAAATTTCACTGAAACTTAAAAAATTTCATTAAGTTCAACTCAACTGTTTTTGTTCTCAAGTGGAATTCTGCTCATGAATAATGCACAATAAGACTATAGTTCATGAAATTATTTTGTGTAATCACATTATCTTATGTTGCTAGAGAAAATATGGTTTAAGGATGGAATTAAGTGGAATAAATTTAAATAGCATATAACCACCCCAAAGCACAGTTGGTGGAGCATTCCCCAATGAAAGTGGCATGGTAATTCATAGATCATTAGATCTCAGTGGCTGTAAGATTGCCTTTAGGTGAAATCAGGGGAGCTCCCTCCTGAGGTACTCACTCTGCTGATTCTTCTCCGGTATCTAAAGATAAAATAAAATGCAGAGATTTACAAACCAAATATTCAAGCATATTTTAGGTTAATTCTCTAAAATTAATTTGAAAATTTCAACATATCTTAGAACACTTTACATATTTGCAAGGGGAGTAGAATTTAATATCCATTGAACCATCAGGGATGTAAGAAATGGATTTTAAGAAAGAGAGAGACAGAGAGAGAAAGAAAGAAAGAAAGAAAGAAAGAAAGAAAGAAAGAAAGAAAAAGAAAAGGAAGAATGGAAGGAAAAAATTAAGTATTTTGAAATTCTTACGAAAACAGATATACATTTTAAGTCCTAGGAGTCACTTATTTTATACCAATTGCTGGAGAAAAGTTGATTCAGAAGAACAGAATATAACATATGACAACACAGAGTTAATAGGTCTTTGAAACTCTAAGAAATTATATTCCTAGAGGTATTTCTGAACAGATCTTCACCAAATGCCTCTGTGTTGCTCTCCATGGTATTGACTCGGGTGCCTGTGGGCAATTTCTAGATATAACTTTACTTTTCATATTTGTGTTGGCTTGTGTAAAGCACTTTCTCAGGAGGCTCCATAATGCTCTAGTCAGAAAGAGCAATTCAGAAACTCTGCCTGACTTGCACTCATCTTGCTTTCTGAATTAAAATAATACAGCATGGAATAGCATTAGGGTAGTGCTGGTCAAGAACGACTTCACTGAAAACAAAAACATACATTTACTTGGGCAATTAAAATGACTATTTGAGAGATACAGATTCAGGTAGAAACCCAAATTGTGTTTCCAGGAAGTCAAAGAGAAGCAGAGTTATACAGGTGAAAGGCTATGAGTCTAATTGTCATTCAGGTCCTCTATGTAAAACAGAGATTGGAATTAGGGTTACATGGATTGGTTGGGGTAACATGCAAATGAGAGTTTGGAGCTCCTTTATAAGTGAAGGATGCAATGATTCAGTTGTCATGGCAAGGAGGAAGTTAAGTCCAGGCTGGGGCTTGCTGTTCTCTGAAAGTTTCAGGAATCTTCATGGGTTCTCTAATGGGGCCATGCATAAATGCTTTCTCACTTATGAACTCCTGATCCTATAAAGAAAAAAACAAAACAAAAAAAAACAAAAAACAAAAAACAAACAAACAAAAAAAACCTCTCTTAAATAGGCTTGCTTGCTCCATTTGGAAATTCCTTTTATATTAGCCTCAGAAAACTCTGAAATGGGAAAAGACAAAAGAAACAAACACATGCAATACAGTTCAATGCACATCATTATCTAGAGTAACCTTTATGGATAGATTAGATAGATCAATAAAATAGTGACCCACTATCAAGTGGAGTTATTTATTGCTAGGGACTAACAGTGATGAAATAGATGACTGAGGAATGGAGGACAGAAGTAAAGGAAAGATAAAAGAATAAACAATCCATTCTTCATACACATGCTAGGTAAAAATGTTATATCATTAAGTGAGAATATAAGAAACTATGAGGAGAAATCAGCACTCAATGCCCAGCAATTCTGTTTACCATTTGCCCAGGCCCTAAGTAAGTTCAACTGTACAGGTTATTTGGTTCAGCCAGAAATGTACACATTGATATTCAGGGAACAATTTTCCATCATATACAAATCCATATATAAAAAATTTCCTTGGGGTGCTGGTGGCTCAGTGGGTTGGACCTCTGGCTTTGGCTCAAGTCATGATCTCAAGGTCCTGGAATCAAGCCCCATGTAGGAATCCCTGCTCAGTTGGGAGCCTGCTTACCCCTCTCTCTCTGCCTACCTGTGATCTCTCTGTTAACTAAATAAATAAAAGCTTTAAAAAAATCCTTTATACATGTTAAACTTAAGGAGATCAAATTTTACAGAATCTTATCAGATACAAAATAATAATAATAATAATAATAATAATAATAATGATAATAATAATAATAAACAATTTATCCAGAGATTATTTTGTGTTTCAAGTTTATTGTATCATTGCATCTCCTAATAGTGCATCCTGTGAGTTAAGTAATGTTAGTTCTCTGGTTCCAATAAAAACGCAGTCCACTAGAAGTTAAAAAGATTTGCCCAAAGAGCTACTAAATAAGAATAAGGAAAAGAACTGTGTGCCTTCTATGAGTGAAAGGAGCTGGTTTTTATATGTTTACTACTTGCCTCCAGCTTGGACAGTGTAGTAACTCTGAGTAAATAAGAAAGTCTAGTACTTCAGAATGATGGATATCAGAACTCAGTGTTTTACTGTTTGTCCATTTCAACATAACACATGGTTTTGACCAAGCTTCACTCAGACCTTTTGTCAATACACAGGACATAGTTGGTCATAAGTCTACCAATAACACACACAAACATATGAGCATATTCCTTAGAGATGTGTACAAGTACCTCATTTATCACCTCAATCCCTGCATTTGTCTCAGTTCATATTAACTCACTCTTCTCAGAATTGATTTTGGTATATTTTTCTTCTTTTCTAATTCCCTTATAAAACCATTTGTTTTATGGGTTGTATGAGCTTACTTCCAAAACTGAGATTTCAGGTATTTTTGAAGGTATTAGGTATTGTTCTATAGGTTGGAAAGTGAATTCTAGAGAGAACAACTTACAAGTGGATAACTAATCTAGGTTCAATATATTTTTGATGGGCCTACTATATAATATTTTTATATTTTTTGCCAAAATAATATTACAGATTCTTAAGAAAATAAATCAAATCAGAAAAGATTTTGGTTCTGTTGTGTAGCATTCTTTCTGATGGGTTGAGTATTTCCTTTGACCCATCCTGAAGGCCCTCAAAACATCACATACCAAAGACACAGACAGACAAAAATGATCACACATATAAGGTACAAATATTACAATTCTATACTTTTAAAAATAATCCATATATTTTTTTGGAAAATTAATAGGTTAAACCAGGTCAAACCAAACTATACTAGACAGACTTAATTTCCTATGAAAGAGGCAGAATGTTTTCCCTTGATATTCTATAGGTTTCATGGACCCATGAAGAAAAAACAAAACAAAACAAAACATAATTAGTTAGATTTCTGAAAAGTTTAAGAGCAGAAATACTAAAAGAAACTTTCCTGACATTAAAGACAAGCATTATCTCATTTATGGTTTTACCTAGACTTCTTGGCTGTGGGGCAGAAGTAATTCACTTGAGAAAACTGCGTGTGGAAACAATACATTCTGCTGAGAAAAGGCAAGTGCTTTGGCAGAGAGAAACGTCTTCCCAAATGGGAACCAAAACACAGAGCTGACTTGATTATGTGATTAAAAAGACAAGGGATAACTGAAAATTAAAATAGTAGCACCTCCAAATGCAGAAAATAAGTAAAAAGACCTAATAGGTGGCTGAGATTCAGCCAGTTTTCATTCGTTCCCTGATAGCTACATGAAATGTATGTTGAATTTTTAAACTTTCTGACATTACATATTTTATTACATATTTTATCAATTCATAATAGTTCATAGTGTAACGGGAAGTTCTGGATAGTGAGAACAAACAATAAAGTCATTTATTAAATTAATTCATTAATTGTTTATTTCTTAATTTGTGTGGGTTCATTGCTGGAAAATGGATAAAAGAAAAATGAAGATATAGTGCATCTTTGCCTGAGTTGACTCAAACCAGGAAAACATAAGAAAAAATACTAATATAGGGCAGATGATTAATTTAAAAGGAGTAAATGTACAGTTTCATAACAACAAAATAACAGAGGAAAATCAGAAATACTTCTGGTCTATCTGTGAATTGGCAAAAACTTCTGGAAAAAGGAAAATATCAGGAGTGTGACTTACATTTAAGACATGAACTCTAGGGGCGCCTGGGTGGCTCAGTGGGTTAAAGCCTCTGCCTTTGGCTTCAGGTCATGATCCCAGGGTCCTGGGATTGAGCCCCTCATCAGGTTCTCTGCTCAGCGGGGAGCCTTCTTCCTCCTCTCTCTCTGCCTACTTGTGATCTCTGTCTGTCAAATAAATAAATAAAATCTTAAAAAAAAAAAAAAAAAAAAAAAGACATGAACTCTAACGCATAGTGGGGGCAGCATTATAACCAGGAAAGATAGAAGAAACAGTCATATAGCTGATAGACTTTAGAGTATGTTTGAAGAATGTGTAGTTGGGTGTAGTTGGTTGAAAGCATCCTAGCAAAGGGAAAAAAAAAAAAAAAAAAAAAAAGAAAGGTAAAGAAAGAGGAAAGATATATAACGTGTTTCCACTAGCCATATGTCCCAGCAAAATCTTCACATGTGTTAGCCAAAGTACTGCTACAACTTTATACAGTACAATATTATGCATTTCGTAGACATTTGAAAAATGAGAATGCATATATAATTAAAGCAAATTGACAAGACCCAAAGATGAAAATGTACCCGAGTCAGCAATCACCCAGCTCTCCCTGAGCTCCCAACCTGTCATTGTAATGCCATAATTCCTACCAATGTAATGCCTTCTGAGATTAGCAAATTTGGCCAGGACGAATTTTGGTAAGCAAGAGAGAAGTTTGGATTTTATTCAAGGAAAATAGGGTTCCATCTATATTTTTGGAAAGGGCTGTGCTATGTGTTTTAGAAAATCATTTCTAGCATTCCTCAAACCCATTCAACCACATCTGCCACTAGTTGGAAACTTTAGCATGCAGATTGCAATCTGAACTATAGTAATTTTCTTCTTTGACTCTTAAAATGTTAGAGATCATTTAGTCCAACTCCCCAAAGAAAGCTATATATCTTCTACAACATCTCAAATAATAAATGCGCTGGGAACACAGGGTGAGAAGTAAAATAAATATCATCTTTACCTGAAATTTTTTTTAAAGATTTTATTTAGCATGCAGATTGCAATCTGAACTATAGTAACTTTCTTCTTTGACTCTTAAAATGTTAGAGATCATTTAGTCCAACTCCCCAAAGAAAGCTATATATCTTCTACAACATCTCAAATAATAAATGCGCTGGGAAAACAGGGTGAGAAGTAAAGTAAATATCATCTTTACCTAAATACTTTTTTAAAGATTTTATTTATTTATTTGACATAGAAAAACCAGGGGGGAGTGGCAGAGGAGAAGCAGGTTCCCTGCTCAGTAGAAAGCCCTATGCAGGGCTTGGTCCCATGATCCTGATCATGACCTGAACCACATGAACCACCAAGGTGCCCCTACCAGAATTTTGAATGTATCATTTTAGACCACACCTTCCCCATGGCGATTTTCATCTCCATGTTTCTCAGGGTGTAGATGAGAGGATTCAGCATGGGGGCAATCACAGTGTAAAACACAGAGACTTCCTTATCCTTGTTCTCACTTCCGGCAGGTAGAACATAAATATAGATACAAGGCACAAAGAATAAGATGACAACCATTACATGAGAGCTGCAGGTTGAAAGAGCTTTGCGTCTCCCTACAGAAGAGTATGTCCTAAGATTGTATAATATGAGAATGTAAGAAGCCACCAGGACAAGAAAGACAGCAACCACCACCATTCCTGAGTTTGCAATCATTAAGATATTAACAACATGAATGTCTTTGCACACCAGTTTTAAGAGAGGCTTCACATCACATATGTAGTGATCGATCTGATTAGGACCACAGAAAGGTAAATGGAGTACTACCAGCAGTAGAGCGCCAGAGTGCCAAAAACCCACACCCCAGGCCATGAAGATCAACATGTTACACCTCCGCCGGTTCATGAGGACCATGTAGTGCAGGGGCTTGACAATGGCAACGTAGCGGTCTAAAGCCATGGACACCAAGATGAATATCTCCACACCCGCCAGCAAGTGGGCAGTGAAGAGCTGGGTCATACAGTTGTTATAGGAAATGTTTTTTCTTGCTGTGACCAAGTCCCTGATTAGCCTGGGGACCACCGTGGAGGTGTAGCCGAGATCCATGAGGGAAAGGTGACATAGAAAATAGTACATTGGTTGTTCGATTAGATGGCTGCAGGTGATTGTGAATAAGATGAGAAAATTTCCCATTAAGATTACCAAATAACAAAGCAGGAAGAAGAAAAAGAACAGTAGCTCCATGTGCTTATTTCCCCACAGACCCATGAAAAGAAATTCTGTGACATTGTTCTGATTTTCCATGTGGTTGAGGTGATTCCAGAGACATAATAGAAACTTAATTTATCTGAAATAACACAGAACATATGACATATACAAAAGCCTTTTAAAATTTTGTAATATTTATAAATTGACAAAATATGTAGATTTCTTGCTGACTTTTTTCACTTACCTAATACACTCTAGCTCCATCCACATTGTTACAAATGGCAAGATTTCATTATTTTTTTAAAGACGTTATTTATTTATTTGACAGGCAGAGATCACAAGTAGGCAGAGAGGCAGACAGAGAGAGAGAGAGAGGAGGAAGCAGACTCCCTGCTGAGCACAGAGCCAGATGCGGGGCTCGATTCCAGGATCCTGGGATCATGACCTGAGCTGAAAGCAGAGGCTTTAACCCACTGAGCCTCCCAAGTGCCCCAAGAGTTCATTATTTTTAATGACTAATAATCCACTGTACATACACACCACATCTTCTTTATCCTTTCACCAATTAATGGACATTTTGGAATTTATATATAATATCCCAATCACACAAAATGTTCCATATATCCAGGAGAACTAAAGATATATTCTTGAAATAAGGACAAAATCAAGGCTCTGGATCATAGCAGAGATTGGTTGATAATTAGTTGATAATAGTTTCAGTGAGTCTTCTTTTTGAAAGGTTTGGTGAAGAGTCATAACATGGAGAGGCAGGGAAAAAGGAACTGGGACACAATCTGGAATCTGATATAAGTTCCCCAGTCTGTTATATCAGTTTATTATTATATACAAGATTTCCCTTTTTTCTAATCATTTTAAAGACACATTTTGAGGTTGCTGTTTAAAATGCTAGAAGCAATGATTTGGAAGCTGTTTAAAATGCTAGAAACTAGTTATCTTCTATTGATATATTGAAGAACCCAAGACAATTAAAGAATGTGCTGCATATTTAACCATGCAGTTAAGCAGCATAGCCACCTAGATGCAGTAGAACTTGGAGCAGAGAGTGACTATGTTGAGCCATCACCTTTTACCTGTAACCAAATGTCTGCCACAGCGGACGTAATTTGTCTAAAAGTCTTAAAGTCAATGAATTATTTTAATGGTGCCACTGAAGGAACAGTATGATGTAATGGACAGATTTCTAGTCTAATGATCATGAAGGTGAGCATCCAAGCTCCTATGTCTTGTGACCTTTCTTGTTAGTATCGAGGAATTCATTCTCCCTGATCCTCTTTCTTCAGCTGGTATTGGAACCAATCATACTGGATCTGTCTGTCTTGTTTCCAGGGCAAAATAAATAAAGTTCATTTAGGGATATGAAATATAGAGGCTTATGATTCTGATATGATTAAATCTGAAGAAGAGTTCTCCCCAAAATGGAAAGCAACAAGTTGTTGTATAAGAAGATAGTTATCAATACTTCCATCAGTTCATTGGATTTACCTGTGGATTTTATATTCTTCCACAATGGGATTAGTTGAAGAACTCATGTTAGACATACATTGAATGCAAAGAAAAAAAATGATGTTATTATAAATTTGTTCTGGGTTAATAAAACAAAGCGTAGCAATATATTTATTTATGTTTAAGTTGAGGGTATTGAAACAGTCCTTATGTGTCAGGTTGTGATCAGTTAAAGGATATATATGGACTTACAGACAATTTTTCATAAAATTGTAGAACCAAACTGTAACAAGTTCAAATCTTGGTTAAGACTCAACATCTCTCAACATTTGATCCAGTATTGCTCAGTTTTCAGTGACTGAACATTATTTGGGAAAGCATATACTCATATAGAAAAAAAAAATTCTATAAAGCAGCAAAGCAGTGACCATAGAATTCTCTGGGAATGTTGCCTTATGCATAAATATCCTCTGTTCACATTTGAATCATTTTCTTTTTGGTCATTATTTAATTCATTAAATAAAAATCCTGTTTCAATTCTCTGTCTCTCTCTCTCTCCCTCTTTCTCACTCTCTCACACAAAAACACAGACACACTGTATATATGTATGAACAGGGTTTTTGGAGTAAATTTAGAGTCCACCTTTTTACATACGTTTTTATTTAAAGAATTTCTCTCAAGAACGGCTCTTTAGATTTTAAATCACTTGAGAAAAATGTATGAGGAATTCTTTGCATACACACGTTAACTACAGGTTAAAAGGAAAAGAAGTTTCATTAGCTTATTTGGAAGTGGAAATTATGACTGAGGACATGAGAATCTATGGATAGTGTAAAAATCCATCAAGGACAATTTGACATGATTTTTCTGGCTCTTAAAAATATTTATTCATTCATTCATTTATTTATTTTAGAGAGAGGGAGAGAGAGAGAACAAGCAAGCAGAGGCAGGTTAAGGGACAGAGGGAAAAGAGAAAGAGAATCTCAAACAGACTCCATACTGAATGCAGAGCCTGCCCTGGGCTTGATTTCAAGACCCTGAGATTGTGAGTTGCATGGAAAGTAAGAGTCAGATCCTGAACTGACTGAGCCACCCAGATGCCCTGATTCTTCTGGCTTTTTTAAAACTATTTATTACATCCAGGGCACTGGGTGGCTCAGTCCTTAAGCATCTGCCTTTGGCTCAGATCATGATCCCAGATTACTGGGATTGAGCCCCACACTGGGCTCCCTGCTCAGCGGGAAGCCTGCTCCTCCCTCTCCCACTCCCCCTTCTTGTGTTCCCTCTCTCACTGTGTTCCTCTCTGTTAAATAAATAAAATTAACTTTATCACATCTATAATAAAGAAAAATGTGATATTGAAATTTATGGGCTCAATTATGTGACACATTTATAGTTAAATCTTTAAAACCAGAATGGTAAATAATAATATATTCTAGGCACTTTAGTAACCTCTTTTCATTTACCAACCATTTTGTCTACACTATGACCTGATGAGGTATATTGTTGTACTATTGCCCCTGTTTTGCAAATAAGGAAATTTAAACCCAAGGTTATACAAGTATGAGGGGGCCGTTTGTATCTAAACCTTTTCAATGTGATTTAGAAGCTCATACTTTATTGATTTTGCTTAAATACCCTCTCATAAATAAAAACTTTAAACCTTCCCTTTACCCTTAAATTATCAAGATTTTATCGTGAATATCCTGAATGACCTCTCTAAAAAATAACCAACAAGAAAATTTATTCCAGAAGAATTTAAACTTAAAAATAAGGATGCAATAAGTTCCAATTTTTTTAGTAAGTTCGAATTTTTATGTAAAATAAATTGTTAAATATCCTAGTTATTTCTTCCCAATTTAAACATACATACTTATGTATATATACATACATTAATATATAAACATATATTACATTATACACATGCACACATACATACATAGTAATCAGGATGTTCACTTCTGTGAGATTTTAAACCTCTTTGGAATGTCAGGGTGATCCTCAGGCTGTGTTGTTTTTATTTTAATTTCTGTGCCTGTGCTATAAAATAGCAAACGCATGTGGAATGTCCCTGACTCTCCTGTGAATCTTCCATACAAAAGAAGCTTTCAGGAAAGTGTTACTGGGAATACCTTGAATTAAAAGCACAAGAAGGACCTGAGGGAAAATCTCCCACAGGCATTTTAGAGTGGCCAGGGCATATGTGGTTAAAATTTGAAAAATAAAGCCCACATTTTTATAAGGTCATATAGATGGGCTTGAGGATTTTTTCATTTACCTCATGAGAGTTATTAGTGAGTGATTCAATACTTCTGCAGTGTTATAGCCCTGATGTAATATTATGGATATATATATACATATTTTTCTCTGAAGTTGCCGTCCATTTAATTTCTGTAAGTCTATCAACATCTTACAATTTTTTTTTCTTTCGGTGTACCAAGATTCATTGTTTATGCACCACACCCAGTGCTCCATGCAATTCATGCCCTCCTTAATACCCACCACCAGGCTATTCCATCTCCCACCCCCCTCCCTTTCTCCCTCTCTCCTCTTCAAGAATAATTTCCTTGAAGACTGAAGTCTCTGCTGTTGATCATAATACATAATATATATTTAACAAATCTTGAATTATTTATCAATCCAATTATAACTTTTTCTGTGCTACTGGATATTACTTAGCTTGGGCACTTGTTAGAATTTGGCAATGCCACAGTGCATAACCATTTTCTCCCCTTATTTTTCTTTGTTTTTATCTTCCTTTGCTTTATCTCCCTCTCCTTGAGTGAGAGAGAAATAGAGTGTCAGAAGAACCTCATGGGGACAGGTTGAGTAAATCATAGCCCTTAGTACATCGCAGGTGATCCTCCTGGGTTCACGCCAGGTCCATCTAGGGGTTTTATTTTAATACATATTTTTCCTTTCTGCATTGCTCATCTCCACTTCTGCTTGCCCCTTCTCTGCACCCACCATACTCTAACACACTCAACTTCACTAGCCTGGGATGTTGCACACTCCTTGGTTTCTTCTATAGCTGTCCACATCATGAAAGTAAAGTCTTCCAATACTGCCCTTAAATTATAGCATTTGTCTTTTCCTTGCTGCATAACCCATACTCATATGCGCACTCAGTAATACAGCCTCAGAATGCATGAAACAAAATGAGGTAAATCCATATGAAAAAATATAAATCCATCTTCACAGGAGACAATTGCAATACTCCTTTTTTTTGAATTATTGATGAGTAAAGCAAACATTATGTCAGGAGAACAGAAAAGATCTGAAAAATACAACTTAAAAGTATTGTAGACACATACATAAAATTATATCTAACAAGAATATACATTTTATAGATAGAGAGATAGATAGATAGATAGATAGAATATTTACACAATTAAGCATTAGGTCATTAAAAAAGAAGAAGCCTCAATGTACTTTGAAGAGACATTACACCAAAGTCTGAGCACAACATGAGGTAGACCTAGACCTATGTTATTATTATTTTTTGTACAAATTGTTTAAAGATGTCTCTGTCAAATAGCTAGCTAACCTCTAAGCTAATAGAAGAGTTCTGTAACCATACAGAATATGGATTTTAGAAAAATAATTTAGAAAAATCACTAAACATACAAAGAACTACAATTCACAAAATATTTCCCACTTAAAATCAGAATAACACCAGGATGTTCCCTCTCATTACTTATAGCAAACAGTTTATTAAAGGTTTCTACTAGAGAAATTAGATTAAAAAGTAAATGAAAGCATCCAATCGAGGAAGAAAGAAGTAAAACTCTCTCTGTAACTAATCACATGATTTCATATACATAAAATCCTAAATATTCTACCAAAAAATTAGAGCTAATAAATGAATTCAGTAAATTTGCAAGATAAAACAATCAATGTACAGATATCAGTTGCACTTCTATACACTAACAACAAACTACTGAAAGACATTTTAAGAAAATGATCCTATATACAATAGCTGCAAAATCAACAAAATATTGAAGAATAGATTTAACCTAGGAGGTCAAAGGTTTTAGACTGAATACCATAAGATATATTAGAAAAAGATAAAATAATACACAAATAAGTGAAAAAAATTTCATGCTCAGGGAATTAGAAAGATAAATATTGTGAAAATGTTCACACAACCTAATGCAATCTATAGATTCAATGCACCCCTGATCAAAATTTCAATGGCCTTTTTCACAGGTAGAGAAAGAATTATCCTATTCTCTTTGGACTCACACAAATACCCTGGAAAACCAAAGGAATCCAGAGAAAGAAGAGTAAAGCTTAAAGCATCCCACTACCTGATTTCAAGCTGTATTACAAAGCTGTAATAATCAAAACAGTATGATATTGACATAAAAACAGGCACATAGAAAAATGGCACAGAATAAAGAATCCAGACATAGACATACGCATATACAGTGAACTGATTTTTGACAAGGGTACCAAAACACACAGTACAGAAAGAACAGTAACTTCAATACATGGCTTTGAGAAAACTGGATATCCATATGAAAAAGAATAAAATAGGACACCTCTCTCACACTAATCATGACACTGTTGGTTGGAATGTAAAATGGCATAGCCTTTATGGAAAACAATATGGTGATAATTCAAAGCCTTAAAAAAAATGATCTACTTTATATACCCAGTCCTACTTCTGGGTATATTTGAAAGACTTAATTCAGCATCTTGGGGGTGCCTGGCTGGCTCAGCCCATAGACCATACAGCTCTTGATCTCAGGACCTGAGGCTTAAGTCCCATGTTGGGTGTGGAGTTTACCTGAACAAAGTAAACAAATAAACCAGTATCTTAAAGAGATATCTACACACCAACATTTATGCTAACATTTACAATATCCAAGCTATGGAGAAAAATATAAATGTCCTTCAATAGATGAATGAAGAATATAATAATATTCAGCCATTTAAAAAAAAAGGAAATCCTGCCATTTTGAAAGACATGGTAAATCTGGAAAGCATTATACTAAGTAAAATAAGCCAGAAAAAGAAAGGAGATGGAGAGAAGTGAATTGGGGGAAACTGGAAGGGAGATGAACCATGAGAGACTGTGGACTCTGAGAAGCAAACTGAGCGTTTTGGAGGGGAGGGGGGTGAGAGATTGGGTGAGCCTGGTGGTGGGTATTATGGAGAGCACATACTTCATGGAGCACTGGGGGTGATGCATAAACAATGAATTCTGGAACACTGAATAGAAATTAAAAAAATAAATTAAAAAATGGAAAAAAAAGAGACAAATACTATGATACCATTTGTATGTAAAATCTCAGAGGAATAAAGAGAGCAGTTAGAGAACTTATTCTAGGAGAACCTGGGTGGCTCAGTGGCTTAAAGCTTCAGCCTTTAGCTCAGGTCATGATCCCAGGGTCCTGGGATTGAGCCTGCATCGGGCTCTCTATTCAGCAGCGATCCGGCTTCCTCCTCTCTCTCTGCCTGCCTCTCTGCCTCCTTGTGATCTCTGTTTGTCCAATAAATAAATAAAATCTTTAAAAAAAAAAAGGGAGAGAGAACTTATTCTAGCTAAACTATGTGGATATTTATATATATAAAATATCCCATAACAACACTGTGTGGTATTGCTATAAGGATAAATATATAGATCATTGAAAAAATAGAATATCCATAAATAGACCTAAATGTGAGTGTTTTTTTTTTTTTGTTTGTTTTTTTACAAAAATGTCAAGATAATACAGTGGGAGAAAGAATAGATGTTTTTTCAACTAACTATGTTGGGTCAATTGGATACCCATATGAAAAAAAAAAAATGAACATGGACTACTACCTCACACCATACACAAAAATTAACTCAAAATGAAGCAGAGACATAGATTTTAAAGCTAAACCTATAAAAATAATAGAAAGATTATTTTTATTAAATATTGCACAATTAGCGAAAACTATAAGAAAAACTGAAAATTGAAACTTGTTAATATTTTAAGTCTTTTGTTCATTGGATATCATTAAAAAAAAAACAATTCATAGACTAGGAAAAAATACAGCATACGCACTTATGTATAAACATTTTATATTATATGCAATTGTGTATTTAAATTATATATAAATATATGGTTTATATTTATTTGTTTTTATTTTTTTTTAATGTATAAAACATCTATATGACAAAAATACCTATATCTAGAATATATAAAAAGCACTTATAGTTAAGTAATAAGAAACCCAGAATTACTATTTTTATACTCTACAAAGGACTTGAAAAGAAATTCTCAAAGTAAGGTACAAATGCTGGATCATAGGGTAGTTCTATTTTTAACTTTTTGAGGAAACTGTAATGTTTTCTACAGCAGCTGCAAACTTCACATTCCCACCAATGGTGCAAGAGTGTTCCCTTTCCTCCAATCATCACCAATATCTGTTGTTTCTTCCATTGTTGATGTTAGTTATTCTGGCAAGTATGAAGTGATACCTCACTGTAGTTTTGATTTGTGTTTTCCTGACGATCAGTGATGTTGAGCACCTTTTCCTGTGTCTCTCAGCCATCTGTATATCTACTTTGCAAATATGTGTATTCAATTCTTCTGCCCCTTTTTAATTGGATCATTTGTTTGTTGGGTGTTGAGTTTGATAATTATATATATATATATATATATATATATATATATATATATATATTTATTTATTTATTTATATAGGATGCTACCCAACAATCCAGAAATTGCACTCATAGATATCTCCTCAAAGAATAGAAAAACACTAATTCAAAGTAATACATGCATCCCTGGTTAAAGAAGCATTATTTACAATAGCTAAATTATGGAAACAGCCCAAATATCTATCATCTTATGAACTGATAAAGAATAGGTGATGGGAAAAAAAAGAAAGAAAAGAATAGGTGATGATATGTGATGGCATATTATTTTGCCATCAAAAAGAATGAAGTCTTGCCATTTGCAATGACATGGATGGAGCTGGAGAGTATTATGCTAAGTAAAACAAGTCAGCCAGAGAAAGACAAATAACATATGATTTCATTCATATTTGGATTTAAGAAATAAAGCAAACCAGTATGGAGGGATAGTGGAGAGAGAGATAGAGAGGCAAAGCAAGAAACAGACTCTTTCAACTCTAGAGAACAAAGTGATGGTTACTATAAGAGAGGGGGGAGGGGGGTAGGGGATAAGTAACTGGTGGAGATTATGGAGAGCACTTGTGATGAACACTAGGCATTGTATCAAGTTGTTGAATCACTATATTGTACACATGAAAATAATATTAGCCTGTATGGAAACTAACTGGAATTTAAATGAAGACATTTATATATAATATATATTATATATCCAACAATAACATTAAAAAGTGTCCAACATCACTAGTCATCAGGAAAAGCAAATTAAAACCACAATATTATATTACCACATAACTCCTTGGGTGCCTAAAAGAAAAATGAGTAACAATATCAGGTGACAAGAATGTGGAACAATTCTTCTGGTTAAAATTACAACTTCCTGCTTGTGTTTTGATGTCTTGCCACAATTTTAATGTTACCTAGTATTTCTTACTGAACAGATCATGAATTCCAGAGATTATTAATTGAGATCCTATTAGAGTTTCTGTTTACTTTTCTATCTTTCTAGTGAATGTGTAAAATAGCTTTTGCAGTAAAGAATATTAATGGCTACCTTTCCATTTTTTATGCCCTCACTGCTCAAACTCAGATGCAATAAATAGCAGGTATCCCCAAAAGTGTTAATATTGTTAAGGAAGCAGTTCTATGTGGATCTGGAGTCAACAGGTTAAGTATATCACAGTCCCCACAATGAAATTATGCCATTTTTCTATTTACATGACATTTAGCTTTCTAACAAGTCAAAGTTCATGGGACATCTGTGTGGCTCAGTCAGTTAAGTTTCTGCCTTTGGCTCAGGTCATAATCCCAGGGTCCTGGGATTGAACACGGCCTTATGCTCCCTGAGCACTGTCTGTGTTCTGCTTTTTCCTTTCCTGCTCTCCCTGCTTGCGCACTCTGTCAAGTAAATCAATAAAATATTTACTTGCACTCTGTCAAGTAAATAAATAAATAAATAAATAAAGTATTTCAGAAAAGGAAAGAAGAGGAACCAAATTCCCCAAAGAGAAATTTTGTTTGGGTTCCAAGTACAGGGAATGTAATTCCCTATTTGAAACTGCATGTTTCTCAAACACGTCTCTTCAGCACACCTGTTTTTAAGAAAAAGCCTTTCCATCAGAAGAGATAATTAATTCCAGAGGGAGAAAGCAATAGTTGTAAGCCAAGGTCCTTGAACCTTTCTAGAAACCTCTTTAAATATCCATGCAGTGCCAGATGAAGGTGTTGTGGGGGGTTCACCTTTCCAGAGCAAGATTCATTATGGTAGAAATGACCCATTTGAAAGTGTTGCCTCCATATTTCTTGCCTCTTGCCTATGGGGCCAGAGCCATCTGGAGATCATTTCTCCACAGAGTGTCAGAAGAATCCATTCTAAATTCAAATCTCAGTTTTTCTGAGTAGAATTTTGAGGCTTTAGGCTAGGAGGAAAGTTTTAGACTAATAGAAACTACTTTCTCAAGAACTGTTGATTGGTTATCAAATTACCTAAATAGTCCATGTCTGAGTGTGTCATATCTTTCATATTAAAAGACCCCTATCCAAGAAGGCATCAGTCGGAGGATGGAATTATTTCTGAAAGCCATTAAATATCATTAAGATCATCTAAGTCTATAAGGTAAGTTTTTCATTAGTGTTGAATCATCTTAAAGATAGATCCTTTCTGGGGCGCCTGGGTGGCTCAGTGGGTTAAGCCGCTGCCTTCGGCTGGGGTCATGATCTCAGGGTCCTGGGATCGAGTTCCGCGTCAGGCTCTCTGCTCAGCAGGGAGCCTGATTCCCTCTCTCCCTCTGCCTGCCTGTCCATCTACTTGTGATTTCTCTCTGTCAAATAAATACATAAAATCTTTAAAAAAAAAAAAGATCCTTTCTATATGTAGTAATCATTATGTTTCAAAGCTTGACAAATATAACAATATTTTATCCTCACACTAATTATCCAATAGATACTTGGCAAATGTCATTAACCTAATTTGGCAAATGTAAGCTTGGAGGCTCATAGAGATTATATAATTTGTAGGACCCAGCTCTCTGACACCAGGTGCTTTTCTTTTTGCCATGACACACCTCCTTTCCCATTCAAGACTGATCACAAGCATGAAAATCAAATGTAAATACACTACACACACACACACACACACACACACACACACACAGAGAATACAAAAATATGAGTAATAAATGGCATAAATTACAGTCATTTAGTCCATGCAAGACCATGAAGACTCCTTCCTGAGGTTAACTGTTATGGATAATGTGAGTTTCTATGGCTTCTTGAGAAGTAAAATTGGAGATGAACCTTTGTGAGCTGATTGCATGGTTAAAGGTTTATGCATACATCACTCAAAATACCAATTATTCAAATCTCCTAGTTGCATACACAGTCACAAAAAAAAGTGAAAAATCTTATATGCCCCCCTTATGTGGTGGGCATGTGTATATGTTTCTTCAATCAATTCTTGTAACACCTAGGATACGGATATGATCATTTTCACTTCATGGATGAAGAAAAAGGATGTACACTGTCTAGAAATATACCTTGAATAAAGGAAGTTGCAAGTGTAAAAGGCAATGTTCTAGTCTAGTCTTTCTAAAGTTCAAACCAATACAGTACACTCAACCACTCTTGTAGTCATTTTCAAGGTGTGCAGAAAAATTTGGGGACCTATGCTTGTAAGGGGATTGAGAAGGTAGCTAATGGGTCTACACAAAAGGCTAAAGTAAGAGTGCTCCTCAATGAAAGCAGCGCCACATTTTTTATTAATATTTAAAAATTCCAATGTGTATATGTGTGTGTTTTGATGAAACTGTTTCATATA
Organism: Mustela erminea; assembly: GCF_009829155.1. NCBI lineage: Eukaryota > Metazoa > Chordata > Mammalia > Carnivora > Mustelidae > Mustela > Mustela erminea. The sequence goes on along the minus strand of NC_045622.1, from coordinate 99,253,017 downwards.
TACTTGCCTCCAAAATGACATGAAAGTCATTATATTTATTATGGCCTTGTGAAAGGAGATTATTACTTCAGGATTGTTTACTGGAACATGACAAGGTAGGGTAAAGATTAAAAATTTGGAGCAAAAACAAAATAGCAAGTATAATTTGATCTAACCTTGGCTCTACTCTTTACTATCTGCTGGATCTAGCCAGGATCCTTAATTCTTCCCTAAGTTTGCATCTTCTACTATGTAAAAGAAGTATAAAAGTAGTGGTAATCATCTTAGAGGTTTGTAGTGAGGATTAAAGAACTACATTTCTGCAAAAACAGAGTCTGGTAAGTTTTCGTTGGTATTGTATTTATTATTCTTATTATTTCCATCAGTTCTGCAATTGTTTCTTCATTTGCAAAATTGGTGGTGCAATACTAAGCATTCAGGTTACTACCATGCCATCCATGCACATAACAATCTATTATTAGAAGTATATATTTATTAGCTAGTATATTGTTCCTGGAGGTTTTTTTTTTATTTAAACTTTTTATCTAACATATAGTACATCATAAGTTTTAGATGTAGTGTTTCATGATTCAACAGTTGTATATAACATACAGTGTTCATCACATCACTTGCCCTCCTAAATGCCCATCACCCAGCTTCCCCATTCCCCTAAAATCTCCACTTGAGCAACCCTCAGCTTGTTTCCAAGAGTTAAAAGTCCTGGGGTGCCTGGGTGGCTCAGTGGGTTAAGCCTCTGCCTTCAGCTCAGGTCATGATCTTAGGGTCCTGGGATTGAGCCCCGCATCAGGATCTCCACTGAGCACAGAGTCTGCTTCACCTCCACCTCTGTCTGCCTCTCTGCCTACTTGTGATCTCTCTCTTTGTCAAATAAACAAATAAAGTCTTAAAAAAAAATAAGTCTTTCATGGTTTTGCCTCCCTCTATGATTTCTTCCCATTTAGTTTTCCTGGCCTTCACTTATGATCTGATGCACTATTTTTTGTATTCCACATATGAGTGAACTGCATGATAATTGTCTTCCTCTGATTGACTCATTTCACTAAGCCTATACCCTCCAGTTCCTGGGTTTTTGCCCAGTTACAACCAATTTTTTATGGTAGGTCCTGTAGCCTTTTATTATATTCCATAAGAAATATCCTATTACAATTTTTGTCAATTCTTTAAATAGTCTGATAATGGGCTTTCTGTCTCTGGCTTACATCCCCTTACTGGAGCTCAGTTGACTTTATCCAAGACACACAAATATTGCTACCAAAGTTTTATCCAATTGGCACCCTTCCTCCAACTTTTGTTCATCCTTCCACTCATATTGTCAATTCTAAGGATAAAGGAAAAAATCCTGGCTTTGTATTTATAACCTTGACTACAACAACATAGTCTCTTGGTTATCTCAAATCAAGTATGCGCAGATGATCTTCAAGAACTTGAACTTACTTTATATGTCAAAAAACAGCATGAGAATTCATGACTCAATGGAATTTAGGCATTTATTATTTACTAGGTAATAAGCTTAATATAGTCAAGGTTACATTAATAAAAAATGATTTCTTTTCAGGTAACATAATTAATCATAAAATGAAATTATGGAGAATAGGAACAATGTGACAGAGTTTGTTCTACTGGGGCTCACAGAGAATCCAAAGATGCAGAAAATCGTATTTACTGTGTTTTTGGTCATCTACATCATCTCTGTGGTAGGAAATGTGCTCACTGTAGTCACTATCATTGCCAGCCCATTATCAGGGTCCCCCATGTACTTTTTTCTGGCCTATCTCTCCTTCATTGATGCCTGCTATTCTTCTGTAAATACCCCTACACTGATCATAGAATCGCTCCGTGAAAAGAAGACCATCCCATTCAATGCATGTATTATCCAAATATTTGGGGAGCATTTCTTTGGAGGTGCTGATGTTATCCTGCTTACTGTGATGGCCTATGACCGCTATGTGGCCATCTGCAAGCCATTGCACTACATGACCATCATGAATCGGCAGGTGTGCAGCCTTCTAATGGGAGTGGTATGGGTGGGAGGCTTCCTACATGCAACCATACAAATCCTCTTTATCATCCCCTTACCCTTCTGTGGCCCTAATATCATAGATCATTTTATATGTGATCTTAACCCTTTGCTCAATCTTGCCTGCACTGATACCCACACTCTAGGGTTCTTTGTTGCTGCCAACAGTGGTTTCATCTGTGTCTTAAACTTCCTCCTCTTGATGGTCTCCTATGTGGTCATTCTGCGCTCCCTAAGGAACCACAGCTTGGAGGCAAGGCGCAAAGCCCTCTCCACCTGTGTCTCCCACATCACAGTGGTTGTCCTATTATTTGTGCCCTGCATATTTGTGTACATGAGACCTGCAGCTACTTTATCTATTGATAAAGCAGTTGCTGTGTTCTATACTACAATAACACCCATGTTAAATCCTTTAATCTATACCTTGAGAAATGATCAGATGAAAGATGCCATTAGAAAATTGTGTAGTAAGAAAGCTATTTCAGATGCCAAATAACGTGCCTGGAGATCTACATTGATTCAACTCGAGCAAAGGTCAAAAGGAAATTTTGGATGTCCTTTTTGCAAAGAGCACCTATGAAATGAAAAAAAAAAAAAAGTGAATGATATGAATCCTAGACTTTGCATTGAAAAGAGCAAAGTGGGCACAAGAAAAGGAAAAATAACCCTAAGCCAGGATCACTCTTTGAATATTTGGACAATTCTATCAAACTGGGGTTTAGTTTTACTAGCTTCATTCATGTATATGGATTCATATGCTTTCATACTAATTTAATAATTAAAAATATATTGGAATTAAGCAGCAATATCTATAACAACTCAAAGAGGGTGGCATTATCCGTATTTTATAGGAGAGGAAGCAGAAAGGGGAAAGTCTCAAAGCAAGAACACCAAAGAGTCAATAATCTGAATCTACCTGATTTCTCAGTCCATGCCGTTTATGCTATGATGCAATGCAAGGCAATGGTGATAGAAAAATGATTGTAATAGTTACCATATATTGAACTGGGGATAGCGCCTCAACTCCATATTACATGTAATATATATTATAATATATATGTATTATAATGTTATATATATAGCATGCATATACATGTTATATTATTATATACGTATATATCATAGTGATATATAGTTATATAAAATTATGTATTATATTTATATTAATTTGTGACTAAAATTAAATTCTAGAGATGTTCCATTAACGACTCTGCTTAATTTTATTTATCATAGGTGATGATAACACATCCCTGTAATATTGTGTTTTGTAACTACCTTAGGAATAAGAATATTATACCATGTTTCCAAATTTCCTGTAGACCTCAGAATCATTTTATATCGTTCATATCACCCATCTTATGCTGATAAGCCATTAAAAAATGTGATGTTCAAATAAATGATTTTTAAGTACCATACAAGAATTTATAGTCTTTATGTAAATTTTTGCTCCTTAAAGATTTTGTCTGTAACAAAGAATAGTTTCTACAAGTAGAGCGATGTCTAGTCGATGATAAATGTGGAAAGAAAAATAACAGTATAAAGGAAGGTAAAAATAAAAATACTAGAGTGTATAGAATTATTTTCTCATTTTTGTCTGATTCGGACTCTGAGCCTTCTAACTAGATCTCTTCAAGAAACTTCAATTTGTTTTAACTCCTGCTTAAGATGTGTGATGAGAAAGAAATTGAAACTAAGATTCTCAGTTAAAAAGCAAATAGCTTAACTTGCTACTCTTCCTGCTTTCAGTAAGATTTCATCATATGATTGGGAACTGTTCATGTTATTTTTCCCTTTTAATTAGTTTAATTTTTGGTAACATTTAATTATGAATAGATATTTTAAAAAATATACGTTTCCATCTACATTCAAAACAAATTCAGGATAAATTTATTCCATTTATTCCTTCTGTCCCTCAACAGAAGGAATATCAACAGAAATTTATTTAGCCCAAAGAATATATCAGACACATTAATGGTTGTTTCTCAATGGTAAATAGAGAGAAATTTGGGTCTTGCCTTCAGAGAGCTTCAGATCACCTGAGAGAAACCCAACAGGGTCAGAAAATGACAACACCATATTATAAATGGTAAGGTAGTGGCAGCAAAGGGGTGCTGTGAAAGCATGCTGTGAGGAACACAAAAGAAAGATCCAGAGGTTCAGGAATGGTTCTAATATGAAATGATATACAAAAATGGAACCTGAAACATGACATTCTGTCCACAGTTTGAATATGTACACATCATTTGGTGTAGGAGCATTCCTAAGAGAGGGATTACATAACCAAGGTCAGGGGTGAAAATCAGTTTGTAGGAAATCTGGTGAATTCAGTGTGGTTATGGTAGTTAATTCATCTATTCAGTCAACAGTTACTTAGAGAACTCTTACCATGTGCTAGACAGTGTGCTAGACAATGAGTTTATAAAGTATAAATGACAGGGTATGGCCCTAGAGAGACAGGAACAGGGAAAATGAAGATCTCATAATCCTATTAAAGATTAGTGCTAAATAAGTGTTTGCTTCCTCAAAAAGTTAAGAGTAGACCTACCCTACAACCCAGCAATTGCACTACAAGGTATTTACCCCAAAGAAACAGATGCAGGGAAAATAAAGGGCCCATGCACCCCAATGTTCATAGCAGCAATGTCCACAATCGCCAGATTTGGAGGAACTGGGATGCCTGTCAACAGATGACTGGAAAAATATGTGGTTTGTGTATGTAGTGGAATATTACTCAGCCATCAATATGGATGAAAGCTACCTTTTGCATAGACATGGATGGAACTGGGGGTTATTATGCTAAGTGAAATAAGTCAATCAGAGAAAGACAGTCATTATATGTTTTCACTCAGATGTGGATACACGGCATACCACAGAGGACCATAGGGTAAGGGAGAGACAATCAGAAGGGAAGAAATCAGAGAGGAAGATAAATCACAAGAGACCCTTGACTCTGGGAAACAAACTGAAGTTGTGGAGAGAGGAGGTTAGATGGCAGGATGGTGTAACAAGGTGATAGGTATTAAGGAGGGCATATCTTGAGATGAGCACTGTGTGTTATGCTGAACTAATGAATCATGGAAACTCCACATTAAAAAAAATGTTGTACTATAAGTTAGCTAACTGAATTTAAATAAAAATACCCACTTGGCAACCTTAAAAATATTTATTTTGAAAGAATAAATAATATAGGATAAAAACAGAAAGGGAGACAAATCTTAAACCATAAGAAAAAACTGAGGGTTGGTGGAGGAGAAGTAGGTGGAAAGATGGGATAATTGGATGATGGGTATTAAGGAAGGCACTTGATATAATGAGCAGTAGGTGTTATAAGCAACCAATGAATCACTGCATTCTATGCCAAAAATAGTAATACACTGTAAGGGACTGGTTGGCCAGAGAGAGCCATTTTGTTGCAGTGAACTTAGATTGACCCTATGCAGTGAACTTAGATTGACCCTGCCCCTCCCAGAGGAACTTACTTGCAAAGCCTAGATACAAAGGCCAGTCAGGCCAGGTGAAGACATCCAATCAGAAGGGCATACCTATATTTACTGAGGTGAGTTTAAATCCCATTGGCTACCTGTGTGGGGGCGGGGTTCAACCACCCCTATAAAGGTTAGTCTGCAAGGCTGAAGCTGGGGAGGAGTAGGAGAGTCGTCAGAGCCGTCAGAGCCATCAGAGCTCTTGTAAGAGCTGTAAGAGCCATCAGAGCTGTCAGAGCTCTTGTAAGACCCGTCAGAGCCCTCAGAGCTCTTGTAAGAGCTGTCAGAGCTGTCAGGGCTCTTGTCAGAGCTGTAAGAGCTATGAGAGCTGCCAGTGGCCCCGCCGCCTCAGGGAGCAGACTCGCAGGAGGAGCCCACTGAGGCACCCTGGTGCCCCTAAAATCATGGACTTTAACAACTCCTTTGCTATAGAGAATATTTCCTCATGTGGTCTAGCCAACATACCTGAATTATTAATACAGAATTATTAAAATTTTCTTTTTCCATCACAATTCACAGATTATATAACATTGTCTTAACTGTGCATATAACCGATATTGTGCCTGTAAGCTTGTCCTTACCCTCTCAACGTCTATAAAATGAACTATGTTTTAAAGTTATTTTTGAATGATTAAATTAATATTTCTTTCTAGTTATTATTAAACTCTTAAGTTCCGATTTTTGTCACTCAGGATCATGATACCAGCTGAACAAGTAAGTACACTTTGAAATGGTTTCTTCCCTATCCTATGTAGGTCTAGCTGGCTCCTTGTTTTGTTAAAAAGATGTTGAGCCCTGTTGTTTGACACCAAATCTTCTCGGGCCTGTTTCATCTCTGTATTTCTCAGCATATAGATTAAAGGATTGAACATAGGAGCAATGATGGTGTAAAACAGAGCAAATATTTTATCTTCAGAGAAAGTGGTTGGAGGTCGAAGGTAGGCAAAGACTGAAGACCCAAAAATAAAGCTATCACAGTGATATGAGACCCACAGGTAGAGAGGGCTTTGCATCTTCCTTCAGCTGAGTGATGCCTTAAACTGAATAATATAATAATATAAGAAAAAAACAAAACCGCAAATGTCACTAAGGTAACCAGTCCTGAATTGACAACCATAAGGACACCAGTGATGTAGGTATCAGTACAGGCCACCTTTAGCAAAGGAAAAATATCACAAAAGTAGGGATCAATCTCATTAGGACCACAGAAGGGCAACCTGATTACCATAAGAAATTGAGGAAAGGAGTGGACAGCCCCACCAGCCCACGCAGCCAAGACTAGGAGATGGCACCTTGTCCTGTTCATGATAAGCAAGTAGTGGAGAGGTTTGCAGATGGCAGCGTAGCGATCAAAGGCCATGACTGTAAGGATTAATACTTCAGTCATTCCAAAGAAGTGCATTGTCAAGACATGTAACATGCAACTACCATAGGAGATGGTTTTTCTTTCCACTAGCAGGTCAGCAATAAATTTAGGTGTAATGCTAGAGGTATAGCAGATGTCCATAGAGGATAAGTGGCTGAGGAAGTAGTACATGGGTTGGTGCAAAAGAGGACTGCATCTAATGGAGACAAGGATCAGAAGGTTTCCTGCCAACAGGACAACATAACAGAATAAGAAGAGCACCAAGCAAATTATTTGCATTTTCTGGTCATACGAAAGTCCCAAGAGAATGAATTCTGAGACATTCCTCTGGCTCTCCATGTATTTCAGACTGGCATAGATTGTAAACAGATGGGTTAAATATCTGAAAAGAAAAAAAAAAAATGGGAATCTGCATAAAAAAATTAGCAGCATGGCAACAATACTATAAACTTTACCAAAAAGCAAATTCATATCATTGAGTACATATTATTTATTCCTGATACCTAGATTTATGCTTTTTTTAAATTTCTCTTATTTTAGAAATCTATTGTAAATTATTCTATAACTGGAAAATGATGTAATTTTCAGCATTACCATCCAAGATGATGGAATAATCAAATGTTAGATTTATGTTAAAGCAATAAGCTTATTATTATTAGTTTTATTAATTAGATAACAAAGGACTTAAATTTACATAGTTAAAAATTTTGCACATTTTAAAATGTACATGTTTATGCATAGGTGAAACTCTTTTTCTTTCAGGATGATCTGGACAAATTCTGTTTTATTTGGGAATGTATCCTCAGGAATGAAAATTTATTAAAAATATATCAGTTTTTGGAGTGCCAGGGTGCCTCAGTTGGTTAAGTGTCCAACTCTTGATGTTTTCTCAGGTCATGATCTCAGGGTCGTGAGACAGAGCCCTGTATTAGGCTTTGTGTTGGGTGTGGAGCTGCTTAAGATTCTCTCCATCTTCCTCTGCCTCTGCCCCCACATCTCTCTATCTCTATCTCTCCCTCTCTAAATAAATAAATAAATAAATAAAGATTATCTTCCTTGCCCTTTGGACAAACAGTATCAATTGCATATTTTGAACTAAAATACTGGGGCACCTGGGTGGCTCAGTGGGTTAAGCCTGTGCCTTTGGTTCAAGTCATGATCTCAGGGTCCTGGGATCGAGTCCTGCATTGGGCTCTCTGCTTGGCGTGGAGCCTGCTTCCTCCGGTCTCTCTCTGCCTGCCTTTCTGCATACTTATGATCTCACTCTGTCAAATAAATAAAGAAAATCTTGAAAAAAATAAAAATAAGAAAATACTAAAATACTATCAGGCACATTAAAAACGATTCAATTGTAGAAAAATAAAGAGCCAATTTTTTCATTTCTCCTATTTACATTTTACAAGCTAAATAAAAATTGCTTTAAATTAATCTAAATTTGTGATTGCAAGTGCAAAATGAAATATGTAAAGAATTATATTTACACTGTTTATATTTTATGACTTTTCCTAGGAACTTCAGTATTTTATACGTGATCTATGGAATAAAATTCAACAAAGAATATGATAAAGTAGCTCAAAGAGAGAGTTGTTTCAACACTCAGCAACTAGATTTTACATCAGTGAATGGATCAAAGATTCACAAATTTGCATCTTTCGCAGAATCTTGAGACTTTATTTATATACAGAGAAAGAGGGTTGGATAGACAGAATATACTCTGGGAGCTCTTTTAACCAACACTGAGGAATTAAATGTCACTCAATGAGATGCAGACACTACAGCACAGCTTTTCTCCTTATCTAATCTGATATAACTACCATTTCTGGCCACCCTGGGTGAATATTTTAAAACACGGAATGCTGCTATATCAAAGGTATTTAGAAGTCATCAAATCCACCAAAAACTCAAACCTTATGATTTTAAGATCATTTTAGGTAACTGGTGTAGCATTTTTGAATAATGTATACTATAAGAAACTCATTCTGTTTTAATTTATCATTCAACTTTAATTTCATCAAGAAGAAAAAGAGTCTGTTTCTACTATGACTTTGGTACCTCTATCAGGCTTCTTAACCTCTCTCTTGTTTTTAATAAAGCAAACACAATTATCAGTCCACTGTGTTCAATAGTGAATGGTACTTAAATAGATGTTAATAATTTTATGATTCTTGGATCAATTTTCTCCTTACCTTATTACAGCCAGTGCTGATTCCTAATTTAGGAGATGGCATACCATTTACAGAGAGATGTGTTTGCCTAAAACAAATTGACTCAAAATAAATTGGTAGATAAACAACTTAAGTGGACGTCACTTAAATATCCAAACCCCAGGTTTCCAATAAAAGAGATGCAGATCAAGATAATCTAGGTAATTTAGCATTAATATGTAATATCATGTGGAGGGCAGATATCTTCATTCCCACTCAATCCAGAGAGCTTCAGTAGATGCTTGTGAGCAGTGCAAGATGATGGGGTGTCCTGCAGACCAGCAGTGAGAAGATACATTTTGAATTCTCATCCCAATTATTTAAAAAAAAAAAAAAAGTGTACAAGGTAACGATTACTGATCACCTAATCTACGTTTATGAATATCTTGAGGGATATATTTTGCAGTTAATATAAATATGTGGTCCAGCATTCTTGATTCCAAATCATTTTGAAATAATTTTTCATCAGTTATAGCAATGTGCCTTCCTTCTGGTAGGATTCTGATTCATTTTCTAGATTATCACCAATGTTTCACCCATAACAGTTCTTAAACTCTCATCCTGATATCTGAGTGGGAAATGCTATTATAATTACTGCTGTTAGCTGAAGTAAAAGGGATATGTGAATGCAGTCCATGATAGATTTATTGTGATTGAAACATGTATTATATCCTTGGCCATATTTTCTCAGTTTGTCAAGTAACTGATATCGTAAGTGATGAAAGGAAGAAATTTATGCATTTTCTAGTTGGAATCATGGACCACGAAAGATATAGAAACATGGAGAAGTGTAATAACTGAATGGTGAACTGTTTTGTTTCAAGTTGTTTTTGGTAGCAGCAACAATCTAAATATAAAAGGAAAACAATTCACCTAAATACTTCCAGTGGTCAGAGGTTTGACATTAAGGAAAATATGTCCTTATATATGTTTTATTCCCCTTTAATTATGACTATTTAGAATAGATGTATAAAGGTTAAAATCTGAATAATCTGACCAGTGTTCTATGAGAAGTAAATAATCCAGCATAAGTAAGGACAATACCCATTTTTCTCATTAACTTTGTTTAATATCTTCCTCTCCTATACACCAATAATTTTTAATAAGAGCTCAGTAAACAAAATTAACTGTCTCCCTTTCCAGACCATTTATGAATGTTGAGATTATTGCTAACAGCTTAAAGCTTCATTGTCCACATTTATAGAATCCATAAATTATTACATAATTCAGACTATATTGAAGAATATAAAAAATAATGTGAAATGCCCTAGTGTTGTACATAGTTCAAAGCCACATATTAGCTTCCTTTTACTTTTTCAAGTAAGCAGTCTCTGAGATTGCCATGTACACATCTATAACCAACCCAATGAGGAAACAAACAAACAAACAAACAAAAAACCCCACAAAATGTCACAACATATATTAATGGGGTTGACCATGATAAATTTAATTTTGGAGCAGTCTGTTAGTAAAAAGAAATAAAAATCAATCTAAAAAAAACATTTGTCTGACTCAACTAATTTTGTTCTCAAGTGGAATTCCGCTCATGAATAATGCACATTAAGATGATAGTTAGTGAAATTATTTTGCAGTAATCAAATTATCTTATGCTGCTAGAGAAAATATGGTTTAAGGATGAAATTAAGTTTAATAAATTTAATAGCATATAACCACCCCAAAGCACAGTTGGTGGAACATTCTCCAATGAAAGTGCAATGGTTAATTCACTGATCATTAGATTTCAGTGGCTGTAAGATTGCTTTAGGTAAAATTAGGAGGGCTCCCTCCTGAGGTACTCACTCTGATGATTCTTCTCCAGTATCTAAAGATAAAATAAAATGCAGAGATTTACAAAGCAATTATTCAAGCATATTTAGGTTAATTCTCCAAAATTATTTTGAGACTCTCAACATGTCTTAGAACATTTAATATATTTGCAAGGGGAGTAGAACTTAAATATCCATCGAACCATCAGGGATATAAGAAGTGGATTTTAAGAGAGAAAGAAAGAAAGAGAAAGGAAAAAAAAAAAGGAAGAAAGGAAAGAATGAAGGAAAAAATTTAGTATTTTGAAATTCTTGCAAAAACAAATACACATTTTAAGTCCTAGGAGTCACTTATTTTATACCAATTGCTGGAGAAAAGTTGATTCAGAAGAGCAGAATATAACATATGACAATACAAGCATTAATAGGTCTTTGAAACTCTAAGAAATTATATTCCTGGAGGCATTTCTGAACAGATCTTCACCAAAATCCTCTGTGTTGCTCTCCATGGTATTGACTCGGGTACCTGTGGGCAATTTCTGGATATAACTTTACTGTTTTTCTTTGTGTTGGCTTGTGTCAAGCACTTTCTCAGAAGGCTTCATAATGTTCTAGTCAGAAAGAGCAATTCAGAAACTCTGCCTGACTTGCATTCATCTTGCTTTCTGAATTGAAATAATACAGTGTGGAATAGCATTAGGGTAGTGCTGGTTAAGAACGACTTCACTGAAAACAAAAACATACATTTATTTGGGCAATTAAAATACCTATTTGAGAGATACAGATCCAGGTAGAAACCTAAATTTTGTTTCCAAGAAATTAAAGAGAAACAGAGTTATACAGGTGAAAGGCTAGGAGTCTAATTGTCATTCAGGTCCTCTATGTAAAACATAGATTGGAATTAGGGTTACTTGGATTGGTTGGGGTAATATGCAAATGAGAGTTTAAAGCTCCTCTAGAAGTAAAGGAAGCAATGATTCAGGTGTCAAGGCAAGGAGATAGTGAAGTCCAGGCTGGAGCTGGCAGCTCTCTGAAAGTTTCAGAAATCTTCATGGGTTCTCTAATGGGGCCATGCATAAATTCTTCCTCACTTATGAACTCCTGATCCTATAAAGAAAAACAAAAAAACAAAAAAAAAAACTCTCTGAAATAGGCTTGCTTGCTTCATTTTGGAAATTCCTTTTATATTAGCCTCAGAAAATGCTCTGAAATGGGAAAAGACAAAAAGAAACAAACACATGCAATACACTTCAATGCACATCATTATCTAGAGTAACCTTTATGGATAGATTAGATAGATCAATAAAATAGTGACCCACTATCAAGTGGAGTTATTTATTGCTAGGGACTAACAGTGATGAAATAGATGACTGAGGAATGGAGGACAGAAGTAAAGGAAAGATAAAAGAATAAACAATCCATTTTTCATACACATGCTAAGTAAAAATGTTATATCATTAAGTGAGAATATAAGAAACTATGAGGAGAAATCAGTACTCAATGCCCAGCAATTCTGTTTACCATTTGTCCTGGCCCTAAGTAAGTTCAATTGTACAGGTTATTTGGTTCACCAGAAATGTACACATTGATATTCAGGGAATAATTTTTCCATCATATACAAATCCATATATAAAAAATTTCTTTGGGGTGCTGGTGGCTCAGTGGGTTGGACCTCTCGCTTTGGCTCAGGTCATGATCTCAAGGTCCTGGAATCAAGCCCCATGTAGGAATCTCTGCTCAGCTGGGAGCCTGCTTACCCCTCTCTCTCTGCCTACCTGTGATCTCTCTGTTAACTAAATAAATAAAATCTTTAAAAAAAAATCCTTTATACATGTTAAACTTAAGGAGATCAAATTTTACAGAATCTTATCAGATATAAAATAATAATAATAATAATAAACAATTTATCCAGAGATTATTTTGTGTTTTAAGTTTATTGTATCATTGCATCTCCTAATAGTGCATCCTGTATGTTAAGTAATGTTAGTTCTCTGGTTCCAATAAAAACGCAGTCCACTAGAAGTTAAAAAGATTTACCCAAAGAGTTACTAAATAAGAATAAGGAAAAGAACTGTGTGCCTTCTATGAGTGAAAGGAGCTGGTTTTTATATGTTTACTACTTGCCTCCAGCTTGGACAGTGTAGTAACTCTGAGTAAATAAGATAGTCTAGTACTTCAGAATGATGGATATCAGAACTCAGTGTTTTACTGTTTGTCCATTTCAACATAACGCATGCTTTTGACCAAGCTTCACTCAGACCTTGTGTCAATACACAGGACATAGTTGGTCATAAGTCTACCAATAACACACATAAACATATAAGCATACTCCTTAGAGATGTGTACAAGTACCTCATGTATCACCTCAATCCCTGCATTTGTCTCAGTTCATATTAACTCACTCTTCTGAGAATTGATTTTGGTATATTTTTCTTCTTTTCTAATTCCCTTCTAAAACCATTTGTTTTATGGGTTGTATGAGCTTACTTCCAAAACTGAGATTTCAGATATTTTTGAAGATATTAGGTATTGTTTTGCAGGCTGGAAAGTGAATTCTAGAGAGAACAACTTACAGGTGGATAACTAATCAGGTACAATATATTTTTGGTGGGCCTACCATATAATATTTTTATGTTTTTTTTCAATAAAATATTACAGATTCTTGAGAAAAGAAAACAAATCAGAAAAGATTTTGGTTCTGTTGTGTAGCATTCTTTCTGATGGGTTGAGTATTTCCTTTGACCCATCCTGAAGGCCCTCAAAACCCCACATACCACACACACACAGAGATAAAAATAATCACACAAGAAACAAGTATTATAATAATATACTTCTTAAAATAATCCCAATTATTTTTGAAAATTAATAGTTTAAACCAGGTCAAACCAAACTATACTAGACAGACTTAATTTCCTATGAAATAGGCAGAATGTTTTCCCTTCATATTCCATAGGTTTTCATCGACCATAGGGGGGAAAAAAGTAATTAGATTTGTGAAAACTTTTAAGATCAGAAATACTAAAGAAACTTTCCTGACATTAAAGACAAGCACTACCTCATTTATGGTTTTACCTAGACTTCTTCTTGGCTGTGGGGCAGAAGTAATTCAATTGAGAAAACTGTGTGTGGAGACAATACAATCATTCTGCTGAGAAAAGGCAAGTGCTTTGGCAGAGAGAAACGTCTTCCCAAATGGGAACCAAAACACAGAGCTGACTGGATTATGTGGTTCAAAAGACAAGGGATAACTGAAAATTAAAATAGTAGCACCTCCAAATGCAGAAAATAAGTAAAAAACCCAATAAGTGGCTGAGAGTCTGCCACTTTTCATTTGTTCCATGATAGTTACATGAAATGTATGTTGAATTTTTAACCTTTCTGACATTTCATATTTTATAAATAATTCATGGTAATTGTTAGTGTATGGTGAAGTTCTGGATATGTGAGAACAAACTATAAAGTCAATAAAAAGAGAAGATAGATTATTTGAATTTAATTCATTTATTGTTTATTTCTTAATCTGTGTGGGTTATTGCTGGAAAATGGATAAAAGAAAAATAAAGATATAGTGCATCTTTGACTGAGTTGACTCAAACCAGGAAAACAGGAGAAAAAATGCTAATATGGGGCAGAGGATTAATTTAAAAGTAGTAAATGTACAGTTTCATAACAACAGTAAAACAGAGAAAAATCAGAAATACTTCTAGTCTATCCATGAATTATCAAAAACTTTTGGAAAAAGAAAATATCAGGAGTATGACTAACATTTAAGACATGAACACTAACACATAGTGGGGGCAGCATTATAAGTAGGAAAGGTAGAAGAAACAGTCATAGAGCTGATAGACTTTAGAGTATGTTTGAAGAATGTGGAGTTCGGTGTCGTTAGTTGAAAGCATTGTAGCAAAGGGGGAAGAAAATGAAGAAAGGTAAAGAAAGAGGTAAGATATATAATGTGTTTCCAGTAGCCATATATCCTCCCCAAATCTTCACATGTTTTAGCCAAAGTACTGCTACAACTTTACAAAGAACAATATTATGCATTTCATAGTCATTTGAAAAATGAGTATGCATATATAATTAAAGCAAATTGCCAAGATACAAAGTAGAAAATGTACCCGAGTCAGCCACCACCCAGCTCTCCCTGGCCCCCCAACCTGTCATTGTAACACCATAATTACCACCAATGTAATGCCTTCTGAGATTAACAAATTTGGCCAGGACCAATTTTGATAAGCAAGAGAGAAATTTGGGTTTTATTCAAGGAAAATAGGGTTCCATCTATATTTTTTGGAGAGGGCTGTGCTATGATTAGGCATGTGTTTTAGAAAGACATTTCTAGCATTCCTCAAACCCATTCAACCACATCTGCCACTAGTGGGAAACTT
The DNA here is from genome assembly GCF_009829155.1 of Mustela erminea. NCBI lineage: Eukaryota > Metazoa > Chordata > Mammalia > Carnivora > Mustelidae > Mustela > Mustela erminea. The sequence goes on along the minus strand of NC_045622.1, from coordinate 99,237,794 downwards.
TAGCATGCAGATTGCAACCTGAACTCTCTTTTTTTTTTTTTTTCAATATTGTTTATTTTTATTTTTTTTTAATTAATTTTTTATTTTTTATAAACATATATTTTTATCCCCAGGGGTACAGGTCTGTGAATCACCAGGTTTACACACTTCACAGCACTCACCAAAGCACATACCCTCCCCAATGTCCATAATCCCACCCCCTTCTCCCAAAGCCCCTCCCCCCAGCAACCCTCAGTTTGTTTTGTGACATTAAGTGGGTAGGAGAATAAATGAACTCTCTTGATTCTTAAAATGTTAGAGATCATTTAGTCCAGCTCCCCAAAGAAAGCTATATATTTTCTACAACATCTCAAATAATAAATGCTCTGGGAACACAGTGTCAGAAGTAAAATAAATACCATCTTTACACGAAATTTTTTTTAAAGATTTTATTTATTTATTTGACAGAGCAAGCACAAGCAGGGGGAGTGGCAGAGGGAGAATCAGGCTCCCTACTGAGTAGAGAGTCCTATGCAGGACTTGATTCCATGACCCTGAGATCATGGCCTGAGCCAAGTGAATCACCCTGATGCCCCTACTGGAATTTTGAATGTGCCATTTTAGACCACACCTTCCCCATGGCGATTTTCATCTCCGTGTTTCTTAGGGTATATATGAGAGGATTCAGCATGGGGGCAATAACAGTGTAAAACACAGAGAGTTCCTTATCCTTGTTCTCACTCCCGGCAGGTAGAATATAAATATAGATACAAGGCACAAAGAATAAGATGACAACCATTACATGAGAGCTGCAGGTTGAAAGAGCTTTGCGTCTCCCTACAGAGGAGTGTGTCCTAAGATTATATAATATGAGAATGTAAGAAGCCACCAGGACGAGAAAGACAGCAACCACCACCATTCCTGAGTTAGCAATCACTAAGATACTAACAATATGAATATCTTGGCACGCCAGTTTTAAAAGAGGCTTCACATCACATATGTAGTGATCGATCTGATTAGGACCACAGAAAGGTAAATTGAGTACCGTGAGCAATAGAGCGCCAGAGTGCCAAAACCCCACACCCCAGGCCATGAAGACCAACGTGTTACATCTCCGCCGGTTCATGATGACCATGTAGTGCAGGGGCTTGGCAATGGCAACGTAGCGGTCCAAAGCCATGGACACCAAGATGAAGATCTCCACGCCCCCCAGCAAGTGGACAGTGAATAGCTGGGTCATACAGTCGTTATAGGATATGATCTTTCTTTCTGCGATGAAGTCCCTGATTAGCCTGGGGACCACCGTGGAGGTGTAGCCAAGATCCATGAGGGAAAGGTGACAGAGAAAATAGTACATTGGTTGTTCGATTAGATGGCTGCAGGTGATCGTGAGTAAGATGAGAAAATTTCCCATTAAGATTACCAAATAACAAAGCAGGAAGAAGAAAAAGAACAGTAGCTCCATTTGCTTATTTCCCCATGGACCCATGAAGACAAATTCCGTGACATTGTTCTGATTTTCCATGAGGTTGAGGATATTCCAGAGACACAACAGAAAATTAAGTTATCTGAAATAATACAGAACATATGACATCTTTAATAGCCCTTTTCGTGTTTTGTAATATTTACAAATTGGAAAAAAAAAAGATGTAGGTTATAGAGACTTTGTTACAATCTTTAAAATCCTTTCAAATCAGGGGTGCCTCCATGGCTTAGTCTTTTAGCAACTGCCTTCAGCTCAGGTCATGTTTACAGTGTCCTGGGATCAAGTCCCATATCAGCCTCCCCACTCAGTGGGAAGCCTGCCTCTCCCTCTCACTTCCTCTGCTTGTGTTCCCTCTCCAGCTATGTATCTCTCTGTCAAATAAATAAAATCTTAAAAAAAAAAATCCTTTCAGATTGAAGGCATCATTATATTTTAAATTATATTTAATAAAAGCATATTTTATGTTGGAAACTATTATAAACATTTTACATGCATTTAATTTACAGCAACCGAATGGTTACTGTTCTGATACTCATTTTACATATGGGGAAACAGAAAAATAGATTGCTTCAGTTAATTACATGAAATCATTAAGGTATTAAGTAGCAACCGAAGATATGAACCTGTATCAGATGCTATTTCCATCCTCTTAACATTGATGCCACATTACCTACTGAACAATGGACTTGCGGCTGTTTTCCACCATCTTAGAAGATATGGGTCTTACTCCACCTTTGCCATTAACTACCTACATGACTTTAAAAAAGTCCCATCCCTTCTCTATGGTACATATAATTTATTTGTGTTTGTTGCATGTGGTTGTCATATTTCTTTTCTATTTCATTTTTTAAAATTTCTTTTCAGTGTTCCATAATTCATTGTTTATGCACCACACTCAGTGCTCCATGCAATACATGGCCTCCATAATACCCACCAATTCTAGTTGATTGGCATATATGATAAAATTGGTTTCAGGTACAGAATCTAGTGATTCATTACTTATCATACAACATTCAGTGCTCATCACCAGTGTGCTCCTTAATACCAATTACCCATCCATCTAGATCATCTCCCTCCAAATTCCCTCCATCAGCCCTCATTTTGTTCTCAGTAGGAAAAAGTCTCTTATGGCTTGCTTCCCTCTCTCTCTTTTTTCCCTTCCCCTATGTTCATCTGTTTTGTTTCTTAAATTCCACAAAGGAGTGAGATCATATGGCATTTGTCTTTTTCTGGCTGACTTATTTCACTTGCCATAATACACTCTAGCTTCATCCACATTGTTACAAATGGCAAGATTTCATTATTTCTAATGACTAATATTCCACTGTACATACAAGCCACATCTTCTTTATCTATTCATCAGTTAATGGACATTTGGGAAATTATATATAATATCCCAATCTGGGCGCCTGGGTGGCTCAGTGGGTTAAGCCGCTGCCTTCGGCTCAGGTCATGATCTCAGGGTCCTGGGATCGAGTCCCGCATCGGGCTCTCTGCTCAGCGGGGAGCCTGCTTCCTCCTCTCTCTCTCTCTGGCTGCCTCTCTGCCTACTTGTGATCTCTATCTGTCAAATAAATAAAATAAAATCTTTAATATCCCAATCACACAAAATGTTCCATATATCCAGGAGAACTACAGGTATATTCTTGAAATAAGGACAAAATCAAGGCTCTGAATCATAGCAGAGATTGGTTGATTACTAGTTGATAATAATTTCAGTGAGTCCTCTTTTGACAGGTTTGGTGAAGAGTCAGAACATGGAGAGGCAGGGAAAAAGGAACTGGGACACAATCTGGAATCTGAATATAAGTTCCCCAGTCTGTTATAGCAGTTTATTATTATATACAAGCTTTCCCTTTTTTCTAATCATTTTAAAGACACATTTTGAGGTTGCTGTTTAAAATGCTAGAATCACTGTGGAGAGCTAGTTATCTTCTATTGATATATTGAAGAACCCAAGGCAATTAAAGAATGTGCTGCATGTTTAACCATGCAGTTAGGCAGCATAGCCACCTAGAAGCAATAGACCTTGGAGCAGAGAGTGACTATGTTGAGCCATCACCTTTTACCTGTAACCAAATGTCTGCCACAGCGGACATAATTTGCCTAAAAGTCTTAAAGTCAATGAATTATTTTAATGGTGCCACTAAAGGAACAGTATGATGTAATGGACAGATTTCTAGTCTAATGATCATGAAGGTGAGTGTCCAAGCTCCTATGTCTTGTTACCTTTCTCTTGTTAGTATGGAGCAATTCATTCTCCCTGATCCTCTTTCTTCAGCTGGTATTGGAACCAATCATACTGTATCTGTCTGTCCTGTTTCAAGGGCAAAATAAATAAAGTTCCTTTAGGGAATTAAAACATAGAGGCTTATGATTCTGATATGATTAAGTCTGAAGAAGAGTGCCCCCCAAAATGGAAAGGAACAAGTTGCTGTATAAGATAGTTATCAGTGCTTCCATCAGTTTGTTGGCTTTACCTGTGGATTTTATATTCTTCCACAATGGGATAGTTGAACAGCTCATGTTAGACATACATTGAATGCAAAGAAAAAAAATGATGTTAGTATAAATTTGTTCTGGGTTAATAAAACAAAGCTGAACAATATATTTATTTATATACAAATTGAGACTATCGAAACTTACTCCTTGTTTATGTGGCAGACTATGATCAGTTAAAGGATATATGAACTTATACACAACTTTTCATAAAATTGCAGAACAAAGCTGTAACAAGTTCTCTCTTGGTTAAGACACAACATCTCTCAACATTTGATCCAGTATTGTTCAGTTTACAGTGACTGAATATTAGTTGAGAAAAGATAAGCCCATATAGGGGAAAAAAAAAAAAAAAAAGCTTTCACAAAGCAGTGACCATAAAAATCTCTGGGAATGTTGCCATATGCATAAATACCCTCTGTTCATATTTGAGTCATTTTCCTTTTGGTCATTATTTAATCCATTAAATAAAAATCCTGTTTTTCTTCTCTCCCTCTCTCTCTCTGTCTCTCTCTCTGTCTCTCTCTCTCTCTCACATACACACACGTACACACACACCATATATATGTATGAACAGGGTTTTTGGAGTAAATTTAGAGTCCACCTTTTTACATACTTCTTTATTTAAGGAATTTCTCTCAAGAATGGCTCCTTAGATTTTAAATCACTTGAGAAAAATGTATGAGGAATTCTTTGCATACATATGTTAACTACAGGTTAAAAGGAAAAGAAGTTTCATTAGCTTATTTGGAAGTGGAAATTATGACTGAGGACACGAGAATCTATGGATAGTGTAAAAATCCATCAAGGACAATTTGACATGATTTTTCTGGCTTTTTAAAAATATTTATTCATTCATTCATTTATTTATTTTAGAGAGAGGGAGAGAGGGAGAACAAGCCAGCAGAGGCAGGTTAGGAGGCAGAGGGAGAAGAGAAAGAGAATCTCAAGCAGATTCCACACTGCATGCAGAGCCTGCCCCCGGGATTGATTTCAAGACCCTGAGATTGTGAGTTGCATGGAAAGTAAGAGTCAGATCCTGAACTGACTGAGCCACCCAGATGCCCTGATTCTTCTGGCTTTTTAAAACTATTTATTACATCCAGGGGGCACTGGGTGTCTCAGTCCTTAAGCATCTGCCTTTGGCTCAGGTCATAACCAAGAGTCCTGGGATTGAGCCCCATACTGGGCTCCGTGCTTGGTGGAAAGCCTGTTCCTCCCTCTCCCACTCTCCCTGCTTGTGTTCCCTCTCTCACTGTATCTCTCTCTGTCAAATAAATAAAATTAACTTTATCACATCTATAATAAAGAAAAAACGTGAAATTGATATTTATGGGCTCAATTATTGACACATTTATACTAAAATGTTTAAAAATCAAATGGGAAATAATAATATATTATAGGCACTTTAGTAACCTCTTTTCATTTACCAACCATTTTGTCTACACTATGACCTGATGAGGTATATTGTTGTACTATTGCCCCTGTTTTGCAAATAAGGAAATTTAAACCCAAGGTTACACAAGTATGAGGGGGCAATCTGTATTTAAACCTTTTCAATATGATTTGGAAGCTCATACTTTATTCATTTTGCTTAAATACCCTCTCATAAATAAAAGCTTTAAACCTTTCCTTTGCCCTCAAATTATCATGATTTTATCGTGAATATCCTGAATGACCACTCTTGAAAATAACCAACAAAAAAATTTATTCCAGAAGAATTTAAACTTAAAGGATTCAATAAGATCGAATTTTTATGTAAAATAAATTGTTAAATATCCTAGTTATTTCCTCCCAATTTAAACATACTTATTTATGTATATATAAATACATTAATATATAAACATACATTACATTATACACATGCACACATACATACATAGTAATCAGGATGCTCACTTCTGTGAGGTTTTAAATGTCTTTGGAATGTCAGGGTAATCCTTTAGGCTGTGTTGTTATTTTAATTTCTGTGCCTGTGCTATAAAATAGCAAACACATGTGGAATGTCCCTGACTCTCCTGTGAATCTTCCATACAAAAGAAGCTTTCAGGAAAGTGTTACTGGGATTACCTTGAATTAAAAGCACAAGAAGGACCTGAGGGAAAATCTCCCACAGGCATTTTACAGTGGCCAGTGCATTATGTGGTTATAATTTGAAAAATAAAGCCTACATTTTTATAAGGTCATACAGATGTTCTTGAGGCTTTTATCATTTATCTCGTGAGAGTTATTATTGAGTGATTCAATACTTTTGCAGTGTTATAGCCCTGATATAAAATTATGGGTATATATATTTTTTTCTCTGAAGTTGCCAACCATTTAATTTCTGTAAGTCTATCAACATCTTACAATTTTTTTTTTCTTTCGGTGTACCAAGATTCATTGTTTATGCACCACACCCAGTGCTCCATGCAATACATGCCCTCCTTAATACCCACCACCAGGCTATTCCATCTCCCACCACCCTCCCTTTCTCCCTCTCTCCTCTTCAAGAATAATTTCCTTGAAGACTGAAGTCTCTGTTGTTGATCATAATACATAATATATATTTAACAAATCTTGAATTATTTATCAATCCAATTACAACTTTTTCTGTGCTACTGGATATTACTTAGCTTGGGCACTTGTTAGAATTTGGAAATGCCACAGTGCATAATCATCCCCTCCCCCGCTTTTTTTTGTTGTTTGTTTTATCTTCCTTTGCTTTATCTCCCTCTCCTTGAGTGAGAGAGAAATAGAGTGTCAGTAGAACCTCATGGGGACAGGTTGAGTAAATCATAGCCCTTAGTACATCGCAGGTGATCCTCCTGGGTTCACGCCAGGTCCATCTAGGGTTTTATTTTAATACATATTTTTCCTTTCTGCATTGCTCATCTCCACTTCTGCTTGCCCCTTCTCTGCACCCACCATACTCTAACACACTCAAATTCACTAGCCTGGGATGTTGCACACTCCTTGGTTTCTTCTATAGCTGTCCACATCATGAAAGTAAAGTCTTCCAATACTGCCCTTAAATTATAGCATTTGTCTTTTCCTTGCTGCATAACCCATACTCATATGCGCACTCAGTAATACAGCCTCAGAATGCATGAAACAAAATGAGGTAAATCCATATGAAAAAATATGAATCCATCTTCACAGGAGACAATTGCAATACTCCTTTTTTTGAATTATTGATGAGTAAAGCAAACATTATGTCAGGAGAACAGAAAAGATCTGAAAAATGCAACTTAAAAGTACTGTAGACACATACATAAAATTATACATCTGACAAGAATATACATTTTATAGATGATAGATAGATAGATAGATAGATAGATAGGATATTTACACAATTAAGTATCAGGTCATTAAAGAAGAAGAAGCCTCAATGAACTTTGAAGAGACATTACACCAAAGTCTGAGCACAACATAAGGTAGATCTAGACCTATGTTATTATTATTTTTTGTACAAATTGTTTAAAGATGTCTCTGTCAAGTAGCTAGCTAACCTCTAAGCTAATAGAAGAGTTCTGTAACCGCACAGAATATGGATTTTAGAAAAATAATTTAGAAAAATCACTAAACATACAAAGAACCACAATCCACAAAATATTTCCCACTTAAAATCAGAATAACACCAGGATGTTCCCTCTCATTACTAATAGCAAACAGTTTACTAAAGGTTTCTACTAGAGAAATTAGATTAAAAAGTAAATGAAAACATCCAATTGAGGAAAAAAGTAAAACTATCTCTATAACTAATCACATGATTTCATATATATAAAATCCTAAAATTCCACCAAAAAATTAGAGCTAATATATGAATTCAATAAATTTGCAAGATAAAACAATCAACATACAGATATCAGTTGCACTTCTATACACTAACAACAAACTACTGAAAGACATTTTAAGAAAATGATCCTATTTACAATAGCTGCAAAATCAACAAAATATTGAAGAATAGATTTAACCTAGAAGGTGAAAGCTTTTAGACTAGATACCATAAGATATATTAGAAAAAGATAAAATAATACACAAATAAGTGAAAAAAATTCCATGCTCAGGGAATTAGAAAGATAAATATTGTGAAAATGTTCACACAACCTAATGCAATCTATAGATTCAATGCACTCCTGATCAGAATTTCAATGGCTTTTTTCACAGGTAGAGAAAGAATTATCCGTATTCTCTTTGGACTCACAAAAATACCCTGAAAAACCAAAGGAATCCAGAGAAAGAAGAGTAAAGCTTAAAGCATCCCACTACCTGATTTCAAGCTGTATTACAAAGCTGTAATAATCAAAACAGTATGATATTGGCATAAAAACAGGCACATAGAAAAATGGCACAGAATAAAGAATCCAGACATAGACATACGCATATACAGTGAACTGATTTTTGACAAGGGTACCAAAACACACAGTACAGAAAGAACAGTAACTTCAATACATGGCTTTGAGAAAACTGGATATCCATATGAAAAAGAATAAAATAGGACACCTCTCTCACACTAATCATGACACTGTTGGTTGGAATGTAAAATGGCATAGCCTTTATGGAAAACAAAATGGTGATAATTCAAAGCCTTAAAAAAAATGATCTACTTTATATGTGATTTAGCAGTCCTACTTCTGGGTATATTTGAAAGACTTAATTCAGCATCTTGGGGGTGCCTGGCTGGCTCAGCCCATAGACCATACAGCTCTTGATCTCAGGACCTGAGGCTTAAGTCCCATGTTGGGTGTGGAGTTTACCTGAACAAAGTAAACAAATAAACCAGTATCTTAAAGAGATATCTACACACCAACATTTATGCTAACATTATTTACAATATCCAAGCTATGGGGAAAAATATAAATGTCCTTCAATAGATGAATGAAGAATATAATAATATTCAGCCATTAAAAAAACGGAAATCCTGCCATTTTGAAAGACATGGTAAATCTGGAAAGCATTATACTAAGTAAAATAAGCCAGAAAAAGAAAGGAGATGGAGAGAAGTGAATTGGGGGAAACTGCAGGGGAGATGAACCATGAGAGACTGTGGACTCTGAGAAGCAAACTGAGCGTTTTGGAGGGGAGGGGGGTGAGAGATTGGGTGAGCCTGGTGGTGGGTATTATGGAGGGCACATACTGCATGGAGCACTGGGGGTGATGCATAAACAATGAATTCTGGAACACTAAAAAGAAATTAAAAATTAAGTTAAAAAATGGAAAAAAAAGAGACAAATACTATGATACAACTTGTATGTAAAATCTCAGAGGAATAAAGAGAGCAGTTAGAGAACTTATTCTAGGAGAACCTGGGTGGCTCAGTGGCTTAAAGCTTCAGCCTTTAGCTCAGGTCATGATCCCAGGGTCCTGGGATTGAGCCTGCATCGGGCTCTCTATTCAGCAGGGATCCGTCTTCCTCCTCTCTCTCTGCCTGCCTCTCTGCCTCCTTGTGATCTCTGTTTGTCCAATAAATAAATAAAATCTTTAAAAAAAAAAAAAGGGAGAGAGAACTTATTCTAGCTAAACTATGTGTATATTTATATATATAAAATATCCCATAAACAACACTGTGTGGTATTGCTATAAGGATAAATATATAGATCATTGAAAAAATAGAATATCCATAAATAGACCTAAATGTGAGTGGTTTTTTTTGTTTTGTTTTGTTTTGTTTTACAAAAATGTCAAGATAATACACTGGGAGAAAGAATAGATGTTTTTTCAACTAACTATGTTGGGTCAATTGGATACCCATATGAAAAAAAAAAAAATGAACATGGACTACTACCTCACACCATACACAAAAATTAACTCAAAATGAAGCAGAGACATAGATTTTAAAGCTAAACCTATAGAAATAATAGAAAGATTATTTTTATTAAATATTACACAATTAGCGAAAACTATAAGAAAAACTGAAAATTGAAACTTGTTAATATTTTAAGTCTTTTGTTCATTGGATGTCATTAAAAACAAATTCATAGACTAGGAAAAAAATACAGCATACGCACTTATGTATAAAAATTTTATATTATATGCAATTGTGTATTTAAATTATATATAAATATATGGTTTATATTTATTTGTTTTTATTTATTTTTAATGTGTAAAACATCTATATGACAAAAATACCTATATCTAGAATATATAAAAAGCACTTATAGTTAAGTAATAAGAAACCCAGAATTACTATTTTTATACTCTACAAAGGACTTGAAAAGAAATTCTCGGGCACCTGGGTGGCTCAGTGGGTTAAGCCGCTGCCTTCGGCTCAGGTCATGATCTCAGGGTCCTGGGATCGAGTCCCGCATCGTGCTCTCTGCTCAGCAGGGAGCCTGCTTCCCTCTCTTTCTCTCTGCCTGCCTCTCTCCATCTACTTGTGATCTCTCTCTGTCAAATAAATAAATAAAATCTTTAAAAAAAAAAAAAAAAAAAAAAAAAAAAAAAAAGAAATTCTCAAAGTAAGGTACAAATGCTAGATCATAGGGTAGTTCTATTTTTAACTTTTTGAGGAAACTGTAATGTTTTCTACAGCAGCTGCAAACTTCACATTCCCACCAATGGTGCAAGAGTATTCCCTTTCCTCCAATCATCACCAATATCTGTTGTTTCTTCCATTGTTGATGTGAGTTATTCTGGCAAGTATGAAGTGATACCTCACTGTAGTTTTGATTTGTGTTTTCCTGACGATCAGTGATGTTGAACATCTTTTCCTGTGTCTCTCAGCCATCTGTATATCTACTTTGGAAATATGTGTATTCGATTCTTCTGCCCCTTTTTAATTGGATCATTTGTTTGTTGGGTGTTGAGTTTGATAATTAACTATCTATCTATCTATAGGTAGATATATATATATATATATATATATTTATATATATCTATATATATGAAATCCAGAAATTGCACTCATAGGTATCTCCTCAAAGAATAGAAAAACACTAATTCAAAGTAATACATGCATCCCTGATTATAGAAGCATTATTTACAATAGCTAAATTATGGAAACAGCCCAAATATCTATCATCTGATGAATGGATAAAGAATAGGTGATGGAAAAAAAAAAGAAAGAAAAAGAAAAGGTGATGATATGTGATGGCATATTATTTAGCCATCAAAAAGAATGAAGTCTTGCCATTTGCAATGACATGGATGGAGCTGGAGAGTATTATGCTAAGTGAAACAAGTCAGCCAGAGAAAGACAAATAACATATGATTTCATTCATATTTGGATTTAAGAAATAAAGCAAACCAGTATGGAGGGATAGTGGAGAGAGAGATAGAGAGGCAAAGCAAGAAACAGACTCTTTCAACTCTAGAGAACAAAGTGATGGTTACTATAAGGGAGGGGGTAGGGGATAAGTAACTGGTGGAGATTATGGAGAGCACTTGTGATGAACACTAGGCATTGTATCAAGTTGTTGAATCACTATATTGTACACATGAAAATAATATTAGCCTGTATGTTTTGAAGGGACGGGGGGTGGGAGGTTGGGGTACCAGGTGGTGGGTATTATAGAGGGCACGGATTGCATGGAGCACGGGGTGTGGTGCAAAAATAATGAATACTGTTATGCTGGAAATAAAAAAAAAAAAGAAAGAAAGAATTGGAAGTATAAAGAAAGGGAACAACAAATCAGCTGGAAAATAGAAAATTTTATCAAGACAAATAAAAAAGACCTACAACCAACAAAGTGGGAGAGGTGCTGTAGAGAATCAAGAATTATTTAATAAATATATTCAGCAACAACAACAACAACAACAAAAAAATATTAGCCTGTATGGAAACTAACTGGAATTTAAATGAAGATATTTATATATAATATATATTATATATCCAATAATAACATTAAAAAGTGTCCAACATCACTAGTCATCAGGAAAAGCAAATTAAAACCACAATACTATATTACCACATAACTCCTTGGGTGCCTAAAAGAAAAATGAGTAACGATATCAGGTGACAAGAATGTGGAACAATTCTTCTGGTTAAAATTACAACTTCCTGCTTGTGTTTTGATGTCTTGCCACAATTTTAATGTTACCTAGTATTACTTACTGACCAGATCATGAATTCCAGAGATTATTAATTGAGATCCTATTAGAGTTTCTATTTACTTTTCTATCTTTCTAGTGAATGTGTAAAATAGCTTTTGCAGTAAAGAATATTAATGGCTACCTTTCCATTTTTTATGCCCTCACTACTCAAACTCAGATGCAATAAATAGCAGGTATCCCCAAAAGTGTTAATATTGTTAAGGAAGCAGTTCTCTGTGGATATGGAGTCAACAGGTTAAGTATATCACAGTCCCCACAATGAAATTATGCCATTTTTCTATTTACATGACATTTAGCTTTCTAACAAGTCAAAGTTCATGGGACATCTGTGTGGCTCAGTCAGTTAAGTTTCTGCCTTTGGCTCAGGTCATGATCCCAGGGTCCTGGGATTGAACACGGCCTTATGCTCCCTGAGCACTGTCTGTCTTCTGCTTTTTCCTTTCCTGCTCTCCCTGCTTGCGCACTCTGTCAAGTAAATAAATAAAATATTTACTTGCACTCTGTCAAGTAAATAAAAATAAACAAACAAACAAACAAACAAATAAATAAATAAAGTATTTCAGAAAAGGAAAGAAGAGGAACCAAATTCCCCAAAGAGAAATTTTGTTTGGGTTCCAAGTACAGGGAATGTAATTCCCTATTTGAAACTGCATGTTTCTCAAACATGTCTCTTCAGCACACCTGTTTTTAAGAAAAAGCCTTTCCATCAGGAGAGATAATTAATTCCAGAGGGAGAAAGCAATAGTTGTAAGCCAAGGTCCTTGAACCTTTCTAGAAACCTCTTTAAATATCCATGCAGTGCCAGATGAAGGTGTTGTGGGGGGTTCACCTTTCCAGAGCAAGTTTCATTATGGTAGGAATGACCCATTTGAAAGTGTTGCCTCCATATTTCTTGCCTCTTGCCTATGGGGCCAGAGCCATCTGGCGATCATTTCTCCACAGATTGTCAGAAGAATCCATTCTCAATTCAAATCTCAGTTTTTCTGAGTAGAATTTTGAGGCTTTAGGCTAGGAGGAAAGTTTTAGACTAATAGAAACTACTTTCTCAAGAACTGTTGATTGGTTATCAAATTACCTAAATAGTCCATGTCTGAGTGTGTCATATCTTTCATATTAAAAGACCCCTATCCAAGAAGGCATCAGTCTGAGGATGGAATTATTTCTGAAAGCCATTAAATATCATTAAGATCAACTAAGTCTATAAGGTAAGTTTTTCATTAGTGTTGAATCATCTTAAAGATTGATCCTTTCTATATGTAGTAATCATTATGTTTCAAAGCTTGACAAATATAACAATATTTTATCCTCACACTAATTATCCAATAGATACTTGGCAAATGTCATTAACCTAATTTGGCAAATGTAAGCTTGGAGGCTCATAGAGATTATATAATTTGTAGGACCCAGCTCTCTGACACCAGGTGCTTTTCTTTTTGCCATGAGACACCTCCTTTCCAATTCAAGACTAATCACAAGCATGAAAATCAAATGTAAATACACTACACATACACACACACACACACAGAAAGAGAGAAAATACAAAAATATGAGTAATAAATGGCAGAAATCACAGTCATTTAGTCCATGCAAGACCATGAAGACTCCTTCCTGAGGTTAACTGTTATGGATAATGTGAGTCTCTGTGGCTTCTTGAGAAGTAAAATTGGAGATGAACCTTTGTGAGTTGATTGAATGGTTAAAGGTTTATGCATACATCACTCAAAATACCAATTATTCAAATCTCCTAGTTGCATACACAGTCACAAAAATAAGTGAAATTCTTATGTGCCCCCCTTAATGTGGTGGGCATGTGTATATGTTTCTTCAATCAATTCTTGTAACACCTAGGATACGGATATGATCATTTTCACTTCATAGATGAAGAAACAAGGATGTACATTGTCTAGAAATATACCTTGAATAAAGGAAGTTGCAAGTGTAAAAGGCAATGTTCTAGTCTAGTCTTTCTAAAGTTCAAACCAATACAGTACACTCAACCACTCTTGTAGTCATTTTCAAGGTGTGCAGAAAAATTTGGGGACCTATGCTTGTAAGGGGATTGAGAAGGTAGCTAATGGGTCTGCACAAAAGGCTAAAGTAAGAGTGCTCCTCAATGAAAGCAGCGCCACATTTTTTATTAATATTTAAGGATTCCAATGTGTATATGTGTGTGTTTTGATGAAACTGTTTCATATATACTTGCCTCCAAAATGGCATGAAAGTCATTATAATTATTATTGTGAAAGGAGATTATTACTTCAGGATTGTTTACTGGAACATGACAAGGTAGGGTAAAGATTAAAAATTTGGAGCAAAAACAAAATAGCAAGAATAATTTGATCTAACCTTGGCTCTACTCTTTACTATCTGCTGGATCTAGCCAGGATCCTTAATTCTTCCCTAAGTTTGCATCTTCTACTATGTAAAAGAAGTATAAAAATAGTGGTAATCATCTTAGAGGTTTGTAGTGAGGATTAAAGAACTACATTTCTGCAAAAACAGAGTCTGGTAAGTTTTAGTTGATATTGTATTTATTATTCTTATTATTTCCATCAGTTCTGCAATTGTTTCTTCATTTGCAAGATTGGTGGTGTAATACTAAGCATTCAGGTTACTACCATGCCATCCATGCACATAGCAATCAATTATTAGAAGTATATATTTATTAGCTAGTATATTGTTCCTGGAGTTTTTTTTTTTTTAATTTAAACTTTTTATCTAACATATAGTACATCATAAGTTTTAGATGTAGTGTTTAATAATTCAACAGTTGTATATAACATACAGTTTTCATCACATCACTTGCCCTCCTAAATGCCCATCACCCAGCTACCCCATTCCCCTAAAATCTCCCCTTCAGCAACCCTCAGCTTGTTTCCAAGAGTTAAAAGTCCTCGGGTGCCTGGGTAGCTCAGTGGGTTAAGCCTCTGCCTTCGGCTCAGGTCATGATATCAGGGTCCTGGGATTGAGCCCCACATCAGGATCTCCACTGAGCATGGAGTCTGCTTCCCCCCTACCTCTGTCTGCCTCTCTGCCTACTTGTGATCTCTCTCTTTGTCAAATAAACAAATAAAGTCTTAAAAAAAAAAAGTCTTTCATGGTTTTGCCTCCCTTTATGATTTCTTCCCATTTAGTTTTCCTGGCCTTCACTTATGATCTGATGCACTATTTTTTGTATTCCACATATGAGTGAACAGCATGATAATTGTCTTCCTCTGACTGACTTATTTCACCAAGCCTATACCCTCCAGTTCCTGGGTTTTTACCCAGTTACAACCAATTTTTTATGGTAGGTCCTGTAGCCTTTTATTATATTCCCATAAGAAATATCCTATTACAATTTTTGTCAACTCTTTAAATAGTCTGATAATGGGCTTTCTGTCTCTGGCTTACATCCCCTTACTGGAGCTCAGCTGACTTTATCCAAGACACACAAATATCGCTACCAAAGTTTTATCCAAGTGGCACCCTTCCTCCAACTTCTGTTCATCCTTCCACTCATATTGTCAATTCTAAGGATAAAGGAAAAAATCCTGGCTTTGTATTTATAGCCTTGACTACAACAACATAGTCTCTTGGTTATCTCAGATGATGAAGTATGCACAGATGATCTTCAAGAACTTGAGCTTACTTTATATGTCAAAAAACAGCATGAGAATTCATGACTCAATGGAATTTAGGCATTTATTATTTACTAGGTAATAAGCTTAATATAGTCAAGTTTACATTAATAAAAAATGATTTCTTTTCAGGTAACATAATTAATCATAAAATGAAATTATGGAGAATAGGAACAATGTGACAGAGTTTGTTCTACTGGGGCTCACAGAGAATCCAAAGATGCAGAAAATCGTATTTACTGTGTTTTTGGTCATCTACATCATCTCTGTGGTAGGAAATGTGCTCACTGTAGTCACTATCACTGCCAGCCCATTATCAGGATCCCCCATGTACTTTTTTCTGGCCTATCTCTCCTTCATTGATGCCTGCTATTCTTCTGTAAATACTCCTACACTGATCATAGAATCGCTCCGTGAAAAGAAGACCATCCCATTCAATGCATGTATTATCCAAATATTTGGGGAGCATTTCTTTGGAGGTGCTGATGTTATCCTGCTTACTGTGATGGCCTATGACCGCTATGTGGCCATCTGCAAGCCATTGCACTACATGACCATCATGAATCGGCAGGTGTGCAGCCTTCTAATGGGAGTGGTATGGGTGGGAGGCTTCCTACATGCAACCATACAAATCCTCTTTATCATCCCATTACCCTTCTGTGGCCCTAATATCATAGATCATTTTATATGTGATCTTAACCCTTTGCTCAATCTTGCCTGCACTGATACCTATACTCTAGGGTTCTTTGTTGCTGCCAACAGTGGTTTCATCTGTGTCTTAAACTTCCTCCTCTTGATGGTTTCCTATGTGGTCATTCTGCGCTCCCTAAGGAACCACAGCTTGGAGGCAAGGCGCAAAGCCCTCTCCACCTGTGTCTCCCACATCACAGTGGTTGTCCTATTATTTGTGCCCTGCATATTTGTGTACATGAGACCTGCAGCTACTTTATCTATTGATAAAGCAGTTGCTGTGTTCTATACTACAATAACACCCATGTTAAATCCTTTAATCTATACCTTGAGAAATGATCAGATGAAAGATGCCATTAGAAAATTGTGTAGTAAGAAAGCTATTTCAGATGCCAAATAATGTGCCTGGAGATCTACATTGATTCAACTCGAGCAGAGGTCAAAAGGACATTTTGGATGTCCTTTTTGTAAAGAGCACCTATGAAATGAAGAAAAAAAAAATGAATGATATGAATCCTAGACTTTGCATTGAAAAGAGCAAAATGGGCACAAGAAAAGGAAAAAATAACCCTAAGTCAGGATCACTCTTTGAATATTTGGACAATTCTATCAAACTGGGGTTTAGTTTTACTAGCTTCAATCATGTATATGGATTCATATGCTTTCATCCTAATTTAATAATTAAAAATACATTGGTATTAATCAGCAATCTCTATAACAAATCAAAAAGGGTGGCATTATCCCCATTTTATAGGAGAGGAAGCAGAAAGGGGAAAGTCTCAAAACAAGAACACCAAAGAGTCAATAATCTGAATCTACCTGATTTCTCAGTCCATGCCCTTTAATGCTATGATGCAATGCAAGGCAATGGTGATAGAAAAATGATTGTAATAGTTACCAAATATTGAACTGGGGATAGTGCCTCATACTCCATATTACATGTAATATATATTATAGTATATATGTATTATAATGTTATATATATAGCATGCATATACGTGTTATATTATTATTTACGTATATATCATAGTGATATATAGTTATATAAAATTGTGTTATATTTATATTAATTTGTGACTAGAAATAAATTCTAGAGATATTCCATTAACAACTCTGTTTAATTTTATTTATCATAGGTGATGATAACACATCACTGTAATATTGTGTTTTGTAACTTTAGGAATAAGAATATTATACCAAGTTTCCAAATTTCCTGTAGACCTCAGAATCATTTGATATGTTCATATCACCCATCTTATGCTGATAAGCCATTAAAAATGTGATGTTCAGGGGCACCTGGGTGGCTCGGTGGGTTAAGCCGCTACCTTCGGCTCAGGTCATGATCTCGGGGTCCTGGGATCGAGCCCCACATCGGGCTCTCTGCTCAGCAGGGAGCCTGCTTCCCTCTCTCTCTCTCTGTCTGCCTCTCCATCAACTTGTAATTTCTCTCTGCCAAATAAATAAATAAAATCTTAAGAAAAAAAAAAATTGTTCTCTGTAGTTCTTCCTCCTTGTTCTTTAAAAAAAAAAAAAAAGTGATGCTCAAATAAATGATTTTTAAGTACCATACAAGAATTTCTAGTCTTTATGTAAATTTTTGCTCCTTAAAGATTTTTTCTGCTAACAAAGAATAGTTTCTACAAGTAGAACAATGTCTAGTCCATGATAAATGTGGAAAGAAAAATAAAAGTATAAAGGAAGGTAAAAATAAAAATACTAGAGTGTATAGAATTATTTTCTCATTTTTGTCTGATTCAGACTCTGAGCCTTCTAACTAGATCTCTTCAAGAAACTTCAATTTGTTTTAACTCCTGCTTAAGATGTGTGATGAGAAAGAAATTGAAACTCAGATTCTCAGTTAAAAAGCAAATAGCTTAACTTGCTACTCTTCCTGCTTTCAGTAAGATTTCATCATATGATTGGGAACTGTTCGTGTTATTTTTCTCTTTTAATTAGTTTAATTTTTGGTAACATTTAATTATGAATAGATATTTTTAAAAATATATGTTTCCATCTACATTCAAAACAACTTCAGGATAAATTTATTCTATTTATTCCTTCTGTCCCTCAACAGAAGGAATATCAACAGAAATTTATTTAGCCCAAAGAATATATCAGACACATTGATGGTTGTATCTCAATGGTAAATAGAGAGGAATTTGGGTCTTGCCTTCAGAGAGCTTCAGATCACCTGAGAGACACCCAACAGGGTCAGAAAATGACAACACCATATTATAAATGGTAAGGTAGTGGCAGCAAAGGGGTGCTGTGAAAGCATGCTGTGAGGAACACAAAAGAAAGATCCAGAGGTTCAGGAATGGTTCTAATATGAAATGACATACAAAAATGGAACCTGAAACATGACATTCTGTCCACAGTTTGAATATGTACACATTATTTGGTGTAGGAGCATTCCTAAGAGAGGGATTACATAACCAAGGTCAGGGGTGAAAATCAGTTTGTAGGAAATCTGGTGAATTCAGTGTGGTTATGGTAGTTAATTCATCTATTCAGTCAACAGTTACTTAGAGAACTCTTACCATGTGCTAGACAGTGTGCTAGACAATGAGTTTATAAAGGATAAATGACAGGGTATGGCCCTAGAGAGACAGGAACAGGGAAAATGAAGATCTCATAATCCTATTAAAGCTTAGTGCTAAATAAGTGTTTGCTTCCTCAAAAAGTTAAGAGTAGACCTACCCTATAACCCAGCAATTGCACTACTAGGTATTTACCCCAAAGAAACAGATGCAGGGAAAAGAAAGGGCCCATGCACCCCAATGTTCATAGCAGCAATGTCCACAATCGCCAGATTTGGAGGAACTGGGATGCCTGTCAACAGATGACTGGAAAAATATGTGGTTCGTGTATGTAGTGGAATATTACTCAGCCATCAATATGGATGAAAGCTACCTTTTGCATAGACATGGATGGAACTGGGGGTTATTATGCTAAGTGAAATAAGTCAATCAGAGAAAGACAGTCATTATATGTTTTCACTCAGATGTGGATACACGGCATACCACAGAGGACCATAGGGTAAGGGAGAGACAACCAGAAGGGAAGAAATCAGAGAGGAAGATAAATCACAAGAGACCCTTGACTCTGGGAAACAAACTGAAGTTGTGGAGAGAGGAGGTTAGATGGCAGGATGGTGTAACAAGGTGATAGGTATTAAGGAGGGCATATGTTGAGATGAGCACTGTGTGTTATGCTGAACTAATGAATCATGGAAACACCACATTAAAAAAAATGTTGTACTATAAGTTAGCTAACTGAATTTAAATAAAAATACCCACTTGGCAACCTTAAAAATATTTATTTTGAAAGAATAAATAATTTAGGATAAAACAGAGAGGGAGACAAACCTTAAACCATAAGAAAAAACTGAGGGTTGGTGGAGGAGAAGTAGGTGGAAAGATGGGATAATTGGATGATGGGTATTAAGGAAGGCACTTGATATAATGAGCAGTAGGTGTTATAAGCAACCAATGAATCACTGCATTCTATGCCAAAAATAGTAATACACTGTAAGGGACTGGTTGGCCAGAGAGAGCCATTTTGTTGCAGTGAACTTAGATTGACCCTATGCAGTGAACTTAGATTGACCCTGCCCCTCCCAGAGGAACTTACTTGCAAAGCCTAGATACAAGGGCCAGTCAGGCCAGGTGAAGACATCCAATCAGAAGGGCATACCTATATTTACTGAGGTGAGTTTAAATCCCATTGGCTACCTGTGTGGGGGCGGGGTTCAACCACCCCTATAAAGGTTAGTCTGCAAGGCTGAAGCTGGGGAGGAGTAGGAGAGTCGTCAGAGCCGTCAGAGCCATCAGAGCTCTTGTAAGAGCTGTAAGAGCCATCAGAGCTGTCAGAGCTCTTGTAAGACCTGTCAGAGCCCTCAGAGCTCTTGTAAGAGCTGTCAAAGCTGTCAGGGCTCTTGTAAGAGCTGTCAGAGCTCTTGTCAGAGCTGTAAGAGCCATGAGAGCTGCCAGCAGCCCCGCCGCTACGAGCCGTGGCCTCAGGGAGCAGACTCACCAGAGGAGCCCCTGTCCAGGGAAAGGCCCTGTCTGGGGAGCAGCCTCATCCAGAGTGGCCATGTTGGGAGTGGCCTTGCCGGGTGGTCGTCATCGTCAGAGACAGCTCTGATTGGTCAGTTTGACTCTTGATGCTTGGCGTGAAATAACGCTTTGCTTAACCTTCGCTTGGTATGGGTCTCGTGCCTTTGATCACGGACCCCAACATTGGGGGCTCATCTGGGATCAAATGACGAGAACTTGAGCCAGCATTGGAATTTTTGGGAAAAGCCTCCAAAGGTATTGGGATCTTGGGTATTGGGATCTTGGGTATTGGGATCTTAGGTATTGGGATCCTATCTGTCTGTTTGGAGCTCCAGGGTATAGCCCACCGAGGAGAAGCTGGATGCAGCCATGCTACCAAGGTTTGGAATGGATGCAGGGATGCCCCATCCTTCTGCTGGTAGATTGACAGGGGGTTCGAGTCCCTCTGGGCAGTTGGGAGGTTCGAGTCCCCCTGGGCAGTTGGGGGGTATGAGTCCCCCTAGACAGTTGAGGGGTTCGAGTCCCCATAGGCGGTTGGGGGATAAAGAAAGCCCCCACCAGTGGCAGCTTCTGGGTAAGAATCATTGGGTCTGCAGTTGTCTTTGCCTGGTTCTTTTGTTGTCTGTTATGTGGTTTGTTGTGTTTCCAGGGGACCAAGAAAGTCCCTACAAGCAGCAGGCTCTGGATGGGGATCGCTGGGTCTGCAGTTGTCTTTGCCTTGTTTTTTTGTTGTCTGTTGTGCTGTTTGTTGTATTTGGAGAAATGGGACAAACAGGGAGTAAGGGGCCTGTGTCAACGAACCAAGAATGACCTTCCAGCCCCCAGTGGTGCTAAATCCAGCCACAGTGCTGTCAGAGGACCTTGCTGACCATCCACACGACTGTGGGGAGGTCCTAACCCAAGTCACAGGAATAAGGCTGGATCTCAGAGACATTCCCCTCCCAGATGCCGAGATGACTCTGTTCACAGATGGGAGTAGCTACACGGTCGATGGAAAGAAGTATGCAGGGGCTGTGGTTGTTTCTCCTGAGCAGGAACTCTGGATATCAGCCCTGCCACATGGAACTTTGGCACAAAAAGTGGAACTGATTGCACTCACTAAGGCACTGCAGATGGCCAAAGGTAAAACTGGTAACATCTATACGGACAGCAGGTATGCCTTTGCTACTCTCCATATGCATGGGGCTATTTATAAAGAAAGGGGCCTATTAACAGCAGAAGGAAAAGGAATTAAAAACAGAGGAGAAATATTGGCTCTCCTCCAGGCTATTTGGGACCCAAAAGAGGTGGCTGTTATGCATTGCCTGGGACACCAAAAGGGGACTGATCTGATTTCAAAAGAAAACCACTTAGTAGATCAAGTCGCAAAGCAAGCAGTCTGAGAAACAGTGCAAGAACTGGTTACACTCCTGGATCCAGCCTACCAGAAAAACCGAACTATTCAGAAGAATATTTAAAGTATTTACAGAAATGGGTTAAATTGGACTATAAGGGCACTTGGCTAAGACTAAAGCAGGAAAAATAATTCTTCCTTGAAAACTAGGTAAGAAGTTAATAGACCAGATACATCAGGGTACTCATTTGGAGATACACAAACTCAAGGACCTTATAGGCAAGCAATTTCAGGTTTCTAAATTAGGGCATATGGTTCAGGATGTAGTTGATAGATGTGCTCAATGCCAGGCAGTTAATGTGGGAAGAACTAAAATGGGAAGAGGGAAAAGAGAAAGAGGTAAGGAACCAGGAATTTATTGGGAAATAGATTTTACAGAAATGAAACCCGGAAAATATGGGCACAAATATATGTTAGTTTTTGTAGATACCTTTTCAGGCTGGGTAGAGACTTTTTCTGCCAAACATGAGATGGCAGGAGTGGTAGCCAAAAAGCTACTAGAAGAAATAATTCCTAGGTTTGGGCTGCCTCTTGCGATTGGATCAGACAATGGCCCTGCATTTGTGAGTTCAGTCTCACAGGCATTGGCCAAGGCCGTGGGCACTAATTGGAAACTACATTGTGCCTATCGGCCTCAGAGTTCTGGGCAAGTAGAGAGAATGAACCAGACTCTTAAAGAGACCTTGACAAAACTAATTCTGGAGACTGGCGGTGGATGGGTGGATCTCCTTCCTTCACCCTCCTCAGGGCACAATGTACACCCTATTTAAAAAAGGTGACCCTATTTGAAATAATGTTTGAGGGACACCCCCCCCCGGCTCTGTCCTCAGCTACAGGAGGTTGCCCTATCAGAAATGACTGATCAGTCTATACTCCAGTCACTGCAGGCATTACAGTCTGTCTAAAAAAAAGCCCATGCAGGGATCTGAACTGCCCACACTGGGATGGAGATGGTGGTGGAACCACATCCTTACCAACCCGGGGACTTGGTTTGGATATGTCGCTATCAAGTGGGGAACTTGGAGCCTCGCTGGAAGGGACCGTTTACTGTTATCCTAAACACCCCCATGGCAGTAAAAGTAGAAGTCATTAGGGCCTGGGTTCATGCAAGTCACGTCAAACAAGCCGAGAGTAAGGACGCCTCCCAGAGATGGAAGCTGCAGCCAACAGACTCCGCTGACCATGGACTAAAGCTAAGACTAAAAGAACTGTGAGCTTATTGTTGCTCCTATTGTTACCTGTTTATGTAAAGTATAGGTAGGAAATTACATGAACTGAATTAGGAAAATTGGAAAAGGTAATAGAAAGTGTTGAAGAGCTAACTTATGAGTCTACTGTGTATTACTGTTACTTTTCGCTCCTGTATTATAAACGCCCTAATGTCATTTGTACCAAAGAAAATTAGAGCAATAAAATATTAGTCTTACATGCTCAATATAACATAGAACTTGCTGAAAAGTCAAGGATTTGACTAATTTCCAAAGAAAAGGGGGGAATGTAAGGGCCTAGTTGGCCAGAGGGAGCCATTTTGTTGCAGTGAACTTAGATTGACCCTATGCAGTGATCTTAGATTGACCCTGCCCCTCCGAGAGGAACTTACTTGCAAAGCCTAGATACAAGGGTGAGTCAGGCCAGGTGAAGACATCCAATCAGAGGGGCACACATATATTTACTGAGGTGAGTTTATATCCCATTGGCCACCTGTGTGGGGGCGTGGCTCAACCACCCCTATAAAGGTTAGTCTGCGAGACTGAGGCTGGGGAGGAGTAGGAGAGTCATTTGAGGAGTAGGAGAGCCCTCGGAGAAGAAGAAGGAGAGCCCTCAGAGAAGAAGGAGAGCCCTCGGAGAAGAAGAAGGAGAGCCCTCGGAGGAGTAGGAGAGTCATCAGAGCCGGGAGAGTCAGAGCTGACAGAGCTGTCAGAGCTCTTGTCAGAGCTGTAAGAGTCGTGAGGGCCACCAGCGGCCCCACTGCCCCGAGCCGTGGCCTTGCCGAGATGCCTTGCAGGAGCAGCTTCATTCCAGGAGTGGCTTCTTCGACTTGAGGCCTCCTCAGTGAGAGGCCTAGTCAGGAGCAGCATCGTCTGGGGAGAGGCCTTATCCAGAGCAGCCACATTGGGAGCGGACTTGCCAGGGTCGTCGTCGTCACCTTTTCATAAGAAACAGCCCTGACCGGTCAGTTAGATTCTTGATGCTTGGCGTGAAATAAAGCTTTGCTTGACTTTTGTTTTGTATCAGTCTCTTTCCTTTGATCACGGACCCCAACAACACCATCTAGTAACCAAATGAATTTAAATGAAACCAGGAAAAAAAAAAAAAAAAAGATGTCCCTTTCAAGGTGAAGGGTATCTTGGTCTATCTATCCCCTCCAACATCAAGAGATACACAATACCAAGTAAGACTCTTTGGACTGGGACGGTGAAAGATTTTTCCTCTGGGTGTTTTACTCTGGCCTATTTATAAAGTGAATCAAAAAGCTTCTGGTTTCCACGGAGCTCAGAAAAAGAAGAGGTCCTGTTACATGTCCAGGCTGTGGTGCAAGCTTCTATTCCACATAGGTGTTATGATTCAGCAAATCCAATGGTGCTTAACGTGTCGATGGAAGAAAGGTTTGGCAGCACTTAGTGTCCTTACCATATGGTGATTTATTATTTTGGTGTAGAATGCAGTGATTCATTGGTTGCTTATAACACCTACTGCTCATTATATCAAGTGCCTTCCTTAATACCCATCATCCAGTTATCCCATCTTGCCACCTACTTCTCCTCCACCAACCCTCAGTTTTTTTCTTATGGTTTAAGGTTTGTCTCTCTCTCTGTTTTTATCCTATATTATTTATTCTTTCAAAATAAATATTTTTAAGGTTGCCAAGTGGGCATTTTTATTTAATTTCAGTTAGCTAACTTAGAGTACAACATTAGTCTTTTATGTTGATGTTGGCAGCCTTGGGAGTCCTCCATATATGAACTGCAGTGCAGACTCTCAGAATATTGGAGCAAAATTCTGCCATCTTCTATGGATAATTATTATTCTTTTGAGAAATGGCTTTTGGTCTGCTACTGGGCTTAGCCATGGGCCACCAAGTTTCCATGAAAGCTGAATTTTTTATCATGAACTTGATGTTTTCAGACCCTTAGAGCCATACAGTTGATGTGTGAAGCAGCACTCCATTATGGAATCAAATAATCTCCTGTTACACATGGTTTTGCTTTCCATGGGCACAGTGACCTGAAGTTCAGAAACAGATGATGGTTCTTCTGACATATCATCAGAAAATAAGTAATAGTCTAATGCTACATGACAATGCCCGTGTCATTCACCTCACTTCATCTCATCACAATGGTATTTTTTCACCTCACATCATCACAAGAAGAAGGGTGACTAGTGCAAACAGGTATTTTGAGAGAGAGAGATACCACATTCAGAAAACTTTTGTTACAGCTATTGATGAATTTTTTTCTATTTATTATTATTGTTGTTAATATTTTACTGTGCCTAATTTATGAAGTATGCTATATCTGAGGTATGAATATATAGAAAAAATAGTATTTATAATACTATCCATAGTTTCAGGCATCTACTGAGGGTCTTGAAACATATCTCTTCTCCCACATAAGGAGGGACAACTTTATAGGTGATCTGTCCAAGCAAGAACTAAAGAAAAATTACATGAAGAAGTGCCCAGTTGTTCATGATCACCACTTTTCCTATGATGCCTTCATTCTCCCAGCATGCACCCAAGGTCTTGTGGAGCTTCGTTATGATCAACTGACAGAAGAAGAAAAGATTTGGTCCTGGTATACAGAAAATTTTACACTGATATGTAGGTGTAACTCATGAAATAATAGACACAGAACTACAGTCCCATTCTGGAAAATCCATAAGGTTCAGTAGTGAAGGGAAATTATTTCAATGGGTAGAACTCTAACCAATGCACCTGGTGTTCTCATTCTTGGAAGGAGAAATGGCCAGATGTACATCATATATTAATTCATGAATTTTAGCCAAAGGAATGGCTGAATAATCAGGGACTTGGAAAAACACAAAGACAAACAGACAAACAAAACCCATAAAACAAAACCCATAAAATTGGAAAATCAGTAACAAGAAAATTTGAGGAAGATGAATGTTTCCATACCTTAAATACACAAAAAATATTTATGTCCCTTCTGAATGCTCACCATTAAATGACCAGCAGAGGAAGATTTTAATAATTAAGTGAATAAGATGACTCATTTTGTGCATAAAACTCAGGCTTATCCCTACCCACTCCTATCATCACCCAGTAGGCTCATGAACAAAATGGTCATGGTAACAAGGATGCATGAGCTCTACAGCATAGACTTTCACCAACCAAAGCTAACCTGGCCTTGTCCACTACTAAGTGCCAAATTTTCCAGTAGCAGAAACAACATGAAGTCCCCAGTATGGCAGCATTCCTTGGCATGATCTGCCTGGTTACAGATTGATTACATTGGACTGCTTCCATCATAAAAGGACAGTATTTTGTTCTTAAAGCCATAGACCCTTTTGATATGGATTTTCCTTCCCAACAAGCAATGCATCTGATAAAACAACCAGGCACAGACTTAGAGAAATTTTTGTCCACAATCATAGCATTTCACACAGTATTGCTTCTGATCAACAATCTCACTTCACAGAAAATGAACTGGTACAATGGGCCTATACTCACAAAATCACTGATATTATTATATTTCCCACCCTGTTGAAGCAATTGGCCTGATAATGGCAAAAAGACCTTTTGCAGAACTAGTTATAGTACATGCTAGGTAGCGATACCTTCCAAGTTTGGAGCAAGAGTCTTCAGTTTCCTGGAAGCCTATTTATGCTCTGAATCAGCATTCATGGCATGTGGCTGTTCCTCCCACAGCCAGGACCTGTAAACAAAGTAGGAAATGTGAGAGGCACCATTTATATTGTCTTTGATGACCTACTAATTTTTGCTTCCTATTCCATTTAGTTAAATTTTCTTGTTTCAAAGTCCTCATTCCAAAGGGAAAAAATGACTCCAGAAGGAGACGCAAAGAGTCTATGGAACAAAGTGTTAAGACAGCTCCTGACCACTCTGGCTAGTTCATGAGTTTGAATCAATAGACAAAGAAATAAGTTATTATGTTGGTTGGGTGATTGATCCCGGCAACTGAGAGGAAATCGGATTACTTCTCCACAATGGAGATAAGGAAGAGTATATCTAGAATAGAGGAGATCACTTAGGACCACACTTAGTATCACCATTCTCTGTGATTAAGGTCAATGAAAAACAACAACATTCCAATCCAGGCAGACCTACTAATGACCCAGACGCTTCAATAATGAAGGTCTTTGTTTCTTATCAGCTGAAGAACCACAGCTGGGTTTTATGGCTGCTGAAGGCACACTGAATACAGAATGAATAACAGAAGAATGTAGTAAAAAATATTAGCGGCAACCATTTGAGTGTTACAAAATGAAAACTGTAATTATTTTATTTACTTCTTATGTTATGAATATGCCTACATGTGTGAATATATATAAGGCAAATATCTGTTTTCTTCCTTTTCTTATTATTGTATGAAACTGAAGATATATTAACTTTCTATCACAGAAGGGTAGCATTTTTTTTTAAATTTTCCATCCTAGTATTTAACTTACTATCAATAGGAAAGTAAAAATCACACAAGAAAATGACCTTCCCTTCTTGTGGAGATTTTAGTGAATTTTCAGTTGTTTGCAGGATAGTTGTATGATGTTAGATGGAATTATGACCTTGTATTGTCTTTATTGGGGATTAAGTATGATTTACAGAAATGTGTATAGGTGCTATGTGGATAATCAACTGACTTCTACGAGTTAATTCTATGTGTTAACTTGCCTAGACCGCAGGCTGCTCAGATACTGTTTTGACTTTTGCTTTGGGTTGTGACTAATAATTTTGGAGGATATTAACTTTTGAATTCATAGGCTGAATAAATTATGTTTCTCTTATTAAAGTAGCATTCTCATCCAACCAGTTGCAGGCCTGACAATTATAAGACTAAGCTCCCTTGAGTAAGGGAGACTTCTACCCAAGTGCTTTCAAACTGAACCATTCCTCAACCTCAATAAGCCATGTGCAACCATGGCCTTCATACCAACAAATTAACTCTCCCTGATTCTTCAGAAGGCTCCTGCATATGGACCTGAACTGAGACATCAGCTCTTACTGGTTTGTAGCAGTTTCTGGCCTTTTGACCCAAACTGGGACACAGATTGTGTAGATTTT